>NW_024039052.1:242500-1512500 GCF_016077235.1 Cyprinodon tularosa | reverse complement strand
TTTAAGAATATATTGTATATTTGGATCATTTGAGCAAAAATGTTTGTTTACCTTTGTACATCAGTAAAACTTGCTTATACATAAGTAAACAAGTTTAGTTGGGTCTTGGATTTTTTCCAAATGTATCTTTTAACTATTAAATAAATTAAATACTTTGTTTGCTTTTGAGAAATCTTCCTATACGGCAATCTGTCACACATGTAGGCCTCTTTAATAACCCCTAAATAAGAACCAGCATTACTGACATATAATCTCCTCATTAGTAAGGAGAGTTTTCCTTAGTATGATTTAATCTTAACGTAAAAGCAGCTTTTCTGTGTTGTAAAGGAGTAAACAGCATCATATAGAACAAGGAACAAAGTAGGCAGTTAAGGGGTACAGATTAAAGCAGGGGATGGGTTATAAAACACCTGCTTTTACATTTAAGAGAGCGTTTCAACCAATTAACTGAGATTTAAAGAGTGTAGCAACACTGTTAACATACCAAAGAATGGCTGTCCACATAAACAGGCCAGGCAAGGAGAGCAAAGCTAACTAGAGGTCTGTGGTAACTCGGGAGGAGTTGGAAATATAAACAGCTCAGGTGGGAAGGAACTCGTTCACACGACAGCAATTACTTGTGTAAACTTCGAATTTTACTTCTACACAAGAATGTCTGAGAGACATTGTTTCATAATTATTCCCATTTTAAAATCACTAATCTGCATAGAGCAGAATCATTTCAGTCTTTTTGTTTTGTTTTCTTAAACACTGTGTGGGTAGGAGGAAACCCGAACATGCACCTCAAACATAACAGTGTTAGGCAGGGACAAAGAAGCTGGTCAGAGTTGATGGGAAGATAGATGGAGTTAAACACAGGGAAATTTAAATAAGACTCTGTGGCAAGAATTCATACACAATGTCCCTTAGATTGGATCCGGCTGGCCCAATGTTGGAAAGATTATTTACTTCAGGTTAAATGTGTAAAACTTGTAGAGAAATACCTTATAAGTATCTTTAGAGCAGGATTTTTATGGTTTTTAATCATTATTTTAGATGGGATGAATATGAATATCCACCACACTTTTTGCATCTTCATTATAGAAAAAAAAAGGTTGTTTGCTTTCTTCATAATTCTGGGCTAATTTGTCTTCTGTTTATCGTATGAAATTCCCTGCAAAAGATTTTCGGTATGCCTTGACAAAAATAAAAAAAAATCAAGAGGTAAGAAAATACATTTAAAAGGCACTGTATCCAGATATTGCTTGAAATAATGTGATTAAAACAAATCAAGTTAATCAGAGCCCTCTGACCTTTTGCTTGGAGCTGCAGATGTTTTCCACCTCTGTAATAAGAGCCGTCTTGCGTTGATGTAATGCCTTTTCAAGCTCGTCAAAAGTATTACTGATATCAGTCACTGCCCCGTTTTTCCTCTCTGTTAGCTGCTTGGAGATCTCATTTACCAGACCAATGGCAGCAGTCAGCTGAGGTAATCTGCAAAATAATAAAGGTTGGAATTTACCAACTGTCATTTTTTTGCATTAATAAATATTTTTAAAGAAACCTCTGATAATCCCACCTGTTGCGCACAGTGTCCAGCTGGTTTTTAAGAACCGACTTATGCTGCTCCAGCACATCCCTCAGAGGAACGGTCACATGTTCCCTGTGTTCCCCTTCTGTGCACTCCAGACACATGGCTGTCTCACATGACTCACAGTAAAACTCCATTACCTACAGAACATCAGACAAATGAGCACCACGTTCCTCAAAAGTGGAAAATCTCTGCGGAACGTTATGGTGATCACTTTATACAGGTTTACCTTTCCTTCATGGTTTGGGCAAGAAAGGGGTTGACAGGTTGTGGCTGCGTTGGCTGACTCGAGAACATTGCACGCCTCGGCTCGACTGCATTCTGTGTCTCTCTGTAACACTTCCATTAAGTTTGTGATGAAAAAGTTGTTCTGTAGGGCTGCCACTCCCTTCTCCGGCAAGATGGATGTCTGTCGGCATACTGGGCAGGACAGCGTCAAAGACTGGGGAGGGATGTAGTTCTGTAGACATCTACAAGGAAACAGTTTTGATGCACAGCTATTAGTGGCAGCTGTCTGAATCATTGGTTTCATTTTGTTTACAAGTCTAAGTAGCTTGCAAAATATGCTGTATTGTAGTAAACTAAATGCTGGTGAAGATTCTCAGTCATCCAGGTCATAGTCATTCCAAAAAAATTAAAAAACATTGCCCTGGACTTTGTTTCCAGGCATAAAAAATTGAATTTTTTGAATTGAAAAAGCTTCCTGTAGTAAACTAAAGAACACAGCTTTATCTAATAACCCTAAAAAATAAAGGCCTACTAAAATTCCTTACTAAAAGAACTAGAGTTGTCCAGACACAAATGCTTTCACTCAATTTAATAAGGTAAAACTGAAAGGAGAGACTAAAGGGAAGGAAGGAAGGAAGGAAGGAAGGAAGGAAGGAAGGAAGGAAGGAAGGAAGGAAGGAAGGAAGGAAGGAAGGAAGGAAGGAAGGAAGGAAGGAAGGAAGGAAGGAAGGAAGGAAGGAAGGAAGGAAGGAAGGAAGGAAGGAAGACAGGCTCAATTAAAGTAAAATAAAAGTCAAATATCTGATCTAGATGACAGAGATCTTACTTCTCACAGAAAGTGTGCAGGCACGGCAGAACCTTGGGGTTGTGATAGCGATCCAAACAGATGCTGCAGACCAGGAACTGCTTGTCTATCTGTCTGACCACAGGGCTGGTGCTGCCAGTTTCACGCTTGGCCATGATGAGTGACATTCAAAAGAGAGGGGATAAGGGGACCACTGAACCTGCACACATGAAGAGGAAGAACCAGAGGAAATGTTGAGAGAAACCTTGAGGAAGCATTCAGGAGGGTGTGCTTGCTAGAACAAACAGAGGAGGAACTGAGTCATAGTTACTGCAGATTATAAACCCTTCTTTAAATCCTTACCAGGCTGGTATTTTATGCTCCCTCTCTCTCTCCCTGTCTCTCTCTCTTTAAACAATCGCTCTTAGAGGTTTAAGACTTTCAGTCAAAGGTCATTTGGATTGAAAAGTGAAAAACAGGTTAAAGCAGTAGAGAAAAAAAAAGCATGTGATCAAAACCACAGGATAAAACAACAACCAAATATCCCAGTGCTTAGGCTGCTCTGCAGACATTTATAAATAAAGGTTATAGTGCATTTCATCTTTTAATCCCAGTTATAATTTGCACTTTGATTATTTACATGAAGTCCAGATAAAAGAATGTCGTGTTGGTTTACTACTTAAATGAAACTGTAATAAGGAGTGGTTCATCTGCCATGTTGTAAACAAAAACCGATTAAATCAGATTGTGAAAACATACAGGAACATGCTGTATCATCACGCATCAACACATTGAAGGTCACAGTTTGATAGAGAAAAAAAAAGTATCTTAAAGTATTTTTCAAGAAAATACTAGATCACTCTTAAAAGCATCATGGATAACAAATAAATGACTGCCCCATAGCTAACACTACAACTCAAAAGAATCTAAAAACAACACTTTGCTCTAACTATGAACCGATCTTTTATGGCCGGCACCATTTCCTCATTTCTGTAAGGTCTGACCAGGAAATTCTGATTTTCTTTTAGCAAAGGAATAAAGTGCACATTAAAAAAGAGGAAGCAAGTTCTTTGACAGAGGTAGAGATTTTTAAATAATTTACCCTTTTGAAGTTTTGATTTAAACCAGAAAATAAGCAATCAAGCTCTTGTTGATGGTTGATGTGTTTATAAACTAAAATAATATGAAATTATTGATTTAAATTGTGTTTAATAGACTTAGAATTAAACTTAACTTTATTTATTCCTTGGGATTACTCCTTCAGGGAAATTCAGGATAAAAACATTAAATTGTGGGGAAACAGTAGAATAAATTAAAGAGTACAAGAGAGCAGAAAAAAGTTAAAGAAGAGCGAACAAAGAGTAGAAACTGGAGAGCTACTACAGAGGCTGTCATCTCTTATAGCCCCATAAACTTCCTAGTTAAACAATGTTTTTTTCTTTTTGCATTTGACCTTACAAAAATGGATAATTACAGTCTAATCACTTTGTGCATGCAAATGTTAATGCATTCTCCTTTTTGGAAACATAAGAATTGAACTCCACTAAAAAGACAAAAATGCAAAAATAAACAAATCAAAGGGTATAAAACATGTAATGTCTAAACTAAAGGACAGAAAAACAATGATAAGGAAAGTTAAGGCTATAAGCTGACATTTTATATTTTTACCAAATATTGTGATAACTGATATAACTTGCTTTTAACACACTTTTTTTTTTCTTTTTTTTTTTACAAATGCCTCTTTCCCATCCTTATCACATCCTTGCAATCCATCCTAAGGTTTATGTTCTTGGTCACTAGGATCTGTATCAGTCATAGGTATGGATGACAGTCCAAGTGGCTAAATATATCATCTAGTTTTAATGCATGGCACCTAAAATGACACAGATATTGCAAGCAATGTAAGAATCAAATCTATAGATTTTTCAAGATAAAGCAACATGCTAACAAAAAGAATCTGGATTCACTCTTCAAATGTGGGTGGATCCTAAAAATATCAGGATTAAATCAAAGCATGTTAAAACCTACAGTTTTAGCCGCTACATTCGCCCTAAATATATGAGATCATTTTCTTAGAGTGTAAGAAAAAGGAAAAAGGAAGCTTTAAAAACCCCTCCCAGAATTCCTGCTAGTTCCTTCCCCTGACTACTAGCAGGCTGAGACCAGGAACCACCTGTCTGCCTGCTGGGCTGAGACTCTCTGTGACCTGCACTGCCTGTCTCACTCAATCTAGCGGGCCTCTCGGATGCAGCTGTTCCTCTCTGCAGCAGCCTCTAACAATGGCATGCTAGCTCTACCCACAGCTACGCACCATACTTCATCTTTTTTCTGTTATAAAAGTACTGATCACTGAAGGCTTCACCACAGACATCTTATAACTGGAGGATCTTCTCAGAAACAGCTTCTATTGTTTGCACTTCCCAAGTGATTAGAAGCAGAGTCCTTTCCACTGTCCACACAACAAGGCCTCGCCCAGCCTCGTCAGCCTCCCCCTTTCCTCTCTCCCATAAACGACCCTCCCCTCCCTGCAGCCGTCTTCCCTGCAGCATGGATAGTGACATCAGGAGGAAGCTGGATGAGCCAAAGCCTCCAGGCTCCTCCCCCCACTCAGGCTGCGCAGCCTTTTTGGATTGCAACCATCTCCCCCCCCACCTTCGCTTCCCTTTCTCTGTGCTTCTAGCTTCTCCCAGCAGCCCTCCTGACACACTTCCTCCCACTCGCCTCACCACGGAAAGATCATCTTTCTTTAAAAATCACTCTTTGCCAGAAAGCTGTTCTGAGAAAGTTCCTAAGTACTAAAAGGAAAGCTTAATAATAAGAGCAAACTGTACACATAACATAAATAAACAAAATTATTGAAGAAGGTTAAAGTACCCAACCATTGTTTCTAAGCTTGATAAGATGTAATTGTTATATTTTACGAATCTCCTAAAACAAAACCGTATAAAAGGGAGGCATTGTTTTTTAGATGCATCAGGACTGGCATCAAACCAAGAAATACGTTTTGATGTTATCCATTTTCATGACCATGAATGCGTACAGACGGCTACTTTGTGCACAGTAACCATTTTACATATATTAACGTTGTCACCTCTGTTCTGCCATGTGCAGTATGCAAATGTTTGCTATTCAACTGTTTGACTGCAAAGCATTATTTAACACTCTCCCTGTATTTACAGTTAAGTGGCTTAAGGCCCTCCTGTGGGGTCAAGTCCTGTCTGCCATCTGGATTACTGGATCATTACTGGATCTAACAGATTCAGATGACACCATTGAGTTAATTCAACTCAAATCGGTAAAGTCAAACTCTTCATGTGCACCAGAAAATACCAAGCAACTCTCAATGGTTTTCTGAAGATCAGATAAAGCTCTTAATCTGCTCAAAACTTAGAATTCAGTGCATTTCAATTATGGCACCCTTTAACTGAATTCTATGTAAATGATCTAAGCGTAGATTTCAGCCTAATGTACTTAGATTTAGACTGTTAGGTAGGGCATGTAGCTGTAAGATCCTTGTGATTTATGTAGTAAACTAACTAAACATACCACTACCCTATCACTTTTTACACTAAAATGTGTTACAAAATAATAATTTCTAATGTTTTACAAGCATCTTTTGTTATTGTAATCATTTCATAAAATGTACACTGGAAAAATCAAAATCTAGTTAAGTCATTTTTTCCTAAAATAAGTGCATTTGTTCTTGGATTGAGGAGATAAGTGAGACACTTTACACTTGAAATGAGAAAACACAATTGCAATGTATTATTTAAAGTGCATATTATCTAATTATCTTATTTTAAGGATAAAAATACACATTCCATTGGCAAACTATCTCATTTACCTTCTCAAATTAAGAGTAATTACACTTAAATTAAGAAAGTTTTTCCAGTGTATCAAGGCATGATGTGTTTAACATACTATGATCATGTCCCCTCATCCATGAATTTGTTCTATTTACACAAATAGTCAACAAAAAACATATTTTAACTTTATTTCTTTAACCTAAAAGTGCTACTCTTCTCTGGTTTTGTAACAAACTTCAAAGGTGCTGGGCTGAAATTAAAAGTGAAATAGTAACAATTCTTTATATCAATTTAGACGTAAACCCCACATCCTTGATTCTGGGTCTGCATGTCTGAAAACAGCAGCCAACAAACGATTGTGCAAAACCTTAACCTTTGCAGCAAGAAAAAAATATTCTTCTGCAGTGGGTCAGTGAGAAAGTTCCTTCTATCTATAGTTGCTATAAAATAATTTTTGAACTAATCCCTCTGGAATATCTAACCAATGTCATGCATCACAGCGAATACCAGTTTTACAGAGTATGGTGCCCATTTTTGAACTATATTGGACCAGACCTCTCCTCCACACTATTAAGAAACTTGCTGTGGGCCGTAACAGCATATGTGCATCATTTCACCACCTCTTGCACCATGTTGTATGTTCATCTGCCATGTAAGAGCTCTCATGTAGGTATTGTGTTTTTTCTGTTCTGTGTCTAATATGTTAAACAATGTTTGTTAAAACACTGAAAATGCAATAAAAAAAGTGCAACCCAATTATTTCTACTAAAGCTAACAATACACACATTACAGTAACCTTGACACAATCGTGAACATGAAGTTAATGTTATTTGATGCATAGACCAAAGCAAAAGTGTTAAACACTCAACAAATGGAATAATTTTTATTGTTCATGTATCTCATATATTTTTTTTTAATCTCATTGCGTTAAATCAAATTAAACAAGTCTACTAATACAATATGATTAATCAATTAGCTAATATTGCACCCTTTAGCCAGCAAAGCAACATGTGGGGGTGGGGCAGTGCTGACTCATGATAAGCTAGAGAAAATTCTGGTTACTTCACTGTTTCTTTCACAAACTTTAGTGCATATAGATCTGGGTAACATGTCTGTCTGTGACTAGTAACACAATGACACATACAACCTACTTCCTGTTTCTCTTAGCCTTATTCTACTCTACCCAAGAAATTGACCCGCTGGGAGTGTTTCGTCTTTTAGAGTGAGCATTTAAACATTTTGTGTAATAGATGGGATTTTTTTGAAGACTAATGTGTTTTATATACATAAAAATGTCTGTTTTAATTAGACAGGGGCAATTATTTGTTCAGTAACGATTACATAAGATATATCCAGCCAGAATGAGTGATCATGCAGATAAACTCTGATGATGTTTGAATGATTTGATTTATATTTTACAATTGAACTATTTTTTGACTGTTGTGTTCATGACAGGATCAATAATTACCGTTTAGGTTTTAGCTGCATTAGTTAAGGGTAACGGGTATAATGAGGTAGCTTTTGTAGCATTTGTATTACTTGCTCAAACTCTGACTGAATCCAGCAGACATGAGCCAGAGTAAAAATCCCAATGTTATTGTTAAAAGATAGTTTCACATTGAAGAATATTCATTTATGGTTTTAAAGATGAAGCCATTGTTGTTAAACTGAGTCTGCTTACCGTCCCTTAGATAACTGACTGTACCTGTCTAACAAGGAAGGGTGGCGTTACTTTAGTTTTCAAATTGTGCTTTTTGTAACTGGAAATATTTCCACACACCTATATATGGCTTTGTTTTACATATTAGAAAAATGTGGAAGTGTTTTTCAGCCAGCATACTGTCAGTAGCAAATGCTGTCATTATATTTATTCTCTGCTGTTGGGTTGCTCAGCAGTATGATGTGTTGTACGGCACAACAGCGAGGGAAGCTGCAAAGGTTAATTTCAGCTGTTGGCTGTGTACTGGATATGCAAACTTTGGCAAAAGCCTCACTGACCTGAAATCAGAAGTGTTGGGGCCCTGTGATATGCTGTTAAGATGGGGTTTAAAAATAGACAGTGCAGTTTATGTTTCAGCCACTTGCTCACATTTCTTCGTGCGATTATTGTTCCTACAGTCTGCTTGGATGGTTTTAAATTTGCAGGAAAGCTGCAGGTCATTATACTGAAGTAAAGGGTAGTTAGGCAGAAAGAAGGAGCACAGATTACAGCGAGGAACCACTCCCTATGACACCTAAAAGTGAGTGTCTGCAGCACTTCTGCAATTATTTTAGTCAAGCATTAAAGCAATGTATTCATTGAACAGTAAAATCAAGAAAACAAGAAGTCTCTAATGAAAGCTTATTTAAACACAGGTCAAGCATACCGACTGCAGTGTTTAATGTACCAATAACAATCCGACGAACAGGAAGTGTGACGTTTGCGAGTCGCCTACCTTTTTTTTTTTTTAAAGAGATGCTATAGCTCTATGATGAGTCATCACTCATTATCCAGCAAATTCACAGTGCCTTCTGCCCTGCTGCTTATACTTAGCTGCATCAATTGAAGGAATATGTCTGGATGCATCTGTCAGAAGAGGCAAGGTGATCAACTTCAATTTTAGATTTTTATTGCAGTATTATTTTAGCCATTCATCTTCAGAGAAATCAAGCTCAATGCTTTTGTTTGCTGAAGCCATCTCTAAAGTTTTCTGTATAACATAATAAAAAATGCTTAATAGAAACCTGCTCTATTTCTTCACTGAAAATCTAATTTCACATAATCTTATCTGTAAGACTGATAAACTGTGACAACATTTGATTGGGTGAAAACAAAGTGGCTGCATCATGTTTGTAGCCATCGTTGCATGTGAGCCCATCATGATAAACAGCGGTAGACGACAATGCGGCACGTTGGCAGAGTTTCTGCAGGCACAACATGCACTGCAGACTCAAAGGTCGCGTAATGAGCGGGCAATACCTGCAGTATTCATTCACCTGCAGAGAGAGCCACAAAACTGTGGGCCCTCAGATTACGAGACTAATAAAATCTTCAAGTTAGATTGTGTTGTATGGTGAAAAAAAAATATAATAATAAAGGGTCAGTCTTTAAAGTGGGATAAAAAAAAAATGTTTTATACATTTGGAATCACAGCATAAATCTTTCTGATTCATTTGGCCTTGCAAAGTTAATGTAAAGTTATACTTTTTGAGGCAACTGAGAAAGAACGAAAATTTTTGCAGAATAACCTTTTTTCAAATTGAAATTAAATATAGTAAGCTATGAAAAAGGGCTGCATTTAAAAATGATTTTTAAATGGTAAAACCCTGATGCAGATCAGTCTAATGGTTGTTTCTAAGCTTTTGAGCAGGACAAAATCCTTAAGCGCTAACATGATTTCTAGATTTGAAAATGAAACAATCCATGTCATTAATCTAAAGTCACATTGTATGGCTGCATTTATTTATTGTCTATGTTGGTCTTCATAACATTATCATATTTATAATATAAATAAACAGAATTTAATCCTGATGGCCTTTTAAAAATCCAGACAAAAGTTCCTGAGTGAACCGAGAGGGAACGAGATTCAAACTTTTTAGACCTCAAAAGCATTCGTTTTTCATCACAATGTGTCTAAAAAAGTAGAGAGGCATAGATACCAGATTTCTTCAAAATGAATACAAGCAAATTTAGCACTTTTTTATATTGAGAATTGATACGATTTAGGCAAGGGCAATTAATTGCATATCCAATGTAATTGAAACTTAACAAAACACAACTTTCAAATCGCAGAGATACCTAACTTTTTTCACATTAAATTTAAAAAGGTTAAATAACTCTCTTTTTCACTCTAGCCCTATAGGAAGTGGTAACACTCCTGGTAACAATCACATAATTTACAATTAAATTATTGTAATGTCAACTTAGACTTAAAAAATAAACTTTTCTGTCATTTTGTACACACAAGTGTAAACAAAAAATAAATTCCGTTAAGTACAGCTCTCTAGACTATTTAAATTTGTGTGCAGCCTTGATATGGTAAGCAGCAGTGATAAAAACATTGTAATGAAAAAAAGTTGTGTAAACATTTGACTTTATAGTTACAGTTCTAACATTCAGCGTTTGTTTTTTTTTTTTTAATAACCCATTTTACAATGTGGGCAGTGGGGAGGAAACTGTTTTGGAATCTGCTGGACCTGCTTTGGATGCTTCGAAGTCTCTTTCCAGAGGGCTGCAGGGAGATCAGAACCAACTAGTATGGAAACTGATTAATCGTTTAGTTTAGAGACTCAAAAAAATACAATGCACTGAAAGTACAACCAACCCCATCCAGAAATTAATCTAAAGCTGTACAGAAATATATATGTTTTACATTTAAGGTAAAAAAAATATATATATCTTTGTCTGTAAATATATGCTAATCTAAATTGGTATAGCTTTAGCTTCATCTAATCTCTGTAAAATAAAAAAGGCTCCAATTTTTCCATATCTCATGCCATTTGCTATCAGATTATACATCAAAAAAAGAAAACATAAAAATATTAAAATAATCATAATTGTTATATTTGCTAAAAAGAAAAAAAGACAACCATTTTTGCAAAACTGTTCAGTCCTTTACTATGGATGTCCCTGATCTAATATCAATATCAGCAATCAGGTCGATATCATTCAACATCAAGCCTGTATCTTAGATTACAGATATTAGCAAGGCTTTAGAAACAGTCTTCCTCTATTTAAAGTGTATATAACCCCTGGGTAGTTCGTAATATTACTTATTAATATTGCTTTTTCTAAGATTTCACACTACAAAATGTGTAATGATTAAACTATGTATGATTCATCCCAATATCGTATCGGGTCAATATCAGTCAATAGTCAAAGCTGCAGTATCAGTATAGTATTGGAAATAAAAAGCTGCATTGGAACACCCCTGCCTTAAAAGAACTTTATAAAACTTTGTCATATTTTTATAATATTCTCAGAAAAACTAACTATTTTCCTCATCAGGAAAGGGCCTCTAGAAATAGTTTTGATGCAAAGATCTTCATCAAACATAATATCAGTATCTAAGGATGCATTGGCAGTGGTGTATCCCTACTTTTATTATATACAACAGACAGTGTCAACTGCTTGAAATATTTTCTCTCACCTTCAGGAACCTGCCATTTAGAAAACCCAAATAATATTATAAATGCTTGATTGAAACTTATACTCTTAACAGCAAAACTAACCTTGACTGATCTTAAAGTTCTACTGGAAATGATCAGTTCATCAGCCAGTTAATGTTAACTTGTTGAACTTAAATTTTTTTTCTGATATCTATATCAAAAACATAAACTAATGTTAAAAATAACTTTAGGGTTGCTTTAATAAAACCGATGTTTTGATTTCCTTAATGTCTTTCCTACAAATTCAGATTTTGCTTGATTATCTTTTATTATGTATCAAAGCTTTGGTCCCTAAACTTTACCTCATTTTTATTAAACTAAACAAAAACACAACACAATTTTTATCAAACCATATAATCATCTAAAGAAACGCCACTGATTTAATTGTACTTTTTGACTTAAAATTGCAGAAACACCTAGTTTTTGAACGAATTAAACACAATTAAAAAGTGGTAAAATGAATTGCTTTACTTCTAATTAAAACTATTATCGCTCGGGTAAACATTTATGAGCATAGAACAATTTTTACTTGACTTTCATTGTGTAGAAACCATGACATGTTGGTGTCAAACTGACAACATGATATAATGAATCAAATGAGCAACAGTAAGTATAACAATTTCCAGCATCTGTAAAATAGACATATAACCAGTTCTCAATTTGCACAATGAGTGTTAATTGGATAAACATGGCGTCAAGGATGGAGCCTTGATTGCTACATGTCTGGTTCTAATAAAATCTGGATTCAAATGCTATGCTGCATTTGGACAAAAAGATGATAACATTTTAAGTCAGTTTTAGAAATGCACTGCAAATAGGTTTCCCCCTAAATATATGGGAAATCTAAAGTCTATCATCCCAAGTATTGCATCTCCAACCTAAATCTTGCATCTGCCTCTGGCGCAGCATCCTGGAGGCCAACCTCTCAGTGACCCAGTGAAATCAGCCAGAGGGGAACACCTCCATAATACATACTCATTAAAATAAACCTTTAACATTGTTAAAAAAGTCAATAACATCAAATGATATTCAGAACCACATCAGCTTACAGTCTAGGCCAAAGGTGCAGGAGTGATGCATTGCCTTGGTGCTGTTGCTGCAGTGCAATTCTCACAAGCAGTCATGGGCTCATATAGGGAAAAGCATTGTGCTGATTTATGAGCCTCAGAGCTTCCCAGCTGCAAAAATCTATAGAAATTCAGATGAGACAAGCATTGAAAGATCACCCCTAATCCTGTAAACAAAAGAACATGTTTGGCTGCTTGCAGAGCCCAGCCTGCACACTGCAGCAGAGATGCCCACCTGCCACAGAGCCCAGCCGGCAGCCAGATCACAGCCAAAATGGAAAACTGAGTGGGCTGCAGGAGGAAGCAGGAACCAATCAAAGCATTTAATGTATAAAAAAAGCTGAACTTATAAAAATCACAGTTGGATCCCAACGAGAGGACATGCTGTCACAAAGATGAACACACAAATATGATTAGTCAATGATCAGCTGATCAATTATTCATCTGCTTCCCTGTTGATTTTGCAGGATGGACTCCAAACATGATGAGAAAGCAGAAACACGATCCCACAAAAAATAAACCAACCAAAACAAACGATCTGTCCAGATTTGATACTTACAGACGCTCCCAAACAGGAGGGTCAGCGATGCAAGCTGCAGAGAAAGATCCCCATTGTCAGTCTACCCAAACCTCAACAACAGATGCCTCAGACAGGAAAGGGCAGGGTCTGTCTGGAAGAATACAGGGACAGTAACGAAGAGGGCGAGGGAAAGGAGCCGAGGAGGGGCGTGGATTATATGTAGCAATGGTGAAATCACCAGTAGGAGGAGCTGAAGAACCCAATGGATGAAGAGGGGGGCAGGGAATATGGAAATCAGCTGACATCTCAGGATCAGAAGCCTGTCTGGTGCAAAGGGGCTCGGCTTGTTTTTTTAGCCTCCACCCCTAAACCTTAAAAGGACAAAGGATGCAATTCATTGCATGGAGGATTTCATTTGCTGGTGAAAATGCATAGGCTTTAATATCAATATAAATGTGACCTGAAAACATTTTTTGTACCAACTGGTTGTATTCATCCACATAACAGCATCTCTGCTTAGAGGAATACAATAGAATTAAGCTATACTGCAAAAGAAAGAGAACAAATATTTCAGGAATAATTTACAGCACAGGTATAAAAAAAATTATGGTAAAATTTAAAAAGTAAAAGAAAATCAGAAGCTGATTAATGGAACAAAGAGAAAAAAATGTGAAAATATGGAATATAGAAACAAACACTTACAGAGCAGGTTAAAAAACTGTTCTGATTGTTATGTAGTTAAAATTTTGATATATATATTTTTTAATTTCTATAAGGCAAATACTGAGTAGAGTGGAAGCTATGCAAGTAATTCTTGACCAAATCAAAAACCTGTAAAACCAGCATGTTTGTAAACAGTTATTGGGTTTGTTGAAAGCAGCAAAGATGACAAACAGCTGTGGGCAATGGCATAACTATCTATAAGCAGAGACTGCAGTTGCTTAGGGGCCACAGACCTCTTAGGGGCCCCCTCACTGACACCTGGTAGGCCCCCTACGCAATTATGGACTAGGACGTCTCTTTGCATACGTAATGTTGCGAAAAAATTCCTCTTAAAACCCATCTGATTTTGAGATGACTGACCGGACCTTATTTATACCGAAAGACATGGCAGATTACAACACGATGGTGAGCCGTTTAAACACGACACCAATAGCAAAGCAGACAATGGTACTTTTAATTACTATGTTAATAACTGTGTATACTTCATTAGACAGTTGGTAATAAATAAACACGATCCTAAAAGAACAATGTATTTGTGTATTTTATTTTTTAAACTATTACTTCAAATTATGGGTAATCCAGAGTGTACGGGGGAATGGGGTGTTGTACTTTATATGGGGCCCACCCAGATAATGTGGCCAATTGTTGGGTCGTTACGCCATTGGCTGCTGGGAGGAAGGATCTGTGGAAGCACAGCTTTTAGTGTCTAGGATGCAAATATCTTTACGCTCTCCAATCCAGGCCTCATCGGTCACTCGGTGTATATCAGATTGATCACCATGGCCAGATATAGAAGAATCATGGCCCGTGGGCCAACAATAGTGAAAACAGTGGGGGTGGGGGGGTTATGTTCATCCACAAAACTCTGTTGCCACCAAAGTGGCCTTTTCTGTCAGACAATAATTTGCTAATATTATTTATGAATTGAACATAAAACAAGACAAAAAAGTATTATTTCACCAATTTAGATTCATATACATGTATATGTATTCTCTCTTTGCTATTTCATATATCAGATGTACTCATTGAACATTAAAAACTGCTTCTACAGAGTTGTTTCTCTCCACATCGAGAGGAGTCAGCTAAGGTGGCTTGAGCATCTGTTCCAGATGTATCCTGGACTTCTCCTTCGGGAGGTATTCCAGGCCTGTCCCACACGATGAGGCCCTGGGGACGGCCTAGGACAGCTGGAGGGACTATGTCTCTCAGCTGGAATATGGAAAGCCTCAGAGGAGCTGGAGGAGGCTTTTTGAGAGGGAGAAGTCAAGGCTTCTCCAATGAGACAGTTATCCCCCTGAGTTTGATAAAGTTAAAGACAACAGTGAACAATAATGACAACATGAACTTACATAAATAAAAATTAATTTAATACATGGAAAGTACAGTAGATTTATTTGCATTATGTAGGTTCTTGTCCTAATAAAGTTTTTTCTCCAAAAATACTTTAATCTTTTTCCAAATAGTTGTGTATTTATTCTCTGTCAATACAAAACAAAAAACACCCTAAGTTGGTATAAACTAATTATGCAAGCCGTGCAAATGGTAAGTTAACATTATTACTGAAATGAACCAAATTTAAAAGGCAGTGTTATACCTTTCCATGGAGAAAGATGGGCTTAAGAATCCTCAGGGTAAGGCAGAGGTATGGCTTTTTTTTTTTCCTTTTTAAGGTTGTATTCTATTTGGAAATTCGAAATGCCATAACACCTATGCAGGGTTTGAGTTCTTATTAATTTGAACATAAACAATGAAGCAGAATTATTAATGCAAATATTAAAATGAATCACACTGGATGAGTCTGCTTTCACTAGATACTGGATAGGTAAAGGAAAATACTTAAGGATTTAAAACATCTGGTTTAAATCAGCACTATTACTATCAGCAATGGTGCACACCTTTGAAAAGCAAGCTATATCTAAGAAGACCGTGAAAATACAGTGTCTCTTTATATAAAGACATGAATGCAGGAAGATGAGGCTGTATTACGATGTGCAGTTTTGTGTTCATGGTGAATGTGCTGATACATTCAGTGCGGAATTGAGGTTAAGGGCAAACAGAGACTTCCCTGGCTTTACTCTGCAACATGGTGTTGCCATGGAGACTACATCCCGCTTAGTCAAGATGGTTCCTGCAGTCTGGCAGCTACAGTGAACAGAGCACCAGCAGAAATGAGATTGTCCCAAGATATCAAAAATATCGACTGCAGTCGAGTATAAGGACAGAATAACATTCTGGACCAATTGTTTGTTCATTTTTAATAAATCAAAAGTAAATGAAAAACAATTATCATATATTATACTTATTTTTTTTAAGTATACTAACAATTTGAATTAGGGATGTACAAATCTGTATAGAATTTAACTGAAAATATACATAAACTAGACACAAGACATAAAAGCTGTTTCTCAGGCATGCAAATCCTTATTTACTTAATTTATTTCTACATACGGATAGTTGCATTAAAACAAAGACACAGCACACATTAAGTCAAAGATCTTTGTATCATTTCAAGTTTATACATCTCAGTCATTTAAATAATCTATTGCAAGTAAACACTAACAGCAATCAGCTTGATGATCCCTATTATTAGCCCATCTTCATTCAATCATAATTGCTCATCAGTGGAACTTTTAAATAAAATAGGTAACCATTTGCACGATTATGGACAAATGATGAATGATTCAAAAACACACATTAGGAATTCCTTTGTACATCACACTGAGGGTTTTTACCTTTTCTCCAAACTAAAGGTGGACAATGAAGGTGTACGTATTAAGCTTTGCTGTCTAATCATAGGTTCTATAATAGTTTTCTATAATGTGTAACAACTTGCAGCTGAAGTTTGAATCTGAATTATCTTTCTTTAACAAATACTGCTCCTCATTCAGCTCTGCTCCGATGCAGACAGCCTTTGTAACACTGACCCATTTCAGAGAAAAACAATAGCTGAATTCAGCTTGGATCGGAGAGCAGCAGCAAGCATCTGCTACTTTGCTGAGCTTCAATGGCAACAAGGCCCAGAATCGGAGCTTACAATTAAATTCATCATTGCACAGAAACGTCTATCGCACAACCAAATAACATTTTTTACAATTTTTATTTCTGAATATCAGAATATCTTCTAACCTCAACACTCTCAACACTTCCACAACACTTTCTGCTCTGAATGTCAAACCAGACCAAGTGCACACAATGTAAGCGTTTTCTAATTCCTCTAAAATACGACTGCATGTAAATATGTTCAATAAAATCATTATCTAAAGATTTAATTGAAATTGAATGTAAATATTGTGCAGTGTGTGCCCATGGTTCTCTCAATAACCAACTTACAAATTGCCTGCAAAATGCCAACTCTTCCCCATCAACTAACTTACTGTTCACTCTCGCCATCTAGTGGTAAAACCTTCAAAATACCTTCTTTAAAAATAGAATTCCAACAATTTTTCACCTTCTCTCATACCTGAAACCATCCATAAAATTCAAATATAAAAATGCTACACTCTTGTCTTAATAACTAACGAATAACTATATTCAGTGTAATTAAGTAAAATATAAATTATGTTAGATTTCATTTATTAGAAATTATTTAATCAGTTATGAATTCTTATGCCTACACACTGGAATCTGTACCCCTAGGAGCAGTTTCTTTGCTGATCGGTGACCTGCTAATATCTCCCAAGCGTCTAAAAAAACTGAAAAAACCAGAGGTCTCAGTCTTAAACCAAACACTCCTGGGGAGAATGTTTTCAACATTAGCCTGCGGCTGTGTGGCTTTGCACTCCACTGACTTCTGTTCATTTTTCTCCAAAACCCCTCCTTTTAAAACCTGGCCTGAACAGTCGTTGGGTTTAATTTTCTTTTCAGCAGATGGAAAATTCTGATCTAAACTTTGAGATTTTTTTATCTTGTAAGAATTGTCAGTGAAATCAAACGCTGGTTTTGTAGCTATGTGTTCAACGTCCTGTCCTGGCTGAGGTTCTTTGGTTTTTGTCACAGAACCTGGACTTCCAGTGGTAGACTGGGTCCGCAGATTTTCTTTCTCTCCTTGAGTTTTAGAAACTTTAGTAGGCACTGTGTGTCGGCGGCCGAGGGTGCGTTTCGTGGAGGTCTGAGGGCCGAGCAAAAACCGAATCAAATCCTCATTGGTTGGGTCTCCAGGATACCTTTGCGTTTCCTCGTCAAAGGTGAGTTGACGAGCCAAGGTTTTCTTAGCAGGAGGGGATTTCTGGTTTTCCAATGGGTGATCCACAGAGGAAGCACTTCCTCGACTGTTCTGGTACCTCAATACCTTTTTAGAGGCTTCACGCAATTTCTGGGCCTCTTCCTCATTATTGTCCAGTAAATCCTCCTCCTCATCATCATTAGTGCTGGACGAGAAAGACCTAACTGTGGGTAAAGGGCTGGTAGTTACTTTGGATTGGCTTGTTAAGTCCTGGTAATCCTTTATTTCTGGTGTTTTAGTATTTTCTTCATAGGTAACCATGTTCCTTGCGTTATTTTCTTCAACATGATACTGCGTCTGCTTTTTTGAGTTCTCTGTGAGTTCTGTTGCAGAATTCCACTCTTTTCTGAACATATCTTTGGCTCTAAAAGTGTGCCTGTGGTTTATAGTTCGAATGTTTGTCTGAGAGCTGATCTCTGAAAGGCTCCCATTAACTGGGCTCCCTCTTGTGGGGCTCCCATTGGTTGATGAAGGCCTTCCTGATTTCCTCCTAGAGATGCGGTTGGTTAGGACGTTTTGCAGAATGCATTCTAAGGCAATACCCTCCATTTCCTTGTCTCTACTTGAACAGGTAGCCGTAGACCGGCGCTTGGCTGTGTTCTGCAATCTATCGATGTGTTTCCGTTTCATCTCTGCCATCTCTCTGGCCTTGTTTTCCTGCAAAAAAAACCAAAACACTCAATGTCAATGAATCAAAGCAAGAGTTTTCATTATTTAACTAAGATTTAAAAACATCAAAGCATTTACCTGCATAGCCCGGATAAACTTTAGGCAGAAGGAATGAAAGATGGAACAACATTCCTCCAGTTTAAAACTTGCAGAGTCTTCACAGAAGTACTCGGCCACAGAGTCGCTTACAGCCTGTAGTTCTTCAAAATCACTTTCTATTTCTTCCAAACAAACATCAGCTTTCTAAATTGAGACCAAATAATGAATTAGAAAACAGCCTCATCATTTTATTCAGAATTACTCGTGTTCAAAATGTCAGACTGCCAACACTTACCTTTAGAAAATCTTCCATCTGCTCCTTTAGTTCCTCCTGTTTCAAGGTGTCTGCTTTGGCGACCTGTACTTTTCTTTTTTGTCTTTCAATCTCAGCTTCAATGTCAGCTTTTGTTAACCTATAATAATGTTCAACAGCTTTAGCAACATTTAGATTGAATTAAAATAAAAAAAAAGGGCAAGCAGATGGTTTTCTAAAGATTTACCTTGATGCAGCTTCAATGTGTTTGAGTTGTTCTGGAAATTTAAGAAGCGCCACATCTACCTTTTGTGCTTGCTGTGGTAAACACATAAGCCAGTTTAAGAATCAGATGTCTTCCAACATTTAGTCACAAATCATCACATTCATTTCAGCTGGTCAGTGGTTGCAAAAATCAGTAGTGAAACAGCAAATTTCTCAACTGAAACTTGGATAAACTGAGTACCAGAAGAGTTTAGCAGCTATCAACATGCTTTAGTTTTTTTTTCTCTTTTTGGAGTTGTTTTTGCTGTTGTTATTTTTTCTCATCTCTAAACACATATATGCGTTGAACCCTAAAGCTACATTGTTTAATTTTCTGTGGTCTAATGGTCGGACTGCAGTGACATGATCCGCTCCCCACAGCACTTCTCCCACTCCAACCATACAGGCGCCATTATGGAACAGAATGTCCAAAGTCTGCACACCTATCTTATCATGTGATGACCAGGTTTGTTTCCATAGATAATTTAATAAATAGTATTTTATTAGCCTCAGACAATGAATATACCCGTTATTTGAGAAACATTGTTGTCATGTTTTAGTAAGCTGCTTAGCATAGTGATATACGCAGACTAATAATGTAGTTTAATTGTATAGCACGATGTTGTTGATTGGAAGCATATATATTCCCCATTTACAGAGTCCAACTCTTGACTGTGGCACGGGGGTTTTTAGAGGAGATAGAGGGCAAGGAGGCCGCAGTGGGCGTGCAGCCAGGGCCAGGCTAGGGAGAGGTGCTGAGTGGAGCCGGGGAGGCAAGATTTGAAGCCCTCCAAAGGAGAGGAAGGAGTAACTGAAGACATGTAGACCTACATGATCTCTGTAATACAAATACCGGTAACCCCAATTCATCATTTTCTATTTACAGCTCTGAGCGTTACTACAAGCATAAATGCTAGAGAGTAACACCATCCTTCGGCATGTTGCTGCCATTTATTGTTTACTACCATCTCAGTTCACCCTTCTAGGTCACAATTGAGCCTAACGGCGATCTCCTCAGTAACTAGTTTCATCTCTAAATGTCTGCCTCTATACATGCCAGACCTCCTATGTAATTATTATAAAGACCAATTTCTAAGGCAACTCAAACATAAAGATGAGACTTTCAGTATGTAGATGACAATAAATGAAATATTTATATAAAAGAGATCTGTAATTCCCTGTAATGCAGTTCAGGCTGGTGGTGGTGTGTAATGGATTGGGGGAGATTTTCTTAGTAGTCTTTGAGTCCCTGGGAACCAACATAGCTTTAACCCCACAGTCTAACAGAGTATTACTGCTGACCATGCCCATCGCTTTAGTGCTAAAATGTACCCATCTTCTGACAGCTACTTGTGTCTGGTTAATGGACTATGTGAGGATGCTCAAATAAACATCAATCACTTTTCTTCAATTGTGAGTTCCACTTTTGCAAGTAGGGGTAACAGTGACAATTTTGAGACTAATTACTGATGAACGGCAGATAGACAAAGCCCTGAGCAGGTCTACAGGCAATTTAGACTAACCAAATACAGTCAATCAAAATGAGAACTACTTGCCATCACAACATAATGCATAAGATTCATTCCAGGTTTGTTTGCTTTGGTATCCGCCAGCTTCAGGAGAGATGACATACGGAAGCCAATAGCACTGCCAGCATAGCCACCCTGTGAGCAAACACATATCTTTAGATATAAGATGAAGAAAACAACAGAAATGTATCCAAACACTCAAATGCAAAGTAACTGCTTACAGCATTCATGTAATTTCCTGTTTTCAGCACCAAGCGAATGACAGAATGTAGATTATCACACTCCAACAGCTCTAAAGGAAGAAATGTAGTGTCAGCAATGAAAACGAATGCCTTCCAGTTCTACTTTAAAAGTCTTAGATATCTTAAAACGCATCAAAACAACCATACCCTTTCCAGCTTCTGTCAGAACGCCAATGAATTCTCTTATTTCATTCATGAGGGTAAAGAATTCCTCCTTCAGCACCAAGCAGCTCAGACGCTCTTCATAACTAAAAGATCAAATGTATATAAATTTAGATAGAAAACTTTGTATCAATTTGACTGTATGATCTGGTTGAACTGTAAAGTGCCTTGAGATTACATGTGTTGTGAATTTGGCGCTATAAACTGAATTGAATTGCATATCAGTGTTAGGTCAGCCTTGAAAATGTTTTTAGATACCCTTAAATGTTTCTTATTTTGTCAGATTACAGCAAGAAACTTCTAACAATTTTACAAACATTTTGATAGACCAACACAACACATTGATGTATAATTATGAAATAAGAAGGAAAATGGTGCATGAATTAACTTTTTTAACAAATAAAAACATAATAAGTGTGGGGTACTCCTTTCTATAAGACCATTTTAGTCTGATACCTATATGTAGATAAAGATGTACTCTAATGGCCTCATAGGTTTGGAGAGAAACATTTTTCAATAAACAAAATCATACAGACTAATGACCTGATCTTCAAAGATCCCAAATACTTTTCACTACATGCAATATGTGGGTGTGTTGCAGCTGATCTACAAAAAATGCTGCACAAATGTTAGGACATGTAAACTGATTTTAGTTCTACCCATTAAAATGAGTAGATTGCATACTACAGGCAGCTGAGATTGGTCATAAAAGAAGACAAGGTTCTAAGCCATGGACATGGAGGCAATAATGAAGTATTAGAAAAAAAAATGATGATACTGAATAATATTTAAAGTGCACTTAATATCCTATTAACCTAAGCTCATGGTTATGCCCCCCAGTTGTTTGGAAGCATCATTAGGTTATAAAACAATAAGTTATCAACATTTCCCAGAACACTTTTCCATTCATCACCTGAGAAAAGAAGGAAACAGTAAAGCGTAATTGCAAACCCAAAAAGACATGTCTGTTTTTTTTTAAATAACAGATATTGGATGGATAGAATGACCCGAGAAGCAGCCAAGAGGCCAATGGCAACCTGACAAAATTAATTGACGGGGAAACTATTAGTTGGCTTGTGCATGCTCTTGCACACGTTTAATAGGCATCCCCTCTCGGGAGTGGGTACAAGGTACATTGGACTGTTTATAAAATAAAATAAAATAATAGAGATGGACAGTACATCAGTATTATCATTATCAGCTAATATTTGTCATTGGAAACATATTGATTAAGCATCCAATAAATACAACTAGGTCAATATTAAAAAACAATGTTTATTTCCATCCGGTTTGCATTTTTAGAGGAGAGCATTGGTCATGTGGTGCTTGTTTGGTCATGTGAAATTGGCAAACATGTAGCAAAGGATTGTGGGAGTTTATCTGAAGCAGATAAGCAATCTCAGCAGTGTGTTTCATGGTGTTAAAAAGGTGAATATAGGACACACTATTAGTAAAATTAACTTATTGGGTATAAAAACCATGTCATTATTAGATTTCTATATGGATCCAAATTTTCATATCGATGAATTCCCAAAGAATAGCATTTATAGAGGTATTTGCTAACCTGGGCATCTTTATCAGCATGAGCATAAAAAGATCAGCCTCAGGAAGGGCTGAGGGGTCGCCTTTAAAACCAACCAGCTGCTTCATCTGAATTAAATAAAAACAAAAATGCAAATTTTCAAACCAACTGATGTTTCTCTTTCTATATGCATTTATTGATAATGTTCAACATTTAAAAAATATATAATTTAGTAAATGCATTAAATACCTCCCCTTCATCTGGCAGCAACTTAGACATCTCTCTCAGTTTTCCTGTTCCAAAACTGAGCCCATTTCCCCACTGAATGTCCTGGATCAGATCTTTAACAGGGCTGTGGACAGAGGTGGAGACATGGGAAGGATCCAAATTACTAGTCATCACAATTACAATGGAGTTAATGCTTGTGTAGGCCTGTGATTTATGAGCTGTAAATCCATACTAAGGCCATTCTATTATATACTTGGAAAATCTGAGTTGCTGACATCTACAAGCCTCTGCCTGCTTGTAATAATTTGCAAAAACAAAAATTTCAATCACAATTGAGTCAGCTGCTGTCTTTGACTGAAAAAAGATTGATCATTCAAGGAAAAAAGAAAAGTTTTTTTGGAGAAGTAAATAGCAATTCTAGTACATTTACATTCCAGTGACTGTTCTAATTCCTCTGCTGTAGTATGTCCTACCTGTTCATTCATACATGTTTTACAGGATTAACAATGATATACTGTTTTCCTGTTTGGTCTGCTGCGTTTGCCAAACAGCATCAGACAATGCATTTACAAGAATTTTCAGTTACTGATCTGCAACTGAATACCGCAGGGAGGTCACAACATAGATCAGACCTGTCTGGGCCTGTCGTCTTGCAAAGGCTTGTGAGTGTCATGCAGCCCTGCGCGTACAGATCTATCTGCCTCATCATATGCTGTTTTCCCCCTCAATATGAAGTAACTATTGTGCAAAAACGCTTACACCCTAAAATCATAACCTCTGACTCACCGCTTGAACTGCTTGAGGAATATTCCAATGTTCATGCTCCTCTTGGAGCTGAGGATGGTAACCTGGAAGTGAAAAAATACAAAGACACAGCTATCAGTGTAATTTGTCCAGATCATTTCACTATTGGCTTGAGAAGCATCTTTTATTATCACATACATCACAGTGTTCCCATAAAAACACAGCTAAATCCAAAGGTTAAGATTTTCTTTTGAGCTGTTTGTATCGAACAGTCTGAGTGGAGATAGCCTTGTGTTCTGAAACGTCAACATATTTACTTAAGGGTCAAAAAAGAAACATAAGGCCAAGTAAAAGTTTATGAACTTGCTTTAACTCATTTTATATGACAAAATTGCATCAAGTTGCATCTACAACCGATCTATAATAAAGGACGTTTAAGTTAAAAGCTGACAACTGTAGTTTCTACTGTTCTCTGAGGAAACAATTATGCCTTCCTTCTGCAAACATGATCAATGGAGACTCCACCCTTGCACTGAGTGATCCCACAGCCATACACAATGTTCCTATGATACATAACCGTTTCCAAAACAGTAGTTACAATCGCCTTCAGTGTGTAGAAACTGCTAAATGTCTTCAGATGTGTGTTTTAGTTTCCCTTAATTTCAAGTAGCTAAGAAAGTGGTAATATGTCCATTTCTACTAAACTGTTTGCAGGCTTTAAGAATTTGTCAGGATGTTTTCTATTTATCTCCCATTCAGGCTAAGGAGGGGGAAGAAAACAAAAATCAATTGAGGTCAAAAGAACACACTTTCATATCTTCATGTCACAATGCAAAACCACCCAACATTACAATCTATTTCTGTAACCCCCTTAAGCTCATGTTTCTTACAGACAACCTGTTAAGGCGAGATTGACCAAACTCACCATCTCTCCTCCAGTGCCAGACGGTAGCTGCCCCCTAATACTCAAACGGTTCAGACCCTTTGGATGTTGCTGGCCGTGGTTATGGCTGAACAACTCCTCCATGTGATCGGTGTCCAGCTCAAACTGCCCATCCGTCTTGTCTGCTGTCCAGATGTTGTGCTTTCCTATCACACTATGTTTGGGAAGTGTTTCCCAGTTAAAATTGCGCATTCTGGACCTCCGGCGGTCTCCCCAGCCCAGGAGGCCACCTCCATGCTGGGGAAGTCCAGGAGCTGGAGGTGGTGGAGGAGGTGGGGGTGGTGGGGGTGGTGGAGCAGGAGGATTTACTGGTTGCATCTTTGAGGGTCTCAGTAGGTTTATGGAGCAATAATGATCCTGGTTGAAAAGATACACAGTCAGCTTTATACAAACTGGATTTTCTTTAAAAACTTGTTCTAAAAACAATCTAAGTTAGTGAAACATTCTAAAACTAGATTTTGAAAGGATATATGAATAAACAAAAATATATAAAAATATTACATAAATTCAGTAATAAGTCAAATAATCTTTTGAATCGTTTAGAAGAGTTCATGAAGGCATACAATCAGGCATTTACAGCCTAAACACATTATTATCAACATGTTTTGCTTTTTCTTTTTTTTTTAGCACTAATTAGGTCTAATTATCACGTTACCTTTCTTCATATTTACCATATTTATATATATGCATTTATATTTATTTTATCCAAAAAATTACATTTGAACTTCCATAATGCCATACTCCTGTTATCTTAAACTGTCATCATCTCTAAAGTTTTTAGTGGGTAGTTTAAACAGTGAAACAGACATCGTACCTGTGAATGCCTGTGTGAAGCAGCTCCATTTTCATTCTTTAGGATCGTCCTGTTCCAACCAAAGGCGCACAGCAGCGGGAACCAGGACGCACTGAGGAGAGAGTGTCGAAATCCGCTGCGGGTTTGACGACACGCCCAGGTGAGTTATTTATTTCCATGATATCCCACGCCTTCCAAACACAGGAGAGTCCCGGAAGTTTGGCATTTGGACTAAAGTTGTTATTTCTGGCATGCGTTGGTTAGAGTTTGGGGCCCCGCACCAACTGCCGCAGCTCATGTGAGCAGACCGCTGGATTCTCAGACTGCCTGATAGGTGTCCTATCTGAATTCCTATTGATTTGGTGAATTTCTGAACGATTTCCCTCAGCTGAGGCACACTAAAATAGTCACAGGCTGTAAACATGCCGCTCATTTATTCCTCTGACCTGTTATTCTTTTATAGTCCTTTTTAATTTGATCATTTACCTGATCCAAATGCTGTCCAAGGGTTAAAATACTGTGGCCTGACTCACATACAGATGACATGAGTTTTCATAACAAATTATCTGTGATTAAACAGATTTTTTGAAAAGCTCAGACACCTCTGTTTCAGCTTTAAAGTGAAGAAATGCCCTAGAGGGTACCCATCTGACAACATGAAGAAGGCTCAATGGTTTTAGAAAAGCAACATAAAGACAAAATACTTTATTAGCAGATGAGAAAGAAAAAAAAACTTACTGAAGCTTGTGAGAGGACCCCAGTGAGAGCTATTATCCAAAACTGAATAGTTTGTTTGCACTTTGGAACAGTGATGAACCTGCAGTTACTTCAAAAATTGATTGATAGCTTCCCTAGGCAATGGAGAACATGACACCATCTACACAACAGCAGACCTTACTGGAATTAGTGAAATGCAGTGTTTTTATTTGAACAATTATGAGGTGGTGTAAATTGTCCTCCATAGGAGCTGGAGAAAATAATTAGGAGAAAATTCTCTGGACTGACAATATGCTGATAATTTTGGGTGTGTATTCCATTATATCTGGCTCTAAAAAGCAGCATCAGAATGTTATTAAAGCATGGTGGTGGTATGCTAGTGGCCTGGGGCTGTTTTACTGTTTAAGCCCCTTAACGTCTTGTAACCAGAGTATGTCTGACCAGCAAATGGGTTAAGTGGCAGGAGAATGCAAATACACCATAAAGGCTACTAAAAACACAAATAAAAAAAGATTCTGGAAGTCAAATTCAGCCCAGTTGAGATCATATGGAATCATCCTAAACAAGCTCTTTTTGTTTCATGTTGTCTCCAGTGTGATCAAAGATGGAAAGCAGTGGAGGACTTGTATATGTATATTCAAGGGCGTAGGTTTGATTTGAACTTTGGTAGGGACACTATTGGTCGGGTGTCATTGGTGCTATGCAATATGCATGTCCTTTTTTAAGCTCGATGTAAGCATCCGTACTGATAAGAGGAATTCATTGTTAAAAGAGAGAAGCATCCTTTTGCTACATTAATAAAAAATGTATAAGCACTACACTCATTAGATGCTGTTTATCAATGTTTGAAGTATCACCGGCTCTGATGAATGTGGAATTAGGACTTTTGTCCACTTTGAAAATCTTTTCATTTGAACGACTATAAGAGAGAAGGTAAATACAGGATTTTCCTTTGAAGATATAGAATTGTGCAGAGTTAAACCCCACTCTTATATTTTACCTACTGTAGCCTACTATGCTCTCTCTGTATCAAGCAAAATAATACATTCATTAATATATTAAATTCACTATAAAAGTTGAACATCTGGGCTGTAGATACTCTGCATAGCCCATTTCATGTATTTTATCTGGGGCTAAAAAAAATTAATCATATTAATTGATTATTTCAATAATTGTTAACTAATTTAGTATGTAATTTATCATTAACTGGAGTATGGAGACTTTAAAACATACAGTAATATAAATGTAAAATGTGCCTTTCCCCGACAGAGCAACCCACTTAGATCAGTAATTATACCAAAATTATCCCAAAATTGTAAAAATACAATATATACATATATATATGATTTAAAAAAAAAATTGTCTGTCAATATTCTCCATCCAGAATTCCTGAAGAGGAAATATTTTAGTTTCACCTGGTTTATTTAGACATCACCTGAAGCACTGAAGGGCAGCTGCTTCACCTACAAGCTGCCCCTGCATCATTATTACTGGATATCTGTGTTTCCTATAATCATATAATGTATAAGTGCATTTTTAATAGTAAAGGATTTAATGAAACACAACCTTTTATCATCGTCCTATATTGCTTACTGTCTGACTGTTTAAATAGCTCCTTTCCTTTTTTAGTGGCATCGTCTACAAACACAACACTAAGAATGAGCTGTAGAATGAGTGTATTCAAATATAAAATCACTTTTAACAATTATAAAAGACAATATAACACTATCTTATCTGGAATTTAATAATATCCAAAATAAACAGCCAGATTCAAGCATTTTTACCAGACATTAATGTTTGTACTAATTTACTTATAGAATGTGTGGAAATCTATGTAAGATAAAATCAATATTAATATTCTTCCTCTGTTTGTTCTTGTCTTTATCCTATTTCTAGAAGTATAAATAGTCAATTAAATTAGTATTATTATGTGGAACCCTAATTATGCTTTTTAAACCAAAAATAGCAGATGTATAGACACCGTTTCTTGTTGTTATACTCTATGGGCCGGATTTATCAAGATCCAATTTTGCGTGCAGTAATTTGCGCTCGCAAAGTGGAATTTTGCGCGAGGGGCTGAACCATGGTTTGCGGGTGATTTAACAAGAGCGATTGCGTAACTGGTGGCAGGCGCAAAACTGTTGGAGACGCCCTATTTAAATGATGGTTTTGCGCGTTTTGTGGATTGCGGCAAAGTAGTTTGTAGTTTGTGCAAACTAGTGCATTAAGAAATTTTAATCTTACAGTGACACCACCCCCTCCAAAAAAAGAAATATATATATATATATATATATATATATATATATATATATATATATATATATATATATATATATATATATATATATATATATATATATATATATATATATATATATATATATATATATATATAAACTTTGGCAACCTTTATTCCCTAAGGTGGTATGTGGCTGAATTTCTACTTCACCGCAGTAAGAAAAAAACACACAAACAAAAATAAAACAGGTGTTTTTTATCGGCCTGTAGAAAAATGCACATACCAAATGGCTCACAAGAAGTGACTGTAGATAAGATGACTGCATTGGCATGTTGCTCCACAGGCGCAGGGTGTCGGGGTTCTCCGGTAGGGCGTCAGGGCGACATGGCATTTAGAACGTCGGACAGCACTTCTGAAAAACGAGATTGGGAGATCCCAGATGCAAAAAAGTGCAATGTTGCAAGGAGTTTTGTGATATCTGTTATTGCGTGGGTCCTCCTTGTGGCTGGCTCCAAATTCATTCGGAGTTCCCCCAACAGCTCCAAAATGGCAATGCTGGATAAACGATATGTTTTGATGATCGTTTCCTCGTTCATTCCAAAAATATTCACACGGAGTGAAAAAATGCGTTCTCTGCGCCTCCTTGCTTCATTTCCATGTCTCCTTCTTGCGACAATAACCGCTGCCATGTGTGCGCAATTACACATACAGACCATTTGCACCTTCTTTTGAAACGTGTTAAATATAGAGTCAGATACCGTTAGCAAAATTGCGTTCAAGTTTGATAAATCACTTTGCGAGTGCTAAATTAATATATTTACATGTTCTCCTCCCACAAGACGCACTTTAGCGTGTAAACGCCCCATATTGCATATTCATTGCAGAAAAAGTACTAAATGGATCACAGGCGCTATTTAGCACGTTTTAAAGATCAAATGCTTTTAGCACGCTGTTGATAGATCAGTTTGTACATTTTTTAGCGTGCGCAGTGAAATAGCTCACGTTTTAATACACGCAAACCTTTGATAAATCCGGCCCTTTAAGAGAAATAACACCTGCTAATAATTATACCTGAACTTCCTCAAAGAGTCATCAAAAAATGAAAACAGTAATAGCAACTAGATATTGGCAAAAAGGAAACCCTCACATTTTCTTTTTTAGTTGGCTGTGGCTAAGAATCAGAAATGTTGATGGCTTACAGCCTTTATTTGCCCATTTTTCCAGCAGTCTTCAGAACTCCTGGCGTTTTATAACAGAAAAAAAGGCTTTTGTTTTTTAGTGTACATGATATTCCTTTTTTTTTTAATTGGGACTTGTTTTGTAGCCTAATATTAATTGTAGTAACCGCTGCATTCTAGTGTGAATAAATTTTCAATTTTGTGCTCCAAGTGCACGCAGACTAAAAAACAGCCAATCAGAGAGAGAGAAGGCGGAACCTAAGGCAGAACAACCAATGAGAGTGGAGTTAAACAGCGCAGCACAGTTCCATGCGCTGCTACGAGAAAGCGACAGGAGAGACCAGGCAGAGGAGCTGCGAGAGGAAAAGACTACTGCTGTAAATTATAAACATGTTGCTCGCATCCAATTATTGGTAGGGACAATTAGGTCGGTTCAAAATTTTGGTAGGGACATGTCCCTATGGTCCCTATGCAAACCTACGCCCATGTGTATATTATAAGATCCAATTTAAAAAATGTGGTTTTGTTTATTATTGTATTTTGAACGTGAGCTACATGCATTTTCAGTCTTTTGAGCTCCAATTAGATTTACTGGAGAGAAGTGAAAGGTGAAAATTTTAATTCCATTATTGCATTTGTTAGTTTTATGACTCAATGCACCATGAAAATAACGTCAGACTAGATTGTGGTAAATGCTCTCTGTTTTTACAAACACTCCCATTCACGGCTAAAGGTAGGACTGAATATTTAGGACTAGAAATAATGATATAATATACTGAATGAGATATTCATGGAAAATAAGTACATATTAAAAGTTCAGACCAATTCTTTAAATGTGACAGCAATATTACACTTAGGTCAACCACTGTGAGATCAATATAGTCAATCAATCAACCACTTTTAACATCCAGCACTTTATTGGAATCGCAGAGGAAGGAAAAGCACAGCCATCTGACAACTTAGGACCTTCAGTATTACACACTGCCATATAACAAGTGGATAAAGAAAAATATGAATAAAGATACTTTTTACATTCTGTCTTGGAAGGAACACTGACTTTTGTATTTAAAGTAAAGTGCATTTACAATTAAGTGTTTACTGGTTTCAGTTTTACAATGAGCTTAGAATAAGTCTCACAGCCTGTTCATAGCTTCACAGACAGATCCTGTGATACCCCAAAAAACTTATGACCACAGATACTGAGTTTGAAGGTTTGTGTCCTTGTAAATGAGAACTATGCATTTTTTAGGAAAGGGAAAAGCACTTTCATTGATGGGAAGTATGGCAGCAGGTTAAATAAGGAGGTTTCTATGTGAACTTTGGAAAAGCAAAGCAAAAAAAAAATGTTTTTATATTATATAGGGAGGAATTTTATATAATATAAAAGCTAATAGTGGTACTGCACTTGTTAAAACATACCGTTTTTAGGGATAACCAAACCAAAGTCTCTATATTTTGTTTTTCAGGGTGAAAAAAAAATGCATTTCCATTATAGATGCATTTTAACAACCCTTTTAACAGGTAATTCACAAAGTAACAGCAGAAACACCCTCGGCCAATTTGAAATGGTCAATAAACCCATATGTTTAAAATAAAATAGTTTGAAACGAGAAGATCATGATTGAGAAAATAAATACCATTTAGGATGATATGTGATAACATTATGTACACTTTCTCAGTGATGTATGATTCCAACTTTTGGAATTTCTAACATTTTATATACAGTAACATGTTAAATGCATCTATAGGCAAAGAGCAAAGAATAATGTGCAAAACTGTCCAAGGGAACCTCCAATAATACAACACAATCTGCACATGAATATGTGATGCATCGGTGAAGGATTGTGCCAAGTATAAGGAAAGCGAAATGAGAGTTTTGTGATGCACTAGAAAATAATATTTCCATCAATGACATAAAGGGAAAAAATATGCAAAGAAAAAAAAACGCATTACAAACTGTTCCTATCAGGGTCCCTACAGATTCTACAATAACTTCCTTTAATCGTTTCCTTTATATCATTCTACCAAGTCATCAGTTGTGTCATTGAAAATTTCAAGATGAAGATTAACCTTGTGGGTCCATTACTGCTCCTCCAGCCAAGAAGGCTTATCTGATCCTGGAGGCTTTAACTTTACATTGAACTGTATAAGAGTTTGTTCCAACTGCTGCTGGTTTCCAGCAAAGTAAGCTGAGATTGCATTATGGAAGAGAAGCAGCTGCTTGTGCATCACCTTCACCTGGAGGGAAAAAAGAGGAACAGGAAAATTAGCTTACTGCAAGCAAAATCGTCTTTAATCTTTTTTTTATTTTGTTTCAAAACCAGCACAGAACTCAACGTATTTAAATGGGACTTTATGCGTTTGCTCAGTTCAAAACAGCCCCAAATACTAAGAAGGAAGAAACAAATGAAAGCCTGCTTATGGCTTTCCTTCAGCAATCCTGCTACTTTTGATAAAATCTTATCGCAGGCCTTCTACTTTCTTCTCTATAAAATGCGTATCTTTCCCAGCTTGTCCAAATAAGCAGCTTTAAGGACACATTTATTATTCCATACTTTCTATTTCATAATAGTGACAGCTCATTGTTAGAAGCTTCAAGCATTATTCCAGACAGAACAGCTGAATTCATACGCACACTAATGGAGACTAATGATTAGGTGCAGGGGGGATTTACTATTAGGCAATACTAGGGTGTTGCCTAGGGCCCCAAGTTCCTGTATGTATGATTATTACAACTATTCCTTATTTGTGCACATTAATTATGTTTTTGATTAAAATCCATTCGCTAAAATGCCATCAGAATCCTTAGAATATTAAGTGTGTCTCAGCCCCCCCTTCAGTGTCCACCACATTGGATCAGTCCATTTGCTGCACATGTTCAGAAAGGTCCAAACAGACAGCAGCAAACCATTTTAAAATAAACAAGGCAAAAAGTAGTGTTGCCAACTTTTGTCGCTATATTCAACGACTTTTCAGACCCCTCTAGCACTTTTATAAAAAAAAAAAAAAAAAAAAGCACCTAGTGCCAAATCTAGCGACTTTTTTCGTCTAGTGGAGACTTCGGCAACATCATATAAAAGAACCGAACTCTGCTCTCCAGAGCAAGTAGATTTGTAGCCCCGCCTCCTGCTCTCCTCTATTTTGTCTGTTGTCATGATTCATGCAGCTATTTAGTTTATCCAAATGAAAAATGAAGAACAGATAAGCAGATCATGGCTTGTCTTTTCAGTGAAAAGAATGACTGTTATTTACTTGGAAAAAATCTTTCATTCCTTTTGAGACAGCATGAAAAGTCAGCTGAGTACAAAACATGGAGAGGAAAACAAGAAGAAAAGGGACAAGAAAAGAGGGACAAAACATAGAAGAAATAACGTATGTCTATTCTATTAACATTTCTGTATCTGTATAATGGGTCTGTTTTATGTGTCGTTTTCTTAATTCAGAGGGCCCCCGGCCTATCTTTGCCTAGGGCCCCACATTTCCAAGATCCGCCCCTGATTAGTTGATATTGGTTACACTCGATTAGGTTTGGCTATATCAAAGTAAAATAGAAATTACTAAATATAAATATTTATCACACTTTTCAGATTAAAATTGATTAAAATGTTGAAAGCCTTACATCATTTCATCCACTTGACAATTCTGCACCTCTGTGTGGATTTATAGTGAAAGAGAAATAAATGTAACTATAGCCTTTGGGAATCTCTTCTAATTCCAGTTATAGGACAGGTTTGTGACTCGACAGATTTTCCCCTTCCAAAACTGACATTTATAGCTCTTTCTTAACCCTTTAACTATTCAATCTATTCTGTTATTTGCTTTTTCTTCTTAATCTGTTTAATTTTTTTGTGTCTTTGACGTCTTCATATTCGTCCTTTGGGTTTTTAACCCCGTAACATCTCATCTTGCATTAGGCTGGACTTCTAATATTCATAATTGTCACTTTTAACTCCACTCCAATTGACATTTAAAGGCTGCACCTTATTCTTCTCCTTGGTTTGAAGCTCGTTTGAGCTCAGACGCCACATCAAACATCGGTGACCTCAGACTTTGGGTGTGGTCCCAGTAGTGCCCCTGTGTATGGGTAACCACATCCAATAGTGATGTCATTGGGTCATCGCTGAAGCATGGCGAGCTTTTAATAATGTTGTGCTTATGTAAGAATCATCACAATCCTTTATGAAGACTTTTTCAATTGACAATAGAATAGTTTTAAGGTGGAACAGAGGCTTTTTTTTTTTTATAGAAATAGTAAAATTGAGAAGCGTCCAAGTTTGGAATTAGGGAACTGACATGGCCCAAATAATAATTAGACAATCTAATTAAAATTTATTTGACAAAAGCTCTAAAATAAATAACCTTAGTGTTTGGTAATTTTTCATCATCTGTTGAAATATATGAAAATTACAATTGAAAGACCAAAGATTAATTAATTTGTAAATCAAACCTTGTTTTCCTCCAAAAATTTAAGTTTGATGGAGACGTCACTACGGAGCCGCTCATATTTCTCTCTGTGGACCTGGTAGTCTTGCTGAGCCATCTCAATGCGAACCATAGCAGCTGCATCCCTTGGACCCAAGCTTAACTCCTCCAGATCAGAGCGATAGGCATCAAATTCAAGCCTGCAGAATGAAGTACAGTAGAAACAGTAAAATCTTTTTCCAAACCATTACTTTAAAAACATTACTTTTTTTTTTTACCTTGCATTTTCATACTGTCTAATTGTCAACAGGGTATCCTCCATGGTTTTATTGACCAGGGTGTTCACGCTGGACACAAAGAAGTTGATTGCACCCAGCAAAGCCTCACCATTCTTGCACAGCAGCTTCTGCGTCTCTGCATTATACCCAAATTCATCCTGCAGGAAAAAGAAATATTTTAATCACTTTTGTTAACACCGCATCCCGTGGGAACACTCTGTGAGTTGTGTACCTGAAGCTCAGGGGACTTCTGACTCAGGTCTGTGAACGTGTCCCCGAGAGCCTGCTGCGTTTGTACCATGCTTTGGAAATGAGTGATCAGAGCAGTCGCCAGTCTTAGAATGTTTTCATATTTGCTCTTTGTGTCTCTCAAAACATCAATCTGGGCTTCCAGTTCCAAATCAACGGTTCGTGAACCTCTGCCGAATTTCTCAGAAAACATCTGCTTTGTGCACTGAAAAAAAAAAGAAACATTAACAAAAATTCATGGGTCACTATCCAACTGTTTGCCATTCATGCCGTTGTAGGTACCAGACCTGCTAGGTTGGTCCAATCGGACAAACTGTATTGCACCCGTTTCTTAAGAATCAGATCTCTTCTGGAGTCTCAACATGTTATTACCCATAATTGCTATTATTTTACATTTTATCTGGGAACTAAAGTAGCCGAACGTAGAAAACAATCACTTTCAGTCTTGAAGGAAAGCACTGCCTTCTAAGACAGACCTAGCTCTGCCATTTAACAAGGGGACACAAAAAGTCTCAGTGCTTCTTCTTTTTATTAAGATCTGAGGGCGGAGGAGGGGGGGCAAAATGGGACATCTTAAAAAATGACTTTTGCTGAGATTTTAGACAAAGAAAACAGTTATTCTACTAGTAGAAAAGGAACAGTTGTTGTTGATATGAAGTTAAAACTAATGTAGCTTATTATGGCTAACTAACCAAGCTAAAACACGCTAACCTTTTAGCTACTCAGCAAGGCTAGCCACAGCGCTACCCAGCTATACCCCTTTATATCATTGTCTTGCAGTGACTTTGTTCAACATAAACACATTTTTTCAGCTTTGTTATTAATCAAGCAAAACTCCATCGGTCATTAAACTCCATAACACTACAGATGCTCTCGACTCGGCACACGGACGCAACATTGTTATCGTTGTCTGGGCAACCACAATGTTTTATGTCATGTGGCAACCTTCAACCAATCATATAGCGTAAAGTCTCTGGCATGAGCAGGGTCCGACCAGATCTGACCAACCGAGCAGTGCCTACGGTACCTGCACTGTAATTACTATATAAAAAGACTATCAAAAGATTTATAATAGATAAATTATTATCTAGATTATATAAAATATGGTTTCATATTGCGCGCCAGGTTCTGGACTCTCAGGTCCCCATAAATTTAACTTGATTCAGCAGTAACTTTATTGCCAAAACTCCCAGACATTCCTTATTTTATTGAAAAACAAAACTAAAGTTTAGTTACAACACACGGTTAGGAACCAGTTTTAATGGAAACAAGAGCCGTCCAAAGGTTCCTAGGTCCACACTGAATGTGTAATAATTTACACAGGGGGTTGGCAAATGTTATCTTGGATGTGTACGTAATAAAAATAGTTTATTGCATATTTGCAACAATAGACGTCATGGATTAACATGTCGGCACTTCAGAATTAGAAATCCTTCTTTTCTTATTGCTATCATGTGTACTCTAATGGTAGATTTCCATAAGCTTTAAGGTAGTATTACGAAAGTAAACAAACTAAATAATTAAAGTTGATAAACACTAACTGAACCACTAAAATGAACTTTTAAATTACCAACCAGTTGCCTCCGACAACTGGTTGGTAATTTAGCTAGAACAAAACCAATAAATTTAGCACTACATAACAAATTTAATTAAAACACACAAAAAAAAATACATTACCTTGTATGTATTAATGCCCCACTTCTTTACACTGTCAAGTTTCTCCACTGCTACACCACGAGAAACTTCTTCAGTGGAATTGGTGTTATGGTTTATTGACCCTTAAAACAAACAGACAATAAAAGGTAGATACTTGATAGAAGAATGTTTAGATATTTCGGGGGATGGTTCATTGTGTGGGTAATGATGAAAAATGACACTAATGGAGATGAGCTGGGTGATACCTGGGTTTGTGTGATGGGCAAGTCGACTGGCGGAAGCATTACTGTTATGCAAGTTAGCACCCCTGGATTTCATGCGAATGTCTGAAATGAGCATGGTGGCGATGAAGAGCAGGAGTGAGAAAATGGTCACACCAAATGAGGAAGCTGAACAAAATGCACAGGAGCTTAACAATGAAATCCAAAGTTGAAGGAAGATGCAGAAATTTAAAAAACAAAAAGTTTTAAAGTGATGCTGTTATAGTGGTTTTGAGGACATAACGATCCACAATGCAGGTATTTCATGCACAAATCAAACCAATTGAAAAAAAAAAAAGAATTTTAGGGTTAAGATGGAGATGTGGAGTAACAGTAAAACAGTCATCCAAAGCTCAATTTACATGAAGTCAACCTTTGAAAGGACAGAACCATAATATCATGTTAGTAACTTCTAAACTCTGAAAGCTGTCAAAACATTCCCTTTTTTTAATGCTGTGAGTCAAATAGAAACAAGCAAGGTTGCATACAATTTGTTCGGTCAAGCAGGGCATAAATCTCTTAAAGAAGGTTACAAATCCCAACTCATAAAGGGTAAATAAGAAAAATATGTCATCAGAACACACAGCCACCTAGTCCTGGTGCAGCGGTTCGTCTTCTGTCCAGATACTCAGGGTTGTAGCGCACTGCAGGCCCTATGGAATATGTTTGGAACATGAACCAGCAGCCCAGAGGTCACGAGTTCCTTAGAGGCACAATAATATACCAGGAGGAAACGTTCTAGCTCTGCTATAGCTTCCTTAACGTGCATCACATTAGTGAACTGCTTCAGTGGCTGGAAGCCATTCAACAACCCTGACAGATCTCTGGCTAAACTCAGAGCAGCCTGCAACTGACAGGAGAGGAAAAACAGACAGGGTGCTACTTAAAAGTCATGTCTGTCTTGGAACAGTAAATATTTTCATGTTTCTAACACAGAGATTTGAATTGATGCACCTTCAAATTTTAAGCTTTTAAAGAAACCAGCCTTGGCTGTAAAGAAAAGAGACAACAGGACAAGTGAAGAATGATAGTGCGACCTGCTAACGATACCTTTGATGGAGCTTGTAGGAATGATCCCCCCAGCAGGTCCACCGTAGCCTCCTGAGACGATACTGGTTTCATTCAGGTTGGGTCCTGACACCATCACCTGCTGCAGATCCTGAGGAATTCACATCCCCACAGGTTTTACAGGGTTGGAAAACAGATGTATGTATGCACATACATTAACGTATGTGAACACAGCTGAATTTCCCGGTTGGATTTAAATATATTTAGACTCAAAATAAAATAATCGGAAGATTCTCAGTCAACGATTTGCATGTTTTCTAAGCCAAACAAGTAGACTACTATATAAAGCTTCGAACTCAACACAAATTCTGACATTTTGAATTGAAAAAGCTTCCTGAATTGGAAGTGAAGCATCTTAATACTTGGAAACCAAGTCCAGTGGAATGTTTTTTTTTTCTTTTTTGGAAAAAATAATCGGATTATACTGTTTATATAGATGTCAGGAATCTAAACAGTCAATTGCAATAACAATGTGGCAATCGGACACTCATCATGGATAATATCGAGTTGTGACAAACACCAGATACGGCACAGGGACTTGCTCAACAGCCAATACCGCACCTTGACATCACAAACCATCAGGTGGCAGTAGTGCTCTTTGCCAAACTGTTTCCGGTAAAGCACATTCAAAAAATTACTCTTAATTAAAAACCCTTATTTATTGAACCGTATGTAATAATTTCATACTTTAAGTACTTTCAGCAGTTTGTATTCTTAAGCCACATTACAGATAAAAAAAGGTCTTGAAAATGTTTATTATTTAAGTATTTAAGACCTAAAATTGTTTCAGGGCTGTGTAAGCTTTGTTTTATCAACTTTTCTTTTCTATGATGATGCCAGGTAAAAGAAATAAAACCAATAATTCATCCCCATATTCTAAATCCACAATTACTTTTAATAGCTGCAGGTCTTTGGATGGTTAAGCTCACATTTGAGAACTAGAGAAAAAAAAATGACATCAAAGCTGCATCATGTATGAAAATGTGAATATCAGTCAGATGCATTAAAGGCTGTCTGACCTGCTCCAGGCTGTCATCCTCAGTCAGAGCTCCTGTATCTCCATTGCTATTTATGGGGATCTCCATGGTAGCAGCTTTGCTCATGGTATTATCCGCCATGATGAAATCCCTGCAAAACAAGAAATGGTGATTTATTTCCCTCTATTATAGCAAAACCTAACTGTGAATCTCTCCAGAACAGCAGCTTGATAACAACACAGATGCTAATAGGAGCTGCGGTGCTGATGTGGCCGCCTGCTGCTACCTGAGCTAGCTTCCAATCCTCACCACTCTGTTCACAGCCAAGTTAAACGGACAGAAAAATTAAAAACTAATTCTTATTCTAATCGTTTTTAACAACGTTATCCCCAGGAGAACCCATTACTAATCCCAAAGCGTTTACAAGCCATTTAATTCAGACAGAAAATCCCTGCATCCAGTCAGCTAAGGTTTTAAGAAATCCCTTCAAAATAAAAGTCTCTTTGTGTTTATTTTCACATACTTCTTGTGCAAAACATGAACATTTAAAAATGTAATATGGGGCAGAAAGGTGGTTTAGACTGGTGTGAGTGTCATCTGTTACAAAATAAGCTGATGGGGTTTGTAAAATTTATTAGATTCTTTTATTGTGAAATGTAATACCCTTAACATAGCATCACCTCCAATCCTCTCCACCCTTGCTCCATCTTCCACGTAGTACTGTTGACGTAGCCATGGCCGTGTAATGTTTTTCATCGGGTGCAGTTTTAAAAAATTCCACTAGATGTCACTATAAGATTGTAGGTAATAAACAAAAGTGGGGTTATTGATATGTAAACCACCTTTAATCAGATAAAATTCCTGGAGATGTTTTGATGGTGTCTCAAGAGATTAAATAAAAAGGAAATCTATCTTCAGGCATTTCACATCTTAAAATAACAGGATGTAAAATGCCTGAAGTGAGACAGTATAAAACTGACCACACTTCAAATTATTTGCCCCATTTGTTTTAATCAGGGATGCATTGGAGTTGCACATGGTTACCAAATGTGCAGTTTTTTTCTGCAATCATCACACTCGGAATAAAGAACCCTCCCTCCTGCAGATCAGACTCAAAAACACACTTGTTTTGGTTGATCTTCTTAGAAAGATCCTTTTCAGCAAAGTCTTCCTTCTTAGAAATGTCTTAAATTGCTTGTCGAGGCTACATGTTGCAGAAAAAACTAACAGAAATTATAAGACATTATAAGACATAATTATAAACCATAAAAAATGAGAGAAGGTGTGACTTATTGTTTCAGCCTTAATCAACAAATAAGCAGATCAAAGATTTGTAGAAATACGTGACTCTGTTATGGTACAACCTTTAATTCCTTAAGCATTGGAATGAGGGTTGTTTCGTCTTTGCTCTTGGCCAGATTGCAGTATCTCATCAAATTAGGCTGTGTAAATAGAGTTATGAAAAGCCTGAGGATAGACCTCAGGGCACCTTAACATTGCCAATTGGTTCTCACTTCAAATCACTGGCTCTGTTCTTTTTGAGCAGTTTGTTTCAGTCCTACCAATGATCTTCCTAACAGCTCTGTCCTTTTACTTAGTGTAAGATTGTCGGACTGATCAGGGAGAACAATTACTGCTGGCACATAGAATCTATATGTCTATATCTAATATCAGGACTACTTAAAATATAGACCAAACATAAAACCTAATCTAAAAAATCCTCAGCTTTAGTTGATATTTGATTATACCCAGAAAAGAGCACCTTTCACTACTGTGGAAATGTGATAACCTGATGATTTATGCAGAGTAGCTGCCTCTGGTCAAGTGTTTTGGGTTCAGTGTATCCAATGTTTTATAGCTAGTACTGCCTTAATGAACCACACTAGGTCTTTTAAATGGTATATTGCATTCGGTAAAATTATAGGTTTTTTATTTGCCCTCATTTTATATTTGAACATAACTGTGACATGGTTGAAAACAAAGACATAGCATTATGAATTTCTTATATATATATATATATATATATATATATATATATATATATATATATATATATATATATATATATATATATATATATATATATATATATATATATATATATATAAAGTTTAATTGTACCACATTAAAGTTGTTTTTTCAGACACTGTACTGCTTGGCTCCTATTATTGAACTCATTCCTGTAATGTTTGGCTATATAATTGCAACAAAACATATTCAATTTTGCTCATGTTAATGATAGCATTTGGTGTGTCATAGAGTACAGCATCAGTTGGTGAGCATCCTCACCAACTGTATCACAGTTTGGTTTGAGAACTGCTCTGCCTCGGACCGGAAGGCGTTGCAGAGGATGGTAAAAGCTGCCCAGCGCATCTCTGGGGCACCGCGGTGTCTGAAAAGAGCCGGGAAAATCACCAAAGACTTCACACACCCTGCACACACTTTTCTCACTCCTGCCCTCTAGGAGACGTTACAGAAGCCTATGGACGAGAACTATATATATATATATATATATATATATATATATATATATATATATATATATATATATATATATATATATATATATATATATATATATATATATATATATATATATATATATATATATATATATATACATATACCATATATATATATATACCATATATATATACCATATATATATGGTATATATCCTAACTGCCATTTACCATGACAATAAAGTTGAACTTTATTCTATTCTAAAAATTTACCAACAGGTTTTCAAGTTTTTTTTGCTAGCTGAAGCGCAAAAAGTTTTCAAGTAAATTGATTATTTTCCTAGCAAGTGAAGCAGAGCTTTCCCACGCTAAACAAAATATTCCTCTCCTAAAGCTGGTATTTGGGATGATGCAAACACAGTGATACTTAGAATAATTCTCACATAGGTTCTTGTCACTTTTAGAAAAGGTCATCTGTAGTGCTCTGTGATGTTCAACACAGACTAAGTCTGGAAGATGGCATTATATTATTTGATGTTTTGACTTCCAGACACTTTAAAAAGAGCTGACACTTTAAAAAGAGTGAACAGTGGCACGTCTTGTGCAAAACTAAATATCATTCAATTTAAGGTTGTCCATCGCTTGCACTGGAGTAGAGCAAGGATCTCTTCAATATTCCCAAATTTTGACAGCAATTGTATTAGATTTCATATTATTGTTGCAGATTTGACTCATATGTTTGGGTCTTGCCATTTTTGGGGTACCAAACAAGGAATACAGCAAATTTAGCTAAGAACCAAGAGAACATTATAGCATTTGTTTCTCTGTTTGCACAAAGGCGAATTCTACTTCACTGGATGTCAAGTGCGCCACATACTGTCGCTCAGTGGTTGAAAGATGTACAGTAATGCTATTTTTGCACTTGGAAAAAATAAAATTTGCTATAAGGCGCTCAGACCACTTTCAATCTGTTTAGGGACCCTTTTTTTATCATACTTTAGTGGCCTCCAAGAACTCCAATCAACACTGCATTAAATTGAGAGATTCTATGGTTTTAATGAAAAAAGTTGAGCATACACAAAGGCATACTTTGTTGGCCACGATGACCTTGGAATGCAGATTGAGCTATTCACTTACTGTTTTAATTTGTTTATTCTGATGCCTACCTACATTTAACAAACAAAAACTGAAGTTTACTGTTGGTGCAGTTTTTTTTTTTTTTTTTTTTTTGATTCATTACAATCACAGTTAATGTAATTTTTCCTGGGTCCAGTCGGGGTGGGGGAGGTATGGTTTTGAGTTTGTATAAAGTTTCTAAATCGAAAAGTCTTGTAACCACAATGACAATTTATTGTTTCTACCTCTGACTTTTCAATAAAAAGATTTGGGAGACAAAAAGATGTTTTGACTTCCGTCCTCCTTTCTAAGCCTTTTTGTTTAATTTTTACTATACCGCTCTGATGGCCAAGGTGTGGTGTTGTTGAGTCCTACATGCCCTTGTTAAAAATCGCCAAATGTTATGGTTCAATATTTTTCTGAAACAAGTGAACAAATCAAAATGAATCTTTTTGCTAAGTTATTGTAGCTCTCATTGCAGGATGTCAGCAACATGTTTTGTTCCATCAAGAAAAGCTTCATAAGGAGCAGATTCCTTTATGCAGGTGCCATTTTGTTTTAGTCTATAAGTGGTAATCAGGGCTTCTACTTCTCAGCTGGGAAATCAATTTCCTGGTTTGTGGTGTGTTTCAGGATTCCAGACCTCTGCCTTCTTACTCTCAGTTTGTCAAATAATCCAAATTAATCCTGTCTCAATGAATGTTCTCTAGCTGCTCCTCCTGCTGTTAGGACTCTTTCTATCATTTACTTATTCATCGTTACTCACCTGGCTGTCCAACCTTCAATGCTCTTCTCCATTATATCCACTCCTGGCAACAAGAGCACAAAGAAGCCATTACCAACAACAAGCACCAACAGCATCAGCCAATGTCAGCTATCCCAACATCTCTTCTTGAATTTCCACCTACTTTGTATAATAAAATGTAATAATAAAAACTTACCCCAATATCCCTAATGCCATCCTAGACCTTTCATGTAGACCTGGAAGAATCATTTTTGTATAAAACATATGCAACTCCTCTTTGGTGTCTGTAATTCTTACCTGCATGTCTCAAACCTTACCAATATGACACTAACATGATGAGTTAAAACTTCTGTTAGATTTTGGGACAGATTCATTTTCAGATTATTGTTCTGATTGGGATGCACTGTTGTGCAGTAGGTAGCAGTGTTGCCTTGCAGAAAATGGTTTGCTATTTAAATTCACACCAATTGGTTTTTCTACCTGAGAATTGGATTGTTTGGTCAGCACTGCATAATAGGGACGCCACCAAGGATTTTTGACCAAATGAGAAACATTGGGCTGGCAGAAAAAAAAAAAGGGCAGTTACTTGGTAGGCGAAGCCCTGAGGGCACAAAGAAATTCATTTGGGTTCATTTATTTGCTGCAAAACTCATACTCTATTATCCCAAACCCATCTATTTCTTTAACAGGCTACTTGAACATAAAATCCTCCAAAGATTATCTGAAAATAGAAAACTTTAATAAACTTCAAGTAAGTATAGTAGGGCTGCCACTAGCCATTATTTTGCAAATCGATTAATCTGTTGATTATTTTTTTGCTCATCGATTAATAATCAGATAGCCAAAGGTTCCTTTAAGATTTTTTTATTAAAAATATAACCAAGTGAAACTAAAACTTTTCCACTTGTGGAGTTCTGGGTTGAGCATATTGATGGATGAAAAAGTTAGTTATTTTTTATCTTAAATGCAAAAGATTTATATATTCTTTTTACAATTTTGATATAATTACTGCTTTAAGTGGGTCACTCTCTGTCAGCTAAAGGCATATTTTACAATGCCATACACTCCAATGATTAATCGATCATTAAATTAGTTGCTGATTATTTCAAAAAGTGGTTAATTCCCGATTAATCCGATTTATTGTTTCAGCCCTAAAGTAAACACATTTTAAAGGTAAAACTTGTGTAACAATATATTAAGAAATGGCAATAATACAACACGCTTCCCCTTACAAGCGAATATACTGTAGAATCATTGGTGTAAATTTGAGATAAAAATGAAGAAGAAAAACACATATAATAGTCACTGTGGCTTTTGAGATATAATTTTCTGATTTTCCAGAAAATATTAACATTTATCTGATTGACTAAGAGTGGTCATTGTGTCCGCACATACTAAGATGTTCTCTGTTCCTATGTATTACAAAGCAGACAGAAGGGAGTCCCAAACTCCTAACTAAAGGTTATATTTAAGTAAAAGCTGATTTTTTTTTTTTTTTTGGCAATTAAAGTGATTCCGAAACAAAGACTATAGGCTTATTTTTCGGAGTTTTTATTTTTCCAATGCTTTTTTTTTTTTTGTCCACTGTAATCAATTCATTCAACACACACCTGCTCACCTCCCCATTCCCTGTCCATGTGTATGTGTGGGTGGGGGGTTGCTGCTGCTGCTCTTGATGTTTTTATAAGCAGCACAGCTTGTTAAATGTTTGCCTGCATTTAGTCATAAACTAAAACAACAATGAAATGTATGAATCCATAGTTTCCTGTAAAAACATGAGCTAATGTGAGGAGAAAAGTGCCTCTAATAGAGGCAGAGTAGATGAACTGAACCATTTTATATAAATAGGGAGGGGGGTGGACATTACGAAATATTTCCAAAACAAACAAACTTAGTGTTACTAATTCATTGTACATAAAATGATTGTACGATTGTATTACAATATAAAATTGATGTAATTAATGTGTATCCGTTCAGCATGCCTGATTCAAATTGTTGCAAATGGTCTTTATTACATTTAATGCCACCTGGCAATCAGCTCTATGGGTGCATTATTGCCACCTTCTGAATTGGAATATGAACCAGAATAAAAATGCTTTGTAAGATTAAATAGTTCTGTTAAAAAAGTAACAGACTAAAAAAACAACAACCTACATAAAATTAGTTTAAGTGATAAACTGCACATAAACCTTTGTACCATTTTGGGGGAAACCCAAAATGGATGACCTTTTACGTTGCTACCTGTTTCCTTCTGAAGTGAAGAGGCTTTTTTCCCACGTTAACTCGTATCGCACCCTCTGGTGTGTGAATCTGCTACTGATTGATATTCTAGACATCTATAATCCTTAAGTGATCTAATTAAAGCTATATATGGCTTCATGGCATGCCTATCTGCATCCTACTATTTACCTCTAAGACATTTAATGATATAGTTATTCTTTATTTGTTAATAGATTTTTCTAATATGCATTTTGCATGCTAATTTTCTATCAAACCAAATTCCCAAATATCTAAAGGACTCCATACCTTCCAGCTGCTCTCCATACATGTTAAGATGCATTTCAATGGCTTTCTATATGTGCTTTCTTTTTTTTTTTAACCACTGAGGACCTGAACCCTTCTACTTTCAGAATAGCCTCTTGCGTTATCTTAACCACAAATTCATCTTTTATTCCCCTTCTTTATATAACTCCATCATCTGCAAACAATGAAACTACAGAGTTATGATCAATGATATCAAAAGCATAATTTGTCATGATCACAAAGAGAACTGGGCTAATGATGTGTCCTTGAGGAGTGCCATTTTAAACTGTATAATCTGAACTAAACTCAGTACCGACCCTAACACAAATAGTTTTTTCTGTTAAAGAAATTGAATCCAGTTGCTGATGTTTCCCCGTATTCCAAGATAAAATAATTTACCCAGAAATCCCTGCTTCCACAATATGTCTTGTGCTTTCTCTACTTCAAAAAATATAGTAGAGGCTTTCTTAGTTAACAAATGATTTATTTTTCTTATATTCCAACTGTATAGCAGGATTAAGAGTATTTCTTCTTTCCCTACAACCACTTTGGTTGTATTTAAACCCCTTTTGAGTCTATGTGATAAACTAAGCTTTTATTAATAATTTTCCACATAATTTTCCCAACATAAGAGATCAATGCTGTTGTCTGTTGCTGTTGGTTTGACAAGGATCCTTCCCTGGCTTACAAACTGGAACAATATCTGCTTATATCACAAGGGTGGATTAAGTTCCTCATTCCATATTCTTTTCTAAAGTTTTTGAAGGATTTTTTTTTTCATTTCTTTGTGAGATTTTTTAACAAGCTTTATGTAATATCCTTTCGTGGTAGAAAAACATTTGTTAAGAGCATTATTCAGCCCATAAGTAGAGAACCTCATATGTTAAGATTATTTTGAAGTGCTTCTCTATTATTCTGCACTGTCAAATCCCTTTTTCATTTTTCCTGATTAGTAAGATTGTGTGTGCAATACTCCTGCCTGTTCACACTCTTGCCATTTCCTTATTTTTATTACAAGACTTTTTCCATCTTTCATGATTCCAAACTCATTCCTGTTCAAGCTCATCTTTTAATAATTTGTTATACCTTCTGTAAAGGCGTAGCTTAACCAATAGGATTACAAACATTTTCTCCAGTACTCCTTTTTTGTACATTACACATCAGGCCTCACTATTACCTTTCTCCCTTTTTATTGATTTAAATGCAGAAAATGATTTGTCATTTAAGTAACTCTGCTTTGTTTCGGCATTTACAGTAACAGCTCTTCTGCACTCATCTGTCTACCAAGATAGAAACCCTTTCTTCCAAATGCTCTTACATTAAGGAATTGGCTAATTTTTTGCTGCTTCAATAGCATTACTTAAATATGAATGAACTCTTCAGCAGTCGCTAGGTGCTGCAGATCACCTTTTTAAGATTTGTAAGAATACAATTTTTGACTTGACCACACAGTTTTAAAAAAAATTATACCAATAAAGTATTTGTAAACATCTGAATCTTCCTCTTATTATTCCAGAATTTAGACATTTAGAAGTGCAGATCTTTCTTACCCAGATATATATAAAACAATGAGTATTGATTTTATTATGTTTTCTACTAATGTACATTAAACATAAAAAAACAGAGAAGATTTCACCACAAGTTATTCATTTATTCATGCAAAAGGCAGTTCAGGATGTTCTGGGAGTTTGCAAGAACTGATTTTTGATTTTGTTATAGAATTAGTCTGGGTTAGTGTGAGGGGCAAAAAACTTTTTTCTAAACTTATATTTGTTTTATCATAGATTTACTGGAATGTAATTAACAGTGGGGGGTGGGGGTGGGGCTGGAGGCTCTGGTTGGGTTGCCTGTGTGGGACATGTTGGCCTTGGGTTCGTCTGTTCCGGTGCGGGGTGGGGGGCCAGGCCCAAAGCAGGAACTAGATGGGTTAGTGTGGCGGTGACACCGCTCCCCTCCCCCCCATCCGGATTTCAGGTTCGCCTATTGGTTCATCCGGTAATCCCGGGACTGGCCACCGGCGCTGCCGGGTCCTCAGTCCTGGGATTATGGGATGTGAGTGTTATGTGTGAATGTGGGTCCGGGTTTTTTTTTTTCTTAACAGAGACTGTGGCCCCTGGGGCCTCGGGGCCATCTCTCTCTCCTCAGGTGTTTCCTCGTTATGCTAAGGATCCTACTTGTGAAGACCTCATTCTGGATCATCTCACCTCGTGACATCGTGGATCAATACCCTCTGGTTGCCCAAGTTTCATCCTCAACTCCTCAGTTGAACCTCCAGCAGTCGGATTGCATCTCTCTCCTCCTCCAATCCTGAGCATACCTGTCCGCCCTCCACCGCAGCCTCCACAAAATAATCCAGTGCTCACTCAGTGAAAAAAATCCTCTCTGGAACCTGGACACCCACAAAGGAACCAAACCATAACCCATATCCTCCTCTGTTCTGGATGAAGGAAGACCTCAAGCCAAGTAAGATCTGTTTGTTTAACTCCTCTTTAAGATCCAGCTGCCGACAACCTCAAACTTATCCTCTCTCTGCTCCACAGTGTGCCAACTTCTCCATGAAAGCCCTTGGGCCACGAACCAATTCTGATCTCTGAATGTTTGTTCAGCTGTTTAAATAAATCTTATTTCTATCTGTTTGTCCTGTTGTTCTGCATGTGGGTTAGGAAACTGGAAACCATCATGACAGAACACAGCACCACAGAAGCTCTCAGGAGAACATTAGCTGAACAACATATCCTCATCCAAAACCATGACTCTGCTTTACAGGAACTTAGCAATCGTCAAGCAGAGACTAACTTGGAAGAACTAACTGTGCACAAAATTATTTTCAACAGACCTGAGCTTCAGTTCCTGCTCTGGGTTTTCTGAACTTCGGCCACCTAATCCTGGGAAATTTTCAGGAGAAATCAGCAAGTGTAGACATTTTCTTCTACAAGGCTCCCTAATATCTAATTATTACCCCCAGAGCTTTTCCCATGATGGTGCTAAGATTTCAGTTATTTTTATGTTGACCAGTCGAGCCTTGAACTGGGCAGAAACCATGTTTCCCATTCCTTATGATTTCGGTTGCTCTTTTGATGATTTTCTGAGAGAATTTAAGCAAGTCTTTAACCAAGATTCACATCAAACTTCCACCTCTCATGAACTATGGACCATTAGGCAAGGGCAAAGAACTGTTCTGAATTTGCAATCTATTTCAGAATAAAAGCAGCCCCCTCAGGCTGGAACGCAGCTGCACTCAAGAGCATCTTCTTCCACGACCTGAATGAGCAGATAACCACTTTCAAGAAAAGAAATCTCATTGCCTCTTGCTACCTGCTATTCTGCTCGACAACAATCAATCCATCACTCTTTCAGCCATGATTGACTCTGGATGTGAAAAAAATCTAATTGACTATTCTTTAGTCCAGCAGATGTCTATAGAAGTGGTCCCCCTGTTATCGCTTCTCTGTGTTTTAGCTCTAAGTGGAGATGCTCTTCCCCAGATAAAACAGAGAACCAGGCCCATACAGCTAATTGTTTATGAAAACCATAGTGAAAGCATATCGTTTTTGTTTTTTCCACTGCTGATTCTCCCATGTTCTGGGATTTGAATGGTTATGACAGCACAACCCTCATCAACTGGACTGAAATGCATATTGAATCTTAGTTGTCATATTGTCATACCTCCTGTCTCCGTTGCGCTGTTCCTCCAGGTCCTTCACTGGCAGACATAAAAGAGGCCGACCTTCCGGATCTGTAACCATCCCTGTTGAATATCATGATTTAGCAGCCATTTTCAGTATGACTAAAGCTCTCTCACTCCCACTTCATCGTCCCTATGATTGTGCTATAGATCTATCCCTGGAGCTCCACTACCTAACAGCAGACTGTATAATATTTCTCGTCAGGAATGAAAGACTATGGAAAAATAAATTAAGGATTCTCTGGCTGCTGGCATCATCCTTCATCCTCTCCCCTTGGTGCTGGATTTTTCTTTGTTGGGAAGAAAGATGGATCCCTGAGGCCGTGAATACAGAGGTTTTAACCAAATAACTATATCATAAATAACAAATATCATTTGCCTCTTCTCTCCACAGCCTTTGAACCCGTTCATGAACCCACAGTTTTTACCAAACTCGATCTAAGAAATGCTTACCATATTCTCCGCATCCGCCAAGGGGAGGTTGAAAACCACATTCAGGGCATACATTGGACATTTTGAGTACCTGGTCATGCCTTTTGCTTTGTCTACTGCACCTGCATTTTTTTAAGCTGTCTTTCAAGTGTCTTTGTGTCTACCTAGATGACATTTTGATATATTCCAAGTCCCTGTCCAAACATAGACAACATGTCCGCCTAGTCCTGCAGAGCCTCCTGGAGAACAAACTCTATGTCAAAGCTGAAAAATGGGAGTTCCATAGGCCAGAAGTCTTTCCTTGGTGTCATCCTTGAGGGCAGACAGGTAAGACCGACAGAGGACAAAAATCACTTCTGTTCTGAACTAGCCCACCCTGGAGACACGGGAGCAACTCCAAAGGTTCCTTGGCTTCGCCAATTTCTACGCCGGTTCATACGCAACTATAGCCAAACGGTATTGCCTCAAACCTCTCTAACCTCTACCCAGACACCATTTGTTTAGGCTCCAGAAGACGATCAAGCTTTCAAACAGCTTAAGTAGCTTTTTGCTAATGTCCCTGTTCTCATCCAACCTGATCCCAAGAAACAATTCATCGTGGAGTTAGACGCTTGTGACTCTGGTGTCGGGGCCAGCCTATCTCAAATTTCTGACCTGGATAATAAGATTGCTGCTAGCCTCCTGATGGAGGAGTGGCTGCATTGCCTTCTGCTTTCACCTTCATCCACTAGATGGGCACCTGAGGCTTCACCTGGAGGGGCACACCCATGGTTTCTCTCTGCACTCCTGTTCTTCATCGCCTAATCATCCTGGAGCTTAAGAGAAGGCAAACTGCCAGTACCTCATTGCCAATGAAGGGGATAAGGCATTTGAACCCTGCCATAAACCCATCCAAGCACTCAAGAACACCACTACTCACGCACATAGAACTTTAGAACTCATCTGCTCGCACGTGTAGAACTTCTCTTCTCACTTGAGCAGGATTCACCTTCTTGCACTGTTGCACTCACTCGTGGGAATACTTTTGAGCAAGTCTGGTGTCCGGATCTTTGTGGCACCATGAAAGAGGTTTTTGTGTTTGTCTTGTCTCCTCATCATCCACTGTTCCTCCCCTGCGGAGTCCTCTGGGTTTTTGGCTCTATATGTGGGGAGGTTCATTTTTTTATCTCAGTAAGCCTGGCTCCAGGGAGGAGACCAGTTTAAAGTCCTGCATCAAGTTCTGGTTCCACGTCCCGTCTCAGCTACCCTCTTCCACTGAGCCTGCTCATCTGCACCTGATCCTGTCTGCTCCTGTGCGTGACCACCTGGGCTTGACCTCTGGGACTGCAGCACTGGGGACATTCTTGGACTGGACTGTTAAACCAGAGTGTCTCTGATTGGGCGATGCCCCGCTCCCCATCCTGCAGTGTCTGCGAGCCATAGCTCCACTTTAGTTTTTGTTACAGTAATTTAATAAACCTTTTTGAACGTTCCTACTGACTCTCTCCCCTTGAATACTGGGTCCATCTGTCCTCGTTTCCTGACATGAATGGCTGATGATCAAGAGGTAACATTCAGTAAAAAATATTTCAGTTGCTTAGCTTAGCTTTTACAACCATCAGGGTGTTGGGATCCAAGGTTTGCCCTCCAGGGGGCGGTGTGGATCCCATTCTGTAGCTTCTGTTTTCTGTTTGGTTCCCGTCCTGTGAGCTTCTTTTCTGTTGGGATCCAGAGGGTGCCCACCAGAGGGCGCTGTGGATCCTTCTGGGAGCTGGTTCTCAGCACTCAGCTGATTCCTATCAGCTCTGCTGATTAACCGCTCACCATATAAGCTGTGTTACAGCTTCCCTCTGAGCCGGATCGTAGCCATCTGTTCCCAAGCCATGTAGCCTGTGTTACCCACAGCCATGTGTTAGCCATTGTTTCCAAGCCTTGTATTCCCAAGCCATGTGTGCCCTGTACGGTCATAGCTTCCTCATGCTATGCCCGTTTCTGACACAGGGACTCTGTTGAACTCTGCCTGTCTGAACCAGCGAACCAGTGAGTTTTTGAGTTAGTTTTTGATCCCTGAGTTTAACCTTTTTCTGTCCTCTCTGCCTTCCAGGGCAGGTAACCTGTGTTCCCAATAAATATTGAACTTTGATCCTGCCTCTGAGTCTGTGGAGTTCTGCATCCTTGGGCTAGCAACCAACCACGTATCATGACAGAACGATCCGGCCCCGAGTGGAGCTGTGACGAGTCGACGAGGAGTGGTTTCGTTTTGTGCAGGAGATGAGGCGGCGTCTAGGGATCCCTGCTCCTGATTCGAAGCCGCAAGGGGCGGCCTCCTCAGTCCCTGATCCGGAACCGCGACCGGCAGCCACCTGTCTACCTGTGGAGCCACAATCGATGGTCTCCCCAGCTTCTGGGGTGGAGCCGCAGTCGGCGGTTTACTCTGAGCCTCCTCCTGTGGAACCACAGTCAGTGGTTTCCCCAGCTCCTGATGCGGAGCCGCAATGGGCGGCTTCCTCTGTTCCTGACCGGGAGCCGCAACCAGCGGGCTCCCCTGTTCCTGATGTGAAGCCGCAATGGGCGGCCTCTTCTGTTCCTGACCGGGAGCCGCAACCAGCGGGCTCCCCTGTTCCTGAAGTGAAGCCGCAATGGGCGGCCTCTTCTGTTCCTGACCGGGAGCCGCAACCAGCGGTCTCCCCTGTTCCTGATGTGAAGCCGCAGGGGGCGGCCTCTTCTGTTCCTGATCCGGAGCCGCAATCTGCAGCCTCCTGGGTTCCTGTGGAGCCACAGTCGGTGGTCTCCCCTGCTCCAGGGGTGGAGCTGCAGTCGGCGGCTTCCTCTGAGCCTCCTCCTGAGCTGCAGTCGACGCCTTCGTCTGAGCCTCCTCCTGAGCTGCAGTCGACGCTATCCTCTGAGCCTTCCCCTGAGCCACAGTCGTCGATTGCTGCTGAACCTGTTGCTGTGTCGCTGAAGCTGAGACGGCGTCCTCCTCGACGCTTCCCGCAGCGGCTGAGTCGGCGTCCTCCTCGGCGCTCCCCGCAGCAGCAGAGACGGCGTCCTCCTCGGCGCTTCCCGCAGCAGCTGAGTCGGCGTCCTCCTCCGCGCTTCCTGCTGCAGCAGAGAAGGCGCCCTCCTCCATGGCCCCTGCAGCTTCTGAGATGCCGGTCACACGGCCGGCCACCTGAGACTCTGTCCTGCTGCCGGTCACACGGCCGGCCACCTGAGACTCTGTCCTGCTGCCAGTCACACGGCCGGCCACCTGAGACTCTGTCCTGCTGCCGGTTACACGGCCGGCCACCTGAGACTCTGCCCTGCTGCCGGTCACACGGCCGGCCACCTGAGACTCTGCCTTGTCCCCGGCCCCCCGGCCGGCCACCCGAGACTCTATCCTGCTGCCGGTCCCACGGCAGGCCACCTGAGATTTAGCCCTGCTACCGGCCTCTCGGCCGGTCACCTGAGATTTAGCCCTGCTACCGGCCTCTCGGCCGGTCACCTGAGACTTTCTCTGTCCTCGCCCACCCTAGGTGGGTTGTTTTGAGTTCTGGTCCCTGTTGTTTTTTGTGCTTGGCCCTCCGTGCCTGTTACCTTCTCTGTTCGCCCTAGGTGGGTTGTTTTTGTTTCTTGTTTTTTGTTTTTGGGCGTCTGGTATCCGCCCTTGAGGGGGGGGTACTGTTGGGATCCAAGGTTTGCCCTCCAGGGGGCGGTGTGGATCCCATTCTGTAGCTTCTGTTTTCTGTTTGGTTCCCGTCCTGTGAGCTTCTTTTCTGTTGGGATCCAGAGGGTGCCCACCAGAGGGCGCTGTGGATCCTTCTGGGAGCTGGTTCTCAGCACTCAGCTGATTCCTATCAGCTCTGCTGATTAACCGCTCACCATATAAGCTGTGTTACAGCTTCCCTCTGAGCCGGATCGTAGCCATCTGTTCCCAAGCCATGTAGCCTGTGTTACCCACAGCCATGTGTTAGCCATTGTTTCCAAGCCTTGTATTCCCAAGCCATGTGTGCCCTGTACGGTCATAGCTTCCTCATGCTATGCCCGTTTCTGACACAGGGACTCTGTTGAACTCTGCCTGTCTGAACCAGCGAACCAGTGAGTTTTTGAGTTAGTTTTTGATCCCTGAGTTTAACCTTTTTCTGTCCTCTCTGCCTTCCAGGGCAGGTAACCTGTGTTCCCAATAAATATTGAACTTTGATCCTGCCTCTGAGTCTGTGGAGTTCTGCATCCTTGGGCTAGCAACCAACCACGTATCATGACACAGGGAAGGACTTTGGTTATACTTCCATCCCTCTAGTGCCAAAACGAAGTCTTACAAGAACAAAGACTGCAGATCCTGAAATTGCCTTTGCGGGCTTACATGTATTTCACTTCTTTAGTGCATCTAGGAGTTTGTGTCTTATCCAACATTAAAGGAATAGTACACCCAAAACATGATTAGCCTTCATTTTCTACTCACGCCCATGCTATACAAACAACCCGGTGGAGTAATTTTTTGATATCTCAAATGCATCTGGAGATCTGGGAGGCTTCTTGCTGTCTGCTGACATTCAAATAATGGAGGTCTATGGTGACCGAGACAGAAAGTTCCATAAAAGTCCACAAAAAACGTGTCAATATTCCTCCATACTGCTCGTCCAAAGTATTCCAAGTGTCCTGAGTGGGTAGCATCCAGAATTTACTTGAAACGAAGTCATTTAGAATGTTTTTAGAGCATAAACAGTAGTGTATAGGATTTCCTGAAAGCGCGCACATGCTACGGAAGCCGGCAGACCAAACCAGATGAAAGTGCGCATTCAGCGTCTGCTCTGCCAATAATGCAAGCGTAGAAGAAGAAATGTGCCGTTTACCTGTGCAAAGAAAGAAACAACGAAAGAAAAATGTCTGAGGACTTCAGTGTTGAGGAAGAGCATGAGTTCTTTGCCGAGCTGAATGCGCTAGTCTGGTCTGCCAGCTTCCGTAGCGTCGGGATCGCGCATGTGCGCGCTTTCAGGAAATCCTATACACTACTGTTTATGCTCTAAAAACATTCTAAATGACTTCTTTTCGAGTAAATTCTGGATGCTACCCACTCAGGACACTTGGAATACATTGGACGAGCAGTATGGAGGAATATTGACACGTTTTTTGTGGACTTTTATGGACCTTTCTGCCTCGGGCGCCACAGACCTCCATTATTTGAATGTCAGCAGACAGCAAGAAGCCTCCCAGATCTCCAGATGCATTTGAGATATCAAAAAAGTACTCCACAGTGTTGTTCAGCATGGGGGTGAGTAGAAAATGAAGGCTAATCATGTTTTGGGTGTACTATTCCTTTAAGTGAAACTGGACATAGAAATAAACAAAACTTTTATTTTTTATTAGGAGCCCTTTGTGAACTGGAAAACATTGGCAGACTATGATGGAGAGGATGACGATAAAAGGATTGTTGTCCCTGAATTTGAGCGCCCTTTGATCCAGTGGACCTAAATAAACTTAATTTAATATTTCAGGAAATTACACTCTAGTAAATGATTATTTGATGGGAGTATGTGGCTGCAAGATGTAGCTCTTAAAAAGGAGGCATGAAGGCAGTCAGTCTGTGGCACTGTTCAGGTGTTACAGAAGATGCAGTTGCTGTCCAAAAAAAAACTTTAAAAGAAACTTTGCACCATTGAGCAGTAGTCCTGTTCTTTTTCTCTTTAGTTTATGTTGTCTTTGATTCAGATTTTTTTCTTGCATATAAGCTTTAAATTCAATACATAATAAAAAATGTGAATTTCAACAAAGTTCTTGGTGGTTCCTATCTCCATACATTCACTTCAACATTGCAATCAGTAAAATCAGCCCTTTCAACAAGGGCTGTGTTTTTGGACAACAGCTAAGAAAAAGGTATTTTTCATGATTGTGGCTGTGTACTGCACCTGACTGAAATTAAAGGTTCTTTCTGTGTTAGATATGCTTCTACCTTTGCAAATTTTCATAGCGGTTATTGCAACCATTAAACATTTGACCTATCAAGGAGTCTTTGTCAGTTCGTTTGACTGACAGAAATTAAGCAGGGGCAGATGTTGTTAAATATTAGAACGTTATATATCCTAATGTTATAAGATATAAGGTATGGAATGATGATTCCCATTAGGTGTAAGTTGTACAGTAATTTGTGGCAAAACTATTAAGATACACTGCAAAAACGATCTAGAAATAAGTAAAATTTTCTTAAATTAAGTGTATTTACCCTTAATTTCAGTAGGTAAACAAGATGATCTGCCAATGGAATGAGTATTTTTACTCTAAAAATAAGATAATTAGATAATATGCACTTGAAATAAGACAATACATATGTTTTTTCTTATTTTAAATGTAAATTGTCTTGTTCCATTGGCAAAATGTCTCACTTACCTCCTCAATTCAAGACAAAATGCACCTTTTTTTAAGAAAAAAATACTACATTTTTTTGCAGTGTAATTAATGCCAAATAAATAAACTGTGAAAAAAACATGAACATAAAAAAACATGAACATAATAAATGTGAAGTAAAACACCATTGTGAAGTATTATTTTCCCAGCCAGGTTGAACCCATAGGAGATGGATAAAGTAGCTAAAATAGTATTTAAGTGAGAGCAGCACTATTACAGCATGAAACATTCACTAAGAAGGCTACTGAATTATCTAAATGAATGTTAAAATATCTTATCAAAGAAAACATAACTTACCGTATGTACAAATCACATTACTTAATAATAATAATAATAACTTAATAAAAAAGAGGATGCACATTGGAATTTAAGTTCTGTATCTAGGTTAATTGCACTTAAAAGAAGCTTTCTCCAAGTAATCATTTAACAATAACAAGCATTGTTGCCATCTACACAAACATCCTGCAACTTCTCTTAATGATCTCTGTTACTGCAGCTTGATAATAAATACTACAGCCTTTTCCACAGCAGTTAAAAGTCTATTATAATACAGACATGGGTGACAGGCTTGTCAGCTAGTGTTAGCAAGTATACCACAACCACATAGCGATTGTTATGAAAAGCTACGCAACTGTAATATATACGGTATATTACTGAATGTCACCTGCTAATCATCAGCCACTCAGTTCTTCAGCTTCATCATCTTCTTCTTCCTCCTCTCTGATGGATGATTGCAGAGGACGCGGACTGAATTTAATCTGTGAGGTGGAAGAACGGGCCATAGATATATATTATGGTGCCTACAAGCTCTTCACAGCAATACCAATTGCGAGCATGCAGCAGGTAAATCCTGTGTGCATGGGCAGAGTAGTTCTACGTGCGTGAGCGGATTAGTTCATAGGCACTTGGGCAGATTGTCATTTGAAATTCCTCGGGTTGTCATTCCACGCACGTGGTGTGATTTACGCTTGTCCAGGTTAGCATTCCATTTATGGCAGGGTTTAAATGCCATAGACCCACAGCAGCTTGTCAAAGTTTTTTCGAAAGCAGTATAATGAATGCTGTTTTTAGGGCCTTAGGTGAAACACCTGACAAAAAGGATTTGTTAATTATTTGAGGGAAATTAAATGTTATGAGAATCAAAGCTTTCTTAATTAAAGCTGTGGTTACAAACATTGAAACAGCAGGAAGATATTTATACAAGGGTGTGGTTAGAGATGTGCAGTAACCTTTGTTTTCACCCTTTAATAGATGCAATAATTTCTCACGCAGGAGAATGTAAATTTAGGGGTGGCTATAAATTTAGAAGAATTAAACTTTTATGAGCTGAGGCAAGGTCTACTGTGGGACCAAACTGCTTGTCGCAAAAGCAGGGAACAAAATCAAAGGGGGAGTTTGAGACCAAAACAGCAGTCTATCCCTTTGCATGTCATTTTACTGAATAGTTCATTTTGTTTTTCAATGATCATTAAGCATGCTTCCAGATGTAGTGAGTGAACCGAATCTTCTCACAGTTATCTGTGCTCTTTTGCAGAAAACAAAGCTCTGGAAAGGGATAGTGAGAAAACAATAGAAAGCAATGTAGCCTGCATACAGACTCCAACAGAATTAACAATATTTCACAATTTTTACATAAGATGGCATATGGAAGTGATTGTTATGGTGTCTTTTACATACCATTGAAAAACAGTCAATCAACTGCTTTTCCAACTGGCAGTTCAATCACCAAAGAGAATAATTCATCATTATCTTGGATCCTTTGAATGCTGGGACTTTCAGCAACTCAGTGTTAAAAGAAACAGCACAAACACCAGCAGATTTATATACGCTTTAACTTTCTTACACACATACCAGTGAAGCTGCAAAAACAGCTGGAATATATAATTCTGTGGAAGATTGCATACAGTTCTGTGAAAAAATATCTACAGTTTTTTAGATTCATTGTCTTCCCAATTCATGTAAAATTAAAGTAAGTTTAATAATCTGAGGAATTACAGGCGGCATCATAATTCATTAATTGGAGGAAAAATATCCAAACCAGCTTTTGGGTTAAAACCTCCATAAACCATTATCTATAACAGTAAATGATGTAGAACTTTGGCCAACTATTATTTGTAGAATAAAAAAAATAGAAAGAATCATATCTGGGGATTTTTGAGGATTACAGTATTGTTTACCATGCTACAATCATGAATAATCTAATCTAAAATACTATTTTCTCTGTTTTAACCACTCAGACTTGCTGCTGTGCCAGTATGTCAGATTATTGTCCTGATGCAAAAACCACGTGCCTTAAGTGTCATGATCTTGGCACTTATGATTGCCCTAATTACTCATTCCACTCACCTGTCTAACTCTGCCCTGTTTCTAATCATTGCTTATCTTATACACCTGCTCCTGCGTCTATTTTAGGCGCTTGTATTCAGTTATCAGGGCAAGATTATTATTGTTCTCTCTAGCCAGTGGTGAGTGTTTTTAACATTAACCTAATGTTTCTTATTACCTGATCCTGACCTGTTCTGCCTCTCAACCATTGAGCCTGTCTGTTTCTGTCTGAATGGTTTGCCTGAGCTGTCTTTGGAATCCTGGATTTCTGAGGCTGCCTTTTCTGATCTGTTTGCCTGACCTGGTTTTAGACTCCTGCATGTTCTCTGGGGCTACAGCATCTGGGACACACTGTGCAGCGCCCGTCGCATCTTGTTGGCAGCCCACCAGCTGGATCTTACCTAAGTCTCTTGCTATGGACTGAATTTATAATCCAGATTAGTGATTCGTGTTCATAATCTTCCTGTGTTAGATTATCATGGTCACTAACCTGTGTTTTCCTCTCTCCAGAGTTTCGTGCCTCAGACGCCCTTGCCGCTGCTACTGCAGAGCTCCAGCCCTTTGTTTTAATAAACGCTTTTTTGAGTAATCCCGCTGTCTGTCTTGCCTGAATGCTGGGTCCTTCTGTTCTGAATTGTGAGATTATGCACAACAAATGCATTTTAGGGTTTTTGTTTTATAACATAATTTATATTTCCATCAATAACAGCAACTCCCAGGGTCTTCACGTGCAAAGCGTTTGTACACATAAAAAATGGAATTTAAGGTGTTGATCTTTCATAAAATCTGTGTGTCTTCTGAAAGACCTGGTTAAAACCTGCAGTTGTGCATAATTGTGGAAGGATGGTACCCTTGGCTCTACTGGAGAACATGGCCAATGGAAGAATACCCAGAGAGTGTGATCAGAAGCCTTACAGACCTGCAGGCTGACTAAGATTTATGGGATATTGGCTGGTTTAGACCAGGAAGGAGGTACCATTCATCACTGGTGCTGTTTAACTTCTCACCACTGCGCTCTTTGCTACCGGAATGTTTTAGCGAGCTGATTGAGAAGTCTGGTACTTGGCAATCCCTCCGCCATTCCATGTCAGCTATACGAGATAGCCTCATCCCATTCTTCAGGGTTAGGGTTAGTAAAGAAGTTTGAATACATAAACCTGCAAATGATTGCTCTAAATGTAATGAGAGCTATGGCTGTAATCATATTGCTATAAGGTGACAATCTGTGAAAATTGCCTTTATGAAAAAGCATTTTCATTTAATAGCTATGCACCTATTTGTGATGACCAAAGATATCAGGAAAAAATTTTTTAAACAAACTTAATGGCTGGCTTCTGCTTTTTTTTCTTGTGACATCAACTGTACTTCACAATTTGTGCATATGTTTCTAAAAGTATAAGGGGCATATGCATGTCATGATTTATTAGCTTTACTATGAACAGCATTAAAACTGAACTCAACATAGCAGACAGCATGCTTTGGATTTCATCTAAACAATGTAGAACAAAATGGGTACGAGCCGACTGACTTTATTTGCAGCCAGTTTTCTTAGTGAGTCGCTGATTTCACTCAATAAGCTGTTGGTTGGCTTTAACAAATCCCCTGAGGTGTCTTGACAAAGTCTCTGTGATGGACTGACAGTACCGTTGTCATGGTTATTTGTCATGTGTTCAGTCCCTTATGGGTATTTATACTGATGCATATGTTTTTAGCAGTAGGCATGGAGTTGATGAAAATACAATAGAGGGAATGGGCAAATCCACACTAATACCCTGAGAACCTGACATTGTTCCTGGTTCTCTGGTGACCTCCTGAATGCTTCATCAAGGCTTTCTCAGAGTAGCTCATTTTGGTAGGCAAGTCCCTTCTGAGAAGATTCAATCCCCATTGTATTTTTTTGTTCTATTTGTCACTGGGGTTTACAGGAGTCTCAAATCCCCGTAAATCAATGTTCTTGTTCTTGTTCTTGTAATGCTTTCGAGACTGACACACAACAGTGACTCATCTTTTCTTCAACATCTTGGAATATCCACATGTTTGTTTTCCTTTTTTTTTCCATATGCTTTAAGTGATTTCCTGATTCTACGGTCAGGAACTAATGGTTAATAATGTTAGTATTGTAGCTATTTTCTGAATTTACATTATTAAACAATTAAACCTTAATAGACATTTGTATTGTAAATTAATTTTATGAACCTACAGTGAATACCTGTTCTCCAATATTAAAATTTGCATGACACTTTTTGTGACAAGAAAGCAAAAACAGATAAGTATCGAGAAAAACACTGTTCGGCAGCAGTGTATATTTTAAAGGCAGAAAATTATTTTTTTTTTTTAAAGTTGACAAGCAGATGTTTTCAGATGAACTAGTTCTGGCACAGAGAGACTTTGTTTCATTTTTGAAGGTGTCAATATGAAAATAAACAAGGAGCTGTCATCAATATCTTTAAAAATTTACTTAGACGAAGCCTCAAACAACTCAGTCATATTGCTGATACCCCCCGCCCCCCCCTAAAAAACAAAAAATGAATTATTTAGGGTGTCTGATATAACAGTTTTCACCCTGATTTTCACAACAGATCACTTAACAAGGCTACAATCTTAGCAACAGGCAAAATCAACTGCAGTGTATGGCGTGAGAGCAGTGGCCCCATAAAATAAAGGCCTTGCTGTTGCTCTGATGTTTCCACTTAAATTCCACCTGTATAATAAGAGGGACAACTAGTCAGCAGCCACAAATAAGCAGTGAAAGCAATTTCGGGATCGTAAATTCCCCAAAGGATTACTGGCAATTTGAGTAAAGTGTTAAAGTCACCATTATTTGTTTTCATGAACACTACCTTTGGTAGACACACAGAAGCTGTGGTTAGCGCAAGCACGGAAGGCCACATTTAGTTACGTTTTTACTTTTCTCTCTTTGCATACTGTTTACTTACTTTCTCATGCAATCTTCTGATGCAGACTTCTAATTTATAGTGCTTCTGGGTGCTTGCTCTTTTCCAAACAATAGAAGAAAAAAATCTGACAAGACATTTGAATTAAAGGATGGACATGGTTGGCAAAAATACAGTGTACGAGTGATTTGCAATACATGCAAATTGGATAATGGTTTGCATATTTGTAACTGTATGTTTTAAAGCAAGTATATTTTAAATCTGACCTTGTAGATAAATTTAGTTCTATGTTAAATTCCACCCATCCTAACAAAAGGTGCAGATGTTGGGTGCAGTCTCTTAACAAATAAAACACGGGGCCTGTTTTCAGAAATAAAAAATTAGATTGAATATTATATGTTTTCACTTTTTGGTCAATGAAGAAAATTATTAACCTGTAAAAAGTACTTTTAGAATAATGGTAAGTTAGAATGTAATGTAGTGGTACTAATTTTGGAATCAACTATTTTAAAGAGTGAAAATTGTGTTTGGCGGCATGGTGGTGCATTTCTAAGACCTGTCACTTTGCAGCTATAAGGTCCTATTGTGATAGAGTCTGCTGCCTCCTGAAGCCATGTGCACCAAGGAGCTTCCCTTCCATTTCTTTCCCTGGGAGCCATCTGCTAAGTTTAACAACTCTTCAAATTAAATAAATAATTTTTACTAAAAACAAGAATAAAAAGTTTAACGGAATTTATTTAAAATGAGACTAATTCAGATCAGAGAAAATTCAGGGAATCGCACAGCTGTGGGCTCAAGTCATCCAAACGCAGTGGCTTCTTAAGTGCGTTTCAGTTTCTGACACGGAATAAAAAACCCTGCCAGTTCCCTGCTGCCTCTTCGCCTCATGATTGCAGACACGTTCTTTATTAGATAGGCCCCTGAGATGTATCGTTATTATTACTTATTGTTCTAAAGGAAGGAATGTCTTAATTAGATCACCTCAATAATCATATATTGTTAGCCTAGGAGAAGGAAAACTGATATCTACTCTGCTTAACAGATAGGTAAAATAACAAACCCATACATACTAACATTCAAATTAACACCAGCTAGGAGTCTTTGTCTTTTAATTCTTAAGATATCTTTGTTAGAAAAAGTTATACATGTTAGGCTAATGGGTCTATTTAATTTGCCTTTAGAAGTGAGTGTGTATGCATGGTTGTTTGTGCTTTTCCTTTCAATGTTGCCCTTGTATAGACCAATGACTTGTCCAGGGTGTACCCTGCCTCTCACCAAAAAATTATTTTCGCACCATCATACCTGTTTCCCTACATAAGAAGCTTGTAAAGAACAAGATGATAGGAATCATTGCCTAGTGTCTACATAATGTGTTCCTTTTAATGTGCATTGGATGTCCAAACATGGATCCAGTTGCAGGTTTGAAACCCCAAAGGGTGATGGTGGAGTCAGATGCAGGAGTTTGCCCTGCTGTAACCGAAGGGTTGTTGGTTTAAATCCCAGCTCTGGCTATCACTATCATTTTGTCCTTTGGCAACACATCTGTCTTGCCTACTGATGGTGGTTAGAGTGACCTGTGGCAACTGTGTGCCCGCAACCTTGCTTCCTCCAGTGAGCCCTAGGGTAGCTGTGGCTACAATATAGCTTACCACCATCAGTGTACGAATGGGTGAATAAGTGAATGTAGCGTAGAGTGATTTAGAGCGATTGTAAATAAGTACAGGCCATTTATCATGATCTATTTAGATACCTTTTATAATTTTAATTGCTCAGGAAACTAACATATTTATTAATTTTGAGTCCATACAGTTTTCTTTTTCTATTGTTGCAGCATACTACTGTTTTAAATAAAAATCCTTTAACCCCTTAAAGGAAAATTAAAGTTTTTTATAAGTTATAGCATTTAGCTAGAGTCTGGAGTTAAAGCATGATAAGTTTTTCTATAAAAGCCTGAGTCATGTTCAAACGGTTATTCACACCCAGCAGACTCCAGTTTTACTGGCACCCCTTAAAGATCTGTACAAAGCCGTCTAAGTAATTCATCCTTTATTGCACTTGCAAAAGCTTTTTTTGACAGATTGCTGCAGTGATTTTTAACCCTGAGCTTTGGGTATTTTTATTAAATCCACTTTTACAATCTTCTTTAATGTGTGTCATGGTAATATGAACTTACTTGCTTTCTTCTATAGTCTTTCTTGATACAGTTCCATATGTATTGAACTTTTTAATTAAAAAAAATTGTTCTGTGGTGAAATGTAATGACAAATAGGACTATAATTTTAGTTATGTCACCTTGGTTCCTGATGGTTGTTTTTGCACAGTTTCCTTGTTAAGTCTTCTCCTCTGTGTAATCTTAATTAATTGTACTTCAGATTTTATTATCAATGAACAGATGCACTCTTACATTGCCTAAATACTGCCTAAAGTATGAAAGTTCTTCTGCAGCTGTGTCTTATGTGAAAAGGCAAGTTAAGGCAAGTAACTTCAAACCACTGCTAAAGGTTGTTGTTTAAAAGTTAAAAATGTCTATCTAATCTCCAGATAGGGCAAAATAACACAGGGTTATAAATAATAAAATACTTTAGCTAAATCAAGTTGACTTTATGACAATCTCAGTATCATTGCTCATTGAAGCAGCTTGAGGTGGAAATTTGAAACAGCTATCTTTATGGTCTAAACAATCTGAGCTCAATTAGACAAAATATAGTTAGTTCCTTCTATGCTAAATGTCCAGGTCTGGATAAGTAGTTCCTAAACTTGACCCAGTCTAGTCCTGATAAAAAAGTGTAATGGTACCGACGCTGTTGTACAAGGGAAATTGAAATTCACAATTTGGCTCCGAAATACATCTGAGTCCCTCGTTTCATTTGGCCTCCTTATTTATATTGGCCACAGTAGGTCATATTTAACAGAAATAAATCTACATTTTGAAGGCATATCTTGCAAGATGCATGATAATCTATTTCAGAAGAACTGAACTTTATTTGCTGACCTCCCACAAATTTCAGTAAAAAATGCAACATGTTAAGAAAAAATGTGCAAATTTTGACAGCATTGATAGCTAGTGTATGTATAATATTTTCCTAATTATGTTCTTTTTTGTAGAGCTTTTTTTTTTCACAGTTTGGTCTCCACTCCAGTTTGCTGTCTAGGACAGACAGACAGAATTTCTACATTCCTTGAACAACAAATATGAACAAAAAGCATGAATAATATACATACTTTGCAACAATTGTCGGTCCAGTTTAGACTAAATTAAGCAGTCCCCTGGTGGTACATGTAAAATTCAATTTTTCTAAAAAGCTACTGATATCTTTGGCATAAGTAAAAATATGAAAAATAATTGTCGAAATTATCTAATGGAAGATTAATGAAATATCAAGAATACTTCCCTCTAGAAAATTCAAAATCCATATAAAAACAAATTCCTTCTTTAAAGTGTTGCAAATTCCACACAAGCAGCAATGGGGAATATTGGCACAGGTTGGAGAAGTTTGAACTACCAAAACAATACCAACTGCCTTATCAATGTTGGATAATAACACGTTTCCTGTAGAGATGCAGGACTCTTTAGCAAACCTGATGAAAAAGAATGATCCATATTCCCTAAGCAAGCATTTTGAAATTACTCTGCATACTTCCCCAAATAAGTTTAATTAAATAGCATGAAAATGCTCATGTTTTACTTACAATGCTTCATTTTCCACATACTGCCCTGCTGAAAAATAAATGTGCTAAGTGTACTAAAATTTAGCATACTTTTGTGTACTTGAAGGCACACTAATCATTACTATACTTTAAGTGTGTTTATGATTAGTTAACTTGAAGGATGCTATTTTGGAACAACTAATTTTGTACTAAATATATTTTAATTGTAATTAAATTGTGGACAAGCTCAACTTGAAGTGTATTTAGTGTACTTTGATGTGCTAAAGTGGAACAACTTAAAGTATATTTTGTATACTTTAAGTATATGAGTTTATATGTACTAATATATGCTTAATTAGTCAAATTAAAGTGCACTATGGTTGTATTATAACTACATTAAAAATGATTTGTTAGTGTCTTAAAAATATATAAGCTTTATACTTTTAATATACTCTTACTGTGGTAATAATATGCTTAATTATACTGTTGGCTTATTCCAATTACTAAAAAAGCATACTTTGCAGTTAATAGTAAATATACTTTATCATTACATTGCTATACTACTTTCTACCTTGCACATTCTTGCAAATGTATTAACAGTATACTAAATGCTGAAAGACTTGTGGATATACTTCCGTGCAGATGAAAAAATATACTTTAATGTATTTGAAACATGTCCAAATTATAGTACATTACAAATAATATAACTTGTACTATCTCAGAATGTATAAACATTTACATATCGACGTTAACCATTTTCATTATAAAACTTACAACACATTTTCAAATATTGGTACTTTAGTACACTTTGTAGAAATATGTCAATTTCAGGCAGCAGACCTAAACATTACAAATAAACTTTAAAGAACGCAGAGGAATACTGAACAATGAAAAACAACATTCCTTATTATTGCACCCCTAAACCCTCGCACCATACAAAAACACGCCCACCACACATTATTTTCCTTTTTTTGGCTGAACTGCTCATTGTTACATTTTCGTCTGATGGCCGTGCGCACATCAGAGACACTTGTCTACGGAAACTCCAGAAGAACAGCGTCTGTTAACCAAACAGAGAGATACTGTAAATTCATAGTATTTTTGAGCAGTACATCAGAAAAGTCTGACAAATTGTATCAGTATGATATACCAGGGTCCATAAGTGCACCAGAAAAAAAAATTGTCCATTTCAGTTGAATTTAAATAAATCTGATGCATCAAGTGGTTTTATCAGATCTGATCAAAAAAATTAAACAAAGTAACAACAGAAATTGTCAGAGATCTCAGAAAAGAAAAAAATTATGAATCCGCAGAAAGAAAGGGAAGAAAAATCCTTAAGTTTCCTTGTTTTTCCTACCACCCTCCAGGGAACCGGATGGCATTCACATTGGGAACATTCTGCATCAACATCTCTGGTGGAGTCTAGTCCAGTCCATACAATGAACCGCTCAGCTGTAACAGCAGATTCTGCAACTATGTAAAAAAAAAAACAGCCTGCACACAAATGTGCAGAGCAATTACTTCAATTGGAAAATAAATCATGTAATCACCATAATATAAATTGGTTTTTACCACATTTATACAGACAAAAATATAAAGTAAAATTATCAATTTACATGTGGTTCACTGTCTAAGAAATCATTATGGTCAGTAGTCAATACTTGTATCTGGAAAAAACAATCCAGGACACCTATGAAGGGTTAATTTTACGTTAACCCCTTGTGGGGGTTTTACAGCAACATCACACAAGATGTAGCTAGCTTGAAAGTGCATTTTCTTTTTTAGAAGAGCACATGGGGGGTGTGTTAGCCTCCTTCTCACTGTGCTAATGCATTCAATAAATCAAAAGAGCTAGTAAAATTACATATATTACAAAACATTATATCCTGACTGGTTTTACATCTCAAAAAATATATATATTTCATTCACAGGTTCATGTGAACTCACCAGGATATTCTTCAACACAATAATACAGCAAATCTTCCTGCTCAACCGATTACATCTCCTGTTTCTACAATACAAATATAATAATCAAAATCGCGTTTTATACAGATATCTTAAGATTTCAAAACCAAATGGGAATGTTTTGAAAGTTACCTCTCTCCATGCAGACCAAGGCCTTAAAAGAAAAGCACGCTAGCTCTGAGCAGGGAGGAGCCGTGACTAACTGCTGTGCAGGTGTGGTGCATTCAAAGTCTATGGGAATTCTGATATCAGTACTGAACCAAAAACTCCCCAAGACTAAAATTCTTGGGGAGCTACTACTTTACAGACATCAAGGCCAAACAACCTCCACATATCACTCCTATATGCATGAAGTGCTGTCAGCGACTTTTAAATATGTGCACTCACCAATTGGTCTTGTTTGCAGTAGCCCTGCTTTGATCCATTAAACAATACTAATGAAATGTTCTTTTTTGAACACTTGAGACAATTGTAATGTGTTAAGTTTATTTCTTTTGCATTTGGCCAGTATTAACTTTTCTGTTGCAATGTGGGTTATGCTATTTGTTAGATCATAATGTAGCACTGCACCAGCTTTAAACCACTTGCTTTTCAGCAGAACACACAATTTTGTGCACCTGTACTTTTGAAGTGAACATTTAGTGTTTTGTTCAATGTGGTTTTGTGTGTAAGATGTATTGTATCATATTTCTTTTTCAAAACTTATTAAACATTACATAACAACTGCAATAATTGCTATCTGTGTACTTTACACACAGCACAAAATTGCATAATAGGGTTTAAGTGCATTTTTGTAGTTATACTATTGAACACTTTCCAAAAGAATTACCTGAAGTACAAGCGTATATAACTTCACTTCATAATTAGATTCAAATGTAACTTAAAATGCACTCAAACTTAATATTACAGTGTCGATATTAAAATGTGTACTTTTAAAATATGCTTTCAATGTACGTTACAATGACAACTTTGAGCATACAATTTAAAATATAGCAAAAATATATGTAAAAACAAATTTAAAATAAGTACACTTTAGAAATTACACATAACTTTCACTTAAAGTATACTTTTTTAATAATATATTTCTATAAAGTGTAACATAGTGTAATTATGTTAAAGTGTGTTAAAAGTATTAGCATGAAAGCGTAATGTTAGTATACTTTTTATATATTTACAAAAAGTACAATTTGTCTAAGTACATTTTCAGTAAACTATAGGAAATATGAATATACTTGAAATACAATAAAGCACATTTTTTTTTTACCAGGGTGTACAGTACAACCTCAAAGAGACTCGATAGTCACATGACCTGGTATCAAGCCAATGTACATGATAAACATTTACATGACATCAAATAAAATGGGGGATTGACTTTTAGGAACAAATTTTTGAACATGACACCTTTTTAATGGTGGGATAATGTGGGTATTACACATTTTTTGTTGGGACTGGGTTGGATCATTTTCCTGTTTAAATACAGCTGAGTTACACCATGTCTTCATACAAATGGGACATTTTGTCACACACAGATCACACATAGACACAAGTTTATATCTTTACTCATATTATGGCTTTGGATTTATTGACATTCATTTTTGTTACTCCATTTATGTGCAACAAGTATATTAATAACCCTAACATAATTTTAATTAACATTATACCTCTTAACTAACCCACTAAAGTAACATTAAACATGGAAGTCCAACATTAGGACCAGACTTTAGTCTCCAATAAGCCTATTTGTCTAAGAAGGTTTTACACATAATGCTAGCACAGTTCTTTGCCTCCTAGTGATGATCTACGGTACTACTGCTCTCTAGAGGTAAACAAGAAAATCAACATGTCGGCGCCTGTAGCAATGAGGATGTTTAGTTATAATTGTGATAGTTCATTGTTAGCGGACAGTCAGGTGAAGAAGGCAGCCTTTGGTGAATTTACTTGACAGAGTAGGCTTTTGGGAAGTTCATACGCCAAATTATAGTCTAATCAGGACTTTCAGACTCAGAAAACAATGACAGGAATTGAGGTTCATCACACTGCTAAGCAGAATCATCACTGGAAATCACGTGACACCAGGGAAGCTAGTATTTTCTTTTCCTAGATTGTCCAGTCTAGCAATGTTACAATAAGAATAATTGTCTTGATGCCAAAAAGAGCCCAACGGATTTTGCTTTCACAAGTGGAGCAGTACGGCTAACGCCATAGTGTTCCACTTGATTTATGCATGAAAATAGCTTTATTATTATTCATGCAGGGAGTATTACATATTATATGGACACTGCAATGTAAGTAGAACAGGAAGGGAAAAAAAATAAACAAGGAGAAAAGATGAAAGAAAGAGGAGATAAAAAGGAAGATAAAAGGGCGATAACGATAAAACATCTTAAGTCTGCTTCATCACCTGCAAAGAGATGTAAAAAGAACAGCACAACCAACAGATATAGTATAAGCGATACAATAAAGTAACACCTAGATACTATCGCTGAAGTATAAGTAGTATTATTTAATCTGACATGTATACTGTGGTAGCTGAAGATAGGAATATGGGCTTTCTGATGGATATGAATCTCTAAGTACCTGGAGCCAAGCACCTGTAGTTTGTGAGAGTGCACTTGTGCATGTAAAGTTTATCTAATGGAAAAATGCTCAATAGAGCCATAGACGCATCCCTCAAGAGCACCGGGGCAAACGCCAGGGGACCCAAAGCCCCAGATGCCCAAAGGGACCCCAAGAGCAAAGGCATCCAGGAGGGGGCCATCTCAAAAAATCTGACCCCCCATCAAGGGAGGAGGAGAGAAGACCCCGAGGAAATCCCCCAGCCAACGCAATAACGGAGCCCCAAGGAGCCGTGGGGACGAGACCGCTGGTATTTTCATGAATGTCTGAAATATCTTACCAAGGCTGACTGTAAGGAGATGACACGGTCTGCTGATGCACTCTTTGTTATCTGAGAACTGAGCCAGAACCAAACCGCGCCGAGCCCTACTGTTGAACTAGTACCAGTTTAGCGCAGTTCGGTTGTGTCTGGTACAGTACCGTTCAGTTTTGCGTGCCAGTTACCGTGCACAGACCAATATCTGCACAAAGGCGAGGAACCGCGCTAGCGTGATGTGTAAATGGTCATAAGGCACCGAGCTGATCCAAGATGGGTTTTCAGAGGGTAGTGTAAATGGGGTTATATTGGGCTTTTCCTCATGTCCCCACAGAGTAGCAAATAACTGGGAAACTGGCTTACACTGTCCGCACAAGATAGTAAATACATGGACACACCCCCACACACCTATCATATATTGTATAAAATACTCTCTACTTATGTAAAAGGGGAAACAGAAGGGGGGGGAACACAAGAGGTGAATATGCTAACCATATCATGGGAAATATCAGGATGAAAAGCACAGAGGCTTTGACAGCTAGTGAAGTGGCAGCAGAACTTAGCCCCTATGAAATGTCAAGGCCATCTAGGACTGTCAAAATGCTGAGCTATCCTCTGGAAGCTGTAAAGGAGCTTAGGTCAGACATAGTAAGAGGCATTGACCAATTAAAAAAAGTATAAATTCCAGAAGTTGAGAAATTGGTAGCAAGTTAGATGTCATTGAGGAAATACAGGGGACATACTGGAAAAGAAAATTCAGGAAAACTCAAAATACAGGTCTCATTAGTATAGCTTACGTATGAATAAAATGGGCCCTGAAACTTGTGTTAGCATGAAAATGTGCGGTTTGCCTCGCCATCTCTGAATCATGAGAGCAGTACACACGTGTTGAAGGCAGGAACAATGGCAACACAGAGGATAAGGGAGGTTTTTGAAGCCAAATTGCATCATCATTTCTATCAGACATTTAATTTCTCTTTATACCTTAATCATAGATCAACTCGATCTGATCTGAAATTGCAGTGTGGTGAGTTTGCACTGGTGAGTCTTAACATGAAGACCTGTCCGAAAAATAAAAGTGGGTTCATAAAACAGCTCAAATTTTAAATCAAAGTCTGCACAACAGTCACATCTCTCTCCCCTATAACCAGCTGGGTAAATTGTTCTACAGATCAACACAAACTGTACAAAAACAAGCCCAACAAATAAGGTGTGAGGCAATCAGACTGATTGCTGAAACCATTTGAATACACTTGTGACATCAATAGTGTGCAATGGATGCTAATAATGACCGGCTTATGAGCTGATTAGACTCCCTAGAATAAGGTGTGGACTGAGCATTTAGGATTTAACACAGAAGAAAATGTTGAAGAATATTATGGTCTTGAAGTCACAGAAGAAGTTTCAAATAAAAGCTTTTGCAGATTCTGCAAATGTGCCAGGTGTCACAAAGCAGTTGCCTTGAAAAAATAAACAATCTTGTTCTGCTCAGAAAGCCTACGCACATTTTTCAGCTTTTCTAACTTCTAGGTGAGAATCCTAATTCACATTCCACTCTCTGAATAAAAAAAACTTTATTCTTTGAAATCCTTAATACCTCAAAAAAAGAAAGAAAGATGCAGCTCCTTTTCATAGTCTCAAACCAAAACGAAATATCGAGGAATTTTAACAACTTAGGAAGTCCAGCCTTAATATTATAAAACATCCTGAATCAGGCAATGTAAATAACCCAGAAGTTGGACTCAGATGGTCTTATTTAGGTTTTCACATTTTATTTTCAATTGGATTTCATCAAGAGTTCTTAGTAATAAGCATACCGCCTGCTTGGATATAAAGATCTGCAGACCTGCCATCATCAAAGCTTTATTCTCTTTTAATTTTTAATAAACAATACATTATTTACATTCCATTTTTAAACTTGAATATTCTTTTGATCCTTATCTGGCAACATATGGATCATGAATGGTACATACAGGAAATCACACTCTTTTCACTAAATCCTGCAAAAACAGACAACCATAATTAAAACTGATCCCTGCCTACATTTTGGCTGCTCTGTTCTGCAATTCTTCACAAAAATGCCAGAAGCAATCCGCACTCTGGCATGATGTTTAAATTTAGAAATGTATACTGCATAATGATGACAAATATGCTAGAGGGATTTTTTTTTTCTTTTCCATCTTAAGGGAGATTATATCTGTTAATGTGAGATAAAGACTTTTGTAATGCAAAATACCTAGAACTGCTTATGTTTTGTCACTTTAACACAAGATATGTGTTAAATGGGTGGATGGTGTCAGTTTTAGCAAACTATGTGTGAGATTTAACTTCATTCCTATGTGTTACTTTTTCATAAACATTAAGTTATTTTTAGGTTCAAGGAACAAGCAGATTCTTTGCATGTTTCAGATACATTACAGTAACAATTTTAAAGATTTACCCTCAAAAGTTTCCTTTAAGCTCTAAAAGGTTAATGATCTTGAGACATTTTATTTTTATAGCATGCTGAGGACATGCAATGACAATGTATATTTATTAACCCAGCATCATTAAAGAAAATCTTGGCACTGTGTTAATATTTCTGAACGACTCTGAGAAGTGTGTAAAATGAGAATTATAACTACACTACAGGCAGTATTTGCACATTCAGAAGGTCCAAGGTAAAGGAGATGGGGCTGTAAGTGGAAATTCTTTCCACTTTATGTGTGCTATGCTCAGCAGGCTGTTGCTTTTTTTTAATGTATTGCAACAGAACATAGGTCCAAAATACCTTTGACTCCACCATACTTATAATAATGCAATGATTTACAAATTAATTCTCTCTCGTGAGCTGAAGGAAACTGAAAGATTTGAAGATTTCAAGCCTAAAAAATACAGGCTGGACATGCTACAGTTTATAAGTTTAGTCTATTCAACATTTCACCAATAAAAATGCAGGAAAAATGCTGACCTTGAAGGAAAGGGAGCACAGCAAAGGAATTGGTTAGAAACAACTACTGAAAAAATGTTGCTTACTTGATGGTAGGCAATTTAATTCTGTGCACCTTTATCATTGCTCCATGTTTTTTTAGTTTTCTTTTAGCTCTCACTGTAGTTGGCTGTTGTACAAAATCTACAGAAATGGCTTTGCAACCTTATCCAAAGTGATAGATGTCGATTAATTTTCTTCTCTTTCGATATAGAATTCGTTTACAGTATGTTAAGCATCATGTGTTGCAATTTCAGATCTCTTAAGTGTGATGTTTTTCAAAGAGGGGTCATTTAAAAGATGTTTGGATTGATGCATAAATTCTACAGCGCAGGTAGTAACGAAAAATAGAAAGAAATTATCGAACAATGAAGCCAATGTCACCATCGTTACATAGTCTGAAGTTATCTTGACATATATGTTATACATTTGACATTTAAATACATAATTAATTATTAGAAAACAGTTTTTTTTAACCATTTTAATTTGGTTAATGCAATGCAGTCAAATATTGTACTAAATTATCTTTAATGTTAAGCATAGACAAATGGTCCAGCCTAAACTCTTTCGTGGATTTGTGTGGAACCAAACTGCAAAGAGCTAGAGGAATCAGATCAGCCCAGCCTTGGTATTGTTATGATCTTGGCACAATATATGAAAAATTATCACATCAGGTTAGTTATGTGAAGTTTATATAAAACAAGAATAGCATGAACAAGAAGCTATGTGGCCTCTGCTATGTGCTACCATGTGAGAAATGTAATTTGTTACCACTGAGAATAGAAATTTTGGTTTCCAATATTCCACTAATGGTTAAATAACCACTTGGCTCATGAGGGCTTTGCACATAGTTTAGAATTATTCACAGTTGAACGAGACTGCTGAGTAGAAATCGTTTCAACTGTTGAAAGACAAATCTTCCAGCAACCTAAACAATTTACAACCATATTCTTTTCGCATTTCTTTGGCCAACCCGTTGTTATTTTTGACCAGGGTCTGTCCTTTAACTCACTGGATTGACTTAATTCATCCGTAAAACTTGGAGGGTGTAGAATTGTAAGTTTCCATTATTTTGAGGTCCAAATAACTTTCTTTAAAAGTCTCCAGCTGATCCAAAGGGCTACAGCAGGAGTTCCGAGTTGAACTAGATCATAAATCAGCTTTTTTTAGCTGCTCCTCATATTCTCCCTAAAACCAGAATAGATCTTAAACACTTCATAGAAGTGCATTATTCTAAGAAAGCACTTTGCTCTCAGGGTGCAGACTTACTTGTGGTCTCTAAACTTTCTAACAGCAAAATGTGTGTGCAGGCTTTTATGCTCCTATTTCATGTCTTTAACTATGCAGCACTCTCTCATTCTCTCACCCACAGTTTGTGACTTTTGGCCCTTTACATTTTTTAATGCAGAGTCGATGGGTGTTTTCCCAGGGGCTGCTGAGTAGTATGAAAAATAACTAATCTGAAATAAAAATGATTCAGTTCTTTTTTCCAAGACTGAAGTTTAATTTACCCCTAGTCTGTGCTCCATGCATTTTTACAGCAATGCTTGGTGTCAACTTTTTGTTTGATTTTCTGTCAATCTTCATAGATTTCCTCAAAATAGAGTAATAAAATGAAGTTTAAATTCAATTTACATTCAATTATTGTGAATAAAGCTGAAGAAGTAGTTGCAGAATAAATGAAAAACATTATAAAAATTGTATCATTTGGTTCTTCACCTATCTGGGATAAATTTAAGGATGCAGGGATCAGAAATGAAGTGATAGATTATGTTTTTCTTCTAGCTTGATTATCATATAAGTTATCAGTCAAACCTTGAGAGAAAACGTATGTATTGTTGTGTTTTGTTCAACTAGGACTAAATCTTTATCTACAGCAACTGATTGGAGGTAAATCTGTATTTGAAAGATAATAGTAACTTTATTTACAGACTTTAGGACCAAGTGCAACATCTTTTTTGACTCTTATGTAAAATGTATATCACTTTATTGTCCCACAATGGGGAAATTCACTCTCTGCATTTAACCCATCCCATTGGGGAGCAGTGGGCTGCCATTGTGTGGCGCCCGGGAGACAGTGTGGGGTTAAGGGTCTTGCTCAGGGACCCAGAGTGCAGGTTGTGGGGATCGATCCGGCTACTTGCAACCTTCTCAAAGCACAAGTGCACTGCTCCAACCACTAGGCCCCACAAACCTATGGAGGTTTTTCTGTAATTGACCCACGAAATCTGAAGTCTGCTCCAAATCTAAAAAAAAACACCTCTTTCAAGACTTAACCATAGATATATGTTAAGGAGCTATGTTCTCTTATTTCATCAAAAGCACTGAACAACACTGTGTTGATTTTAGTTATGATGATGAAGCTGCAGATTAAACTAGCTTTTAAACTACAAATATTTAATGTTGTTTTTAGATCCTCCCTTGGTCCAATCTGAATGAAATGGTTGACATTGTTCGATGTCCACAACGTCTGATCACATCTTACAGATTCTGGCCAATGATCAGACGTCTTGAATTACATGTAGAAGCTGCAGGATGTTGGCTAAAGATGGTTGAAGCTAAGAGCCCTGCCTCTGGGAACCACTGCTGACAACAGACTTATGGTGTTCTCATATGATGAAACAAAGGGATAGTTCTGCTTGGCTTTAAACTTGTATAGAATACGCATCTAGAATAGGTTAATCTCTAATGGACATTTACTGTGCCCTGTTTAAGATTTAATGTGCTGAAATGGATTTAAAAAGTTTTTATTGCCGCCTTAGAGAGTTTAGCAAGTTTTTTTTCACAGTAGGGGGTTGAAATTTCCATTGGATTTGTCCTTACTGAATAGGTCTGTAAATCACTGAATAGGAGATAAAAAATACTTCCCATCACACAGCATATTGCTGCGAGTCATTACTTTACAACTAAGTGCTGCATTGCATTCATATACTGCCTACAAGGCTGTTTTTTTGTTGTTGTTGTTTTTCCACCAGGCTGACAGATTGCAAAAGGTTTTGCCTTGCCATAATTTGACTAATTACAGTGTTTATCATATGAACTTGGTTTAGAGAATGTAAACAACTGCACATACAGCTCTGGAACAATTGCATTGTTTTTCCTCAAATTTCAAGGGGACTGCATCATCTTTACTCAAAATGCTTATCCCAATTGACAATAAGGACAAAGCATATGTCATATATTAAATATTGTTAACAGTCTCTGTCAAACTGATCTGAGTGGAAGAGTTTTTTCGCACGTCGTTTTTGAAGTAGGTTGTAATTTATTGATCTCTGACGTCATTGTTTTACAGGCTCAACAGCTGCTTCAAAGATATTTCCAATATTTCAGTCTCTGTCTTTAATTAAATGAAAATTTTAGAAAGACATTTGTTCTTCTGCAAAAATGTCTTTCAAATCTTCAGAGTATTTTAAATAAAGAACGAGAGATCAATTTAAATGCAATGATTTACAAATGACAAACTACAGACAGTAAAAAAAGGGTTGAAGCAAATCAAAACAAAGTAAACCCCTGAAACACAAGCAGATGGTCCAGTAATGGGAAGCAGGTTGACTTTGTTGCTAAGTGACGCGAGCTAAGAAGAGAGTCCATAGTTTTGGCCGTGGTTTTGCAGGAAAAACACTTCTCCTCCCTAGTTTGAGCCACCCTCTTTCCCCATAGTGCTGTGGTTCTGACGCTAGTTGAGCAGGATAGAAGGCAGGCCTAGCCAAATGAGAAACAGACACCCTTCACCGTATTGCCTATTTCTCCCTGTGGCTTTTTTTTTTCAAGAATTTTCTCCAAAAATAGATTTGGGGCTCGCGTGCCATTGGGTTTTGAAACCCTTTTTTTTCCACTCCCTCTAGTCACGCAAGTAGCCTGGCAAGACCTTGAAGAAAGAGCAGGGGAAAAAACACAACTCATGAGAGACATGAAGATCATAGAGGGGGGGAAAAGTCTCTTTGAAGAGTTTGGAGTAAGGATCATGTTAAGCTGAGGATGGAGCGTCTTTGGACCTTGGCCATCTGTTGAAACAACAAGAAACAGAGACTTCCGTGCAAGCTCAGGTATGAGGTGTTCATCAGTAATCCAAGCATAAGCAGAAAGACGCTGTTCAGCTCCTTCTTTCTATTAAATGGATGGAAGCTTGGGCTTCACCACAGAGGAGTCTGTTCCCTACCGAAGCACAAATCCAAAGGTTCCCATGCCCTGTCTTTATGTGGGACGGATGTCTCATTTTTTAGCTTTTTACTTGCCACCTCATGTACAGCATTGTCAAAATAAGATCACTAGTGAGGTAATAAGAATGGGACATTTTTTAGACCTGGTTTAGTTTGTTTAAAACTCTGTTTTTGTTGAGTTACAAGAAAAAAATCCCTTTGAACATAATGCAGCGAGAGTGACACATAGCTAAAACATCTCCTGTGAACGTCATGTTAAAACCATTACGTCCTTGCTGCTGTCATTGTTGCTGCAAAGCTGGAATCCCTCTATTTCTGAGGAGCGGAGGCATTGCCTGGGAGATCTGAGTAAGTCTTCTGACCAATGCTTTATCAACAAATGTAATATGAAAAACAAAATTTGGCACCATTCATATTACGATTAGTCACATTGTTCATTTTAAAGCTTCTCTGAGTAAAGAGCTGACAAACTTGAGGACACATTTCTCTAATGTTTCACGGAGAACTGTGAGAGGAATATCAGGAGGTGGGTCCTAATCTTACATAAAGTTTGGGAAGAGACCTTGGGTAGATCAAGAACTTGTTGAAGGGCCATATAGTCTTGTTTGGCTTTTAAAATAATTCAAACACAGAGCACAAATGATGACAAAGTGGGTTTTGGAAAGAAAGAATAAAGAAAATTTTCAAAAAATCTTGCAGAACGAGATCAGATGGGAACTAGTGAACCACCAGAAACCCTGAACACAGATGCGTACATAATGATAAATAGTACTGTAAAAAATTAATCGATATGGCACTCTCCAACTGTTTAAATTAACCACACAATGTTGCAAAACCTATCTGGAGTCAATAAACATGAAAGGAAACATTGACAACAGAAACAAAATAAGAACAAAACCCTAAAGCCTGGAGATTGTGTCCGGCTACATCCCTTCTAACCCAGGAACTTGTCCAAAATGAGATGGAGAACTGAGCCGGGGATAGAGATATTTGGATATTATCTCCTTTTGCCTGTTATTCTATTATCAAATTCTCAGAAGACAATTCTTTCTTTCTTTCTTTCTTTCTTTCTTTCTTTCTTTCTTTCTTTCTTTCTTTCTTTCTTTCTTTCTTTCTTTCTTTCTTTCTTTCTTTCTTTCTTTCTTTCTATCTATCTATCTATCTATCTATCTATCTATCTATCTATCTATCTATCTATCTATCTATCTATCTATCTATATATCTATATATCTATCTATCTATCTATCTATCTATCTATCTATCTATCTATCTATCTATCTATCTATCTATCTATCTATCTATCTATCATCTTACTGTCTGTCTGACCGTCCGTCCATCTCTCCGTCTGTGTATTGTGAGATTTCTTTAAATGTTTTATAAATTATACAGTTTTAATCTATCATGTTTGTTTTTTCATTGTGAAAAAATAAGAACAAGCATTGTCTATGTTATTACTGTAATAGTGATGAAATAGTGATGAAATAGTTTCTATACCTAATGATTTTATAAACAATATAATGTATCCTGGCTCCTAGAAGACCATGATGAGCTGTATCTAGAAACTGTACTTGTTATGGCCAATGGATTTTAAATACATTTTGTCATGGTCTATGTGTTTTTCTTTATGTGTCACAATCATTGAGATCTTCTTGTTTTTGGGTTCCAATGTGGCTTTTAAAAAAAATTATTTACATGTTCAGTTGGGTGGTTAAGCTAATTTTCTGGTTTATTATAAAACTGCTTTGTGCACTTCTGTTGTTTGCTCCTCTTTTTGTTTGCTCCTCTGTTGGCTGACTCCCCACACATGTAGTCTGTTAGACAATTATCCTGACAAGAACTTGGTTCTCTTTGTTGTTGCCAACATGTCATCAATGTTTCATGAGTGAGCTGTTCTTTTTTTTTTATTGGTCATGTTTAGTTGTCTATTGGTGGATTTAGGATGTGTAGTCTGTTTTTTTGTTTTACCTGTTTTGATTCTCAGAATAAGAAATATGTTTTTGGACACTTGATCCTCCTTCCTCTACTTGTGAGTCTGCATTTGGGTTTTACATTTTCAAGTACACATGCAACCCACACAGCCTGCCAATACAAAGAGATTTGTTTAAAAACTCCCATTAAACTGACAAACAATACACTGGGAAACTCCAATGAGGTCACAATAGACCAGAGTAAAAAAACAAAACAACAGCTGCTCAGGTTTTATTAAACGTGATGCAAAAATTAAGGATGTCATTCAAAAGGTCTGTTATCAGTATATCAGTTATGATCTGACTTTCTAAAATTGCAGCCAAAGTTAGACCAAAGAATTTTACTTAAATATGTTGTTTGGGAAAAAAAAGTACCAACAAATAGAAACATTCAAACTTACTGTTTGACTTGAGGCAGACATAACAGCATCAATGAGGAGTTTTGAGTTGCAAGAAGATGACACAATTTCCTCCATTTGAAACCATGCATCTTAAGTTTCACAGCAAAAAATCTTTTTAGATACATGAGATAACTAGAGTAGCATATTAATTAATGTATCTAACTTATCTGTGAAAAAAAAACAACTTTAAATATATGAATATAGACAGCAACAAAAACTGTTCTACTATACCTTCCTCATCCTACTGGGGATGCTAGTTCTCTAAAAAAAAAACATCAATAGTGACGCTTTTTATTTAAAATGAACAGAAGTGTGTACAGTATGTGTAGGAGTTTTTTGTTTTGTTTTGTTTTTTTTTTACTATAAGGTTTACCAAGGCTTGCTGATTGAAAAAAGAAACATCTATATACCCATTGAATGATTTTATTTTCAGCCCTCTTACAACCAAAAACCTAAATGTATTTCACTAATATATATTTTATAGACCCACACAAAAACATAACTGTTAGTTGTAAATAGAGGTAAATCTATTTTTTTTTCACCAAATAAACAATCTGAAAAAAAAAATGAGGTGAGTATTTGTATCAAGACTCCCAAGACATTTTTCCCTTTTTCTTTTAAACTTTATCAGATTGGATGGAGAGTTGCTTGGACCAATAATTTTTAAATGTTTCCTCAAATGTAGTTAAGCTGTGAACTTCAATCAGGTCTTAATTAGACATAATTTTATTGACTATTATTTCAGACAATCCAGTAAAATAATACAATAAAATAAATCCAAACATTATAACATGATATGTATAATCTAGTGCCTATGTCATAAAAGTAAAGAAGTGAAACTTATTTAATTCATTAAATTCTGTTTATTTATATAGCCCCATTTCACAACATATGTCATCTCAAGGCACTTCACAGAGACGATTCAACTAGACCATACAGTCAGTGTTTCAATCTTTTCTATCTAAGGAAAATCATCTGATTGCATCGACTCATTGAGTCTTCAATCCCTCACACCGAGCATGCTTGTAGCAACAGTGGAGAGGAAAACTCCCTTTTGACAAGAAGAAACCTCCAGCAGAACCAGGCTCAGTGTGAGTGGCAATCGGCCGAGGCCGACTGGGGTTCAAGGAGATACTGTGGGGGACAGTGGGGGGTCACCGCCAAACTAACCCATCTAGTTCATTAGTCCGTGCTTCGGACCCAGCACCCCATCCCGCACCTGGACCAGACAACTTCCAGTAAAAGCCCCCCAGGGACGGTGCCAACATGCTGGCCCAGAGCTTTAAATCTTAAAATTGCATTATCTAAAAATGATCTGCTAAAGTGGCACCTTCTTTTGGTGGAGAACTCTTTTAAAGTTATCTTAAAAGTTACTAAAAAGGGGTCAGCCAGGGCAGGTTTGTGAGGAAATACTATTATGGCTTAACATTCAATGCTATATGTCAACAGAAGATCAAAAGTAGAATATGGTCATGCTTGAGAGTATTCACATTTTGAACAAAGCCAACCAAGTCTAATATATCATTAAAGGCTGCACTTAAGCTTCAATATCTGCATTGATTGTTAAAATCAGCCACTATTATGACCTTGTACATTTGAGGCAGTTAATTTCATGAGTATGTTGTGCATTAATAGGCTGTTGTGCCTGGACATGACATGATCTCCCCTGTGCTCTGGAGCAGCAGGAAACTGCCTGTAAATCTCTAAGAGAAATCCCCTTCAAGTTTGAGCCTCCATCTATTGAAGTAAGGAGGGAGAAAGTAGAGACCTGGTTGGATAACATGCCACAATACATCACTTCCAGTGAGGCTAAACCTCTTAGATGTTCTATGGAGAGGGTGGGTCATGAAGCTGGCTGCTTGATGCTGACTGACATAAATACTTGAGGATTTTTGACTGACAGTTGCCAGAGAGCAAGGAGTTTGTCCTCATGATTCAAGAGGGAAAAGTGATCATTCAGTCATCTTGTGCTGTTCCAGAGCCCTTCACCACAGGTACAGTATTGTCACCCTGTTGAGCAACTTTAATATTAACATTTATTACCCACCCCAGTAGGGCTGGTAAATTATTTTATTTAATCAAATAGTTTTTAGACTGTCATATGTTGTTTGTGAACACATGCCCTACTGGATGTGTGTCAGAACATCAAACGAAGGTGCTCAAATCCTTGTCAAACAGATAACTCTGCACATATATGGAATAAATTCATTACAACTTCATTCAAAATCTATGAGTTTAATAAGAAAAATGATTCAGCTCCAAGTCAATCATATTTTAGTTCAAAAACTCTTGACTTAAACTAGTGAAACTCAACTAAACTTAGCTACTATGTACACAAGAAAGATGGAAAACATGGTTGAAAACCATGATTCATCAGATGATGCAATGATATTACAATTTACAGTAGCTTGGATTTTGTGTTTGAGAACCAAAGTTTATGTTCTTTTGTTCCACGTTCCGCATATCAGGGGAAGGGTTTCCTTTGTTCTTATGGCTCACGCCTCCAGTCACCATCTGAAAGTTCTGAAAACAGAGAGAGAAATTATGAAAATGGTGTGTTTTGCAGCAAGTTGGGTTTAATTTAACCATTAGGTCTGACTTAGCTTGTTGTCCTTAGCATGGGCTTTCCATAGTGGTGTCTCTCAGATGTGAACCTGCCTCAGATCAGTCCCAAAAGAGAAAGAAATCCTGTCTGGTGTTTTCTGTCCTCAAGCACCATGGGGGGCAAAGGCACACCCCTGTCATGTCTTGAGTTGTAGAGCAAGTCAGCTGCAAAGCAAAACTTTCATCTTCTTCACCAAATGGACATGGTTAATATAAAACATGGACATTGGTTCTTACTGTTCAAAATCATTATCAGGGTTTATGGCAAAAGACACCCCTTATAGTTATGTGTTTTATGTGTTTCAACAGTTGTTAATGCAATATGTGACATTTGGATTTTATTAACCCCATTGAGCCTCTCCTGTTTCAGAGAGCAGCAGCTACCCCTGCTTTGGACTAATAAGTAAGTCAGACTGAAATATTGTTGCTACTCCTCCTCTCCCAGAATTTCTGGGTATGTACAAATTTAAATAACTAGAGGGAATTGCCTCATTTATGCTCACTTAACACTCTTGCTGTAGCGAAGTTTCTAAGACAACATAAATCAATTTGACTGTCCCAATATCAGTCATTAACTAACAGGGTTTTAAGAGAAAGAGTTCTTATGCTAAATAATGCAATCTTACCTCTTGCTCCTTCCTAGTCCTTAACACCAACAATTCCCCCGATTCCCACTTTACTTATGAGTTCATGCTATCCCAAATTTCCATTAAGTGAAGAAATAATTGTATTCAGGTACATATAGACATGCATGTACATACATGCATGCCCACATCTTGATACATATAATTACCCATAGCTCACATGACCACAAGAATTGGAAGCATGTATGCACCTATGAACAGTAACTAAAATTTCCCATTAATGTTCACTGTCCTTTTTCCATTTCATATCTTTTTAGGGAAGCCAGCTTTTTTTCCAGGACATTTGTATCCTTTGAAATTGATTTAATTAAACACGGAGCTTGCTCCATACTTTCACACCAATATTGAAACACGGATTATTCTCATATTTGTTTGCACTTATAAAATCTTGAAATTTAGATTACCCCTATAATATATAGCTATAACCTCCCTCACTCTCAACCCAAAAAAAATTTCATGCTAGCTGTTTATTTCTAGCTTTTGAAACTAACAGATCAGAGAATATAAAACAATCAGGAAGGAATGAATAAGGGATTACTGTGATTATAATAACAAAGTTTATTTATTATCCTGATGGTTTTTTTCTGCAGTGTGTCTAGCAGTTCAAGTGATGTCCCTTAGGCCTTCCAGACTTCTACACAATATCACAAGTATGGTAAAATCCTTGTAATCACGTAACAGGCAATACTTTATAATTCAGGACTTCTTTTTTTTTTTTTTCTTTTTAGCTTTATAAGGAATTTCTATGCTTCCAGATAGTTTAGTGTGGACATGTTTTGTGTGAGTTTTCCCGCACAAGATCTTGACGTCAATAATCACAGCCAAGAATTTGTTCTAGCTCCAGCCCATCCATTTTGATTTATATATCTACATTTCCTTTATAATTTAAACAAAGTTTTATCCAAATTCAACCGTAATTTGTTTTTTTTTCCTCCTCTGCTCAGTGCTGCAGTGGGTAGCACTGCTGCCTTGCAGCAAAAAGATTCTGGTTTCGATTCCCGACCGGGGGTCTCTCTGAATGGAGTCTTGCATGTTCTCCCTTTGCATGCGTGGGTTCTCTCTGGGTACTCTGGCTTCCACCCACAGTCCAAAAACATGACTGTTATGTTGACTGGCTTCACTAAATTCTCCTTAGGTCTGTGTGGGTGAATGATTGTTTGTCCTGTTTGTCTCTGTGTTGGCCTGCGATGTCGAGGTTGAACCCCGCCTCTCGCCTGTAGGCAGCTGGAGATAGGCACCAGCACCCCTTCCTTGGGATAAGCATGACAGAAAATGGATGGATGGAATTTCCTTCTCCATACTCTGTGTATGCTTTTTTCTATGCAACTCTGACAAAAAGACATACATGTCAAGTTGACAGATTCCCTACCTGAGCTGCAAATCACTGCAGAATCTTTACATTTAGCATCAGCATGTTATTGCTTTCTTTAGATCATGTTGTGGTGAATTTCTATTGGTGCCAGAATCTTCTTTTTGCATAATAAAATGAGCAGGGGCCCAAGAGATATTTAAAGCTTGGAATATGGTTTTATGATTTAACCCTTCCTAGGTCTCCATCACTGGCCTAGATGTTGTATCTATTGGTCTTCAGGATGCAGAATATTGAGTCATACTAGGCTATACAGAGCTAGCCTGGGTGCCATTCCGAACTTAGGCCCGCCCACTAAGTTTGAGGTCGGGGAAGTTCGGTCTGGCTCTGCTCCATAGTAGCGCGAGTATTATCGCCCACTGTCAGGCGGTCCAATCAAATTGTCAGGGCGGGCTTTATACGATGATGGACAGATGACCAACAGTAACGTAATCAACCACGTGACCAATGTGCGCTTGGGTGACAACAATAATGGCTGCCGCTGGAGAGTTTAGGTGAGTAGATTCTGCTATTAGGTCTGTTCTAGAAGATATCGACAGCAAATTAATTTTAAAAGAGGAACAGAGAAACGCGATCAAGTCTCATCTTCTTATTATAGGCGTGCAATTGCACGCTTTGATTTTTGTGGACAACAACTATGCCTCGCTTAACATACGTCACGCACTCCGTTGCTCTTATTGGTCGTAGGTCTATCCAATTGAGTGCAGAGGCATTTTTTTTCCTGGTTTGTTCGAAACACGCCCCATAATCACAGCTCTATGGAGCAGTATCAGACTCATATTCTGACTAGAATTGAGTCGGACTACGTCAGGCTAATACAGAGCAGCTGTAACTGGATTAAACTGCACAAATGTGAACCTTTTATACAATGTAATTAGGTAGCCTCTTAAGGTAATGGTTGCATTATTTTCTTTAGGTAGGGCAAGGCAAGTTTATATGTAAGCGCTTTTCATCATAAGACAATTCAAAGTGCTTTACACAAACAGAACTAAGAAGAGAAAAACAGACAAGAGTGCAATGCAGTACCATAAAAAAAGAGGTATAGGGGTAAACAGGGGCTGAATACAACTCAATGTTGCATTTTTTCGGATACAATTTTTAAAACATGATTCTTTTTCCATTTTTCACAAAGTCCTTTATTTTGTGTTGACTGTTTTCATGAAATAAAATACATGAAATGTTGTAGAAATGTTGCACAATGTAGTGTCATTGGTAAAAGACACTATAATGATTTAATCAAATACAAGATAATTATTTAACAGACTTTAAACCCTTCTAATAGATTTTTTTTTTAAATCGCAGCCTGCCAGCAGCGACACAATCGCTTGAAGCCACTATAGAGAGTAGAAGTGAAAAGACAGCCTGGCACTGCATATTGCAGGCTAAATGCAAACCTTTGTGTATCAACTTTGAGTTGATGGCAAAATGATAGACTTTATTTGATTCACACACAGCCTTTAATTTAAGCCTGAGTAATGACTTGCCTTTATCCTTAGTATTCATATGATCTGAATTCTGTTGTATATACACCAGCTTCTGATCCTCGGTTTGGGTCACAGAACTTATTTTGTAACATGAGCCTGTTATTGAATTGATGACTGTCTATATCCTTAACTTGCAGCCTGCTTCTGTTTATCTTGCTGAAGTAAACCTACTTATCCAGTCTACTCATTTTTTTTTTTATTTGTGTCTGGATGCAGGCTGTGGAGTTTATGGAGTGCCATACTTTTCTATCTATATTTAATGGGTGGTTAGTTTTTAGAGGGAGAACTTCGAAAAGCTTATATAGTAGAAATGAAATACATTGAGATGAGATCATTATTGGCGGATTTTACCATTGACTGACGCTAGGAGATGAATGAAGCTAAAAATCAAGTCTTTTTTTCCACAAAGTGAAGGGAAGACAGTCAAATAAACCCAGTGACAACACTCCATGTTGAAAGCAACAATGGTCTGGAAGTTATAAACAAGAGAAGACTAAAGTGACCCATATTCAAGGAAATGTTTATTGATTATTTTTCCCCCGGAAGACATTCAGCAGTTATTCAGGCGGCTGTAACATGGATTAGACTTCAGTGGATAGAAGCAACTGAATCCCTTAAAAAAAGTTGCTTCGTTATTTCCTATTAGACTTGTAATCTCCATCTGTTGTTGAGCCTGTTAATTTTGGAGATGTAGACAGCCACCTTTTTAGAAATATGAGTCAAAGTAAGGTTCAGCTTTTTTGAAAGCATACACTGTTATATACCTGTTATTTACATTGGGTAATGCTCACTTTGCTATCAGTAAAATTATAGCCAATAGCGTCATAGCCAAGTAAGACCATCTTCTCATTGATGAATAATCATAGAAGGTAACTAATGGTATCTATACATTTCAGGTTAACCAATAAGAAAAATTTTTTGTCTGTGAGTGAGACGCCCTGTCTACTTTTAAGGTTAGGCTTAAAACTTTCCTTTTTGATAAAGCTTATGGTTAGAGTGGCTCAGGTTATCCTGAGCTATCTTTATAGCTATGCTGCTATGGGCTTAGACTGCTGTAGGACATAGGGACCCCTTTTTCATCATTCTGCTTCATTATATCTCTATTCTCCAACTGTGCAGTTTATTTCAATCTCTAATGTTACACTCTCTCTTTTTCTTAAAATAGCTTCATCTGGTAATTTCCTGTTTGACTGTGACACCATCCTGAAGAGAAATATCAGCTGTGATGCTGCAATCAGACCTTTGTTTATAGATATTCAAGATTGGCCTGTTTTTTTTTGTGTGGTCCTGTTTCTCTGACTGTGACCAGCTGGATGTGCTCTCTTCATCCTCTGACATGGGAGCTGGCTCGGTGCTCGTCTGTGTGTTTCCTGGATGGGGCCACCTTTTGTATCTTTGCTTCTTTCTGTATGTCTGCTTCTGCCTCCTTGAACCCCAGTCGGCCTCGGCAGATGGCCGCTCACACTGAGGCTGGTTCTGCTGGAGGTTTCTTTCTGTTAAAAGGGAATTTTTCCTCTCCATTGTCGCTACAAGCATGCTTAGTGTGAGATATTGCCTTTGAGTCAATGAGTCAATGCAATCAACTGGTTTTCCTTAGACAGAAAACTTCAAATCCATTTGACTGTATAATCTGGTGAATTGTAAAGTGCCTTGGGATGATATGTGTTCTGAATTGGCCTTAAAGCTACAGTGTGTAATAATTACAGGCATATAAAGTCAGAAATTTAATATATTATACATAACTATGTTATTTATCATCACCTATGAGCTCAGCCTTTTAACCATAATATTTGCGTTGCCTTAGAATTCGTTATTTATAATTACATAGGAGCGGGTCTCGCAGCCATGGAGGCTGACATCTTTGCGCTACGGCAAGCGCAGAGGCAACAAACTAGCGATTGCGAGATCTCCCATGACGCTCGAAAATAACTACGGCAAGTTGAGAGAGATGAACTGAGACGATACTGAACAGTAGATGGCAGTATTATGCCTGAGAAGCGTTTAGTCTGCCTGAAACCAAAGAAGAAGAAGAAGCAGGTATACTGCGCCTCAGTAACAAGAAAGGTGAACAAGGCGGCAGGCGTGAGTGACTTTGCAAACTGTTTGGCCAAACATCAGACGAATGGAGGATCATGCCTACTCTGTATCAGAACGAAAAGCGGCGGACACCGAACCCCCGTCATCTAAGAAGCGGAAACACGACGAGAATAAACGCAAGCGTGACAAGAAACGGCAAAAAACACGGATCGACATTGGCACGGCATTTACACGATGGAAGTCACTGATGGAGGAAAAAGGTTTTCAAAGTGACGCTCAAGTTGCCAGTTTTCTCTTGGACAGGTAATTAATCCTACACACACTATTGTCTAATATCACTGCAGTTTTTGGAGTACAGGATGCTCAGACCTGTCTAAAACAATAACATGCTGCGTGATGATGCTGTTACTCTCCAGTATACTTATTCAGCAACATCCCTGACGTTTCACAGGTAATGATTCAGTAATTTTCTGTAAAATAATTTTCTGGATATATACCTCGGTTACTTCTCTCCGGCTCCTTTGGAGATCTTCAAGCCTTTCCTCCTCTGCTCTCACCCCGCTGGCACCCCTCCCTCGCCTGGCCCTAGCTGCACGCCCACCACGGCCTCTCTGCCCTCGCCCTGTTCCTCTCCCTCTTCCTCGCCTTGTAACCCCTGTGCCACAAACATGACTTGGACTCTGTAAACGGGGAATATATATTCTTCCAGCGAACACAATCTCGCTGTTAAACTAATGACTACAATTACTTCGTCTGTTTATATCACCATGCAAAGCAGCTCACCAAAACGTCACAACGACGTAGAAAAAATAACGGGTATATTTATTATCTTAAGTCTACATGAAATCTATACCCTACACAGACTAATGAAATACTATCTGTAAAATTATCTATGTAAACAAACCTCATCACTTGAGAAGGTAGGTGATTCCGACGTCGTGGAAGACATTTTGTCCCGTAACGCTCGCCGTACTGTTGGGGGGGAGAAGCGGTGTGGGGGAGACGTTCATGTTGCTGCATTCTGCTGTCTGACCGCTAGATGTCGCTGAAAATTACACACTGTAGCTTTAATAAACTGAACTGAAATTGAACTGAAATGTAACATGTCAGAATGCTTTTTTCTAAGGTACCAAATAGGAACCTACTGGTATTTATCTTAAATAGATTTTGTGTAAAGAGCATATACTCTTCTTTGTTTGGAGGTGTGAATAAAGTTAACCAGGTATTTTTTTTAAGTAATGGAAATATGTAGTAATCATTTTAGTTATGTTTTCTTTCGATAACCATCCAATCACCTTTATTCTATATCTGTTTTTTCAAGTAAAGCTGATTGAGAAATCTCTTTAACCTGGTAGTATTTAAGAAGCATAAAAATAGATTAAAATCTTTCCAGTAAGTAATCCAATATTCCTTTTAAATCTTGAGCTTAATGATTTGGAAAATTTAACCCTTTATTGTGTTGTTGTTGTTGCAAAAATCTGTATTTGTAGGTCAGAGTTTTACAAAATCTAAGACTCATCACCAAATCTCCAACCTGCGCATCTTTACTTACTGGTAATCCTGCTAATACTTAGTAGAGAGAAACACAGGCACAAAGAATAAATAATCTTTTAAATGTTATAAATAAGAAAGAACTGTGCGTTTAGGAGCCCAACTCTTTCGACAGCTGCAACAATTCCCTTTAGTTACGAAATGTTAAAAGTCCTGCTGGTGCATGTACTACATGCATGGATTATGTTTATACATGACTGTTATATGAGTAAACAAAATTTTTGCTGTAACACAGAAACATATAACAGAGACAACACTCTCAGACAACATTCTCAAGAACTTTAATCAGGCACTTTTTACCTTAAGTCTAGATGAATAGGTTCAAAATCATTTGCAGTCATCTTTGTTATGATTTCTCCTTCAAGGGAGACAAATGGCAGACTTTCATTTTTTTAACATATGTTATTTAAAAATATAACAAAAAGCAGTGGTGCTTATTTGTATATGGTGGTCAGGATATTCAAACATAAAGCCTGTATTTTCTAAGCCTGCTTAAATAAAATCACTGTAAAAGATTTGAAGATAACATAAGTATAGAACTACCTACTAAACAGGGCCATTAAGAACTCGTTATATTGTTCAGTAAAAGGTTGACAAAAACATATTAGTGCTCACGACCATGATTCGATGAGGGTATCTGCATAAAATGATCTGAAATACTCCAAGGTGCTTCTTGAAGACCATAGTATAAAATATTAAAACTTATTAGTGGATAAATAAAAAGTCAAAACAGGCAAATCTATGTTTAAATTATGTACATAACAATTCCCAAAACAAAATTGCCCGATTTAGAGCAAAAAGGCATTTTTTTAATCGTGTTTTTGTCTTTATAGAGAAACATTAATTTACTAGATGAAAATTGCTTAATTTTCTGGAATAGTTTTGCTACCGACATAACTAGTGATTTTTTTCATAAACCTGTTTAAAAGGTACTTTTTTTTTTTTTACAATATAGCATGAGAAACAATAAGGCCTAAAGTAAAAAAATTAAGAAATCCATCGCCCTGATGCACAGGAAAAACGGGTGTCACATTTCCCTTTCCTTTGCACAGTTTAGGGTGACCTGTGATAAAGACCTTTTAGCTTTTCACATTCATTATAAGCAGTTAAATATACAGGTTTTTTTTTTCTGAAGATGTTTCATTTAAGAAATCAAAGAAATCTCTTGTACAACAAATATTTACATTTAGGTCATGAACTTTTAAACACATTAATGAGGAACCTCATTTGAACCACAAGGTTGAGAATACATAAAATATCACAAACATACAGTACAAACAAGTATACAGTACAAGCTACAAATATACAGATATGTTCTGAGGTGTCTTCTACCCTTAACTCTTAACGCAACGTTTTATTGACAGAAACCACATCTAGGTACAAAAATATAAACAATGACTTTGTACAAAATATTGACATGTATAAATCCCTATTTAAATGTGCAAATTAAGACTAATAAACAAAGCAGAAATACATAAACATATACAAACACACACCACAGAAAGGCATAACTTTTTTTTGGCCTCTAAGTGATGTTTTGTCTTAAAAAGCACCACAGCTTCAGCTTTTTGGTCAGAAAATACAACTGCGCACTTGTTTTTTTTTTGAGAAACAGAACAAAGATGGTTTAATATTACAGCATTCAAGTTGCAGCCTGTGGTCCTACAGTAGCACAAGTTTTGAACAGCAGTGACTGGATTTTAATCCAGCAGTTTAGAGTTTAAATCCGTAGGTCTGCCTCGTCGCTGTGTTCAAAACTATGTTCAGTTGTGCTAATCAAGGAGGCAGAGGGGCCCTGTGAGACACTGAAGGGTGTAACTGCAGGAGAGCGTGCTGCCAGCGGTGAAAGAGATGGAGAAAAACTTGGAGACATCGCAACCGAGGAGATGGACCCCTCAGCACTGATGGGTGATCTTCGTAACGAGGCCAGGTGAGAGAAAGTCCTTGTGATTGCAAGTTTTGGGGGTACAGTTTTGGCCCCAGGGTGGGCCACAGAGGTTATGAGAGGCGGAGGGTCAATCCTCGACTCTGCTTTTGCTTTGTGTTGAAATGACCTCCGGGAATGAGAGGGAGCAGTTTCATCTTTTAAACGTGCTATTTCTGTAAAAACATTAGCTAAAGGTTGAAACTGAGGGCACCAATTTAGAAGGTAGTCCCAGTTGTAGCTGCCCCTCAGCTCCTCATCACCTGCCACAATGGCTGTAAGGGAGCCATCCACAGGGGGTTTCCCATCCTCTGGGAAGGTATAGTCTTTTGGCTGGGAGATGCTGAGTCCTCGCCCGACACCTACGTATCCACCCCTATCATCCCTGTAGACTGGCACCTGGCCAGCTATCAAAGTACTATTTGTGCTGCTCACTTTCTTTCCTTTAAACCAGTCCAAAGATGGTTCACATGAAACATCTGAGAGCTGATCAGCATCCTGCTGAATTCCAGAGTCTGGACCTCGGGCAGAAATACGCTCCTGCATGGAAGAAGAGATGCTTGACACTCGAGGATACTCATTAATCATTCGTATTTCGTCATCCTCAGCTGCCTCTGCAGATCCACGGCCACTAGAGTGGGACGGATCAAGGGAACCCCCACGAGTGTATGGTCCACCAACATTACCACTTTGGTCAGATGCATACCCAGGAAGGGTTTGATGATATATAATTTCACTTGCTGCTAGTTTTGTTTCCTCAAAATTGTGCAGTAAGGTGCCTGACATTGGGTTTCTCTTATGGGTTCTTTGCTCCCTTTTACGACGTTGCAACCTAACAAAAAATAGTGCCACAGCAATTACTATCAAAATCATTATCGTCCCAAGCGAAACAGCAATGACACTGACAAGCAACATGCTCATGTCTGTAGTAAGGCCAAAGGATGTATGGCTGACATCTACGAAAACTTTGGCCACTGCTGTGCGAGAAGTATCTACAGGGCTGTGAGCAGTCACTTCCAGAGTAATCACACGTATCTCTCTTTTAGAGCGGCTCACATGTCTACTACTGCTGTCCATCTTTATTGAAATTTCTCCGCTTGATTCATTGACTTCAAAGTAAGGCGAATGTTCTGATAATGAGTAAAGGACAGTGCCATCCACACCTCCATCCTCATCACTGGCATGTACTTTGCCAATGATCTGACCTCTCTTTGCTCCTTCAGGCACTTCAAATGTGAAGTCTGATGAGATGAAAACAGGATCGTATTCATCCTCACCTGTGACATAAACCTGTACTGTTACGGTGGCAGAATAATTGCCAGCATCCATGGCGACAGCTACAAAATAAAAGTAGTTGACCTTCTCAAAGTCAAATGTAGAGCATGTTCGTACTTCACCTGATGTTTGATTTATGAAGAAATCCTCTTGTCTATCTTTAGAGGTATCTAAGAGGTAATACTTCAGCTGTCCAAAGACTCCCTTATCATGGTCAACTGCATGCAGCATTGTAACTAAGGCATTTGGGGGTTGGTTCTCCCTGACACTTGCAGTAACTGATTTAAGAGGGAAGAAAGGCCTGTTGTCATTTATGTCTTTTACCTCGATATGTACTGCAGCCAAAGCATAATGGCCCTGAACATCAGTCGCCTGGACAACAATCATATGGGATAGCTGTGCTTTGCTGTCTAAAGGTCTTTGTAGCCTCAGTACTCCAGTCCAACGATCCACCTCAAACAGATTTGTCTGATCTCCTGAACTTATAGTGTACTGCACCTCTCCATTGGGGGCAGAGTCTGGATCTGTGGCTGATAAATGCAAGATCTCTGTCCCCATTGCTACACCCTCACTTAGTACAACACTGTAATCTGTTCTACTGAATGTTGGAGGGTTGTCATTAGCATCTGTTATACTGATTAGGACTGGCACACTAGAGCTACGTTGGGGGATCCCCCGATCTGATACCACAACAGTCAGGTTATAAGTTGGGAATGCTTCAAAGTCAAGCTTTTCCATCAGAATCAGGCTGCCGACTGTCTGGAATCCCCGACCCTCCAGGAAGTGCACACTACTCTCAATCTGGAAGGTATTACCAGAGTTGCCACTGGCAATTGCAAAATCAAAACCACAGTTTTCCCGAAAAAGGTCTCCATCCACGGCTTCTAATGTGAGAACAGTTGATCCAGGAAGGCCATCCTCAGAGACAGTGGCTCTGTACTCAGACTGGTGAAAAACTGGAGCGTTGTCATTAACATCGGATACATGGATCTGAACAGTGGCGATGGATGATAGAGATGGAGTACCATGGTCCCTTGCTTCAATAGCAACAAGAATGGAAGGATGTTCAAAATCCAGTTCTGTCTTCTGGTTGATAAAAAGAGTTCCTAAAAAAAAAAAATACTGAATGAGCTTTTCAAAATAAATGGAAATTTACCCAGTAGGATACTTGTGGTGCCTTGCAATAAAATATGTATTTATTTTATTCAGATTTTAAGTGACAGACAAAGCAGAAAGAAAAAAACACAAAGGATAGTTATAATAACTATTAGGTTGGAATGATATATTGCACAGTAAACCTTAGGGCCCTGTCAAACCTTGCCGATTTAGCCATCGTAAGCCTGACACCCCAGAATCTCCTAAAATGCTTGCATACTCTGAACTTTCTATGTATTTTTTCAATTTTGGGCGTATACATAGCATATTCAAGACGAGTGCAGAACTTATGTCCAACGACAGCCTAACTTATGCATAATGCACTGCATCACCCCATGATGGGGATGAAGTCTGAAGGAAAACTGACTGTTTCCTCCTGTGAACCAACTTTCACACCGGAACGCTGCAAATATGCCATTATACGTTAGCTGTAAGTTAGAAACATGTTAAGTGTTGGTCTGAAACACGTCAAATACGTTGATATACGTTGGAGATAAGTTCTTGATAAGTTACGCATAAGTTATGCACAAGTTACTCAAAGGTTTTGGATAAGCTAGATGCCGCAACTTATGAATAAATAACACTAAACATATGTCAACGATCAGATAACTTACCTATAACTTATGCTCCACGTATGGCATATGTCGGGAAATTTTTAGCATGCTCAAAACTTTTCGATGTACCAGCGTGTTTCAGCGTTTTCATAACTTATACAAAACGTACCCAGAACTTATCCAAAGTATGCCAGCGTTTTTGAAAGATTTTTCATGTGTTAAAGGGATAGTTCGGTATTTTTGACATGAATCTGTATGGCATCCCGATCACCAGCGGCATGCAATCACACTGACTTACCCCTGGCAGCGTCCTGTGAGCAGAGTTATCGTCCAGTTTTGGTCAAGCCGAAAGTAGTCCTGCAGGTTTTTAGGAACAGCGAAATAAAACTTTTCTCTTCCCAAAACATTATGTGTCCAAAAGAGTGATATTTTCGCATCCCAAAAACATTGTAGTGGAAAAAGTCACACGTCGTTATCAATTGGTAAGAGAAACGTTTTATTTCGCTGTACCTAAAAACCTGCAGGACTACTTTCGGCTTGACCAAAACTGGACGATAACTCTGCTCACAGGACGCTGCCAGGGGTAAGTCAGTGTGATTGCATGCCGCTGGTGATCGAGATGCCATACAGATTCATGTCAAAAATACCGAACTATCCCTTTAAGCATACGCTGGTCTAAATCGTCAAGGTGTGACAGGGGCTTTCCAGAAACATAAAACGTAGGCGTTTTTATACCATATCCTCATCACTTTAACCAACATTAACACATATTGCATATTCTTATGACATTTCATTTAACCTTAATATCTACATTGCCAGGCAAATTTTGGGTAGATTTGACATTCAAAAGCGTTTACTTTCTTCTAACACTTTCTCACCTTAGATAAATTGAGAGGACAATAAAATTATGAAACAATGGTATATATAATTTTGTAGCAAACAAAATGAAATTTGAAAAGGCTAAAATTAAAATCATATTAGATTGTTCAATATAACCACTTTGCTTTGATTACCGCTTACATAACCTTGGCATTATTTTGTGAGGTAGTCATCTAAAAAATGTTTCCAATATAAATAACAAAAGATGTACCATTGCAAAAGAAAGTGTGTCAAAACTTTTGACTGGTAGTGTAAATTATCTTGGGTAGCACATAGTATGATGTTACACTAAACTGCAGGTTGGATCACTATTTGAAAGTGGATGAGGTAAATTGATTAATACTGTGAAACATTACAACAGTAAGTGAGACTTTTACAGTAGCTTTGGTGGAGATTGCATCAAAATATTTGTGTTGAAAAACATGTAGGTTTTATTTTGTTTTTGGGTACAAAATATAAAGAAATCTGTTTTCCTTGTTCCAAACACCTTCCACATTAAATCAAAGCATGTACTAAATTAATTATTTCATTTTATAGTAAAATAGACATAAAGCACCTTGAAATATGGAAACTTTCTTACCATTATTTGGATCAATGAAGAATGCCCCCTTAGTGGATGACATCACTCTGTAGGTAATTTTGCCGTTCTCGCCAGAGTCACGGTCAGTGGCTGTTAAGGTGATAAGTGCACTGCCTGCTCCTTGGTGCTCTGACACAGTAACCTGTTCAGAAACAGAACACATCTATAATATATACCCCAATGACTTTTCAAAAATAGTTTTCTACTCTAAGTGATGAAAAGTGACCTTGCAATTATTCTTTTTAAAAGGTACATTTACCTGATAGAAATCCTGAGTAAACACGGGGGCATTGTCATTCACGTCATCAACAAGAATGGTGAGATTGGCTTCGCTTTGATGTTCGGAGTCAGATGAGCGCACCATCAGCGTGTACCACGTCCTCTCTTCATGGTCAAGAGAGCCGGTCAAAGACACTCCTCCCCCATAATGATGAATTCCAAACATGCCTTGGCTGTTAGCATCCAGGTGTAATGTATAGGACAGCGGTGGTTCTGAGTCAACATCATTTCCTGTGACCCGGGTGATAACTGTCCCAATAAGAGTATCTGTATATATATAGGAAATAAAACAAGTAATTTGCTGTGCATCTGAAATAAAGCATAGTCTTTCTAATGAAAAACATTTTTTCTATGAAGAAATATCCGGTTCTAAAAGCCTGGACTGAAGATACAGGAAATGAACGCAGAAACACTGGCAATAACTTGTTTCATAAAAGGAGTTAGATTTTTCTCACTAAGCTCCGCTGAGCAAGCTGCCAGGGAGCATGATGAGAGGCTTTATGATAAGATCACTGAACTAACTTCCACTGGGATGCTTACCCTCAGGCACCCGGATCTCTCGTGGCACAGGAATCATGGGACTGTTGTCATTGAGGTCTACGATGATCACAGTTAGGGTGGCAGAGCCAGCCAGCCGTGGGGTTCCCCGGTCTGTTGCCACAACAACAAGCCTGGTGCCAAAAGGGATATCATTATCTGAACTGTAGTTGAACCCGGATACATAAGCCATCGCAGCAAATAAGACAATGAAGATTCACTATGTGAAAGAGCTGTATAAGAGCTGTATGAAAATTAAGATATATTTTTCTTGATTTAATTATCTCAAATGTTGTTTTCAACCCCTTTGGTGCATTTCTATGCCTGAAACAATTTTTTAAAATATGGTCAACTAGAAAACCAAGAAAATGCATTGCATTAAAAAGTATGTACATGAAAAAAAAAATCAATGGTATGTATTTAAATAAATTCTAAGGGGGAAATAGTTCAGTTTATATTTATTTTGAGTTTACATTAAAAACAAATGCTCACATTTGGTGTAAAAAAACAACAACATTATAGTTAAAAACTATTTAGTCAGACACAACTTAAATGCATACATATATGAAATTTGGATTGTACATAAACCTAAGTTGTCCTTCCTACTCCTTTCACTTCAGCTCTCAGCTTGTTTTCTGTAGGATTTAGACCAGAGGACTGAGGACAAGGTTTATTTTGTTTTGATGAACTATTTCTGTGTTGATTTGATCATTTATTTACTACCATTATTCTGCTGAATGACCTTATTATTTCCAGTTTTCAGCACTGTACTGGAAATCTGTTGGGTTCTTGGAAATAATTACACCCACAACCTAAGAAATCAACAATTTTAGGTTTGAAGTATTTACCTCAAACAGAAATGAGCTAACATCTCTATGTGTACGTTAATGCAATTCAGAGTGATTCATCTCAAAATTACTCTAATAATCTGAAAGAGGAATTAGATGCCGTTTTAACCCTCACTACCTAGGTTTCTTCAAAGAGCCATTATAGTTGGTTATGACTGTAGGCGGATATAATCTTCTTTGGTGTTTTGATGTTTGAAAGCATAGACCATAAAAATAGAGGCAGTGTTAAGAAAAGCTCACTTTGTTTGGGTCCAGATCTCCCGGTCCATGATGGCACCAGTGGTGATACTTCCAGTCAAGGGGTCAATCTTGAATAACCCACTCATGGACGATGACCTGATGGAGTATGTCACCTGTGCATTTTGACCCTGGTCCATGTCATCTGCAGCAACCTAATTACCAAATGAAAAGAAACACATATTTAGAAATATTCACAATTGCTGTTTTATTGTAACTTCAATTTGGGTCACAAGTTTAAAAAACAGGAAAAAAAAACTGAAGAACAAACTTTATGGCACTAGAGAATAGAAAAGGATTCTAAATGATGAATTATTGAGTGCCTTTTTTTTTTTACATTATGAAGGTTTGAAATCAAAACATTCACCTAGTTGTGTTTTATGCCCTGCATTTTATTTTCTTAAAGCACAAAACAACACACTGTCAAGGCTGGCATCTACTCTGCCAGTGTAGCAAAGGACTGTTTATTTATTTCTTGTCCTGTGGACAAACTTTGATTAGTTTAAATATGAGTTTAGGAAAAAAGGTTATGATGAGCAAACCAAATGTCATCATCTGAACATAAACAGATGTAAAAAAGCCCTTTATTTATTTGTTTTTTTTTTTCAAAAAGTCATTTCTAACATTTAGATATAACAGTATATAAAAGATATAACAAATAAATTCTGGGAACTGAAAACCCTTTGTTCTGAATCCAACTTTATTTTTTCCATAACTATCCAGACTTGGGAAATGAAAATTTAGGATCAAATTACAAACTTTCCAGACTGTTTAGGAGCTCTCAAATAAATTCTTGTACAGCAATAAGAAAAATACATAAGACTAGCTACAGCACCTGGATAATGGGGGAATTGTGTCCCTGTGCCTCTCGGATGTATGCCACATAGTTCTGGAGCTGGAAGCGGGGCAAGTTGTCATTCACGTCCTGTAGAATCAAGTTAACAGCCATGTAGGAGCTGGAAGACGATGTTTCTGCTTTCACAACAAGGCGGAGTTTTGGGGTTTCCTCAAAGTCGAGTCCTTCAGATTTCTGCACCCATATTTCCCCTGGTTCATCAGAGAACAATAACATCAGAAAGTTAACCACTGACTTAGATCTCCTTGCACATTTTTTAGCCTTTAGTAAACATACCTGTAATGGGGTTTATCCCAAAAGACTGCAATTTGTTTCCACTAAAAATGCTGTAGATAATGCCAGTTTTGGAGCCATCGGGATACTGGGCTTCTGTCTTTGTCACTACCGTTCCTAAGGCATTAAGAAAATACAATGTTAAAACATTGCCATATGATTTTTGTTGTTTACATCACAAAGCAATATGATTCATTCAAACCTTTTGCAGCATTCTCTTGTAAACTGACATCTCTTGCTGTACGAGAAAAGCGGATCCCTCTGTAGTTTTGCTCCTTAATATAAATGATAACAACTCCCAGTGAAGACTGAGCAGGATTTCCTTGGTCCATGGCCTGAACAATCAGAGTCCTCTGGGTTTGGGTGAGGGACTGAAGCTTTTCTGTGCACTGGATGTCTCCTGTTAGTGAGTTGATTGTAAACCCCCTCACAGGGTTGGCAAAACGATAAAAAACAGACCCATTAGCTCCAAAGTCCTTATCTTCAGCCCTCATTGTGGCTAAGATTCCCCGACTAGAAATGGAGCTGGCAGAGATGTTCAGAATAAGTGGATCCTGGATGAAGAAAGGGGAGTGGTCGTTCACATCTTGGATGTAGATAGTAACTTCAGCAGTTGAATTCAGGGGGTTTGTGGGAGAGGAATCGGTGGCGCACACCATAAAAGTGTACGAGGCAGTTTTCTCTCTATCTAGGGGTGCAGCTGTGATAATACGGCCCGTGTTCTGGTCTATGATGAACATGCTCTGAGAGCCGTGGCTCAGGAAGTAGAGGATTTGACTGTTGGGTCCATTGTCCAAATCAATGGCTCGGACTTCTAGAACCAGGGAACCGATGGGAACATCTTCTGCAATGTCCGCAGTATAGCTGCTGCTTTCAAACTGTGGACTGTGGTCATTACTGTCAAGAACTGTCACTTCAACAGTAGTACTACTGCTAAGTGGAAGACTGCCCTTGTCCTGAGCTACAACTGTTAATGTATACCCAGGTCTCTTTTCCCGATCTAGTGGCCTTGAAGTATACAGCAGGCCTGTTTTCTGGTCAATATGGAAGTTTCCAGATGGATCCCCGGCTGCCAAAAAAAGAAAAATATGGGTGTTTCACAATGAAGCATCATCACCCTTTGACTATAAAATGTTTACAAATCATGTGGAAAGTAAAAAAAAGAAGAAAAAAAATATTATAACATAGTCACACCTGAAATTCTGTAGTGAATCTCTCCACTGTCTCCCTCATCTGGATCTGTGGCCTTTACGGTAAAAAGAGGTAGCGCCTCCATATTTTCAGGCACCTCTATGCTGTGGTAGAGACGTCCAAAAACAGGGGCGTTGTCATTGGCATCAAGGATCTTGATCTTTACTGTTGCTTTAGCATAGTTGGGTGGGAGGCCTCCATCTTTTGCATAAACTGGCAGATCATCAAAAACACACAGTATAGTTAGTCTAAAATAATTCAAAGCAGATGTTTGAGAATTTTATAACCTATAGTAAAACTACAGTATGCCTCTATAACCTTTCAACATTTTATCACATTACAATTACAATCATCAATGTATTTTATTGGGCTTTTATTGGATAAACCAACACACAGGGTGCTTAATTGTGAGAAGGGAACCAGATATTTTTTTTATTTTATATCAATAAAAATGTGGGGAAATATATTCAGCTCTGCTGAGTCAACACCTAATGGAAAATCTTGCAGAGATATATTTGCAGGAATAACTGCTACAACTCTGTTAGGATGTTTTCCCTCCATGACCCGTGGAAAAACTTTGTAAAATAACACTGATTCAGCAAAATTAGGCGTAGGATATCTTACATATACATTATTCATTTAGGTCTGGATTTATACTAGGCTAGTTTAAAACATGAAAATTCTTCATACAAAACATTTCCGTTATAGCTCTGGATCTCTGTTTATGGCTTTGGTGGAAGTTGAACATTCCCCCAAACCTAATTTTTTTGCAGCCTCTGACAGGCCTTCTGCAAGAATTCCCCTATAGTTAGCTTCTTCCAATTAACAAGCCAGTTTCCTTATTCCTGTCAAATAAAACATACCCACAAATTAAGCCTACCAGCACCAAGTCTCACTGTGGGAACTCTTTATGAACCTCTTTCAAGAATAACTTGTATGATGGTACCTTATCATGTTCCCTTTGACAGACAATGTAAGACAGACCTGTGTAAAGTCAGGAAAACAAGGTGGTCTAACATTTTTTTCTACATCTGACTATATTTCCAACATAGCCGTGCTTCTAAACAGAACTGTGTGCTCTTACTATTTGGACTTCATGATGCATAATTTTTAATAGGCCTTCAGAGATCATATGCATTTACCATTTAGTTTGTTTAAATGACACATGGTTTAACACTCCTCACAAATCTTGATTTCTGAAGGCACTGGTCCGATTGATCTGGGATTTTATTTAGGGGTCTTAGGGTAAAAGGGGGTCTGGATAGAAATTCACCGCACAATTTTTAGAATCCCCTACTTCACAATATGCCCAATATGTGTTGAACTATAACCAGTTTGGGGTTGCAACATGATGAAATGTGAAATAAAATTAAGGGATGTGAAAAGTTTTGCACGACACTAAAGGGATAAAAAAAAATGAGGACAGTACCTGTGATAGAATAATAATCCTGAAGCTCCCTATCCAAAGACTTAGTGGTTGTTATGACCCCTGTGACCGGGTTGATCGTGAAACTTCCCTGTGAGATGTGATATGTCACAAGCCCATTGGTTCCTACAAAAAAAAAAAAAAAAATTCAGTCACAATTAGTTAATGTAGACCAACTGCATAACAGCAAAATAGTTCCTTCTAAAATGTTCATCATAAGTAAAAAAAATAAAAATAAAAAAAATGCTGTGTAATTTTAAGCCTTAACCCTTATTTGCTGTTAATTTTTTTTTGTACAAGCATTTGGCACTAATAACCCCCTGCGGTTGCTAGGATGCCAGATTGCGTGCTAAAAGAAAGCAGTCTGGCAGCTTCACTTGTTTACTTCGCTAATTGCTTCTAAGTAGGAAGTTTATAATCCTTCTGTTTTATGTGCTTCTAAGTTCAGGCCAATGTGTTTTTTTTTTCTGTATCTTCCAGCCTCCTGTGAAGCCTTTAATTTGAAACAACTGCCAATGTCAATGAGGTGAGCATAAAAGGCATTTTTGTAACATCGCTGTTTGATTGGGTTTGAGTAGAAATAAATTTGATCTACTCTTCTTCTTCAAATTATATTAAAAAGTCAAATAAGGGTCAGATTTCTGTATCACCAATCCCTCCAATCATTAAACTAACACTGAAAAGGATGATAACGCTTATTTTGAAAATGTCCATATCAAACATATCAAGTACATGTGGGAGAAGTGTGGTTTATGTGTTGCATACTTCACCTTGATCCAGATCAGAAGCCGACACTGTTAAAACACTTGTTCCCGCAGGTTTGTTCTCAGAGATTTGTGCTTCATAATGGCTCTCTTCAAACCAGGGCACTTCATCGTTGACATCAATCACTTGGACACACAGAATCTGACTAGAAGAGCGCTGAGGTATCCCATGATCCTCTGCAGTTACTGTGAGGTTAAAGATATCCTGCTCCTCACGGTCCAGTGATTTGAAAATAGAGAGAGAGCCTGCAAAAAAATGAATGAAAGGTCAAACGTGACCGGAAAAAAAGTCTTGTTTTTGTGTTTGGGCTATAGTTTAAAAAAGGCGGTTACAAACAAAACCTTCAGTGTGCTATCAAAGGCTATAAAACAAACCGCTTTCAGAATTGTGTGACTACAGCTTATTTAAATAGTAAGTGTGAAAAGTTGCCGTGTGAGGGCCAAATCAAAGCTAATATCCTCCACACACACACACAGTGTTGCCCACCTGAGAGCCACTACCACCACTATTGTAACAACCCAACCCGTCTGGCCACAGTTTACGAGATTTTCCATTGAGGAATACCACAGCCCTCGAGAGAGGAGCCGTAAACACACACTGCAGACACGCAACAACCAGGCCTGCCGTGCTCCGGAGAAATTAGGAGCACCCTTGGCTTTTCATTATCCTGCCCTTAGAGGTTAGAGCTTGCGTTGATTCAATTTCAATTTCATGCTATTCAATGAGATGCAACTGTTTAAGGCAGAGAGGCTGAAAACTGTTTTCTCTTGAAGTTCTTTATGTTTTTTTCATGTTGTGTTTTGTTAGAAATTAGATAACTTGCCCCTAAGCCTTAACCTGGTAAAAGTTAAGACCTAAATTTGACTCTTCTCTGATCCTGCCATGCTTTCATTCACTGATAACATTTGGCAAGGGAAACAAAGACTGTGGTTTATTCAATAAAGGATTCTGGTTGTTTTTATGCCAATGTGTCACACCTGTGTAGATTTATGATGCCATATTACTTTTAGACCTCACTGCTGCCTCTGATACAGTTCACCACAATATCCTGTTACATTCCAAACACTGTACTCGCATAGTCCTACTTCTCTGACAGGAGTTTTGTAAAAGACGAAACCTTGGGGAATCTTTTTATCCATTGGCCCCACTCTCTCGTGGAGTTCCCCAAGGTTATACTCTTGGACCACTTTTGATTCTTCATAGGCATCCATCCTTTAGGCTCTACTGTATTTTTAGAGATTATGTCTCTTTTCATAGAGGCAGACAAAATAAGACTGAAAAGTATTCATGCCCTACTCATGTATAGCTGAATATTTTAATTTCATCAACGTTTTTCTTTTAACTGATAGTAATAACATTTTAGAGTGGCCCAACCAGAGTTGTCACTTTAATCCAATAGATAATCAATGCAGATAATGAAAAGATTTAAAGCTCATCACAAATACTGTAGATGAATGATCAAAAATACTAGTGGAAACTTCAGTCAGACATTTTTAGAACGATTTTAAGAAGCAACAGCTTATATCTATTTGCAAATGAGGTGCAATAATTATTTTTTGCAAAACATTTTCTGAATGTTTTAGACATTAAAGCTTGAACGACTTCTAACCTCCACAATCACAATGAGGCAAAAACATAGAAATACTTATCTTTGGTCTCCATGGTAATTGCAGCATTCCTTGTAGAGGTCGTGGAACATTAAGCCTTTATAACATCTTACATTAAAGGCTCTTGTGTGGCAAATTATTTTAGTTTTAAATAAAACAAAAATAATTACACTGGGACTATTTTATCTGCAGCTTTTAAATGGTTGTTTTTTATTCCTTATTTGAAATGATGACCTGACTTTTAACTACATTCCAACTATATTATTACTGTATAAATCAGGATACATTGTTGTTAAACAGTTCGGTCATTCATAGTAAATCCAAAGCGCAGTTTTCTAAAACAATTATGAGGATGTTTCCCCAATACTTGCTATACTTTCTTCCTGTTTGCTTTAGTATTTAAGTGTTGAATCTTGCTGTTCACTTATTCAATGGATGTCATGGATAAATATCTACATAGCTGTTTTCTGCCTTTCAAAGTTGTAGCTCCTAAATTAAGAAATATTAGCTATATATTCTATCTCTTCATACCAAGTTATAAATCTAATCATAAAATCTATATGTATTCATCAGCTTTCATACTGTAGACTCTTTTTACACCTTTTAAAGCTTTATTACTCTTATACTGTATATCCTTTCAATTGTTTTTATTTAATTATGTAGGAACATACTTTGAATGCTTCTCATGGTTTACTGTTTTAGGTTATTTGGTTTTTACATTTTCCTCAAAAGTAAACTTGGACTCAAACTTATTTATAAAGTTGTACATAAATTAAGCAACGCACTCTTCTATTTACTGTCAATATTGAATGGAAATAATATCATGACCTCTCTTCTGATATAAAATGAGTGTTACTCACTGATGGCTACTCCTTCAGAGGTTAAAATTGACCATAAAGTAGATTGGAGGCAATGTAATGACTTGGAAGATTCAGCCAGAGACCCCAAAGCAGGGGCAGCAAAGGCACTCGGTTGATTAATTTTGTGATTATTTAATATCCTGTTTTCATCAAAACACTTTGAGATGAAAACAGACAGGATTCCATCCAGACGGGGGAATCCTGGTTGGGACTTTAAGGGAAGGTAGAGCAAATGTTGACACGTGTCTCAAACACCACAACAAAGCCCACAGGACCAAATAGCTCGGGGTCAGTGTTGACTAAGGGGCAGGGTCATGCGAGTACACAAACACATAAGGCGAGTGCACCCTTAAAAACACACACGTGCAGACACACACATTCAAACATGCGTAACTGATCCCCTCTCTAATGGTTCCCAGAAGCCTGGGCAGGAGGTTCTTTGCTCTTTCATGGGAATAGACCTACAATAACAGATGATGGGTTGTTGTGGTGAATGTGCACATGTGCTTGCACATTCTCATGTGTGAGTTTATTATTTGGCATGCTGCTTCAGCCTCCAACATAGGGATAGGACTGAAGAAAGGTAAACCAAGTGGTTGTGGTTCTCCATATTAATTAAGCAGCATATTACTGTGTGTTTGTGTAGTACTGTAGGCTCAATTTTGAAGCTATGACAATACACAAATTCTTATTTATAAATTGAATTAGTTGATATTAAGAAATTTTAAAGAAACACTTCGCATCAGTATCATTGGAAGCCAAATCAGTGCTACTGATAACTCTCCATTCAGAATAAACAAAAAATGAGAAACCTTTGAGTTTATGCACACAGTACTGTACTTTCACACTGTTAAGTATGTGTGAGTATCAAGGATGCTGTGAGCTGGAAAACTAGTTTGAGTACATGGACCTTTGAAATACTTGGACATTTAAAAAAATATCTAGCAACCACTGCAAATAAAATGAAATTGGGTCATCAATAGGAATTTCAACAGGTTAATGACCCAAAACATATTGCAAAATCGACTTTGAAGTATTAATGAAATCAACCTACACCTGAGGTAATTTCAGTCTCTTTATGCATAAATGATATGGAAAACCTGCAAGTTAAGCTGATCTTAAAATAATCTGCTAAGTGGAATGTATTTTTCTCTCTGTGCACCTAAAAAAGAATTTGCACAACATGTCAGAATAAAAACATTTGTATCCTTGCGGATTTTCTTAACAAGTGACCTGATGACATAAAAATATTTCTCTACTTATATGTATGAACTCAAAATTGAAAATCTGTATTTTCTAAATTTTCTGGAGATTAAGCTGATATATAAAATTTAAGTTTCATTTGAAACTCTTCATACATTGTTTCCAGAAGCAGCACCAAAGCAGCACTTTTTAGGTTTTGACCCAAGCATTAACTAAATTTGAGACATAAATATTAATAATCTAGGTCAATATACAGCACTTTGTTGAATACATTGCTGAATATAAGAACAAGGATGCAGCTCTACAGCAGTTTGAATCTACAGCAGTGAATATGGGCTTGCCTTTTCAAGTAACTCCACAACCTCTCAATCTGGCGATACTGTTTTCCCCCAATAGTTGTTTTACTTGTTCTGCTGTTTGTTTTAGATTTAATGGATAGAATCTTGCTGTTCACTTATCTAATGGAGAAATATCTGCCCTCCTTCAGCATTTCTATTTCCACCAGATCTGTCATTGTCTCTGGTTTTAAGTTGTGGCAAACTTGCCTCATGGGGGGATAAAATGTTCCGACTGACATGTCTTCATGACACAGTTTTAATAAGAAAACTCTTGGAACCTAACTTCAATAACTTAACTTACCTGTGTTAGGGTTGAGGCTAAATGTCCCTCCTGTGTTGCCTGATTGGATTTTATAGGTCACCCTTCCATTTTCCCCTTGATCAGCATCTCTGGCCATCAGAAAAAGCACCACAAAGCCCACAGGCTGGTCCTCCATAACGCTGACAGCTGTTGGCGATATGAATACTGGTGGATTGTCATTCTCGTCGGTTACATAGATCCTTGCTGTGACAGAACCCCAACGCCTCTGGCTGGCATTGAGGGCCGAATCTGTCGCCTTAACGACCAGCATCATTGTTGACGTGACCTCATGATCCAGCTTGTGACCCAAAGAGAGAATACCAGTGACAGGGTCAAGTTTGAAAAGCCCAGGGGTATTTGGCCACTGCTGGAGAATAGAGTATAGCAGTTCACTATTAGGCCCACTGCCATCCTTATCTGTTGCCTGGAAAGTATAAACAGAGGAGCCTGCCTCCGTGTTCTCAGAGATGACGATTGTGATGGGGTCTTCAGCAAACTCAGGGGAATGGTCGTTGCTGTCTTCTATGTCAATGTCCAAGTTGACTAGCGTGCTTCTAGGAGGGACCTGCGAGAAGTCATCCACTTCGATTTTCAGGCTGTACCTTTTGTTTCGTTCATAGTCAAGAGGACAAGCTAGGTAAACATCACCAGTTAGGCGGTCCACAACAAAAGTCCCATCCTGATCGGTGCCCCCGATCACTGTGTACGTCACCTTGCCCTCTTCTGTGGTTTTTCTGTCATGGAGGCAAACCGTGCCAATAACAGTGCCAGGAGTGGCCTCCTCCTCCACAGAGTTGAAAATTACGGAGTGGGTCCTCGTCTTAGTGTCTTGACTGCTTTTGCTGATCACCTGTAATTAAGTAAAACCAAAGTATATGCATTATAATGACAAGCAACATTAAAATCAATAGACAACAGCAGATTCGATCCAGTCTTCTCACTTACATTGAATGTGTTCAGTGGTAGAAAATTAATCTAGTCACAAGAGCTCTTTTATAGATGAAAGGGCAGCTACCATTAATTATGTTCAATATGATACTTGTATTACTGCCAGGAAAAATAATAGATGATAAAAGTAACAGAATCAAAGGAAGAAACAGTTCAAGGATTTGACTTTAACACTGCAAAATTGATTCCTCGCTTTGTACTTTTTGAAGGGGCTGTTTATTCTTCTTCAAATATTACAGCATAGCATGAAAAGAGCACAAGTTTAACTAAATAACAGCAGCAGAATGAGAGAGACTAAGCCCAGATTTTTTGTAAAAATCAATTGAGTTTCTTTCTTTTTTCTGTTCTCACAATAGATTCCAACAGCAGTTTCCTAAATACGCTCTTTAAACATGTTTTTAAATAAGGCGATTATAATAATTAGCTGAAATTTATAATCAGATGGAAGAGTAACATGAACCTTAAAACATTGATATTAAAAAATAAGGAATTATTTTATAAATGCGTCAGCAAGCAAGAAAAACAGCGATGTTTGACCAAATTAACTAATAATTATGAGTTTCATGTTTTTCTTATAATAATTGAAAAGAAAGAAAAACTGAACTGGTATTTGGTGGATATGCCAGTTCTATTTTCCAAGAACCCTTGAATTATTGTTTCTTCCAAGACTCTTTATTTTCTTTCATTTCTCTCCCAGTTTATATATTACCTTTAAAAATAACTTTAGTGATGTATTTAGGGTTAAGTGTAAGTAAAGCTTTGCAACTTTTTGTAAAAAGGGCTACTGTACCAAAAAAGTGTTGAAGTCACTGGGTATGACCTTGATCTGAGCATTCTACAGCTGGTCTTCATCATAAGCCAGCTGGGAGTATTTAATTTAGACCCACTTTCCATTTCAACTTGAAATTTTCCTTTAGAAAATTCACAAGAGGAGAAAAAAGGGAGGAGGGTGGGAGGTGGCCTTGTCAGAAGTGAGGCTGATATGTCGGCAGCTAGTCTGAGGAGCCCGGAGACAAGGATCCTCTCAACCCTGGCTCCATTCTTTGATATTAAATAGGTGTGTAGTGAGAGTGTTTGTGCTGGCTGAGCTCCAGTCTGAGTCTGACCTGAATTGTAAGGGAGCAGGAGGTGCTGCGCGGGGGTAGTCCTCTGTCAGTGGCTGTCACTGTCAGAGAATATTCGGCCCTTTCCGAGTGGCTGAGAGGGGATGATGAGTGCAGCTCGCCGGTGATTGCATTCAAAGAGAAACGCTCAGCCCTGGGACCTTGAAGAGACACAAAGTTTAACGTTTAGCAGGAGATGATAACTATAGGAAGGCAAAATACACAAACCTGAAGTGTTAAAACAAAGGCAAGCGCTTTAGTTTGGATGACAAATGATCATGAGAAACAGTCTCCTTTGTTTAACTTTACTTACAGACACAAAGAGGTGATTTACTTTTACATTAATGCATAAATAAGACTTATTAGTGGGAGTGAGAAAAGTATATCTATTTTTTCATATACAATCATATTCAGAAAATTTAAATACAGTAAGGAGTTAAATCATTCATTTTATTAACACAATTTTGAACCGTATTATACAGGTCAAGGACTCATACTGATATTTTCACTCCCTCATTTCTGCTATGTTGATTTTCTGCTTAAAGTTAATAAGAACGCCATATTTAAGTTTATAATGTTACATCGTTGTTCAACATTATCTTTTAACACAATTTTTAACACTATTTTATTGTTAATCTGACAAAGGAGTTTCGTCCAAATGCATAATTCAATGAATGTCAATGCACATGTATGTTTTTTTAAACATATAGTTTTATTGGTCATATGCTTCTTCCTTTATTTTCAGATGATTGTGTCACAATGAGAGAAGATTTCTTGCTATCTGACATTTATGGCTTCTATTAACACCTATGGGTAACTCCATGTAGGACCTCTCTATAAAAGCAGATTCTTTTATTCCTATTTCTTACTTTGTACTAGAACCAGTCCATGTTTCTTACCACAGTTGATTTATCAAAATCATTTCTTTTTGCACTTCATTCTTTAACACCTTCTGAAAGCTCAACACTCTGAGAAATTCAAGCAGCTGCATACAGTAGATGTTTCTGCTGTTATTTAATCACATTCCTCCTGCACACACATATCAAAAACGTATTTGCATGTGATAAAAATCACATTGCATATTTTGGCATGCATTCTTTTCAAGAATCTCCACATAATTCCAACTGAGGAATAGCCAGGCCAGTGTTGGCAATTCAGCATTGGATTTATGTGCACTTTTGGAAATGATGTTTTTGTGATTTTGTGTGCTTGAGGTTTGTGATCCTTTTCACTTTTGATTTCTATTTCTAGTTTTAGTTTGATTTTTTTAATGTATATTATCTTGGTCAGGCTTGCTGTCTTTATCTAAATTCTTCTATAGGTAAAGTGGCATGGCATGATGGTATAATGGAATGTTGCTTTGCAGTTGGCGATGAAGGTAGATTTGTGTCTTTAGTTTTCAATAAAAAAGGTTGCTTAAATCAAAAAGTATATTTTCAATTAAAAGCACTTTCATTTCAATGAAAAAATAAATTTAATCAAAGAAAAAAGTATTTGAATGCGAAAATGTTCAAATAAAAATATAGTTAGAACTCAAAAAGATACATCTGAAGACTGCTTTTCTTTGATTGAAAATGTTTTCTTTGATAGAAGTTTTTTTTTTTTGGTTTAAAGCAACTTTTTAATTGAAGTAGAATTGTTTTTTGCTTGGACCATATAATGGGTAGGAAATTTGTGTCTTGATCATTCAATCAAAAAAATAAGTTTCTTCAAACAAACAAACAACAAAATCAATAAATAAGTACTTACAATTACAATTAAATTATGTTTTTTCTTTCACTGAAAATTTTCTCTTTGATCAAAGTAATCTGTTTCCAAATTTCTCATTGTAGCCCTTTACTTTAACACACAATAATAAAAATGTAGGTAGCTTCTCACTGAGCCACTGATATAGAATTGATATAAGCACAGTGTAGCTTTTGAACATTTTGCTAATAAAAATCTTGACATTCCTGTTTTTGGTCTTTCTCAGGACAGTCTTTCTATTGATTCCAAGAGAAAAAAAAAAACTTTTTACATTGTGTGGAGCTCAATCTAAATAGTTTCACCCAACATGAAAATGATGCTGCCTTTAAGTAAAGTCAGAAAAAGGCTCTTCTTTGAGAGACTCTAACAGTATTTTCCAGAACAGGGGATTTACTAAACTGTTCCTAAAGCCAGATTGCCACATCAGCAACAGATACATGATGAATCTTGATGCAAAGCCATTTCATGGATCTGAAAGTGTCCAGTTTAAGCTTCCAGACACCTTTTCCCAATTCCTCCACTATGCAAAGCCTTTGCCATCTTTGTTGGAGGAAATTTCTCACACATTTGTTGGCCAACTGGAAATTCTTTGTTCACATTTTTCTCCAAGATAAAACCAAACTGTTTGTTTTTAGTTTTTCATCTATTTTTACTAATTACTAAACGCAAACTTCCCACATTCCACTTTTTAAAAATTTCAATAAAAATAAATTATAAAATGAAGAGTTTTTATGAAAATTTTTTGATATGCGATATACCGTACCTGATAATGAGTATACTATTGTGCCATTCTCTCCTTCATCTGGATCTTTGGCTTGCAGCGTTCCCAGCACAGCACCAGCAGGTTGACCTTCTTTCACCTATTGGTTAAAAGCAAAATACACCAATATCATTTTAAATATGTTCTTTTTTTTCTAATTTCTCTGCCTTTCTATGCCCTTGGCTTAATGACATCACCTGAATGAGGATATTTTTCCCTGATTGACTATGAATAAAAGCTGGGTCATTGTCGTTGTCATCAAGTAGAGTAATGAAGACGGTGCCAGTCGCAGAGCGAGGGGGTGAACCCCCGTCTTGTACCACCACCATCAGCTGATAACTTGACTGCTGCTCTCTGTCGAGAGTCATCCTTGTACTGATTTCACCTGGGGAGGAAAAAGAGGGATGGATGAGAGGGAGTTTATGCAAAGAGACGAACACACTAGAATAATGATGAGGGACTTAGCAGTCAGTAGGCTTTTATCAATGACACTCAGGAGTAACAGACATAAACAGCATGTGGTTTAATACACTCGCTCGCACACACGCACAAACACACACTCACATTTATAAGTGGATGAGGATTGGCAGATGCTGTGGAGGTGCATAACTGAGTCAGACACTGATCACAAATCAGAGCATGCATCTCTACCCAAAGACCAACAGGCTCAGTGGGCCAATTAAAGCCTAAAAAGATACTCCATGCTGCTGTCGCCATTATCTGACTTATTTATGACCATAATCTGGAGCCAACTTCACTCTCTCATCTTTAAAACATTACTCAGTTAGCTGGCTAAATCCATTTTTTCTAATTTATTTTAACACCACTGAAGCAAACTGTTTGCTGGAGTTAATTAGCTTCCAGGGCGTTAAACAAAAAACAGCCAGTCCTTTTAATTCTGAATGCAGTTCTAATTCATATACTGATTTATTACATACAGGATCATTTTCTATGTGCTAAAAAAATCAAGAATACACCCAAAATTCTGTATTAATTTTATTTTCTAGTTCTAGTTTACCTTTTTCTTATCACTTATGTACATTTCTATAATTATCCAGACACCACTTGTGCACATCCTGATGTAAGGAAACAAGCTAAGTTCAGTTTCGTTTACTTACAAACATTTGTTTTTACAAACCTGTGTAGCTGTTTATCTGGAAGTGGCGGTCAGTGTGCAGGAAGCGGTAGCTGAGGCGTCCATTAGACCCACTGTCCCTATCTGTGGCCAACACATGACCAAAACCTGTCCCTGCAGGCAGATTCTCTCTCACAGCCATGAAAACTCTCTGCTGGGCGAGCCGAGGAGCATTGTCGTTCTCATCGGTCACAGATATGCGGACCGTGGCGCTCCCCGTCTTTTTTAACCCTCCATGGCTCACGCTGGCAAGCACCGTTAGGAGATATATGTCCTTCTGCTCCCTGTCTAGGGAGTTTTTTATGAAAAGCCAGCCACTGTCTGCTGCTATGCCGAATCCTGCGGCATCTCCATCTGGACGAAGATGAAACATTAGTGGGCTCAGATTACCTGAGCCTGGGATCTCTCTGCTCATAGCCCTGACTTGTAAGAAGCGAGTGTTTATAGGAGCTCCTTCTTTTAGTTCAACTCTGTAAGTGAGGGTATCAAATACAGGACCTTGATCATTCTCTGCTTGCACATGAACCACAAGCATCAGGGTAGCACTAAGCTGGGGCACGCCTTTATCTTTGGCAATCACCAAGAGGTCATAGCGGGGGTTAGTTTCATAGCAGAGGCTTCCAACCAGTCGAATCTCTCCAGTGCTGCGCTCTATGCTGAAAATCCTCTGAATTCCACTTGGAGAGGAAAGGTCGAAGCTAAGCTGTCCATTGAGCCCTGAGTCTCTGTCCTCTGCTTGGATGCGATACACCACTGTGCCCATTTCTGTGTTCTCTGGCAGTAGCAGAGACTCTGAGGACGAGGGTAAAAACACGGGAGGATTATCATTGATGTCTGCAATGGTGATCTGAACACGAGTCTGTCCAAATGCAGGAGGGCTGCCGCTGCGGGCCTGCACTTCTATATCAAGAATTGGCTGAGTTTCATGATCCAGTGGCAGACTGGTCCTTAAGGCTCCAGTGTCAGGATCCACAGTGAAGTAGCCTGCAGGGTCCCCAGAGCTTATTGTGTAAGCGATGCCCCTGGAATTACCTGTAGTGAGAAAAAGGTGCTCAAACAAACGCAACAACTTTCTTTTCATATATGCATATATGCAGAAGTTGCAGATTTCAGGTCATAGTTCACTTCCATAGTCCTCACCTGTCTTACTGCTGGCCTGGACGATGCCAACCACTGTTCCACGCAGGGCGTCCTCTGATACAGTAAAGTAGTACTGAGCCTGTTCGAATATGGGGGGTGCCACCAGCCCTGCCACCACACTAATGTTGACTCTTGCATTTTCTAAAGCCAAGAGGCCGCCACCATCTTGAGCAGAGATAACCATGGGAATAACGGAGTTGGCTTTCCCATAGACTGACCGAGACAGGGAGATAACACCTACAAAATAGTTAAAAACAGCTTAGTTTATTTGCTTATACAAAATACAACCATGCTTTCACGTGATTAGGAAAATCCTTTTTCCAACCTGTGTCTTTGTTGAGGGTAAAGTATGGGGAGGCTCCTCCAGGTAGTGTTTTGTATGTAATTTTGCCATTCTCCCCTGAGTCTGGGTCATAGGCCATCACTCTAAGAACAGATGTCCCAGGGGCACACTGTGTGCTCAAACTAACAGCGTAACTGAGTGGGTAAAAAGCGGGTCTATTATCGTTCACGTCCACCAAGTCCACCTTCACATAGGCTACTGAGCTCAGTCCACCCTGTAGAAGAAAACAGACAAACCTATTGATATGCATACACCAAGCAGCAGGCTGTTCAGACTGTCACTGAACATGCACCACCTATGTGATTGTGTTTAGGGGTCCTAGCCCTGTAATTTCCCTCCATTTGTATCAATCCTAGAAAGTAAACTATCTATTCTTTTCTAAGGATGTTCATTATACGGAAAATGTAAAAATAACGGCAGTCACAGGATAATACATTTTGAATAGCCAGTTTAACAGTAAAATGTTGAATGTTAGGAAATAGATAAAAATAATCAAAGAATATGTGCAGATAATCCAAATACTACACAAGAAAAGTATATCAATTAGATGAGATATTATATTCATGCTACACAATTAGATGTAATAGCTGTCTCAAATGCTCAATTTGAATTTACCAAGCTAGACTCATAATTTTTTAAGTCACTCTTTGATGATTTATTTTTGTTTGTATGTAGCAGTTCTCTTTTTAAACACTAGGAGCTTCCACTTAGAAAATGTAATACTTTAATGTATTTAACTGATGCATGTAGATTTCATCCAAAAACTTTGTAGTGCCTCGTCTTATGGTGATAAAGGTCTGCAAAACAGGATGAAATAATTCACGTCCTTACTTTGCATGTTCTGTTCTTGGTATCACTCAGAAACATCATTAGTAGCAAATTGACTCCTAACTTCCTGTTTTTATTTTTACAGACATTTAGATTATTACAGATATTAGGGTAGATAATTATCAAAGGCAAACTTGATGATGGTTTAAATGCTCATGAAACAGCATATACTTGAATTAAGTTCTTAAATTCTCAAGACTGGAGTTGATTTAAAAATGTTGAAGTCTTATTAGGTTGGGCTACTATTAGTTGTTAGTTTCCACCTGCAGGACTAATTAATCTATGTTTTTCATCACATCAGAACCCGAACAGATTTTTCTACTGCAGGTAAGATATTGATTGCTTATATGAAAGCAACATAACCTCTCTCCAGAAATCATGAACTCTCCCTTAAAAAATGAAAAAGAAAAAAGAATTAAAGCCTGTTAAAGGTTCAATGTGTGGTGGAGACTGCTAAAGAAACAGATTTGTGAATGAGCATAGATTAATAACTTCCCTCGGGAAAGAGAAATATCTCAAGATCCATGTTGGGCGAGTGTTCCCAAGGAACCTGACTCTATTTCATTGGCTTTTTATTTAAAAAGAATACTGTGCAGGCTTTTCATTTGGACCAGGTGGCAAAACCAAGGGAGGTGGTAGTTCAGCTTGTTAAAGTATTACTCCTTGACAGTTGAGGTATTTCTCCATCTGATTACTTTAACATACCCAAAGTCATTTTCCTTCATTTAAAACCTTTCCATCTTTAAGTAGTTTTTGGCAGCCAGCGAATAAGATGGCTGAGCAAGACTACCTACCATGAAGAGCTTTCCTGACTGTTACTTTTTACAGTAATTTTTTTTTTACTCTTTTTATTTTTATATTTTTGCATTGCAGGTTCTGTCTTTGCTCTGCTGTTAAAAAAAAAAGCGTGGCTGCCATGTTTATAGGATTACAATGTGGCTCACAGGATTCCCATTAAGCGTAATTTCAAAGGACGGTGGCTTACCCCGTCTACTGCAGTTACAGTGAAGTCGAAACTGTCCGGCCCTTGATCCCTGTCTACTACAACGTTAGTGCAGATCTGGCCCGTCTCCTTTCCAATGGTAAACTGAGAGGGAACAGCACTGTTACTGCCAGAGCCAAGGGAGTAGGACACCGAGCCAAAGGAGCCTCCGTCTGCATCTGTCGCCGTCACCTAGAGTAACAAAAACATGTCAATGGTTAAAAACGACAACACTGCATGTTAAAATCAGGGCAAGTATGGTATGCTAAAGTGGCAACATATGAAAATATTTTTATGTAGAGGGATGCAAGGGGGATGACCGACAAAAAGCAGGAGCATATGAATGCTAGAAGTCTTTGAAAGCATCTTTGAACCTATTCTTTAGGCCAAACAGGACTTCTGGCTGAATCTGAATCAGAGTCAAAGAAGATTTTTGGCAGAATGTTGATTGACTTTCAATGGCTCTAAGGGAAATTAGCCAAGAGGAAATACAGCCTTATAAGTGTCTGTCTGAAAAGATGGTTTCCGGGTTGGTTGGGCAATAATGAAATACTCCACATTATGACTATTTTTATTAATACTGCACATCTACAGAGATGAAATCATCAGTGCTACACGAGCAACTTTCTAACCGTCAGCCAGGAAGCAGATTTAATTACCACATGATCTCCAAGGACAGCAAAAGGTAAACAGACCAATCAGATTAGGCCCCTGGGTATCGCTGGTGTAATTGTTAGCAAGTGTGGGCTTTAGATTACTTTAGGGGTAAACCTCACAAGTTGATTAGATTTCACCATCCTTCCATGTTTTATAAATGGAGCTTTTGAGGAAAACATTAATGGGAAGAAATGCTCGGGTGCTCGGGCCCTCAGTGGCACACTCATCAGGAGCACTGCCAAGAAAAATAAGGCGACCAATGCTTATCATCAAATCCTTTTTTTTTTTTTAAGTCGACGTTGGAATGAGTAGTTGGAAATCATTCATTCGAGGTGATGAGTTTGGCTACAGTCATTGAGCCTCCATCTCTTTCCTGAGCAGATGGCAGACGGGGGCTCAGCAGAGAGCATGGCCCACACTCTTGAATGTAACTCCTAACAGAGGGTGAGTGGTGTGTAGGAGTGAGAGAGTTGTAAAGCTGGCAGGGACGCCAGCCGAAGAGAAGAATAATAAACCACATGAGGAAAGAGGAAACTGAGCGCAATGCAAGAAGGCTAGTCCATTTTTTAAGAAGTAGCAGACTGCAGCTGACTTCAATACTTTTTTATTCTGGGGGTTGTAGGTGTTTGTTTTTGTCCGTATGTAATGAGGAGGGGTATTTATAACAACCTTACATGGGGGAGATTTTTTGTACTGAGGCCACAATTTCGATTTAAAAAAAAAAAACTTTCTTTTTTCAAAGCTGTATGAAAATGTTTGTTCTTTTTCCTGGCAGACATAAAAATTCACGAGGTGACTCACATTTTATTCATTGTCATACAGCTAAAGCACCATCCCGACAATGGAAATCAATCGACATAATTTCATGGCTTATCCAGGTTGACCAGCACAGAATTTTGTGGAAAATATTAACCTTTTACACTGTATATTCATTCCAACTCTGGCCAACACAACAAAACTGATGTTAAGGGAATATTTAGTCCACCTGATCAACCAAAACCAACTTTTCAAGCCCATTAAAGCTGATCCCAGTTACCAAGGTTATCACTATTGCCTTTCCCTCATCTTCTGGCACTTTGTGGTGTAAATGGGGGAAGACTATTTTAGAAACCAGAGTTTAAGCGATGCGCTGTGGCACATTTTATTCCCTAGAGATACTGTTGTTCTGTGTTTAGATAGCTTAAAATGAATTATCTACAGTAGTAAAGTTAAATCAGCATCAGTAGCATTACTTTTTTTATATATATTTCTAAACAACCAAATTATTGTAATATAAATGACTTAATGAGTTTTGCATCAAGTACATTTCCGGAAGGAGTCATTTAGGGTTCTGTGGAGATTGAACGTTCAGTTCTCCTATATTTAGAGCTTAACAGTAGAATATCAATGTTCTTCTGCTGGAACACTGATAATTTCTATGCCTACTGCCTTTTTCAAAGCACACAAGGGGCCAAAAGCAAATTAAAGTAAGAATTACAATTCCTCCAACCACAACGCATTAATCCTCTGGTGCCTCTGGTGTTAAGAATTTTCAGAAGATGAGACAAAAATCTGGGAACAGAAGATCCTAGCCAAGGAAACAGGTTCCATTAAGTCTTGAGGTAATGAAGTGAAGGGTGCTAGAAACTTCTAAGTGATGTTTTTTTTTTTTACTTAAATATACATACAAAGTAGTGAAAGTGAAACCAATTCATTTCAAACAGCAAATTTATAAATTTAACACATATTATCATTGTATGTATGTAATTGTGTATATCTATCTATCTATCTATCTATCTATCTATCTATCTATCTATCTATCTATCTATCTATCTATCTATCTATCTATCTATCTATCTATCTATCTATCTATCTATCTATCTATCTATCTATCTATCTATCTATCTATCTATCTATCTATCTATCCTTTATCTATCTATCTATCTATCTATCTATCTATCTATCTATCTATCTATCTATCTATCTATCTATCTATCTATAAAACTACATTACATACACATAATTACACATTACATGTGTAATTACTACTTTTAATATATTATCATGAAAAGATGTTGACCCTGGGATTAAATATAGGCATCCTAAAGTGCCAAACTAAAGCTGAGCTAAATGAAAACGCATTGAATTTGCAAAAAATACAAACTGTAGGTCCAGAGCTTTTCAGACATTGCAGACATTTCTGTTGTTGTTGCTGTAACAATTGGCTCCCTTTTTTTGTTTGTTAACAAATTCCAATTTAACTCTTTTCCTCATCTATCTTAGAGAAATTCAACTGGCATGGTGTCATCTTATGTAATAAAGGCATCCCAGTGAGTTAACTTCAAAGATTCAGAGATCCTGCAGCTGTATGACCGAGTATTAGTTCTGGATGGAAATAGTGATTCATCCTAAGAAACTCAGTTTTCTTTGGTGAAAACACACCGTCATCCTAAATAATATCCAGAAAGCATTTTGTACTCCATGCACCGTCTTCACAGCCCGACTGACAAAAAATGCATTTTGAGATAAAACTACAGAATATGTGTGTTTGTATAATGTTTCTATTCTTTAAGTTCCTTATAAATTCTCTACTTTTTGACATTATTACTGCAATATACGTATGAAAATGTTTTAGTTAGTGCTTTCTGGCATTTTAGTATGATTTATGGACTTATTATTCTCTTGCATTTTTCCCTGGTTGAGTGTTTTCAAAAGAAACCTCAACAGCAAATGTGCTTGGCCTACACAAACACTACCCAAATTTGGATTATATATAGAAGAACGAGATATACGTGAAGCCCAAATATAACTATCAGCACCACTGATCATGTGCTAACTGAAGCAGGTTACAGACAGCGATTAGACAGGTCTCTGAAAATTATCCCATTCACCTCCTGATAATTTGAGTTTCTGAAGCTACTTAGCTCATACCAGAGACCACAACTATTGTCAAAATAAACCTAGTTGTTTAACTTGTCATAGATATGAAGACACAGTTTCAGTTTCCAGACGAGTTCTTTTGGCACTTCACACGTATTACACAATTTTCACCAGATTAAATGTTTGAAAGCAGAAGTAACCCTAGCTCCCCTGCAGCAGCCAGAAGTATTCTCCCTACACTTCTAGTCTGTGAGTGAGACATGATGGTGGCTGTCTTATCAGTGGGGAAAAGGCAATGTTTGTCTAAGCCCTTTATAACTCATGTAGGTTGGAAATCTAAAGATGAGTGGAGTACTTCTTGCTTCTACAATCACATTCGAGAACCGTCCAAACAAAAATGCTGATTAACTGTCCCAATAAAAAATATATTTTTCACCCTAGAGCACACCACAATAAGGCTTTTGGTGTTCTAAAAAAATAGTTTTAAAAATCCTTGTATTGTGAGACTTTTTTTAAAATAAATATCACAAATTAAGTTTAAAATTTACTGACAATACACCAATAGGACCTTTGCATTCTCTTGCACATGATATAACAGTATGACCTTTTCCCCTAAGTTATTCTTTCTTACTTAACCATTTTTTGCAGGAAGTGTAGCAAAGACACAGGAAATAAGAAAAAACAGCAAAGGAATGATGCAAATATGTAAACTCTAAGAGGTAAAGTACCGGCAATGTCGTTTATAATCATGCCTCCTAAAGTTTAGAGCGCCCAGTTAAACAAATCTGTCTCACGAAGTTCTCATTGAGACCAGCCAATCAGGACAGGGCCACTGCCAATCCAAACAGGCCTGAAATGACGGAGTCAATGAGTAAATGTTTGCCATTTAGGAAGTTTTCAGGCAGATCCAACATTTGCTAGAGGTTATCTAGTGGTTGGATCCTAAATGCCTGCTCAGACGCAAACTTACAAACATGAGAGATAATAGCGATTCCTTTATGCCCGATGTTAACCGTGCACTATAAGACAAGAAGCCGGATAATTATGTCCTGAGATTATGTCAAAGTGAAAACATTTTCTTGAATTTAATAAAATAAATGCAATAAAAGAAAAAGGTACTCATCGGTAACCTGCCTTAAAGAAAACTAAATACAACTCTAACACCTTGACACACATGGAAGTATTAGAACACAAGCTAAGTTCAATATGACAGAAACTAGTCTTAAAGTCTTGCTTTTTTTAAACGCTATTTGATTTTTTATAATAAAAATATGGATACTAAAATGTCAATGAGTTTTTTCTCCACAGTTTGAATTGGATCTGGTTGATATGTGGATTTGATTGAATCTTAAAGACATGCCAACCAGAATTCTCAAACTACTTTAACTGCAAGACTCGTTTAGCCCAAGATGATTCAACATGCAAAAAGACTGATGATATGACACAGATCATTAGAAGGCAGCAAAGACAAAGAGGAAGGCGTAGGCTCAAAGAGTGGGCGAGTTGTAGAAATCTGGAGAGAGAGACGCTTTGAGCTGTCACAGCTGGTGTGAAGCCATGCACACTACTCCCTGTCTATTGTCCTGGCATCACTTCAGAGAAAGCAGATGTGAGGAAAATCAGCCAAATACCTCCCTCCAAGGCCTCTTTCTTTACTCACTAAAGTAGAGGGGATACGTGGGTCAGAAATGTTTGGGACATGTTTAACACCACACGAAAGAGTCGGACAGAGACCACAACGTGCCGGTGGAAGGAAGAAACCCACGCAACTGTTGACAAATATGTCAGAATAGCACATGTTAGAAGCTTAAGCAATGTTTTGATCAAGACCAACCATATGTGAAATATTTGCATGGTTACATCAGGAGAGTCTGTAAGAGCGTGACATCAAGAGTTCCCCTGTGTATTTTTGGGTGAACTTTTGGGGCGAGGTGAAATTTGAGAAGATATCATGAAGTATATTACAGCACCACTCACCAATTATGGAGGGTAATGCGAGGCTCAGAGACTTCTGTCTTCATTCTTTTCTCTTGTGCTACTTGCAATTAATGCCCTCTTTGCAAATACGATTACTGTTATTTGTTCTACAGCAGTGAACCAGGTGAGTCCAATCTGTACAGAGAATTAAATTTTGCAGTTTGGACTCACCTGGTTCAGTGGCTGGGCAGAAAAAAAATACATGACCTAGAGAGGACTTGTGGCTCCACATCTCCCTCCTCTGCTGTTCATGCTGCATACTGTTGTTTTTCCATTCTTTAGTTGGTAAACCTGGCCAGGGGCTTTTATATTTAGTTGTGCAGCTTTCCTGGAAGCAGTCATTGATAGAGATGTTGCAACTGGATCATTGAAAAGTTACCTTAAACACTGTTTCTTGTTCAATAAAAAGAACACTGTGCCCAATCTTAAGTGGTCCTCCTGTGTCTCCCTCTTGCTTGAACAACCAATAGTAGCAGCTGAGCAATAAGCCCAGTAAAAAGGTTTTCATCCTCAAAAATATGCTCTTTCACGTAGAATAACTTCTGATAAAGCTAATCATTTCCACTCTTGAAACTGAATCCTAATCTAAAATTTCATTAAGATAAAGTGCACATTTAGAGGTTGAGCTTGAAGAAGAGAGATTTCTATATTCACAGTTGTTTACAGCTATACTTTCGTTGAATAACTGAAGCTTAGTAAAGTGTATAACAAAGTCCGGGAGGTCTGATTTCCTGCACCTTTTAGGTATTTATCTGCTTAAATAAAAGCTGCAGAACATCAGACCCAGAGAAGCATTATCAAGAAACCCTGTAGAATAGAATAGAATAGAACAGAATAGAAAAGAAAATCCATTTATTGTTCCACAATGGGGAAATTGCAGGAAGGCTTTAATGTATATAAACTCAGGAATCAAATCACTGTTGTTATACCTGAGCTAGAGCGCACCAGTTTAAGTAGACAACAATATTCAACTTGCGAAAGTTATTAAATAAGTTTTATATGGATTAAGCAGGATCATGTGCAATCAAATCAGAATCTTTTCAGGAAATGTAAAAAAGTTGCGTCCATAATTGTTTGACTAAAAATGTATCTTGAGCTGTCTGTGTACTTTAAATGGGTATAATAACATATTTATTTTATGTACATATTAATCTAAAGCAAATATGCGGAATACAATGACATTTCTGCGAGTTGGTGACGTATATGAACTGAACTGTGAATCGGAACAAAAACTTCAAGGTACTACAACAAAGTTAAGTGGCATGCTTTTATTGCTGCATAGTGCTGAAAAATATATTTTAAAAAATACGACATATAAAACATAGATTACTTTTTAAATGTTGCTTTTTTATTTCAGTTTTGATAGTAGCCAGACTTTAGATAGGTTAAAAATCTGTTTGAACAACAGTTCATTGGGAGGACAGGGATAATGCAAAATAGCGGGATTTACCCCTGTGGGCCAGAAATATCACACAGTGAATATCATAGAAACAATCAACTGTCTAAGACACCTTATAATTTGCATGTGTTGGAAGAGGCTAAATGGGAAACTTAGTGAAGTTCAAAAGGTCAAACTTTGGTTCAGTACCCCAATACAAAGCACCAAGCTTAAACTTCATTAATATACTGATATAATGCTGTGGGTCAGTGGAAGACCTCTTGCAAGAAAAGGCAAGTAAAATATAGAGAAGGTAAAAATTCAGAAAATAAAACGCTGAAAAAAAAAACCCATAAACATCTGTCAACATCTCCGCTTCACTGAATCATAAACAATTTATTCCAGATTTAACAAGTTAAATCTCCATATGTGCATTTTCATGAATTAGGGTATCCCCATGAAGGACAGTATAACTGTCAAAGTTAATAACTGTCTTAATCACAGAAATTTTTAAAGCACCAACCAGTTGCCAAATTGTATCCTCCAGATCTGTCTTTCACTGTGGAAATAGCTTCCAACTGTCGCAGTAATGACTTAACCCGACATGAACTGCAGATGAACATTAATAAAATATGTTGCACATGCTGCAGAGTAAACATGACAACATTTAATACTTGTTGCAAAAAGTTCAGTAGGTGCTCAGTTAGACAGACTCACATTTGGCTGCTGACAGAAAAGCTGTGCAAAGCAACATGTGCTCTGCAGTGTAACGGTTCCTATCATCCATAGAACTGGGTTCCCTTAGTTGTTCTTTAAAGTAAATGATTGTACTGTACATCCTTTTAAAATGAGGCAAAATAAGTATTTGATATCTAGTCAATAAAGTAAACCTGAGCTAGAACTTTTTATATTCCTGTTAGCTGAATATTGTATTGATGTAAACATGGAGAAAGTGGGTTGAGGGCAGCAGGTTAGAAAGGTTTTCAATCCAAAAGTATAGCAGAGGAACAAAAGAGAGATAATATACAGTAACTTGCAACTGGATTGCTCACTTGGGAAAGTATACGTTTTCCAACTCTCCCCTGTCATACATGGCCCTCTGTAACCAGCACACTGCTGGAAAAGATAAACAGAAACATCATAACAGAGTTTCTGTATTTCTTCGCTCAGACAGAGTTCAGGTCAGTGTGTTGAATGACTACTTCTAAGTTGTCAAAGAAAATCATCTTCACTCTTACTCCACATATTTCCCCTAATGTCTTGCCAACTTTTAAAGTCCTGACTATACAAAGTCGAAGTTTTTATAGTTAAGGTAAAACTCAAGTAGAGACATTTTAAACAGTCTGATTGTGTAGGAGTTTCAAATATACTAAGCTAATTTTTAGAAATGTTTCCATTGCAACTTCATATTAGTATATTATAACAGTAAAATTAGGGTGTGTGATTTTAATACATTTAAGGTCAGACTTGATTCATTTGAGAATATGGTAATAACAAAGCACTTTGTTTTTGTATTCTAATAAAAATCAAATACTGAACTGCCTTGAAAGCATATGCTTTCTTTTCCTTCTTTTCTAGAGATACAGTGAGTAATAAACTGGGATTTGGAATTGGTCAATTTTCAGCTTGACCAGATTGTAGAAGTGACTGGGTGGTCAGAAACCCCATGTCTTATCTTTTTCCAATTAATGATTGCACAGTATGGAAGCTGTGCTAAGCAGTCCTGACAGCCCATTCTTCAGTTTGTAGGGTTTTTGTTGAAGAAAGAATACTCTAAATTAGCTTCTGTCAGAAATTATTTCTTACAATGTTTCAGACATTTTTACAGATGTGAGAATTTTACAGCAAAGGCTTCTGTCTGTCTCCAGTATTTATTAGCCAGCAGGCAGCTCCACCCTGGACAGATCTCTACAGTCTAGACACTAGACATGAGACAGGTGCTGTTCTTTTATCCTTTGTTAACATGGTTATTAAAAAAATATAAAAGAAGATTGAAACCAACTGAAAATCGGTACATCTGGGTCAAAGATGAACAAAACCAGATTGGGAAAAAAAAAAACAGAAAGCTCTGATAGATGTATTTTATTTTTTTGCAAGTATCACTGTAAGTCATGGTTCCATAAAATCCCCACAAATGAAAGCTGGTTATATGAACTTAAAACTCGTGGGATAATAACTAAAACATTTACAGCACAAATACCTCCCTAAATGCAAATAAACCTGCTTATAAATGTGTTCAGCGGGACTTAGGTTTCCACCAAAAAACATTGTGTTGATTAAGAGAGCCATCTCTACTCATTCATATCTATACATGTATATCCATAAATATTCTATTTGTTATGTTTTTTACCATCTTTATACATCTAAAAACAGGACATATTTTGGTGCATGCATTTGAAAACAATTGCATTTTAAATAAAAGGAAGAGGCTAAGACACGTTTTTAGCTCTTAAATCTCAACAGAAGTATAATTCATCTTGGCATTCTGTGTAATTTAGGACTTATCAAAAAGTTCAGATTCCAATAAGGTTAGGTGGTCTGCATTTTTTAAGCTTTCATTAAGCTTTCTTCTAAAACTCTTGTGTCTGTTTCTCATCAGGGCCTCGCATCTGGAAGCTATTAGGTATCTTACCTTGTAAGGAAAAAAAGGAATCGTAAAAAAAGTTAAATGAGCAGAGGGGAAAGATATTAAAGGTAAAGTTAGCGGATCTGAATTTAGAGCAGCTTTGATAACAATGTCACATTTTTTGTAGCTTTTTAACAAAAAAATGCAGGTTATTAAAGAGCACAGTCTCAATTGAAACAACCAAACAAAAAAATTACATATATTTAACTGCACTAACAAGCTTTCTGTGGCACTGGATGTCTACAAACATGGATCAGATTATTCAAGATGGAAGACTGAAACAATTGAGATGACTGCATCATGAAAAAACTTTCAAATATTTCTAAACCATTCTGGTAAACATCAAGTCAGTTCTCATTTGAGGTGAGTCATGATCCAACAACATCAACTGACAGCGCCATATTCATTAAAATAAATTGTGTCAAGCTATACAGTAAAAAAAAAGTTTAACTTATTGATTTTATGTTGAAAACTGAATGAATGAATTAGCAAAAAGACTACAGGACTGCTGCAGATGGACCACCTGCTATTAGTAAAGTAAGTGTAATATAAGTTTTTAAAATACTTAGAAAGATGACAAAAACTTAACTGGATATGTTAAGTGTGTTGCTGATGTGGCATTAACCCCTGACCACCTGGGATGACAGATGTTCCCTCTGAGACACTTCTGTTCTAGTCATTAACCTTTTTGTTTTTCAAAGGTCAAACAGAATAACAAACAGCCACATATTTTTGGAAGGTAGACAGCAAATATTTGTCTAATGGAACCAAGATTCTGACCATACTGAAGATAAACTACTTTAATAAATATAACTTTGCATCCAAAATTTCAAATCAGTCAGCTATAAAAATGTTGTGCTTTTTTTTATTATATTTAAATCTGATACATATTTAAATCAAGTAAAGATACTTGACTTTATATATTACTTTAGTGGCCATGATCACAGAGCAGACATGACAGAATGATTGGCCCTTTAAAGAAGGATCACTGCACACATTTGAGGGAACCCCTTTTAAACTAAAAGTCTGGTGAATGCACTGATCCAGTGAGAGATGCTGAGTAGATTTACTAAGAAGACTGTAGGGAGTTAACCTCATATCAGACACCCAAGAAGGCGGCATTGTCAGACTTTTACTTGGCTCTGGTTCAGCTGCTCATCCCTTTCACAGTATCCAATAGCATTGCTGAGGCCTGGTCTGGTGAGTCAAAGCAGGAGGTGTATAGCAAAGACCGGGTTGGTGGGAGGGGAGCTAATACGAACCATCCACAGCGTGGGGAAACAAGAGCACTGATGTGGGTTAGGCAAGTGCTACAGCTGCCTGCGGTGGGTGGGAGAATGCCCACTGAGCCCGGCATGCACAAACAAAGTACAGATGTATGAAGAGTCAGCATGTACCTGGGCACCATAAATCAATAAATCTCTTTGATTAAATAGCTATAAGAATATTCAGTGCGTGAGTGGTCTCTGCTCTCAGTGTTAGCCATGAATGCTGCTTCACTCCAGCTATAAAACTGGGTCTATTTTCTTCTCTGTAATACTAAAGTTAAAGATTCACTGAGTAAAAATTTAGAAATTAGAAAACTTAAGGAATTGAAGTTTGAGAATGCGCTGAAATACTGCAGGCATTTTGTTCCACTTTACAAACTTTTAAAGACAGATGGGATATTACATAACACATCCACTCACTGTAGAGTTGGAGCTGCATCTATAATGTTAATCTTCTCTTTCACAACTTCCTGAAGATGTTCAACTGCACTGAGAAGCTGAACTTATTGTCAGCTTGGAGAACAGAGATAATGCGTAATTGATACTATTATATTCCCCAAACCACTATACCCTTCCAAAAGTCTTGATACAGGGCAGGATAGATGCATGCTTTCATGTTTTACACGCACATTTTGATTCTAATGTCTGAGTTTTACGGGTAAAAAAAAGAATCATAGAACCTTGAAAATAATTTTTTTCATGTGTAAATTTGTTAGCATGTTTACAGTCTAGCCTCCTGTACTGATTTTAAAAGAGCGGCAACAAATGTGTTATTCTGCTGATGTAGGCCATCTGCTTTAAGGTTCAGCATTTTGTACAACGATACATCCTATTATGCATAGCTTTGTCATAAAAGGGTATTATTTGAACTCCTTTATGCCCTTCTTGTATCTTGAATTATTTGCCCCTTCTGCAACAAGAGCACTCACTAAATACTTTTTTTATACCATGGTTGTGAGTACAAATCCCATGAGATCAACAACAACCATCCAACTCCATTAACATTCAAAGGCAAAAAAAAAAACAGTCTCACACAGCTTTAGGAATTATTCTTCATCAAGTCTAGTCTAATCTTGTATTGGTGTTCCTTATAAAAAGCGGACAGTGAGATTTATGCTCCTTGTTGAATTTTTTTTTATAAAAAGCAACCATTTGAGCCATTTTTTTTATCAGCAGAATTTTTCAAAAAGTGTAACTGTCAGAATCTAAAGGTTAAGCATGTTATGCTTAATCTCCACTTTGATTTATCTCTGTTCTCAATTTACCAATTACAAAATATATATTTTAGTTTCCAACTATTACTTCCAAATAATAACAAGCCATAACTATAGTACACAAATTACATGTAAAAAAAATAAATAAATAAAAACCTTTCTTCCACACTGCTTTTCTCTTTTACTTTGGATATAAGGTACTTGAAATCCTATTATTGTATAAGAAAGAAAATAAGATAGTCAGCCCGAATGGGGCAATATCATGTGAAGATGTTCTCAAGTTAAGATGTGGCTTTCAAAAAGAGTAAAATATATGTTTCTTGATAGTGATTGTGCCATGGTATTATTTTTCTCTAGAAAACAATATTTAAATCAGGGAGCTTGGCAAACAGAGACAGAGTGATGTATATCATTATGTGTAAATGGTTACTTTAAGAGGATCTGGTCCAGTCTCGCAAATAAGGTACATTCTTGTATTGTTTATGAATTTCATTTGAAGAAAAATTGCATAGATTTATAGGCAAAACTCTTAATTATCTAAAAGTGCATAACTTAATTGTTTTAAGTGATTACCCTATTTAATATTGAACTAATTGTAACATTTGGTGTAACTAGTAGATCCTACTGCTGATGCTGTTTCTTATCCCGCCACATTTAGTATAATAGCAACTCTGATATACTAGAATTGATCTAAACATGACAAAATTAAGAGCTATTATCCTAAAGGGATTTTAAATATAAGGAACTTGCAGTAAATGTAATTCTCTTTTAGGGGAAAACAAAACCTGAAGGGGACAAAATCAAAGTGAATAGTATTAGCCATAATAAGATTAGTTTGTGCATTTCAGTTTGGCCTCTGTGATTTGATTTAAGTTTAATCCACAACAAATTTATTTATTTTTTTATAACCCAGTGATAAATTTCAACATCCATATAAAAACAGAAGTATGCTAATTAAAAGAGCTAGTTATATACCAGCTGAAATCAAAAAGGGTTACACTTTTACTCAAATAATCAAACAAATAATTCATTAAAAAAACAATTGGATTATTTTAAATTGGAAACGAGCAGCAAGGAAGAAATGATGGAGGTGGGACTGGAGGGTTCAGCATGGACTAAGAAGGTCATGAAGGTCCACTGGAAGGATAAATATAAAAAGACTCTGTCACTGACAGATAAACACTACAGACGCACCAAAACTGCTCAGGCTGTGTTCTGGCTCGAGCTGTTTCTCTCTTGTAAACTATGTTTTAACTGCAAGCCTAGCACTGAAAGCTAGACGTGAGCTACACGCACACACAGAGCATGCTGTGGCATTGGACACTGTCCAGATAGCTGACTGTCTGTTTAGACCTTTTTATTTCATTTCACCAACTCGCATAATTGCAATTCAACATAAGCACATCCTGAGATGACAGAGTGTACAGATATCCAGATGAATTTAGACACAGTAATACGCAACAGCTGTTATACTGGTGGCTTGTTGTCATCACACATTGAATCCCAACTTTAATCCTGCTGGGGGAAAAAAACCAAAACAAAAACAGATGATTGGATTTTCCATATTTACTCTTGCAGATTTTCCACTATCATATAAGACTCATGTTTCTTCGTTAAAACTGGATACCTCTCTGTTATGTTAGCGCAGTGTTCTCGTAAGGCATGTTCTGTCATATTTCTAAGTTGCGTGTACCAGCATTTGATTCATGAGATAGATTTCCTTTTCACATAAATTCTTTTAAGCCTCCAAAGTCATAGGCGGGATTCATTTCCTCTCTACCATATTTATTTAGCTCTCAGCAAAATATTTAGGTGATAGAGTAATTATATTTTATCTTGTATACATGTCCAATCCTCTACTTCATGTGATTCATTTCAAACAATCCCCTTAGAGTATACATAAGGTAGTCAGTGAGCACTTAAGTTGTTTTTCAGTGCAGAGGGGACTTCCACACTAAACATGCCCTTCCAAACAAGCTCTTAAATGCAACACGCATAAGTTGGATTAAAACATTTTTATACTTCATAAAAGATAATAATTTGTTTGGATTAGACACAACCAACCTTTGGCAAGGACCTGGAAGTATACTTAAACACACCTCTACTTTGCCTCACTTTCTATCCAAGTGCACTTATTTATGAGCCAGAATCTGCTCAGTGATTACATTTCCTGCTTTCTGCAAAGCAGGGAGGCTTGCATAGAATGAAGTTGTTATCATCAAGTGTCTCGAGATATGCTTCAGTATTAATTACACTTCCAGCTGTGCAGAAAAATGTCTTCTGTGTAAATGGTCTGTGCTGGGCAATTCATAGAGAAATCCATCTACTCAGTGAGCAACAAAAAATAATTTCACACCATAATAGTTTTATCTGAATATTTTAAATTTCTAAAGTACATAACTAAAGGTTTGCTTTGTCTATAAAGATCCTGTCAGTTCTGTCAGACTCCAGGTTTTCAATTTTGTGTTAATCATATCAAATGGCAGGAAAAAAAACTTTAATTATTATGCTAAATCAGACTCTGGGGTACATAACTTTGTTTTTTTTTCACATCCTAACATGAACTGATCAGCTTGAAATACAATTTCACTGTATGCTGATTTTTTTTCCAAAAAGAAGATCAAGCTAACATTTTTATATCAACATTTAGGGCATTTTGAAGTGAGTAAATATTCAACAGTTTTAATAGAGTGTTTAAATTATGTTTATTTAAGCTCAAAGGGGTATAGTCTTGTTATATGACTTACATCACCCCAGCAGCTCACTCTGGTTGCATACAAAATTTTCTGAAAGATTTTAGCATCTTGCTGGTGTATTATTTGATTATATTTGTACTATATGCTTTGTTTTTACTTGTTAGCACAAAAAAAGCCCCTCTGTATTGTTACGATAACTGTGCGTGACAATGCAGGATATTGCACGTGTTCAAGGGGTAAACACGTAATGTAGTAATGGGTCTAAGCAAGTTAGCACCTCCTGGCAGAATTGTTAGAAAAGTTCAAGATCTAGAGAAAAAAGTGCAAAAAATTATTAATTCCAAGTAGGGGAAGCCTTGAATAATGCTCGGAATATGGTACAAATGTTGGTCTTTATTGAAACTAGTGGTAAAACTTCTTTGACATTCAGATGTTGTTCGAAATAGATGTGTTAGCACACGTCCTTACCAATCAAAGCTGGCTGTATGTTGGGGCAAGAGGGGGCAAATAATTACCAAACTTTTTTCCATATTTACCTGGGCCTTTTCAAAAAATTACTATCCCTGGTAAGTTTCATCATTATTTTCTCAATGAAGGCTTTTTTTTTTTTTTTTATCTTGTCAGGGTTCTGCCCTTTGTTTAGGTTTATTTTTAGTTTCTTTATAATTTTCTGTCTTGGTACTTGTTTCCTTTCCCCTTGGTTCCCTTCTAGTTAGTTCCATCTACACCTGTTTTATATCAGCTCATTAGTCCATTCTTGTTTCTGTTCCCCAAAATGCAGAACAATATTTAATGATATCAGTTTAAAATCAAAATTCTTCCATAATCTGAGTCCTTTAATTTAAACGAATCTCTCTAAAACCACTGTTCTGAATGTATTTTATTTTTTTTTAGATTTTAGCTCTTAGATATCACCCCAATCCGATGAAGGTAACATAAGTAAACAATATCAATGCATATGGTAGAGCATATACAGATGAAGATCCCATTTCCCCCTGCCCAATCATGTCTCTAGGCTTAGAAATGGCCCTGCTAATAATACTGATACCAGTGATAGCAATGCTGCACATCATCTCTACAGTCTATTAACATATAACATTAAAAATACCTAGAAATTATTTGATTAAAATAAAGAGGGGGGGTGCAACTTTCTTTCATTAAAGATCGGGTTCAGATAAGAGGTCACCAATAATGCACCTAAAAGAAAATAGCATTTTAATACTTTAATTGTAATGTCTCTTATCTTTATGCTGTGTCCGGTTTGCATTTGGTAGGGACAGTTTTTTTTTGTTATTGCTTAATGTTCTGGAGGGACGCTCTGGAGTGTTTACCATACCTCTATTTTATACTCGGAATTGTTTACTAATGCAAGACTTGCGTGGTTGACCCCGATTAGAATCCAGACTGAGGTCCTTGCCTGCATGTCTCTCCCCCTCTCTCATACCCCTTTCCTGTCAGCCTACTGTCCACAAAAACGAGCCTCTAGTGCAAGGGTCTGCAACCTACAGCTCCAGAGCCACATGTGGCTCTTTGGACCCTCTGCAGCGGCTCTTAAAGTGGCTAAAATTTATATAAAGGGCTAAATAATGTACTACAAAATAAATTCCAGTCTTAAAAGCTTTAGAGTTTTTTATTCGATGGATAAGAAGGACATTAAAAAAAACAGTAATGTGTTTTTAGAATAACTTTCCTTTTAATTAGCTTGGAATTTATGTGTTTTAATATTATTTTAAAAGATAAAATACATATATTTTTGGTTGTTTAAGATGGCAAATAATTTCCTATACTAGATAATAAAAATAAAAAAAATTGTTTTTCTAAAACGTCATCTACTTTGCGGCTCTAAATAACTTTTACTTGGTCGGACTCAGAGCAAAACGGCTCTTTGGATATGAAAGGTTGCGGACCCCTGCTCTAGTGCCTTAAAAACTCCACACAAAAAAAAAAAAAAAAAAAATATATATATATATATATTTTTATATATATATATATATATATATATATATATATATATATATATATATATATATATATATATATATATATATATATATATATATATATATATATATATATATATATATATATATATATATATACTGAGCTAAGCATGAGCAGACATAAACAGAGCACACATTTGTTTATGTCTGCTCATTGAGCCAGGTGCAGGATTTCTATATAGGCTCAAAAAGGATTATTAAAACACCATCAGGAAGATGCTTGTTGTATAATACCTCATTTTATCATAATCAAATGTTTCTTGTTCCTTTTTTGTATAGGCATATATCACCTATAAATAATCCCTCTGTGTGCTAACCCAAACGTTATAGAATAATTGCTCCAATTTCCGTCCCATTATCAGAGAACATTTTCTGTAAATGCTTAAATATTACTGAGCACTTGTGGTATGCATGACCTGGTACAGCTGTAACACTCAAGCCCTCCCTCCCCTTAGGTTAGTGAGAGTAGCAGAAAACTGAGACTTTCTAGTAGCTCAGCTGAGATTATCGCTGCAGATACAGGTTCCTTGACTCATTAGATTAAGTCAGCCATAAAAAAACAAACCTTGGGGTTAAAATGAAAGCAGAACTTAAATTTGACATTCAGATCAGGGAAGATCAAGCTTTTCTTTTTCTCAGTTGAGGCAGTTTGCCAAAATCAGCCAATTTGTTCTAAGAAGAACTTTTGGATACCAACCCACTCCTTGGTCACCATCTTACTGGATGGATAATGTACTTTATGTAAAGTTAAGTAGTTATTTGTAGTTATTATATTTAACTAAAGTGCGCAATAAATTAAGCTGTATGTCTTTTAGCAATTTTATACATATAAGGAGAATTTATTTCACTCAACTTGCTTTGCACACATTAAAAAATCCATTTAAAGGCTGTATTTATTTTGATAGCCTTCATATCATCATTATTGCCTTTTGCATCCTCATACACCAACCTGTTGATTAATTTCAGCTCATTAGCCTTTTCATTTTACCTATGGATGAGTTAGCTGAGATGGATTCTATATTTAATACGGCAGTTATAAAATTAGTAATATATGTAAAATTATAAAGTTTTTCAAACTACACACATTGCCTATGATTTAAAATAACATCTAGAAAACATTTAATTGCCTTGCCTTTAATGGGCTCTGAGATGGGAATCTTACTGTGATCCGTTTTATCTTATTCATCTTTTATTATATTTTATCTTACATGTTTCTGCTTGAGTGGTCTCTGCTGGGTGGCATGCTTTTATATGCACTTTGTTATCTTTTTATCATTAATTTGTTTGTGGAGCACTTGGGTCTAAGGATTTATTTGATTTAAAATTTAGATAAAGCTGGATTGGAATTCCAATTTGACATCAACATCATTTTATTAAGCCATATTTCTCACATGATTCATTGATTTGGATTTACCTAAGCCTAAAGCTCAGTATCGTTTTAAATACACTTCCTGTAAACAATTCAGTCACAAAATAGAAAATATAGGTGTGGTGAACCTAATGACTGAAAGATTGGACCGTCCATAGCAGTGGATTATTGGCAGTGAGGATCAGAAGCCTCAGTGGCTCAAAACTATTTAACCAAAGTGGTTGTGTGATGGGTTCCCACAGCTTAAGAGAGCTTGTTCATTCTGCAAGAAAAGTATTTAATGCTTAGAAATTCCACAGTAAAAAAAAACATTCCTGCAAAAATGCTCTTTCTTCTTTGGAAAAAAAGCAATCTTGTCTCTTGACATGAAATATGAACACAGTTAAACATAACCCGTCTGAGCTGGTTATGTATTATGTTAACATGCTATTATAACATTTACAAGGTTGGCCGTTATGAAAAAATCCAACCTTCTGTGGCAAGAAAAGACACCACAAAGTTTGCGAGGCTTTGGTTACCTCAATGCATGTTACCTCAGGTGACCTTGGTATTTAACAAGTCCATTACCCTAAGCTGAAGCTGTCTTGTTTATGCATACTTTTGTAGCTTAAGTGGTCAACGACCTCATAATTTTACTGCTAAAAAAAATCTCAACAAATATTTTAAATTTATTTAATTCTGTAAGCCTAAAAATGCAACTTTATGAGCATGTAATACAGATGTTAAAATAGTGTTGCTAGAAAGGTTTTTTGTAGATGGAACATTTTCAAGCTTGAATTGTTACACAGATTATCAGAGAACTCTTTTAAAAGTTTTACTCTCTATTCACCTGTGATTAAGTTAACATCCAATTCCTAACAAAAAAGAAGTAAAAAAGAACAACTCTTGGCCTTTTGCATCTGATACAGAATGGGGGCTCAAAGCGTGCCTAATATACTCCAATGCAGCAGAAAGTTTTGACAGGCATGTGAGTTCATGTGTCAAAGTTCAGCCAAAAGTCCAGCTCCCCGTTTTGACCTCCAGTCAGTATAACATCCAACCCTCCTTTCATGTGTCATCCAGCTGGCTACCACTTTATAACTACGACTGTTGGGCAAAAAAAGTGAATGATGGTGTCGTTAAATAAAAAGTAATGTAGTTCACAGATAAATTGGCACCTGATGTCTCTCCAGAAACCTTTGTGCTCTTCCATGACCCACTGAGCTATAATAAAAGATGCCAGTGATATTCTGAGGAAACCATATTAAAGGCCATCTCAGACCAGCAAGCAATCTTCAAACAGGCCACAGACAGTAACCCACTTATTAAACAAGGAAGCCAAGCAAAAAGCAACTCGCCATTCAATGCCTTAATATGTTTTGCTATGGTTCTGCAGCATTGAGAGTCTATCATTTGGATTTTGGATTATACGGTTCATTGGTGACGCCGGAATCTCATTTCCAGGCATCTCTAGCGTTTCTTTCATCTCTATTTGCTGCTTTATAAGTAATGAAAATGATAAATCTAACTAAACAAACTAATCAGAGATAACCTACATATAAGAACCAAGAAGGAAAGTGAATCCTGACTGAATGCAAACCTCATGTCAACAACAGTGATCAATAGATCATCAGCTTATCTAAAGAAGCACTCTGAACATGTGGATGTGACCTTTTGTCTTTGTTATTGTTTTATGAAAAACTATATGCTAATATCATAATCTATCAAAGTAAGAAATTTATACTTTTATTGCACCAAGTAAAAATGTTCTCTATTTTAACTTGGGATGTCAAAGCACTGGTTGTGGCATTTTTAAATAATTAATACTGTTTCACCTGTTTTTAGTCAAACATCTGTGTTAAAGTCCCCCAGATCCCCATGAGATGCACAGCTCATGATTTTTGCTGCTTAAGTGGTTGAATCTGGATCTTTGAATCAGTCCATCTAAACTCTAAAGTCCGTTTTATTCATTACACATTTACAGTATAATGGATCGACAAAAAGTCTCCATCAGTGTGTCTTTCCGTGTTATGTGAATGCCTCTTCCTGCACTAAAAATATGACTTATCAAGGAGTTATCTAAAAACAGAAAGGAAAAATGATATGTTAGCTTTACACTTAAGCAAGATTGTGAGTCGGTGATGGTAATGCTTTACTATCTGCATGATGTAGGCCTGCTCTTTATCTAATCGTCACTTGAGTTCTTTGGATATATCAAGCGTAAGTTAGTTCAAATATCTAGTTTTTCATTCATTTTTTTCAAGTCAGTGCTCATGTTTATTATGGCTGCTGATTAATTGTATATTTTTGTCATTTTCAAGCCTTTGCCTTCGACATTTTTTGGATGTACAGACTTGATTATAATCAAGAACAAAAATATGACTAATACCATAGCAGCGTGACAATACTTGAACCTCTTAAAAAGGGGCACACCAGATAAGTCGGATATAATTAAACTTAACATTAAAAAATCATGTAAAACACTTATTTTCCTGTTTGGCAAAACATCTGACAAGATTGCACTTGATCTAAGTGTAATACTCAAATGGAAGAATGTACCATTTATTCGGTTGTGTTACTTTAATCATTGGGTATCTGAAAATAACACCCCAGATTAAAGGTATAGTGGAGGATGTTCTTTTTCTGGGTGGATCATCAAAATAAGTAATCCTCCTAATTGTCAAAGGCCCTACGTGCTCGTCCCCATTTTCACTTACCGGTGGTGAGTCTGACATACTGGAAAAATTGCAAATCTTTTTTTGGAAAGTAAGCTTGTATGAACGATGCAAACAGCAACTTTTAAACAGAGCATGCACGAGGAGAAATGGGCTCGTGCATGCTCTTGCACACAATAAATAGGCTTTCCCTCTCAGGACAGGGTTGTGCTTGAAAATATTTTTTTTAAGGTGAAGAGGTCAAGTCTTTTCAAAAATGCATGAAAATCCTCCTCTATACCTTTAACCAGAATCGAGGTGCTCAACAATCCTCTGGTTGATATTTTGGTGAATTTCTTATGATTCTCCCACAATGTCACAAAAGAGAGAAATGTGTAGGCTACTAGTTAACTCCAATGTTGTGAGTTAATATTTGCGAAGCCTAAATAGCAAGTATATTATCAGCTTAGATTTTCTGAAATAAAATACAAAAATACAAAAATACAATTATGATAATGCAATCGTATTCCTAATCGGAATTACAATCAAAAATACATGCTAGGCTTTTTCCATAAACAAGGAATGATTTTCCTAATACCATAATAAAGTCTATAAAAACGAAAACACTAAGTAGTGTTTATAAGTGTGCATGGAAAGCCCATCTATTTTTATTCATATTAGTGGGAAAATATTTGTCTACATTTTCTGATTTGGAGAAAGCAACACATGGAATACAATGATTACAATAAATATAAAATGATTTCCCATAGCTCTAGTAATCTGTGAATAGTTTCATTCATGTATCTAAATATGCTTTCCTTTTTTTCTTCTTTGTTTAAATTTATAATCTTCACGCTTCATCGATGTACAACCAACCATTTGCTGAGTAATCCCATTACATGAGCCACAAACTCTGGTAATCAATGCTGTTTTTCAGTTGACATTAATATTTATAGCTATGCATCCGTCTTCAAAACATGCCCATAACAGCTAAACTAATGAGCCCATTAAGGCAGTGTTACACTGACACTGAATGGGGTAATGTGTTGCTTCCTGCTGGGAGAACCAAAACCTAACATCTGTGACTCCGTTGAGCACTTTGACTCAAGACCTATGTGACAACGGCAGAAATAAATCAGAGTTTTAATCCCCGAGAAAGATTTATGGAAGAACTGGAATGTGCCATGGTGTGAAAACTGCTACACCAAAAAAGAAACAAGAATGGATTGAGGTCAGAGTCTGCCTTGTTTTTCGATTCACCTGGAAAAAGAAAAAGAAGGTGAAAATTGCACCATGGTGCAGCTTTTTAAAACATTATTATAGAAAAGAAGTAAAAACAGTTTTAAGTGTGTACCAAGAGCTGCAAGTTACATGTTAGCTTAAATATATTTTTGTGAGAGAAAATGTAAAAAGAGGAACATTCGTTTATCTTTCTATGAAGAAATAAAATCCTTTTTTAATGACTTCAGCTTTTTCCTTACTCTGACTTAGGCAAATACGAGATTAAATACAGGGAATGTGTTTTTCCTCCAAAAGTGTTTTTTTTTTTCTTTTTTTTTTTATAGTAACCCACTTTTATAACTTCAGAATATTCTTCACATCTTATATTCCAACTGTTTTCCTTCTTTTGCTTCTAGGGTATCAGACAGAAGAGCTAACTGTGATAAAATGTCCTTGTCAGAACAGGCATGTCCTTTTGGTTCCAAGCTCACTGCAGATTTATTCTCATATGTTTTTTATATTGCAGGCACATATTTGAACAGATTCTCTCAGCACCTGTTCTGTGAAAAACGGTCAAAATATCTGGCTGCTTTGTACTTCAACAAAGTACACTCCTAATATAAAACTGTCAGTGTATTTCAAGTTCAGTGTTAGTGCAGCAACCGGGGTGTATCTTCAATTGGTGATAACAACACTCATGGTAATATTTCAGTGTAGTAATACAAGAGAGGTCAGGCAAGCAGTAAAGCATAGAGGGGGAGAGGGATGCAGACCTTGACTAGATCAAAGAAAGGTTTACTGAGAGTCTGCTGTGCATTTCAAGTCCTGTAGAGAGGATGTTAAACTATGTGAGAAAATTCTCTATTCTGTGCAATATTTCAGGTTAATTTATTAAAAAGCTGTGTATCTGAGACAGCCAAGGTATGGATAACAAACGGTGGAAAGATTTTCACATTTTATTATACGGAAAATCCTAAACTTGATTCAGCTTTACTGATTATCTATGATAGACACAAGGTAGCGCAGAACCATATAGCTGAACAATTATGACATATGGTTAACTTTTTTTTTTTTATAGAATCACTGCCCTGACCTCTTTATTATTCCTGAAAACAACTAATTATCTTATGAAGTCAGCTAATTAGTAAATTAAACATCTAAAGGGGATCAAAAGGACACAATTAGATGGGGGGTAATATACAGCTTAATATACAATCCACACCTGAATTAATTGGAAAGTCTATGCAGAGAGCCCACTGTGCTCAGATGCTGGCCATCCAGTCTGAGTGAGACTGGGCTATTGGATAAAAACTATATAGACTGTTGATTTGAGGAGTCTGCTGAGAAATAGTCAAAATGACATGGCAAATGCATGCCACTGTGTTCATATTTGGATAAAAATTAAAAAGGGTATTGAACATTGTCACTGTGTCCGAATGTCTGCCCTAATCACTATATAGAGCACGAAATAGTGGTTACGCCATTTTAAATGAGTGTCCGAACGTCTATGGGATGAAAAAGTAGTGGACAAAATTTCCCATAATGCATCTTGAAAAGTAGTGATCAGCTATGGCCACAACAAGACAAGAAGATATAACCCAGAATGCTTTGCGAGGAGAGCTCTCCTCTCAAAACATCAAGGGATTTGTGGTCACGGCGACCCGCTGTCACCATAGGCTGTTGCTACCTGACAGTGGCGACAAATAATAAAGATGGAGCAGGCAGCGTGCGGGGAGACAGAGTCACGTGACTAACAGGGAGCAAAAAGTAGTTATCATCTGTCCGACCGGTCAGTTAACTGAGTTCACAAGAGCCCACTATATAGCCCCCGCCAGTGTGCAAAATACCTGTCAATATTTGGGGGGGTCCCCATCTCCCGATGGTTGCGCAATACCAATCTAAATTTTCTCAATATGCAGTAGGCCTATAACATTTAATGTCAATTCTTCAGATTCACCAGACACACAAGGACTCGAGAGGACGTTTCTCATTCACCAACAGTGAAACAGATAAAGGCACAACAGATAAGATCAGTTCCTAATACTAAAATTTAAACATTCAATTTCACAATAAAATATAAAATGTACAATAATGTAAAATATGCGATACTTATGCTAGTGCAAAAAGGCAGATGGTAATGGCAGCAGAAAAATAATAATAATAATAATAATTATCATTATTATTATTATTATAATAATTAATATTATTATTATTATCAATTATGTAAGATATAGTATTTATAACAGTAACAACAGTGCAAAAGAACAGTAAATAAATATAGTAATAATAGTAGTGCAGGAGACAGTTTGTCCGGAGTGATTTTTTTTTTTTTTTTGTGGGGGGCTCAGCTTCCTGACAGCTTGGTGAATGAAACTTTCTGTGAATCTGGTGGAGCGCCTGAACAGACAGTCAGTCTATGAAAACACACACACGCACACAAAGACTGTCTGTCTGTCTTTCTCTTTCATGCACGCACACATGTCCTGCTTTAATCCAGTTTCTGACGAATGGAAATGGGTTGAATTTGTCCAGAGGAGGTCCGCTGAGGTCCACAAACAGGAGTGAAGACCTGCTGTTTTCGCGCAATCTGTTCCGCGTTGCCTGTGTTATTAACTGCGGAAAAGCACATGGGGAATTTGCATACGCCAGCAGGATTGGCTGGCTCCACTTGGCAATAAACAGAACATATTTGTGAATAAAGGTTTTGAATTTTAATACTGGACATGTTGAGCTTAAAAACATTTTAGTGACCATTAATGACAAAAAATATTTTATTTTTAATTTTTTTGACACAATTTAAGACACCCTTTAAATTTTGTTTTTGAGGCTTTCAGGGGGTCTCATGGGACCCCCCCCGTATTTCGCACTCTGGTCCCCGCTTTATATAGAGTTTTGGGGGTTAGGGAGGATGTTTTGACACAACCTGCATGTCTTTTTACTTTATCATCAGCAACATGACAAGATGTGGACATTTCAGAGTACAGTCTGAGTCAATGAAGACGCAAGTTTTTGTGAAAACAAGGAAAAATTAGAACAAATAACAAATAAATCATAGAAGTGGAAATAATAGTTTAAAAAGTGTTTCCAATGATGTTAAAAGCTGACTGGGTCTTTCTTATCTCTACCAAACCCGTTCTGACCTTTCACGGAAAATGGTAAGATTAAGTTTTGCAGTGACAAAAGCAAACGTAGTGCCCGTTTAAAAAGGTAAGAAACTGGAAAAAGCTTAAGGCTAAAAAAATCAGGTGATAGCAAACTCTAAGGTCCCTCCCCCCTTTTCAAATATGTTTTCAAGCCAGAGCTGTCTAGGGTTCATTCAGCAACAACTACAGAGTGTTTTTCTTCTTTTTAACAGATTACATCAGTACACAGAGTCCACCTCCTTTAATTACAAACATTTGCTGAATTTCACAAATCTGCAGCCATCGTGAGAAACTGCAACTTCAATAGATCAGCATGATGTGAGAGACATGTCAGAGTATGAATCAGTTTGTTGTAAAAGGCCTCTAACAAAAGGCATGTTGCACAATTTAAAATATCACTAATCCCTAGCTTCAGGTTACTTACTTCATTAGACCAGAAGGACCACATATGAACCTTGCAAACATATTAAGATAAATGCCTATATTGTGGGGTAATTAGGGATTAGCTGTGTTTTTTATAAAGAAACCCAAAGCCATGTTGGTAGGTTTTAGAGGTAATTGCTAAAAAGAAAAAAAAGAAAATACAGCACAAAGAAAGTATCTTGTAATCCAAAAAGCCAATGGGTTATGGGGACTGTGGATTATTGGCAAGTCATGGGATCTCTCCAACTTTACTCTATTAGCATAGCCTAAGCAACCTAAGCTTATTTAACAGGTTTAGGATTCAGTGTCACATGCTAGATTCTTTGGAAGGGAAACAGGTTGTGTGTGTAGTGATACGATAAGCTGATCAAGCAGCCCTCAAAGAGATTAAAACTAATTTAAGAGGCCAAAAGTTCAAAAAATAGGATCTATAAATCCCAGGGCAACAATTGCATGGCCAAAGTTGAATTATTATGGAGTATTTAAAAGCCTTCTTTACAATATCTAATTCATAATTTCATAATTTGTTAAGTTATTTATATTAAAATTATTATTTATTATAATTAAAATGGTATTATTATCAATGTAATATAATTATTGCTCAGTTTGCTGCCTAGACTAAGTATGTTCTCTTTTAAAAGCTGCATAAATATACTAATCTGATGTGGATTGAGAGGGGTATTATTCTACTTTTTTCGTTTTGTTCAACATATATATCACTGATAATGAAAAGTCTCACAATGTTGTTTTACAGAGCTCCCTTAAAAGGACAATTTGAAGTCTTCTTCTATCTTTATCTTATATTTCGTTTAACTCTTTATGACATATTAAAGCCATACTGACACACATTAAAAGCACAAAAAATAACAGCAGCAAAACTGTATAGCATAAAAAGTGACTCAATATATGTTTGCAAGATAAAATATGCAGAAATAATCTTTTTCTTATGTGTAAAAAGAGCCTTGATCTCTGCTCTCTTCCTCTTCAATGAAAAAAAACTTTCAGCATTTTCTTCATGCTGCTTCCCTTAAATGCAAAGGCACAAAGGATGACCCCCCAAAAAAATCCATGATTAATGTTTAATGTGGAGTGATATCAGCATTTATTTCAGCCATGTGCACATATAGCTTATCAGCACCAACAAGATTTTTAAGCACTTGTTGGTCATGATTACAGCACTTTCTCCTAGTCCCATTAAACAGTTTTGCAGGGAAACAGCAATTTCTTTGCCAAAATCTTGCTTTGGAGATCAAAGCCTCAGTTTTACAGATATTTCCCTTTTTGTTCTGCACACTGTGTGGCCTTCACTGAAGGGTTCAAAGCAGTACAGTGCTGAAAACACACTTCAACCATTCAGAACTCTCAGGTTTACAATTATTAACTGGTATAATGAGGGCTCTTAGCTGGCCAAGGGCTGACTCTTTGTGAGCTTTTCTTTGATTGATATTTCAATGCCATTTAAAAGCATCTTTCTTTAAAATAAACCATTATCTGCTCACATCCCAAAAGCTCATTATTAGTAGGAATCTAATTTCACCTTTTATCATAGCCTGGTACCCAGTGTGCCAAATTGGGCTTTTTTTCTGGTCCTTCCACAGCTTATTCATTCTGTGCTAGATCATTGTCAATGCAGGGCCAATGACTAGTGAAGGTGACTTTTAGCACTTTCCAGACTTAACCTCAGCACAGTTTATGGGGTGCTTTTAAATTTGATTATGTCCCTATCATCTGCAAAAAATGTTCAGCAGTATCTGCATGTGTCCTAACTCAAAGATACGATAAATGTGAAAAGTAGTGAGGACATTTTCCTAAAGAGTTAGTTGAGACTCAGAAATAGAGAAAAGGATCAAGGGCACAGAAAATCCAAATGTTTTCTTCAATTTCTCATCATGCATTAAAAAATTGTTTAAAAAGAAATATTAACTCACGCTTAAGGTTAGAGGACTTTTCAGTCACAGCAGTTTCATCGGGGGGATACAAGTTACTTACGCCCGTGTTACACATTGAACATTTAGCCAGTGTATGCCTGACGTAAATATCAAAATTAAAGAAAAAAAAAGGAAAAATCTGGCAAAAACACTGGCACAAGTTGATAGGTTATGGGTCAGTTTTGTATAAGTTGTGAGCATGCTGAAGTAAGCTGGCATAAAGCAAGTATGTCAAGAACATTTTCAGGGTATGCTCATATGTGCGCCATAAGTTACAGGTAAGTTATCTGATCATTGACATACGTTAAGAGTAAGTTACTCATTAGTCGTGACCTCTAGCTTATCCAAAACCTATGAGTAACTTGTTCATAACTTATGCGTAACTTATTAAGAACTTATCTCCAACAAATATCAACGTATTTGACATGTTCCAGACAACCGCTGAATGTGTTTCTAACTTACAGCTACTGTATTATGGTGTATTGGCAGGTTTTGGTATGAAAGGAGGTTCACAGGAGGAAACTGTCAGTTCTCCTCCAGACTTTATCCCCATCATAGGCTGAGAGCGAAGGTGAGTGTAATGGATCCTGCCTGCGTTCACGCCCTCAGCCACAACCAACAAAGTTCCTAGCAGACATGACTCTGAATCTGTTGCAACTGCAAACCTTCCTTCTTTCTTTCTTTTTTCTTTTTATTTATCTATTTATTTATTTATTTTTTTAGCAGGTGGTAAATAGAAGCTAGATGAATACGGCGATCAATAAATCTTTTTATGCAGGCCGAGCGCCACCGGACGCATTGCTGCCCCCCTCAGGACACTGGCTTGTAACATTTCATGGGCATGACGCTGCTGTGTGTTATGCATAACTTAGGCTGTCGTTGGACATAAGTTCTGCACTAGTTATGAATACGCTATATATACGCCCAAAACTGAAAAAATACATAGAAAGTTCAGTGTATGCCGGCGTTTTACACAATTCTGGGAAGTCTGGCATATGCTGGCTAAATCAATGAATTAATCTGAAGATGACTTGATTAACTGACTAACAATTAAATGAAAAGTGGCCATTTTCTTGAAAACATGAATATTCTCTTGCATTAAGAGTCTCTTTACATAAAATAAAAGCCTAAATTTATGCTTTACGTTACGCTAGATTTATAAAAACACAGTCTGTAATTATACTTTAACTATTTATTTTACTAGACAAAACAGAATAGAATAGAACAGAATACAATACAATACAATACAATAGAAATTCCTTTTACTTTCCAACAATTGGGTAATGATGGAGAAGAGCAACAAAGCGACAGGCATGATAGTAAAAGGGTAAGAAAAGTATTGACATTAAAGGTGTAAGAAAACCAGAATAAATTTTAAAAAGATGTATTAGATACTGATAAATAAAAAAAGTTTTCTTAAATATTGCAACACATACTTATAAGACAACAAAACGGAAACCTGTCGGGTTGCTTATTATACCAGTTCTGTTATAAAAATCTTAAAATAATTAATTTACATCACAATTGGTTGTAGTGATTAATGAATTTATGACTCTTACTTCTCTAACCGAAGTACTGAAATAAATAACTAGTAATAAATAACTAAGTTCTAGTTAAAATATCTATACTGCTAAACTGATGAGTCCAGTAAGGATAACACTATGATGTTGGAGTTGATTCAAGCAAATAGAATAAAGTTAGCTGACAGCAGAGTTCTAAATTCATACCCAATATGATAAACTGAGGGGGGAAAAAAAGGTTTGCTGGGCTGTAGTTTGGCTAGAGGGGGAACTCACAGAGCTTAACGTTTAGCAGAGAAAGTTACAAGGCATCTTTAAATCTCCCTCAGTGTGTTGTCAGATCAAAGCGGAGGACATGACTGTAGACTGCAGACATGGAATGAATATATAAAAGATGAACCAGTAATCACACTGGCTGAACAGGGACAGGAAGGGAGAAAAACTAACAAAAGTCAGCAATTGATTTTGATCAAAAAACACCCAAAGACAGAAAACTTCAGAGGAGACAATAAAGTGAAACAAAACAGTCCAAATAAAAACCTGTGCAGTGATGTCCATCATGACCAAGGACAAAACCAGAACAATAGGGTGTAACATGGGTGGAATACGAGCATTTCCTTTATCAGCTACATGAAAGCATTGTCAGGTTGGATCCCAGACTGCATCCCTCAGCTAAAGAATAAAAAAAAACAGAATGAGAGCCCTGCAATGAACCAGTCCCTGGCCAGGATGTACCCCACCTTTAGCCCACAGATGGCTGGACATAGGTACTAGCTATAGATAGATAGATGGATGGATGGATGGATGGATGGATGGATGGATGGATGGATGGATGGATGGATGGATGGATGGATGCACTAAACATCTATCGTTAGGCATATAGGAGACAAACAGCAGCCACATTCTTTAAAGTGCTGGTCTATCAAAACTAACATCAAAAGATTGTGCCAGAGAGTTTACATTTAAGAGCAATATATAGATTTCCTCTATTTAAAGTTCAGTAAACAGGGTGCTTTACCTGTCTTATAGGAAGTTTGACTTATGAAAAATAAAAAACTTTACCTTAACCTTGATCTATTGAATTCAAAGAGCCTATAGCGCAGCTCAAGTATGTTTACTTTAATAAATAAAAACAGAAAAATATGATTATCTTACCTATGTTTATACACTTATCGTTCAGACAGAAAGCCTTCCCTTTCTTTACTTGTAACATTTCAGCATTACACATAAACAAAGTACACTTTAATAGAGCCAATATCTAAAACGTAGTATATCTTCAGTTGGTCTGTAAACAACAGAAGGTGGAAAGCAGAAATTAAAATGCTAATTTAGTGGGAAACCTGACATAGCACATCAGCCTGAACATATCATCCCCATTGTAAAGCATCATGCAATTGGGATCATTATTAAGCAAACTGGGAGATACACATTGTATAAGTCTCATAATTAAATTACCACAAAAGTTTTTTTTTACAAAATTACTCACCCTCAACAGCATGTGAGAAATATAAAATAAAAAATTTTATTTAAAAATTATAACATGCCTTCGCCCATCTTAACTTGATCTATTTTAGAGTTGTGTTAATATTGGTTAACCTAAAACAAACCAATTCTAAGCTTAAGGGTTTTTGACTTACTTACTTTTTTCTTTTTCATTGTTTCACAAGCCATGAAACCAAACTGATTTTCCCACTTTCCTGTCATATATTGCCCTCCAGACAGAGAAGTCTGTCTGACGTTTTGCTATAAAACTTGTGTCTTTGACACGTAAGGACCTCAGGGTGTTAACACATCTGTAATTATAAACACAACTGCAGGAATTTAATGTTTCCAATAGTTCCTGTCAAAGATTCAGCATTCCTACATTTAAAGTGCAACAGATTTGAACAGAAGTTGCCTAAACGACTGTCCAAATATCTAATACATTTAAGGAGAGAAGAAAATATAATGGGCAGTGGCAGAAATACAACAATCACATACTGGGTTTTAGGTGATAAAGACTCAAAACAAGTGTAGCTTCATTATACTTTAGCAAGTATAATGAAGCTACACTTCATTATACTTCCTAAATATTCATCTTAAACGATAATTCATAGTTGGGACATGTATTATCTGACCAGATATGTACTGTTAGTTAAGGATGAATAGTGCAATAAAATTATTCATCAGTGTCTTCTGACACTGATGAATATCTCATCAATATGCATGATGCAGATTGCAAAGTTTCATTCTTAAAACCTGTATAGAAACAGTTTATGTTTCGAACAAACTGAGCCTGGTGATTCCTCTGCATCTAAGAGTTTTTTAATACCCCCTAAAGCAATTAAATAATTCATTAATGAAGAATCATCATTAATGAAGAGATAGATTAAAGGCATTAATGAAGAGATAGATTAAAGGCACAATTAATCTTTACATTGCAAATTTTAAAGGAAGTCATATCGATAGTAAAAACTCAAAAGGTGTAAAACAAGAACTAAAATAACAATTAAAAAAATAATCATAAATAATTAGGTAAATGTATGTAAATAAATGGTTTTTGTTACTAATACACTGAAAATGTAATAAAAATTTATGTTATTATTCTCAAACATATAATCTGGTTAAAACCACTAGCATGAAATTATACACCACACACTTAGTGAGGATATGATCTAAGATTTTTCATTACAACATATCCTTATATAGGGGATTAGGACCTCAGTAACACAAGCCAAGTGGAAGGAGACCACCATGAAGAAAAGCATCCTCCAATCTAATTAAAGGCTAAATTAAGCACTAATCCCTGATAAGCTTTATTCAGTGAAAGATACTTACATACTGTCTGCAATGATGCTTGAGTTTTTCCCACTATATCACAAACTGATTTACAATTCTTTTTTTGTGCAATGAATATTGCTTTTTCATTTGACTTTAGCAACTTGCTCTTTTGTTTCCCTTAACAAAGCATCCCAGTTGTCATGGCCTCAGGATCTGAACATTATTCTATATCAGCTCTGATAGTAAAACAGTGGTTTCCAAGATTGACAGAGAGAATATGTAACAAAAGGTCCAAGAGCTCCGGGTTTTATTGCATCAAATACAAACATACCGGTAATCCAAAAAAATAAGAGAAAAACATCTCATTGTATCAAAAATGAAAAGAAGTTCAGGATTTTTAATTTGAAAGAGGTCAGGAATGTTTTTAATTCACAAATACAGAAGATAGTATTATGAAATACAGCTTTCTTTGCACCGTCCATGGTGTGCAACATTCCTCTTGATACCAGCTACTATCAGTCAGAAACCTCTGGGGAATCATAACGTATGTTATTTTTAAAAGAAAATGGTTACCAATTAATTTGTGGATTACAGCAATTATTAACAACATTCTGAGGCAGATTTCACTCCAAAAGAGGAAAAATGATTCCCTCAATGACATTTATGCCGTCACATTGGGTTTGTTTTTCATTTCCTTCTGTTTGTGTCGCAATTACCACCAGCTTTTAGCAGATGGTACATTTTTTATCCTAATTACTTGTCACAAACAGCTGATCCTTGAAAACTGAACACTATTCATGACAGCTTCCATTTACTTACAGAGTCATATTAAAATATGCACTCTGATAAAGAATGTATAACAGATTTAAAGAACCTTTAAGCTGGCATTAAACATACATTTTGAGCACATATTTCTGTATGTGAAATAATTTGTTTTTTATTAGTTAGATGCAGTATTCTAAAGTGAAATATGTTTTTTTTTGCTGTAAAAGCTTTAAAAAGCATGTGTTACAGCTGTGCTTGAAAGTTTACATACCCTCCCAGTATACAGTCACACTAGCCATTCAAAAAACACAAATATGAAAAAAAATGATAAAAATAGATAAAAAACTATTGAAAAATAGATATGTATTCAAACTCAAAGTCATGATTACCAGTTTCAGTTTACTCTGTGAAGCTCAAAGCTTACATACCCTTCTATCCCATAGCAGCCTCATCATCATTTTCACTGTTTTCTGATGGCATATTTTCTACTTACTCAATTTAATTCAGTCAGTACACTAAGAATTGAAATGAAGAACTTGCCAAATGTCAGAGTGTGATACGCTGGGAATAAGAATTGGCCCAAGCAACATTTTTATCACCATAAGTTTTATGATTTCTTCAACCTCTATATTGTCTCATTAAAATGGATATAACCCACACAAAAACATTTCTATGCATTATGTGGTGTCATGCTTTGCCAGTGATATAATTATTTTCCAAAGAATTATCTTCTCCTTCACAACAGAATGCTTATGTCTATATTTAAATAGCTGAATGTTAATATCCACACAGAACTTAATGACCACAGACAAATTGGTTATCTCTTAAAGATTCCTTTTCATTCCTAACTTGCAGAACACAGTGATAGTGGTCTAATATTGGGTGTTGTTAAGTTAATGAAGATGTGAGAAACAGAGTTAAATTTGTAGCAGAAAGATACTCTTCATATTACATTTCTAATTAACCTGACATAAAGCAGATTGGTACGTGTAGTTCAACTCAGTTCCAACATGGTATCAGTCTGGGCAGCCTTCTGTAGAACGTATTTGCAAAAGGGAGGGACATTCAACACAATTCTTTGAGCTGACTGGGTAGCTGCTGAGTTTTTAGCCAATCACAGCAGTGGCAGCAGCCGAGAAATATCACATTCTTGTGGAACGCACAACCATCTTCCCATCCTCAAAGATAAAAATCTCAGAATTTTGCTTGTTTTTCAAAAAGAAATAGACGGTTCTGCAGCTAAAACCCCCCGTAGCCATGTTTGTTTTGCTCCAGCCTTCCCCTGGTTGACACGTTGACGTCATATACACCACTGCATTTCATTGGTCTGAGACATTGCTGTATCAGTGCTAATGCATCTGTTGGCTTGGACAAGATGTTTTTCTTCTTGCTTGCAAGGGAACACATGTATTGGAAAAAAAAGAAAGGGGGTAAAAGAAATGAGAGCAAAGGTGCTATGCTATTAGCTCTTTATTAGTAACTGACCCTGGGACATGAAAATCTGAGAATGTCTGATTTCCCTGATGCTCCTTTTTAACCCAGAGTAATCTCATCATTTCATGGTTCACTGATAGAGATGCGCCAAGAAGTAAGGGGATTGAAATTATTACATGTCTTATAAGTAATCAGGCAATCAGAAATAAAAAATGTCATAAATTTTTAGCACTTACTGCTTGCTCCATACATCAGTGTAAAAATGTCCTCCTGGAAGTTGTAACTATACTGTTAGAATAGGACTGAGTTCAGCATAACTGAGATATAAACAAAGTACTCCTGTATACTGACCTGAACTAAGTTCAAACAAGCTTTGAGAAGAACAGAACAGCATTTACCAAAATGTGGATGTTTATTAAACCTGTAGCAATTAAACAGAGAGATTTGGGGGGAATTTTGACTTTGTTAAAAAAAAAAAAAAAAAATGAGTGAATTCCTGTTTGACTGCAAATGCTATCTATCATAAATAATGCATGATTGATACCAGTTATGCTGAAGGCTTCCCTATATAGTTAAAAGAAATTAGCCATTTAAAACATTTAACACATAGTGCATCTGATTTTTTTCTTTTGAAATATTATAGGCACTCTGTGGACTTTGTGACCTAAAGAGTTGATGCATATGAATTATTTTAAATGATTCCTTAGGCCAATATACAGCACTTGAAATTATTAATGCTCCCTTCTTGAAATACCAACTATGTAAGTTGGAAGATGACGCACCGTCATTGACCAGTATACAGTCATATATGTTTCCTATTTTTGATGTTTAGTAGAAGCAAAATACGGGCAGAGAAAGTTGGTCCACCAGCCTGCCCTGGTTACACGCCTTTAAGTTGGACAAAGCATCTATTTATTTTGTATCTTGCAGAAATATTTTTAAAAATTGTAAAACGGTGCCCTTCCACATTTTAAAGCTTGAAACAAAGAGAAAAGGCCAATGAGCAATAAAATGTTGTTTATACCACTTTTCCATAAAGAAACTGTATTTGTAGATTTTAAGTGACAGAGAAAAACAAATCTGCACGTTTAGGCTGCTGTTTTGCTTTTCTTGAAATATATTATTACATCTGCTATTCCAGACATGAATGTGAATGTTTTGTTAAATTTTTGTAATCATATTTGAATCCTAACAGGTTCCTGATTTCATAACTGATTCTTAGTACTTTCAAGTCATAAAAAATGTATGATGAAATCCTAAAACCAGTTAATTATAAACAAATCTGTTCAAGACCTTAAGGTATGCTAACAGATTTCTAAATTATAGACATTCCTTTGTATTCCTTAACCCAAACTGGGATTTGCTACAATCTTGTAAATCATACCAAATCCTTTCCAGCCATTATGTAAATAAAAATAAATCTCTGAATTTATTTTTATCTTCCCTACCTGCGTTGATACTACAGATTAAGGTGATTTTCATGAATAATAGCATAAAGCACAAATTAGTTATGGCAATGTATAAGAAACGCCGTTTTCTAATTATTATTAGTATCATTATTGGAACATTGAAAAGATTGGTAATATGAACATGGGTACTGGTTCATCTCTGTTTATGTTATGATAGAGTTTAGCTTTTTAAACATATCTCAACATATTTGAACAAACAGCAACTAAGGAAAACTGGTACTATTACTGGAACAAGAACATGAACAAATATAACACTTTTTCAAAAAATCTTTGATCTTTTAGGACATGACCATAAAATCTAATGCACAAAAACTTCCTCTTCTGTTCAAGCCTCTGTGGCTTTTTATTGTTCTTTAACCCCCTCCAATGGTTTCAAATTTCTCCTTGGATGTTTTTAACTCCACCTGGAACACTAAACCTCTCCAGCTCAAAATTTCTTTAGATGAATTAGTGGCGGTCGTTTTCTGTTGGGTTATGCACAACCACCTTTGAATATTACTGAATGATGTTTTATGTTGCAGTCAAATAAAAAGCTAAAATGAGAAACTCCAATGCTGCTATTGTTAGTATGAATTATTTTTGCTCATTTTCCAACCTTTTCTCAACTGAAGAACCAGGATGGCCCAGATTTTCAGGTAGTTTTCCCAATTAAAAGTGTAACTATTACTTTTTTACAGCCTAGACATGCAATTCAGGAGACATATGTTGGATTTAGATGCAAAAATTGATAAAAAAAAAAGAAAAAGAAAAGATTTTCTATAAACAGCTGAATTTTAATGCTTTCTTTAATAGCAAAATGCAGCCTTTAAGGAGTTATTATGAGTCATTTTAAAGCTTTGAACAATGGCATACCTTTGTTTTGGTGTTGTCTTATTAGATGATATGCTAGTTTGGTTAGTGGGGAGAAATATATTTAAGGCTGTTATTCTAACGCATTAGCCTGCAGTCACAGAACCGTCTGTTTGGACTGATCCTGCTGAGATAATAGGGAGAAGCCTTTGATTTGAGGTAATTTCAGGTAATAGTTCCCAGATCCATCCAGTTCAGAGAAATGCAAAGTAATCTCAGAAGTTTTCAGAGGATCCAGCAGGGTCATCACCCTCATAGCACCAGCCCACATTTATATCCCTTCACCACAGCAATTCAAAGGCAGTGAAAGGAAATGAAAAGCGAGGTGGTCACACATTAGCAGGGGGGGAACAATAGAGGCTGTTCGTCTGGACAATTATTTCATGTCTCGACGCTGTAATCAACACAAATAAACACTTTTCCGCCTCGACGAAAAAAAAAAAGTTTAATTATTAGACAGTAATTTACCCCAAAATTCTAAATCCGATTGATTTACTTTTAAAGCGCTAACTGTACTGCCGAGTGTTTTAGAAATCACCATAGCAAAGGGGAAACAAATCGTGAGCAGCAAGAGCTATTCTGTAGTGATCTAAGCCAACTAATTAAGAACGCCTGGTGTACTTTGTGAAATCTTGTTAAGGATGCTGTTAACGGACAGGGAGTTTGTCACTGTGGGGACAATGGCTTCTCTCTGTTGTGGGGTCATTTTCATTAATCAAGCGATGTGGCGTTCAAAAGTTAATCCAAACTCTCAGCTGTCCTTTCTCATGGCTTGATGCCTGGCTTCTGGTTGCTTCCACCAGACCGGGTGCTTGACACCATGAGAAACACAACAATACATGCTGCCCATAAATACTATTAGTGAGGATTTAGGATAAAGAGAAGGAGCAGCAATAAAACACTTTTCATTAATAAACTACTTTCCTAATGTGCTTCAGTGAATAAAAAAAATACTAAGCCTTAAAAATGAGTATTGACTGAGTTCACAGCTATGTGTGTTATAATGAAAAAGCTCAAAGGTTAAATCTGTTTTAGTTTTTTTGCCCTATATAACCTATTTGTCCTCTTTCATATTGCAGGGATCCCTTTGGGTAACATCATTTGTTTATCATCTTCAAGCTCAGACAAAAACAGAAGTAATCTTTCACTGCTGTAAAATGTTATCATGCTTATAAACATGCTGGATTTTGTTTGGGGTTATTTATTTTTCTGTTGTCTGTCATATTCAGCTATTCTAATACCAAGTTTTTAGAAGGTGTAGTTTTAACTTATGGATTTTTAGTAAAAAACAAACAAACAAATGTATCCAACCCAACCTGGTTTAATTATGAAAAGCAAATCAAAATACCAGTCTCTATTGTATTTCAGGTCTGAACATTTCCCCCAAAAAGTCTTACGGATCATTAAGATGCTTTTTAAAAAATGTAAAACAGGCATTTGTGTTCTTTTTGCCAGAAGTGTCTTTTTTCATTTGAATTCCCTGATGGATGATATTTTTCTCTGTTCTCGTGGTTCTTTTTCTCACTGCTTTGATGAGTCTTTGATATACTTTTGAAAAATACTAGTAGGGAAATCATTCTTTGCTAGGTTCACTGCTGTTGTTTGCCAATGTTTTGTGTATTTTTGGATAATGGCTCTCACAGTGGTTTGCTGGACTCACAATGTCTTGGAAATTGTGTTGCATGTTTTCCTATCGTGAAGTTGTTTGACTGTTTTTTTTAAGGGGCTGGCTATTTACCTGTCTCCCTTCTTTCCCACTCTCTTAATTAGAGTGATATAGACCACCTGTCTCTATACTAATTAAGCTCATTCCTTACAAAATCATCACTAAAATGTGTAGATAACTAAGTTATGGGAAAAAAAATGCATAAATGAATAATAAAAGACAAAAAAAATCTGAAAAATATACCACAATGACAACGTTTTAATAAAAATGAGAGCAAAACATAATGAACTTCTATCTATCATGTAGATTTTGGAAACAAAAAAACAAAAAAAAAGTTATTTAAAGCAGAAATAATCTGACCTTACAGTAAGAATACGACAGACTTGAATCACTCTTTCTTTGTATCCTCACCAGTTTCTCCTTCGAAGTGTTTGCTTTAATTTTCTGTATGATACCATGACCCGTTATAACAAATGCTGTGAACAGTTTGACTTATTCATTCAAACAAAGAGCCTCAGGTCTCCTTGGACTAATGGATCTAACAGACTGCACAGACTAAAAGATAAAAGTCGTAGTGAAGAAAGCAGCAGAGGTAGTAAACTTGCAAAAGAGACCCACTCAGGGTTGCATTTCTTGGCGTTTCCATTTGGAAAAAAAAAGAAAACTAATATGACTGAGAATCCTGGAGCACAGCTTAGAATCTCTATGTCTCTAATTTATGAGGGCCGGCTCTGGAGAGGTGCTTAGCCTACTGTTGGCCATCCTCTCACCCCTGACCTTTGCCCTTAACGACTCTGATCTTCTGTTGCAAAAAAAACAAACTGTTATGACCTAAATCCTTCTCACAAAAAATCCTGCTCAGTTCCTTCACCTTTATAAAATAATTCAGGTATAAACATGACTTTTGAAACTATTGCTTTTCAACATTTACATTTACCAGAAATATCAAGTACCTCTCATTAAAAGGCAAAAATAAGCAGATTTCAATGGCATCTGTTATGAGGATTTTGGTTTACAGTTACAAAGGTACTTCGTATTTCCAAATAGGGACCTGCAGGATTTAACCAGAGAATCATCTTATAGCCCAATTTTTCATTTATGCACTTCAGATTAGTGAAGCTGATGGATAACACATGGGTTTAACAGACTTTGTGCTAAAGCTTCCAATACAGATCAGCAAAAAGAGAACTATTAACAAAATTCCATTTTCCTTCACGTTGAAGGTTCAACATTCAACATTTTCTTATGCATAAGAAATCATTGAACGTTGAAAAACATCACCCAGACACACATATCTTAGCAATACTGGATCCAGAGGAGCACAACTCAGCGTGGAAGCTGTTCCTGAGTGAACACTCAGAGATTGCTATTTTTAGGAGAATAAAATGACCAAATTAAGTGAGAGTAAACATGGCACCAGTTTTAAAAGAGGCCATTTTTCATCTTCTTTAGTTCCACTTCAGGTCTCAGAGAAAAATGTTACCCTCAAAACAAATATAAGAGCTTGGACATTTCATTAATACAACAGAATCAGATTCAGTTGATTTCAGAGGATCTAAAAGAAAAATTATCAATTACACCAAAAGAAACTATATTAATTATACTGTATGTACAAATATGGTGAGAATACTAACTAAATTACAGGTTAGAGATATACTTCCTTCAATTAGTGTCACAAAAGTTTAGAGACAAATTAGTCTTGTATATAACAAAAAACATCAAGGTAGCACATTATAGTACAATAGTTATAAAACAAATATATGACGATAAACAGAAAACATGTTTATTTCCAAACTTTTAAGAGGAAGTAGAAAGAAGATGAAGGAAACCAGAATCATGTGGAGAAGTGAGAAATGGACAAAAACTTAGCCTGCAAAATCTTTCAGTTTTGCCTTTGCTGGCACTTCAGGGCAATCTTGAAAAAATATTTTTTCTTCAGTCTAGCCAGATTTCAGCAAAGTGCTGGAGTAACTCAGTGTGACATCTGCTTCTAACACAAAAAAGTACAGAGGCCCACCCCTTCAAGATGCATTGCTGAAGACCACTCCTTCCGCTTAGACAAAACTAATACAAGTCTAAAGAGAAAGAGAGCCAGCCTACTGTTCACTGTGTCGCTGGGGAATCTGCGGGAACCGAGAGGTGAGGGGGGCTGCAGACCCTGTATGCACAGTTTTGTCCCAAAGGGGTCCTGTGCTACTTCCATTTCACAAACAACCTAAGGACTGCTTTGCAGGATGCGGGAAGTGGGGGAGGCAGGTTACAAAACACAGAAAAAGATAGAAGTCTGCGTCTGGCATGAGACCAGGTTTATATCTCAGTGACTGAGCCCTGACAAGAGGAAAGGGGAGGAAAGCTCTTAGCAAACTTAGATTACTTAAAACGCAGATTTCCTGCTTGATGGTGGTTTAAGCAGCTGATGTCAAATAATCATGAAGTCAAACAACTGAGATCCGAAGCCCATTTATTTTGGACTTCCACTTGAAGGAACCTTGAATTTTTATTATGACTGTTTTTGGCACAGTAGTGTAAAACTCTCATGTACACGATTTGCACTGATTAGCTTCACAGAGGGGATTTTTTTTAAATAAAGTATTATGACAAATGTTAGTTTAATTAAAAATCACAAAAAGCTTACACTCAGATGACCTTCTCATCAGCTTCAGTTTTACAAGGGGGTTATTTATTATTAGCAAATATAACAAATACAAATGCATTTTCAATCTTTTCAGCAATGTCTTTTTCCTTCAAGTACAAAGCTTGGGGACCTTGGTGAAATTCACAATAATGGGAATTTTGTTTTTTAACTGCTTCTGGAGATGCAAGAGGGTCAAAAAGATAACCAATCAGAACAAAGCCATGATGCTAATCCTGATTGTCAAAGATGAGAAGCAGCTGCTTTCTCTTAATTCACTATTCCAGAGATAGACTTGAGTCGTGTTCAGGGTGTATTCTGCCCTCTTCAATGACTGCTGGAGATAGGAACCTACCCCGCCAATCATGCAGAGCAAATCATATTTGGATAGATACATGGATGAATGCTCTCTTTTTCTTTCTTAAAATAAATATTCTTAAAGCATATTTAGGTTATTTTGTCTTCCAATCTAAATCAAATGTATTAAAAACGGTTACACCAAATGTTGATACAGCTGGATGTTGAAATTATTACAGCCTTTGTTTCTTATTTTTGTGTTGTTTCATTTAGTAAGCTTCCACACAATAATGTTATTTTTCTTTTTTCTTTTTTTTTGGAAAGTTTAATTAAGGACTGTAGTAACCATTCAGTAAAAAAAAGTAGGTAATTGAATTATTCTTTGGAATAAATACTGAGAACACAAAGAATGTCTAAATACTGGCTTAGATATCGGTATAAAAGCCAAAGTTCAAAGGAAAGATCTTTGTAGAAGAACTCAATCTTGAAAATAGAATAGAACATAATTAGGAATAAAACAAGAATTTGGAAAACACTGAGAGGCACTGATATTTGGAAGCAGAAATGAGTTGATTCTCACTTTTATTGACATTAACTTCAGCTTATGACCAATCAGTCAGGAAGCCAAAAAATATATAATTTTTTTTGGCAGTGAATTGACAAAAAGCAACACATGGCTGCACTAACAACAATACTTATAATATATATAGTTATAAAAAACAGCCAAAACTATTTTTATTTTTATTTTATTTTTAGAAACTGTGAGGTATTAAACAGGTGAAGTAAAAAAAAAACAAAAAAACATGTGAATGTAGAAAAAATATATAAGACAATCTGGTTCTCTAGGGCTTAAAGAGAGAGCAAGGAATGAAAACTTTCAGCAGAAAACAGGAAGGCTAGTATAATGTAGCAATAATGATTTGCCTGCTTTTCATCTTTCATCCTCTGTCCTATAAACATGCTAGATTCAGATATGTTTGCAGCCATTTTGCACATCAGTGATTCTCTGTAGGTATTGTTCAAACTTTCTTGACTTAAAATGTTGCATTCACAGCACCTGACGGCCACAAACATTTTGTTCTTTATAAAAATGAAATAACAAGTTTTTCTTGAGATATTTCTATATTTTTGTTCGTAATATTCAGTTAACATGTGAGGTTTAATTGAAATAACCAAAGTTTTGAGTTTGTTTTTGTTTTTTTGGAAAGAAACCTGTAATTAATTGTTGATCCCAAACATTGAAACAGTCTAATTTGTTTATCTCAGCAGAAGACAACAATATAACTACCTAAATTATTTTTGGTAAGATGTTTTGGTGGGTTTTGCACTTAGCAACATGAGTCGGTGCTTTTTGTATTTAGCCATGTTTTATGAAATGAAGATATGGGGATCTTTTTACAACTAAATTGAAATGAACGCAGAAACAAAGTTGCTAAAAGAGAAATCTTGTCTTCTCGTTACCAACATTCTTGTTTTAATTTTACTGTGGAAATCCTTCTGTAAAAAATAAGCCTTAAATATGACAGACTTTCAATTCTATTAAGAAACTACAGACTAGTAGCTGTATTAGCAGGTCAACGCTTTACATTTTCTACACGTCATGCTCTTAATGAATGAGGCCTGTGCAAAAACAGTTGGGTCTTAAGGAAGTTTAAAATACCCAAAAAAATATATAAAGGCTCATTTAATTTGGATGACAAAGACTCCTTTAAAATATGTATTAATTCCTCTGATCACCTTATTTGATTGCTGAGATTAATTCTCCCCTAGCCATATTTTTATGCTTCCTATTCTTTTTCCTGTATTGCACTTGGTGCATTTCTGGTTCTGCTTTTCTACAAGTAAGTCTGTCTCATATAGAGCCAAAAGCTAAAAAAGCAGATGCCAGTCCAATTTTTTTTTTTTGTCTGGCTCATTATAACCGACTTTATTTGGACACCTATCATTTCCTTCTCTTAAGCCCAGTAAGGGCAGACATCCTGCATCCCCCCCAATCCCAAGATGAAGCCCTTCTATGACCTTAGTGATGTGACACATTGCAGATTTAACCATATGCCAACTGCTCCGGGCAGGAGGCAACAACTCAGATCTTTGGCTGCTTTTCATCTTTTCATACAGACACTTAATATTACCTTTTATCCCAGGTCTTACACTTTTAAGTTGAGCTGATAGAAGCTGGTTTAAGTTCTGCAGATAGCTGACGGCTGTCCGGTCCTTCTATGACCTGCTGTGTTGTTATCATCTGTCTACGGGCTTAAGAAAATTTGAATTGAAAGGCATGGAACCATTTAGCCAGTGTAGATAAATACGGCTCCGCTATGTGATGACTTTGGGTGAAATTCATAAAGAGGATATTCAGTCTAGTCTCTTGAAGGAATACATATGGTGCGTATAATCTGGCAACAATCACTTATGTTGCATGCACACCGGACCCATTTTCTCTGTTTGCACTGGAGTTTATGCAATCTGGTGCTCATTTTCCACATCAAACCCAAACACAGTGTGGTGACTGTCTCATGAAACATGAAAGAGCAACCAATTAAAACCAATCGGCTGTATACATATGAAATAACCACATTTAACTGTAATCCCACTGTTATTTTAGAAGTAATGAACATGCAACACGTTTGAAAGCAGAAAATGTGTTTCAGTTAATGCTCCTCCCAGAAATAAATAGGGGGGCTTTTGAACTGATCTCCTTATTTTCCTGTCTGCCTAAAAGCTATTATGCACAAATGAAGTTTAAACCGGTATTTTCCATTTTAAAAGTACATTATACCTCAGTGAGTTTATTCCCTTTCACATTTCATTGCGGCACATGACAGTGGCTGATGGATCAGACTTTTTGGTCACTGAAAGCTCAGAAAGAGATTGCTACCAGATGAAAAGGTCTCAGAGTGCAAAACTGTGGTTTTTGAATGAATCTATACCTCCACAGTTTCCAAGTCATTTTATCAACTAAATAACACCAGTATGACGTGGATAGAGAGGGAACCAGGCTCCAAACAGTCTGATCATGAGACTTTAAAGAAAATTAGCTAAGGACAGGTTATTTTGTAAAACTAAAGGTAATTGGAGTTAATCTTTTTAAAGGAAATGTATAAATTGAATTTATGACTTTCTCGTGGTCTTCATTTCAAATTGGTCTTTAGATAACAAAGTCCAAAGTCAAATATCCAAAATGACCTAAGTAGTCATTTTTGTTAGCTACTGCTGTTAAGAACAAAAAAAAAAAAAACAGAGTATAGTCTGGAAAGAGGATGGATAAGTGTTAATATTATCCATCAAACGTTTGGAAAAAAAAAACTGTGAAGTTTTACCGCTTAATTTTCTCATATATTTATCTTATGAAAAATATCAGAGAACAGAGAAAAAATATGTTCAATAGCACACCTATATCTGTATTATTTGCAGTGTCTTTCAAACTGACAAATCTGGACACACTCATGCAAAATTAGTAAGAGCAGACAACAGTCTATTTAATATGCCTAATATGTTAAATTCAAAGCAGGTATGAAAATATTCTCCAGATAAGTCAACAGGTTGAGCTGTCAAGTTTTTATTTCTGTGTCAGTCAACATTTCTAAGATGACAGCTCAGACTTTTTGATTAAAATTAGTTGTTTCCTTGTGAACTGTTTTTTACTTCCTGCACATTGTCAGTCAAAAGAAGACGTCTGGTTTCAAAACAAAATATTCCCAAGTTGTGTAAAAAAATCAGTCATCTATCAAAAGTCTTTAGTTTGCCTTTAAGTATATTAAAAAACAAGATAGCTGACATTTGATTTCTTTTCTACACTAAAATTCATCCAACAAAAAAGAACAACATCTAATTAACAACAGCAAATAAACCAAACACGTTCCTACCATCGTAGTAACGTTTTTATATCAAAGTGATGGAGCAGTGGCCCAACTCACAGCGGAGAAGATTCAGGTTAGCAAAAGATTTTCATGTAACTTAAATATGAAGTGATTATTCTTATTGCCACCTTGCCAGACAGGACACTGTTAAAAAAAAAAAAGAGAAAAAAAAATAATAAAATAAATAAATAAATATGAAGTTTATATTTCTTTGCAAGGCTTTTTAGTGAAAAACTTTCTTGACTATAAATTCAGAGTTGGAGGGGCAGGTTCTGGGGCCCCATCTATACCCTGGGCCTGCATCAGAAGGATTGTCTATAATGTTGGGCATCACATTTTTCTTTCATTTGCTGACCAGAGCTGAGCTCTAACCCAGTACTTGTCATTATTTCTGAAATAAATAAAAAATTTTGTACAAAAACCTTGTGATCTAGTTATATAATATTTTTTTAACTAAATGCTAACTAACTTTTAAATAAATAAAAGCACTTTCAAAATGTATGTAATATGCACATGAGCAGGCAAAGTAAGGTTGTGTGCTTCAGGGTCACCCGAGCTTTAGAAATGCGGTGGTGATACAAAGCTGATCCCACCCATGTCTAGAGACTAGTGTCTGCAGTGGAAAATAAAACACTGTACAGCTGTGATGGGTAGGACTGTACCAAGCAGGATGGAAAAACACCATCAATGAATGGTTCACTAGAGGGTTGAGTCTGTCTGTTTGTGTGTGCATGCTTTTTTCTGATTGGTCACTGTTTTGGCCCCTTAATGAACTGACAGTCTGTCAGTGGTGTACCCCATCGTTCATCTGATGAGAGCTGGGATAGATCCTGCCCCCCAGGACATCCTGTATAGGACAAGGCAAGCTTGGAAAATAAATATATGCCTGAAAAAGACATTATCAGTATGATGCACATTATTATCTGGAGAAAATGTTGCATTTGCTAACTTAGGCTTACAGTATATCTGCATTGGTCCAAAGCAAGAACGACATTAACACATTATCACAGGCCTTAGTGTTTTGTTTTTAGTAACAAGGTGCTTAGCTTAAATACATTCCCTCCAGTTTCCTTACCAAAGTTGGTAAGATACATGGATGGATTTATATAGGTATTCCTTTTTCTCGTTTAGCACAGGTTCCATTAAAACGGATAAGTTATACACTGATTTATAGTACAAAAATTACCATCATCTCTAACATATTTCACAGAACTGAGCCAAGTGCAACAAGATAAAAAATGTTCTAAAGTTTTGACCTGCAGCTGCTCTCTGCTCTCTGAATCAAAGTAATGTTAGTTTCCAGTTCAAATTAGAAAGTTGCCATTTAATCATTCTATATCGTTCAGTTGCTTTAGTAATCCTAAGAGTTTCTTGAATGCTCTCAAAATGCTTCCATGCCTTGAACTTATTTTTCCCCTACTGTATGTGGTCATATCCCTAGATCTTACAAGACAGTTTAAATTGAAAGTGCTCACTAATAAATGTAGGTGTCCTTCTTTGCCAGTAGCAGATGTTCCCAGGTGTTGTAGGCTTCTTTAGTTTCATTTACAGCACACCAAGCATAGTGAGGTCTTCAACGACATGGTCATCTACGTAAGTCTTTGAGCAAAAGACAGTATAATGTTGCACTCACACCAAAAAGGATTACAGGGAATTTTCCGCTTCATTCCTGTGTTGTTCCTTCCCTGCTTTTGCAAACAGTTCAAACAGACAACATAGAAAACTCTGTGCTCGCTTCACCGAGGAGCTAATATCTGCTTTCCTGCTATCTTCAATTCTACACGAAAAAAGGATTTTTTCTAAACGAGTGACTTTAAGTCATTTTAATGTGAAAAACTGAAAATAAATGTCAACATCCTGGTTCAGGGAGTCTAGATCATGGTCGCCTTCTGCGGTACTTTCATCTGTCCATGTTCCAAAACTGCTATCCTGCTTTGGGGACGAATGACCAGGGCAAAAGAGATAAGGTGAGGAGGTGCTCTAGAGTTCAGACAAGAGCAGCAGGATTGGAAAGCATAAGGCCAGGCAGGCAGAGAGCACTAGAGTCGGCCTAAGGTGACTGGCAGGGAGCAACTAGAGAAGCAAGATTGATGAATGATTCAGCTATAGTAAAATGGCTTTTTTAAAGGCCGCCCACTTACTGTACCTCTAGAGTGGTGGTCTTCAAGAGGAGGTCCGTGACCCCTTGGGGGTCCATGGAGGCACTGCACGAGGGTCACGAAAGTTTTGGTTGATTAGACTGTTTTTTAATTTTTTTTATATTCCCCCTGCAATTTTTCCACTAATTTAAATGTCTTTAAATACACATTAACATGAATTCAACACACTGTAGTAAACAAATAAATGGAGGCAGAAGATGTCTTTGAGTCATCAATGCACACAGGAGCTCTTTCAAGATGGGCACCGTTTCATTCAAAACACCTGTCCCATCAACCAGGAATCAGAATCAGAAATACTTTAACAATCCCAGGGCAAAATTACCTTTGTTACATTAGTCCATCTGTAATACAGTGACTATAGGACCAGTTTGATATAACACAATTTCATACAATATATGAAATTAGGGGGTCCCCGCTCCATCTCACCCGTCAGTTGGGGGGTCCTTGGCCTGGAAAACGTTGAAGACCCCTAGTCTAGAGCATTTCTTAATTCGTCCTATTTCCTCGTAATTTTTAAACTTCCAATTTCTTCTAATTATTCCTTTTGATTAAAAAACTCTTAGTCTCCACTGCGATCCTTCACCATACATTACAACAATATTAAGAGCTGGATTGGTTGACGTGACGCATTAACAGAAAAGTTTAGAACTGTGAACTCCCTCAACATTTCTGTCCCCCAAAAAACTGTTTAAAATAGGTGAAATGCCTAATCTATATGTGAAAGATACAAAAGTACAAAAGTCTGATGTATCAGTTCATCAGTTCGTCTGTGTTGTTGTATCTTTTTCCTAACAGATAAACTAAAATGAAAGAAAAACATGGATTCTTATGAGGAATTTACTCCGGAGAGCCGCACTGTCGTTAAGATGTGTTTAAGCAGTTTAAACGCATCCATGGGCAAATTGAAAACACAGTGGGTGGATCTTTCTGAAGCATCAAAACAGATTCCTAGACTTCAGAGATTAATAGTTTTATCAGAAGCATTGATGCTACTGAAAAAAACAGGCAAAAGGGGGATTGCTTGGTGCTGCGTCTTGGAGCATCAGTGATCACCAGATGCCACAAGTTTAGGATGTTTTATAGAAAATGTTTTTGATCAGTGGCAGAATAAAAAAATTTGTTTATTTGTATTTTTTTAAGAATGTGAATGAGAAGCTCATCCAGGTCACCAATTATGTAAGAATCACATCTGATGACAGCAAGAGAGAAAGAAAAAAATGATGCAGTACAACCTGTCTCCATTTTGCCAACAGCTCTCCTCTGACTCAAAGGAGGGTGTTCTGCCACACAGAAATGGGAACAACTTTGTTGTCTGTCAGTCTGACACTGCTCAACCTCACACCCCCACACCCCAACCCACCACCACCCCCTCCCCTCCGGAGAGGTGGTTTTCTGGAATCTTGGGGAGTCTTGGCAGTGAGAAAGATCTGTGGTGTGGTCCCTCCTTTTTTCTGGGCAGGGATAAGGCAGAGATTGTGGCGCCTCTGAGGTTAGTGGGCTGTCTCATTGGGACACAATCTCCATCATAAGGCTATTTTTGCTCTATCTTCCAGCTTTTTCCTTTTTTTGTCCCACCAGACCACGCTTGTATTTTATTTCATTTTTCAACTTTTCATTTCAGGCTTTTTTTTTTTTTCCCTGTCTTCGTCATCTTACATACTGTACTGTATGCTTCATGAAGGAAAGCATATAGTACAGTATCAAATTTTTGCTTTTTGGATTCCAATATGTACTTGCTTCTTTGTTCTGTTTTTTCTGTGTCTGTCTCTGCCAATGCATTTTGAGCTCTGTATCACCGGTTACACTACATTACACTACAAAAAGCTCAAAATAAAAGAACCTGTCTTCCTTTTTGTGCTCTGATTAAAAGTTAACTCAAACTTTAATCTTTTGTAGAGATTTTTGCTAAGATCTTTAATTATTATTCGGGATATGCAGGTCTTGAAAAAAAGATTAAACAGTCTTCTTTGGGATCATAATGCCCTAAATGTCATGATTGTACTATTGAGGGGAAAGTTCTCTGCATTTACCCAGCTAATCCTACATGCTGAGTTCATTTGCATGCAGCGCTGTTAGGCCCGTGAGTCAACAGGGGGTTGCCAACTTTCAGGAAGGGAGTTTACCATCATAAAGCAGCTGTCCCACATCAACAGTTCCTGCAGACACAGACAGTGCAATGTTTGTGCCATTGGCCATTCTACACAAACACAATCCTGCAGCATTTTAGAAGCCTAGCAACAGCAAGCTCAGGGACTGAAAAGGCGTCTAGACCAGCTATCTCAAGAGACTTTTAGTTCACATTAGCACTTTAAGTTAAAAGAAACATCACAACACGGATACTAATGAATATCAAAATAATCCCTTCATTAGCACTGCAAACTGGAAGTAACTACCGTAAACTTCGTAAGTAGAATAAAAGGGGAATAAAATCAAAACAAAGCATACCGTATCACATGAAGTTATTAACATGTCTTCAGTTTCAAATAATGAATCGCATCAATAAAACTTTGATTCATTTAAAATACATCTGTTTTCTTCTCAGCAATCTCCCATTACTCACCAAACAACCAATGCTAAATGAGCTTTGTATCTCCCAAAAAAAGGAGTTTTACACAAAGTATGCTGTCAGCTGTCCTGGCAGAGCTGAATTCATTTGAATAATTTACTTTGCACAAAAGCATGGAACTGGGGAAATGGTTTATCCATCAATCTAGTCTGACACAGCAAGAGAAAAACACACTTTCTTCTCCATTTGTTGTTTATGTTGATCTAATGACGTTAAGAAACAGCAACTAGAGGCAGTTATATAATAAAGTCTCCTTTGAGGGGCCTGAAAAAGTAATCAAATGCTGTGAATCGGTTTGGTGCTGAAAGAGCACACCGTTTCCTCTCTGTCATCCAAGGAGCACCCTACCACGGTGTTCATTCTCTCTGGTTTCCTTCAGTAACCACATCTAATGATTCCCAGGCTCAAGCAGCGACTGGAAACTAACATACATTTCGATGTGAACACAGTTCTGTGAGCAGATCAAGTCTCTCTTTCCAGTCAGAGTACTCTTACGTCACCCCAATGATCCATACTACTCTACCACCCAGGCCTTAGAAAGACCACACCAAATCAGGAAACTCTAGAAGGGCATTAACGTAACATATTACAAACTGTAAACTATGGAAACTACCAGAAGTATAAAGAAAGCTATGACTATAAACAAGAGAATTTGTTACCTCTAAATAAATTACACAAGAAAAGAAAAATCTATATTTAAAACCAATGTTAAAATAATACTTATATTTCTCTTTATTCCACAACTCTTTAAATGCAACAAAGGTGATGACAGGTTTGTATTTATTTAACTCTAAGTTATAAATAATGTTGGTTTGGAGTGGGGGAAAAAAGTTTTATCAAAAAAAAACATTCAGTATTAGTTTAGTTTGAAATCTCTCTTCACTTTCCCTTTCTTTTTTGTACCATATTTGAGGTAATGGATAACTCAAGTATATAAATGATATACGTATAATGTACAGAGCGACAATACAGAAGGACAACATGTGATAGTGAAAATGCAACTTCTTTTTTCACTTAAAATACCACACAAATAACCCGGATCCTATCTGCATAGAGTTTGCAGAGTCTCTCCATGTACATGCACCCTCTGAGTAGCCTGCTTTATCCCAGAGCCTAGATACATGAACTGGAGGTAATTAGCCACCATAAGCACAGCACATTTGTGTTGGACTAAAGAGGAGATTAGTGTTTTGAACTTGTTACAAGGCATCACTTTTTCCTCTTCCAAAAACAGTTGCGCACCTTTTCGTTATTTATTATTAAATATAGCAACATGTAAATTGTTCTGAGAGATCAAAATTAAAGTATTTCTGTAAAAATAAACACAATTCCTTCTTCTGGAATTATACTTCAGAATATTTTTGTTTTTCTTCGGTTCCTATGTATCTGCTGCGACTGAGGCATTGTCTGTTGTATGTCCAGGCCAAAAAATCTTTTCAGCTTGTGTGTTTTGGCCTCATCTTGATGCACCCTTTTCCTGCTACACAAACTCTTGCCAAATACTCCGGCTTTGTTTCACCTTCCCAGACTGGGAACAGAACACTCTGACAAATACTGTTGCAGTTTGTCTCACTCGCTTTCTTCAAACAGACAAATTATTTATGTATTTTTTATTTTAATCTTAAACAGCTGTTATTTATATTTCCAGTTTAACAGAAAATCTGAGAAGCCTCTGACAAAAGTTTTTTTAATTTTCAGCTTAGCATGCAGATCTAGTTCCCATTGGTATAAGAGCACTATGAAAAAAAAAAAAATACACTGTGCGATATTTTCAATCGTTGCACGCATCTGCAGCTCAAACTGCACAATGTAGCCGCAGGGTTTAATAGTTCACAGCTAACGTTGCATGTTCTCACATTGTGCGGCCGGACACTAGGATGCAAACTTACAATGGCCGACTGAATTTCAAACTTGTTTGAATTTCTACCGACTTATGATTCCTGATTGGAAGGTGGTCATTAGAGGCTGCTGGCCCCTCGTTATCCCCTGTATACTACAGAAAAAGACACGCAATGAGGCTGAAAGTCAGCCCGATCGAAAATTCTTGCACAACTGGAGAATCGGCCCAAAAATGCAAACAATCATACAGTGTATGCCCTGCTTAACCCGTGTCTTTTATTAACCTCCCCTGAGCCTTTTTTTTAACCCATCTTACAATTAAATACTTGTGTTTTATTTGGTTTATAACACATAGTATTGCATTACCGATAACACGATTTTCACTTTCGTTACAAATGAAAAGCCAAGAATTGTGAAATACACCAGTATTCAGCTGCCTTTTCTCTGATACATAAAACTAATCAAATTAAAAAAATAAATAAATAACATTTCTGTAATAATAATCAAAATAGCACTCCTGCAAAATCACATTGTGTAATACAAACCACATATACTGCACATCACCTATAACAAACCATATCCCACCATTAGACATAGATTTGTTGCAGAAAATCGTTGAATTGTAGGGAAGGGAAGTTGCTCAGAGTCGATGTTAAAAGGAATGCAGCTAAAGCTATGAAATCTGTCCAAGCTACAATACAAGTACATTAAGGCTTCAGAATGGTACAAGCAAAAAGCTATATGTGAACTTTATTTAGAATCTGTCAAGTAATTGGAAAACTTCACAGTTGCTATTAATGGAATCGGATAGTCTGTGTCATGATCTTAGCACTGATGTCTGATCTGATTACTTTTCTCACACACCTGCTTAGCTCTGTCCATTTCTTATTACCTGCTTATCTGATTCACTAGTACTAGTCTCTATTGAACCAGCCTTGAGACCAGTCATCAGTGCCAGATTATTTTGAAGCCGTTGGTGAGAAGTTTTTTCTGATCTAATTCTGCCTCCCACCCTCTGAGCCTGCCTTCCTGTCTAATCTGTTTGCCTAACCTGTCTTCTGACTCCTGCTGGATCTCTGCCTGTCTGTGTAACATACCTGTAACTGTTACCTGACTCTGTTTTGGATTCTCCCTTGGAACCTCACTGGATTTCTGATCTCCTGGCTGTAACAACCATGCATGTCACCAACATCAGCTTTTGGATCGCCCACTGGATTATCCTGCCTACCTTCTTCTGTTCAGTTCTGATCTCCTGCCTGTCCTCCAACCATTGATACATCTGCGTCTGGGACTCTGGCAACCACTGCATCCTGTTGGCAGCCGACAAGCTGGAACCAACCTCACCCTCTGGGCTCGGACTGGACAATAAGACCAGGTTAGTGACTCACACATTCATTATCAACCACTTCTAGATCGACGTGGTCACTAATCTGTTGTCTACGCCTGCAGAGGTTCCCGCCTTAGATGCCAACGCTGTTCACTTCGGTTCAGTTTCCTATAAATGTTTAGAGAAATCTGTTTGTTCGCATGGAATGCTGGATCCTACTGTTCTGATCTGGACAGTTTGAACTATTGTGCAAAGAAGATTGGACATTTTTTGAGGGAACGTAACATATAATGAAGTTTATGGCCTTGGTTGCAATATAAGAATAAAATAGGGAATAGATACTGTTATAAGGTACCGTACATTTATTTAGTAATGAAACAAAAAAGAAAGCTGTCCTTAAGAGTTCACACAGTTGTTTGGCCTGACATAAAACATGTGTGTCTGTTTCCTCACATGGCTAAACCATGTAGATAGAGTATGAATGATAAGCAACAGTCTGGCAGTTTGTTGCAACAAGAGACCATACGGTACAAATGGGATAAGCATGTTTCTTATGGGAAGTGTTTTTCAGACCGATAGTCTGGACAAATTGAACCTAATCATGCTGGCACTCCATTAAGGCACCCCCTATCTATTATCAGAGACCAGTGGGAGGAAGAGGGCAAAAAAAGGCCTAAACTGCAGGGACAATCATGTCTAAAAGAAGCTTTGGGTTCGGAAAGAGAGGGACCACATGAACTTTCTCTCATTTGTGTCCATCAAGACAGATGCAGGGGCCTAACCACAGTTCATATGTGAAAACTGGAGGCTTACAAGGGTGAATGTGCTGACGCATTCAGTCCTCTGCAACTCTAGTATCCTCTTGAAATAAAAACCTCTGCAGATATACAATATACATTCATCTGATAGCTGCGTTTACAATATCTGTTTATACGTCAGGATAAATGTAAGCCTTCTCGTCAGCAGATCCTGATGTTTCTATCGCCAAACAAACATCCCAGGTTCATCTACATGCTCTCCAGGCTTCTAAATGTTGATAATGTCATGTGAAAGCTGAGACAGCAACATGGTTTAAAAAAAGAACAGACATGAAGTCAAAAAAAAAGGGACAGCTTAACTCTAAACAGGCCCCTACATTTGAAAAAGCAAGAAGTCAAAGAGCGATGTTTGTACAAAGCCCAGCCTTCCAGGTTTAATAAATTGCCTCTCCTCTGTAAATTTAGGAGCCATCCTAAGTAAACGCTCTGGTGAAACCACAGTGGTAAACCATTTATTTGGGATGATGCTTTAATCATGAAATCGATGGGGTCTCTTTTTAGGCCCCATCGTTTTCCAACATTACCATGGTAACAAACTGCCGCTACAGCTTCATATACACGCCACTTTTGCACTCCCACTGCATGAGGTAAATACTCACATCTGCTTCGTTCCTCACTCTTCCTTTTTCAACAACCCATCTTTGTTTCTGCCATTTTACAGCATCAATTTGCCTTTTTTTCCCAGATAAGTACAATAAAACTCAAGCTTTATTAAATTAAAAGGGGGGAGAGCATTTTAAAAAGTGGTGAATTGAAAAAAAGAAAGGTTTAGGAAAAAAAATTGTTGACAAAAAGTTGAGTTGAGTTAAAAAGTTTTTTACACTGTGTCTAATTTTGTCAGAGTCCCTTACCAGCAGTGGAGCCCCTCCCCCACTCCTCAGCACAAACATTTACTATGCTTCTGTGTATGTGTGTCAGCATGATGAATAAAGGAGCGGAACCAGGGCATAGGGTGACTTCACACTTAAACAGCTTGTTTACGAGTAATTTACAAAACTGCAGGAGAGGCAAAGCCCATAGGGATTTGACAAATAAAGTTTATTATTATTTTTTTTTTTAGAAATACATCATCAGAGTGAGAAAATGTCCCTGAAAACTTTTTATTATCCTGTACTATCTTTAACAGTGTTTTCTTACAAGCAAATGGTTTTCCTTTTATTGGTTCTTTACAGAGAAGAGGATTTATGTTCAGTTAAAAGGGAATATGAGAAGAATATAAGAATTAGAAAGATACCAAAACATATGTAATAAAATAGGTATACTTTAGTTTACAAAGTCCCGGGAAAGAAAAGGCCATTGATAAAACATGGTGCGACAGAGCTGTAAACAGTAATGGTAACAAAGGACGAGTGAGACTTCAAACTGGCTGAAAATCAAATCCAGTACACAAGTTTTTTTTTCTCTTTGTATACTGATAACTTAAATACCTGTTTGTAAAGTCCTATTATGCAAGAACTCTTTTTCTTTTTACTATTTCTAAGAGAAGTTTGCTTATTTCAGAAATTCAACTCGCATTGTGAGGATTAAAATAATACAGATTCATTTAACAGGCTTTAACTTCGAGTATATATTTTTTCCAGGGCTGAAACAATTGGATTAAATGTGACTAATTGATTATTGAAATAATCATCAACTAATTTAAAAACTGATTAATCGTTAACTGGAGTGTAGAGACTGTAAAACATGCCTTTAGCTGACAGAGCAACTCACCTTTTGCAGCAATTATACCAAAATTGTAAAAAAAAAACAAAAAAAACAATGTACAACTTTTGCATTTAAGATAAAAATCTGTTTTGTCTGACAATATGCTCTGTCCAGTACTCCTCATGTGGAAAAGCTTTATTTATTTAATCTTTTTTTTGTTTCACTTTTTTTTATGGGTAAAGAAGATGGATGTTCAGAAAGTGTAATATCCAACCTTTGTTAACAGAATGCTGAGTGGAAGAAAAAACTGGTAAAAATTGTAGTAATCCCCCCGACATACTACTGAGTGCCTCAAGTGTAAAGTATTTTCAAAGGAACTACATATCTGGGTTAACTTTTTCTGTTATTGATCATATGTAATATTCATATCCTCAGTGCAACAAAATAGTTGTTTTTTTAAATTATCATTCAGTGTTTGATCAAGCTTCTATAAAAAGCTTCAATTTGAGTTGAAACAGTCATGGCCTTTTTTTGTTGGCTCTCTTTTTAATTTTAATCTGCATTGGCCCTGATATTGGGCTGATAATCATGTCCCCTTACCACTGAACACAGGGCCTCAACAAGCTCACACCCTGCACAGGATAAGGTGTGTCAGGATGATGAATAATTCACAAAATCAATGAATGAAACAGTGTGCTCCTGGTTTAAAAATGCTTTTCATTTGGACTCCAAATTTGAAACTTGTTATGTTCAAAGTTGAAAAAGGAGTTAGTCTCATTACATTTATGGTTCATATAGTGCAAGATAAATAGCTCAACATCAACGTCTTTTAGGGTCTAAAGATCTAAATGTCTTATTTTGCTGATAGCATGTACCCTTGTCTTAGAAAACCTTTAAAGCCAATAGAAATAACAAGATATCTTATAGGATTTAGCCAAAACAACCAGAATCAAGATGTCTGTATAGATTTTTAAAAAACAGACAAAAAAAACATCTTATACGTTGTTGTTGAGTTATTTCATAACAGTTGGCAATGGGTCTGAAAAACCAATAGCTTTCCTTAATCTTGAATAATCCAATTTACAATCCAATATAATCTACAAGTGTAAATCCCATGGCCTCGTTTTCTTAAAAATATTTATAGAAACATTCAAACAAGATGTTTCTTATTTCAGCTTGGGAAATAGACAGATGATTAGAAATGACACTTGGTTGTAAGGAAAATCTGATCCAATATGATCAGGAAACACTCAAATAGAGATAAAACAATATTCTGTGGAAAATTCATGTGGGGAATTGAGGCGTGTGTGCTTGCAACAGAATCTGATGAAAGTTATCATGTATAATTTAAGGTTTGAATGGAGACAGCGTCTCAAACCAGATGTCTGGATGCTTTCAGCCTCGAGAATTATGCATCGACTTTCTGAAATCATCAGTAACTTTGTTTGCACCTACTTTTCTATTGTTCAGTCTCTTCATAGATCTGGGTGTAAAGAACTTTTCAAATGTCACACAGCTGACTGTACAGTGTATCTGAATGCCAAACCGTTAATAAGCTGTATCTTTTCAGGATGATGGACGCAAGCCTATATACAGTGTGCTTAGGGAAGTTACAGTTAAACAGAAACATTTCAGGTCACATTCAATGTGCTGCATTGCAGTAAGGATAGTCACTGCTCCTGCTTGAGATGATTAGACGGGTACATTTCGCCCTCAGCCTGGGTTTTAATAAAAGGTTGGTGCAGAGCAGCAATCTGCATTACTTCAGTTTTGAAAACAGCTAAAATCTATTTTTGAGTCTTTGTGGTTTTAAATTCAACATGTTTTAAATTCCAAAACATAAACCACATTTTTTTCACTTTGTCAAAATCTTTCTTGACACCAAGACATGAACGACAACACGTCCATCCTGGTTTTGTGTTGTCTGCACCAAAATCGCAGATCTTGAGTTTAAATGCCAGCTCATGCTAATTACAGCAGACAGTCCCACAGCTCTCTGCTCCTTGCAGACTACACACTACCTAAGTCTTACACAGCAATATAAACACAGGGTTGGCCTTTCAACACCATAGTTAAAAGAAGCGGAGAGACAAATCCAGACACACCAGACCAAATTAGCCATATTGATGAGGTACTCAACCCTATGGTAATTTGTCCCCCTGCAACATCTTTAAATCACCTCCAAGCACTCAGAGGAAATCAACATTAGGCGAAGCTGTTGTCTTTTATTACAACTAATCATTGAGGGAGATGCATCATTATAGAGAAAATATTGAATTATTTCTTTCAGCAGGATTATTGCAAATAAATAGCTTATTTACTTTCTTTATGTGAGTTATGATACTGCACTTCAATTAGAAAATACTTTATTAACCCAAAAGGGCAATTACATGTTGTAGTTAGTCATCAGCTTGTTTTTCAACATGTTGTAAATGTCAATAGCTGCAGGCAGGAAGGATCTTCTGCATCAGTCTGTCTTGCACTGTATCTGGAAAAGCCTTTGACTAAAGAGACGCTCAGTTGTTGTTTTTTAAACAATCTTCTGAAGAGGATGCTCACTCTTGTCAATAATTTTCTTCATTTTATGAAGGATTTTTCTTTGTGAAATGGTCTCCAGAGGTTCTAGAGGAGTTCCCAAAACAGAGCCAGCCTTCTTTATCACTTTTTAAAGCTTTTTTTTAAGTCATTTGCTCTGATGCTGCTATTATGTGGTTTTAACATCTTTCCAAGAGTGGTAATAAATGTTGCTCGGACTGCACCAGTGGGACACTATGGTGCATAAGCAGACACAGACTCTGGTTAAAACAGTCCATTTTTGTTCGAAGCCAATAGAGACAACAGTGGTGAACCACAATGTAAGAGTAGAGGGTCTCTTCACACACTTCTCCCCATCTGTGTGGGGTATCATTCCCTCCCAAGTGCTTTGCTTTACAGGGCTTGGATAAACGAACATGGTAAAACTGGGTTGGGTGAAAAAATATTGAAAATGTTTGACTAAGGATTGTTTTCTATTTCTCTGCTGTGCATTGGGTTCGTGGAATTTCAAAGTGGAAAGGGCAATTTAATAAGGACTGTGTAGCGATATTATTCACTAACATTCAAATGCAGTTTACAGAAAGATCAAAAACTGATTTAAAAATGAAACAGCTGAGGGGACATGTAAGCCTTCATCCTATTTTGGTTCAACACAAACAAAAAAAGTATTTATTCTACAGCTCCGGTCCCTAGACTCAAAACAGAAACTGAGAAATTTCATAATGTTGTTAAATTCAATCATCTGCAAAATACCCTGCATTGCCAGAACAGCATTGATTCCCATATAAATGTGGCCAAACATAGCAATTCAGTATCAAAAACTGCTACTGCTTCGATGTACAAACCCAAACTCCCACAACATGCATGAAGGTACTGAATCATTTCAACGTTCAGTCCTCTTTTTAGGATAATTAGATCTGGTTTTAAACCAAAGCGGGCCTTTTTTGAGGACAGAAAAATGTTCAGTAACTCTATGCTTCAGTATATGAATGAGTTTGCAAGCCTGAGAAGCATTTTCCTAAACCACGAAGCAACCGAGGGTGTTGAGGTTGCTGGCATCCTCACACGATGCATTCTTTAAAAGTCGTTCTGGATATGAAGACATTTGCTGAGTGGTTAAGATATTTTAAGGTTTTGTAATGTATTCCTTTTTTTTTTCTTGGAAGATATTAATTTTGCCATGAATGAAAGATTCAACAATCTGGCAATGACAGGCATTGAATTATAAAACATCTCACCCTGTTTTGTGTAATCTAGTTAAGGTGGTTACTGATTTTTTTTTCTTCTTTTTTTTACCTGGCAAGCCGTTACGCTGCATCTGCTTTCCAGTCTGGTGGCTTCTGATGGACAGCAGGGGCTTGGATGGATGATTTAGCACAGACTTGCTTTTGAACAGAAAGAATATCATGAGCAGATGATACTTCCTGATGCCCAGCTTGTTTAGATGTGCCAAGTGCCTTGCACATGTGCGATAGTACCAAGGGGGTGGTGAGAACAGAAGGCCTGGCAGCCGTCATCACAGCCAGTTTCAAGGTCTACCCCCTCTCCATTAATTTGTCTCAAAGAAGGAGGCAAAGTGAATAATTGCCCATTTTAAAAGGTCAAACTAAGGACCTCATTTCCAAATGTAATGCTATGAAAACACATGCTGAACCTGAAATGCACTGAGATCCACAAGTCAGCCCCTTTGGGTCACTCTAAGGAGGACTAAACATCCCCAGGCAGGCAGATGTGCTACTATCACCTGCTCTCATCCTGATGTCATCACACCACAGGGACACAGAGGGAAGCAAAGAGGCATAAAGGGATCACAGCAGAGACACAACAATGTGGGAAAAGGAAATTGGAAGAGATAAGAACCTGGTGAAGCAGACAAGGCAAGGAGTGACAACCAGACAATGAGACAGGATGCCTCAGCGTCAGAAGATATATGTTACAACTGGGATCAACAACTGGATCCCACAGCTGAGCCAGAGCTTTGTCACTGCTGCCAGAAGCCTAGTCCCTCGATGGACCTTCAAGTGTTTTTGCTCTTTTTCTCAGACTTTGTTTTTTCAAAACACCAACACTCTTTCAGAAAAACCTAGAGGTCTTACTAGGAGGTCTGCTTCACCTGCCGCTGACAAATTGGGAAACATCCTGTACTGATTACATTTCTTAGCCCATGGGAGACATATATAAAGTTTCTCTTTCTTGCAGAAAATAACCAGGAAACCAGTCCAGCAGAGTTTTATCTTTCAGAAAATTCCATGCACAGGTGGCTGCACTGTAGCCTCTTCACAGCTTTTACATTGAGTTACAGGTAACGACTGACACATTCAGACAGCATGCTTTGTACTTACATGGACCATTCTAAACTTTTCACATACACTGAAAAGCTTACAGCATGACCCTTGAAAATGCACAGGCTGTATTATTAGATTTAGCCATAACAACCAGAATGTTGATGCAGCAAGCATTGTCTGAATGGTAACTAAGTAGGCTATTGTTAGTTAACGTATGCTACATAACGAACACTCACAATGAACTGTAATAAAAAAGACACATCATTAAGTACTTATATATCATCTGTGGATTTGCAGTGAACAGTGGGGAAACTTCCCTTCAGTCAGAGTCTTAGCAAATCTGGCTATGTGCTATTAGCCTTTTTTGAAAGAGTACTTTGTTTTTTGGGCTAAATACAATCTTATTTGGTCAATAACAATAATGATACAATAAAGGCATTCAGCCCTTTTCTTCATAACTGGAAAATGTGCACAAACTTATTTTGTTTATTGCATCCAACAGCCTAAATGTTGCCTTTTTCAGCAGCCCATTTTACAAGGTAGATCATGGTAAAACCAGTTGATGAAACATGCTACTCTTCTGATAAGTGTGAGCAGTGCCAGCCGATTGTGACCTAAAAATCTCATTTTCCAGACAGTGACAAAAAAAAGTACATGTTGCCAAATAGTGCCTGAATTTTTTTTTCATGTTGTTTTTGTGCTTGGATTGTTTTAGAAGATAGAGAACAACCTTTAAAATCCTTTTAATGAGATGCTTGAGAAAAAGCCCTCATTTTTTCTGGCAGAGACTTTTCATCTTCTGTATGGAGCATTGGAACCTGCAGGACTGCTCCTCCCGAACCTTTTGCTGTGCACTGCCAGAGAGCTGGCTAAAAAAAGGCTATAGCGTGTGTCTTCTTTTCACATAAAAAGGATCAATTAAAATGATTGGAACTATTTGCAGCAGCATTTACATCATTAATTATGAATGGATGCCATATTCATTACTAAATCCAGCATCCTTAACAAATTCAGATTTTCCAGTTTGAAATTCTGCGAAATTCAGTGAATTGAGACTGGAACCTCGATAAAAACAATTTTGGAATAAAAACAGAATCCACCTTAAAAATTTGTATGTATATCAGCATGAAACTAATTACAAATACTTATTAAGGCCTTAAATGACTTTTAACCACTTTATCTCAGAGCTTAACATTTACATTATAATCATAATATCTGTTATACTAATTGCTGCGTTTCCACAACTACTTCTGAGCTGATAGTGAATCTACAGATGTCTAAACAGACATACATAAATAAATGCAGCCAACTGTCTAAAGACACTGACCTTAACGACCAATCATCTGTTTGGACGTACATTAGTGTTTATGCGCACATCACTGCCCTGGCTTAACTCAAGAGTAAGTGCTCAGGGAAGTATTACATTCACAAATACATTAAGTAGCACATCCAGTTTCCTGCAATTTTGACATTCCTGGAAAATGCTGTTATCCCACAGAGCCACAGGGAAGCTTAGTCGTTATGAGGAGGAAAAAGAAACAGAAGTAAAACCAAATGCTGAGTCAGCTATGCTTCAAGCTAAACCAGTCTCACAGTAAGACAGGCTTGTCTAGCATTAAAACTGACAGGTGAACATTTAATTTGACACACACAATGCCCAGACGATTTTCTGGTAAGAAATGATTGCATGGTTTGTGCACTAAAATACAATTCTGAAATAGGCATTTCCCTCACATCTCCGTAATTAGTTTCTCTTATTTTCAGAAAGCTGAAGTCTTGGAACATTTTTATTGTAAAATACAGTTGGTATGCATGCGGCATTACTTTTCTACCAGACAGGTTTGCTGTCTTTTTTTTTTTAAAAGTACCAGATATAAGAGGCTGTTTTTCAGAAATCTAATTTAGAAAATGGTCATAATAAACAATGCTTATGCAGTGTCCTTAGAAGCCTTGTCAAAATAGAGACATTATTTAACAGCAAATGAGGAGAGTTGAAATTAAAATTAAAAACAAGGTAATTGCCTAAATAGGCAAACAGACAAAGAAACTAATTTACGTTTCTAAAGGGCATCTGCATTGCACAACTTAATTTCTTATCAGGTAACTTTTTAAATCCCACTTCGGTTTTCCATTTGAATTAATGAGTTCAATAATAACAGCAGAGACACAAAAAGGCGAAAGCAAAAAAAAAAACTTTTAAAATTCAATTTCAATGCACCTGCACAGACATTTTGAAAGTCTATAGAGGGAAACATGAACAATCACTGCCTCTGCTTTTGAATTCTGCATATCTCCGTATTGTCATTATTGCCACAAGCACAACTAATTATTTTTTAATTAATATAAGCCATTTTTTTATTAGCCCAACTTGGTGATAGGAAATGGGTTTTATGCATTAAAATGACTCTTATAAGCATTTGGCTGGTGGTTACCAGTAGCTAGCCGGTGTAGTAAAAGACCATAGAGACCACAAGGGGGTGGTGTGAAAGGAAAGACCTTCATTCAGTCACTCATACTTTTTTCTCCACAGCAATTATAAAGAGTCTTTTTCTTCCATAGACCGGATACTTTTATGTTGGTAAGAACGGAGCAGTGATTTAGAGTGCCACTTCACTGAGGTTCCTCTTTCAACTAGTCTGCCTTTAAAGAATTCAGTGTGAAATAATGAATATGTCTCAGAGTTGCTGTTTGAATGCTGGGAAACTCTTTGCAGCGACACTTAAGTTGGATGCATGCAAAAAAGAAGTAATGTCCTCAGCAAACAACCTAAAGTAGAAAAGAGCACAAAAAATACTTACAAAAATAAAGGTATAAGGCTAAGCTTGTCAGCATCATATTAAGTCACAGTTCCCACAAAGAAAAGTTGTTTTCTCTTTTGGCTGCTGTAATCAGCGTTTGTCTTAAATTACTGAGGGGATTGCAGCAATGAACAAGGATCCATTCTCTAATGAAAATTGGGGAAGTGTCATAAAAAACTTATTTTGTTCCATCATCACGCCTTACTAATAGAAAATGAAGGGAGATCAGATAAGAATTGCAGAGGGAGACAGGCCAGCAGACAGAAAAGGAAGCCCCCCTGCTCATGTCACCTCCGCCACTTCTGCGAGCTCTTGTCAGGGTTCATTTCCCCCACAGCTGCCAGGAGACCGCTCTCGCTTTTCTGCTGGAGCCAAAGCAACCCCCCCTTACCCCACCCCTTACATAAAAAAAATCAGACAGAGGGACAATTCTTAGGAGAGACCTTTTCTATTAACAAATAAATTCAGTGATTTTTATTTTATTTCTTACAAATTAGGCTGGCTTTGTCTCTTTTTCTTACTTTTTATTGCTGTTTTAATTGCTGATATGATCAACCTTGCATTTTAGTAATTTCTTTCTAGTTTTTTGCTCATTTTTGTTTCCTTTCAGTTCTAATGCCCCTGTATAGCACTTAGTTTTTTTAAGCACTTTATAAACAAATTATTATGATGACTATGATGATGATAATGATAAAGGATTCAGATAAAACCTCTTTAAGATAAATCAACCTCATTCTAATCAAGGCTGTTTGAATTAGGGAAGTAGTTCTTTATCTTCCACAGATGTCAGCCTGTTATGCGTCTTCTGAGGGCTACACAATTCATCACAGACACATCGCTATTGCAGTTTCATTATGTGCCCTGTTAGTAGCCCATATAACTAGTTCAAACACAACAGATGTTGGCATGAAAATTTAAAGGGTTGTGACCTCACACGTTGTATGCCAATAATATTATGAGCCAACTTGATATAGACTCACTGCAGTAGATATCAACATCTTAACCAGATGTTGGTGGACATGATGAAAAAAAAAACTTTCCATTACCTTACATAATTCATTTTTAATGTCATGCATGTCATGGTCTTGTTTCTGTTGTGCTTTACTTTGCTCCATGTTTCCTAGTTTTATTGGTTTAATTCCTTTTTTGTTGTAATTCCTAAATTTATGTTAGTTCTCATGTTTTTCTGTTCTCTGTTGCCCTCTAGTGTGTGTGTGTGTTCCTTTCCCCTTTGGCTCCCTAGTTGTCTCTTCTCACACCTGCTCCTTGTCAGCTCGTTAGCCCTGCCTTTGTCTCAGTCAGCTACATATGCTCTCCCTCTGCTCTCACTCTTTGTTGGTTCCTTGTCATTGCTGTCCCCCCATGCTGTTGCCTGCCTGCGTCGTCTCTCCCTGGCTCCTTGTGTTTGGTTTCCCCATATGTCTCCGAAGTTCTGGTTTGTTTTACAAATTATTAGTTGTTTTTTTTGGATTCCTGCCTTTGTTAAACTCTTTCCTTTGATTAAATCTACAAGAAATCACCTCAGCCTCTGTCTCTGCATTTGGGTCCTTCAAACCACAACCAAACCCTGACAATGCAGGCCTATAGATGAAACGTGACAAAATATGATGGATTTTGAGAAAAACGCAGGCCTATCACATCTTAGAAGCAGGAGTATCACTTCCATTGCAGCATGCTATGTACATTGTGTGTACATCAGGATTATGGAAGTTAACTGTGCAGAGTCAAATAATATATTTGGCCATTTTTTGCCTATGGGGCCCTCTGTCCCCTAATGCAATTAGATGACCTGAGCTCCAACCTTTCAGCAACAATGATAGTTGAACAGTTTGCATCAGTACAGACAGAGCATAGACAGAATTAATATTTCTGTACTATTAGACTAAAGTCTTGGTATGTTGCTGCGCATATATACTGTATAAATAGCATCTCAGGAGGCCCTTTAAGGTCATCCTTCTGTAAGGTTATCCAGTCATGTTCTTAAGTCCTCAAATCTCTCTGAGTCCAAGCCCTTAAACCTCAGTCTTTTTAAACCTGACTTAGAATAAGGGACTGAATTGGACTGAGCAATATTGTGTCCCGAAAAAATTGCACTTACTGACACTAAAACAAAGAACTGGGAGGGGATATACGGGATCATGTAATATGTATGGTGTAAAATATAAGAAACAAAAGACAGCTTTTAGTGTGGCAAGATTCTACAGTGGCCACAGAAGAGAGGTACTGCACAATAATCGGGTGTTAATCGATTTGAGAGATAGGTAGATCAGTAGAATGCAGATAACAGGATGAGGATGCTGCATACTTTGCTTGTATTAAAAGGCAAGCTCGTAGACTGCAACATTAAGCTTAGCTCTAAGGGGGAATTTCACTCAATTTCTGACACATTACTGTGAGTGAATCCCACCACACCGCTTTTATTTATCCCATTATCCCTGCCACTTGATGAGTAAACACACGACCCAATAACCCACCAGATTTATTGTAAAATGTAAAACGACATAGTGATCGTTAATGAAGCAGGTTTATCATTTGGGTGATCATTTTAAACTTCCATTGAGTTTAAATGATAAAATTGTTGCACAATGAATTTCTGACCCTCCTCTCTACCATACCTGGAAAAGACCTTTATTAAATTTTCGACACGGCAAAAAAACGAGTTGACTTTCCTAGTGACTTAATTGTACAAGCCATATTATCAGATAATTATCGAGTGCATGCTGGGGGGAAAGGGAGATTTATTAAACTACTTTTATTGCATATCAAAAATGTCTCTCCCTCATTGCAGCCATGATATTTCGTACTAATGGATTTTATGGATCCAGAGCTTGTGCTGCTAGCATATTATTAAATGACCATAGTATGGGTCAAATTAATTACTTAATCATATGAGTAGTTTTCTTTTGATTCCCACATTTGTAATTAAGTGTAAAACAAAGAACTGAGTCACTGAGACACTAAAAAAATGGTTCAAATCTGTGATGCCTTAAATAAAACTTTGGTTTGAAGTTTAATGTTTTTAATACTTAAATACTTCATTTACCATCCAGTACAACTATTTTCTTTAAAGCTGATCTTCAATGATGGATTCCAAGATTAACTGCTGTTACAGGCTTATATTCAGCTCTTTCTAAACACCCCACTACATCTGATTATAAAATCATCTAACAAATCAAGTGATGTATCATTGATTGAGACAGAACAGCACAGGCGCAGAAGTGTGGAGCCAAAATTTATTAGAATAATGATAAACTGCTGTGCTGGTGACCCACAGAGTAAAATAAATAGGGAACCGTCAAACCTCTGAATTAATGATCACAATGCCCTTATTGTAATGGGCTTTTTTTAACCAGAGCTATGGATGCAAAGGGGAGAGACAGTGAATTTCATCTACTGAGAAAAAAAAGGCATTTGTCGACTTCCTGCTGTGATGTTTGGATGTAAAGCTGGCACCCTAAGTAAAAGCAGTCTGTTCTCACATGGCCCGCCAAATACACATGACTGCAACATCTAAGCATGCCAAAAAAAAGTCTAAAGCACTGGCTTCAAGGTCCACCACACATCAAGGCACCCGATTATGAATGGTGTGAGGTCAGTCCTAAACTGTGATCATGGAGATTTGTTGCCCACCAAAACATACATTTTTTGGTTTAGATTAAGTTTTCACGTGCAAAGTCAGGATGCCTCAAAGTTTTTTTTCTCACTGAGATTTTTAAATGAAAATCATTTAGCAGGGAACAGAAGTTATGTTTGGATTTTCTTTTTTTGAGTTTAGCTTTTTTAAGTAGTTGTAACTAATTCAGTAAGTTCTAATTAGCTTTTAAATTTGTTTAGCAAGTTTTTATTAGTTACAATTTGTTTAATAATGCTTAGTTTAGATTAGATTTCATTAGTTCTAATAGTATGTTTTTCCCAATTCAGTAAATTTTAAGACACAGGGTTCAAAAAAGTCAGATTAATGGAGCTTAAGCATAAAATTTCATCTGGAAGACTCTCATCATCCTCACCTGGACCAACCTACTGACAGGCCTCTTATCACTTCTTTTCTACATGTGAGTTTTTCCAGGTTGAATTGTGTATATAAAGTGTTCATTTAAGTAGTAATAAAAATTTAGAGGAAAAAAATATTAAAACCTGGTACAACTACAGTTGACTTTAACTGGGTCCTATTTAAAGGAAAAAAAACATTTTGCATCAGTTTACAAGCAATAAAAAATTATCAAGCCAATATATTTTTTGTCATATTTTAAGTAAATTTCATTTAGTTTTATAGCACAATACAGTTTCAGTTTTTGATTACTATTCATATTCATAACAATGAATAAAAACTTTTCTCCATTTCAATTTTGTTTGTTTGTTTTTTATTAGTTTTATTTCACTATAATAACATTGAAGGGAACCTGTAATGTTTATGACTTTTTAAAGCATGTCTGTGCTCCATTTAGCTGGGAGAGAGTGAGATAAACCAAGACTTTTAAAACCAATAGCAGGGCTGTTGTCCGCACCAACAACACCAAGTCAAATTCCTTGTACTGTAAGTGCAAACCTACTTGGCAATAAACTTGATTCTGATTCTGATTCAGAACGTAGTATTGTTTAAGGTTCTCAGCATGTTGTTTTTGGACATGATTGCAACCATTTGGAAGGATAGGGTAAGAAATTGCATTCTACACAGGGTACACAAGGAGATAACTGATTTATGAACTAATTACACTCTTAGTTTAAATAAGATGCTGTAGCAAAATTGACTGTCCATATAAAAATGTAAATTTGCTTTGAAACAAGAATAAAACTCTTATTCTGGTATTTTCTTTCTTACAGCATAATTATTTGTGCTTGAAAATAAAATGTAATTTTTGTGCCATAGCTAAGAAAATATGTTTAAAAATGATTACATAATTTACAAGTTACTACCACACTAGTTACAGTTTTTTACACGTTTTATAAGAAAACGCAACTCTAGAAAGATAAATGACTTGAGTGACATTAAACATCCTCTAAGTTTCTTTTCCATTGTAGTTCTTTCCTTTTCATTAAAATTGTCAGTTTAGAAAACAAAATTTTCAATGAAAGAAAACTGTTATTGAATAAAGAGCTGTAATTTATCTGAACTTTCATTAATCTTGTCATCTTCTGCCAATTTTTTCACAATGAATAAGGCTAATTAAGGTGCCTTTTAAAAGTGACATGACATATAATTCTTCACATAAAGCCCTGAATTTGTCTCTGCCTGTGTATGTGAAAAACCCTTTTGTGCTGACAGGGTACTTTAAATTGCCCCTGTTACCCTGGAAACCTTTCAAGAGGTGAAGGAAAGGACAGCCAAAATGGAAAACATCTTGGCCTAAAATCACAGGTAAATCCTCAATAAGGCCATGCAATTTCAACAGCTGTAACAGTAAAAATAGGTTTGTCTCAGAAAAATAAGAAGACCTACCAAAACAACCATAACATTGTCTGCTATTGATCTGATTAATTAACATCTGTTTAATTTCCAGAGTTTTCAGGGATTTGCATGCAACCGCTTTGGAACTCAGCCTACAGTTTAAGGACATCAATCTCTTTACAGGCTTTTATTAAAATAAAACCCAGAAAAAAGTCCTACCTGAAGAATGCAGGTCCCTGGTGGCGTGTTTTCCTTGATGGAGACGTTGTAGAAGTTTCTCTCAAAAACAGGCTCATTGTCATTTATATCCTGAAGAACGATATCTACCACTGATGTGGAAGAAAGGGGAGGTTTGCCTCCATCTGTGGCTACAACAGTTATACTGGGATTAGGGTTCTTTTCATAATCAAGCTGGGATAACGTGGTGATGATGCCCGTAATGGAGTCGATACTGAACCAGCTGTAGTAGCCACTGGGATCTTCGAGGATGCTGTAGTTAATGTCCCCATTTGGCCCGTGATCTTTATCTCTCGCAGTTACCTGCAACACAAAACTGCCTGGGAAGACCACCTCAGGGATCACTTGTCTGTACATTGGATGATCAAAAAGAGGTGGGTTGTCATTTATATCAGTCACCTGGATGACAAAGGAAGACTCCGCTCTAAGTGGAGGTGTGCCTGAATCTGTCGCCATCACCCTCAGCTCATAGGTGTCCCTTTCTTCCCGGTCCAGAATCTGGTCCACACATACAAGATATATTATGCTATCTTTTGTTGTCAGGCCAAACTTTCCATCTCCGCCTTCTAATGACACATTGACGTTAGCGTACTCTCCATAGTCTGGGTCAGTGACTGAGATTCGTGCTACATACTGGCCTGGCTGGGCACCTTCTGAGATTCTGGGAGAGCCATCCTCACTCAGAAAGATGATGGTCATGGTGGGTTGGTTGTCATTGTAGTCTCTGACATGAATGGTTACAAAGGCATTGGTCACTTCAGGGTGGGTTGCGTTGTCTTGAGCCTGGACCACCAGTTCATGTACTCTTCTCATCTCAAAGTCCAGCTGCTTGTTCAATGTAATGATGCCAGAGCTAGTGTCCACAACAAAGTATCGATCTGGGTCACTTTGCCTCCTGTTGATTTCATATAGTACCAGCCCGTTATCTCCCTCATCAGCATCTGTTGCAAAAACCTGCAGGATATTGCTTCCTGGTTGGAGATTCTCAGATATTATTGCATGATAGCGGCTCTGGTTAAAAACAGGAGCGTTGTCATTAATATCTTGTACGATAATATCTAAGGTCATCTGATCAGTCCTCTTGGGTGAACCACCATCAAAGGCCTCTAACAATAATGTGTAGGTTGATCTTTTCTCTCGGTCTAGAATGCCGTTGACCACCAAGTCGAGAAAGAGAACCTCACTGCTTCCTCTTCTTGTCTCTAAGGTGAATGCCTGGCCAACATTTCCATCCTTAATAATATAGCCCTGTGTGGTGAACTCTCCCTTATCACTGTCCACAGCTGGCTCGAGAGGAAATCTTGTGCCAATAGCCGTCTGCTCAGGAATTTTAAATGTGGCTCTTTTTCTGGGAAACTTCGGAACATGGTCATTTATATCATTTACTTTGATAGTCACTTCGACAGTCACACCTGTCATGGTTACTGCAATGAAGCTGTATCTGTCTCTCAACTCTCTGTCCAGAACTTTAGCTGTTTTAATAATACCTGTGCTTTCGTCTATGTCCAAATCACTACCCACTCCTGTGCCCTCATGGTCAGATATGAAATATAAAGAAGCTGTGACACCAGGTGGAAGTCCTGCGCTGATGTCCCCCACAACTGTCCCAGCTGGTTGTTCCTCATCTAGCTGTAGCTCAAGGGTCCCAAGAACAAAAGATGAATGGAGTGTTAAAAGCTCCAAGAGTACGTATACCATTAACACTATCCTGATGCCAAACCAACCCTCAGAGTGCAATGGATCCATTTTAGACTTTCCAAGACCCTTGGCAGCTGTCTTCATCTTTGCTTCTTCGTTTTAAGCCTGAAAATACACAAAGAGGGAAGCCTGAGTCATATCAAAATGTCACAACACCAGGAATAAGGAAAGTATTTCATATTTCTGCTATATTTTAAGAAAAAATAGAAATGTCTTTAACACATTCTCAGATGTTTTTGGCTGAATTTTCTAACATACCTCAGAAAAGGCCTAGAATAATACATTTTCCAACACGTCTTAGCTCAGCTAATAAGTCAACACCTTGTTTCTTCTTAAAAGCCCCTCATTTCTATAGAGGCAAAAGAAAAGAAAACAACAGGCCACAGCATATCCTCTCAGACAGGGAGTCTTGGAGTGTTTCTTACAAAGCAGGTGAGAAAATCACATTTTGGACACCCTGCATTTTTCTTGTAGGAGCACATTTTCTTGTAAAGCTGGAAGAAAATGTTTTCATTGCATTTAGAATGGAAGTGAAAAGTCTATACGTCACCATTAAGGTTACATAATGGTCTATATTATGAATTAAACAATGATAAATCTGTTAGGGGAAATATAGAGAAACTGCAATAACCCAGCTGCTCTGTGGGGCAGTGGGTAGCACTGCTACCTTGCAGCAAGAAGTTTCTGGGTTCAATCCCTGGCCCAGGGTCTTTTTGCATGGAGTTTGTATGTTCTCCCTGAGCATGTGTGGGTTCTCTCTGGGCACTCCAGCTTCCTACCACAGTCCAAAAACATTACTGTTAGGTTAATTGGCTTCTTTAAATTCTCCTTAGGTGTGAGTGTGTGCATAAGTGGTTGTTTGTCTCTGTCTTGCCCTGCGATGGACTGGCGACCTGTCCAGGGTGTACCCTGCCTCTCACCCATTGACAGTTGGAGATAGGCAACAGCACCCCTCGCGACCCCACTTGGGATTAAGCGTGTTAGAAGATGGATGGATGGATGGCTGCAATAACCTAATTCCATATGTGAGACTATACTGGTTAACTAGCTTAACCGATACATTTTGAACCACTGTTGAGTCTGCATTGAATTTCTACTAGGCCTTTAAATATAGATAATATAAATAACTGTAAATAAAATGTTACTTTTTTTTTCTTGACATCTGCTTTTAATCCTTTAGCTAAAGCTATAAATATTAGGAATATTACAAACACACCTTATTGTTAAATGTATATTTCTACAATGGCTTATAGTTAAGACTGCTTTCGATAAGTAATACAATGGAAACTGTTTAGGGATTTTGATAATAGCCAAACAACAATGCTGATGTTTTATTTCATATTTTAAAGAGTAAAGTCTGGCACAAAAATAACCCATTATATATGATTTAAATATCCTTCAAATGGCATCTAACTTAACAGCAAAACCAATTATGGTTTAGTAAGTACTCTGGTAAGGTTGCAGGTCGGTATATTTTTATTTATTTTATGTTAATTTGATATGTTGACATTCTAATGTATTAGATGTTCTCCAATGCACCATTAAAATGCAGCTGTTGGGAAATTCCCCCTGGTATCAGTACACAAGTCCCTTGACATATATATTCTTTTGATGGACATATGTAGTTTAAAAATCAGTTACACAATCTTTTTTTACTGTCTTTTATAATTTATCTAAAAATGTGAGAAAACACTTCTATTAGCAAAACATGTTGATCTGTCCAAAAAAATATTTTTTTTCTCACTTAATGAAAAAAAAAAAAAAACATTATTTTATCAGTAGAACGTATCTCCACTGAGTTTGGCATTGCACCCACAGCACCACACACGATCTGTAACTGAGAAAGAGAGACACACTGAAGCTGAGTGGAAACTGTTCAGCAAGACAGTCACCATCTGCTCAATAATCCTTAACCACTAAGTGTTTGGCGCATAGCAAATTATTGTGTCTTCTGAATCAAATACAGAAACTGGTTTCCAAGTTTTATGCGGTTCTCTCTGGATTTGAGTAATTCAAAACTACTTTTCTTGTTTTTGTAAAAGTTGTATTTTAACTTGGAGGAAACACATAAAGATGAACAAAACACAGTGTTGAATGTCTAAACAGCAACGTTTCTTAAAGGAAGCTTTCCAAGGCTCCCCCCAGTGGTTTAACAGACACTTACATGGAAACATTCACAACACGCCTGTGTGTGCATGTGTGTGTTTGTGATTGTACCTCTAAATCCCTCCCATGTGTCTGTGAGCACAGTGTACTGATCTGTCTCAGCCACGGTAGTAGCGGTGCGTTTGAGTGACAGAGTAGAAGGCTACAGCAGAATTGAAGGGCTCCACACAGTCTACCTCTTTCCCTTTTTCTGGCTCGACAGCATTATAATTGAGGTCCTCTGGATGTTGGCCATATGTACACAAGATTCCAGGCCTAATTTCAGTCAGCCATAATTCAAAGCCCACAACACAGAAAATGCTAACTTTTAATGTCAGAAAATCCATTTAGGTTGAGCAGTAAGAAACCTTTAGATTCTTGTTTTAAAGTATGTCATTTGATAAAGTGTTGCTAATGGTTTTCTGCAGTTAGTAGTAAATTCTACCCCTATGTCCTACATCGACCTTAAATCTATATTTCTTTCAAGAAGACAATACAAACACTAAATAACATGAACTAAAAGGCCAAGCACCAGAAATTCACCATTACATTCCATTGGAATTGGATTGTTTCGCAAGTTCTCTTCTTGGCAAAAGATGTATACGCACACATCCATGACAGCCTAAAAATCTTAACTGTGCATGAACTTTGTAGTCTAAGTATTGATTTACTTTACTGCAACACCGGGGATGAACTTCAACATCCACAGCACAAAAGGGAGCATTTTGAAGCCTGAATCTTTGACCAAATGCCACGACTGAAATAATGCATTTTCTAGTTGATCTCCAGCAGAGGACCTCTGCAGAGCAGCTCAGCCTAATGGATATAGCAGACACAGCTGGGTAAGGCAATTGTACAAGCCAAGTTTAGTAAATCTTGTAGTTTAAAACGATTTAATGAAGAAAAAGAAAGAAATTTGCTGTTCATGCCAAGGACACCAACTGAGTAGCTGACTGTCGCTTAAAAAAACAGGTGCTATTACTTTAATTTCTGAAAAACAGAAGTATGAATTTATAGTATTTTATTCATGCGATGGTTTTAAGGGAATATATCTGACAACAAAAGCCTCTTAGTCTAGAGATCATGCATGTGGTATCATCATATGCAGATGGCTTTCTTCAGAATCCTTGGCAAGAATATTTTTTAACCTGTAAGATGATTGAGATTGGGGCACCTTACAGCACCCTCCAGCAGTACAATAACCCAAATCATACAAAAAAGAGCTACAATGGAATACCTTAGCTTGAAGCCTTTTTATGTGTTAGAGTAGTCAAGTAAAAATCAAGGTTTAAATCTAATTGAAAATTGATAACAATACTGTGAAATTAATTTCCACAGATTCTATTCTCATCTGAAAGAGAAACTATTGATGGGCAAAGCTGAGAAATACTCCAAAGAAACTTGCAGCTGTAATAGCAGTGAAAGGTGGTGCTAGAAATACCACACGAGGAGTAGAATACATATATGCAAGTGATGCTTTCAAGATGTTTAACTCCAAATTTAAAAAAAAACTTTACTATTTGCACTCTACTGAAAAATTACACACCACTTTATGTTGATCAATTACAGAGAATTCAAATAAAATCCATTTAAGTTTGTGGTTATACTATGATGAAATGGGAAACATTCCAAGACCCATAACTACATTCAAAAGGCACTGAATGGGTGATATTATTAGTACCGTAATAGTTTTAGCACTGGCCAAATTTTATTTCTGAATCCTTTAAACGAAGCCAAGCAAACCAAAATCTTTGGAAGTTATAAAATGTTAAACATCTTTTAAAATACAGACGCAAACAATTCTCAGCCTTTCTGCAGATAAACTGAATTGAAAGAAAGCTGAAAACATCATGGCCATGATTCATCTTCCTCTACGTTGTTCACTGCTCATAATGGAAAATGTGTTCCATTTTGTTCAGAAAACATATTTGCTGCTTTGTACTTGACATCTCTGTTTTCTCTGAAGTATTATTTAGGTTTTGCAGCATTGTGAAACCAAACAAGGCTGTGGTTGGACGTGTTTCACTTAAAACAAAAGCAAACTTCTTTTACTTACTTTGAGCAAATACTGACACTATATAAGATGTAACAACACACACAAAAAAAAACTTTTTCCCAATGGGAAGATAGAGGAAGCATTCAATACTGCTGCAGATTAAATTAGACCAATTGCTCTGTAAATATTCCAATATGGAATATTTCATAAATCACTGATTACTTAAGGACAATCTATACACAGACATTAAGCTTGAAGTAAGAGTTACAACCTAAGATATTTTAAGCTGTTATCATGTCTCTTATTTAGGTACCATTCTAACTTATCAGGATCTTCTCATTTACACAGAAATAATCAAACTCTGCCTCTATGCAAAATATAAGCTTGTTCCTCAAAAGCAATAGAGATTACCTACTTTAATTAACACAACTAAATAAATGTAGCTGTTTTCAGACTAAGAGGAACAACTATATTGACAGACTTTGTAAAATGAGCATGTCAGAATTCCAGTTAACTCAAAGAAAACGTCTGTGGTTTAGAGACCATGCCAGCCAAGCGAGGCTCAGCGGAGCCATAATGGAAACCACAGACAGAACAGCAGATTGCCTGGACATGAGGATGACAGGCTTAGCACAGAGCAAACTAAAATTCTATGAATGTTGGCCAAACTAAGTGCTGTGTTTCTGTGCCTCACATTAGTCTTTGAAACTTCACTCTATGTGCATGTAAGAAGAGCAGGAAAAGCCATCACGGGCCTCCTTATGCATGTGTGCTGCCTCAGTTGTAACAGACACTGTGTTAAAGAGCCACACTTTCACTTTTTTTTGCCCCTCTGAGTCCTTTAGCCTAAGTTTATGAGAGTGCGTGACAAGAAGAATCATCTTCTTACCACATCAAGAGCAGCATGGGTCTGTTTAACTATTTTTCTTTAAAATGTTCTCGCTTAAATATTAATAATACGCTTTAAAGCTCATCCTTGTCACTGCATTTGTATTAGGAGGGATTGCATCAGCATAAACCCATGCATTTTGTTACAATTCCAGTGATGCAAGAAAACAACAACTCAAGAAAAAGTTTGAGAGTGAGAAATATGAGAATACTGAGAGGGATAGTTTAGGTTTTTCTGAAGTTATGTTCTGTTATATGTATATATATCCCCTGGTTTCTGCATAAATCTAGTTTAGTCAATCCCAGAGGCTGATGTTAAAAGCTTGTAGGGGAGGAGCTAAGACCAAAGCCTTTTGCTACGCATGGGAGCTATGCTGCATTTAGGGACGTCTTCCCAGTTGTGTAAATGTCTTGTATAAAAAAGATACACGCCTGTGGAAGCCTGTACGTTTATGGGACGCTTGGTTACAATATAAAATTGTGATATTGTGTCTATAAAATTTATGGTGGTTGACCACTAACCTGAAATGTGTGTACTTTATTTCTTCTGTCATGTATTTTATTTTGATACTTCCTTTGCTTTATTGGACTTCTTTTCTACTGTATTTTAACCTATTTAGCCTGTACCATCTGGCGGGGGATGTACAATGCTAATCAGTCTTGGCTGTAATTTATGTGTATGGGGTTGAAAAATGTTGTCCCTTTTTTGAAAAAATAAAATAAAATAAATGAAAGTGGATGGTTTCTAGCGTTCAAAATCTCCAAAAGTCAAAGCAATTTATAAACACTTACTTTAACAACAGTTATCACATTTGAATTAGGTAGTTATTTACAAAGAAATGGAGGTTGGGTGTAATATTCTGCACAAGATCTTTTTTGTGTGAAGCACAATTTTTATAGTTAATGCCTAAAATCAAGCAAAAAGCATTTACTTAGAGCCCTATAATAATATTTCTTTGTACTGTCTGGGAAACACTTACTCTAGGTTTTCAACTATAAAGTTTCATATAGAAATATCAATAGTAGTGAACAAAATCCTTCCTTTATTTCCTATTAAATTAACCTTTAATGTAGGTAGCTGCCCTATGTGAACAGTGTATTTTTTTTATATATATTTTTGATAAAATAGCAGTAGCAAAAACCATCAGGACTATTTTTTTTGTTTTTGTTTGGCAAGTTGCCCTTTTAAAAATGTTGCCAACAGGGGAGGTACACAGTAGTAAGAGGAGGAGAAACATATACAGCTTTGGACTGAATAGCCTCTATATAAGGTGCATCTGCTCTAGTGTGGAGCCTTGTATTACCCTTGCAAAAAAGTTGTTTTAAAACAGTATAAGGCTGCTATAAATTTGATCTCTATATGACTATTTACTAAACTGAACCCTAACACCAACTATATGGACAAAATAAACTTCCAATAATGGTTTACATATGACCTGCTATTAACCTTTTACAAGAGCTAAAAGAACAATATAGGATATCCCTTTAATTGCTTTTGGACCAACCAACACAACACATGGTGGCCATCTCCAGTTGGAGTAGCCTAGTGAATAAAAAGTTAAATCAAAAGTTGTAGCCCTCAAGAATTTGACTTTATTAACTAGGCTTTACTTTCTTTGTGTTCGATGAGAAACATACACATTTTTCTCCTTGCAGATACATATACTTTAGGATACATTTGTGGAATAGAGTTATAACATTTGTAAGTTGTAGTAAGTTGTTACATTCAGGCTGAATTTACAGTTTAACATTAATAACATTTGTATAGACTTTTTTAAGGTCCATATTTCTGTGACATTTGTTTTCTATAATCTTTTTGCTACAGTAAACACCGGAATTTCCCCATTGTGGGACAATAAATGTTCTATTCTATTCTATTCTATTTTCTATTCTATTCTATTCTGTTTTGTTCTGTTATATTCTACTCTATTTTCTATTCCATTTTCTATTTTATTCTAATCTTTATAAAATGAAACAAATATACCATAACCCTGTATTATTGTGGTTTAAGTAAAAAAAAAAAAAGGCAAACTGCACCATAGCAACCAATACAACCACAACTTCAGTGCGAGGTGATGGAGCCCTGTGGAGTTTTAATGAATTTATTAATTGGGGGGAAAGGAAGAGCCCAATTTACGGCTAATGAACATCAGTCCACCGTCCCAGTGGCTGTGCCGTCATGTGGAACCGTTTGGTTTGGGCTCAGTTGGCGCAGGAATGAGGCGCTGCAGCGGCTGCAGCAGCTCCGAGGACAATAAACTCCATGCTGCACAGTCCGAGAGGAATGTTTCCGTCTCAGGGGGGCTTTAATCACAAGCGACAAAAAACGGGCAGTAAATCTTTTTCTTGGCCGCTCTTCAAAGTATAGGCTGTGTGTGGAGCTTTTGTAATATTTACAAAGAGTTGGAAGTAGGACGCACAGCTACAAAGAAAAAACATGCATTTTAGAAAATCACTGGAACTTCTATTCTATTAAACTTTTTCAAGGTAAATTGAAATTTTCAACCATTAATTTGCATTAAAAAAAAAGTTCACAACATCCTGTTTTTGTTTTGTGCGCTAAAAGCATCCCCTGCAGCTTCATAATGACAACAGCCAATAAGCTCCAATCAGCCTCATCTTATCTGCTTAAGCTGACCATCACTTTGAATCATACTCACATTTATCTGCTCCTCTGTGCTGATTTTCAGGAAGAACTACAATATATCCACTCTCTCATAAGTTCCCCCTTATGGAGCAAAAAGTGAAAGTTAAATCCATATCAGGAAAGAAAGAAAAAAGCTCGGGTAGCCTATGGAGATCTTTTCTGAAGGACAGAATTTGTTTCTTTGACGCACAAAAACAAAAGTGGAAAAAAAAGGGCAAACTTGCAGCAAAACTTTCCTCATCCAGGAGACGTTATGTGCTCTCCGTCAGCCTCAGCCTGTCTGTCTGTCTGTGAGGATGAATGCAGACACACTGGAGCGGCTGCTGTGCGCTTCACCAGACCAAACGGTTTTGGGGGCCGAGCGGTGGACGTCCGTCTCCAAAATCTGATTTATTCGACACGTGATGGGCTGCAACCTCCTGCTCCTCTCCTCTTTACCGCTGCTGCTGCTGCTGTGATTGCTTCAAGCAGCCTCTGCAAGAAGGTTTCTCAGATTTGGACTGAACTCTGGTGCCACCATCCTACCTAAAAGTGAACTGTGAGCCACGTGCAATTATTCTTATCAATACTAACCAGAGGTCTTTTCCAAATAACAAATTCACATTTGCATTAATTAAAAATTTTATAGATGATGTTTCATCACACAAATATCAAGTGTTTATTTTTTATGTGCAGGGCATGGGTTTTATAACCTGACAACAGCCAGATGCATGGTTTTACACATAATAGAAAAAAATACTGCATACAACCAAAAGAGAGCAAGAAATATAAAGAAATATATTTTAATAGATTTAATATGGGGGTAGTGTTGGTATAGTGGTGCGCTTGAGCACTGAGAAGTTTGCAAGTACCCGGTTCGATCCCCACAGCTTGCACTCTGGGTCCCTGAGCAAGACCCTTAAACCCTGCATTGCTACCTGGATACCGCACACTGACAGCCCATTGCTCCCCAATGGGATGAGTTAAATGTAGAGGTAAATTTCTCCAGTGTGAGATCAATAAAGTTCAATATTATATGCAGAATCCTGTGGAAGACTTTTGGTTTAGCAGATGTCCTAGAAACAATCTTTGTGACCCTTCTACATGTAGAGTAAACCTTAAAAAGCTATGGCTGATAAAGCCTTCTGTTCCTTCTGCAATGGCGTAAATATCTTTACGCAGAGACAACAGCTGCTTAGGGGCCCCCCGACCTTGAACACGTGGTGGGCCCTCTATGAAATTGTGGATTAGGACATCTCTTTGCAGATGTAATGGTAAGAAAAATTCCTCTTATACCCTCCTGGTACTGAGTTTATTGACCGGACCGTATTTATACCGCAACACATGCCAGATTTCAACGAGATGGTGAGCCGTTTAAACGGCTAGCGTGTTGTACATAATATGGGGGCCACCCAGATAATGTTGCTTATGGGCCTATTGTTAAGCCGTTATACCATTGTCCTTCTGTATCCAAGCATTTTTCTTAGAAACACTGTACATTTATAAAAAGTTTAAGTGAAAATTCAATCTGGAGGCATAAGTTGTAAAAATCATCCCACATCAAGCTCCAGTCAATCAATATTCAAGATCCCCTTCATAACGCTCCTCCTCCGGCTTACCTCCTGCACACTAGCTGAACTTTTCCCCACCATCTCCTCCCTTGCTCTCTGGCTTTTCTCAGTCCCATTCATCCGCCATTTTAATCCAGCACCAGTGTCCGGGTTCCGGTATGGAAGCCTACTCTAATCCCTTTTCTAAGTTATTCATCTGAGCGCATGTCAATTCACAGCATCAAAGTTTTGTACCGGGGTCTGAGCGCCAAATAACTTATTTCATTCATGTCTTTCAAATCTTTTTAATTGCAACGTTTCGCAAGGTTGAATTACAACTGAGTCGTTCAAAGTGTGAACACACTTCTGAACCAGAGGAGTGTTAGCTGGGCATTCTCAATAATCCTTGGTCCTCTTTTCATTTATTTATTTTTTTATTTGAAAAAGAAAGGTAACAAAATGGCTGGTATAATCTAAAAGTGTGACAATAACAACTGTAATAATAATTATGATAGTAAAATTAAAGCCTTCTTTTTCATCTGGAAGAGTTGCAAATGAGACTTAAGGCCTGTTATATTGGATGCACAGCTGGCAGTCTTCTTTTAAACCATTTGATGTTTGCAGATGACTTGGTGGTTTTGAGGGCTGCAACAGCTGCTTAATATTTGTTTCAGTCTATGTTCTGGACCTTGATCTTAAATACAGTGCAGCAAAAAGTATGGTGAAAAAGTATGATATGCCGAACTAAGGGGGGATAAAAGGTCAGAATTTCCAAATGTCTATCTGTCAGTTACAGTGTTTAATGTAACAAAGTAAAAATACCATGGGGATATATTTTGAGAGGATTTGTCCGATGATAAAGACACAAATGCACAATGTAGAACGTTATATGCTCAGGCAAACACACCAGCACACAAGTTTGGATCCTGTATACACAATGGAATTAATGTTGTTTAATAAATTCTATACACCTCAGTACACAGCTCCTCTGGTCCAATTACAAAAAAGAAAGTTGCAAAGGCAGCAGGTGGCCTAGAATGACACTTTATGTCTGCTTCTCAGGAGGTTTGATGGACCAGAGCAAGTCAAATGTTTGTCTTAGCAGGACTGAACATGCTTTAAAGGCTTTATATGACTAAAGGAGACTGATAATCAAGTTGTTTCACTGGTTGATTTCAGATAATTGTCTTTTTAAAATTACTTTTTTACATGTTTGTTTCTGATATTGTCTCCGGTAAGTTTATCCCTTTGTATGTATTGGAACTGTGTTTGTAATAAAATATTAATTTAATTGAAATGAGACATGATATAATTCACTTAATAAAAAAAGTTAATTGGAAAAAGAATAAATAAATGAGTAAATAGATAGAAGGGTTTTTATTCAATTATATATTCCTTTTTTTAATCACTCTGTTCACTCTAAATTGGGCCAATGAAAGTGTGGGAGTCACCAAAAATCACAACCTAAATCCTCCTTTAAAATTGCAGCAGATTTTAAATTTTAGTCTGTTATCAAATCATTGGAGGTAAACAGAGGGGTGTTTACCTCCAGTAATGATTTTACCATGGACAGTTATCCGGTTCATCACTCAGTGAAAAAAAATAATTGATGTGCCTTTTGCATCTGCTTAAGCATATTTAGTTACTTTGACATTATTGTTTTCTTCCTCCCCTGCTAGCTTGAAACAACTGTGTTAAAGTGAATAAATATGCTTAAGTAGATGCAGCAGATGCTTGAAAACGGCGTGAACATGGACCTATCCAGACATTTATAGTTCAGAGGAGATTACAAGAGCCCAATTAACCTAGCAGTCATGTCTTTGGACTGTGGAAGGAATCTAATGCAGGATTCTAATAAATCTATATAAATCTAAGCTGAAATTTGACTCAGAGGACCTGTCAAGCCCTGATAACAAGGATAATAGCTATTTTTAGAATATTACCTATAATACCTATAAAAATAAAATCTATAATAATAAAATCTGTTATATTAAGCTTTAAAAGTTTCCTACGGATCGATTTTCTTTTTTTATTTGTTCTCTCTAGTTTTGTAGGATTGAGTCGATTGAAAATCTCTGCTTGATGACTATTTTTGCCAAAAGACCAAGGTAATAAAGTGTCGATGAAACATTATTGGGACTTTAAAATCATCTTTATGGTGTGAATGAACAGACTGTATTGAATTAAATGTATTTTATTTATGTAATTAAGTAAGTAATGAATCAGAAATGATCACAAAAAATGACGCACCAGTCCTCTTCACCAACATTTCTCTACATCTTATAAAAACAGTTCAAGTATCTTTGAGAATCAGACTGAGGGTCAGTTATAATTGTTATGTTTATGCACACAAACAAGAAAATCAAGGTTGGCTCAACTTGGATCTCAATAAAGATATTTAATTGTAAACAGGCCATACATACATACATACACACATGTTTTCACAAAGGAAGATTTGGTTAGATTAGTGAAAATAAATACTGTACTAATCTGAATGTTAAGCCCAAGACTGTCTCTATGTCATCTTGGTTTTGTAAGTAGTGTGCTCTACACTGACTTGAGCTTAATAGTCTAAACTCTTTCTGTGTTAGTTTATTGGGGTCTGCAGAGATGTTTGCTGCCCTTTTCCTGACCCTAGACCAGTACAACTGGATTAAGGGAACCTCAGCCCCAATTATTATTTCTGCAGATAAAAAAGTTTGGTCCTGTACACTGCCAGGAGATAGACCCAGCATATATCATTGAAGTGTAGAAGATGACCAGCAGCAGCTGTGAAGAGTTTTACTGGTTGGATCTACCTTCTTCATACCTCATCCAAAAGAGTCAACTTATCTTGAGCTATTTTCTACATTTACTGTATGTTGCTATATGGTGAGGCTGCTGGAGGACATAGGAAACACGTTTTATCATTCTGCCTCATTCTATCTATATTCTCCCATTCTGTATTATTTGTTAAGTTCCACTCACAACCTTATGTTCCCTTGGCTTTTTCTTTGTCAGAGTAACTTCATCTGGTCTGTTCCTGTTGACTGTGACTCCATCCTGGATTACAATATCAGCTGACCTGCTGCTATCAATACCTTTGTTTATAGATGTGCCTATTTCTTTAGTGTAGTCCTGTTTCTCTTACTATAACTAGCTGTATGTGCTCTCTTTCATCCTGGAGCCCATCTACCTGGCTGTGTCTTTCCTCTACTCGGCCACCTGTGGCGCTAGTTAACAGACCTGTTGTATTTCTACTTCTTTTTGTATGTTTGTTTCTATCTCCTTGACCCCCAGTCGGCCTCCACAGATGGCCAATCACACTGCTGGTGGTTTCTTCCAGTTAAAAGGGATTTTTTTTCTTCTCCACTGTTGCTACAAGCATGTTTGGTTTGAGAGATTGCTGAAGTGTCAATGACAAATTGAAGCGAAAATCATTGCCGCAAGCTCATGCATGAGTAGCATGTCTTGCAAGTGCTGGTTGCAATCAGCTGGTTTTCTTTGATAGAAGGCTTCAACCATTCATACTTTATCATCTCTATAAAGTGAGTTGATATTACATGTGTCGTGAATCGGCACTATATAAATAAACTGAATTTTAACTTTTTGGATTTCTCACATCAGGTACAGTGTCTCCTGGGCCTTTTTCCAATCGGTGGATCCTAGGACCCAGAAGGGATCTATAGCAGATCCCATCTGGTTCAAATGTGGAGTTTAATTGGATTTATAATCCACTTAAAGAAGAAAATCTGAAAGGTTTTTGCCTTAAGTGATGTCACCAGAGGAATATAAGTGTGGTTCTGGAGGAGGTTGGTATTGAGTTGATCAAATATGAATTAAATTTAAAAAAAGAAAAACTTAAATGTTTTGGTTGATAGGTGAGAATCATATCTAAAGGAAGTTTGTAGAGTCATGCGAGTTGATTAAATTTTTGTTGCACTGTTTTGTTTAAATTGTGGGAAACTGTAACACAGTGTGATTACCTATCTTAAAAGCTGCTCAGAATGATGACACAAGCACATAAATTAATTTAAGGTGAGAGACAGACCACATCTTCAAGAAACTTATCAGACACAATGTAAACAACTATAATGTAAAATAATGGCTCTCAGTTTATGACTCCCAGGCTCTTTTCCAAGGGTTAATTTACAACTGCCCTGATATCCTCAACAAAAACACAGCATCATGAGAAGGCCCAGCCATCATATACAAAGCATTTCCCCTCAGATGTTAGCAGTCAAGGCGCCTCCTGGGGGTATTTTTCATCTAAAGTCTAAAAAGAAACAAAGCCTGCAACTTTTCCTGGGATCTTGTGACTTTTGAAAGGAGAATAGGCTGCATCATCTGTCAGCTCTCAGGAGGAAGCCCACTTTTATCTCCTGCAGTGCAGAAGTCATAACCCTGCTTCACTATCTTGTCAGTCATTGGAAGCCTTAAAAAACAAGCTGAACCTGTGCCACATTTTGTTAAGAGCTGATAAATGAGAGCATAACAAAGGGCACTCTGCTGTGCCAGTGTCGTACTGAGGAACATCTGATGCCGTTTGGATGAATCCTCAGGATTTATGTTGTGATCACTATAAAAACATACTTACTCTTGGCTAAACAACATAAAGTAGTGTGATTTATAATAAACACGATGGCAGTAGACATTGTTTAAAGTGATGATGTAGATGTATTGTCCTCTTTGCTTTGAATAGAAAAACCAAGCCATAAATGAGCAGCGGTTGGACAATGTCTTCCCTGGATAAGCAGCTAAACCTCTCTTTTTCTCCTCCAGGCAACCCAATCATCTCCCCCCACTCTGTGAACCAGCCTATCACAAATTGGAATGAGTTCCTGAGGTACCAGCTTCTCATTATGACTGTGACAGAATAGTAGACAAACTCACAGAGACTTGGAACGCAAACCAAGAAGCCTCGACAGCCTCGGAAGCCCACAGCTTTGCCTCCTCATTGATAATCACCTATTCTACCTTCAAAAGTGACAGTTTCATTTACAAAAATAAGATTTTGTTTTTGAATACACATGTTCTTTGAACATAGTTTGCTATACTGCATCATAGGAGTGAAAGAGTAAGCTTGAAAGAAAAGCCCACACATTAATTAATGGTTTTATAGTTTGAATACAGTGTTTGAGAAAAGTTAGTGGTAGTCAGATTAAACTACAGATAAATCTACAGCAGTGACAGAAAATATTTTTCTTTTTAGAAAGTGGGTGGGAAAAGACTGATAAAATAAAAAGTTTGTTTTTTTTTCCTATTTCCTGTCACTGTGTATCAGCCTCTCTTCTGCAGTGTGCGCAGTGTAACAAAATATGAGGGAGCACCATTAATAAAGTTAATAAAGAACAACAAGTTTAGATAAAACATTGATGTTTTAACTTCTAATTTTTTTAAAAAGAAATGTGTTATAATCTAATTCAAAATGTTAAATACCTGGACCGTTCATCCCTTATCTTAATAATTCTGGTGACGGTAAGATGTGGTTCACCCAGGCCGCAATTCATCCAAGTACTGCTGCAAGGTCTGTTTTAAACTATGAGCCAAACCAATAACAAAGATGACAATATTTATCCAATTTTTATGAAAAAGAAAGCAGAATGCACCTAGTTTATCAAGATGAACTTGCCGAGTGCAAATTCATTTGACTGCGACAAGACTCATATATGTACTGTGAAATTTCCTGTTGGCGCTCTTATCAAACATGTGAGCGTGGCAGAATTGTCTTTTACTCTGTTGAAAGATGAAAAGATTTACTGAAATTAAAATGTCAAAATGATGTATTTAGTTATGGTTTTAGTAAAGATTCTGCATAAACACAGGAGCAAATGTAGAATGCAGTGACTGCAGTTGAGTGCCTATAGCTACTTATTTCACTCCTCCAGTGAGTCATAGCAGATCATGAATAAAAACTAAGGTGCGGTAATGAGGTATAAATATGTGTTTCTACTTTAGGGTTAGAGTCCTTCCACATCACAAGGTTGCAGTCCTATTAATTTTTCTGTCATGCCTATTTCGGCAATATTAAACCATAAATTGGAAAGAAAGCCACAGCGCCTGGCTCCTTCATCCAGCTATGGAAGAAATAATAAACAGATCAAGAATAAAGTTAAACATAAAAAGCTTCTATATATCATTAAAGAAAATCCAATGATTTAAAGATTCCAACATGAAAACGTTTAAAAAAATTTACTACATATAATTCAAGGTCTACACTTTTTCATTTGCCCTATATACTATACTTCCCACAAAGCTAAATACTCATGCACATGTGATTATAGTGGATTGTTTTGTTTATTGGCAAAAACAATGTAAACTTTGTGGAGAGTTGCATCAGAAGCAGAGATCTCCTCAGAGGGTAGAGCTGCTCCAGCTGTACCCCTCACTGGCCCTACTCACCAAGCTACAGTGCCAGATTGTTGATTGCTGTGATCCATAATTTCCTACTAATTATGGTTTCAATAAAATGTTTTTGCTTCATCCTTATCTCATGGTTTCCTTGAATAAACTTCCGAAAGCTTTATTCCTGCTTCCAGCAGTACATTCCATTGATCTTCTGGTCCCCTCCTGGTTCATTTCATGACTGTAATGATCTCCCTCAATCCACTGCAGCTCCTCAATGATCCAATTAGATAATTGAACCTACCCTAACAAACTCGCAGTCTGTCCTCAGTAATAACGGCAACCTCAGATCAGCCTGAGTTACGGAAGAAAAAAAGAGAAGTTGTTCACCATTTGCCCTATGAAATTATAAGGCACAAAAAATGACAAAACAAAAAATAAATATAAAATAAATAAGGACATGTATGACTAAATTAATACACATATAAATGTATAAACAAAATGAATCAATATATAAATAAACAAACATACATATAAAAAACATAGAATTGGCCTTTTCCATGGCCACAAAACATATTTACGTATTTAGTTATTTATACATTTACACACATATGAATGTATTCTAATATTTATTAAGTTATTCACATATGTTTATTTATTCATTTTTATATTTATGTATTGATTTATGTGTGTATTTGTTTATTTTATATTTATTTACTTTCATTGACATGTGATGGTATTGATTATTTTTCATATTTATTTTTTGTTTTGTCATATTGTGTCCCCCATATAAATGCTTCAAACCTTCTTGGGATCAACATTATCTGTCCTATGATTTTTTTTTTTCTATGAAAAAGAAACAAAACTCTACAAAATATAGGAAATAATCAGTGTGCAGTCAGCTCAACTTTAAAAATGTCCCCAGACTACTGGCTTCTTTGAAACCTCAAAACCATGCATGCAGTAAACTTCTTTCTAACCTAAATCTTAGCTATCAGCTCAAGTTTATTCATTTGGGGAAGATTAAAATTAATATGACGCTTTTGTAATAACTGCAAACACTGCAGAGACCTGCTGCAAAAAAATCTACCTTTTGGTTTCTTTTTGAATATTATCTTACAGACAAAATGACGGATGGAAGACGGACAGAGAAAAACATCTATTGAGTTAATATTTTTTAATCTTACCAACGACATTAAAATCTTACTTTTGTTTTAAAAGTAAATAGACATTATGTCAAAAGTGGATCAAGACACTTGACTGGTCAACTATCGCAACCAAAACACTTTGGGAAGGATTTCTGTGCCATGGGTTTGCTATGAATTTATGAGTGTTGGGTACTTATCTGAGCCAGAGGTCAGCTGTAGACCTTTAGTGAGACTAAACACTAACCAGAAGTCCTATCAAAACATTTCCTGCAGATTGTTTTGCATGTGTGGTAATATGAGCTTTGCTTTGGTGAATGTCACCGTTAAACTATCTGGAAAAAGTTCATAGGTTATTTGAAATGATTGATATAAATCAAATGAAGAAATCTGTGGTCAGTTAAAGCATAATTTTACAGATTCACTGAATGTGCTGTTTGGGTCTATTCTACATAGTCTTGCACTGCACTATCCTTCTAGGATTTATGGTACTGTGTGCACAGTTGGTTTTCATTTGGCTTGGAATAGAACTAGAAGTACTTTTGTTTCAGCCTTAATTTTAACCAATAGACTTTATACATTTCTGCATAAATTATCCCTATCAAAATAGAAGTGATAGAAAATGCCTGTATTGTCGTACTATAGGAAAATTAGTTTAACAGCAGCAAAGCAACAGGCATTATATTAAAAGGGTCAAAGAAGTAGACAATAGTTGGAAAATTTTAGAATAAAGTGAAAAGTTAAACATAAAAATATAAATACTGTGCAGTAAGAGCAAAATTAAGTTTCAAATACAAACACTGTGCAGTCACTAAACAATAGAATAGATAACCAATATATTCATCTGCAGACATTATTATGGTAATTGGGTATAAGAAATAAATGATGATAGATGAATCATTAAAGCAAAGAAAAAAATATATATCATACAGAGGTCTGTCCGGCACATAATCACATAAAGTTTGTGACATAAAAGCATTATCTCAATTTTTTTATCCTTGTTGCAGAGCTAACTTACAAAAATACATGCTTATCATTTTTTCAATAGTGATATCTATTATGGGCTGTTTCTTCAGTCCGGATACAAAAACTGTGCCCTCTTTTTTCCACACTGAAATATAAGGGGGGAAAAAATGAATTAATAGAAGGTTATCTCCAAGCCTAGTTTTCAAAGCATTGAATTTATTTTCTACACAGAGTCTCATTCCAGAGGGGACATTTAAATTTGGCAGGGTCCTCCTTCTTCTAGACAGTTTCTGCTTATGAGGAATGATTTGTTTCTGTGCAGCAAATTGAACTCAAATATGTGTGACTCAATGACTGCAGAACAGAGCTATGCTTGGAAAATATCCTCCAAACATCATAAATGCAAAAATGGGTTGAAGAAAATACTTATTACATACTTATTACTATATATACTGATGTAATATTTTCTGCTACAACAAAATGGTTAACTGCTTGTTAACTGCCCATTTACTGGATGTCAACAGACTTTATTTTGTTTACAGCTGTTACAAAAGACTGATTCTGTCAGGATCGTAGCCCCAGTAGCTGATCTAATTACTCACTTGATTCACCTGCCGTTCCTTCCCTCTGCTCTTATTATCATTCATCTTATCCACATAATTGGTCTGCGTTATTTAAGGTTCAGCCCAGCTATCGGGGCCAGATCATTATTCATAGTTATCCGTGTTATATTTTCGTCTAAGTTGTTCATGTTTTTTTTTTTCTTAGTTTAGTTAAGTCCCTGGTTCATCTCCTAACTCTTGCGGGGCTTTTTGTTGAAAGGTTGTTCGTTTTTGTCTCCTGATCATTTTCCTGGCTCTTCTCTGCTGAGTCCTCAGGGTTTTGGCTCGGAGTGCGGGGCAGGTCAATATTGATTCCTGTAAGCCTGGCTCATAGGAGGAGTAGATTTTAAAGTTATGAAAATATCCTGGTACCATGTCTTGTCTCTGTTCCTCTCTACCACTGAGCCCACCTGTCTCCATTTTAGGCCTGTCTATCTGAGCTCACTGCTGTGCTCTTAGAACTCTGAACTGCCTAAACGCTCTGTGGATTCCTGGAACCCTGGATCAGTCTGTTCCTGTTTGAATCGACACCCCTGGTCAGGCTACGGACTCCTGGATCTTAGACCGGCCCTGTTCTGATGCGCCGCATCTCGTTGGCAGTGTAACAGTGATCCTGCATTTGATGAGAGGATGGTCTGAACTTTTAAACCAGGTAAGTAACTCACACAGATAACCGTCTTCTCTCAGATTATCAAGGTCACTCACCTGTTTTTCTCCCATATCCAGAGTGCCAGTGATTACGGAAGCTTTTCCTTCCCGTTGCAGCCGCTGCAGGTTTGCTGTTACACAGAAGTCCACGTTTCTGTTCTGTTTATTTATTTTGTCATTAAACATTTTAAAACTTCACACTGTCTGACTCACATGAATACTGGGTCCATCTGTCCTGTAAAATTACAGATTCTGAGCTCTGTTGAAATTTTTTGGAAGGAAGGAAGGAAGGAAGGAAGGAAGGAAGGAAGGAAGGAAGGAAGGAAGGAAGGAAGGAAGGAAGGAAGGAAGGAAGGAAGGAAGGAAGGAAGGAAGGAAGGAAGGAAGGAAGGAAGGAAGGAAGGAAGGAAGGAAGGAAGGAAGGAAGGATTATTTTTAGTCTATTGCTTGACTATTTCCTGTTCCCTTTGCTTGACTGTGTATTTTGGATCAGTTATCTTTGCTTCCTTCAGGTAAGCTCCCCTTGCAGCTGTTGTCCGTTAGACTCACTGATTGACCTCTCCATTAATCACAGCTTTTCAATAGTTAATCCTCCAGTCGTAATTGATTCCTTGCAGGTTAATCCTCTTTTTTTCTAAAGTTTCTTGTTGATTCTGTTTTCTGCCATGTTCCAGCATCCTTTTACTTCTTACAAAAAGGGACTCAAAATTATCCTGCTAACCCTCTGTCTGCATTTGAGTCTCGTGAAAATTGCAAGTGGCATGGAGGCGATAATTTTGAGGCACTGTTAAGCTGAAATAGCAGGTTGCTTTGATAACAACCCTCAGGCCTTTTGCATTGCTTAGTCTGGTCTCTCTTTAAATTTCTCTTGACGATAATACACAGATTCTGGTTAGCTCAACCATACAAAACTGCAAAAGTTCAAAATTCCAATGACCCCAAATTACAAACATCCGGTACAATTCTAGAAGCACTATTGTAACACCATGATCTCTGTCCTTCATTATCTCTTTACAATAAACTGCACAGAGTTGAAACCCTGTGAGAATTTGTATTCATATAAAGGTTTTGACAGTTGCAAAACATAGAATTATAGAAAACAGTCCATGTAAATCACGTTCACTACTAGGCAACCTGAAGACTATCTGCCATCACTGAACATTGTAGTCACTCTGTGATTAAGATATTTTATTTTGAAAAGCTACATCAGACTGGACTATTTTGGGCCACTGCAGATTTTTCACGAGCCTGGCATATTACAAAGACACCTACAGAGAAGACTTCTCTTTAATTAATACACTATCAATCACATTGTCTGACATCTTGCTTTCCTGCTGGATAAAATTCCTGAGACATTCCTGGGGGTCTGACCAATTCTGATGGAGATCACCTTTATTCTTGAGGAATGCATTGTGTCGTGGAGAGAAGGAATGCACAGCACTAAGAGCAATGCCCTGGAATTTCTAAAACAATTAAATTGCTCAAGCAAACATTTCTTTGAAGAAAGGGGGGAAAAAACTTAAGCAAAAAGAGATCTAATCCCATTACTCGACATTTAGGAGTGCTGTCACTTGAGAACGTTTAGAATTTGTGGTCTATTCGTTCCATCGTTTTCTAACAAAGACCAAAAGGCTTTTGCAGTAAAGTGAACAACCACCGTCAGGGTCAAAGCGGAGCAATCTGAGGGAATTCCTTCATCTCTTTGCCATGGTAGCCGTATTGAACTTTGCTATATCATCAAAGCATAAATAAATGACAACAAGCAGGAATTATTTAAAACCATGGAAACTATTTTCCACGTCCTGAGTTAGTGACTGTGATCATTTTTCTTGGCAGATGTGAAGTTTTTTGGCCGGTTCCACAGGAAACACTGACCCACACCCACCTACTGCCAGTAAGTTATTGTTCTTTATTTATATTACAGAGAGAAAATGTCATATCATTTGGTATTATTTTCTGAAATTAATAAGCAAGTTATTTTCCAATAAAACATATAAATGGAACCAAGTTTTAATTATTTTATAAAATAGATTGTGTTGAAAATAGTAGCTACTCTGATGCATTCTTTCTCAGATAAGCAAATTATAAAGTATGAACTATATATTTGGCAATAAGGTATCAAACCTCAATGCTTAACTTATCTAGGAGACCCAAAATTCAAATCGCCTGATTCTTGAGCAAACATTAACATAACAAGGGGTCACATCAAATATGAATAAATAACATTGTTATCAAGCATTCAAAGAGCTTTCTATAGCCTCAAGAAATAAGGCTTGTAGAAGCTTCTGCTAAGAGATTTAAACTTTCCCAGTAAACAGAAATCCACCATGGTATTGTACAAAAGATGCTCCACAAAAGAAAGATGACAAAAAGACAACATTTGCACAATGAAGTGGAAAAACTCTAATAGCTCCGATTTAAAGCATGTCCTTATAGCACACTAAACCCACTACTTAGTCAGTAAATCTAAACTACATTAATACAGTTATACCAGATGAAGTAACTTTAAAACACGTGAAAAGGGTCCATCTATAAATATATATATGTTTAGGGTTTTGAGGGTTGGTGTCCATTGGATGTTCTTATTTCGAGGAGCACGGTACACCTTGAATGCGTAACAAATTCATCTTGGGGCAATACAGAGACATAAAGGATAAACAATCAGCCTTAAACAGACTCCTGCCTAAGTGCAAAATAAAAATAGGTTTTTGGAGTGTAGGAGGAAGCCAGAGGATTTGTAGTGTATCGACAAATGCACAGGGCAAAGTATATAGAAATACCATGCAGAAAGGCTCTGCTCACCGGTCTGAAGGATAAGCAGGGTTAGACAATGGAATCAATAATGGAAGATTTTGCTTTTTTTCAAACTTAAAAATATATTATCAAACTGCTGTAGTTTGATAATATATTGTAGAATATAGTGACATCAAAGGGCCAAGAACCCAGAGCTTCAATCACAATTCATCTCTGAAGGTCCGGACAGCTAGTCTGTTATCTTTAAACCCTATTAAGCATGGAACGTAGCCTGTCGCATAAATTAAACCCATCTTGGGAAACATAACAAATGCTTGTCAAAAGTTTAGGAACAATGCTAAACAGCGAATCCAAAGAAATCAATGGCACGCTCCGCAAAAAAGATGGAGTTCGAAGACGATGCGAAGTAAATTTAATATATGAGGGACCCATGGGAACAGGCTACATCAGTATGCCATGTTTCAGTATTAGTCATGCACAGATGTTAAACATGAGAACTGCTTTATTGTAAAAAGCCATATGTGCTTTGGGTTCCACAAACGCTATAATCAGTAGCACTAAAAAAAAGCAGCTGCAGAGCCCACAGTCTGAAGTGAGGATTAGAAATTACAGATAACTACATCCATAAAATTATTCTAATGGTGGGAGAAAGGTTCTTTTTCAAATACCTGAATCCTGTTTTATCCTTTGCTAATTCACTGAGAATAAAAAACTTCCTGATGCAAAACAGGTTTTGTTTTTCTTCAATTAATCAGCAAAAGAGTCTTCAACCAAAACATTCTGAGATGCTTCAAGTGGCATAACAGATACACTATCTGCCTGATTAGTTTGAAAGAAGATTGGGATGTGAGATAGGCAGCCTTGGCCTTTCGGATGACAGCTTTAAAGGCTTAGATTCGAACATTTATATAAATTCCTAATCATTCACCTCTTAACATTCTTAGGAAACATATAAACCCAAAGAAGAAATAGGCCAAACAAGTCATAGACATTTGATATAAAAATGTATTGGACAAAACAGCCTTCATGAAAATGCAAGGACTGCACTGCTACTGGGACTACAGTATTACTCATTTTCTAACCAAATATGTCAATTAGAATTGAAAGGTATAAGTCTAAAGCAATTTCACCTATATTTCCTCCATTGAACTGTGCAGTCATATGGATTGATTGGCAATTATAACATGGCTCCCAAAGGTTCCTTAGAGAGATTTACCAGAAAGTGTCATCATAGCACAGGTAACCTTATTAACTCCCCTCTCTACATGTTCGCACATTTCACTGCCTTATTTCTGGAAAATGTCAGAGATAATAAAGCAGTCTTCAGTGATCTACTGACTGCTCAAAGAATAGTTGGAGGACAAACTCATGCTGGAGAGACAGGAAGAGATAAGAAAGTATTTCTTGTATAATATGAAGGTGGAAAATAATTAAATAGTATAACTAGGCTACTAGTATTTTAAAAAAAATGTCTAACCCACCAGAGAGAACCTGAGGAATATTTAGAGCCAGTAAAAGCAGAAATCCCCTCTTTGATGTAGAGAGCAGAACCGTTTTATTCCTATGAACGGGGTATGAAGGGTCATAGAGGGGGTAGGTTACTGAACCTTGCCTCTGATGTCATGCTCGGTCAGCTTGAGCCAAAGATGCTGTTTTAATAGGGTGCAGAGAGAGAGAACAGGCAAAGACAGGAGAGGCAAAGAAAAACAAGGTGTAATGTCCACCAAAGTGTTTTTCTAATCACTAGAGGGAGTCTGCAGGAGTGAAGGATTCTCTCCAGACCTGAAAAGATCTGGTTTTAACATAATGTGCACTGCATGCGTATGTCTACACCACAGCCACTGTCCGGGTGGCTTGAATTGTAAGGTTTTTATGGGAACATAGCAGACCCTTCTATCCTGGATAAGAAAAGTGCCCTTTCTGTTGGAGCCTAATATTTATTCATTGTCAGTGTTAAAAAAAACAACAAATAACATAAAAAATGTCCATCACCAGTTACCTTTGAATGTATTTTAATATTTGACCGGCATTTATTTATTGATTTCTTCACTGGCTGGATCCATGGCTTGCACTATCCCTGCATTGCCTCTTTTTTTCCTTCCTCCACTTTGACCCTAGTGCTGAGTGCCAAGTCCAACTGCTGCAGGTGCTAGACTTTCCCTCGGATAAGTAGCATTGGACTGATTAGTAATTTCAGTGTTTGCGGAATTTTTGAAGTTCCTTATTTTAAGAAATATAGAATTGCTGAAAACATTACATGGTTTCTGGTCCAATTTTTTTTAAATCAAAATAGAGAAGACCAGACCTTTTTGTGTCATATTTACTGAAAACATTTGCCTTTTTTTTCCCAAAGAGAATCCATAAATAACCATAGCCTACATGTCACAAAGGGCCGGATTTATCAAAGGTTTGCGTGTATTAAAACGTGAGCTATTTCACTGCGCACGCAAAAAAATGTACAAACTGATCTATCAACAGCGTGCTAAAAGGATTTGGTCTTTAAAACGTGCTAAATAGCGTCTCTTATCCATTTAGTACTTTTTCTGCAATGAATATTCAATATAGGGCGTTTACACGCAAAAGTGCGTCTTGTGGGAGGATAACATGTAAATATATTAATTTAGCACTCGCAAAGTGATTTATCAAACCTGAAAGCAATTTTGCTAACGGTATCTGACTCTATATTTAACACGTTTCAAAAGAAGGTGCAAATGGTCTGTATGCGTAATTGCGCACACATGGCAGCGGTTATTGTCGCAAGAAGGAGAAATCGAAATGAAGCAAGGAGACGCAGAGAACGCATTTTTTCACTCCGTGTGAATATTTTTGGAATGAACGAGGAAACGATCATCAAAACATATCGTTTATCCAGCATTGCCATTTTGGAGCTGTTGGGGGAACTCCGAATGGATTTGGAGCCAGGCACAAGGAGGACCCACGCAATACCAGATATCACGAAACTCCTTGCAACATTGCACTTTTTTGCATCTGGGATCTCCCAATCTCGTTTTTCAGAAGTGCTGTCCGACGTTCTAAATGCCATGTCGCCCTGACGCCCTACCGGAGAACCCCGACACCCTGCGCCTGTGGAGCAACATGCCAATGCAGTCATCTTATCCACAGTCACTTCTTGTGAGCCATTTGGTATGTGCATTTTTCTACAGGCCGATAAAAAACACCTGTTTTATTTTTGTTTGTGTGTTTTTTTCTTACTGCGGTGAAGTAGAAATTCAGCCACATACCACCTTAGGGAATAAAGGTTGCCAAAGTTTATATATATATATATATATATATATATATATATATATATATATATATATATATATATATATATATATATATATATATATATATATATATATATATATATATATATATATATATATATATATATATATATTTCTTTTTTTGGAGGGGGTGGTGTCACTGTAAGATTAAAATTTCTTAATGCACTAGTTTGCACAAACTACAAACTACTTTGCCGCAAACCACAAAACGCGCAAAACCATCATTTAAATAGGGCGTCTCCAACAGTTTTGCGCCTGCCACCAGTTACGCAATCGCTCTTGTTAAATCACCCGCAAACCATGGTTCAGCCCCTCGCGCAAAATTCCACTTTGCGAGCGCAAATTACTGCACGCAAAATTGGATCTTGATAAATCCGGCCCAAACTGTGATTTAAAAGCCTTGTCCAACTGTTTGCAGAGGTTTGTCAGCTTTAATGAAGAGAGAAGGAGAGAGATACTGACAGCAATGGCACATAGACATATCATGTAAAGACAATTTTCTGTTTTGATCATTAGAGCAATTCTTTTATTTGTTTTATTTGTACTTTGTTTTTTCCCCCTTTCATTTGAGTTACTCTGTTAACCAATATTTCTAATACTTGTGCTAAAAAAATAAAGCTATATTCTATTGTATTTTTGTTTTTATTCTTTTAACACATTTTCCAATTGGTGCTTTTTTGTGGCTTGAGCACCTAACACTTAAAATGTCCTTGCAGACGCCTGACCAGGAGAATAGCAAGACACAGTTTGACAACAGTACATAAAAACATGGCACATAAAAACATTTTTAAAACTTGATTGATTTTTCTTTCTTTGAAAGTGATGGTAAGATTAGATTTAGTCTGGGCCAAAAGGGTTGATAGCAACAGCGACAGAGCTGCAGGATTTCCTGTTCAGTATGTGCGCTGTATATGACAAAGGGCAGATCCAGGCCTGGCTGAAATTATCCAAAGCCTTGGGAGAGAATATGCTAAAGTTTGCTGAAGTTATTCCGAAATGTGTTGGCCACATCTCTGAAAATGTTTATTAAGATGACAACAACGCCATAAACCAGAGTAAAGCATACATGTGGCAGCAAAATTCTCTTGGCTTACCCTTTCCAGATATTCAGTTGGGGACATTGTTGAGATATAATTAATTATGAGCTGTTCCCAAAAGGCCCTTTAGTTCTTTACTATAAAGCTGAAGAGGGATTAAATGTTGTTCCAAAAATTAAGGGTACCTGCAGCCATCTTGGACCTGATGAAATGTTCTCCAGTCATGATTGGTTTTGGAGAACAATTTGCATGTGGAAATTCTCTTAAGTCAGAGGCCTCCAGACTTTCACGCAGTTTCCTTAAAAATGTTTCAACACTAATCCAAGAGTCTGTCAGTTCTGGCAACTCACACTACAGCAAGGAATAGCTAAAGGGCTAATGTTTTCTATCACATGGAGGCCTATTCTCCTGGACACATTCCAAGGTGAAAATCAGTAGCAACATGATGGTCTCCTGAGTCAAGGCTGTTGTTTGACCATTTGCCATTTTGCAGCTTTACATGTTTTGCTAAAGCTGAATCAGAATTGGTTGTCCAGGTCAAGCTATTCTGAGCAATTTTTATCAAATGGACAACAAACAAACAAACTTGACAACATACTCAACTGGAGACGCACCTGTGAAGCAATCTACAAGGATGGACAGAAGAGTGTACTTCTTATGGAAGATTAGGTCTCTTAGTGTTTGCAGCAAGTCATATCTTATCTTCTATAAGTCTGAAGAGTGTCATCTTTTCTGTCATTATTGGCTGTGGTAACAGCAGCAGAAAAAAATAACTTAAAAAAGCTCAAAAAGCTGATAAAGAAGTTCTGTTCTAGGAATTCTTCTAGAACCTCTAGAGATGATTTCACAACAAAGAATTCTTTGTAAAGTGAAGAACATTATTGATACCTGTGAGCATCCTCTTCAGAAGATCATTAAACAACAACAGCATGTCTTCAGTCAGAGGCTTCTCCAGAACCTGTGCAAGACAGACTGCTACAGAAGATCCTTCTTGCCTACAGCTATCAACACCTATAACAACTTGTTGAACGATTGCTTCTGAGTTGCTACAACACTTAATTTCCCGTTGGCATTAATAAAGTATTTTTTAACAGAATTTGAATTAAATGGAAATACCTCTTGTGTTATTCCAGTGCTTGTTTATTTCACCATTTCTAATACCCTTCTCTTAATATAAATAGTTTGGCATTGTTTTGTAGTTAAATTACAAAGCATATATCTGTTAAAGGCATACATGGTTTAGAATTTTCTTTGAAAATATACTATTTGAATAGTTCTTCTCCTCAATATAAATGTGTGCCAAAGATAAAATCCATTTGAGACCCTGCCATTTGAAACTTTGAGGCAAATATTCTTGAATTCAGAAAAAGTCATAACTTTATTTCAACATATTAATATTCATATATTATATTAAATAATCAACATCAACACCATATTTTTGTTCTTAAAAAAAACTCAGGGAAAAATAAATACATTTAGGTTTCTATGGCTCTAAAAATGTGTGCATATAAAAGATAGTCGTATTAACAGATCCTAAAAAGTTGATAAAAAACTGCAAACTAGTGAATTGATAAGCATATATATATCCATTGGGGAAATAATTTAGATATTTCACACAAGTTGTATAAAAAAATATAGCCTCAACTTTGCAGCATTGTAAATTTAAATCATTACTGGTAATGTTTACCAACTCAGAGAAAACACTGTTTTTCACTCTTTTCCATGAACACTATGCATTCAGTACTGCTTTCAATCATTTTGCTGAATAGCGACAACCCACAAGCCGGAGGCATAACCTAAGGCACCAAACCCATTGTGGGTGCAGCACAAACAGTCTAAATTTAATAGGACCTCTAAAAGCATCCTGCATCTCCCTGTGGTGAATGACTCTGCCAAACAGAAACATCTGTACCTTACGTGAGATGATCTTTACATCTGGTCCGATTGTTTTAGGGTGTGGGCACACATCTGCAGCTGCAACCAACCACTCCCAGATGTTTCTGATAGGCAGAGTGTCTTGCTGTTTGTTAAGCATGAGGTGATCTTTGATCCCTCCCTCGGCAGCGTTGGCTGCGCTGTTATGGTGAGCAGGGCCTAAAATGTTCTGAGAGGCACACAACGGAAGCGCAGCAACCTCACAGAAGGGCCTGTGGTTCACAGTGGTGAAAACAGCCATGCTAAAGTGGCTTCAGCTGTGGAAAAGAGCTATTTGGAAACCACCCAGCGCTTCTCTCCAGACCCAGTTGAGCTACTGGCATCGTAACATAAGAAGTCAACAAAAGTATAATAAAAGATTGTGTTTTACATTGAGCAGTAGGAGAGACAGCATTCTTCAGTATGGTTTTCAGCAAATTATTAAAGAAAAAAAAAATGAAAATAATGTCTAAAATAAGCATTTGTGAAGTGCGTCTGATATTGCATTTTTCTTGGATCTTACATTGATGTCCCATATCAGCAATAATCTGTATATCACACTGTGGAAATCAAAGTAATAAATAATCCCTTTCTTGTCCTGCTGGCAAAAATGGAAAGGGTTTGCCCGAACAGGAGCACACATGGCTTAACCACTTTGAACTCTGGAACATCCTACTCCTACATCCTGGAGCCATAAAGGCCTAACCATTCCTTTTAGAGCTGTGACAGGCTTTGTACACCCACCATTTTGGTTCAAAGGAAACATATGTTTAGAAAGGGTTCATATAATGCCAGACGGTCCCAAATAAATCCACATTTTATGGACCAGCCAAGCCGACTTCCTCTAATACAGTCTGAGATAGATATAATACCACTAAACTATTAGTAACGTTGGGGAAAAAAGAAAATTTGCATATACTAGGTTAGTGAATATGACTACCATATTTTACCTCTATCAGCAATTCATAACAATCAAAAAAGACAACTAGGTTAAACTGATATCCACTTAGATAGAATCCATTTAAGCCTAAATACAGTTCAAATCAACGCAATGCTGTAAAGGAGTCATAGAATGCATAACCGAGTTTACATTGTCATTGATGAATAATGATAGTTCAGTGGGTGAAATCGACGTACAGAAATCTCTGCAAATCTCACAATTCTAAACTTCCACCATAAAACGGGCGAATTCAAACGAAGCACCGAATTGACATCAATTCAGGGATGTTGCCTTATTTGGTTCTGACCTGTACTTTGTCATGCCCCAGGTGGGCTGCTGGGCCGATGGGACCGGGCCCCAGCGGGGGACGGTAGCCTGGACAACGGCGACCCCATGCTTCCCCGGTAAGGCAGGCGGAGGGGAAGCATACTGTCATCGACGATTTTGAAATTTCCCCGAGACATTTTTTAAGGAATGAAAAGTAGGACATGTCCGGGAAAAAATGGATGTCTGGTCACCCCATCGTATAAACAATTCAGTGTATTCTCATTATCACTTCTTACAAAATCGTACGAAAAGATATGCACAGTAAGTTCATACGTTTTTGACGTTTTTTTCGTCGTATTTCGTCGTATTTTTACGTCATGCGATATCCTTGCGCATGCGCATGTTACGCACCATTCATTAACATAGAATTTAACATACAATTAACCCTAAACCTGACCCTAACCCTAACATACAAAACAACAAGCAACGTAGTTCGAGACATCAAGAAGTAATTATTGCACTGTTTTTCCCAGTTTTACGTCCGTCCGCGGATCTGCTTTTTTCGTCTGTCTGCCTGCGCATGCGCACTGATCTGTATTTTCGGGGGAAAATGTCCAAAACATACGAAATACTGTGCATAACTTTTTGTACGATTTCATACGAACTGACAATGAGAATATGTTGAACAATTTGATGTTTTAGTAAGTGAGTGCTTGTTGCTATGATGTGTCTTTGCTCTGCAGCTTTGCTCGTTGTAAACCAACCAATCACCACAAAGCTCATCTAAATATTCAAGAACCATAAAAGGAAGAAAACTTGTCGTTTCATTCTGGGGCTCTAACCAGGCTTGCATTAGGGCTCATAGAACAGCAAATATGCCATTTTCAGCATAACCAATGTTACACACCCTATTCAGAGACCTTAAGGACCAGCACCAAATACCCTATATAATCATTCTATGACCCCTTTAGAATATAATGGTTGGATTCATTTCTAAGTTCTTTTGTTTAAGTCAAGCTCATTCATACTCTCTAACCCTTTTATTAGATACTCTTCTTCAATTGCTTGTTAACACAGATGGTAACTCTGCCAACCTTATGTCAGAAAATCATTACTTTTAGCATTCAGATGTAAGCATAATAAAGCCAAGGCAAGGTAAATTAATTTATATGGCAAAATTCAGTAAATGGGCAATTCAAAGTGCTTTACACGAATTAAACAATAAGATAGATAAAAAAAAATAAAGCAGAATAAAAGCAAATAAAGATCAAATCATGAAAAAAGTAGGTAAAATAAACAAAACTGTTGGACCACAACCTTAAACTAATAATACCTCAGTTAACACTTTATCGTCAATCTTCAGTCAAAGGCAGTTCTGAACAAATGGGTTTTTAAATTTGACTGAAAAGAACTCAGGCTTTCAGCACTTTTATTGTCTTCTGGAAGTTTGTTCCTGATAAATGGAGCATATGAACAAAATGGTGCTTGAGGTTCTTGAGGAACCCCAAATGTGATTTTTCTGGTCTCTGATTTAAAGATCCCTACTGACATATTAAAGTCTCTGTCCTTAAGGTAGGATTTAAACCAGCCCAGTGCAGTACCAGAAAGGCCGACCCAGTTTTCCAGAGGCTCTAATAAAATCAAGTGATCAACGGTATCAAACACAGTTGTGAGGTCCAGTAATATCAGCAATTTGGTTCTACTGTCTGAATTTATATGGATGTCATTTAACACCTTACTCAGGGCCGTATCAGCAGCTGGTCATTGTTAAGCATGTATTTAACTGTTGAAACACAACTTTTTCAATAATTTACTGATGAAGGGGAGGTTTGAAAGGAGTCTGTAGCTCTGCATGATTAATTTATCCTAGCTTCTCTTTTGCAACAACCATTTGAAAATTGCTGTGTCGAGGTAAAGAATACTTTTTTACATTTAAACAATGCAATTGAAGAAGAAACTGGATTAAATTACTCTGAATGTAACATACAGAATAGGTGCTCTATGGGATGTTCAGAATGTTTTAGAAATTGCTAACCTGCAGTGAATTCTATCCACAACCATCAGCCAGATATACAGGAAATGGGCTGACAAAGTGCTCATAACCAGTGAGAGGCAAATGTTAAACCAGGTGAACCAGTTACTTAGGTTTTCTGTCCTTAACTTGGCTGAGTTGAACACCTGACCCAGGACACTGGGCCCAATCCCAATACAACCCCTAGTCCCTACTTTTTAGCCCTTTTGCATTTTCTCTCAAAGTTAGTGGTGTCCCAAATCCCCTTTGAATGTAGGACTAGTGAACATAAAAATGGGTGGAGGGTATAAATCTTGCCCTTAAAATAAGAAATATCATATGCTGACTTGCCTTGGAAAGGCCAGAGACAATTTTACAGAAAACAAGGAGGTCAGGGTTTTCAGTTTTCTTTCTTTTCTTTTTTTTACTTTAACTATTGAAAGCCAAACACAGTTGTTGCCATTCTTGTTTCCCCTGATTCTCCCAAACAACAGCAGTTAGTTGAGATGGTGTTTTGGAGCTTAGACAGGAGCAGCAGGAAATCAGTAAGATCCACCGGCAGAGAGAACACCAGAGACAGAAAGAAGCTGTCAGCCGTGGCCCCCCCTCTGGAGCTAAGGGGAGAGGCTTCAGCCAGTAGTGCCTGCCCCATTTCCTTCCAAATAAAGGCCAGTAATGGCAGCTTTTGTTGTTGTTGCTGTTTTTTGTTTTTGTTTTTTTAAGAACAGTAAACAGAACAGAATATTTTAATACATCATAACACTAAGAATCAGGACCAAGGAGACAATGCTTCAGTTTGCAGTGAGTGATGCAAATTGGCTTTTCATTTAGCAATTTTAATGAAAAGAGCAGAAAAAGCATGTTTTTATCCTGCCTTGTATGAACAGCTCTGATGGTGGCGGTCCATCCCATGTACTGATCTTATGATGAGTACTTCCAGTTATATATTGCACCATGACACAAAGCTCAAATCCTCTTTAACAAGAACATGACAAGTTCACTGGACTATAATGTTTTCGCTGTGACCCAGTCCAACAGAGAACCTTAGGGATGTGTAAGAACAGAAGATTCACATCACAGATGGGAATCTGGCAAATCTGCAGCAACTTTTATGGTGCTTCTGGTCAAAGTCTTTGAGGATTATTGTTTAATATGTATCCTGAAAAATCAAGGCCAGACAGAAAGCAAAAGCAAAGTGGTTTTATTGGTATTGCGCCATCCATACATAAGGTAACTGAAACAGCTTTTTTTACATAAATAAAGAGAGTTCAAATAGGTTTTACTAAATATATGAAACACACGAAGCATTAAGGAAGGTAAACTTAAGGCATTGCATAAAAATGTAAAATAAAAAAGATAAAAAGGGGTCTGCTACAGCTAAGTTGGGACAGTGTCCGGTGAGTTTTTAATACAATAAAATCTACTTGATTATATTATGGAACATGATCACTAGTAATAGCTCTGTGAAAAGCAAAGCAACAAACTCTTTAGGTGAGAAATAAAAAGAATAAAAAAAATAAAAGAATAAAGCAAAGTATAATTAAAAAATATATATTTAACTAAAGCCATTATCCTTGAACTATTTTGCTATTTGTCAACAATCAAATCCATCCTGACAAATCAGGAAAAGAATTGAGTGAATACAGAAATAAAAAAAAAAAACTTTTATGCTTTTATCAAACTCTAACCTTATTTTATCTAGTAATTGATAAAGTTCTGCAATTTTCAATCCCTACTTCCACCAGACAACAATACTTTGCTATTTAATGATCTAGACAATATTAGTTATCTATTAGACCAAGACATCATGAAAAAATAAAAAATTAACTCCAGTGTTATGGAAAACCATTTCTTTAATTTTAAACGAATGAAAAAAAATCTCTATATATGGAAGAAATAGAAAAATATCCTTTTTTTTCCAGGTCATGTTATTTTTGTTAAACCATTTTGGATGCAAAACCTAAGAAACAGATTATAAACAGCAATTCATGTTAACTAAAATGCTGTCTGTGCTTTTTGTAAGAACATATTTATTTCTATATTTTAATAGATGAAGCAAAAACAAACACAAAAAAATTACGAGTTAAAAAAGGGCAATGCTTTTTTTTTTAAATATATTTGCAAAAACTGTGCTGTTTAAATTGCTAAAACTCTTAAACAGACAATAGATGTTTTTATGTGCTGTCATGGCAGAAATATTTAGAAATATTTAGTCCAAAAATGCCATTTAAGTAGTTTTTAGTGGTTTCTTCTCCACAGACAGATGTGTTTTATAGCATGCACAGCAGAGAGCTATAATTAAATCTTCTGAAACCAAAGTAACATTCCAGACAATAGCAAACTCTGCAAGGCTGACCTCACAATAGATGTTAAATAACCATACATAGCATCCAGTAAACTGGAAGCCTAAATGCAACTAAATTACACAACAAATTATTACATTATTCTACAATGTTTTGACTTTTGCATTCATTATCATTTGACTGGATTAGATCTCAACAAGTGAGCCAAAGGATTAACCAAACATCTGCTCTTTGTTAAGGCCTTTTGTTTTCAGGGTGAGTTCTGTGCATCATAACAAATCCTTGTAATTGGCAAAAGTGACCCCTGGTGGAGATATTAGCCCAAGATAATTTGGAATTCCAATTAGCAGATAAGCTCTTTATTTATCAACGACTTAACAGAGACTTAAGAAAAACAACAAAGAAAACAGAATAAGATCGTGACAAAATAAGAACGGGTTACCAAACTACAACTATATTGGTTTTATTAATCAAATCTGTCAGTTTCAGCTATAAAAATAGGAAAATCTAAAAATTTCTAGAGTACCGGCTCTAATTAATTGGTTATAAGAATAGAATAATCTATATCACTCCAATTTTGAGCTATATTTTTTCTTCAAAATGAATGCAATGAAAAAAAAACTTTAATATCTCAGCAACAATCAAATTGTGTACTTTTGAATTGCTGCCTTTCTGTTGAAACAAAATAATCCCTATTATATTAAAATACTTACTTTTCTCTGTTTGACCACAATAACAAGCCTGTAAAAACATTGTGGAATAACTTTTAATGGTTGCTTGAACATTAATTGGAATTTTTGCTTCAAGATAACGTTTAAAGTGTTGTTAGTCAGCCGCTGAAGTCATGTGTTGAAAGAAAAACCAAGAAGAAGCTCCACTTTAGTAGTAAACCACAAAGCCCTAAAAAAAAACAAGGCTTAACCAGAACTATGTTTACATGCTTTTTAAATGTATGGTTTCTAAGTGCTTTATGATGGGATTAGGAAACACAAAACCATGACACATTGGAACTGAAGTAAACAATCAAACAAATGAATAATGAAATGTCTGACATATTAAGCTAAGATTAGTTGTTTGTAGTGAAAAAGTTTTTTTTCATAGTGTGGTACAAAAAGTAAGTATAAAAAATATACTAAATCACTTCAAAAGTATTTAAACCATTTGAAACCTTAGCAGTGAGGGCAAAATGATCTGTTTTAAACCAGGCAAATATATGATGGGGTTATTTTAGTTCTGCCCTGCATTTAGCTCCATCAGTCTTCCAGTCAACTCTACCTTTTTGTTCCAATGTGACAGAGGTCGCTAAGGCCATTAAAAGCCCCTTGGCCACAGGGCGGCAGGTTTGGATGAGATCTGGACTAAGCTGCTAAGCACTCTGGACATAGTGGCCTGTCATGGATGATAAGCCTCTTCAATATCACTACACTTGGACAACAGGGGTACGTTTTTGAAGACTTGGTGAATTTTTAAAGGAGAGGGAGCAAGTATGCTGACATGTTGAGGACCACAGCCTCTACATGGATCACAGGCCAAAAACACTAATCCAGCACCACCGCCATGCCCATAGGTCTGAGGTTTCTTTTTTGCAAAGCTATATTATGTTTATTCAACACATGTTCTGTATTCTTTTATCCAAATAAATACATTTTTGTTGTATCTGTCCAAACCACATTGCTCCTGAGATCCTGGACTTTTGCTTTGCTTTTCTTGCCAAACTTTGCTCTGGTCTTCTTTTTATAAGACCTATTTAGACCTTCACTTTTGTATCAAAGGTATATTTTATTGCCATCTGCTTACACTCATACAGAGTGTGACCTCGGCATAGCTTTTCTATATGTTCTGCAATTAAATACTTTTTGTTTATAGTGACATTCTCATTTCTAAATATTATAAGACCTTTTTAATCCCATACCAGATTTTAATCCCTTACCAGATAAAAAAAAAAAAAACCTTCAATCCTGTTTTTGAAGACTTAATGCAATTCTTGACATGCTATGGTACCATTGTGTTCCTTCTAAACAAACTATAAATAAAGCATCCTTTCTAAATGTGATAATGTAATAAACACAAACTTGCATATCATGATCTACCACATAAAACCCAAATATGATAAATTTAAGTGTGTGCCTTTAACCTTAAATACAAAAATTGAACAAAAAAAAAAATATTTTTTTTTTTACAAGGTAATGTGCAACCTCCTACATCCCCACTATTCTTCATCAGAAGCCTGGATCATATGTAACTTGACGGACAGCGAATCCCATTATTTTTTATAACAGAAAAAAAAATCCTCCTTCTTGCTAAAAATGAAAACGGTGCGTTTTGATTAACCTTGTGAGCCATGCGGAACTAAACCCTGGCCGGAATTGTTTCCGCCCGAACAATAATCTCAGATGGAATTTTTTTATATTTACTCCTCAACGTGGGTTTGTTTGCTAGTCTGTTAAAGTCTGAATGGTGAGATGCAAAGTTATGCTTAATGAATAAATAATCGTGTGAATAAAAATGGGTAAAAAGCGCCAAAGCGACGCCTCGGCAGACTCCGAGGCTCCGCTAAAAAAGGAGAAAGCTCCGGAGTTTAACGGGACAGTGTTTAAAACCATGCTCAAAAATCCAACCACAGCCATGAAGGGTAAGATTGGACATTTACTCTGACTTTATGTTATTCAATTTGATAAATGTTATTTAAATTTGCTCCTTTAATTGACTGCAGGGCTGGAAACATTTATATCAACTGCGAAAAAACTACCGTCCTCCGATCTGTATGATGTGGTGGAGGGTTATATAAAGATATCGATGGAGTGTGCCGAAATATTTAAGTTGCTAGAAGCAGAAAAGACTTCAGAGTCGGAAGTAAGTTGAAGTGCACTTGGAAAGGATGGAAGGATTAAATCACTTTCGTATTTTAGTGGTTCCCTTCTGATGGAGTCTTTCATCTGTCCAGAGGATGCTGATTTTTGGGAGCCTGGAGGTGATCTTGTTGAGGACAGCCAGTGATCTGTCACACTTCAACATGGTGGGAAACGTCATCGTGAAAAAGATGGTTTCCAACTACATTAAACTTCTGCAAGGCTCCTTTTATTCAGCGAATCACGGGTCAGTACAATGACAAAGCTGGGTATTGTGTAAAATGTTAATACCTTCATACATTATAACCCCAAATACTACTTGTTTAATAGCAGTTTTATAAAGCGGAAGGACAGAAAAAAAATGTTGTTTATGAATAGATTTTTTTCTCAAACAAACTAAAAAACGTGTATGACCTATTTATAGCCTCCCAGCTAGAATAATAATTGAACTTTATTGATTTCATATTGGAGAAATGTACCTCTGCATTGAACCCATCCCCTTAGGGAGAAGTGTGGCAGTTCAATTCATTTCAGTTTAATTCTATAGCGCCAATTCACAACATGTCATCTCCTGGCACTTTACAGTTCACCAGATCATACAGTTAAATTGATTCAAAGTTTTCTATCTAAGGAAAACCAGTTGATGGCATGCAATCCCTCACACTAAGCATGCTTGTAGCGACAGTGGAGAGGAAAAGCTCCCTTTTAACAGGAGGAAACCTCCAGCAGAACCAGGCTCAGTGTGAGCCAGTGAGTCAGTCTGTGGGAGTGGGGCTTGAACTCAGAACCTCAGGATTCCAAGCTCAATGCTCTAACCACTAGGCCGCCACTCCACCAATCTCTCATAATGCTGTGAAATGATGTACTGCAACTTAAGGTATATTCACAGCTGTCCTGTGAAAGCCTTAACGGTTAATCATAAAGAAAAGGAAAACACAGAGCTAAAGTTATAGAAAGGTTTCAAGCATGTTAAGGAGCAATTATCGCTCTGTTATCAGACAAACACAAGAGTGTCGTTCAATGTCAAACATACCAATGCCTGGGTGTTCATCTAAACTGACAGCTCGGGTCCATGACAATTTTGGCTGATCTGCAGATAGTCAGGGTGGAAAATTTGTAGACTTGGTAATTGGTAGTAATTCACTTCATAAATTCAGCCTTCACAAAAGCCAGACAAAAATAAAGTCACTGTTTAAAGAATGATATAAAAGGTTTGAATTCAGTTTGCCACAATTCATGTAATGGAAACAGCAAGTATGTGGTCAGGCTGTGTTTACTGTAGACATTAATTAAATTTGATTTTTTGGCTCAAATACAAAATACTTTTTGAGCGTAATTCTAACACTGCGCATCACCTTGAATACTCCATCAACACTTTCACACCTCTTGTCAGGATTATGGCAGATGATGCTTTTCTACAGGAAAGTGGTTTGTTCAAAGTAATCGTAACAGAAAACCTGAAACGGACAGCAAATGATGGAAGGATGGAGAGTAGACTCACCTTCCAACATCCCCCGATCCTAAACATAGATATAGAGCTATGAGGAAATGGTTTACAAAGTATGTTTGTGTTTAACTAGCTGACTCAAAGTCTAGACATAGAGAATCAATTTATATTCATTTATATTTACATTTATATTCACAGACGGGTTCTATTCAATCTAAATTCAGCTTTATTTCTAACAATAAAATGTTCAACCTTTAGATATGCAAAGTCAGTACAACCATGCCACACAATAATTGGCAGTGTAACAGCTGTAGTGTTGAGGGAAGGAAGCCGAATGGAAATGTTTGGCACCCATTTTTATTGATAAAGAATTTAAACCTTGTGCAATATTTTGTTCTTCTAGGAACTGTTAAAAAAAAAAAGCTTAAGAAGTATAAAATCCACCTCTGCATTAATAACTTTCTTTTAATGTTGTGAACAGATTTGTCCGCCAGTGCCTCAATCTCCTGTCCGCTATGGTGTCTCAGGGTGCTGAAGCTGCCAGAGAGGTACTCAGTCATATTCAGATCAAAACACTCCCTGGACTGGCAAAGAAAAAGGATAAAAGGGTATGGTGCAGGTTATGTCCTACTTTTTTCTGTCGAAGTTGTTCGGGCTAAATTGAGCCGAGTTAAATCTTCTGAATCCCTTTTACAGGGTAAACCTGATGTCAGACTGGCCTTTATCCAGTTTGTGCTGTCATTTCTAGTGTCTGGAGACACTGCAGTCATTGGACAGGTTTTAGAACTTAAAGGTAAGATTAAAACTTAAGTTTTTTTGTATTTTTAAACCTGTGTTTTTCCTGTGTGTGGATGACGTGTTGATCTGGGTGCCGTAGAACTCCTGCCGCACATCTTGAACACGGGTCTGAAGGAGGACAGGATGTCCACAGTCAATTTGATTTTGTCAACATTAAAGACAAGAGTTAGTACATGAGATTGCACATTTAAAATAAAAAAAAACTTTATGAGTTTGGGATTGAAATATTTGGTATTTGTCACTGTGCAGGTTGTTTTAAACAAAGCCATCACTAAAACACAGAAGGTTCGCTTTTTCACCCCTGCTGTATTGGCCAACATTGCATCTCTGTACAAATGGAATGGGATTGTTGATGCGACCGCTAACGATGACACCGTAAGTTGTATTGTGATAACATAGATACCATTTTGGTCCAAATTATGGCTTGACTTCTCATTTGTAATCTTGTCTTGTTAGACGGAGCAGGACTGTGATGCTGCGGGGCTATCAGTTGTCAGGGAACTTGTCCACAGCTTCCTTGTTGACCTGTGTTGCTCTCGTAAGCACGGCATCAGCTTCCATGATCCTAGCTATGGCACAGGCGGCAGGTCAGTGGATGACTTCTGGGGTGCATATTTCACCACTGGAAATAAAGCTCACTGTTAAACATAAGATTTCATATTTTGCAGGCCTGGAAACCTTGTCTTGCTTCAGTTCTTGGTTGGGCTGAAACAGGCGACTGATGATGAGTTAGTGGCGGAGCTGGTGGTGAACATACTGAAAGGAAGCCCTGACATCTTGTCCAGATTTTTCAAGGAGACTCAATATTCATACACCCCACGCATCAAACGTGCTTGGCAGGACAATGTCAAGCTCCTAAAAAGGGTACATTTTGTGGCTTTATTTCGTTTTCTGTATTTTCAAACATTTATGTGAGGGAAAATCCCTAATTTTATTACTGGTAGTTATTTATTGATAAGGTCCTTGGTGCTGTTCCTGAACCTGGACAATTTTAACTCCAATCACATACATGCAAAAGTGAAATAGCACATTCCCAAAAACTACCAAATGGATGATAATATTTATTTCTCTGTTTCTCTTTTCAATCAGATCTATGAGGCCCAGCCTGAGATTTCCACCATCTTTCAGACCGGTGAGATGATCCCTTTGCCTCGTTTGCTGTCCATGGTGCTGGTCATCTCTCTTCCTCCCGTGTGCAACAAGGCTTTCTTTACACAAGGCCTCAATGTAAGTCACTTAACCTCTTGATGTAAATATTGCACTTTGGGGGTGGAGAGGATAAAATCCAGCGATATATTGATTCAATCAACAGCTTGGAAACCCAACGGTGCAGCTTACAACTGTGTCCACCATGATTTTCCTACTGAAAAAAGCCAATAAGAATCTGGAGTATCTTTTGGACAAATCCGTGTGGCAGAAATCAGATCTGTATTCTGCTGAGATGATGGAAGAGCTTGTGCGGCAATACACAGAGACACTTGGCAAGGTAGGCTCAGTAAAAGGATCTTTGATAAAGATTGGTGATGCAGGTTCACAGCTTATCTGTTTTATTTATCCTCCATTCCAGATTTTGCCTGATATGACACACATCATTTCAACATGGCAGTCTCTAAACAAAAAGGAAAATGCTGATGGTGATAAGAGTAAAAGTGGAGAGGATAACGTACTGACTGATGACCAAAATGAATTGCGTGGTAGGAACCCTTAGTTTGTGTCTTGTTCTGTTTTTAATATTTGCTACTGATGTCAGCTGACCGGTCTGTGTGCTTTCTGGTTAAACAGGACCAGAGAAGGCAGAGGTCACTGTGCTGAAGGCCTTAATTCTTCAAGCCATATGCCTTTACCAGAGGGTGGTGCCACATCTTGTTACACAGTTCAAATTTGACTTCAGCAAACTCCTAAAAGGTAATATGTCGGGCTGAAACAATCAGATTAATCGTGATTATTGAAATAATCATCAACTAATTTAGTAATCGATTAATATTTAACCGGAGTGTAGTCTCTAAAATGTGACTTTAGGCAGACAGAGAAACCCACCTTGAGCAGCAATTTTACCAAAATTGTAAAAAAAAAAAATCTAAACATTTCGCAATTACAATAAAAATCTTTTTCATCTGTCAACATGTTCTTTCCAGAACTCCTCGAGTGGAAAAGCTTTAGTTTCACAAAAAGGTCCTCTTTAAGAAACCTTTACCTATCAGTTATTTTTTAGTTGATCGAAAATAATCAACAGATTAATCGATTTGCGAAATAATCGTTAGTTGCAGCCCTAGTAATATGTTTGCTGCTGATGTTCCTTATTTCTTTTGAATTTGCTCATTAAAATAAAGTATTTGTTTTTTTGTTTTTTCTATTAAAAAAAAAAAACAACCTTTTCAGGAATTGTATCGGAGAAAGGAATGAGAGAAGAAATCCCTCCAGTCTTGCAGTACCAGATACTGCAACTGGCTTTAGATCTTCCTGCAAACAAGTTTTCCTGGTTTCGCTTACAGGTAAAGAAGGTTTGTTAGTTCTGTTGGACCTGCACTAAGTGTAATTCGTTTTAATTTTACTGTGTTAATTTTACCCACAGGATGTTGTCAATTCAGACTCTTCATCTGGAGAGAAGTCTGTGCTCTACCTGCTTCTGAAAATGTTTGTGAGCAGCAGCAGCAACTACCTGAGTACCACCACAAGGAGGCTGGTTATAAAAGTAAGAAGGTTTTCCCTATAGATGCATGAAGTAAAGATACACATGGTTCTCTGTAGTCATTGACTCCTCCTGATAAAGTTGGGTAAAGGAGCTTAAATTATAATGTATTAACATGTTTTTACAGAAACACCGTTTCTTAACTCTGATGGTAAAACTCAGTACAATCTTCTTTTAATGACAAATGTCTCATGTCATATCATTTTAGTGGGGATTTATCTATCTTTTAGGCTGTTAACCAGAAATGTAAAATAAAAACCTACAAATTTGTATTAAAATATCCTGATAATTGAAAGAGATTTGCCCTCTATTAAGAATATCAGAGCTTGTATATAGAAACAGACCCACAGTAACACGTACTTAAAAGAGCCAACATGAGATGCTGTACTACATAATCATTTTTCTTTTTTCCCCATTAAATTGACCTGTTTGTTGAGGAAAGTAATATTTTAAGTCTGATCCAAGTCCATCATTTTAGCTAAAGCCCCAGTCACACCTTGAGGATTTAGCCAGCGTTTGCCTGACGTATGGAAAATCTGGCAAAAAGCTGGCATATGTTGAATAAGTTATGAGTACGTTTTATGTAAGTTATCAGCATGCTGGCATACATCGACATACGGCAAGTACATCTTGAGGTATGCTAGGGTATGCTCATACGTGGGCCAAAAGTTACAGGTAAGTTATCTGGTCGTTGACATACTTAAAGTTTAAGTTACTCACAAGTCATGGCGTCTAGCTTATCCAAAACCTATGAGTAACGTGTGCAGAACTTATCTCTAAAGCATATCGATGTATTTAGCTTGTTCCAGACGACCGCTGGATGTGTTTCTAACTTACTGCTACCGTATAATGACGTTTAGTGGAATCTTGTTCTTTTTCTGCAGGCTGCGTGTCTCTGGGCGCATTGATGCCCCCCTTCAGGACGCTGGATTGTGACATTTCATGGGCATTGCAATGCCATGCGTCATGCCATTATGCCGTGCGTCATGCATAAGTTAGGCTATCGTTTGACATACGCGTTATGAATAATCTATGAATACGCCCAAAATTTAAAAAATAGATTGAAAGTTCAGCGTTTGCCAGCGTTTTAGAAGATTCTGGGACGTCCGGCATACACTGCTAAATCGTCAATGTGTGACAGGTGCTTTAAGCTTCGGTAGACTTTATCAGACTCCACACATTTATGTTTGTGATGGTAAGATTGAAAAGGCTTTAATGGCTCTGTTTGCATGTAGGCAGCATTTAATGGGTATTATAGAGAGTGTGTGGCATTTCTATGATCTTATTCCACTTTGGCAGGAAAACCTTCCACTTTAAACCACTCAATTCATCTTTTTTTATTTCCTACAAAAATTTGTTTACCTAAAAAAAAAAAAACTATTTCCTAGAATGTCAGATAGGATGTTTTCAATTTTCTCATCATTTCAGTGGGAGTTTAGTAAGTTGTTTAGAGGCTTTTTACATCCTTATCAGGGACAGTTGATAGTTATGAAATGCTGTTCATTATATCCAAGCTTCATTCTCCTAATATGCTCAACACATACTTTCTATTCTGTGGTGTTATTTGTCAGGATGGGTTAGCATTTTAGTTTATTCGCTCAACTCCAAAAAATCCTTTAATTCCAGTTCATCAACATTGTAGGAGGAATTATAGATGAGGTGGTAGATTTTCTTTTAAGTAAGAAAAACATGAAATATTTTCTTTTAAACATTTAAATATTTTAGCATTATTCTGAAGTGACGATGAAGAAGAAATCTCTGTTACTGATGAACCCCCAACATAATAGCTTGACGTCTATGTTCATCTATGTTACCTCTAAATTTTTCTTTTTTCCTTCAGGTGTTGAAGGACACCGGGGTGTTTGAGTACACCTTACCAGAACTCGACCTCTGGCTGGACCAGCTGGCAAGAATACAACCAGACCAACAAGAGACCGTGATCCATTTCTTGGAGAGGGTAAGTCCAACTATGAGACATTTAAAATGCTACCAACAGGTTTATCTACACTCACTCTGGTTATGGAGGTTAGTTTTGCTTTTGGCCTTTGATTTATTTCAACCATTTGTTTGCCAAGATGACTCATTAATGTCAACAATTAATCAGTATCCAAATATCAAATATCTGATGGGTTGTTTCTCAGCATGTTGAGTGGAAATAAGACAGTATTTGATGTACACTATGAGCCTCTGGTATAATTCAAACTGACTATTTTACCACTCTGCTCATCAAAACTCCTTGAGTGTATGTAAATAGTTTTTTTATCCATAGTCCAGTATTGCTTTATAGGTTAAAGTTAAGACTCCTCTTGAGGCCTGGGGCTGCTTCATCATTTCCCAAACCAGTTCTGATGGGTTCTGGGGATAGTTTTTTCACTAAAACTCACAGTTGGGTTAAAATTTGAAACAGCAATCGGTTAATTTGAGGGGGTGTTGATGAGTTTTTGCAATACACCAAAACATCCAGCAGGATTCTGCCCACCAGGCTTGGACTGGGAACGATTTTCTGCCCTGGCAATTTTTTCATCTACACCGGCCCACCGCCATTTTCAAAAAATATGTTTGAATATTTTTGCAAATTATTTGAACACAAATTCTCCAAATATAAGAGGAACATCGTAGTTTGGTTTAAAGAAAGTATTTTATTTTTATTATAATTTAGTTTGTTGCAAGGATTGTACAGTTTGAAGAAATAGAAAATTACACCACATGCCAACGGCACAAGGATGTCCATGACAAGGAAGGGCTATATATAGTGCATGCATCATTTAGGTAGTTAATATTGTATTAGTTTATAAGCTTCTTGAGTTACTTACTGTCACAGGTAGGTGCTTCGGCCAGAGAGTACGTGTTGGGGCCGTTATGATTGCCCACCAATATGACCACAGCTCACTGTGAACGTTTTAGACCTTAAAAGACGAACTCGTTCAAACATACTTCCTCTTATTTTGGTTAAAATTATGATAAATTATGTCTTATATGGTCTTAAATAAATTATCTAGAATGCATTGCAATTGTCCACATTTTAATCAAGCTTAAAGTTGTGCGTTTTGGTATGCTTCTACATCTGCAGCTTCTCAGCCCTTGATGTTTACTGTTGACAGCGAGCCTGCTACTCTACCGGCTTCCAAACAATATTAATCCTAGAGGGAAATTAAATGCTGCAGTAACATGTCTGCAGCTTTTCAATGAGATGTTGTAGGAGATGATAGCTGTAGACAGGAAGGATCTTCTGTAGCAGTCTGTTTGCACTGGATCTGGAGAAGCTTCTGACTGAAGACACTGTTGTTAACACTGACGAAGAGGATGTTCACTGTTGTTGATAATGGTTTTCACTTTATGAAGAATTCTTCTTTGTGAAATCTATAAATATACAAACGTACTGAGGGATTTCTGTTTATCTGGGGATGGTAGTTTAGATCTGATGGGGAAACTTGGACACAGTAGGCTGTTCTTACTGGAAACTCATCTAAACTGGTTTTTAGGGGGGAAGAGACTTGGAGTTGCCTTCCTAAAGACTCTTTCTGAACAATATAATACATTTGTTCATTTGCTTCAAAGCTTGATTTTCTCCAGGAAACTGATCAAATTAAATGTATTCTCCCACTTTTACCCAAAGAAGTTATCAAACATTCAGCAGGAATTACAACAGAAGCTCTTTTAATGTGTAGCTGAAATGCAACTTGCTTGGTCACAACTAACCTTTAACATTTATTAATAGAGGTGTAAGTATATCATTGATTCTGCACTGATAGTGTTGATCATTTGTAGATTAAACATGTCCACCAGATTCCTTTTTTGAATTCAGTTAAATAAAAGAATTGAAAATGTAAGATTAGAATGGATCTCCTTTAATCAAAATGGATTTTCTGAGATATTATTGCCAGTTTTTCTCAAAATCCTCCTGTTTTACTTTAGGTTTTGGTGAAATTGGTCTGCAACTCCTACGACTACACAGATAAAGTTGCAGGTTTTGTTCAGGATGCAGCGAACCTTCAGTCTAATCTGAGCGTTCAGGAGGGCGAGGCAGCCAGCGTTCCCGTCTCGCACATAGATGGTGAGCATTAAACGCAGCACCAGGGCTTAGTTCTTTAGACAGATATTGGGCCTGAATGTGTGTTTATTTGTTGCTTTGGACCCTCAGATGTTTTAGACATGCTTGACGTCATTATGGAGGGTAATGATGGAGAGATGGAAGAGTTTGGGCCGTCGCTGAGTGAGGACGTCATTATACAAACCTTCCCCTTCAGTGCCGTGGTACCTGCAGCTCTGGAAGCTCGAAACAAACTTCCAGTGGACAAAGGTGAGTTATTAACACCAGTAGTTTTCTATTAGTAGAAACTAATTCTAATATGAATAATAATGTAATCTGTGCTTGCTTCCATTAGCTGTTGTGTGTGAGTACCTGTCTGCAGTGTTGGCTGATGTGCTGCATTGTCAGAGAGACCCTCTGTCCCTCTGTTTGGCTCTTCAGCAGTACGACAAAGAGCTTGTCTCTTCCCAACTCCCTCCTTTCCATCAGTGCATCGTAAACTTCCAGCAGTATTATTCCAGATGGCTGCCACAGCAGTGCAGAGAAGAGCTGGTGAGTCTCTGCTGCTGGAGAAATAAAGCCAGTTTATTGCTAAAGTGCTCATACCTCTTGAACTTTTTACTCTTTTTACCATTTTCCTTAAATCACAGAGATGGATGTTCGGGGTTTTTTATATGTGGAAGCTTAAATTTCTCTTTATAGTTGCAAACTACATGGGATGAAGCATCTGTGAGCATTAATTTGTAGGAGTCATGCCACAGATTGCTACTATATTTAGATCTTGGTAATTCTAACATATAAACCTTTAATCTAAACCATTTCACTGAGATACAGTTCTTTTGTATAGATTCCTCAGTCGGCTGATATTGTTGGCCGACATTGGTGTTTATTTGATCTCAGATCAGCATTAGATGATAAGCACACTTGGCAGCTGTTTTTGAGATCATGTGAAGCGCATGCATAGCCCTCCCTTCATTTGATACCTATTGTTAATTAGGAGTTAGTATTGGCATCGGTGTTACGATACGATATGTGTCACGATACATCGGGCAGCCAACAAACACGATATATTGCATAATCGATTTTTTTTCCCACATCCCTATTATTATGTTTTGTTTAGTTTGGTAATAAATGTTTATTTTTGTTTAAATTAAGAATTCTGTAACATTTGTTGTCGCTGCGTCGTTTTAATCATGTAAACAGAGGAAAAGCTATATTGGTTTCTATAAACGGTCCAGAAAAATCAGGAGCACATATCGGGAATCGGTTAGACCGATGTCAAAATAATCAGTATCAGCTTTAAAAAAAAATTATGTGGCTGTTTTACAGAGACAGTGGGAGTCTCTGTCCCAATCTTAAATAATTTTAAGCCTGAATGAGTCTTTCTAGTAAAATGCATTTCTGTATAGCTGTTCTTTTTTTCCAATCTGGCTTTTGGAAAAATTAAGCTGCCTTTTTATGGCTTTCCTCTGTAGCCTTTGTTAAATGGTTCCCTGTATTTAGCTCCATCTATATGCTGAAGAAAATCATCCCCAAAACATGATTCTGTAACTACCATGCATTTGGTGAAAATGATGGCCTCACAGTTAAGGGCTGGTTATACTCCTGCAGCAATGTGTCGCAGTGAGCTTGACGCAGATATTTCTGATTTATTCTCAATATTGAAGCATGGTCTGCGCTATGTTATTCCACGTCACAATGCAAAAGGGACAATCACGATCTAGCTGTGGGTCTAGATACGGCAGAGGCGGTGACAAAGTAGAAAAATGCAAGGGGCAAGTTTGTGCGACAACGGAGGGACATGAGGGCGAAAAGGAGCGGAGATCCAGGTGGAAAAAAGCGTCCCAGGATTCTCGCGCACCTCGCTCTTCTAGCTGGTCCATCTTCACGAGTCATTTTCCACAATGGCGGTCATACAAACAAAACCAGCCGGTAAGACCAAACAGGAAATACGGATAGTGTAGAGCTGATGTAGATTTGACCAATCAGAGGCCTCCTGTCTGCAGTCACCTACAATTTCAGAGAGATGCACCAGAGTGTCTGCGGATGGGACTGGGGCTAATCTGCGTTAACTGCGACACACACGCAGGCGACCTGGTTCCTGAGCATAATTTAGCCTTATGTGGGCAATGGTGTTGTTTATATGTAGTGATTCCTATGTAGGGCTGCAATTTAATTTAGATTTTCCTTTGCACTAACCACATGCAGATAAATCTTTCACTCCAGGGTTTAAGTTTATTCATGACCTTTGCAACTTTCCTTTCCAGAGTCCAATGTTGCAGGACTTCACTGTTACCTTTGTGTGAATAAGTACTACATTCTACTTGCTTGCTTGAGTCTGCAGGCTCTCTTCCCGTCTGTGTGTTTGCAATCCTTCCTTATGAATATTACTGCCACCTAAAGGGATGGAGTGAGAAATTTATTTACTATTGTTAATGTGACCAAAGCTGAGTGCCCCTGCAATTTGAAAATGGTGTTTTGTTAATCACGATTATATTGAACCTGCAATTAATTGCCCAGCCCTATTCCACTGTCAACCATCCAATCATATCACCTTCTTAAGGTGATCTGATTGTGGAGCAAAGGACATGATTTGTGACTAGACTTAAAGGCTGGTTATACTCCCCGCCGCAGTGAGATTGACGCAGACATTTTTGATTTATGCTCAATTTTGAAGCGTGTCTGTGCTATACACTGTGGGTCTAGAAATGGCAGAGGCGTTGAGGAAGTGGGAGCGAGTTTGTCCGACAACGGAGGGACATGAGAGCGAAAAAATAGTGGGGATCCAGGTGGAAAAATGGTCCCAGGGTCCTCGCGCACCTTGCTTTTCTAGCTGGTCCAACTTCACAAGTTGTTTTCCCGAAATTGCGTCATAAAAACAAAACAAGCCGCCCTCCTGGCCCCTACAATTAGGGAGAGGTGCAGCAGAGTGTTTGTGGATGGGGCAGGGTTGTCTTTTTATTTACTGCGACACCTTCGCAGATGACTTAGTTTGGAAGTATAATTCAGCCTTTAGACTTAGACAAACTTGAACTTTGAGTGTATACAAAACGCAATTTCGTTTTGTACAGCTCTCATAAAATTTCCATTTCCAAATAAAAGTGATGTTGTGGACAGATTGTTACATCTGAGCAGCAGCCCCTCGGGAGTTACTCTGGTCCTCTAGCTTGCTTCTTTAATTAATTTTCTCCTTGTCTGGTCTGTCAGTTTAAGTAGATGGATTCTATTTTAAGGCAGATTGAGTCTTGCTTTGATAGATGTTTATATTATCTTTATTACCTAACACTGCTTTATGAGCATTCATAACCTCATCATTGATCTGTTTCAAGTTTTGAGGCCTTCACCGAACAGCTGGGTTTAAACCAAGAGTAAAACATGAAATAGATTGACTCTCTACTTCGTTTAGAAGATGAGTTCTAAAGTCAAGTATTTGCAGTTGGTGGTTATTGGAGATATCAGAGTAAAGGTCTAATACAGATTTCACTTCCAACTTAAGCCTTACTTTGTTCGTTGTGTGAAATTTGTGGTGATAAAATCATGAAATATGTAAAATCTCTCGAGGTATGAATACTTTTGTTGTTCTCTCTGTATGTAGACACTGACCATGTACTTTTTATTATCCGTTTTCCATGCAGTTCAAGTCTTCTGAAAGCCTTTCGAAGGAAGTGGCAGCCCCGAGCTCATACTCGTCACTAATTAAAGCTGCGTACATTCAGGGACCAGGTGCTTTGCTGGAGGACATGTTCAGGCAAAATGCAGAAAAAGCTCTAGCTTTCATGTCACTGAAGGAGTTTCCAGTTTTAATCAAGCAGATTTTGCTTTACATTAAATCCACAGTGGAAAGCTATGGAAAGGTAAGAACGTAATATAGGCTCAACTGGAAATATCTAAATAAAATGATTTACTCTATCTTATCCATTTTTTGAAGCTCCCCAAAGAGCATGGAGATGCGTTTTTGAGGACTCTAATGGAATTACTCCAGGATGTAGTAACCAGACTCCAAAGTTTTGAGGAGACAACAAACGTAGAACCAGTGGCAGAAGAATCCCAGGAGGGATCAGACCTCTTTTCGGATCTGAACCACTCATTAACCATAGAAACCAATAAAGAACAGGTTTGAGAAAGGCTTGTTAAATAACTTTGTAAACAGCTTCTGAAATAAGCTCATTAAAGAAACTCCTGTGTTTTTAGGTTGTTGTTTCAGCTCTGGCCTCGATCTTCAAGCATCCATGTCTGGAGCAGTGGTTTCTGGCTCTGGAGCTGGCTGCAGCCCCTCCTCACTCTCTGAAACCGGTTCCACTAAAGCGCTTATGTGCTCAGCTGACAGACCTGATTCTGAGCCTGCTGAAGATCAGCGCTCCCGCTCTTTTCGAGCTCAATCACCTTGAGCTTATTTCTGGCTATATGGGGGCTATAGAAAGGGCTGCTTTGAAGGAAATGTCCGAAAGGGGTTCTCGCCCCCCAAAGACATATTCAAGGTCTTTCCAGGCGCTACTGTCTTTACACAGCTACATGGACTCCAGTGAGCTCAGAGAATTGGTCTCTAGGTTGCTGCTTCTCCCTCATGAAAGCCTCATCTGCCCCAGCTGCGAAGGGACGCAGCCTGAGCTCAGCGTTTACGGCCGTGCAGCGCTGCAAATCCTCACAAAGTGTTACTCTACTTCATCTCAAAATGAAAACGGCTTTCTGACACAAGCGCACCTCCATGGCTTAGGCACCCTTCTCCTGTCCTGCTCCAGCCCTGAGCTGGAAGCCCTCCTGCTCCAGACTCTGTCAAGCAGCCCAGGCAGTGCCAAGCTTATCCACACAGATGTGCTGTTGCAGTGCCTCCGGCGCTCCCTCCCAGACCCTTTGGCCATCAGCTCGCTGCTGTTACAGAACTGCTCTTCTCACCGCCTCTGCTTTGAAGTGTGGTGTGAAGAACCCACCAATATGGAGAAAGTGTCAGAAACCAAGGCTTTCATTCCTCTGATTAATACGTATTTGAAGATGGTTCAAAGAGAAGACCCCGCCAGACCAAAAGATGGTGTGCTCTAGTTTATATGAAATGGATTTTCTTACTGTTATATATCATTATTTAAATGAAAATACCATTATTTTTTTGCTTTTTCATAGTTCAAACAGAGGTTTTAAAAGCCATGAAACAAGCCCTTCTTTCCACGTTTATTCAAAGTATTCTGGGAAACCTGAGCGAGGATTCTGGAGCTGTTCTTGTAGAAGCTGCGTCGAGTCTCATCAAACTCTCTGCAGATGTGAACGACATCAGGGATTTAATCAACCGCCTTCCTGATGCTCTTCAAAAAGCTGAGGGCTTTGAGAGGTGACCTTTTCAGTAATACCAAAATAATACTTCTTTAATAAAATAAAGCTAGACACATTGCAACCAGAGACTTAGTGTTATTTTATTGGGATTGACCAACAAAAGTTAAAAGTAAAATAGTTTGTTTACAATATTTTATTTATTTCACTGTTTTCCTTCGTGATGGTGTTTGCCACCTTAGATAAGAAATTCATTGATTCTGCAGGAACTTTTCATACCAAGGATTATGCACAAGGAATTACATATAACACAAAATGAACTCATGTTACGGTGTAGTGGAGGATGTTCTTTTTTTGGGTGGATCACCAAAATAATTGGTCCTCCTAATTGTCAATCATTCTGGTAATATGTTGACGTAAGGCCGTCCTATGTGCTCGTCCCCATTTTCACTTACCGGTGGCGAGTCTGACATCGTGGAACAATTTTAAATCTTCTTTTAGAAAGTAAGCTTGTATGAGCGATGCAAACAGCAGCTTTTAAACCGACCGTGCACGAGGAGAAATGGGCTCATGCACGCTCTCACACGTGTTTATTAGACGTTCCCTCTTGAGAGCGGGTACAGGGTTATGCATGTGCATTTCTTTCTTAAAAAGTGGAGAGACTGGGTACTTTTCAAAATTAAAGGAAATCCTCCACTGTACTTTTAAGAACGTGGAGCATTGTTTCCTCATAAAACCTCTGCTAATTGGTTCAACTCCTTCACCCTACTGTCCAAGCACACCACAGCTCAGATAATGACACTATATAATAAAACATCTGCAGCATTTTCCTGCAGATGTTTACAGGCCCAAGTCTCTTTAGATGTTTGTTAAACTGGGTTAGTTCTGCTAAAGGTACCTGGGGTCCACATAGTCAGTAAAGCGGACTGAACAGCCATCTGAGGAGACTTGGGTCTTTGAACTCACAGAACCGCTGGAAATTAATAAAATGGTGGATGGGTGGACTCCTGCTCATTGCCTGACTCCTGAAGGAAATATTTTGCCATTTATTTTTTTTTTTTTAAGTTTATGGGAATAAAGATGTGGGCAAAGGAAAACCTTCATATCCTTATTTTCATTATTAATTTAAATATTTTGTTTTGGTCTGTCAAAATCCCTAATAAAGTGCTCTGAGTGGTGGTTGTAAAGTGGCACCGTTTTACCGTAACAAAGCCTTTTATCTATTGTCAGATAACCATTCTATGTCTTCTTGTCAGATGGTCTCTAATAGATGTTATAACAGAAAAACTAGCTGACTGCACAGAGGAGCAAGAACAATGGAGGACGTCTATTGTTGCTGCAGCCATAAAGTGTCTAGTAGCCTCTTACTGCCACTTTAAAGATCAGGCTGCTTCTCCATCAGACCAGGAGGAGGGAATCTTAAAAAGACTGAAACAACTCCTGGTGGGTTTTTATCTCCTTATTCATTTATAATTACAGATATTCTTTTAATTCTGAATGAATTGTTCATTTTCTCTTTTAGAAATCTGCTGGAGACATCAGCTCGTCTGACTGGAACAGTTTTGTCAAAAATGGATTGAAGTAAAACTGCATCCAAACGCATTATTTAAACTGTAATGTCAGTGTTATTCAATGACTTGACTATTTCTCTAAATACTTTAGGTATCGCTATTATGATCAGCATTTCCTGGACTCTCTAAGTAGTCTTTTGGAGCTAATGTACGAGAGTACGGTATTCCCAAAGGATCTGATTAATGTACCAACTCTCCACATGATGACCACAAGCCATTCTCAGTTTCTGCCCATAATGCTGGACTCCAGTGAAGACCCTAAGCTGTGTCAAACAAGAGGTTTAGTTTCTTATCAGAACTCCTTAACTAAAGCCAGTGTTTTTTCACTTATGTGTTCGTTGGACATAAACGTGCATTTTGCTGTCATTTCAGAGGCCTTAATTTCACTTCTTCTTTGTCTGGTGAAGAAGGCGCCACAAGTGTGCAACATCAATCACTTTGTGGTGCTTTTGGCAGCATATGGAGCAACACTTTCAACTTCAGGTAGAGAGCAAAAGTCATTCAGAGCTGGATCAGCATGTACCGTCTGATTTGTTTTTCTTTTATCTTACAACATCTTTTGCCTTGCAGATCAAAAACTGTTACTGCTTCTTCGGGAATATGAAAGAAACCAAGTCAGCTTGCTGAAATTTCAGTAAATTGGATTTATTTATTTATTTATTTTCTTTTTTTTTTAGAGTGCGCTTGTTTGATGCAGTCTCTGAGGGTGAGGTGTTTTGTTTTTCTGCAGATCACTCCTGTGGGGCCCTGCAGCTGTAGAACACCACAAAACCAGAAAAACCCTGGGCGCTTCTCTGTGGAAGCAGCCGAGCTCTAACGATGTGTTGGCCCTGCTGAAAGCCAACGTGATGCTCCAAACAATTTTAAGATTTCCACAGGAGCGCAGAATCAGCCCCCAGGTTCAAATCATATTCCATTTGTTTAGTTTATTTGCCTTGCTGAAAATGTCCTGAAAGAGATGAGTTCCCTTATACCAAATTGGTTTCAGAATGATTATTTTTGATGTTTTTTACTTCAGGATGGTACCGAGCTGCTGTGGAGTGATGATGCAGGGAAAACCCTTGAGGATTTATATGATCCATGTTTCCTTTTGCCCCTTTTCAGCGCTATATTGCGACCAGGTAACATTTTATTTTACTATAATTTACCAGGATAAAATCTAACAAGTAAAGTTAAACCAGATAATCCTAATTTATCAGGTGCATTTCAAGCTATATGGTTTACCATAGTAAAGTATAATAAATGTACTTGGGGCAAAAAGATAAAAGGGAAATATTTAATTATATAAAGTCACTGAGTTTATATAGCTCAAAATTGACCCTTCAAATTTAATTGTAGAGTTACTCAGAAATGGTTTCATGTAGGGAAAATAAAATATCCTGCAGCTTTTAAAGCATGAGTAAAAGATGCACACTGGATTGAGAGGGAGGCTGTTACAGAATACTGACCAATCCGACTAATCTAGAATACTAGACATCTAAGATGACTTAAGAACTTCAGAATTATATGAAAAAGTAAAGTTTAGAAATATATCTGAGAGTCAAACCATGCTGAAATGAATTTTAAAAAAATAATTTTAAAATATAATCATAAAATGTGAAAAGTTTCAGAGTTTTAAGACATCGATTTTTGAGGGCTCATTAGAATGGAGAAAAAAGTTGCTCCAAAATGGATCAGTTACAGAGGGTGAAAATATACCGGATTAATAGAGGGATCATAGATATTTAAATTACGGTATTGGAACACATAGGGGTATAAACTGGCAAGAATTTGGCAATAAGATCATTTCGGTTGTAGTTGGGGAATGGTGGCCTAGTAGTTAGGGCATAGAGCTTGGAATCCTGAGGTTCTAGGTTTGAGCCCCACTCCCACAGACTGCCACTCTGGGTCTTGAGCAAAGACCCTTAGCCCCACACTGCTCCCTAGGCGCCCTATGGTGGCAGCCCACTGCTCCCCAAGGGAATGGGTTAAGTGCAGAGGTCAATTTCTTCAATGTGAAATCATTAAAGTACTTTGGAATCCAATTAATTTTATTTTTGCTTTACGAATTCAGTGTTAATAATAATAATAATAAAAAAATTATAGTTTCAGTGGTATTGAGATTGTATCCCACTTTTCTAATTCTGATTTGATTGAAAGTGGTCATTATCACTTAGAATAAGTTAAAAATATGTAAAATTCCTGAATTATGAATGTACATTGGCCTAATATTCCAAAGAACATCTTTTTTTTAAATCTTTTTTTAATCTTTTAGATATGTATATATGGACTCTTTTTTTTTTTTTTTTTTTTTTTTTTGCTTTTTTGCCATACTAACGGAGTTTTATTTTATTTTAACATTAAAAATCTAAAATTCATTAAATCATTCAACTCTATATTGATTTATAAAAACCAAGTGATTATATTCTATTTTAAATAAAATATTTTAACTACATTTACCGGTAAGTATTTAATTCCTCATTTTAAAATATTTAAAATGAGACTGTTAAATGGTATATTTAATGTTTAAATTGTGTATTAGATGAATAAACAAATGTGACATCTACTGATTTTATGGTATATTTATGTATTACATGATATATTTTGACCCTACATAAACCTCAGTTATCACAATGCAATGATTGTTAAAACCATCTTGTGATCCACTTTTTTTGAACCTCTGATCTAAATATTTATCATGATTTTTTGCATTTTCAGTTGATACAGTTATTGTCTAAAGATATATCACAATATTTGACAGAATGTATTTTTTTCTTACACACATAGAAGCATAAATCCCAACCCCATTCCAAAGGAAGTAAAAGACAAACTATGATCGGCCATCTTAAATGTTTTTTCACTACTAAAATATGTGAGAATAACAAATCTGTTCTTTTCCTTTTGTTCTGCTGCAGAATGTGTTGTTGACTGCGTTAAATTTGTTTCCTGCCATGCTTTTGGAGTAACGGCGATGGCTCTCAGTAGCTTTGACCCAAACATGCGAGCCGCAGCGTACCATGTACTGGCCTGTTTCTACCATCATCTGGAGGGCGCCCGGTTCAGAGAGAGGACGCAGGTATGCGGTCATGAACTCTTAGTCTGTTTGAAAATCGCCTCTAAAGCCTGACAGGCTTTTCTCTTTTCCACCAGCTGCTGTATTTGATGGACATCATCAAGAATGGAATTCTGAAGCAGAACCAGAGACTCCCATTTGTCCTGGCTACTTACATCAGCAGAGTGGCTGAGCAGATGCTCAGACCCGGTGTGTACTTTGAACTGTATCCCTGATTGACCCGCGATATGTTCTATAGCATTTTTTCTTTTTTTTCATATTTATGCCTTGTTTTGCTTTTGCTGTTTTGAGTAAATATAATATTAGGGAATTTTTAGGGTTTCTAAACTTTTCCTTTGTGCTTTTTTGTGTTTTTTTTCAGAGGACCACATGTATCTGGTGTTAAACAGATTTCTGCTATCACACCAGAGTTTGGATTTAAGAAGAGTCCCGGAGTTCTTCAAGCTATTTTATAGTTTTGACCAAGAGGTAAATGATTCTATGTGTAAAAGAAACTCATTTTATTCAGTGTTTGATAAACTGTTCTTACCTCCACATTAAATAACCTTCATATGCATTTGTTTTTTTGTCGTCTTCCCAGAACAAAGTGGAACGTGATTGGATGCTGAATTTGCTGCAGGAAGGAATAAGTGATGCACTAAGCTATGAACTGTGCAACCACCAAAGCATCTTCCAGGTCCTTCTGGGTTTCAGCAGCAGCCCCCTGTGCAGTGAGAACGTCCAGGTACATGCTGCTGCAGACACAATCGTAAATCACATTAAATTGAGACAATAGTGAGTTTATGAGCTTTGATTTTGATGTTGATGTGTGAATCTTTACATAGGGACAGATAATCAAGGTGTTGTGTCAAGCTGCCCGTGTGCCAAAGGCAGTTTATAACCTCACTAAGAGCGGTGGGCTTCTGAGCTGGATGATACAAGTAGTAGAGAAAAAGTAAGTTCTCACACCTCTGACAATGTTTGGGGAATTGAGATGCATAAGATTTCTAGAAAGCTTCCATCCCTCAACCATTTCTTTATTTATATAATTAAAGCCACAAACTTAACTAGGGCATCATTGTGAAACAAATTAAAATATGCAGTTTTTTTTTTTAATACTAAAAGTTGGAAAAGTGTTTATTTAAGACGATACCCCTAAATAAAGTCCAGTGCAGCTGTTGTCTCACATTTAACCTGGGTGTAATTACAGCTGTTTTCCGAAGCTCTCAGAGGTCTGTTAGAGAACATCCAAGAACCGAAGCTGACAGGTCGGGGGAAAAGTTGTGGGAAAGTTTGCAGGAGGAGAAGCCGCAGAGATTCACAGTCCATGTCAACAGGACAGCTGTTTGTGGCGTGCTCTATAAATCTGACATTTATGGATGAGTGACGAGATGAAAGTCTCTGTTGAACGCAATCATATGAAATCCCATTTTGCAACCCAAATCAAACAAAAAAATGTTTTTGGGAAGACTTGGAAATGAATGTTCACAGATGCTTTCGTGCAAACCATGGAGCTAATAGAGACGGGCCAAAATAATCAGTATTTAACACTAATACTAGTACTAATACTAGTTCTAGTAGAACTCTGGCAGTCAATTTGATGGGTGACATTTTTCCTAATGGAACACAAGAGTAGTGACGATATCATTGACAGAAATAGTTCTAGCGTGCCATATAATCCCATTGTGGATATGTAGACCTTAAAACAGGTTGTAACCTTTAAAGGTTGTATAATATAATAGTATTATTTGTAGTCTAAATTTGTATTAAAATTGCAAAAAAATGGAAAACTAAATAAGTAATTTTTTCTTAAAATAAGGGCATTTGATTTTAAACTGAGGAGGTAAGTGAGACACTTTGCTAATGGATCAATTGACATTTAAAATAAGAAAAAAATTATTGTATTATCTAATTTCCAGTGGATATTATATAATTATCCTATTTGAAAGAATCAAATACTCGTTCCAGTGGCATATCATTTAATTAACCTGCTCAACTGAAAGTAAAATACACTCAGTTTAAGACCTTTTTACTCTTTTCTATACCGTCTTTTGCAGTCTGGAATGTTGGTTGCTAGGCAACAGTATTTACAATGCAGATTCGGTCAAAATGACGGCTTTGGGAGATCGAGGTCAGATTAACCATATTTATTTTTTTAGGTTTTTATTTTATTTTTTTTAAAAAACTACATGAAAAAGAAGGAAATATAAAACAGGAAAAGTCAGTTAATATGACCAACATAAGAATAATGTCGTTAATGAAGTTCTTTCACTTCAAAATCTCAGAACCGTCGAAATGGTGGCCTTGGGAAGTCTAGTGTTAAATAATTAAATCTGGTAGAAAGTTAAAGATTTTCAGTTTGTTACTGTAGCTGCTTAAAAGGTGCTATGAGTAGTTTTACAGAAGATCCTTTATGGTCTTGTTTCATGTGTTAAACACTAATCTATAGTTGTGTTCTGGCAGGAATCTGACCCAGCAGACAATCTGCGCAGTCATCGACCTTCTTCACACTCTGTGGTTTACCAGCCTTGTGCAGACGGAGAAAAAGGTCGATAGAAGCGTTTCCGCCTTGTCTACTGAGGAGAAACCTCCTGGATTAGCCAAATGTCTGCCACTCCCAGTCATCAGAGAGTTCCTCTGTGTGGCTTTGGCCATCAGCAGACACCTCAGGTAAAAACCTCAGTAGAGAAAATGGGGAGATGAAGGTTAGAAAACATGGAGATGTCTGATGATAGAAATGCTTTGTGTATTTTGGTCATAGGATCAGTGTTTTGTTTTCCCTTCCTTTCAGGCTGGGTGTGAAGGCCGCTCACTTCAGCCTGTTTGTACAAACTCTTCACTCCGTCCTCGATCATCAGGGTACAGCTCTCAGCATAAACAAACAAACAGAGCGCCTCTCCCTCCATCCACAGCCGCTCTCCTCCACTGAAACTCTCTCTCTGCTACTCTGCTGGGCCACGTTGTCCCAAAACAGCTCCTCTCTAACCCAAATACAAGCCCTGTCTGAGAGGCACAAATTAAAAGAACTAATGGGTGAGTCCTTAAAAAAAAGGATAACTGAAGTATTCATACTTTTTGATCTTTTTCAGATCTGATGCCTCATAACTGAAACCGAATTTATCTTTATTTGGATTTTTGCAACAGATCAACATAAAACAGAGCAGGATGGTGAATCCTGTAGCATTCTGAGTCTGTTCTTTGTAGAAGCACCTTTTGCTGCATATAAAGTTGCTGTTTTTGTGAGGATATACAGACATTTGAATATCTAGAGAATAAAACAGTTTTTGTCTTGTTTAAAAGCTGCTACAGCTCAAGTCTTTTTACATTTCCTAACGAGATTTAGGCCAAGACTTTAAACTGGGCCTTTCTTTTATTCCACTGTAGCTGTTAAAAGATTGCATCATTATTCTCTGCATCCACACAAAATATGAAAAGGTTGAATGGCTTTGAAAGTAAATGTAAACATTATATCATAATTAGTTCACTCTGCAGCAATAATATTTCTTCTGAATGAAAATGAACCTATGTATCTTTATTTTTAGGGATGTGGAAGCATAAGGTGCGCAGTAAGGGCCGCGTTAACCTGGAGAAGAACAATACAGAGAAGGACTGTACTGTGAACAAAGAGGAGAGTCTTCTTGCGGGCTGTAAAGTGCATCTCTGTGGTATATTTGTGCACTGGGAGCCGGTGTTTCAGCTCTCAGAACCACAGTCACCTCAGCCAAGAGACAGGCTGGACTCCATACAGCTGGCCTGCGATACGGCGCACCTGCTTACAAAGTGGTCCCTGAGGTGGCTGGCGGAGGACACGAACGATGAAAACAGAACAAAGCAGTTCCTGACATGGTTTGAAAAGGCTGTAATCAAACACAAGGAAGTCGTGGAAGTTCTGATGCACGATTCCGGCTTGAAAGCCGACCTCCTTCTGCTCTTCCATCACACCTTTGAAGCTCATGGTCACTCCAGCTTTTCAGAGAGGCTGGAAACCTGCCAGCTCTTCACAAACACCATGATCCGCTTATTGGAGATGCAAGGCCAGCTCCAGGAGTTCCATCAGGCCGTTATCTCTGCATGCCTGCCAGATCAGGATCAGTCCAGACATGGTGAGAACCTGACCGCTTAATCTGCTATAAATCAAATAAAACTTATTATGCATGTAAAAGACACATTTTGTTTTTAATTAATTGAATCTCTTATTTAAGGATATTTTAAATTCGCCTCTGTAGAAGCCAAGCAGACTTACTCTGCCTTAACAGATATTTTCTTTTTAATGAAAAATTACTAAATAGAGTGAAAAATAAACAGATATAGCAAAATTCCTTCTGATCTAAACGTGGCCTCAAGATGGAATAGTAGTTTGCTAATTTAAACACATCTTGTACCGAGGAAGTAAGGACTGCCAGTGGACGTTATATTTTAGCAGACATGTATTATTACTTTACATTTTAAGCATTAGTGACTTTAATTGTTAACATGTTTTCTGGGGTGCGGTCCGCACAGTTGGCCTGATTTTGAGCAGATGGTGAAATAAATTAGATTTAAGGATTTCTCCACTCAAATGCTCCTTTTTCTTTTTGACATTTTGATGTTTTATATTATTTCATTTTAAAAAGGAAGGATAAGGAAAATGTCCAAAACCAAACTTGCCCACTATAAATGTGAATTAGCCTTTCAAGCCACAGTTGACAATAAGAGTTTGCAATTTTAAAAATCTCACCTGCTATAATAACAGAGCTTTGTGTGGCGTCTAGAAGTATGTTTATTAATTAATAAAGTACTTTGTAATAAGCGTTGAGGGTTTTTCCTGTTTTATTTAAAACGAAATAGAAAACTTTTACAATGTTACTCATTTTCCATGGATTGTTGCTGTTTAAGGTTTTGTTTTGTTTTTTTCTTTCCAGAGGCAGGACTGTTTCTGTTGTCGTTGTTCATCCATGAGCTGTGGAGTGGAGCGGCTTCAGCGGAGCGGTTCCTTTCCCATGTCAGCTTGGTTAGCGGAGCCAAGAACCAAAGACAAAAAGGGTCCAAATCATCAAAGACTCGATCAGCCGTCAGAGACATCTGTAGAGAAATTATCAAGATGAAAAGTTAAACACTTGGAAATCTCACTGTCTTTTCAGTTTTTTATATTTTTTTTGTTATGCTTTTAGAGAGGACTGCAAAGTTTGTAAACATTTATATGAAATTTTGACTTTTTTTTTTTTTTTAGATCAGGTGAAACTTGCTTTAGTGTTTTTCCTAATTCAGGGTTTGCTCCTTCTAAACACATGAAATTTACAATATAATAAAAAATATATTATTATGTAATTTTCTTGAAATTTTTTTTCATGTTGCTGTTTAATGCTTAAAAAAATGATGATGTAGTAAACATCTGCTCTGTGCTTTGTTAGCGGAACAACAAAAAGGATCAAGCTTTCTTTTTCTGCTGGAGAAAAACTCATTTTAAGTGGATAGTTTTTAAACGTGTACTTGAATATTTTTACTACTTACCTCCAGAATAAGACCGTAGTCAAACAGTTGAGCTTTCATGGTGTTCCCTCACTTTGGATTTGTGTATCCTGGAGTGATCATAAGATCACATTTTAAGACATGGCAGGGAACAAGATCAGTGGACTGCATAAGTTACTCATTTTAAGTATTTAATCCTTGAAAGCATGTTTTAAACTTACTTTGGAAGCTTCACCCCGAGAGACATTAGATTCAAAATAAGAAAGAGAAATCCCACAAAAGCAGCCAGAGATATCCATAGTATTATGACAATTGAGTCTGAAAGGAAAGGACATGTTTTCATTATTATCATAAAGAACATTTTACAACATAAGAAAAAATAAATCAGGAGTGAATAAGAACTTACATTTATGGTATTTGAGCTGGCTCTCATCCACAAAGACAGGATCGAGATAATCAAAATAGTATTCCCATTCATATGGAGGAGTGCTGGTAGAGATCCCTACAAACCCCAGAGTTTCATTTCTGAGCAAATGGTCTGATGTCCTGTTTCTAGAAGCTGATGTTGATCCGACCATAGCAAAAGCAATAGAACTCCCCAAAAATAGCTTTTAACACCCAGGAGCTGTTCCTACAGATGCGTCTGATCCGTCCTCAGGACTGATGGTTACAGAAAAAAAAAAAGTGCAGCACGAGATTCATGCAGTAATTTAAATGTACCACAAGATGGCGTTTGATTTGTAAAATTAAGAAAAACGTGAAAGAAAGTGAATTACTACTTAAGTGAATTAACACACACAAAAACATATATATATTTATATATATATGTGTGTTTGAATGAAAACTTAAGTGAATTAACACTTAAAAATATAAATATCTATCTATCTATCTATATATATATATATATATATATATATATATATATATATATATATATATATATATATATATATATATATATAGATATTATTTCTTAAGGCATTGAACACTGAATTACGTTTGAAGTGTTCACTTACTCTGTTTTGTTAATAAACGCACCTACCTCAAAATTTGTCTACTGTTTATATTTCAAAAATTAGATCTAAACTGAATTTAACAAAACTTGGCTGGGAAACAATTAGTCGCTGTGTACCCGCATATATCTATTACTAACAACACTGGTGTTTGATCGTTATATTTTTATACAGAAGTATATATTGAAACATAATCATATGGTCGAAAGAGTAATGTATTTCCCTTCAAATATATTCGGAGCACAAATGTCCTCCTAGACTGCCGATGTAGCAAATATTGAATCGAACAGCAGGGGGAGCTGTAGCAAAAATAGGACATATTTTTATATCACATTTGGTTTTAATGAACATTCTCCCTTGAAACTTTGTGAATATTACAAACAGGTCATGGTTTTTTTTAATAAGGTTCCTGAAAGTAAATAAAGTAAAACATATATATTTTTAAATCGCCAGAAATGATGCCTATCGAAGCATCCCGATCCACACTCCATTCCAGTAGATGGCAGTAATGTGCATCAATAATTTGCTTGCCAACTGCAATTAAAAAAAGAAAAACAAGCCTATCGGACTTCCTGTTCCTGCGGAAGTTAGCTAGACCTCTTCAGATAGGGCGGTATTTATAGCATTTGGCTTGGATTCTTTTTGTTTTGTTTTTTTCTTCAGAACTTAATTCCACATTGTTTATTTCTCATTCTGAAATAAATGTGAGAGTTGAACATTGTGCAGCATTAACAAGCCGCCATGGATGCTGTGAACGCGTTCAACACGGAGGTAAGGTTTAGCCCTAAAGCTTAGCCGTTAGGTTAAAGGTAATGCTAACTTGTCTCAGTAAGTTTAGCCTTTTAGGTTAAGACGGACATTATTATATTAGCACAAAAAAGGAACATGCTAGTCTATATTTTCCGTTCGGCAACGGATTCCTTTTTTGTGTGTGTTTAGTTGAGGACTGAACACGGTTGTTAAGGCCTCTAATCTCGCGCTACAGACCAAAACATGCTAATACACAAATTACGGCGTTTTGAATTATTGTGGAAACACTAGCTTTGATTAACCCCTGCTTTTTAATGACAAGGGCTTAGATTTGCTTACAGATAAAAACGATATGTTTTGCTGTTTTTCCATCTTTCTTGGTTTGAAATTAATCTAAACGTCATACCTTATTGATTGATTGGCTGACTTTATTCATCTCACAGTGGAGAAATTCGCTTAATTCACCTAAATGTTGTATCCGCATTACTATTATTAAAATACGTGTTTTCGGTTATGTGTCTTAATTTTGGATCAAAAGATGCGTTTAACTCCACTTGTCTTTTTCTTTGACTATAAATCACGTGCATACGGCTTATCTTTACTCTTTTCAAAAAGATATTCAGAGTGACCAGTTTGACTGCCAGTCATCTTCGAAATAACACACCTATAGAAACTTTGCCACTTCCCCTTTCTAGGGCTGTTGTTGCCGATTAGCGATCAGCTGATCAGGGTCACAGTGGCAATGTTGATGGCATAAAAACAAGGATTATAACATGAAGTGGATGTGATTTTAGACTCTTTGCAGGTATACGTGGTTAAATGGTGATACTACTTAAAGTTTTTGTACAGTCTGTCTACTGCAGCCTTTACTAATACACAGTGAGAAACAATAATTAAATAATACCTTTATTATGATGTTTGGTAGAATCAATATATTCTGTTTAAACAGTTTTATGTTGTGTTTATCATGGAGGCCAGGCTGTATCTTTCCGATGAGATAAAACCACAGTTTATGTAAATTACCTCACATAATCTGGTCTCCTTTTTTTTTATCAAACCAGTTGTTCTCCATGATCGAAATGAAGCCTCCAATATCGAGGGCTAAGATGATGTCCGTTACTAAATCAGCTATTAAAGCCATTAAGGTAGGTGAAATATTGTAATGGTACTTGATCTATACATGTATATTTTTACTCTTTCTCTCTTGTACTAATGAACATTTATATCTTTATTCAGCTGTACAAACATGTTGTCCAGATTGTTGAAAAGTTCATCAAGAAGGTATGTACAGTTAGATGATTTTTCTTGTTAATTAATCTTTAATGATACTGGTCAAGAAAGGCTCAAAACCTACAATTAACTATTTATAGGGTTTATTAATATTCTATAGAGGCTGACTTTGCACAGAAAAAAAATGTACTAAAGACAAGAAAATATGTTATTTGGGTTCAGCTGATATCTGCTCTTTCCTCGCTGATGTATACACTTCTCTCTAAATAACCCAGTTACAAATTTTCTTTGAAATCCTGGCACCAAAAAAGGCCTTTAATTTACAGGCCTGGACTGTTGACTTTAAAAAAGTAGAAAATGTACATTTCTTTTTTTTTCTGTCTTTGTTCTGTTAGTGTAAGCCAGAATTGAAGGTTCCTGGTCTATATGTCATTGACTCCATTGTTCGCCAGTCACGCCATCAGTTCGGTGTTGAGAAGGATGTTTTTGCACCCAGGTTTTTAAAGAACTTCACAGAAACTTTTCAAAACCTTTACCACTGTCCAGAGGATGATAAGGTAAAAATGTTTAGTATTAATAAACGTTGAGAGCCTGATTGAGACATTTCAAAAACTCCAGTGTTAATTTTTTGTTTCTCAGACTAAAATAGTTCGGGTGCTGAACCTCTGGCAGAAGAATGGTGTGTTTGATATGGAGATCCTTCAGCCTCTTATGGATATGGCCAATGGTACTGCTTTGCCACCTCCTGCCCTGGAAGGTAATGAAGTGTTAAAACATTGTACGCAGCAAGTGCATTTATAACATACTTTGATGAGATATATTCCCTTGTTGTTAAATCATTTACATTCCTGTTTCTTAGCAGCTCCTATCAACCCACAACCAGAAACTAGAGCTCCAGTCAGTATCCCCTCGTCTGTACCTGTTGTGCCACAAATACCAACTCCAGAAGCTTTAGCTGCTGTGGCACAACTGTTTAAATCTTCCCACGCTCAGGAGGTAAGTATTATGTTGCCTTAGGTTCTTCATTATATCAGCTTAGATTGTGTTTTTCTAATGTCCCCTTTCATTTCATCCACAGCTGCAGAGGATGCTTCAGGAATTTCAGCAGCCAGATAAAACAGTTGGAGCTCCTTCAATTGCCAATAACATAAACCAGCCTCAGATGCCAGGAACTCAACTTCATCCATGTAGTGCTGAAACTGCCAAGAAAAGTTCTTTAGCTGAGGTATTGATGTTGCTCAATGTAGAAAATATGTTGTGTTTGACTTTAGTTTCCACCATTGCTATGTTTGAATATATTTTTTTCCCCCCTAGAAACTACTTGACCGATTTGACTATGATGATGAACCAGAGGAAATGTCGATCTCAGAAGGCAACGTTCAGCCACAGTAAGTGTATAGGGAAACAACGTTGTAAAAATATAAACAAAAAAAAAAAAAAAACTAAAGATTACCTTTGAATCAAAGTTCAAATTGAAAATCACAGATGGGGTGCAACTAATGATTAATATGCAAATCGATGCTCCAAGTATGTGCCTTTAACTCTGTTAGATAAAGGCATGTTTTACAGTCTCTATACTAGAGTAAATTATTACTTCATTACCAAATTAGTTGACGATTATTTCAATAGTCGATTAATCTGGTTAGTTTCAGCCCTAGTAACCTTTTCACTCACTGACAAAGGTGCATGAAACTTCACCTTTGAGATTTCACTTGTAACAAAGGGATTTTTCTTCTCCACTGTTGCTACATGCAGGCTTGGTGTGAGGGATTGCTGTCGAGTTCTTAGAAAACTGACCGTATGTTCTTGTTGAGTTGTCTCCAAAGTGCTTATTTTCGGTTAATTAACAGTTTACGTTTTTTTTCATGTTATACATTTTTAAACCTACTCCCTTCTAGGGTTACAGTTTTTTGCCTGGTGGCTTTTATTTTGTGCAGGTCCATTTACGGACATACCCTGCAATAATGGTAGACAAGCACAGTTGCACCCACAAAGAAATTGAACAAAGAGATGTGAGGTCAAAATATCCAGGGTAGAGAAAAAGGAATTGATCTGAGAGAGGAAGTTGTGCTCAGATGATTAAAGAATATTTCCAGGGTTATTATCTTGATATACTAGGACCACCTAGTTGTAGATGTTATCAAAATAAATTGAATATATGAGTGAATGCATTTAAGCCACTTTTTACTTGTAAATCTTTTTTTTTTTTTTTTTAGAACTGTTTATATTGATAGTGTAAAAGTCTGGAATTGTAATGTCATTAGAAGCATAGAGTGTTTTTATTTCTTTAGTCTTAATCCAATGTGTGTTTTTGTCCTGACAGAAGTACACCTGATAATTTGTTAAACCAATTTCCTGCTCACAAGCTAAACACAGATGTTCATCATATGTTGGGACGGAGTGGGGATATAAAGGTAAATTTATAAAAAAAAAAAAAGCAAAACATGATGTTATATACATGCCGATAACTTAGTATATGAATGGTATTTTTATGTCCTGACAGATTATGTAATTTAACAGCAGCATTTAGCGTTTGTGCATAGTTTGGATAATTTGCATACTGTTGTTTCTTTATCTCTTAGCAGACTGGAGGAAAGAGTTATGAACAACATTTGACAGCAGAGGGATTTAATTCTGGAAAAGAGTCTGACCTTTATTCGACGGTAAGCTAGTCAATGCTTGTTTGCTGTTAGTTTAAGCAATACCATACCTTTGTTAATAGGATTTTTATTTAAAAAATTTTTGAACAAAGTGCAATTTGTAACAAGAAACATGTTTGTGTGTCAAATAGGAAAACTCTAGAGAAAATTCTTCCAGGAGGAATGATGGGAGAGACAGAAGCTACAGGACAAGGTCCAGATCTGCTTCCAGGTAATAACTGTGCCTTTCATACATAAATGTGAGGTGTTATCAGAAGAGCTTTGCGCAATTGTAAGGAAAGCCTTACCTAATCATGGCCATATACTGAATTCCTCAGTAAGCAGCACTAGTGTTATTAGGTTAGCTCTCAGCCATATTGTTATCTTGCTAATTGTTTAATCTGTGGATTATTTTTTTGAATAATAATCAGAGAAAGGTTCCTTAAAGAAGATTTGTTTAAAAGATTAAACCAGGTGAAAATCAAACCTCTTTCACTTGAGGAGTTCTGGGTAGAGCATATTGACAAATGAAATCCAGTATACCCCATTTAGTGATTAATTGATTACTAAATTAGATAAGAATTTTCTAATAATCAAATCATGATGAATCAAATTGATGATTTCATCCCTAGTTAGAATTAACTTTTTAAAGGGTGACAATATTGTAGTGGTTGCATGTTTTTGTGCTCCTGTCAACAAAAGAAGGGGAAATCAACAAGTTGTTTTCTCAACATTAAAGAAGACCATATTGGTACAGCAAAACATTTACAGAAGTTACTGACCTTGTAGTGTAGAGTGTAGTGCAGCAATATCCACCCAGATACAGCTTTTCGCTGATTGAGCAACATTCCATAATAAGCATTCCTAGGAAGCAGTCCTCCTCTGTTTTAAATTGGCAAACAGATCATTTAGTTGCTAAAACATTACAATCTATTACTGATTTCAAGTGTTCAAGCAGAGAAACTACACTTGCAACAGTGTTTATTCATGTTCAAATAAAAGACAATTCACCTCCAAGTCAAAGTGTAAGGTGTAGAGTCCGAAAACCTTTTCTTTTAATTCTTTTTTTCTCAGAAGAATTGAGCTCACACACAATCTCCATTGCATCTTCTTCAGCGTGTTTGTTTATTCCAAACTCAAATTTCAACTAGAGAGGTTTTACCAGTTTAGCTTGTGGTGTGCTGTGCTTCTCGTGTGGCTGGAGACTCCCTGTATGATCCAGACTGTTCTATTATAGATATGTATTTATTATCACCTTTAGTTTAAAAAAAAATCCCACGACCATATAAAAACCCTGCCACATGAAGCATCCTTTAGAAGTCATGAGTTCTAGAACAGCTGCCTTCTCTATATTCTGGTGATGTATTTTTACCTTTGCAGCTGTACAGTATGTGTGCCTCTAATCATGCTTATTATTAAACATTTAACACCATTGCAGTTTTAGCGTTGTGCTGGACGTTTGGTTGTGGTTTCACAACAAGAACGAAGTAAATGTGTTTCAGCCTTCATAGTCAAGCCTATTGCTACATTCTTATGAAAAAGGCCTTCCTTTTCTACACTGTAAAGACATACTCAGATAAGTTTGCTTTCTAGCTTTATAAAACACGATATTAATTTTAACTAGGTGCCTTGCGCCATTCCTTCATCCACATCGCACACCTGTCAGTGAGGCAACGTGTTCCCAGAACGCCTTTTCAGCTGGATGTTGCATTTAACATGACTAAATATGAATACTTGTTTCTGGCGAGGATTACTTTCCTGCAGATCAATGGTCTTAAAAATGTAGATTTTTGATCAGGTGTCTGCGGAAATGTATTGGGGTGCCCCAAGTCCTCCAATCTGAGTTTAGCTCTACCCTGAACAATTCCTTGCACTGTTTACAAGGATAGCATGATGAAGTGCTTTCACTCTGATTTTAATGGAAATAAGTTACTTATAGTGACAGAGTTGGTTGTCTAAGATTCAGGTTTTTAGCCTTTTGTATTTGTCCCTTTGCTGTATTAAAGCAGGAATGGCTCAGAATATCTTAGTTTAACAACACGATAAATTAAGCTAGCAGTTGGTCACATGCTGCAGGCTGTGGTCACATAAAGCACATAGAGGGAAGTTGCATGTGGTGAGTATTGTTGACAGGACACAACATGAGCTAGATGAGATAAGTGTGTTTTTGTTCTCAGAAGTAGATTTATTTAGCAAAGGTTATTTGAGGAAGCTGACATTAGTCTCTTGTAGCTGTCAAACTGTGGTCACATGTTGCATAGGAAAGCTGGTGGTCTGACAGTTGAACAATTGGTCAGGCCTGCATCCGCTGTTAGAGCTGTTAATTTATTTGACGTTGCAGCTCATACAACTAGCCTGCCACTATGAGTTGTCCCCAAGTGTCTAAATGAACTATTCTGGGATTTAGTCCATTACATTTAAGAGCTTATTTTTAATGGCCATTTGTCTTCAGTTATTTATTAAAATAACAAAGCAATACCTTTACATACTTACTAACACTATTTTTTTCCTTAAAGCTTTAACTGCACAAATTAATGTGTTTCCCTGTTTTTAGGTTGCATTTTTACACACAATTGCAATGGTGAAGATGAAAGAGCGGCAGAAAAATTGGAGAATGTTAATAACTGATAATTTGATAAAAAAAATAAATTTACACCGATAAATCGTAGCAATGGACAGAATAAGATTTAGACCCTGGAAATGGTCTCTTGTTAGTAAATATTTACAGGTATCTCCAGAGAACTTGTAATTGGTTGGTCGCCGCCGTCATTCATGTTTATTATCGAAAATTGCACATTAAAGTAGGAGAGGAAAAATGTATTCACTATTTTTGCACTCCACATCTGGTCAAGAGGCTCAGAATATAGATATACTTTTAACTTTTTTGTGTTTTGTCAGTGGCTTTCTTTGCCATAAAGCTGAGTCATACTTTATGTCTAGCATTGTGCCGATGCCAATACTTTACCTGGCTGTGAAGTATTGGCCGATAACATCTGTTTGAAATCAATGTGTGTGTGTGTGTGTGTGTGTATATGAAGAACTGCATACTACTTGGATGTAAAATAATTGCCATCACCACCATGGCTTTGTCAAGCTTCTGCCTACCATTGTGAAGCAGGAAAAAGACGAATATAAAGTGAATCCAGTAGAACTTTCTATTGCCTACCTGAAATGGGTAACAATAGTTGAATAAACTTTGGGCTCAAAAAGGTTTTGGTGCCCTATTTGTCGGAACCTGCCGATACCACCATTTTAGTGCTGGATGGGGGCCCCACCCGATACTGGTATCAATGCAGTAATAGTTATGTCTATAAGCAAGTGCAGATTTTACTTAGTGCAGATTTCCAAGCTATCACTGAGCTCTGCTTGGAGCTACAGTGCGGAAAGAAAGATGAACCCAACCTTATGACAGTGTACCCCGTTTCCAACTAAATTGCAGATCTGAAGCAATCTTAAGCTGCAAGTAAAGGCCAATTTATGCTTCTGATGCATAGCTTCTGGAACCATCAAATCTGTCTCTCAAAAACAGTAGCAAACCTGCGCAGACCTCAAGCGGAAGTGCGCAGACAAAAAGCAGCTGTAATTGGTCCATAGTATGCCTTTCCGGCTGTCTGTGTGGCCGTTGTTCTCGATTCAGTGCTGGGGCGTGCCATTTTTAAAAACCGAGGGGTAATACAGCAATGGATAACCATGACGAAAGATTGATTGAGGAGGTTCTGAAGTACAACTACTTGTAAGATGTTTTGGAAAATAAACACTCCCACCGGTGCCGCCGAAGAAGTTCTCACGAGTTCTCGAATAGGCTCCCCCTAGCGCTTTGGCAGGAAACTGCTGTGTGTCCCTAGAAATTCCATACTTTGCTGAAGCATACCAGCCGACGTTGCAGAAGCATACCAGCAAAACTAGTTCGCCAGCAGATGCAAGCGACATTTGATGTGTGCGGTTGCAGAAGTGTAATTCGCCCTTAAGAATCGCAGAGAATGAAGAAGAATTAGCTGATGTCCAGTTGGCTTTGTGTGTGATATAGAGCTGCCACGAATAACTACATCTCTAACAACTTATCTTTCGACACATTTTACATTAGTTCACTTATATTAATGACTAATTTCCAAAAAATCCCCACTGTTGGGTGTTAGCAGAGTAGCCAAGGGATGGTGTCGCCAAGTAAAAAAAAAACAGAAAGGGTACGTTCGTACTCTGTGTGCTCATTCGATTAAAGCCTCTGTCTAGAGTGGAGCCGTCTCGAAAGCACTAAAATTGTTATGAATGCGCAAGCGTTACTAAAATCCTACCAAAGAGTCGAGGGGGGCCTGCTTAAACAACCAAAGACAGTTGGTCATACTTCAAATGATTTGTAAAAAGTAAATGCTAACTTAACATTTAAACAATAATCAACTTACCGGTACATGATATTTTCCTTTTCAGAAGCATTCATAAGCCAACGAAGACTTGGTGTACAAACCAGCTGCCTGAAGGTATTCACATACTTTGGATACCTTCGGTCTTCTAGCAGATGCCTCCGTTCTAAATTCAGACTCCTCCGCTGCTGTAATTTTTTTATCTTGCTTAGAACCATAACCAACAGTAACAGAAGCTTGTGGCAGGAGAGCAAAGGGGAGCCAATTTGGCAGCGGTGTGCTCACAGCAAAACTAGTGCCGAGGAGCAGAATTACCAGAACTCTGATGAACGTATGATCAGGCCAAAATAGATGGGCGATAAACGGGCTGAGGAAAAAAACATTTTAATCAACGGAAATTATCTGTTTTCCTCATTAATTTGCAGCATTACTATAAGGATCCAGTCAGCCCAAACTTCATGTGTTCTGTAAAATATAGAGTCTTCTTAAAGAGGGGATTTTCTTAACAGCCTCACACACTCCATTAAGGTACAGAACAGAAGTTCTGAACTGTGAAAACAACTCCAAGATGATTAAGTTATGTTTTATATCTTTATATTGGTTAAAGAATTTTAAATGTCAATACTGACCTTTTTCCAAGTGGTTTTATTATATAATCTATCCACGCTTTGACCAACCCCTACATAATGTATTAAATAAAGATCTAACTAAATATCCAGATAGTTCTACTTTCCCCTTTTTAAAGTTTTAGGTTATATTCAAATCTAATACATTTCAGATTTTGAAAACATTTAACTGCTAACTGAAGTAAAATGACCTTTTTTCTTTTTTCTGTGGATTAAGAATGTCTGAAAATGGACCTCACAATAATTTTAATTACCATACACTTTAAGCAGAACGATGGTAAGATGACTATCATATATATTTACATAGGCTGTGGGATTTCTTTCTTTAAAGATGAAACAACGATTGTCTGTTTTTTGGGTACTGTGTAGTTTATGGAAGGTGAAGTCACATACATTTGATCCCCTTCAAAACATTGAACTACAACAAAAATATTGCTCCTTTATGTGTTTAAAAATGAATTATAATAGGTGCCCTTTAAAGCAACACTGTAGCCTTTGACCCAAGTTTTAGCTGTGAAATTGTTTTCAGGTCAACATATAGAACCTGCTGTATTGATGCTCTGTGCAGGCTGCTCTTCTTAAAACTTGTTTGTGAAACTTAAGAATCTGATCCATCATTGAACGAGTCCTGTGACCCAGAATGGGACTTTGCAGCAGTCCGAGCCCCCCTTAAACATGAGCGCTAACAGAGCTAAACGTTGTTGGTACTAAGGCAACAAAACATATATGACCCTAACCTGACCAGACATAATTTTAATGTAAGATTTGATTTAAGCGGGTTAATGTGTCCTCCTCTTTACAAGTGACTTCTCCATCTGCTGGTCCAAAGTAGTCTGCTGTCAGTTTCCATTTGCTTTCAGGTGCGCTAAACCTGAAAGTTGCTGGTTTAGTGCCCCTAGTGGCTAAAAGCTACACAGTGTTGCTCCAAGTTCCATAATAATATTGAGCAGGCATTTTAACACAGCTGAATGCAAGTATGAACGGCAGACATTTGTTTGTAAAGTTTCCTGCTAAACTGCTTCTTGCCCCCTTTTTTTATTTTTTTTTTAATTTACACATTCCTGAGGCTGAAAAGGACTCGGTCTTCTTTACACGGCAACAATTTCCACTCTCAGAAGCGTTGTCATCGCAACCTTGAAGGGCTTATATATGGTGATTTCACCAATTACAAAAGACTGGATTTTAGAGCTTCTGGCCAATTGGTCATTGGTTAGGGACAATGGAGCTAAACATTATCCTGTTCTGGTTATTTGCTAATTTTCTTAAAATCTCACCGGTGTTATACTTTATTAGCTTCTAGGAGTAAAAATCTCTGATAATTTCCCTCTACATAATCAGAAAGCTGTAGCCTCTTATTAAATAAGCTTTTACTTGGGGTGTTTAAACACATCTATTAATGATCCAATTACTTTGATGCAAAATTAAATGATCCACATCGTCATCTTCAAGATACCCCTCAATTGTGAAATTCACATAAAACTACAGTGGACATGTGATCTATTATAATTAATCACTTCTATAAACTTTGAAGAATTTTATTTTTTTATGTAAATGCCTGATGTCTGTAAGAGCTTAGAAATAAAATAGTCAAACCGTATTTAGGTTGTTTGATATCAGTGTAAATAAATTGCATCGTGTTGATGATAGACTTGTGCATTGAATGGTTATCGCATCATTTACCAGACTTTGTGATATCGGCACAATTGTATTGTCAATCAGAAAAAAAATTATTTTATATCATATAGGGATAACAGTTAGGAAGCCTTAGTGTGACACTAAAAACATTATACAGTGAATGCTTTGAAAAATAATACTTTAAATAATCACGATTTCATTAATACATTGTATAATTGTATTTATTTTATTTTTTTGTGCTTCAGATCTCCAAGGAGGAGAAGATCGAGATCCTCGTCTAGATCAAGGTGGTCACGGCACAGACGCTCCCGCTCCAGGGAAAGGCGGCGGAGATCTCGCGCTGATTCAGAAGATGGAAATGAAAGGGAGAAAGACAGAGAACGCAGGCAGAGAGGTCTTCCCAGCATCAAGAGCCAAACTCTGAGTGGTATGTACCAATACCAACGATATGAAGTTGTGTCCATATGTTGGAAACCCATTCAGCATGAGTATCTTTTAGCTGGTCCTGGATTTTGCAGAGTGTTTATGTGTGTATGTATTTGACTGGCATCTGGACCCCTCCCCCAGTGGTCTGTCCAGCACTTCTTAGCACAACCGCTCATTATGCTGAAAGTTTTCAATGTTACAATGAGATTAGGTGAACACATGCGCTTAGGCTGTGCCACTAGACACCCTTACCCTTCGATGGCACAGTTGGAGTGTCTAGGTTTGGAAATATTCCCAAACCAACTATGCTATGTTGACTACACTTTTCCTTGGTCCCATTTCTTATTGAATGCTATTATTAACCCAGTTAGATTAATTTTATAATTTTACCTTTATTCTTACAAAGCTTCTTGTTATTAGTTTTTTTTTTTTTTTTTGCTCTTAGTAAAGTCAACTTTCAAGCTTAGAAACCTCTTTGCAAAGACTACACATGTAAAATAGTGTAAACTGTTAGAACAAAAAGTAAATCTTCAAAATTATGTTATTGGAAAGCCTTCTTCCCAAAACCTGTAGTCTAATTAAGCTCTTAGCTGATCAACTTTCTTTTGCTCCCAGTTTGCAGTACCACACTTTGGGTTGGACAGCTTGACAAGAAAACTCAGCAATCTGATATAATGTCCCTTTTGGAAGAGTTTGGTCAGATTGAGTCGATCAATGTAAGTTGGGACAGATTGTGATAAACGTGTCTCTTACAGTCTATGATTAACAAGTTCAAATTTTCTTTACTTTAAACGTTTATTTTGTGTTCAGATGATTCCTCCAAGAGGTTGTGCCTATATTGTTATGGTTCACCGACAAGATGCTTACACAGCCCTAAAGAAGCTCAGTAGAGGATCAAATAAAGTTAACCAGAAACCTACTAAGGTATGTACTTTACTCATTTATTTATATTTGTTTTGCTTTGAATCTATTTAGGAGAGCCTGTCCTTTTGTCTGTCTGTATACAGGGTAACTTAAAGGTTATGTATTGATTTTAATGAATAAGTCTTAGACTTGGAAACATTTTATTGTCCTTTTGTATACATAGTGTGTATACAAAATGAAATTTCGATACATTCAGGTTTTCGACAGTGAATGAGCACCAGCTTAGCAATTGAATGAACATTTGCATTTATGAATTTGAAGGTGTGTGTTTGTGTGTGTATATATATATATATATATATATATATATATATATATATATATATAAATGGATAAATGACTGAGTTGGGATTTGCCATTCGACATTTTTATCAGATGTGTCCTTCATGCCAAGGAACAACCCATTAAATATTGGTGATTATCCTGATCGTAATATGGATACAGATTTTTTTTTTTTTTTTTTAAGATTCTCTAAGATTGTGAGTTAGGGATGTTCGATGTAATAAGCAGCTAAACCACAGAATGGCGGCAGTGACTATAGACAGCCTCAGCGTCAGACTCGGGGCTGGTTTATATTCAGAAACCAGGTCGTCTGCGTGTCTGTCGCAGTGAACGCAGATATGCCCCCGCCCCCTCCGCAGACACTCTGGGGCACCTCTCAAATTGTAGGTGACCGCAGACAGTGCTGCAGACAGGAGGCCTGTGATTTTTCCTGTTTGGTACCTTACCGGCTTCTTTTGTCTGTATGACCGTCATTGTGGAAAAAGACTCGTTAAGATGGACCAGCTAGAAGAGCGAGGTGCGCTAGAAAACTGGGATCCTTCTTCCAACTGGATCCCGCTCTATTTTGCTCCCATGTCCCTCTGTTGTCACACAAACTTGCTCTCGCGTTTTTCCACTTCCTCACCGCCTCGGCCGTACCTAGACTCACAGCTGGTTCGCGATTGTGGCGTAGAATAGCTCAGAACACGCTTCAAAATTGTCATAAAACCAAAGACATCTGCGTCATACCTGCGACAAGCTCACTGTGACACACTACTGTGGGAGTATAACCAGCTCTATCGGACGTTGTTGGTTTCTTAGCAGGATCAATTGAAAACGTATGAATGGATTTGCAAGACATTTTTTTTACTATAGGTTTCCCATACCAAAGAACCATTAACTTTTATTTGATGGAGATCACGTGTGAGTTAAAGCTATAGGTTTAATTTTGGGTTTAATTTGCTGCTTGGTGGAGGTCTGAGCTCTCTGATGGCTTCTTTAGTTTTATACTGAGATCACTGCAGCTGCTTTACCTGTCTTCCAGATTGCTTGGGCTTTAAACAAAGGTATAAAGCCAGCACATAAAAAGTTCTGGGATGTGGAGCAGGGGGTTACTTATATTCCTTGGAGCAAAGTCAAAGTTGAAGAATTGGAGAGCTATCAGGAGGGCGGCATGCTGGATCAAGAAACACTAAATCCAGGTAAGTGCATGTTTTTCTGCAGTATGAACTGAACTGACATACCCCAAGGTTCTAAGATACATGTTTCCTTACTTGGTCAATATGTTTGCTTAAACATTAGAGTGGAACTATGCTAAGGAGGGGAACAGCATGGCAGCTGTGAATGGAGCATTGGCAACGGTACCAGATGCAACTTTCAGTGCTCATGTTCAGGTAATGATTTTGCAGTCTTTAAAAACTTCATCACTAAAATTGTTCTTTCCTGTTTTTGATCAGTGGCCTTATGAGATTATTTGATAGTGTCTTACTGAGGTTAAAGGGGAACACCGTTTTTTGTTTTGTTTTTTTTTACATTGGGCCCTTGATTTTACGTTATTACATCATGTTCCACTCGCCCATATGAGTTTTGTGTCATTTGGAGCTGTTCTGAAGATATTCCGTCATCCACGCGCGCTGGCTACCATTCATTCTTCCTGTCCGCTAAACTGCTGCTAGTTTTACTCACATGCCTGGAAGATGTCTAGTGCTACTACCACAGATGATCTAGCTCTCAAAATGGAATTGAACGAGTCACATTAGCTAGCCGAATGAATAGAAGGGGTAGATCGTAGCCGCCTGTGGCCTGGGCTGCCTGTCACAACTCCAATCCGCATGCGCGGATGACGTCATACATGTTCCACTTTGTTTTTAAAACATATAAATATAAGAAAAATATAACTGCGGATGTCTGGGGGACAGTGATTCACCTACATGTTATGAATGCTGGTGTATCATAAAGAATACATTATGAACAATTTAGTTTGTGCCTTCAACTCGTTGCCCAAAGGAAGACGTTACTTGGATATAACCTAACGCAATATCTTCAGAACGGCTCCAAATGACACAAAACTTATATGGGTGAGTAGAACATGTTGTAATGACAAAAAAAAAAAAAAAAACGGCATTCCCCTTTAACATTATATTTTATATGAATAAATAGGATGATGTTGAATACAAGTGGTGGAGCCTATCTGAATCATTCTTACTGAAGTAATTATTTGCTCATTAAATAGTAAAGCAGTTGGTTTGGATTAAAATGAACTATTAAAAAGGTTGCCAGGCACTTCTGTTGGCACCTTCCAAGTACTGTAAAGGTTGCTCTAAGTATTTGAGGTAAACTAAACAAAAAGTTATCTTATGTGACTAATCACTGTAGTGCTCTGCACCTTTTAGAATCTATTTTGTTATTGGACATTATCTTTTGTCTCTACTTTTTTAGTTGAATGGAAATAGGTGACAATATATGTAGGAGAAATGCAATTTCAAAGCCATTGAAAGCAATGTTGATAACGGAAGCCCTGAAAGGGATGTCAGAAAAAGTTTTAGTAGAAAATATTTATTTTTCTTTGAAAGGCAAGGGAAAAGAAAATAGATTTTTTTTTGTTTCCAAGCATAAATGTCTCTGTATTTAAATTGAATATTTGCAAAGTAAAATGAGGCATGTAGGTCCAAAGAATGGTGTATTTGTTGGCCATGGTATGTAGTTATCATATTGACTTTGTTATAGTTATCAGCAATGATTATAGTGGTGATCCTGGATATTTGAAGGACAACATTATGACTAATATTTCTTAGGATCAAGACTGTATTCCCAAAATAACCTCAAAACCTGCTGTCACTAAATGCCTATCATAACTTATCACAATAAAAATGATAAACTGCATATTTTTAACCCAAGAATTTTCTTAATTTGATATATAATAAATGATTCTCAGGTCCACATACAGAACTTAGATTGAATTCTTCTCATCCATTTAATTTGACTGGGTTGGATCAGTGGCTGAAGGAGTCATGTGACCCAGAGCAGCCGTTTATGAAGGTCTGAGTTCCCCTTAAACACTAGAGCTAGTTAAGCTGTAAGTTGTTTTTAACCAGTATGACACTTACCTAGTCTGACATTTTTTGGTTCCTCGCTGTAGGATTTTATGTAGAGGGGTCACTGTAACCTTGTCCGTTCTTGAGATTGACAGCTGTCCCAGCATGCACTGTGGCAGCAGCAGCTTTCAATGGAGCGCTCAAGTTAAAGATTCTCTTTTCTGTTACAGTTGCTCAATAAAAGTATGTTTTAAGATAATTTCAGGCGAGAACATTATACTTTTTGGCCTCACTATATGGCCCAGTTAACTATTTAATGCGTATTTTTTAAAAAAAAATTAGAGGACCGCAGCAACCAGTGGACCTCCAAGGCTAACCGTAGCCTGAGCTAATCATAGCCCGTCTGCAGCAGCCCTCTCTCGGCATAGCCGTGTGTGAAGTACCGCTTGCTCTGATGGCGAGTTTGTTTTATTTGGCAAAATTCATTTAATTTGTGTTTATCTGACCGTTTTCTTTATTATTCCCCCACTAATTAAAAAAAGTAAGAATATATTATCTAGAGGTCAAATGCAGCTCCAGACCAGCAGAGCGTGTGGTGATGTCATGAGTACGCTTCTGTTCCAATTGACCCATATTTATTCTGCATGCTCCTGTTCTCCCAGAGTCCATACTTTCCTGTTTTATTCACAAGAACATACCTGGCGAGGACATAAGTTTGCACTCACATTCTTGGCAATTGAGAAACGGCCCTGGTTTATGCCCCCTAGTGGCTAAAAGTTACTAGCCTGACGTAGTCCGACTCAATTCTAGTCAGAATATGAGTCTGATACTGCTCCATAGAGCTGTGATTATGGGGCGTGTTTCAAACGAACCAGGAAAAAAAATGCCTCTGCACTCAATTGGATAGACCTACAACCAATAAGGGCAACGGAGTGCGTGACGTATGTTAAGCGAGGCATAGTTGTTGTCCACAAACATCAAAGCGTGCAGTTGCACGCCTAGAATAAGAAGATGAGACTTGATCGCGTTTCTCTGTTCCTCTTTTAAAATTAATTTGCTGTCGATATCTTCTAGAACAGACCTAATAGCAGAATCTACTCACCCAAACTCTCCAGCGACAGCCATTATTGTTGTCACCCAAGCGCGCATTGGTCACGTGGTTGATTACGTTACTGTTGGTCATCTGTCCATCATCGTATAAAGCCCGTCCTGACAATTTGATTGGATCGCCTGGCAGTGGGCGATAATACTCGCGCTACTATGGAGCAGAGCCAGACCAAACTTCCCCGACCTCAAACTTTGTGGGCGGAACTAAGTTCGGAATGGCACCCAGGCTAAAAAGTTACTGCTTTATTATGGAAAATAGACTGAATTATACTATTAACGTTTACATTAAGATTTATCTCATGGATTGCATAGGCTATTAATTACCAAGACTAAACTAGCAGTGAGCTATGTAATCTTTAACAGATAATCTAGTTTGAATTTTGATATAATTCTTGTCAAGTTTAAGTTGGATCTGATAGTTAACATTACTACTTAGTAATAGAAGTGATGCATATTGAGTTGAGTTATAGCTAATAAAAGAATCCCTTTTATTAATCATAAAAAGATTTAACCTTAATTAATCACCATAACAATGACTTTATGGATGTGGCAGTTTTTCACATGTGGAACAGTCAATTAGTATGGAATTTAAATATCTTATTTTGTAAACCTTTACATATTTGGCTCTTAAAAGGCTTATTTTTAAATGAGCAGACAACAGCTCCAGTTTAGGTTCCCATGTCATACCAATGTAAACCACTGCATTCCTACAAATTGCTTAATGTGTGTCATAATAAACATCAGTTATTCTGCAGATAAACAGAAGGTCATTGTTTACTATTTAGTTTATGACAATCAACTTAGAATTGTTTTAAATTTAGGTCATTTTAAATAAAAAAATTCCCATTACATTTATTTAAAGTAAGTTTCGTCACTAATTATTAGTACATTTATTTTGTCAGTGAATAATTTTAACTGCTGCTCTTTATGGTTTCTGAAATAATAAAAAAGATAGTCTAACCTATTTTATTGTTTTTGCTTTAGTTTATTTATGCATTAAAAAGCAAACCCTGCTAGAGATGATGTTTTTTGTGGTTGTGATCGTGTGACACCGTTTTGGGTAGCTGAGGTAACAGTGTTGTCTTTATTTTTAGCTGTCACATTTCTGGTATTCTTCAGCTTAACACTTTTAATTTGAACCCTAATTGCAATCATTCAGATAGGCTCCTCAACTTGCAGTTCTTTCCATCAGAAGTACTTATTTTTTATTCCATCTCATCAAGTCCTTGCATATTCTTGGTAATCTTGTACTGTAACATCTTATTCAAATAAAATTGGTAATTAAACACTCTGATATGTGGTATGTGTGAAGGGAAGCGTTTGTTATCCTTTCTTTCAGTTCAAGGCTTTATTTAAAATCAGTGACTCTTTTCTATTAGAAGTGGGTTTTCTGGCACAAAGTAGTAGATGGAAACATTACTTTAGATCACATAAAACGTATTCTACTAAAACAATAACTATTGAGACATTAAAAAATGTGCTAAGAGAAACTTCAAGTTTACTGCTACACAGACAGCAAGCCTCTAGCTACTTGGGAAAACAATGAAATTTGAGGCTAGTATTTAGGTAAAGTATGTTTAAAATGATGTATTAAAATATGTTTAAGTATTTTTGTATAAACAAATAATCTTTTAGCTTTACTAATTGAATTAATAAACAGCAAATGGCCTGAATAAAACTGACCAGCAGCATCATTCCACGATTACATTGCAAGACAGATAATCTCAGCACATCACCTGAAGAAAATCTTGTTCATTTTCCCATTGTTGAATGTTTCTTAATATTGATGGGACATACAAATCTGACTCGGAAGAGGAATTCAGATTGAAAAAGCAAGGTAAGCCAAAAGGTGCATGGCCTTTTGTTTGTTACTCATAGAGGTGATGTTTAGAGATTTCTTTAAATATATTTTTGATTTACATTTTACTAAATAAAAGGGCCCTTTTATCCATGTGTATTTCTTTAAAGAGGTCAACTGCTCAATATATGATTGATAATTTCTCTGGCTGTCCTTCTGAAAAAAATCTGCTATAGACAAAGTCCTTGTTTTCATTGTTAACTCTGTTTTAATTCATATTAAGTTAGGAGGGTCTCAGTGCAGGGTGTTAGATGTTAGTGGTGTCTGTTTTTGGCAAGAAGTGAATTATTGTTTAAAAGAAAGCACCCCTCCCATCATCAGGACCGGATTTGTATAACTGCAAATAAGAATTTAGTTTTTCATGCTACCAACAGCAGCTTGGCCTTCTATTATGAAGCAGGTTTAAGCTATCAGTTTTCTTTAGAAGATCTGGATTAACTAACCCCGAAGAGCCTGGTAAGTTACTCAGGGTTACTGACTTGGGAGATAAAGGCTTTCATGAAAAAGAGGTAAAGTTGGAATAAAGTGACCAATCACACTGAGGAGGCAGGAAGAGGGCTGGTCACCAACATGGTCATTTCCACATTAATCCATCAGCCGATTTTACAGATAAATTATTGAAGAATGAATGCATCTAACATTTTTCATTAGAATTATGTAAGAAATGTTATTATTTAAGAAGGCTAAATATAATACCTATTCAATAGGAATTACATGAATTCTGTCCAGCAGGATTTTTTTTTATTTTATTTTTTTTAAGAGAGGTCATTTTCATTAACACTAGTTTCCTGTCTGCATCCTAAAACAGACATTTTTGTTTTGGCAAATACAGAATATTCCTTGTGTTTTGGGAAGATTTCCATTGGGGTTTACCTGTCAGAAACAGGAGACGTGGAGATTGTGCACACAAAGTCATCCTTTTTTTTCTTATAATCCTTTAATCAAAATAAGTTAACACTGGAAAAAGCCCACATAAGAAGTGAACCTGCCATGTCATTCTGGTAGAGATGCACTGATCATATACTGATCTGATATCGCCACTGAAACTATCTGGATCGAATATCTGGTGAATGGTGCGGATCCAGAATTCCAATCCTGTCAATGAGGATGTTTTGTACAGTGATCTAGTGACTTCAATCACTAGATCACTGTACAAAACATCAATCATGCATAGCACATACAGCAGCTAGTGGTAATCTGTATTGGTCATTGTTTCTATATTGTTCATTCTTTACCTTTTCTATGGTCTACAGTCTACCTTTTTTCCGGTCTACGATCACTCACAATGGCTTTACTATATTGTCCAGCTATAATTCATTCAACAGTCCTATTGGATCATGTAGGAGGTCTGACCAAACACTCAGCTCATGTATCGAATTGGATTGGTACATCTCTGATTCTGAATTCCAAAAATAATTTCTTACATCTAGATGGTGTTAAAAATTGTCAATCTTTCTGTAATCAACATATAAATAGGTATAAACATCCCCCCATTTATTAGTTTGCCAACAGACATTGAATTTTAATTCTACGAAATATCCAATTAGTTACTAAATAATTTTTTAGGTTGATTTTATGCTCACTATAGGAATGTGTTACCAGTTGTAAATCAAGACTTTATTTTGGTTTGGTTTTGTCTTTTTGAACATAAAATGCCAACAACTGCTCTTGCATCATTTCTTATTTGTGTACACGTCTCACACACCTATATAATTTTGCAGTTCCTTGTTCCAGACTCTTAAGTTGTGGCATTTTTAGTTGTCGAACATGAATTGAGTTGCATGCCAAACCTTATGTTATTCAGTTAGGAACTGATGCAATTAGAAAATTGAACTATTAAATAGCTTTTAAATATTTCTGCTATATTTACAACCTGATTATGAAGCTTTCTTTTGAGTTTCAAAAACATTTTTTAAATAAAATAATTTTAAAACTGAAATAATGTTAGCTTAAAACAATATGAATAGTATTGATGATCTAGTACTTATTTCACCAGAACGTGGTGTCTTTGAATTGTTAACACTTTTCAAAATCTATTGATTAGCCTTTGTTCAAAGCTACACAATTATCCTGAATTTATTCTGGTGGAACAGCTTTTATAAAATGTTATTTCTGGATTAAAATCTTGGCAGTTTTTTTTTTTTTTTTTTTTTTTTTTTTAAGTAGCTGCTTGTTATTTTAATGTCAAATTATTTCAGTTTTTAAGGCAGTGTCTCGGCAAGTTATTCCATTAAGTCTACATATAAATAAGCATTAAAGCAATTTGTTTAGCAGTCTGTCAAAGAAGTTAGAACAATGGTAACCTGAGCATTTAGATTTCTGTTTTGAAGTTTGGTGTGATTCCTTTTGCATAATGGAAAAAAAAACTAGGATTTGAGCCTGCCACAGTTTCCCTTCTGGACTTGCTTCTTGTGTTAAAATCCTTCAGGAAAAACATTTAAAATGCTTTGCTCATTAGAACAAATCCTCTGCTCAGACCACCGGGTTTTTTATTTTATTGTTTTGTTTAAAGGCCAGTTTTCAAGACCGTATATTCATAGCTGGCCTGTCATTTGACTGAAGGATGGAGCCCAAGCTCTACGGCTAAATGCTCCTAACTGATTAGTTCACCATCAAAGAAAGAATCCAAATCTGTAAGTGGACTCCGGTTAAATTAATTTTCTTACGGCACACCGTGGCTTATTTTGAAGGCCCATCAGGTGAGTTGGTTGCCCTTTTATGTGGACCAGGACACTGTCCACTGATAGTTGGCATAGACGCATGCTTCAGGATCACAGTTTGAATTTCACTTTGAAATGCCTACTTTGGTAAAACTTGTTTTCTTTTTGTTTAGGTTTTTATATTTACTTAAAGCTGGCATGCACTGTATATATTTTTTTGCCCTTTTCAGGCCGTTTCTCTAGTTGTGCGAGAAGTTTTTGATTCAGGCCAACTTTCAGCCTGATCGTGCATCGTGTAGTGTACAGGGGGAAACGAGGGGCGATCAGCTTCTCATGACCACCTCCTGATCAGGAATCTTAAGGTCGGGAGAAAATAAACATGTTTGAAACATGTTTTAAATTCATTCAGCCATCCTAAGCTGTCGTAGGCATATCACTCAGTGGGCATGCGCAAACTAGGATTGTTCTTCCTCTCAGACGAAAACGCATGGCATGGCAGGGGTGCGAGTGAAATGGAGTTCTTTCTGTAAAACTAATAGGCCGTAGTAGCAAAGTTTACTGAGCCATGCCATTGTCCAAATATGTCATTGCCTTTTCTTTTTAGGGCATTCATCACACATTTTACAAATTGCCAAGGCAGAATCTAGTGAGCTTAATATTCCTCTTTTACTTGTTTGACTTCTGGATAGGTGAGTCCGAGTAGCGCCATCTCACTGTGGAAATGAGTCCGAAGTTGTTTTTGACATACAGTGTGTGCAGATAGATCAGAGCGAAATCCTGTGGTTTTGTCATACAGTGTGAGCATTAGCTGCGTGCAACAATAAAAATAAAAAAAACGTACAGTGCATGCCCAGCTTAAGTGTTGTCGAGTCGTTAAATAGGTAAAGATTGTCCTTGCTCTGGCATTAGCATACTTTTAATAATATCCTCTTGCCAATAATTTCTTTGGTTTTATGGATATTTAATGTCCACCTTTGTCCTTCTAATAGAAACACATCAGTTCCCTTGAAAGTTTCGTTTTAAAGACTTTACGGCTATCAGTGTATATGTGCCAACATTTGATTTTTTTGACTGACATTTAAAAACTGGTGGGTAAATAACTCTTGACACATTTTAGTTGTCCAATAACTGAAGAGAAGTGCAGAGACTATGTCCAAGACTTAGAAGTGAGGGGTACATTAAGTTGTTGAACATAAGATAGAGGTTTATGATGGAACTTATCTTCCTTTGTCATTAAGTGGAATTAACTGATTTTACAAAATCTTGCTACTACAAAAGAAAAACACAGCTATAGCCTTTATTATTTTAAACAAGTCACTGTCCCCAATGCTTTGTCTAATCTTTTTTCTGATATTAGTCATGCTACACAGTGGTTAAAATATAGTCACACATTTTATAGCTCTGAAGCTAAATGCCAAAAATCGATCTTTCAATCGATCTCAAAATCATCTATCTTTAATCCAGAATCAGCAACATTGTAAAATTACTTTTAAATGGTTTCGGTTTAAAACCAGACTACCTCTCCTACCAGCACAGTGTAAATTACCTTTATTTTGTTGCCTTACAAACAAAGTATAAACCGTTATTTTTCAAAGGCCTAATGAAGACCAAGGGACATCATGAATGGGTTAGACCTGTATCTTAGGCTTTGAATATTTCAATAGATAAGTTTCAAAGTGAATCGCACAACAGCAATTTCAGCAGAATGTAGCTTTCTACTTGAACTGCTTTTCTGGACAACAGGAGCATCAGTAATGGAAGCCGGCATGAGGCCCGTGGTAACACTGGAGGAGCTGCAGAAATCCACAGCCGAGGTTTGGGTATCTGTTTTTTAGACAACCGTTATGTGTGGGCTCCCAGAACCGGGTTTTTTGGAAGAAAGACATTCCATACAGTTTACTGCAACCTATTTATGGCAGGCAGCAAACATGAAAGGGGCTCTGGTCAAGAGACACTCTAAACTGAATTCTATAATCTACATTCAAGGAGCTGTGTCGAGAAAGATTAAATCATTTTACCCTGAATACTCCTTCCAAGTAGGGTGGTGGCAGCCTTTAGAGGAACCAGAATACAATACAAGACAAGAGTAGCAAAGAACAAGCAGCAACATTTTAATCTCTTGATCTGCAAAGTATATACAAATATTCTTCTAAAATACATATGCACACCACATTTTATTCAATTTAATTAGTAAGACATTAAAACATCACAATTATGTACTAGTTTGTGTTGGTACACCTCAAATCGTAGTGAGATATGTTAGGCTTTCTTGTTTATAACATTACCTTTGGAAAAGTTGAGAGGTATAAATTGTTTTATTTAAAAGCTCTACAGGTTCCTGAACCCAGCTAAAAACTTAGCTGAACAGCATTTTTTTTATGTATGTTTTAATAACTTGCAGTTCAATTGTAGTATTTGAAAGTGCTGTAAACAGAGGTAAGAAAAACAGGCGATGATAAAATAAATGTATGGGAAAAAAATAATAAAACCTGAAATAGCCAGCTATTTTGGAGCCCCTGCCCTCAGAATAAAGGACAGTATCCCGGAAAGCAGCCACTGTCAGATTTACAGCAAAATAAATTCAAACTGCAGTATTTACCTCTGCTACTTCACCACTCCTGCTTGATCCAAAATGTTGCATACTGAGGTAGGCTCACGATGAATTCATACAAAATAACTATTTTTCATACAGACCAATACTCTTCTGCCATTGTTATTAGACAATCCATACATTTTCACACCCTAAACTCTATCCCTAAATGCTACAACTTACCCTCCCTTTGCGCATACCTGTGGAGGCTTTGCAGTATTAAGGGCCATGTAGTGGACCATTCAGCCCTTTAATAGCAAGTCTGCATCAGTGTAGACTTGCTGGAATTTGGCAGCGGGTGCAAAGGGCCTTGAAGGCTCCATTTAAATGTAAGTTGTACTGGTTTGCTGCATCGTTGTCACACTGAGAAAATCACAAGTCAGGAAGAAGGACATTTATTTTAAAAGGGTGGTTCCCCTTTGAAATATTTTTATTTGTCTGCATTGATTTTTCAAGAAAGGGGCAAATGCTTTATTTTATGCCGGTGTGCTCCACAATGCTACATGCACATGGAGTGTCACTGTGTTGCCATAGCAATGACAAATTTCTTTTTCTGGTGGAGGAAAGGGGACATCCTATTCTTATTCACACCCTCCATCTTCAATTAAAGGCTTCATTGGGGAGTGCTTAGGAAGCGGTTTGGGATCGGGCCTCTTTTCTGCTGACAATGACTGCCTCAAATTTGGTGTGCTGGTTTTTACTCTCCAACGTGTTATACATGGATATAAAATCTTTACTCATAAACTGTTTAAGGTTTGGGTTCAATATCATTCTCTTAAAGTTGCTGGTTTTGGTCATTTGGTTATAAATGTAGGTTCTGTGTATAGTTAAAGGTCTAGTGGAGGATTTTCTTTTTCCAGGTGGATCATCAAAATAAGTGGTCTTCCTAATTGTCAATCATTCTGGTGATATGTGTACGTAAGGCCGTCCTACTTGCTCGTCCGCATTTTCACTTACCGATGGTGAGTCTGATATAGTGGAAAAATTGCAAATCTTCTTTTGGAAAGTCGGCTTGTATGAGTGTTTCAAACAGCTACTTTTAAACAGAGCTTGCACGAAGAGAAATTGGTTTGTTGTTCTCATGCATGCATATATTATAGTCGTTCCCGCTCTTTCCCTCTGAGCATTTTTTTTTTTCAAAGTGGAGAGTGCAGATATTTTCAAAAATCATGAAAATCCTCCACTATACATTTAATGCAGATACATTACAAATGATTCGGCTGATTTACTAACCAGCGCACGCTGTCAGATTTGCTCATTTGTATAGGTGGAAACCATTTGAAGCTCCCGTAACTAGATTTTAGAAGTTAAAAAAAAATAAATAAATCTTCCATTACATGTAATTTCAACACCCACACTCTGTTTAGAGGTGGTTCAATATTTTTATATTTAAATTCTGAACATTATATATTTTTTTATGTTATAACTACTCTCAGTTCAGTTGAAGTGGTTTATGTGACCAAATTATATTTACAGTAATGTTTGAATTCAATGACTTCTCAATGAAGAATCTGCACTAATCCTGCCAGTCACTCAGATGACCTTACCTGATTTTTCAAGAGGAATTTTTTTCAGTTGCATAAACCAATATGACGATGAACTATTATCATGGACAGCTTGACACAGAAGCTTTACAAAGGTGAGTAGGAACAAAATCATTGTGATTCTTGGATAGTTTGTTTAAAGGTAAATTAAGGCGCATTACTTGAAGTTGTTCTTTTCATTCCATAATGTAATTTTGAATGATGATGAAGTCACTAAATCAAAACAGAGTCAAAGTCCATCATTAAAGCCTGCTGTGCTTTACTGGGAGGAATTAAACTGGGGAAAAACAGCTGTTTGATTTTCTGCTGTTGGATTTCACATTAATAGGGTAAGAGCAGAATTGATCTTTGAGGGAAGTTTGCATGCAGCCTTGTTTTTGAGTTTAGATGTTGAAATTAGCTAAGTTTATATTCAATATACAGTGAGGAAAATAAGTGTTCTTCCACTTAGAAATTATGGAGGGATCTGAAATTTTCATCATAGGTACATGCCCACTGTGAGAGATCTAAAAAAAAATTGAATCCAGAAATCGCAATGTATGATTTTTTTTTTGTAACCCTTTATTTATTTATGATAAAGCTCCAAATAAGTATTTGAACACCTGAGAAAATCTGTGTCAATATTTTGTACAGTAGCTTTTGTTTGGAATTAGAGAGGTCAAACTTTTCCTGTGGTCCGTTTCAGAAAGCAGGTTGATAAACAAAGTTTTCCATTTCACATAGTGGGTTTCCTCAACCTCTGTTTCAGTCACCACCGGAACACTATCCCCGAAGCTAACCTGGTCAGTTGGGTTTAGTTCAGTAAACTCAGTTTCCTCTATCTGCGCTCCCCTTAGAGCCAATCACACTCTTTTATTTCCTGGTTTAGTCCGATGTCAGAACTGTCACTTAAAATGTCTAAACATTTCTAGATATATAAAATTCCTTACTATTATAATTGTTTTTTCCCTTTCTGAAATAAAGTTTTTTGCTACAAAAATGTAATATATCATTACAGTTCAGTATAGGCATGTGATTTTGATTAGGAAGAAACTTATGTTAGTGATCTACAAACGGAACTCCAGAGTGTAAAGTGCTTTTAATAAATGTAAAAACAGCCTGCCATAGGCAATTAAATATAAACTTACGAATTCACTCTAGCAACAAACTTCTCATTTGCCATCCTCCTCTCCCTTGCAGCTGTAGCGCCGTTTCTCGGTTTTTTTAAACACATTCTGCATTTTTTTTTATTCATTAAAATGTCTAGTTCCTGTAATGGGAAGTAAGCACTTCCTGTTGCTTGTTGCCATGGTGACTGGTATTGGGGCTTCACTGATAATGACTTTTCATACTTCTTATGGACGTGTTCAGCTCTGAGTGGACCTACTTGGAGTGGATTAAAGTAATTTATAGCCGCTGTGCTGAAACCAAAAACTCAGAGCTCCCGCTCTTAGGCTCAATCAATTTAGCATTGCAGATTTGAATCAGAGTTTGTTAAACCTGCTTCGTAAAATGAACTCTCCTCCTCCTGCATGTGTTTGCTGTCCATAGCCTTCCTTGACAGTGTCATTTCTAAGTCACCAATTTAGTTCTACTTGGTCCCAATGGAATTTCCCACTGGGAACCTACTAGCACTAAGATGCTAACCAGTTAGCAAGATTCTTCCGAGACACTGGCCATAACCAAATAGCTTGTGAACTTGCCGCTACAACAATCCCGCCACCTTGACAAACGACCAATCACATTCACTTTATTCACTTGTTTAAAGTCGGGCACCACTCGGGAGAATGCAACAGTTGGAACAACCGTTTCCCTACGACTTTAAGTTTGCCTATGACCATTTGGATGATCCAGAGGAGCCATCGGAGAAAGTCATGTGGTCAGATGAGGCCAAATAGAGCTTTTTGGTCATAATTCCACTAACCATGTTTGGAGGAAGAATAATCAGTCCCACCTTCCCTATTGTGAGGCATGGGGGTGGTAGCGTCATGCTTTCGGGGCGTTTTTCTGCACATGGGACAGGGCGACTACACTGAGGATGACCAGGACAACGTATGGCAAGATATTAAAGATTGGTCAAGGCTTGGTCTTCCAACATGACAATGACCCGCAGCACACAGCCTGGTTATCCAAGAAGTTGCACTAAGGACCATATCAATGTTCTAGCATTGCCTAAACAGTCCCCAGTAGAAACCCAAAGGAGAATCTTTGGAGGGGGCTTAAATTACGTGTTTCTCACTGATGGTCTAGAAACCTTATTGATCTAGAGATCAATCAGGTTGATCTCTGTGGATCTGTGTGGAGGAGTGGGCCAAAATCCCTCCTACAGTGAGTGCAAATCTGGTGAAAAACTACAGGAAAGGTAATATTTAGGAAACCAAATATTAACACTGATTTTCTTAGGTTTTCAAATACTTATTTGCAGCTGTATTATACAAATAAATAGTTTAAAAATCATACATTGTGATTTCTGGAATTTTTTTAAAATTAGGTCTCTCACAGTGGACATGCAACTACAATGACAATTTCAGACCTCTCCATGATTTCTAAGTGGGAGAACTTGGAAATTAGCAGGGACTTCAAATACTTATTTTCCTCACTGTAGCTACACAAATGAAACAGGAACTTTAAAACTTATGATTCCAGCATCCTTCATTTTTTCATGCTTTTTAAAAAAAAGTCCCCTTTAGTCAAAGACATGATAAAAAATGCCTTTAGTGCTACATGGGTATTGATTTTTGGTGTGGGTGTGTGTGAAATCAAGTTGTTTTCTTCCAAACTTGAATAAATGCAAATGAAGATGCTTCTGTCTTCTGGGTGCCACCGAACTAATGATGCGACCTCAGTACATCACGTTTTTAGGCTGGACGAAGTCATTGACCTCTTAAGGTCAAAAACATTTTCACTATGAGCTAAAAAGACTTGTTGGCCTGTGCAGAATACCTGCTAACAGAGCCGCTTCTTCTTGACCAGAATCATCATGCTCTGGGTCATATCATCCCTCCTCATCTGAGAAAATGGGTGTTTGTTCACAGCATGGGCACAGCATGCTTAAGGTAGGTGCTTCCTTTATGGGGCACGTCTGCAGAGTTACTCTCCTATTGCCTGTTTTCAAAGATTAGGGAGTGGCTGTGCTAAGACAGCAGAATTCAGGAGGATTAAAGGGACGCATGAACCATGCAAAATACCACTTTGTGCAAAATAAATTTTTTATAGGATGATATAGGATCCCTCTTATACATCTTGGAAAAACCTAAAATGGTATATGTAGACAAAAACTTTAAATAAGAAAAAAAAATTTCAATTTTATATATTCAAAACTCGTGTAAAGTTGTTTTTTGTTTTTTTGTTCCACACCTCACTTCATCGTATTATTACTATGTAAGTAATTATACTGTTATTAACAATGTTTGCATTATAATAACACACTTTCAGGCAAACGGCTTGTCTTAATTAATTAAAGTAGGCATAATTCACTATCACATAATTTCAGCTGCAAGGAAAACTTGTCTATTTACAAATTGAGGAGTCTTTTAGAAAGGTTTTATATCATTGATGTTTTGCTGTGCAGGCGGAAGTAGTTGCTGGATAAATGGAAACTGGGGAAAAACTATTATTGGAATAGACAAAGGTGTTGGAAGTTCAGTGAAGCCCTTAGATTAGAACTAACACCTCAGTTGGTTAAAGGTATAGTGGAGGATGTTCTTTTTCCGGGTGGATCATATAAATAAGTGGTTCTCTAATTGTCAATCATTCTGGTGATACATTTATGTAAGGCCATCCTAGGTGCTCGTCCCCATTTCCAATTGAGTCTGTCATAGTGGAAATCTTCCTTTGGAAAGTAAGCTTGTATGACCATTCAAAAAGAGCAACTTTTAAACAGAGTGTGCATGAGGAGAAATGAGCTTGTGCATGCTCTTGCACATGTTTTATAGTCCTTCCCTCTTGGGAGCAGGTACAGTGTTGTGGGTGTGCATTTTTTTTAAAGTGGAGAGGGCAGGTCTTTTCAAAGATTCTCGAAGCTCCTCCTCTATACCTTTAAGGGATTTTATGATGTCAACTAATGCTTTATAACATACTTTATGATATTTAAGGAGGAGTATAAATTGACTTAATCAGGCATTCTCATATACAGCCCTATGTCCTGCACTCTTTAGATTTGTCTCAACTTCAACATACCTGATTCAAATAATCAGGTTAGTTCGTAGGGCAATGGATCTTGCGGGTTCCAAGTGAGGAAGCGTTGTAAAAGTAAAAAAAAAAAAAGTCTAATCAACCAAAACTTGACCCCCATGAAGCACCTCCGTGGACCCCCTAGGGGCCCCTGACCCCCTGTTGAAGACCTCCGCTATAAGCAAACAAGTACAAATACTAAAGACACATAATGTTCTGGTCTCAAACTTGTTCAGAGAAGCCTTCTTTTGCCTGTTCATGATCTACGGTGAAATCCCTGAATACAAATGGAATTAATTGCAAAGATCTGGATTCGGTATTACATTTTGAACCATATTTGGTGAAGAATTATTAAAAATAATGACCGCTTACATGTTTAACAATGTGATTATTAAGAAGGCTTTTTTTATTTACAAGAAACAACTTCTTTTTTTACATTTAAGGAAAGGCATTATAGAATATTCTCCAACTTTGAGGACCATGCACTGGCTTCCCATGCTACCTTCCTAGAAGTAATGGCAGAGGAGTCTGCTTTAAAGGTACACTATGCAACCGGTGTTGATTTTCCAGTGAGGCTCCCTCCAGAGGGCGAAAGTAAAAGTGCACTGTCGTAAATATGCTCAGCTGTTCTCCTGGTTTCTCCGTCAAGCCAGGCGCGGTTGTTTTGAGCTTAGCAGCGAATGACTAACGCTGCGTTCACACTGGATGTAGCTGGCGCGACAGAAGCAGCGAGTTTACATGCAAAGGTCCCGCGGCGCGTTTTGAGCTGCAGGCGCAGCACGTCTGAGCGGCTGCAGCAGCGCGTCGGGTGCGTTTAACGCAGGGAGAGAGACACAGCGCTGATGATCACTGCTCTTAAACAGTTTATTGACGCCTAAATTAACTTAAAATGCAGAAATCTGCCGGCAGAATATGCAGTTTGGATTATTTAGATGAAAAACACCTACCAGCTGCCACGGTGAACCGCTGCTGATGAAGGGATCCATACTGTCGGCGCATCCCTGGTATGTGGGGGTCTGAGCGGCTCTGACAGAAAAAATATTGAAGGCAGGATAATAATCTGAATGAACTGACTGCACTGATTACGTTTTCAGGTGTATTTTCTCACTTAAAAACATATTAAAACTACTTTATTCCCACTGATCACAGCAAATATAGCTGCAGGGCAGAGAAAGGATAGTGAAGCTCCGCCCAACACGCCTCAGACACACTTTTGCAGCCAGAGCAGCAAAGCTGCTTCAGCCGCGCGTCAGTACTAACTAGTACAAGCAGCAAAAATGAAGCAGCAGACGCGATTTTGCTGCTTTTGCTGCGTGAACGTAGCATAACTGCATAAAGATTGCCACTGTGCTAGCAACGAGAATGCTTTTAACTGGGGGGTGTAGCAGTTCTCGCCGTAAAGCAAGACTGACTCTCACGAGACTTCTGAGCCTGTGGGTGCGGATCGGTGCTCCTGCAGTTGCAAGTGCAGTATTTCCCCCACAGACCACCAGGGCGGCCGAGAATACCTTTGTTCAACCTGAAATGACTAATTTAGTCATCCATAACGTTATGGAACACATTAATTAACTGAAAAATGTTGCATAGTGTCCCTTTAAAAAAATATTCAGTGATATTCTCTGACAATGTCACTGTACAGAATCATGCAGCATGCTTGATGCTGTGTACAGAGGCTTTGCACTTTTTTTAAACATTACTCACATCTCATGATTGCTCTGAACCTAAGCACTGGCACTGTTTGTACCTGCCCCAGGAAAAATAAATAAAACAAAAGGAGAGAAAGGGCAAACAAATGGAAGCACAATGTGGAGCTCATTTGCTGCCCAAGTACATGTACGTTATACTTGAACAACAAAATCAGGTGTGTAAGAAGCACAGACTAATTTAAATTGTGTAATTTATCATGCACTTGAATGATTATCTTATTTAAACTTGGGGGAAAATATGGAATTGGAGAAGTAAAGCAGTGTTTGTATTTGAAAAAAAAAAGGTTTCAGACAGGCTTGTCTTATAAGATTTAAAGTAGTAAGAACTTATTAGTATTTTCTTTTAGTCTTTTCCTGATTTATATTTTTGTATAATGATGCACTGCAAAAATGATCTTAAATGAGTAAAAAAAATCTTAAAATATTACTTATTTACCTTTTATTTGAGGTTTGAGTGGGTAAATAAGATGTTTTCCAATGGAATAAGAATGATGAGCCTTAAAATAAGATAATTAGATATTATGCACTTGAAATAAGAGACTGAATTAGATTTTTTTTTTTTACTTTAAATGTAAATTGTCTTTTTCCATTGGCAAAGTGTCTCACTTACCTGCTCAATTTAAGAAGGACTTAATCATTTAGATTTTTTTTGTTTTGTTTTCTGCTAACTCCCAGCGAAATATGAATTTAACTATTTGTTGAAAGTCATGTAGCATTATGAAACACCAGTGGAATCCTTGAGCTTATCTTTTGGAGGTTACATCTGATTGTCAGGTTAGATCTGATTAAAAGAATATTTTTATTTTACTGACTGTGCTTTTGAGATTTGTTAAATGTAATGATTCCACAAGTGTTATTATATATTGTTTGAAGTTAAATGTTGTTTAAATTATATGATTCATTTCCACTTAGGTTGTACATCAGCCAGTAGTTTGTAGCCTGGGTTTTGGTTCCTCTCTTGTAAATATCACAACAAAGGGTAAAATGTACAGGTATCAGATTCCGAATTCAGATTTACCTGGCTCTTGGAAGAAAACCAAATAATTTGTGTGGGTGTCTGAGAGCTGCATATATGATCTAGTTGTCATCAATAAAGTAGAAATAGAGAAAAGCCCAAGTCTCTGACCGACCAGCAAAGCCTATAAAAGAAGTGCCAAATTTAATTAACTCAGCCCCAGCCCTAAAATTAGATAGCTCTCATTTAAGCACTGAATTCATCGTTAGTGTTTAAGCAAGATTTTTCTTCCATTGTTTACATTTCAGTTTTAGATCATAAAAGAAGAAGTACTAAATCTCTAAAACTGTTGCTGCCCTTTGCAATACCATCAATATAATGAGATTAAATCATTAATCAGCTAATGAAAACCTGATCCTTTAATGGTGCAAGTACTGTTAAAAAAATCCTTTAAAATAAATCTATTTTGTTTGTTTATTACCAGATAAACTTTTTATTTTAAACATTTTTGGAAAGAGACAATATCAGTCAATTCATGAAAGCTTATTGTTATTTTAACATTTTTATGATTTCCTTTAAAGATAAAAATAAAAAAACGGATTTGAATTTGAGCTTAATTGGATTTATCAGTCCCTCGATTAAGACCTTAAGGATTAGCATATTTGATTATTCCAAAACTTGTTTGTCCAAAGCATACACTCCTGAGGCTGAATACAAAGCACACAACATTTTAGATGTTTTCCTTTTTGTTGTGATTCAATTATATGCTGCTATCTATCCTTTTATCACACATAATTCAAGTAAAATGCATTGAAATTTAATAATTCTAATGAAATAAAAGAAATTGGGATTTTTATTTTCAATTCAGTTTATTAATATAGTCCCAATTCTTTAGAGAAACATACTTCACAGAAACAATCAAATTATACACGGATTGATTAAGTTTCCTTAGGAAACTGTTGATTGCATTAAGTCGCTGACTGCAGGATTCCCCCCGTGAGCGATGGTAGACAGGATTCTACACAAATAAGAATACTAGACTAAGATCACTTGAGATAGCTCAGCTTTGAGAAATGGCTTCTTCAAAAAGAAGCAAATTGAGGGCTAATATTGGTTAAGCACTTGAGCATTGGTGCTTATTTAAGGTTGCAAAGGGGCTTAGAAGGTATGAGAGGTTGCAGCTTGTCTTCTGAATTGGTAAGTTAAATGCTTGGTTTGGTTTGCTTTAGCAGACCGGGCACTTGGCTGGTAAACAGAACAGAAGGAAGTGCACCGCTTAAGGCCAAGGTAGGCTAAAACATAAAACACCCTCATCTGAATGAATGAAATATTCTTTTCTTTCATAAAAAGTTGGATGTGCTGACAACAGTGTCCTATGAAATCAATGGAAATCACAATTATTAATTAATGGATGCCTGCATTTGGAGTCGCACACAAAATCAAAGTGGAAAAACTCACTAAAGGCTGATCCAACTTTAATTTAATATAATATAATAATTTAGGTAGAAATAAGGAATGCTCTCTAAAGGTCTTTAGGTGGCTTTAAAAAAAAAGCCATTCTAATTTCGTCCTAGAACTGTCAACCATCCTCACTCATCTCCAGCACGGGTTAAATGCAGGGCTAAATTTCTCCAGTGTGAGATCAATACAGTTCAATTATTATTATGAAATAAGCGTAGCACTAATGTCTGCTGGAAGGCGACATCATCGGCCGTAATTTAAAATAATTCCATCTTAAAAAACAAATTAGCACAAATAATAGTTTAACGTGCAGATACGAAGTACCACTAAAAAAGGAGGCTAGATAATTTTAATTAAATTCAGAGCTTAATAGTGGGGATAGTTGACCTCTGGGTGACCTAAAAAATTACCTTTAATATCTCTAAAACAACAGCAGCATATATGATCTTTTCTTATTTATTTATCTTTTTATTTTTACCAATGACCATTTTAAATGCACAAACCTCTAAAAAAGCAATAGCCATTCACCCTATTTGCTGAGTTTTTTCAGGTCAGTTGGGTATCAGCTTCACACAGCTGAAGCTTCTCCTATTTTACTATGCAATCCAGGGTGTATACACTGCATCTGAAATGCAGAGCCGTGAGCTACCTGCAGGGCTCACAGATATCACCGCGTTCACCGCCTGCTGTTTGAACGCACCATTTAACAAATCAAAACGAGGCTCAGTATTGTGTGTGGTCTGTATGAGCTCCTTACAACATCTGGGCATGCTTCTAATGAGGTGGTGGATGGTCTCCTAAGGGAACTCCTTGCAGACCTGGACTAAAGCAACCGCCAACTCCTGGACAGTCTGTGGTACAACGTGACACACTCCAGCCACATGAGGTCTAGCATCGTCCTGCATTTAGAGGAACCCAGGGCCAACTGCACCAGCATATGGTCTCACAAGGGTATATAATGGTACCTTATTGCAGTCATGCAACCTCTGGTGAGCACATGGGGCTGTGCGGCCCTCAAAAGAAATGCCACCCAACACCATTACTGACCCACTGCTAAACCGATCATGCTAAAGGATGTTGCAAGCAGCAGATCACTCTCCAGATTCTGTAGGTTCTGTCTGGAGAATCTGTCACTTCTGCCTTATGTGCTCATTGTGAACCTGCTTTCATTTGTGAAAAACACAGGGCGCCAGTGGTGAATTTGCTAATCCTGGTGTTCTCTGGCAAATGCCAAGCATCCTACACACTGTTGGTCTATGATCAGAACCCCCATTTATGTACCTTAGGCCCTCATACCATCCTCATGGAGTCTATCCATTTATGCAGACACATTTGTGGCACGGTGGAGGTCATTTTGCAGGGCTCTGGCAGTGCTCCTCCTGTTCCTCTGTTCACAAAGGGGAAGGTAGCAGAGCTGCTGCTGGGTTTTTGCCCTCCTACGGCCTCCTTGACCTCTCTTGGTGTACTGGTCTTTCTCCTGGTAGAGCCTTCAACCTCTGGACTCTATGCTGACAGACACGGCAAACTTGCCACAACTCACATTGATGTGCTATCCTAGATGAGCTGTACTAACTGAGCCACTTGTGTGGGTTGTAGAGTCTGTCTCATACTACCACAAGTGTGAAAGCACCACCAATATTCAAAAGTGACAAAAATATTAGCCAGAAAGCTTAGGTCTGTGATCCCCGCCTACGGAACCACTCCTTGATTAGTGTGTCTTGCTAATTGCCAAGAATTTCCTCGTGCCTCTGCGAACATGGTTGAGGACCAACCTCTTGAGGGTCCATCATATGTGGGATCAATGCTACTGACCTGTAGCTGCTTAGGTATTTTTGATGTGCAGTCTTATACTGGTACCACATAGGAGGACTTTGATGACAGTGGTATTTTCACCAGCTTCAGACTTATTTTCAAGATGTATCCCAAGAAGCCACAAAGCTTGTATGTGCAGCCCCTCAGAAGCCAGGGGCTGATGCCACCCAGACCTTCAGCCTTCATTAATTTTTGTTGTTCTTATTTTTTTTCCTGGGATACTGAGAAAATAATATTCATAAGCATGTATCAGAGCAAAATTACTTAAAAATTTTGTTAATCATCTTTATTAAAAGAGCAATATTACGTCCTTGTGAAATGCAACTAAACTACCCTCCAATATAAAACATTCATGCTCCTTTTCTTCAGTGTAAAAAAGTGAAATGGCAGCTTGGTTAAAGCCATATTTTATGGTTTAATGGTCTTCTATATCTGAACTTTGAGGTTTATTGGCTTTCAAGTCATAGAAATGACCAAAAATACTACTTGAAGCTATTATTCAAACTTCCTACATTATGCATTTCTCAAAAGCCCCAAACCTCTTAATCATACTGCATAAACTGTCTTAACAGTTTAACAAGTTGTGTCTATGTTCCCCATGACCTAATTGGTTTTGTTTGCTATCAAAGGGATCTTCCTAACAACTTTTGTCAAATTCTAATTTAAACTCTCTTTCAAATTTTAGAGTAATGCATATTTACATCAGCAGCAGAAGTTTTAGTATAGGTCTCCAAAAATAATTCAATGTTTGATTTTTTGCAATTTGAACTTGTTTGTGGCATGCGTGAAATAAACTGGGGAAATGGGTTGGAATGCGCTTCATTTTGTTTTTACCTACACATTGTTTCCCTTACAATGGAAATACTGGTTTCAAATTGTTTTGGGATGTCTTTTTTTGCTTTGCCAGACTTATCAGCTATGGCAGACCATTTCTGATTGGTTTGGATCATTGTCTTCTATCTTAATATTATCATCACCTTTAGTTTAGCACTCGAGCACCCTCAATGAGTTTTACACAGGATAACCCCTCAAGTTACAATGTTTTAATTATCTAAACCCAATATACTACATTCACTGTGTGTGTTAGTGAGAAATAAAATTGTAAAAGTGTAAAAATGTATTTTAATTAAAATGACCAGATTTAATTTAATTAAATCAGATGCTTCTGAGAGATTTATAGCAAACACTCCAGTAGTTATATATGGAAAGAACTTAATGTCCTATAGACTACTGAAATTAAAACTTGCTGTTTTAAGAAAATTACCCCTCCAGTGTATTTTTGTCTGTAAATGTTGCCGAGCCAAGATAAAACACAAATGGATCTTCCAGAAAAACAACAATCCTTAGCTTATGGACAGAATGGTTCAAGCATGACAGATCAGTGTTTGGAGTTGCCACCATAAAGCTCTGATCTCAGTCCTATAGAAAGTTTGTGAATGCAGCTCAAATCTGCAACTCTGTATAGGTGCAAGTCAGGCCCTATACTGATGCAGTTTCCAATGCTCTTTGTTTATTCTGACTTGGATGTTACACAAAGAATAATCTGACAGTTGCAATCTTTAGATGTACATTATTGATAGAGACCTGAAATATTTGAGGCTGTAATAACAACAGTTTGTTCTAAAATTAAAATTAGCAATAATTTGTATATTTTTATAATTCAGTAATGTAACATCAGCCTATAGATTTTTTTTAATAATCTGAAAAAGGGAAAGGTACGTGTGGTTTATTTACTTTTGAAGATTTGCCTATAAAGAATCCACCTGAAGCAGTCATAGTCAGCAGAATCTGATTCCACCGCTCTTCTAGTAATGTGAAGTACTTGTCCCTCACAGATTTTCTGCTTTTGTTTTTTTTTTGGCAACATATTTATATATTTAACTCTGTTAAAATATGATTTTTATTTATCTTTTGATTCTGTTTTATGTTGATTCTGTTTTTAAAATGTAATATTAACTTATTTTAAAAACTTCCTTTTTTTCTACCTTTATTATAAATTAAAGACTTAACTCCAGGTAGTCATAGATATAAGTGAATTGACTGTTGAAAATAGTATGTGTGTTCACTATTTATAGAAAAGAATCTTCTATTTTAAGACGATTCACGAATAAATCTCAGATTTCTTTTTTTCAGCTAAAACTTTGAAACTTCATGTCAAGAAGAAAAAGGAAAATATCCTGTTTCTAATTTCTCCATCTGCCTCAGTCATTGTCCTTCCCACCACAAATTTGAGTTGTGCAAACTGAAGGGAATTGGCTCTTATAAACTTCAGCTGTATATTCTTTCTGACAGATGAGCAAAAATATGCTTTGCTACATATTGAATTAATTTGACATGAAATGCGGGCTAATTGTGGCACACACCTTGAATAAGTAAGAAGGACCATGTGATATATTGCTTAAGGTAAGGTATGGTAGGATTATTAATGGAGACAAAATATTGTTTTCCATTACCAAAGAATATTTAATTAGCTGTTTTTGTGCCAACTATAAGGATCAAAGACCAATCAAAACTCCCAAGATAGTCAAGCTAAAAATCAAAGATAAAGTCCTTAAGGCAGTACATTACCTGTGAAGAATGATGAATTTCTTGCCCTGACTTCTACTTCTTGATGACATTTGAATAATCAAATTGTTTTTATATGTATCTGCAAACCAAAGAAATTCACGTCTGTAGGAGTTGGTGCACAAATCTTATGTTTTGCATTTTATTGCAAAAGAGCGACTAAGAAGCATTCTAATCTTCTGCTGAGAAACAAACAGGATCGGATTAAAACTATATATGGTTTAACATCTTGATTACATTGAAATTGAACTTTTTTTAAGGCTGTTGTTAGACTCAAACTTCTTTTAGACTGTTTCATGACATTATAACCATAACAAAAAAAAATCACAGTTTGACAATATGAAAGTTTTTATACAAAAATGAATTTAATTGCTTTGATTTAAAATAGAAAAAAAACAAAACACCTAGTACTATTCTGGGTGAAATAATGGGTATATTGAATAATTAAATTTAATTAAGGTTCTGTACAATATATTTGTATTGTTTAGATTTGAATATCAAGAGTTTCTTTAAAAGCATGGCATTAAAAGCTGCTAATATGAGTATTCCAGCTATTTTCAAGTTTTAATGTCCATGAAGTCTGGTGCCCATTAGGTACTAGTACCATTTTCAAATTAGAACTTATTTTATTTTTAGTTCTATCTATTAACTGTCTTGATTTTACATTTTCTAGATAATATTTTTTAGACATTTTGATTACTAAACGGAACAAGAAGCAAGCCCACCAAACAAATATACAGCACACATATACATTTTATAAACTTTGGTGTATCCTGTACCTGAATACTGGTAACTAGTAAGCTGTTGTTCTGTTGGGTAAGTATAGTCTTCAGACTTGTACATAATTCAAACTTTAAATAACGCTCTTATTGGTTCCTGACATAACCCAAAATATTTACACAGAATATAGCAAAAATTAAAGCAAACTGTCCATGGTCCATTGCTCACTGCCAAATAACAGTACTGTTACCATTTTGAATTTCAAATGTATTTTCTTGATGCTTTTGAATCAAATGCAACATTTCTGTCAGTATGGTCTGTAACGCTGACTCTAAATTCTAATAAGGTTGGTCTGATGTTTATTTTGTTTTCCAGATGCAGACAGTTCCACAGTGTGAACCAATTGGAAGTCCACCTTCTTTTCCTGCTCCTAACATGCTTTCACCGACATCTTTACCCCTGGGAGGAGCTCCTTTCTTACCCTCAGAGTTTGATCCTGCACATCTAGTAGGAGGTAAACTTTAAAGACTGTAATATGCTGCAAATTTCTAATATTTTTTAGCATTATTTTAAATGTGGTACCTACTACTTTACTACTTTTTGTCATTATTTGCTTTTTCTTCTGCTTCTGTGGTTACTTCTTACAGTATGTGGAGTCGATGAAACTTCATGGTTTTCTTTTTACAACAGGAAATAATAAAGGTTTAGTGGAGTCTGCAGAAGATTCCCCTGTTGAGCAAGATCCGTCGTCAACTATTGGTGCTTGCGATCACCTAGGGACTCCAGCAACACCTGTTATGATGATGCCTAACCCTACAGCCATGCAGGGTCCCCCCAGACATGGAATGCCACCTCTGCAGCCTCCCCTTGGCATGCAAAATCCTAACATGCGGCCCTTCCCAGGTCCTCCAAACATGCAACGCATGCCCTCGCAAATAACGCAAGGAGAGCCCATGTTTCCGTCCAATAGATTCAGAATGCCTCTACCTTTTCCCCCTCGCGGTCCTCCTTTCCAACGGAATCCATCCATGGGACCAGGGATGATGAATGATGGGCCGAGGGGGCATTTTCGGGTGATCAGACCAGGATTTGGGCGCCCACCATTTCAAAGAGGGAGATGGTAGAAAATGTTTTATAAATGAGCCTAAAAGGGGAGTGTGAAAAACATCTGTGACAGGTTTTTACTAATCTGTTTTAGCAAGGAGTTCTGTGAGCACCAGGTGCCGCTAAATCTTCTGTTCAGACCTGCTCCTTTTTTCCATCACTAAGTTACTCAGCCTGATTTTAAGTTCACCAGAGATACTTTTTTTTCTGTATATACTACACATGCCTGTATATATTTATCTTTTTGTATAATTAGATTTGGGTATGCTCAATTGTTAGCAGAAGTAGACACTATTTGTTTTAAGCAGTTATTGCTCCTCTAAGAAAACAGATAAAAGAAAATCTTTCCTTTTTTTTTTAGCTGCTGATGTATTTCACTGCCAAAAATCTCTTCTGAAGATTTTATTTCCAACCAGTAGAGGGTGGAAAAATCTTGTTTAAAACCTCCCTGATACATTGAGGTCACACGTTGTTCAACTGTGTGCACTGAATAAAGAATGTCCACCATTTTCTGGTGTGTCTTTTTTTTTTTTTTTAGCTAAGCTATTCCTGTGAAATTGATCACTCTTAAAAAAAGAGTAAAGTTTTCTGTTTTACCTAAATATGCATCTTATAAAGTTGTTATAAAGTTATGCTATAAAAAGTAAAATTATTGCACCAATAAATTTAAATCTAAAATGTTATCTATCGATTTATGAACAGAGGCAAACATGTGAATCTTTTATGGTTAGTTTAATGAGAGAAGATTTTAATATATATCAATCAACCTTTGGGAGAAACAGTGACTTAGCAGTTTTCAAGAAAACTAACAATGGAAAAGTTTACAATTTAAATATAAATGGAAAGAAAAAGAAAATTAGAAAAAAGTTGTCCAGAGAATTTTGATGTTGTTGACCCTTTTATCAATTAAATGCATTCTGCTTCTTTTATACTTCACTTTACATTTTATAATTAATCCACTAAGTGACTTTTAATATAAACCATAAGGAGACTGTCAGAACAAGGAAAATTTATACAGCGTAATTCAGTACAAAGACAATGCAAAATGCTTTAAATGTATTAAACAAGATTAAAGGAAAATAAAAGGACAACAAAAACAAGTAAAGTTAACATGATAAAAGTAGTTGGAGGCACAATCTTAAACTAACAACACTTCAGTAACAGTTTAACTTCAACAGGCAGATATTTCTGAATGTACAAGTGTTATCTAGTTAAGCTTCTTTCCAATTTTATTGTTAAAACTCCCTTGAAAATATTGTAAAATAAAGCCTTTTAAAAGCTTTAGGAGGCATGCACAAAGTGTATACTGCAGCTAAATGTGGTGCCTTAGGAGTCCCAACACAGATGTGTTCAGGACATAAAGTTCAGCTGCTGCATTCCTTCATCATTATCCTCTAAAGATTGCTCTGTTCCTTGTATACCATCTCTTTATTACCATGTTCTCTTCTGACATTTAACAACTAGCCGTAAACTAGGCCTACTAATATTACAAATTAGATTAACATCAACTATAGATATGCTGTAGAATATAATTAAAGCAGATCAGCTTTTTTTATTTGAAGAAACCTGAATAGAATAGACTAGAATATACTTTATTGTCCCCTAGAGGAAATTTGTCATGGACCCAGGTGTGCAGTTCATAGTAGTAGCTGCCATTAGAAACAATAAATACACATAAAAACAAATACCAGCTAAAAACGCACACATAGACTACATACAGACTCATAAGAATTAAAAATAAAAAGATTAAAATAAAATACTAAAACAACAAGCAGAACACCAATTTATTGCACACTTCCCATTTCTTTCCATTAAGATTTTGATTTAAAATTTTGATAGAGGTGAGTATAAAGGAGAATTTAAAGTAAGCATTGAAGAGCATGAAATGTGAGTAGTAACATTTTGCATTGCCAAATATAAAATAAAATAAATTAAAATCAATACCTCGTACAGACCTATTTAAAGGCAGAATTTGCCTATTTGAAAAATATTTACATTTTGCAGTTTTAGACTGACAGTCTGCCGGGATGCAAGGGCTTTGCATGGACCGACACCTGATTGGCTCGAAGAGTAAATAAGTGGCATTGTCATGATCCAGTTGCATGCCGTCTCCAAGGGTCGTGGACTCCGCCCCCCTCTCAATGATGTGGAAACAACACGCATGGTTCGTGGACGCACACAGACCTCGGAGGAGCGGCCGCGCTCAGATGAGTGAGGAAAAATGGATACTTCTGAAAAAAGGCTGCCACATCCCAGAGGAAGTGAAGGCAGGTATGTAAATACGCCAGGGAACCGGGAAGTATGTCGGGAGAGGAAGAAATATCCGCTCGATCATGAGTCTGCGTGGTCCCCAAACGCCGCGTGCGCGCATGAGCGCGTCACTGTCTCATCCAAGTTTACCTGGAGGCGAGACGCGCTGCGGTGCGGTCCATTGGGCAACCCGACAGGATGTCTTCTCACCCGCAGGGTGCGCAGTATTCTGCGTCCATCCTGTTACTATCGCTTTATTTATTTTTTTCAGGGAGGGGGGGCATCAGCGTGCATGTGCTTGAATGACCAGACACGTCAGGTTTAACGCATCCATGTCCAGACATATGAATTTCAACTTCACTGCATGACTACACCATCACTGAGAGATCTGGTTAGGTATGCAGAGCAGGCAGCTTTCCCTGCAACCCCTAAACATCTATCCTTCATGATCTAGTGGGGGGAATCTCTCTTGATCTTTATTATTTAGGTTTGTAGCCAGTGAGAACCTGGTGCTGTCGCTACTAAATAAAAAAATAAAATACAGATGACTCATTTGGAAGGTGATTCTCATTGGTGCTGTTGCTTTACTCCAGTGACCTTACATCCTGTCATGTTTATTGCAGCGTCACAGCTCCAATCTGCAGCTGACAGTATCTTCTTCATGTTTCCCCCCCTCTATGATGTTATATGCATTGTTTTCAGAGCTATTTGTAGTCTAATACTCATTTATTTCTATTTCCTTTGCACATTCACTTTTAGATTGCTTTTATTTCAGCAGCATGAACGATAAGCGAGTTGAGTTTCTATCTTTTGCTCTTTTTTGGGGCACTAACAGTACATGATGGAGTTGTTTGATATGCATTTCACGTTAAACGGCTGCTATGAGGCTCTGCCTGCCAGAGGTGTAGCCAGAAAATTTTAATAGGGGTGGCCAATGAAAAACCAATGTAAACTGAGGGGTGGCCGAAAGCGGATGGGCGCCAGAACCTGCATCTATTTGATTACAAATAGATGCAGATAAACATCCATACTGTCTAAATAAAAGGTATAATGGACAAAATGTTTGGAGCAAACATTCCATTGTCATTACTTTCCTACTTTATCAAAAATTGTTCTGCATAACATACATGTATTAATATCTACATTAAATGGATTTTAAAGTTATTATTAAAGTAGTTATTTATCTATGATTTCACTGAAAACTCCTTGATGATTTGCAGAGACACATTATTTTTTCTTTACCCCATATAACACAAAATTAGGGTCTTAAAAGAGCATGAATTCTGTATATATCAACTTTAATGTTAGTATTTTGATGTGCATAATTAACCACTGCGTTTTAGTTGTCAAGTAACTATTAATATATGAAAAATTGTAATGTTTAATAAGTTTAAACATTCCTCTTGATAGTATTACTGCTGCCGCTGACTTTATTAGAGGGAGAAAATGGTAGGGGTGGCTGCAGGGGTGGCCAATGATTGTCTAAGAGTGGCCATGGCCACCTCTTGCCCACCATTTGGCTCTGCCCCGTCTGCCTGCTAAAAGAAATAAAGTTTTTGCTCAGATCAAGACAATATCAGTCTTTGCTGGGAGGCAGTTCCCTCTCAACAGCTTGTATTGATGATGAGCCATTACAACTGAAATGTAAATTAAACTGGTTTGACAACAGTGCCTCTTCTGTCAATAGCCTGGAGATTTGGAGGTTATGTAAATATAACAGCTTATGTAAATATAACAGCTTATGTAAATATAACAAGAGAAGGATCTAATTTGAAAGAGAGGCAATGCATTAAAGCTTTCTTTGTTACAGTCTGTTTGAGAAATAACATCACAGGTTTTATGCTTATGTCATGTGCAGTATATGTAATGCCTTGTTAGGTGGGCTCCCCCAAATCCTACTAATATAACCTTATATCTAAACGTGCTACTGCTATTTAGGGCTGAAACAATTAATCGGATTAATCGTGATTAACTGATTATTGATATAATCGTCATCTAATTTAGTAATCGCTTAATCGTTAATTGGAGTTAGAGACTCTAAAACATGCTTTTAGCTGACAGAGCAACCCACTTATGTAAAATATGTAAACATTTTGCATTTAAGATGAAAATCTTTTTCATCTGTCAATGTGCTCTATCCAGAACTCCTCGGGTGTAAAATTTTTAGTTTTACCTGGTTTCGTTTGGCAAAAAGTCTTCCTTAAAGAACCTTTTGCTATCGAATAATCGAAAAATTATTTGACAGATGAATCAATTTGCAAAAATAATCGTAAGTTGCAGCCCGACTACAGTTAGATTTCTTGAATTTCATATAAACATTAAACTAATACTGGATTCATAAGTCTGACTTTTGGTTTTTGTCATACTATTCTTTCAGACACTGGTGATAAATGTATATTTTCACTGGTGATGGTACTTGTACTATGAGGGTACAAGCCTCAATGTTCAGCCCAATTTTCTTTCTTTTTTTTTTTTTTGCTAATAAGATATTCCCGGGAATAATATTTATGCATTAAAGTTCCTGTTTTTATAGAGGACGCTTTTTACTCATCTTGTAACCTTCTTAAATGTTAACAAATTTTAAACTGTATTTCAGCTGTTAAAAATATTAAGTTACCCAAACCCTGGATCTTTATGTGAATAGAGTTAAATCAATATCAGTTTCCACGAATGTGTCCAATGTCTCAGATAACTTTGCATTTCCTACAACTATTGAGATCTTTTGTAGAATAAGAACCTTTTTTGTGTAAGTTGAGCATTTGATCAAAAAGCTGAAGCTTAGACTAGGTTTATATGGAAGTCATTAGGCCTTTCTTTATTAGAGGTATACATAAATAGGTTCAATTTTTTTATGTTCTTTACCTTTATGGCATAATTTAGATGCATGCTGCCTTCTCTGCGCTTCATTTTATTTATTTTTTCTTATTTCGAACCCAATGTAATGTGTGCTTCATAATCCTAAATCCTAAAGACACACTCAGACCAGACATTTCTAGATGTGCAAATAGACACTGAGTGAACAGCTTTCTTATTTGAGTACCTTCTTAATACTTTTAAAATCTTGCTCTGATTTGTAAAACTTAATTCTATAGAGAACCCTGATTAATTTCTGAACTTTTTATTCTATTCTGTTGTTTTAGGCCTTTGTCACTGGATGATAATAATATTTAAACAAGAAAGATTAATGGCTTTGTCTGGGAGAGTTTAAAGATCTTTTAGAGACTGCTGTAAATAAAAACAGTAATGCTGCTTTCCTTAAAATTGATCTTATTGCTGTATTAGCCTGTCTCTAATTTGTTTTATTTGTTTATATTGATGTCAAATAGAAAAAAAATGGTTATAACTTTTGCTTGTCTGCCCCCTTGGTCAAGTCTCCCCCATAGAAGAGATGTTAATCTCAAAGACCTTCCTGGTTAAATAAAATAAACCAGATAAAAAATGAGTGATTCCAGAATTTATGCATGGTTGAACAAAAGCAATCTGAATTTGGCTGCTGAAGTGGAAAAGTGAGATAGACCCCCCAGGGAGAATGACCTCAGTGTTCAGAGATGTGTCCTAAAGGTGGTAACATGAACCCATCTGTGTGACATGCCTGTTCACAGAGCTGACCTACTGTTTGTTCCTTTGGTTGAGCTTCAGCCACTTTTCTTCTTCTCTGGCTCGTGTTCATGTTGTGTATTTCTGAAAGATCTCCAATGTTAATCCAACTGTCTGCTCACGAAAGAATGTCTCCACATTCATATGCTAATTTGCCAGCTTTTCAGACAATCCATGACTTGTTTCTTCATGTATGTGATACCACAAACACAGTGGTTTCTTGATATGTGCATGCATGACTCTCATAAGTGCTGTTTTTGAATTATTCATTTCCATCCCACTGGCGCATAACTCTGCTTTCATTTGCAAAGTCCACATTTACATTCAGATGCTATGTTTTGTGTAGAGTTAACTTTAAATAAAGCATGTAGGGTTAACATCAAGATAAACCATGCATTACAATGTAACTTGTGACTACACAATGTACCATGTATGTTAAATTAATATGTCTGGTCTCACTGTGAAAACATAAAACAAAAACAGCAGAAAGGGTAGAGATCTGGAAAAGCCTAAATGTAAACAACAAAGTAGAAAACCTTTCAATATAAATAGTTATTGGTCCCAAAAGGATATACTTGGAACAATAAATCAAGTTAAGCTTCAGTGCTTTACCTTTATTTATGCATTAGTACCTTATTATAGAGTTCACTTATACTGTAAAGAAGCGTTAAAAGCATATCACTATTAATATACATTGTACACATCCTAGGTAGTCAGCTACTTTGTTGTGAAACAATTTAAGCCTGTTTGCACTACCACAACCTTCCTATTCTTTATTGCTTTTCATTTTATAACATAATTGTGTCTCTATATCCAAATACTTAACCTTTTATCCTTCATTTTATTTATTCCATTAGGGCTGCAACTAAAGATTAATTTGGAAAATCAATCAATCTGCCAATAATTTTTTGATCAGTTGATTATTAATAAGGTTCCTTAAAGAAGATTTTCTATTAAATTAAACCAGGTGACACTAAAACGTTTCCGCTTATAGAGTTCTGGAAAGAGCATATTGACAGATGAAAAAAGGGATTTTAAAATTTTAGTAGAATTGCTGCTCTAAGTGGGTCGCTTAGGCAATCGATTACTAAATTATTTGACGGTTATTTCAATAATCATTGTTTCAGCCCTTAATTCCATACATTTATAGTTGATGTCTGTGTGCTGTGAGGTCTTTAATTAAGCCAAAGTCAATATCCTTGTTTGTTAACAAAATCTTGATTAGTAAAGCTGAATATGGTTTTGACTGTTATGGATATAAAATCACTAATATTGATTTTATACAATTTCTTTTGAAAGTCTTTTAAAGTGATGTAAATGGAAGTCATTCTCAGGCTACATATATCAAATGTAGAGTAATATAGCCCAACCCCTCTCGGCTCCCACGCTGTTTTCATCCATTAACAAAAAGACAGATTTGGCAATTTGAAAATGTTTCCAGTACAAAAAGATATGGTATTAAATAACAATAAAATAGTGAATTCTTCCTGAATATTTATCACCATAGATTAAGATTTGCAGAGTGTGATTTGCATTCTTGAAAAACGTAAGGATTAAAGCCAGCTTTGACGTCGCTTTGACGGTCCTAGTATGTGTTTGAGGTTAGAAAGACTGTGATGAATAAACATTAAGTGCTGCTCCATTCCTCTTATTTTAGACCTCTGAGCAAAAACACAGGAGGAGCTGTCAGAAATGCACATGGCGATGGTCTCCAGCCTCACATGGTTGATCGAGTCTTGTAGTTTTAGGATGAATAATGGATACTAAGTGCACAAAACTGCTGAGGCTATGAGTCACTTCATGGAGACTTTGCTGCAGGATCACCCAAAGGAACTTGGTAAAGTTTTGGGTTGACTTGGTGATGAACTGTGCTTAAAATATCATACATAGAAAAAAAATGCTTTTGTTATTTCTGTTATATGCTTGCAAATACCAAGGCTAATTTTGATAAACCTTGTAGATTCTTTACATCAAAAGTTTAATTCTGACATTTCTCATTATAACACAAAGTTAGGAGCAAATTCTTCTTGACGTCTGGTTAACCCACCATTAAATAATAGAATGACATAATTATGCAGATCACAGTTCCCTTCAGTTTCAGTCTTGAACAGCAGGCATGCTTAAAAATCAACTAGAAAGAATTTAGGAAGTCTCTCACTGATGCATATTTGTTTTTTTAAAGCTTTGACAAAACAATCTTTTAATAATCAACATACCCTTTTGCCTTTTAAAACCAAAACTATACATTAACTAAAACATTAAAATATTTAAGGTCAGCTTTGAAAATATTGTCCCAAGCGTGTTAAAACGGTCGTAATTTATTTATATCAGAAGCAGAGATGATGTCCCACTATGCAGGAGAGAGAACTTGATCTAAAACAGCTTTATTAATTAAAATAATTGAATCCAGTATTTTTCATTATAGAGAGTAGTTGAAGGAAATAAGAGACCAGAGCAGACATCTTTGTTGTACTCTCCCTAGCATTAGAAAATAAGCTGAAAACATGTCACTTTTTACCTTTTTTTGAATATCTATTAATTTCCCCCTACTTTTGCAGTACTGGAACCTAATAGAGGAAACCTTTTTAAATTACTGAAAATCTGAGTACCGGTACTTTTTTCACACATGAAATGAAGTGGAGTTGTAGAAACATTACAGTTTGATTACAATTTGATTTACAATTGATCCAAATTATCTTTTATTCTTTCGATCTAGGTTACTCTTTAGAAGCATTTGGGGCTTAAGCTTCCTAAGCCATAGAATGTTGTGGACCTTTATGTAGCACTTGGATATGATTATACATGCAGGTTTTGAAAAAAATAAAATGAATGTAAGGTTGAATTCCTGATTCACCGATACTGAGAATAGACACTGACTCTTCTTAATCCATTAGCAGTTTCCTAGAATGACATATGCAGCACTTGGCGTGTGTCTACCAATAGGAAGATACAAGATGTTTAAAAATTTACTTGGAAAATGATTGATCAGATAATATCATCTAACTTTATTCACCTGCCAATTTCTTAATGTCTGAATATTGAATCTTTGTTGGCATTAGCTAATAATAGGGAGTGGTGGCCTATTGGTTAGGGCATAGAGCTTGGAATCCTCAGGTTGTGAGTTTGAAACCCTGCTACACTGCTGCTCTGGGTTTCTGAGCAAGACCCTTAACCCAGATTGCTCCCTGGGCACCCCATGATGGCAGCCCACTGTTCCCAAAGGAGGTAGGTTAAATGCAGAAGTAAATTTCCTCAATGTGAGATGAGTAAAGTTCAATTGTTTATTATTATTAATAATAGACACTGTAAAAAGTATAGTATTTGTATGCAGTTGAAAAGAGAAGCCCTCTCACTGTTCCCTAATTTTTTTCTCCAACTATAAACATATTTTTGCTGCAAAAATGGTTAAAAGAAAATCTCTTTGGTTGTTGTTTGTTAAAGAATGCCTGTTTATGTTAAAAATTATATTTAAGAACTTTGAACATGACCATTCAAAGTTTCCTTAGTCCATTCTAAAACTGTGCTAAAATAAACTTATTTCTGTGGTTTTCTTGTGTTTCAGATTCTCCTTGGCTAATTTACCGTATGTGTGGGGGGGTGGGTGGCTTGCTCAGCATAGTGCTGACCAAACGCAGCTTGTGAATATGCACTTTAATATGATTAAAGCATCCTTAATTAGTAACACTGTAGTGCAGCCACCTAGGCTATATACCATTAATCCTGTCCAACAAATTCAAGCCTTTTTCCAAGGGCTCTAAATTATTTCGCTTTCCCATACCGCTGTCTTTGATGTTGGCTCTCGAGAGCCAACCTTCAGCTGGAGACCACTGGATCATCCACTAATGATCTCTACCAGACACTAGTTACTGCTTTCATGTCTTCCACAGTGCTTATATTCCTCCTTTTTCAGATATCAGTTGTGTAGGGTGCTCTTTGATACAATGGATCAACCGTTTCCTCTGAGGAATTCAGGTGTGAAAGAGGATGTGAGCAAAATAAAAACAAGTGATCCTTCATTTTCATGGATTTCATTTTTGCCTCAGCTGGCAAAAAAAAATCTTAATCTTTTTGTGGATAACTGGCTTTATGTTGGTATAATCATTCTAAAATGCATTTTGCGGGGCTACTGTGCCCTCATGAACTGAAATAAAACTTCTTTATGATCAGTAGTGTTTGCAGTGACTTCATGTCCTTCACAAGAATAGAGAACTATAAAGTATTTAAGATCACAACTGCATCATTTTGAATAATACTGGATCAGCTACCCTATGCACAGTTGCTATAATAAAACACTGCTGCTATTTATTAACTGGCCTTTATCTGAGCTCTTCTAGGCAACAGGACTGTGATTTAGCCAGTTAGACATGGGCTCCGATGCCTCCAGGAAGGCTTGAACCCTGCTCACTTTTATAGGGGAACTAAAAACCCCTCCGGAGAACAAAGAAGTAATAATTTATTTGTCAGATCCTGACACAGTAACCTAAAATGGCATATAAAGAAATCTCAGCAATCACATTCAGAATTTTTTTAAAAAGTCAAAGAGGCTCAATCTAAAAGAAGCAGCCTGTGTTGGTGACAAAAGTTATAACCCAGAAAAAGATATAATACATTTAAACGACATCGGGATGAAAATGACCTTAATCCAAGATGATAAGCAGTTGAAATATTTAAAACTGTTTGTCTTAGAACCTTTTTAGCATTACTTTATAACACCTTTTCATTCTCACTTTCTTTTCCTAGTGTTCTTCTTGTGTGAAGCCTGCCTGGGAACAGAACATGTTTAGTATTACTGGTCAGAATAACATCAAAGGAAAGCAACATAAAAAACCCAAAATATTGCAGCGGATAACGCAATCACATTGCCTTTTAAAAAAAATTTATGTTACCTACCAGAAGCACTTCTTTGGACCTCTCTCTCAAAACCATTATCATGGGGGCTGCATGGTCTCATTTTTGCATGTAGATGATTTCCTTTGAACTTTAACATCCTAATACAAACATGGTTACCTTTTTTTTATATTATATAATTGGACAATTGCCATTTCAAGGCAATAAAATTCCACTTTGTTCTCAACCCTTTCCCTTATTAGCCTCATCATCCGAGGCCAAATATTCTAGATTTACTGTAAATATATAAAATTTTTAACTCCTCATGACGTTTCAAAAGAAACTGTAAGAAAATTTAAGAAACAAGAACTTGGAGCTTTGTTGACTGTGTTTATTTACGGCAATAAAATTAGTAAAATCATTCATTTTCTTTGCATGATATTGTATTAAATGGCATTTTATCAAATAGTATAGCAGATCTGTGTCCCTAGACTGGACCTGTTATGTAAATTATTGTTGAAAGTCTGTACTTTTTTCTTTACCTGGCAAATGGCTCCAGAGCAATCAATGCATTGAACATCCAGTTCCATCAGCTTCTAACTGAGTACAGGCTTAATATTGCTCTGCCAGCATTGAAAAAAAAGAAAAACAGCTTTTAGTTTGGCTCAGCTGCACAGAAGAGATCTACAATTCTGAAATGCCTGTGGTGACAATAGACACATCCTCAGGCTTGACCCTCATCTTTAATCCTTTTCTTAAATCCGTGTTCTGTTTGTTACAAGAAAGGTAAAGTACTTAGGGTTACAGAGTGTGTTAATTAGAATAACTTCATGCTTTATAATTCGCTTCCAAATCCCTTCTAGATCACAAGGCAGCTGTTTTTTTTTTTTTTGCTAATTGAAAAAAGATAAATGTAGGAACAGGGAGTTGTTTTGTGCAATTCATGTTGTAACCCCAGTTAGGTTATATCAGGTTCAGAGCTTCATCACATGTAATCCCTCTCTTTACAAAGCTGTTTTGTCTGTATGAAAAACATGCTACTTTTGTTATCAGGGTCAAATCCCTCCTTAGCCTCATGAACTTATACAAACTTTATTGTCATTATGTGTAAAAAGAGTGTATACAAAACGGAATTTCTTTACATACAGCTTTCCGACAGAGAATGAGCTGCAGCTTACTAGTGAAGATGAACATTTCTGTTTGTAAAGTCCAAAAGCAATCAAAATGTAAACAGTGTAGGAGAGACATGGTGCCAAAGGCATTCAGATCAGTATAAATAAATAAATGCAAAATGCATTTGAAACACTTAGTTGAGTTCTATTTTGATGATTTGCCGTGTGGTGCAAGTATGATGTTATCAGTATGATGCAGGGTCTCTATTTTTGACTTGATTTAAGTTTTCAGCAGTTCAATAGTTATATGGCAGCAGGGGTAAAGCTGTTCCAGAACCAGCTAGAGGACAGCAGGGGGAACAGTCCTTGGTGTGGGTGAGAGGGGTTGCTGATGATGTTGAAGCTTGCTGAAGGGGAAGCTGGGCTGGCCTTTATTTATTATTTGACTTAAATTAGCAAGGTATTAATGACCAGAGTTTTGTCTGTAGAGAACTTTACGTCAAACTTTTCTCTTTATGTTTTTTATTTTTTATTTTGGAAGATTCATCTTCTGAGTATGAGCAGAAGACCACATAAGTTCATAGTCATTCATCTCTGGCTGTCAGGGTGTCTCTCACGCACCTTCTCAGAGCACGTCTCACTGCTTAGCGTGCAAGAGAAGCTATTTTCTGGTGCACATGATGTAGGCTCCTGTTGAAGAGGCAGTGTGTTGCCCTCACTCTTGCGTTTTCTCCTCTTTATTTTCTCTGCAGTGTCCTCTGTAGTTCCATCACCTTGAAAAGAAAGACTCCATCGCAGCATATTTAATTACTATTCCAGGGGTGTTTTGTTCTTTTCATTTAGTCCATTAGGTTGCTTAAATCTTTAGAAATTGTTTTTTTTCATTTTCTAAAATCAATTTTGACTAAGCTTACTTTTTAACCTTGAAAAGGAATGTCAAATCAAGATTACTTTCTCCAGGTTTAAATCTTGCAGTGAAATGCCTAATATATTTAATTCCAAGTTTCTGTTTAGTTGTAAGTTTAGTTGAATATTGAATATAGAGAACCCAAGAAATCAAGGTGCTTTAGATCTAGGTATGTCTATAAGTAGAAGGAACAAAAATCATTCTTGAAGTGCCTTGTTTCTCTCCAAAGTGCTTTAGATTGAAGACAAATGGACATTTCAGCTTCAATCCAAAAGGCTCCTTTAGGTTTGAATATGGTTGGAAGGAAGAGACTAATAAGTTGTAAGCACAACACTCTTTTGTGATTGTGAGCCTAACTACAGGAGTGGAAGCTGTTTTTCAGCTGCAGAAGGGTTGGTTGAGATCAGTTTAACCTTATGGACTGAATAGGATGTCCATAAAGTCAAGAAGTGTGTGAAGCCAAATAAATATTATCAAACTGCAACTTGAATGATCTGGAGTAGTTGATGGTATTTAATTTTGTATTTAGTGGAATAGGAAAAAAAAAACTTTTTTCTGTGTAAAAAAAAAAAAGACTGCAATTAGATAAAATTTCACATTTCCCTTTGAGGCAAATTATAGAGGGAGAGATGTAGCATTCGTGCTGCAATAGATTTATAGCTTAGGAAGAGTGCAAAAAAAAAAAATCAGCTGGAGTGTGCGTAGGGGGGTGGGTGGGTTAGGGCTAGGAGAGTCACTCCCCCTCTTTTGCTCTCTCTGTTCTCCAGCAGAGTAGTCATTCATAGACATGCTGCCATGAATCCACTGCAGAGGATCTAAAAAAGTGCTTTCAAATTATTTGCGAGACATCTTTTGCCGACTGCTTGGCAGAAAACAGGATCACACCTGCTTGCACACAATAAGGTAAGTCATTATGGCTGCTGTGTGTTTTGGCATTGCAACACATTTGTGTTTTGCATAAAACGAAAACACTGCTCTGCAAAACAGGTGATAAGTTTTGACTTGGTGTCATGAATGTGGTTTAACACTGTAAGGCTTTGGTTTGTTTATCAGAAGAAGATAATTGATCTGGTTGCTTAAAAATTTGTGTAACAGAGAAACAGTGATTTAAGAGTAAGTAAATGAAATTAAATATTTACACTTAAAATTAGAATAAAACAACTCTTTTATCTAATTTTAAATGCAGCATTTGTAATTATTTGAGAGGCTCATTTTAGTAGCAGATCATTTGACTTACCTGCTTAAATAAATCCCAAATGAAAGTATTTCAAGAAACACATAAATAATGTTGGTCCATTGCAAACATTTGTCACACTTTATAGGCCTAATAGACATGGCTGTGACACCACAGCTGTCTCTGGTAATTATCAGAGACCAAACAGAGGTGTTCGGAGTTGAATCGGTTTGTTTTTACAGTTTTGTATTGTGACTGACAAAAGTGTTGCAGGTTAGAGAGGTGTGCTGCTCGTACCACCCCCCTTCCTCACACATACATGGCAATTTGACTCTGTGCCTGCAGTCATTGCCAGCTGAAAGGCGTATCCACCGTGGATCAGTTTCAATCTTCCATTGCTCATCTGTGCTCCTACACGAGACACCAATGTGTAAATAGGACTTTTAGACCCAGCATGAGAGGTGATGTGCTGTATGTTTTCCCACCATCTTTATTCCTTTACTTCTACAGTGTTTAGCAATACATTACCTGAAGCTGAGGTCAATAGACCTTTGCATTGTCCTCCATTACCTGCAGGACACAATTAATGCAACCCATCTCTCTGTCGTTGTAATGACAAAGCAGTTGCTGGTGCTGGGACTGGTGGCTTTGTGATGCTGGGAAAGACAAATGATGAATTGCAAATGTGAGAGGTGGTCAAAGTCAAAAAGGATCCCCAGAGCGCTTCCTGGAGGGGGGGGGGGGGGGGGGGGGGGGGGGGGGGGTAGCTGCAGACTTCATGATGTCTGAGTTCATTTGAAATCAGAGCATTGTGTTTAAAAGCCGCTGTGGCTCCCGCTGTGGGGAGAAGGGCGAGAAATGGTCATCTGCTGTCATAGTTATGGTAATTTATGTGTCGTTCAAGGCTCAGCAGGACAGGAGTGCAGATACTGATGGCCTGGGTTGTAAATCTTAACGCTGCCTCTGTTATGACTCAAGGTTAACAAGCTTAAAAATGAAGCAGTTTTTAAAAGCTTTGTACAAAAAAATCATACAGCTTCTGTTGTTTTGGAGCAGAAGTGTTTGCATATGGGTGTATTAACCTGTTTACACAGTTTTAAGTCTTAAGCTACAGAGTACACTGGAACAAAGGCTATATTGTAGATTTACAAGCCACCAGCATTTGTTAGGATCATGTGCTCAGATACCAAGCTTGAAAAGTTTTGACTTCATGAAGTAGACTGCAGGATCCCTGAGACATCTCTCTCCACAATTTTAAACATTTTATTAAAGCTAAGGTAAAATTCTAAATACTTATCTTTAACTTTTAAGTCTGCCATATTTGTTACTAACCTTCAGTATCAGGCAACTTTCCAGATCTAGTGAGGTCTAGTTGAAATTAGACCTTTTGTGCTCAAGCACACCCGGGATAGTAAAGATGGGTGTAATGGAAACTGTAAACAGAATTGCTAAGAGGGAAATGGCTCATTTTCTACCTCGCGTTGTGCAGTCATGTGTGTTGTGAGCTTCTTTGTTTCTGCTCCGTGAAACAGTGCATCACAGCGGAAGGCTGGGAGCTGCAGGGGAGCTGTTGTTGAAAGACAACTTTGCAGGATGTGGCGAGTTATTTTATAAGAATCAAGATTTATTTTTTTTTATGTTCCACAAATCACTGTGGTGGTGAGCAGAAGAAGATATGGTATAATCAAACGATAACAAACAATCCTTGTTTTTCTTCTTTGTTTCTTAATTAAGAAGTTAAACTTGCATCCATGATAAATGAAGGAACACACAGAATTTTACCCACCGCATTTAATAGCAACAGACGTATCCTTTCTCTACTGTCTGTTTGCAAAGCATCCTGAATCAGGAACTCCCCGTTCATTAATAATGGAGTCATAACAACGAACATTCATCTTGACGTTGACCCAGTTGCGATTGTACTTATGCTGCTGTGTAGAATTACTTATCCGGAAGCTAATGTGTTTAACTTTTGGAAATGTTTAAACCAAAAACATGAATGATTCTTATTACAACATAATGTAAATTAGAAGGCTACTAGTCAAACGTAATCAAACTATGTATTTTAATTTCGTGTCTAAAATTTTTTTTTTGACAAAATGCAGAAAACTCCCAATGTCAACAACAATTTTACCCAGCCATTTTTAGGTCCTTTACTCTCATCTATGAAGTTGAGCATTGCTTCACAACAAAAGGGCCCTTTTTTCATTCTTACATCATCATAGGTTTAAATCTTCCGATTGGCTAAAACTCCATAACTGTTGTCAGATGGTTTGTAGGATGACTACTGATGCAAATGTTCTGAACCGATATGCATCTGGATATGTTTTTGCTTACCCTATCCTCCTCACAATTCAGAAATGCAAATTCTCATTATTAGAATTAATAGATTGGACAAAAAAATCACTAAAATTGAAGCCTGACCTTGGTCTGAGCTCATGCAGTTTATGACTACTTACAGCTTATAGTGGTTGAAATACTTTTAATTCATATCCAGTAGTGGAAACAAGTGGCAGTCATTACTGTGCAGGAAATGCACAGGTTGACAAAAACAGTAAAGGTTTAAAATATTAAACTTAAATGATTTTTAAGTTCTTCTGTACATCATTCAGAAAATTGCAAAGTTCTATATTCATTCTAACATATTGAAGTTTCTATAATGATAATGTTGCTTATACTAATTTAAAGTATTGCATAAAGACCAATCATGAAAAAAATGCTTGAATGATATGTAATAAGTAACGATTATTGAATCACTCATTAAAATAAAATTTGGAATAATGGACTAAAACTTCCAAAGCAATGCTGCTTTCAAAGCTCAAATCGTTTTTAGAAAGTGGCTAAAAAATTTAATAAATAAATGTTTCACCACTCTTACACAGATGCTAACAGATCAGCTTTGTAATGTTCTCACAGCCTTATGCAACTTTTAAAGAAATACCTAAAAGCTGTTTTAGTTGAATAGAGATAAAATCTGTTTTTCAATATTTCACTGAGTTTATCTTTCCTGCAAAGCACTTTGTAGTCCACTGACTTTAAAGAGGACGCCATATAAATACAGGCCATTTGACCATTTCCTGAGGAAAAGCTGGGACCCATGCATCCTCATCCTTAAAATGGTTTAGTTGTGGTTATGCCTATTTTGGTTTGTCTAACATGTTATTGTCAACCTGTGTATTTCCTGCAGAGTAATGACTGCTGCTTGATATGAAACCCCTCATCATAGATGACTAAATGTGTGTTTATTTTTCTCATTCATCTTTATACAGTTTAGAATCATCTGCATTGTCTCCTTGGCTGGTACAGATTCATGATTTGTCCTTCATTCAGTCCATTCCTTTTTGCCTTTCTTAAATACTGAACTCTCTTTCTAGCCTTTTGTCTTTCCTTTCTTTTGCCTATTTTCGGTTCAATTTACTTTACTGCCGATTAGTTCATAATCTTATTTGTCCATATTTTATTTGAACCTTTTGTTTTTCACACAACCTACTCAGGAAGACAAATATATTAAACTTTTTTGAAGATCCTTTGGTTCTGAAAAAAAATTATTTGCAGAGTTAGATTTTTGCTGGTACATGCTTTAGAAATGGAATTAATGCTTCCCTTGACTTAATCTGAAAACATTATTTTATTTTAGTTTGACCAAGCCAGAATGCTTGGCTGTTTTTAAAAAGATGTCTTGTGTAGTATTATTTTGAGCATAAAGTGAAACAGCTGACTGTAATGGTTTTATATTTTTGGAGGAGTAGTAACTTCTGCAAATGATACCCAAGAGGAAACTAATGGTAGAGACCAAGATGTCGTTGTGCTTTTTTAACAGCAGCTGCAGCTCAGTATTGGATTCCATTTCACTTTAAAAAAAAACTCAAGACCTCTTTTTTTGAATGGGTGATGGGGGTCTTTTCTGCATTAGTACTATTGGTTCCACTTCCAGATTCTTATTGGCACTGATGACGGAATAAAATCCAGTGTTTAACAGAAAAACACGTATACTAACTATAACATCTAACTTTGCATCCTTGGAAAAAAAAAGCTTAGTTGGTAATCATGACAATTAACTTGCATTTCCCTTCACCCTTCCCAATCTCTCTAGTTATTTGTGCATAATTTCATAATCTCAGAGCATTTTTATGTTTAGATGTACTCAAATATAGCCTGTAGTTATAATGTTATATATTCAAGCGTTTATAACTTCGAAATATGTCAAATGAGTAGCTCAAGTTGTATTTTCTTGGACTAAGGGCTTTCATTTCTTTTAAAAGTCTCTGTATGTCATCTTATTTCCATTTGGGATTAATAAAGGATATTTTTTATCAATTAAATACCAGCTAGAATTTTACACTTATATTTCTAGCTGAACAATTTTATGTGCACTCCAAAAATCTGTATTAAGTTTAAATATAATTTATTATTGTGGATTTCTTGATGACTCTTCATATTTATGCGTATCATAATATAATAATTGACTTTTTAGTTTTTGAATGACATCACAGTTTTTACAATTGTTAAATCAGAATGGACATGATTTTACTTGGTTCTTACTGAGGCTTCTATATGTACAACATCAAATATACAACAAGCCAGACATTTACTGACCCTCCAGATGGCCACTTGTCAGCTTAGTGGATAACAACCCACTGAGCTCAGACCCCACTGGCCCCAATGCTGAGTATACAGCCACTGATTATAATTAGGATTCAGGGTTTTATGCCCATTTTACTTCCCACATTTTCCTTTTCTTTTTGAATTAAAGGTTAACGATGCAGATCTTTAGCTAGCTTCAAACCTAAGGAACATTTAACAATACTTTGAAGAAAAGCTGAGATGCTATTATCTGTACTTTAAGCTACCTCCTCTGAAATGTGTCTCTCCTTCCTAAATATTTTTTACATCTTTTCCTCTCATTTAACTTTTGAATTAAGGAAATAATATTCATTTTTTAAGTAATTTATAGAACAGCTTTGCACTGCCAAGTTAGCCAAGATTCACCTAAAGAAGAGTTATGGTATATCGACAAATTTCCATGTGCAGACTGTACTGATTTAAGAATAATGGTTGACATCTTTTTTGCCAAATTAGGATCTTATTGCAGTGGAAGATGCTTAGTCCACACAGCGTATTTCTTTTTGATGACCACACTTTTTACGCTTCTTTCTCTTTAATGTTATTGGAAATCATTTGTTTGGACACTTTTACTCAAAGCACAGTTTATGGCACCAAAATCTGCTTTTAACTAATTTATAATATCTTTCTAATATAAAAAGTATTTTAAAAACAACAAGTGACCTAAGTCCTGTACTTTATGCTGAAAATAAACTGCCTTTTTCTTTCCTGAATCAAGCCCAAAAAAATTCCAAATAAAATATTTTTTTAAATAGCCGAATGTGCAAAACTGCTTATAGGCATTGTGGAGGATTTCTGCAAATTTTTTAAAAGACCCGCCCTCTCCACTTTTACAAAAAATGCATGAGCCGAATTCTCCTCATGTACGCTGTTTCAAAGTTGCTGTTCTCATCGCTCATAAAAGCCTACTGTATCTGAACATCTGCCCCTAAATTCCTCAATCGCTATATAGAGTGGGGACCAAATTGTGGACTTTATAGCGAACTCAGTTAACTTACTGTTCGGACAGCCACTGCGACAGCAAAAATAAAGCAATAAATTTTATGCTTTCCAAGTACAAAGCATTCTGAGATATATTTGCCTCTTCTGAGGCCTTTCTCTTCTTCTCATACACTTCATAGACACTTTCTCTCTTACGACATTTTCAAAGAACAGCAGTGAGAAAGGTGAGCTTCAATGACTGTCTGAAATCGTAACTCACCACAGCTAGATGCCTCAAGTGCGAATGCGTAGAAAATGGGATGAGCAAGTAGGACGGCTTTATGAAATTATGTCACCAGAATGATTGTCAATTAGGAGGACCACTTATTTAGATGATCCACCCGGAAATAAAAGATTGTCCTCTATACCTTTAATATTCAGGATAGACATTGATTGACCAATATCTATCAAACAAAAATCACACTTTGTTGTTTGTAATATCGCATGCTTGATTTCTTGATGAACTGGTTAAAAATTCAAATTCTATTTTTTTTTTTTGTGTGATTCAGATTTTTTAACAAAAATTATATTTTTTGGCACAAGTTAGGACTGCTTTTATTTGTACCATACTAAGAATGTTGTTGTCTTTTACACGCTAAAACAACAACTACCTAAAGAAAAACAACATAATGTTGTTCTTTGGTATTTACTCCAGCTTACATACCAGGATGTCATTTTATTAGCTGGGATATATGAGCTGTCCTCAGTGCAATTCTCCTGTTCTGTATTCCTACCTGTGTTATTTTCTTAAGAGTCTGTCGTGTTTAGATTACAGGGTATTGTGTCGCAACTTGTTCCTAAAGAGCCCATTGAATTCATTCTTTCATCTCACTGTCTTCCTTTACGTTTCCTGCACACTTGCACATGCTGCTTTTGTCCTGTTTTGTTTTTTTTTTATCCTGTCCTTACCTCCTTTAAGCATCTTTTTTCCACAATGTCTGGTTGTTCCTGCTGCATGTTTTGTTAATTGCACTGGAAAACTTTGTGGCTAAGCTATAGTATCTATTTAATCTCGATGACTTGGAGGATATTTGTCCATTTAACTGTTAGTAGATCCAGTTTTGTCTATGGGAGCTGTCCCAGAAGATAAAAGTAACTCGGTGTTTTGTCCCTCACAGTCTACAAAACAAAGTTAAATAGCAGGTTTGACAGTTCTCTCTTCCTGTTCCAGCAAGCCTAGGAATTTCTCAACTTCAAGAGGTGCCTTTAGATGTTGGTTAGTGACAAAAGGACCTTAAATCTTCCTGTCAAATGCTTTAGACATGACATAATGACACCCCATTTGCCACATGCTTTTGCCTCTCACGTTTTTGTTTCTAAGGACATTTTACAAAGCTTTATATACAACAAAATGAACCATCCCCATCCCCCAAAAGATAGTCAAAAGTCTTTTACATAAACCTAAGCAAAAATGGAAAAGCATTGCATTTGAATTATGGGGTCAATTAGCAGCCAGGCACAGCTAACCAGATGCATTGATTTACTTAATATCATTAAGTGTGACTGGACGTTTTAGCAGTTCGCTGCTCTGTAGCATTCTGTTTTACAAAATGCATCGGAAAAACACATCAGTATCGATTTGGGAGAATAACCCATTACTTTGGGTTGTAAGGCCAGTCCAGGATGATTTAGAGAACACCATTCTGCACTGGAAATAATTACTCCTGTGGATACAGCATTAAAGAGAGTTGGCAATACTTGAATAAATGGACATCCCTGCAAGCTCATACTGAAGAAGGACATAGAAACACACTGAGATAGTGCAAACAAGAAACCTTAAAAATTCTGTAAACCAAATGAAAAAAAAAGTAGCATTTTAAAAGAAAACACTTATGAGGATATTCTGTTTATGAAATCAACGTTTCCATTCACATCAAGGAGAAGATATTATTACATGAATAATAATCACCAAAACAATGTTAAAAGGCCCAAGAAAATATACATTTCTATAAAAAAAACTATTGACTGCATCCATATCATAAAAGCAGAAGAGACTTATATCCCCCATATACCTATGTGCTATAAAGGCATTTCAATTTAAGTAAAACTTATAGCATGATAACAACACTTCTGAAGAGGATTTTAAAATCGCACATTTGTTGATTCACCAGCCCAGCTTCAATAACCACTTATTTAAATTACTCCAGGAGTTCTACCACATCAAATATACAACTATACAGGTGTGCTTATTCCAGGAGTGCTTATTCCATGAGGGTCGCAGTGGGGCTGGTGTCTTACTCTGGCAGTCTATGGTTGAGAGGCACCCTGGACAGGTTGGCAGTCTGTTGCAGGGCAACACAGAGACTATGAGAGGAAATTGGAGGACCCTAAGAGAACCTACGCATGCACAGGGAGAACATGCAAACTCCATGCAGAAAGACCGTGGGGCAGGATTTGAACCCAGAACCTTCTTGATGCAAAGCAACAGTACAACAAACCGTTCTACTTTTCTATATAGGATAAAGCAATACATTTTATGCTTTCCAAGTACTAAGTATTTAATTTCAATGGGTAATGTAGTACCTTTTGAATCTACTTTCCTATGAGCAGCTTTGTGGCTGTTTTTGGAGATGCTGTAAAACAGTTGATTTGTTCTATTTTGGGGTTGTTACTGGAGCAATTTAAGTCAAGGTATTCTGTGTTTCTACACATTCTGCTGAAATTAGAGGTGAATCACCATTTACATAATTTCTTACAGACTTAAAAGTCCCGGGGCAGCAATAAAACAGTGAGCTATAAGCCAACTCCACAAAGGCTCACTTCTTCTGTGTTTTCCCATGACAGAGGCTGCTGTTGATGATGTGACAAAAATGTTTTCTTTAAAGAGCATGATTATTTTGATGAGCTCGCATTTAGCATTTATGACTCGTAGCTGAACTGACCCGCCTCAGTGTTGCACAATCCCAGTAGCATCATGTATTCCCTGCACATAATCATTGCTGTGGAATCAATGACAGTCTTGCTTGTGAATAAATTTCCTCTGTACTAGTGAGTGTCAAGTAAAGAAATAGCTTCTGTTTAGTTTGGGCAGCTGGGGCAGAGTGAAAAACATTTTCATTTGGAGTTTTTTTTATAGTGCTACTACTGAATTACACAATTTATATCTAAGATGCTAAAGGGCATTTTAATTTTGTCTCAGAAAAGCTTTGAACAGTGCCCTACATTATCATCAAGGGTTTCTGTTTTCTGTATTAGTTAACAGTTAATGGGTTTTAAATGAGTTGTAATGTGTGGATCCGGTCTAAAAATACATGTGCTGCATCTAGACACATTTGTCATGTGGTTTTGCTGCAATAACAACTATACAGACAACCTTACCATAGTTATGGTGAGCAATGTTTTCCAGCACATAGATAAGTGAACGTTCTGTTAATATGCAAGGTTTTTTTTTCTAACATAAAACCTGTTTTGTAAGTTGCAGAGAAAAATGAACTAGATTGTGTTACAGTGTGTGTTCTCTGTTTAAACGTTTAATTTTGTTATTTTGTGCTTAATTTACTTCATGCATGTTATGCATGTACAGTGTACTTAAAAATATGAGCACCCTTTAATTTTATTTTTCACACTACAACCATATACTTCTAGAGATTTGACTTAATACAATGGACTAAGAAACTAGTTTGCAGTTGTGAGACAGAAGAAAAAAAGCCAAAGATTTTCAATTTCAAATGGAAACTTTTAAGTTCGTGGTATAATTACCTCCCTCAGTCATATTTTTTATATCAAGTCTACATATTAGACAGATGTTTGTACATTCAGTCATATTTGAGGAAATCCTTTTTAAAATGAACTTCTTCAGTCTAAAGTCTTTTGTAGCCTCTGTTCCAGAATTGCCCTGTGGTTAGCTCCATCTGTCTTCCTATTAACTCTGACCACAGAGCCCATACCTGCAGAAAACAGATCCCTACATCATGTTGCTGCCACTACCATGGGACATCAGATGGAATTAGAAAAATCTAATCAAAATAAAAAAACATTATGCAATTGGTCTCATTTTAGAATCAAAATATTGTGTGAAGAGCTAAAGGGCTAGAAATCTTCATGTTAAGGGAAGTTGATGTAAAATCAGTTTTCAGTTTTTATTTTAAATCTCATTTTCTGGTAGATATTTGTTACTTTAGGTGCAAAAAACAAAAACTAATAGCCATCTAACTACACAATGTTTCATGCAGTAATTGATGATGGTGGTTTTCATTATAAATGTGTCATTTTCCTACTTAAACTTATCATTATTACATTATTACTTAAAAGCTTTATTAAATACCGGTGCATTATGTTTGGACACCTTATATGATCTGACCTGGGCTATTCTATCTTAGTATACAATACAATATAATATACAGCTTTAGAGCTTTAGTTCAAGTAGCAGATTCTTCATTCAGAGAATAAAAATCCTGTATTTTCTCTCCAGTAATGGCATCTGCTAAATCATAAATGTTTTAAAGCTACAGTGTGTAATTTTCAGCGACATCTAACGTCCAGACTGCAGACTGCAGCAAAATGAACGTCTCCCCCCCACCGCTTCTCCCCCCCAACAGTACGGCAAGCGTTAGGGGACAAAATGTCTTCCACGACGTCGGAATCACCTACCTTCTCAAGTGATGAGGTTTGTTTACATAGATAATTTGACAGATAGTATTTCATTAGTCTGTGTAGGGTATAGATTTCATGTAGACTTAAGATAATAAATATACCCGTTATTTTTTCTACATCGTTGTGACGTTTTGGTGAGCTGCTTTGCATGGTGATATAAACAGACGAAGGAATTGTAGTCATTAGTTTAACAGCAAGATTGTGTTCGCTGGAAGAATATATATTCCCCGTTTACAGAGTCCAAGTCTTGTTTGTGGCACGGGGGTTACAAGGCGAGGAAGAGGGCGAGGGCAGAGAGGCCGGGGTGGGCGTGCAGCTAGGGCCAGGCGAGGGAGGGGAGCCAGCGGGGTGAGAGCAGAGGAAGAAAGGCTTGAAGATCTCCAAAGGAGCCGGAGAGAAGTAACCGAGGTATATATCCAGAAAATTATTTTACAGAAAATTACTGAATCATTACCTGTGAAACGTCAGGGACGTTGCTGAATAAGTATACTGGAGAGTAACAGCATCATCACGCAGCATGTTATTGTTTTAGACAGGTCTGAGCATCCTGTACTCCAAAAACTGCAGTGATATTAGACAATTGTGTGTGTAGGATTAATTACCTGTCCAAGAGAAAACTGGCAACTTGAGCGTCACTTTGAAAACCTTTTTCCTCCATCAGTGACTTCCATCGTGTAAATGCCGTGCCAATGTTGATCCGTGTTTTTTGTCGTTTCTTGTCACGCTTGCGTTTATTCTCGTCGTGTTTCCGCTTCTTAGATGACGGGGGTTCGGTGCCCGCCGCTTTTCGTTGTGATACAGAGTAGGCATGATCCTCCATTCGTCTGATGTTTGGCCACACAGTGCCAAACAGTTTGCAAAGTCACTCGCGCCTGCCGCCTTGTTCACCTTTCTTGTTACTGAGGCGCAGTATACCTGCTTCTTCTTCTTCTTTGGTTTCAGGCAGACTAAACGCTTCTCAGGCATAGTACTGCCATCTACTGTTCAGTACCGTCTCAGTTAATCTCTCTCAACTTGCCGTAGTTATTTTCGAGCGTAATGGGCGATCTCGCAATCGCTAGTTTGTTGCCTCTGCGCTTGCCGTAGCGCAAAGATGTCAGCCTCCATGGCTGCGAGACCCGCTCCTATGTAATTATAAATAACGAATTCTAAGGCAACGCAAATATTATGGTTAAATGGCTGAGCTCATAGGTGATGATAAATAACATAGTTATGTATAATATATTAAATTTCTGACTTTATATCCCTGTAATTATTACACACTGTAGCTTTAACATACAAACCAATAAAACACAAAACAAAAACAAAGCTTTGAGCAGGAAGTAGTATAGACTAGCCTACATTTTGCACTGAGTGTATGTTACAGGCGTTTTGTGTCTGTTCCTTTTTTGTTGTTTTTTCAACACATTATATGAACACATTAATAATCTAAAACATTAGCTGTGCAGTTCTAGTAAGTGGCAATTAGAGCACAGAATTAAGAGAGAAATTTGTGCAGCGAGGTAGAAAAACAAGGTCAGCAAAAGTTTATGTAACACTCCAATAACTGCAAGCTTGAGTGCATGCAGCAGGCGGTTTGGTCTCTTTCACTTACATGCATCAGCTACACACATGCATAGAAAGACACTGCAACCCCTACAGTGTCCTAATGCTAGGTGAGGAAACATCAAGGAGGGATGAGAACGAGATCACTGGGTAATCTCCACTCCCATATCTGATGGTTTCTGGGTTTAAAACAGAGAGAGCTGTCCTGCCTTGAGGAAGGTAGATAAAGTCTGAGTGTTATGGTGAAAACCCTCCTCTTGCTTTCGGCCCCCTTTGCAGCAGGGGGTAGCTTCTAAGAACAAATGCTAATTGAACAACATGTTGGTTCTCTTCAGCTTTAAATAACTCATGTTCACTCAACCTCTCACTGCAGTCACTGGTGAGTTTTAAAAGGGCTGGACTGAATCATAACATTAGAGTTTATTAGTTAATGTGGTTAAAAGTGGGTTTTTATACAACTGTTAAAGAAACTTAAACAGTTGAAGTTGCATTGACTCACATATGTTTTGTGATCAGTTTGAGGAAGTATAACAAACTTTCAGCAAACAGATTTATTTTTCTGCTAACTGTTTTGACTTTATTACTTTAAAGGGATAATTTAGGATTTTTAGTGGAAAACTCTTGGGTTCTTTTTTTTAATATACCGGTAAATCCCTTTCAATTGGTAGTGGGGTGCATAGACAAACACTTGTTTGAGAGGGTCAAAACTAGTATTTAGGGATTTATCATCCGGCTTATTGATTGGCCTTGATTTTCTTAATTTTGGAAGATCTGTGATCGGCCGATACTTATAGGTGAAACAGATCTTTTCCACCAATCGGATCTATCTCTGTATTGGGCTGAAAAAAACACCCACTGTCAATGCCATAAAGCAGTTATTAAGTTTTTATTGAATTTATTGATCCCACAGTGGAGAACTTTACTCGTTACATCAGCTTAAATAGTCAAAGGAGAAGAAGAAGAATGTGCCAAAGGAAGAAAGAGGTGCATGGGATATATATATATATATATATGTATATATATAGTATATACATTGTGTCCACAAATGAAAGGTTTTTTTTTTTTATAGCAGGATTATTATACAGGGTTATTGCACAGTGTGTTTACATGCCTATTTATATAGATGGATATTTATATATATATATATATATATATATATATATATATATAATATATATATATATAGTTATTGCACTGCGTGTCAAATGTAGACAAAAAGGTTACTGCACAGGGTATTAATAGTAATTGCACATTATACATTGCACAAGTTATTGCCATTGTAGTGTTGCATTGTAGAGTCTGGTGGCATCAGGGATGAATGACCTGCAGTAGCGCTCCTTTTTACCAAGAGGGTGTAAAAGTATTTCACCAAAGGTGTTGCTCAGCTTCTCTACAGTTTGGTGAAAGGTGTTGTCCACCCTATTGTTTCACGGGCAATGATTAATGTTTTTTCAGTCGCATAATATTGAAATGTCTAGTGATCTTATAACAACTAACAATTATAAAAGGGAAATCTTCATCGGTCAAAATCGGAATCGGCACATCAGGATTTTTAAAGATCAGGAATCAGTGATCGGCTAGAAACCTGTCATCGGTGCCCACCTAGTCAAAACTCAAACCACCATCTTAAAAAGGGTGTTTAAAGCTGGTACAGTTTGTACCATTTTATTTCATGAGCTTTTAAACTATCATGATGCTCGCATTCCGTCAATATTTACAAAACATGATTCGCCGCAAATAATTTCCCTACATTAAATGCACTAAAATGGTAAACATACAGGGTATCTTGTCTAAACAAATGTTATGTATCAACACATCCCACAAAAAAAAATCTGTGAAGCGTGATCTATATTCATATTTTTCAGGGTTTTGTGGATCGCATCAGCTGCTGAGCTCCTAAGTTCTCAGAAGATTCAGTGACAAGATGCTAGTAAAGTCCTTACTCCTCTGCAGGTATGACAAAAATGTTCAACAATGTTCCTGTTTATTACAGTGTTTATAAATACAGGATAGATAAGTTTCACTCTTTTCAATTCAGGCTCTAAATCATGGGGAACACTGAGAGCCAAAACAGGGAACATGCCCTCTACAGTACCGGGCGGGGCTATTTGTCACGAAAGCACATGTCTCGGTCTCTACGCATTTCCAACAAACAGTCTAGACGCTCTCGCCATGCTTCCTCAGGCAAAATGGAGCACAGAAATTCTGAGACAAGTACTCGCTCGAGTAGCACGCCTAGCATCCCACAATCCCTAGCTGATAATGGTTTGGAACCATTCAACGAAACAAGAAACTTCCCAGACTTTGGAAGTCCCATTTGGGTGGATCGTGTGGCCATGAGTTTGCGCCCTGTGTCCTTTCATAATGATTTGGCCAGTCCCTCAGTGCATATGAATACAATGCGCATAACCTTACCTGGTCCTACTGCGGAAGAGACGCAGGATGAGGAAGTGTACACAAATGAGGTGAAATATATCCAACAGACTTTAGAGTGCTCCAGAGAGACAGTGAGCTTCAAAAAGAGATCAAAATCTGCAGACACCTGGCAAGATGACAGCCTCGAATTCTCCCTGTCCGATGTCAGTCAAGATAATTTAACCAGCACTGAAGAGATTATCGACATGGCTAATGAGAGAGAATTCCCTGACTGTGAAGGCCACATGCAGTTCAGCCCGACAGACTCTGCAGACAGGTCAAACTCACTGGATGAACTGTACAGTAACACAAGCCCAGCCTCCAGGCAGACCCACGGCCGCTATGCCAAGTGGAACGACACCAACAGGTCTATGGGAGAAGAGGAGGATGGTAAGATGCTGTCACCATCAGAGGAGGATGGAACCGCATATGGCGCGTACACTCTTCCCTGCCGACGTTCCCACTGCCTGTCTGAAGGCCTGAGTAACCTCCAAGCTACAATGTGCACGAGTATGCAGGGCAGGAGGGCAAAGACTATACAGGTGAGATCTATTTGGAGTTTATCTTTTGCATTTCTAGTGATATTAGGCCTTTTATTTCTTAAATATGATTAGAATTAAACTGTTTTTTATAACCTGTAGAATTTCTAGGTATGAGATTTTCATTGTAGGTTAACCTTGAGTGAAAACACTACAGCACTTTTGTGTTAAGGTATTTATATAATATGGACCTGAAAGCTATCATCTATACAGGGAAAGATTAAATCATTTCTATAGCATGTTTGTATGCTACAGTTATAATTACTCTTTCAAGGGAAGAAGTGCCTATTTTGCAAAGCTTGTATTGCTCAGAATAATATTTAGTTTTACATTTTTTCTCTTTAAATTGTGATTAAAATAACAAGCAAATACATTCCAATAAACAAGTCTCCTTTGATGAAGACTTTAGATAGCTGTTTATCAGCCAGCCCAATCTTAGCTTGTCTACTTAGGTTTCAAATCAACATTAATTTAAGATTCAATTTAATTTAATTAAGAGCTATGCGGTCCTTCTTTAGTTTCCCCTCAATGACTGTCTGTGTTTTATGGAACTGTCTTTATACAAACTTTAAAGTTTAGTATTTTAAAAATCTTGGCAAATCTTAATATTGGTAAGCTGCCCTCTGCTAATGTATAGTGCTTTGAAACCGTTTCCCCCCCTTTCCTGGAATATGTTGGTTCAATTAACTTCAGTGAACAATTTTTATATTTGACAAATATTAACTATCAAATACAAAATGCAGCTTTAATGTCATGATTTGTTTAATGATAATGTAATAGAAGCTCTCCAAACCAACCCTTTTGAAGAGGCAATCAACCCTTCTTGTTAAATGCTGATAGAACTGTCATTATAAACATTTTCTGGGAAAGTTTATTTTTAATGGTTATATACAGGCCTAAGTACTGTGGGATCTATCGGATTAAGAAATCACTCAAACAGAATCATTGTATAGAGCAAATGACCTTACATTAAGACCCAATCTAAAGAAATGTTAAAGTAAGTCAATGGGACACCAGCAAACTCCAGTGACAACCATTATCCACTATTGGAATAGGCAGGGAGCAATGATGAATCTCTCCAGGTGTGGATGATATATTTAAATTATTCTGAAAATGATCTGAAGACACTTCCATGAACTCACAAAATACCTCAAACATATAATGCACTCCACTGTTGGCCAAAATAAAAACAAAATTCGTCCTCACAATGGTAAAAACATCTAGATTGTCTCCAAAATTTTTTGTAAAATATTTAGTGGACAGAATAAACAAAAGTTAAACTTTTTAGAAGGTATGTGTCCTGTTAAAACTGGCCTAAAATCAGCACAATTTTTTAATAAAAAGAAAACCTCCCTGACGTCAGTAATAGTGGTGGTAGTGTGATGGTCTGGTGCCTAACTGGTGGAGTCTGGACATCATGCTTTCATTTTCATCCTTTTCATCAATTTGGCTCTTGTCAAAAACGTAAAACTCCAAGTAAAATAGTAATATATTAATATGAATAAGATGGCAGACAACATTAATTAACTGTCTGGCACCTTAGTGATCCAAAGAGCTCCACTGTCCTTAACTGTGCTAAACCAAAATGCAACCTTCCAAGTAACCAAGTCAATGTAAAAATTTAAATGATGTGAAAAAGCTTTAATAGGCCATTCACTCTCAAGTCTCCACTGTAGCATATCTGAGTAGAAAACTTGAATTTACAGCATTATAAATAAGTGAAAAGGTTTAATGGAAATGTTGCTGCTTAAAGTGGCACATATTACTTGTTTTAAGTGAAATTAACTTTTCTCATATTTTCTCAATTCATCATTAATGTAATATTTATCTGAAAAGATGTCTCAAAAATCTTACTAAAATATGTAAAAGGGAATAAATGTGTAATTATATTTGCTAATTGATATGCAAAACTTAAGGACAGTGCAGAACAATTGAAGTCAATAAAATCCACATTATTATTTTTTAAATATTTTTTTAAACCTTTATATTTCTGAGAATTCTGTATCTCATCCCTGATGAATCCATTGTTTTCCTGGGAAAGGAGACTGGAGAGAAAGGAGGGAGCACAGATTAAAGTTACTCCCTTTTAGAAATATCCCAGGCCTTTGTTATGATAATAAGGCTAGGCCTGTGGAAGAGTGTAACAGTAAAGAGTGTGTGGTGGCCCCTGTCATGACAGGGCACCGTCGACGTTGTTGAATGGAGCTCAGGAGCGCATGATTAGGTCATGTGACCAGCTGGAGATACCACTCTCTGTGTATACCCCTTCATCTCCCGGGAGCCTTTGGCCCTATGAGGAAGAGAGGAGAGGGCAGACCTTATGGTGCCATGGGGAGGGCAGGCTTCGTTTCTGCAGCAGCAGAAACCCTGCTGTTCATCAGTTTTAAGCAGAATCTTTGCATTGAGCTGTCTAGACTTAACTTTAGCCTTAGTAGACTCAGATGTCTAAAATCCTCTTTAGGAAAATATCTGTCACGTATCTACTGATGTTTCTGAGCTGTAGTTAATGATATTTTTTTGTTTACCTGCTGGCTTCTTGGAGATGCAGAAAACGTGCTTGCAATGGTACCTCACCTGCCTTGTACCTATGCCACATTCCAGGATGTCACGGCCGGGGATGGCAGCGAATATGAAGACAGCGGAATCGATGGGGTGATGTTGGAGGTAGAGCACCAGCCTCGGCGCTACAAGACAATGTCCGCCTCCTTCTCTGTCTGTTCCATGCATGGAAGGAGCGTGCTCGTTGGCAGTGACAGCGGCAGCAGCAGTGGCGGCGGTGCCAGCGAGGGTGTGCAGGGGGTTTACGAGAACTTCCGTCAAGAACTTCAAATGAGTTCCTGCCAGACGGAGAGCTTGGAGGAAGCTGGCTCCGCCCTGAGCGATGAGCAGAGCACCATGAGCTCTGCCTACCAGTCTGATTTGTTGCTCAGCGTTGTCCAGGGGATGGTGCGCAAAGCGGGGAAACTTGCTGTTAAGAACTTCCTTGTGCACAAAAAGAACAAGAAAGTTGAATCTGCCACAAGACGCAAGTGGAAGACTTACTGGGTGTCCTTGAAAGGTGTGTTCAAACACAGTGTTACATCAGAAGTACACTGCACTAAACAACACTTTTAATATTACAGCAGACTTTAGAAGTTTACACATATTTTATAAAAACACATATGTGTTTCATTTTCACTATTAGAATATAACTCAGTTTAAAAATTTTAGATCTGTTCCAAAATTATTTCTTTTTAATAAATGCCATAATGTACAATAGTTTACCAATAGGTTGCCTTTAAACAGCACATTTGGATCAGTTATTTTGGAGAATCCTTCAGCAGGCTTCTAGCAATAGTTAGAAAGCATTTTGTCTCATTGTACCCTGACTGAACAGGCATACTGACTCAAGTTTGTTGGTGTGTTACTCACACACATTTTTCAGCTCTGTACCACACAAGTGTGGTACATGCACCACTGGTGGTACTTTGGCTGCTGTGATAGGCACTCTGAAAAACTTTTGACTTTCCTATTAAGATTTCCCACATCTAGAGGACTACTGTTTTTATTCATTTATTTTTACTTACACCACAATCACTTTTAAGCAAAAGGTATGCTTTTTGTCTTGTACTACTATTACAAAAATATCAGTTTTTTAAAAGATATTCAGAAAACCTTGTATTTATGTTATAACAAGTTTGTGAACCTCTTTTTGAAGAGAGTGAGATCAGGGCTGTATGTCTACTGTAAAACAGTGACTGTCTTAAGCCACCTTGTGCCTCAATTTGGAGCATTCGTAAGGTCTCAGTCCATTCCGGAAAATCCATTTGCAACCAAGCTTTAACTTCAATATCTAAATATTTTGTTTTCTTATTCATGCCTAATGTTTTTTATTTGTTCTAATTCCATTGATTTTATAAAGCAGACCTGTGCATCACGCAGTAAAAACCTCTACACCATGACACTGCCACTCCTTTATTTGTCACTGGCAAGACTTGCAAGCCTAAAAGTGTTCATCTCTGGGACACAGAATCTATCTTTTACCTCAATTGTAAGATAGATAGACATTAAATTAATGTGTTTTAATAGATAGATATAAGTAGCAACTTCAGGCATCCAGAAATTGTACCTAATTCAAACCCTCCTTTTAGTATATAGTGTGTGTGAACCGGTTTAAACTGTATATTATCAATATGTTTAGATTAAGACATGTACAAACCTTAATGTTGCTAGTTCATAATGTGCTTTAATATACATACATCATTCATATGTATCATATATGATGGTGTTTTAAAGTAGAAAACATGTCAGGACTGCTGCACTTCTTAATCTTGGCCACTGGAGAGCAGAAGTAAATTGCTGAAGCAAGTTGGGCTTTTAAAGAAAACAGAAAGGATTTCTGTTGATACTTCAGTAAGCCTGGAACAAGCAAGTATGTTATATAATAAAACAAACATTTGGGTGTTTTTTTTTTTGTTTTTTTCAGGCTGTACTCTCTTTTTTTATGACACTGATGGCCGTTCAGCTATTGACAACAACAGTATTCCCAAGCATGCCATATGGGTAGAGAACAGTATTGTCCAAGCTGTGCCAGAGCATCCCAAAAAAGACTTTGTGTTCTGCCTCAGCAATTCTTTGGGTGATGCTTATCTCTTCCAGGTAAGAAAATGTTTCTGTTTACCCAGTCATTTAGTCCATAATGAAAGTCATAATATTTAAATGATTCCTGTTTCCATAAAGGTCCTGGACAACAAGTCTGTGCTTTAATGTAATGTAAGCACTTAGAGGCAGATCAATGCTTCACATAAGCCCCATTCACAGTACCATTTTGAAACCGTGCCAAGAGTGGTCCAAGCACGGTAACCAAGTTAACTGTTGAGCGTAAATGGCACGCAAACTAAGAATGCACCAGATGTGCCAGACACAACCGAACCCCGTAATATGCTACTAGTTCAACAGTAGGGCTTGGTGCGGTTCAATAGTGGCTCGGTTCTCTGATACCAATTGTGAATGAGCAGACCGTGTCATCTCCCCTTGACAGTCTGCTTTCGGTAGTTGGCAGTAATGCACATTAGTCAGTTGCTCGCTAACCGCCACAAAACAGAAGAAGAACTGTAAACAAATATCGACATCTTCTCAACTCTACAGTTTTAATGGCTTCAAAAGAGCATTGTGCGTCATGGGATGACATTGAGACTGAGGCTCTTATTGCAATTTGGGCAGAAGACTCTATCCAGGCAATTTTGGAAAGAACAAAACATAATCACAAAGTTTTCCTGCTAGAGAGCAGTAGTGCCGTATATTGTCACTGGGAAGCGAGGAACAGTGCTAGCTTGATGTGTCAACGGTTGTAAGGAACCAAGCTCAGCACGGTTAACTCATCCAAGTTCGGTCCAACCTCGGCATGGATCGGTTTTCAGAGGGTTGTGTATTTGGGGAAATAATTACTTAATATCCTACATTTTGTCATGTTTGAACCCAAACTTCTTATGGTCTATTAACTTAGATGTGATAAACCTCTACATATTATATTTCTGCCTTTTGCAGTCTTGAAAGTTTTTTTTTTTTACAAAATTGTATTTAGCTCTTAAGCATCCTGAGACCACTATGTACACAGAGTAAGCTCCCCATCCCTCAGACCATTACACATTCATTATCTGCTTATCTGTGCTGTCTCAAATACTTTGTGGCCAGCTGCTAGTAGGCTTTCTTTCAACAATGGAATTATAAGTGCTACTGTGCTCTTTTTTTGTACATAGTGCAGTTTTCTCTCCAAAAAGGCTTTTTTTGTTTACCGTGGTTCTTCTGGCTGCTTCTCCAATTAATGCTCTTCTTTCCTGGACTGTCAGGTTAGATAGCAAGTGCTATAGTAGATTTGCAGTTTTTCTATCTTTTTCCCAATAACGGATGGACCAGAAGAGTGCTTTTTAAAGTAGGGCCACAAGGGCATCTTTAGGAAATGGCAGACAAAATAGTATTCTTATGAAATATTACTATTAATAAAATATCATTTTGAGATAGAAAAAAAATCTATGGATTTAAAGCTGAACTTTATGCAAGAATGTATGTTACCCAGATATTCCACACAGAGGGATATTCTACCCAGCCACTATGACAGAAATGAAAACGGATCAGCGCTTGTAGATATAGCCATTCTGGCCTTTATTATTTAACAAAAACCAAAAATATTCCTTATCTTTTTGTTGATCACATTGAATTTAATTTGTGTTTATGTAAACAAATAAAGAAAAATAAATGAATATAAATACTTTTTGCAAGGCACGGTATGTCAACATGCTTAGCTTCTAAACTGCGACTTTCTGTCCCCATGAAGACCTGCAGCCAGACAGAGCTAGAAAACTGGATCACAGCCATCCACTCAGCATGCGCTACTGCTGTTGCTCGCCAGCATCACAGAGAGGACACCGTTCGGCTGCTCCGTGCTGAAATCAAGAAACTAGAGCAGAAGATCGACATGGATGAAAAGATGAAGAAGATGGGAGAGATGCAACTGTCAGCTGTCACTGACACCAAGAAGAGGAAGACAATTCTGGAACAAGTAGGTTTCATGATGTGCTCTGGCACTCCAGTCACTGTGATGGATTGTTGGCTTTTACCCCATTAGCTGGTGCCTTCAACTTTGATCAGTTCACACACTCTGTTCTTTCAGTAGTTGCAGTTTAACCTTAAACAAGGCTTTTATTTTGGGAAATTTGATTAAATATATAATAGCTTCTATTACCGATCAAACAGAATGAAAGAAAGGGAAGATAATTTTTTGTCACAGTTTTTTAAAAGTTGTTCCAAAAATAATACATGAAAATAATTTGTGCTTTTTAAAACAAAATATATAATTTAAAACTGTACTTTTTTCTTTTTTTTTAATACATAAAACCAAAATGTTTTTGAAAGGCTGACTTGTTTTTTACTGTGCAGTCAATTTGGCCTAAAGTAAACCAAATTGGGCTGAGGGGTTCCACTGGATGGGGAAGTGGTGGGTAAGCAGCATGGCATGGCATGGCTGCAGAGTGGAGTGACTCTGCACAGTTGGACCTGGATCCAGCCAGGACTCCATCATCCCACTACGCCAATGTTTAGGCTTTAAATGGAACATTAAAGCTGTAAAGAAGTTATTTGGCCAGTAATAACTGCAACTCGTGCGCCTGCTCTTAATCTAATCACCTTACCTTGCTTTCTACAGAACTATCATGAGTACTTGAGTTCAAATAATTGGTTTTTCAGTCAGGTTTTTAATTCAATATTCACTGATTATGGTATTTTTTTAATTAATTTTTCCTCAACATGATTCACAATCTGCACATGTAGCTATTCCTGTCATGATTTTATCTAAAGCTTTGACCCACATGCAGAAGACCAAACAGAGAGTCCAGAAAAAAGTTTAACAGGTTTTATTAAGAGTAGGTTGAGAGGAGTCCAGTGCTGCTCTGAACACTGTCGAACCGGGACAGAAAAGTGAAGATTCTGCGGTTAGTTCAGGCTCAGTGGGAAATTTGTGTCTTCGATTTGAAGAAGGGAATTAAAGCAACAGGACTCACGTTTCTAGAAAAAGGTGTCTCTTGTTGAATCCAGTCGGTGTGGGTTGTTCCAGTGAATGACTTGCTCGTTGGAGGGCGGACAAGGTTTACCCAGGCTGTGGTTTTTCGTTAAGGAATGGAGGAGCTGACTGCCACTTAGTTTTCCTGCGGTACTTGAACGGTTTCTTGTGGAGATGAAACCCCTGCTCAGAGAGACGAAAATCCTTAGGGAAAAGTAGATTCAAACCACTAGCTTGAATCCTCAGCTCAACTTGATGCTCAGAAAATCCTTCCAGGGGGGAGAAGGTCCAAAACATCCAGTTTGCAGGATGACTTCCTGCTGAGAGGCAAAGACAAAAACAGCAAGGTTAAAACTCAGGTAGAAAAAAATTCAGTTTGACTCAGTTTGGCAAAAATCAGCTTGGCTAGAGTACCCAAAACTGGCAAATACTCTGGTGTCGAGGTAGTGGCAGTCAGCAGCTTAAGAGTCCTCCGGTAATGAAGTAACCATCCGCAGGTGTGTGAGGAGACCAACTAGAACCAGGCGCCACCTGGTGGTGGAAGGAAGACAAACAAAAGATTCCACATACTAACTGGAATCCTAACAGTTCCCTGGTAAACTTACCCTGACCTTATTTGCTTTTCATGAACTGCCTTCCATCCTGAACAATCAGTGCAGCTCTAGATTGATGCAGTAGAATAGCCACATATTTTACAGAACACCCAAAACGCACCTTGGCACACATTGGTACTGCTCTGACTGACTAGTCGCTTTGACCAGTTGCAACGGCGCTGCACAGCTGCACCACTTCATGCACTGGAAACGAGGGATTTAAGATATATTAATAAAAAAATAATAGAGTAGTTCTGAAAAAATACAAGATATGTTTCAAATAATTGATGTTATTAAAATACTTTAAAAGTACAAATGTATATTTATTGCGATTGATGCATTTAAATAATTTCCTAGTATTACCATATGGGCAGACATTGTACTAGCAATTAAAAAAATTAGAAAATTAGTTTTACAATCCTTGTTGAACAGGTTTGTTTGTTATTAAAAATATGGTAGAGAAGCAGTCGCATATGGGCTTTAGATAAAGGATTATCAGAGCTGTTGTCTGAATTGCTGGTGGCGGTACACACTTTATTTCATATGTTGTGGACACTGCTAAACTGAGCCATAGTCTCTTTTAATTTAAAAGCTCCCAATATGTTTAATAGGATTATTTACAGAGAGGGACATCAAATGGCCTTTGTTCAATCAGTTAGGTGGTGCATTCTTCAAGCCGTACTCTTTGGCAATGTTAGGTAGAAACATTTTGCTGAACTGAATGGATACAGGGCTGCCCCTCCAGAAAATAAATCACCCTCTCCTTCTGTCTGCCATGGAATGTGTATTGTTTCTCAGTTTCTGGGGTACTTGGCAGTAAAACAGAACTTTCTCCCATAGCAATGGCAGAGGCCTTTTCCAAACACCAGCTCAGGACCGTGACTGGGAGGGGACGGCCCACTAAATAATCACAATGTTCTGCCTTAATGGCCCAGTAAACATTTAACTATTTGGCACAGAGTGCAGACTGCTTTGAGTAAACTGCTAGCAAAGCTTCAGGGTAATAAAAGATGCTCTCTCTTGATCTAAAGTTGACAAATTAAATGGATGTGTTGTTGTTTCTCTTTCGATCCACAGATCTTCTTGTGGGAGCAGAACCTGGAGCAGTTTCACATGGATCTGTTTCGCTTTAGATGCTACCTGGCCAGCTTGCAAGGAGGAGAGCTGCCCAACCCTAAGCGCCTCTTGGCCTTCGCCTCTCGCCCCACCAAGCTGACAATGGGCAGACTGGGCATATTTTCGGTCTCTTCCTTCCATGCACTGGTAGATATCCTCTATGTGTCTTATTTTTACTTTAACTAACTTCTGCTATGTTACCCTGCCTTATTTTTTACTCGCATACATGCCAAAAGATTTTAACATTAAAAGAAAGTGCCATGTATTTAAACTTTCTTCTTAGAAGTTACATAATTGGCCATATTTACCTATTAGGTGTTTTTATGCCTAAACCTGACATAGCTATATCATGTTAAAAATAGAAAGTCATTGAGAAAATTTGGATTAATCGATATTCAACAACAACACATCAAATGTCAGCAGTTCTAGTTTAATTCTTATTCAAGTTAATACAAATTCGAAGATTGTTTTAATTAATCTGTCCATTTTCCTTCATAAAATACTTTGGAGTTAACTTGATGACCCATCTGGCACACCAGCTGGCTTAGAGAATACATTTTTATGCCGTGATTACTATTTAGCTACTTGAGTATCACAATGATCCCAGTTTTATAGGCTTTAGCTGTGTACCAGCCTCCTACGGCTACAGCAAGGTTAGGAACTCCAAATATAGAAGGAAGAGTTGCAGAGAAAAAAACATCAGTTTGATTTTTAGACATCATTCAGGTGCTATTTCTTCTATAACCACCGACGCAGTGCCCTTGGGCTGGTGGGTGTTTAAGCTGTTTAAAAGCAGTTTGTGGTTTAAGGAGAGTTTAAGAACTGTTTCACTCATCTGATTTGCCTATCCTGACATTCACAAAAATCTATGTATGGGCATTTGAAAGGTTTGAAAGCTTACAAACTATGTTCTCTGTATCAGGAGAGAATAAACTGACTAACTCTGCCATGAGTGTGTGGGTGTCCATTCTTTTTTCTCCTTCTGTTTATGCCATTTTAATCTTTGTTTTTTTATGCCTGAGGTTCCTGATTAAAGGTACTCAATATGAAATGTGTTGTTATTGCTTTTTATAAGAAAAGTATATTTAATAAGATTCATTTTTTGTGTTTGCAGGTGGCAGCTCGAACAGAGAGCGGAGTGAGACGCAGAACGCAAGCAATGTCTCATTCCTGCAGCAAACGCAAAAGCAGGTTTTCCTCCCTCTGGGGTGTAGACACTACCTCAAAGAAGAAAACGAAAGCCCACCCTACGGTTAGCCAGGTCGGTTTGCTCCTCCTTCACTTGATAGTGATTTCTATGTTCTTCTAAGTTAGCTGCACAGATTTAGCTTCTTTTGGCCTATTTTTGTTTAAATAGCCCTTCACTATTCTGCCCGAGGTCACTCTAACATCTCTTCCTTTTTGGTCCCACAGGTGTTTGCTGATGAAGAGCCAGAGAAAAAGCCAGTAGATCGTGTTTTTGTGGATTCTGTAAAGGAAAACACAGTAAGCACTTGCTCTTTGTTAACACAAACTGTTCTTTAAAGTAAAGGCCACATATATGTGGAACTTAACTACATTATTATTTGGTAACAGCACATTAAAAAATAATTTTACTACAATGTATTTTCAGTGCAAACCAGTCCTGCCATTTTTTTCCTCCAGCCCAGATACAATGCTACATGCATATTTTATTTTATAGTCTAGGAATATGAACTGATCAGAAATATTAGTTTTGTAACCCTGTGTGTTTGCTATTAAATCTGTGACTTCAGCTGCTGTCTTTGCTTGTGAATTTCCTAGAAATCCTTGAATAGTTTTTCCTAATAATCCTTTTCAGATTATAATAGTCCCTCTTTTGTGTTCCTGATCTTCTACATCACATTTTCCTTCCAGTTTTTATATATACATATATATATATATATATATATATATATATATATATATATATATATATATATATATATATATATATATATATATATATATATATATATATATATATATATATATATATATATAAAATTTAATAATAGTAATATTTAAATATTGGATATATATACTGTAGCATTCCCTCAATTACTAACTCGTTTAGCGATTTCCTGTTTTTTTGGCTTTCCATGTGGAGGATGTCAGTGAGAATTCTTTTCTACGATAGTGTTAGCTTCAATATTATAATTATGTCTGCCTAATTGCTTAAAACGTTTTTAGGCAATAATCAGAATAATTTACTGAAGAAAAGCAGCTGAAATGCTTCACTGTGAGTGAATTAATCAGTTAATAGTCATCTTGAGTTAAATTTTGGAAAAAAAAATTATTTTATCATTTAGTTTTAGTTAGATAAGAAGGTTTATCTAAACTTTAACTCAACAGCTGTTGGTATAGTGTTTACCCATCATTTTTTATCTGTGTTTTAAGAAATCCGAAGACGGAAGTGTGAAAAGTCTTCCTCGAGCCAATGTTGACAGTGACATGTGGGTCCCCGACCACCTCACTCCTTCCTGGGTCTGTCTGCCAAATGACCAACCTGTGTTAAACACTATCCAGCCAGGAGACTCTGCACTGTGTGTTCTTGAATCTATATGCAAGGTAACAGAACAAGGCCTTAGATACGGTTTTGAATTGGTATTTTTGTAGATGCATGCAGTGCAGTGCAACGTTTAAATTTTTAGAAAAAAAAATTTTTTTGCTTTGGCATTAAATACTGAGTTCTTTTTCTATTTGCAGACCCATGAGCTGGACCCAACCAAACACTACTTGAGACTTAAATTCTTCATAGAAAACCAAGTGCAATTCTACATTCCAAAGCCAGAAGAGGATATATACGACTTGGTAGTGTATTTAACTTCTTGTCTTTTATAGTCTCTTTGCTTTCATCCTGTTAGAGTTTACACTGTCAACTTAAGAAATTGAGCTTTAAACTATATAGCTGTATAAGAAACTGCATGGGAAAACAAAAATCAGAGGTTTAAATGAACTTTATGAAAAGTTCAAGCTCCAAGATATGAACATAGAGCCTTTCTTCTTCTTTTTTTCTTTACAGTGAATTCAGATCCTTTTATATTTACAACATTTCTGTCAAGATATTGTTCGTTATGCTTTGTGTGAGAAGGAAGAAAATGAATGCTCTCTTTTCCTGCTGTCAATAATTCGCCCACCACTCTATGACTAAAGTTAGAAAGAGCCTCGGGATTTATATAATAACTTCTTTTTTTTTCTTCACAGTTGTACAAAGAAATTGAGCTCTGCTCTAAGATAACAAAAGTAATCCAGTTTGACAGAGATGAATCCTGTATGATTGGTTATGGTAAGAACACTTTTTATTTTGAAATGCAGACTTTAAGTCTCTCACTTTTGTTTCTTTGCAGAATAAATTGAATTTTTTCAACCTTGACAGGAGTGGCATTATAGACTGTGTCATCTGTTTTGCTTTTTAAGAATGTTTTCTGTCTTTCCTTTTTCTGCATCAGGGTTTTCTATCTCAGTGGTGGAGGAGGATGGAGTTCAACAACTTTACATCACTGATGTGAAGGCTGGGGGATTAGCCTTTGCAAAGGGTTTGTTTACTACAGTTTATTTCTTTTGGTGAACCTAATTTTTTATAAAGATGACACATATCAGTAATCAGTGTTATGCATGAACGTGTCCAATGAGCGGCGTTCACTAAATATGTTCATACGGATCAGTTTTGAAGTAATGAACGTGAATGAGGGTGATGTTCACCCTGAGAATAATGAGTGACACACACAGCTGATATTCGCTTTTCATTGATAACGACACTTTTCATTGGATAACGGCAAGTTTTGCGCCACTTATTACGGCAAACAGCGTGACAGACATGTATGTCTACTGCTAGTACTAGTCTTTGCGATTCAGACTCATTTTCTGGTATTTCTGACGCCAGTTTTGCAGGGTGTTTGGCAGAATTTTATGAACTAACAAAGGAAGACTAGGAAGGTAAAAAACTCATGTTTTTGTGCAAATCGTGCCCACTGGGACTTAACAAACAAGTCTGTATGTCAGCCACGTTCACTTAAAGGTATAGTGGGGGATTTTCATTAATTTTTTAAAAGACCTGCCTCTCCACTTTAAAAAAAGCTGCACATGCACAACCCTGTACCCACTGCCCAGAGGGAACACCTATTTAACGTGTGCAAGAGCATGCACTAGTCCAAAATGGGGAAAAGCACATAGGTAGGCCTTATGTAAACATATCCCCAGAATGATTGACAATTAGGAGGACCACTTATTTTGATGATCCACCCGGAAAATAACATCCTCCACTATACCTTTAAAGTTTAAAGCGACACATCAAGTTAAAGTATCCTAGCTATATTGGGAAATTTCTGCTACTGAAATTGGAATGTATGAAATCATTTTTGATACAGCTCTTTTCAGCAGAACCTGAATGTCCCTGTATGTTTCTGAAGTTCTGTGTAGAGAAAGGCTTCACTGCTCATACACTTTACCTTGACTGCATCCAGTATTTTCCAATATTTTTACATATATTATGATCACAGATTTAAAGGGTGAAACATGACATTCTATTGTGTAGGACTGAGGCTTAATTTACCAAATGAACTGGGAAATAGTTCCTTTATAGGTTTTTGAACTTCATTTTTTGAAAAAGTGAACTCTGAACTTGAGCTAGTTCATTTTCAGCTGTATGAACCGAACTTTGAGCTTGTTCATTTAAATTATGAACTGACCCAACATTGCCAGTGATAAAGTAATTTAAATCTGTTTGCCAAAAAAAAGTGTATTCTTATTTTAACCACTTTTGAACTTACCTTGTTATGGTAATATCAATTAATGATGAACCAATTAATTGGTCAGTTATTTTTGAACATGTATGACTGCGGATCTGAGGCTAATGCTAACATTGTACTTTTTTAAAAATTTGTGAAAATAAAACAAAGTAAAAACTTCTTTCTTTGCATTTCAAAAAAAGCATTAAAAAACCTTGTGTGGAAAAGAATGCAATTTGAAAAGAGCGTGCAATTTAAATAACCTTGTGTTTTATATTACGTTTCAAATCACCTCTATCAGATTTTATTTTATTTATAAGCACCTGTAACACATTGACACTGGGCTTAATTTTATTAATGCTTTAGAACATTTAAGAATATGAGTTTGTACAGGTTAGGATGCTTGGAAAGAAAAATGAAAAATACTTCAATAGCAGCTTATAGATCAATAAAAGGTATAATCAACTGTTCTAATATGCAGTTGTGCTTGAAAGTTTAACCCTTCCTTTAAAGAAAAAAAAAATCAGATGCTAGTAAAATAAATTGAAATAGACAAAAAAAATTATAAAAAGAAAATTATAAAAAAATTTAATCATGACATTGATTCTGAATATATATAGACTTCCGCACTTTTCTACAGGTATGCTGATTCACACATGGGCAAGGTATTTTAGCTCTGGGACAGTTTTTTTTTTGCCGCATATTTTTTTGATAAAAATTCTAAATAAATGTTTATTCTTACAAAATTATTATTTAATACATTTGTATTTATTGCTTCTTTTTTTTTAGTTTCACGTTTTTTTATTATAAATGTGAATTTATAATTCTCTTTAATGGGAGGCTATATAAACCTTCAAGCACAGCTGTATTTTTTCAAAATCTGAAAACCTGTCCCATTTAAAAACAAATATATGCAGATAAAAGTGCTCAGAAATTTACTACAGTTGTGTAACTAATGCTTAAAATCATTATTTTCTTTAATATAGATCCCAATTACAAGCTGATAAAAAATTATTAACGAAGAAGATTATGTTATAAATGGCATTATTTCTTCTGCAGGTCTGAATGCCGGAGATGAAATTCTTCAACTGAATGGAAAAGACTCTCACAGTCTCAATTTCTCAGACATGAAGACTGCATTCTCTCAAGTGTCTCTAGCTTTGACCGTCAACACTCTGCCTTCTGTGGACCGGCGTCAGCTTTGCTATCTTCCACCGCGCCGCTCCGATGCAGCAGAAGACCTTTACACCGATATCTTCTCCCAAAGTCAAGGTAAAAATTACTTATAAGTCTCTTAAAATATTCGACAGGGTAAGTTGTTTCTGCCGCAACAATACATTTTTACATCTATTGTCAGGGCCACTGGAAGTAATTTTGAACAGGGAGTAGTGTGAAAAGTTATTAGTTTTTTGAGGGGGACAAAAGACCTATGAGCCTATTTAAAATACAATAAAAGTAAATAATTAAATAGTTAGAGACACACAGACATCATCAGTTCTCAGGTGAATATATATTCGCTATTAATTAAACTTCACAATAACACTATATCAACCTAAATCTGTTCAGCTGCCATTAACCTTAGTCACTGTGTTTATGTCACACGCTAGCTTCAAAATTCTTTTACACAAACCACAAGGAAATAATTAGATTATAATATTTTAACGTCATTGAGCAGTTCTCCACATCATTACATAAAGAACACAGGATCAAAATAACACTCTAAAATACTATAGTTACATTGAACTGCGCTAATAGATATGAAAGTGCTCAGCGGCCCCATGCTCTTCCTTGAGTTACAGGCAGGGTACCCTGGTCACAGATGTGCAAATGTTCAGGTGCGCTCTGGGGTCGTGGAGATAAAGTCTCTCATGAGCGGACGAATCTGAAATGTGTGTCTGTGCCATATCTCCTCCCTGTTTCTGTCATTAGACTATTTAAATTTATATACTCAGCTGCTGTGAGTACGATACCTCTTCGGCAACCACTAGCTTGCTTGACATTTCACATGAGAACGTAATTTCCAAGAACTTATGTTGATTAGGCCTCAAAATAATTAAATAACAATCCAACTACACGTAATAGTACAAATTATACATTTGTTTAATAATTATTAATTTATTTTATTTAAAATGTATACATTGTACAAAGTATTTTTAGTACATTTTCTAAAAATCTCTCTCTTGCCGCTAGGGCAGTGGTTCCCAAAGTGTGGGGTGCGCCCCCTAGGGGGGGCGCAATGCCATTGCAGGGGGGGCGCGGGAAGCGGTATGGATGAATGAAGAAAAAAAAAAAAAAAACAGCGCTTGCTTGACTGAGCATAATGGACAGTTGTGACACTGCAACCCAGATTTGAGAAGATCTACAGCAAAAAGCAGGCTCACTACAGCCACTGAAAAGATGGGAGGATTAAAGTAAGAAAAAACTCTCAGGGAGCTGTTAAATGTTTTCACTCCATTTTGCACAGAGGCTTTTTTAATGTATAGATTATAGCAAAGTTAAATATTGTTACAAATAAAAAAAAAAAATAAATATGTTTAAAATAACACAGACAACAAAGAATCCTCTTCTAATCTACAGTATAGAACTATGAAAAAAATACAGTTACACAAGTGTTCCTACAGATGGTGTAGTTTGTTTTGTTGCAACCTGAAGTGTGAAATAAACTTCAGTGGAGTTTGAAAACAAAATATGTGTATAGATTTATTATATCTGGTTGAACGATGTGTGTGACCAGTTGATTCTTTTTTTTTTTATTTTTTTTTTTTTGGGGGGGGGGCATGGAAATTTTATTGTAATCCAAAGGGGGGCCCAGAAGAAAATCTTTGGGAACCACTGCGCTAGGGGGTGCTGCAGCACCCCCACTCCCAGCAGCCATGTCTGGATAGGCTGCTACACATAGACAAGCAAGTTAACCAAAATAAATTTAGGAATATATAAAATCTTGAATAAACAAATACAAATTCTATATGAAGAGCACATTGGGAGTTATTGAAAATAAAAGACAAGAAAAAACAGATTTAAAAAACAGAATATTATACGTATAGAGATGTGCCAATATGTCCTCCTTTGTTTTGTTTTGTTTTTCTCACCAACTGGAAAAGTGTCCAAGAGAAGTATACTGCATAGGCAGGGCACTGCCATTTTTACATTTCTTGCCAGAAGTGCACACCGGAAGCCGGTCCTTAAATTGAAGTCGAACCAGACTAGAATCGATTGAAGTCATATTAAATCTACTTACCTTAGGTGGAAGTTTGTCATCCACCAATGTTAGGATTATGGTTAGTCCCCAGGATAGGAGATAAACCAAAGGTATTAAATTAGATTTATGGATAAAGTCTACAGACTTAAGGATTAGGCTTCTTCCAAAAATTTTGTTTAGCCTTTTTTTTTTTTTTATTAAATTTAGTGGCAAAATCAGAGGTGATTGAGTTAAGAAAGAACAATGTTTAAAATTCTCTATAGCACTCTGGTGTTTTTTTTATATAAAAAACTGTGTGGCCAAACTGAATGTAGACATTGAAACGGCCTCAAGTTCAGAAATAAAAATGTTAAACGAAAGCCTATTTCTAGTCCACACTTTAGGTATGATTGTAAAAATGATGGTTACCTACTCCTGGAGTAGGGTGCCCCGAAGTTACAGAGGGCGATCTGGGTCTTGTTAATGAGGCTACTAACGGATGTGAAGATAATTTTTTTGTTTATTTTGGCGGGATCTTCTGTTTACTGCAGAGCCTGATTTTATATTAGCTATAAGATATACTAGATTAGCTGTGTCACCACCTGTTACTAGATTTATATCACTTTAAATGTATTTACTGTTTTTGAAGTATTTTCTAGAACATATGGCTGTAACTGCGATGCAGGATGTTAGTTAATTTGTTTTTCAAAGGTACTAAATGCTCCAAAATATAAAGAATGATTTTACACTTTATTTTTGTTTTTCTCCATATTTTCAACAAATTTTGAATAGTTCTTTACTGTAGTGGCCCAAACACATTATGTAGGTAAAATTAGGAGTTTCAATCACAAAACAATATGTATCCTTAATCTAAACTAAAGTTAAGATAAAAAGGGACACATTTTTCGTTAATATTCTTTCCAGATAATGACTTCAGTAATATTTTATTGTGAAAACAACATAAAACAAATGTATGCTTTGTTTTTCTTCAGAGGAGATTCTGGATGATGGTGTGGGACTGTTGCTGGAGAGCTGTGGAGACAGCCCGGATGATGATTCAGAGATCTTCAGTGAGCTTGATGAGTGCAGAAAGGTAGGATTTCAGCAAACGTTTGACAGCAAGTGCTTGATGCTTGCTACGTGTCCTTCACAGTAACCCTGCTCAGCTTTCTGTTTTGAAAAAAGACAAAAAAAACAAAACCTCATGTGAACATTTTCTTTGGCACAGTTTGAGTCAGCACCTGTTACTGGCTCATTTAATCATTTTATGAAAGCTCTGCTGTGTTTATTCAGATTTACTCATGGGTGCTGCTGTTGTCTTAGAGAAAGAAAGGTACGCAGTGGTCTCAAAAAACATAAAATTAATGATACCTAAATATTAATCATCTCCTTAATGCCTAAGCAATAGTGCACTATAGAGTAAACTGGGATACAGCAAAGCATTCAAAGTAGAAGATGTTAGAAATGTTTGTCTTCATTGAGCTTGAATTATAATGTGTTTATTCTGCACTTAAATGGGATTAGGTTGATAAAGGTGTACTTGTTAAAAATAGAAAACATTACTGACAAAATAAAGAATGAACATTTCTATTATGTTGCTTTTGGAGAGTAAAACTTTCTACTGCTGTTTAAGAAAGGATTAATTTACAGAGTCTTTTTTTCTTAGTAATAGCCTTAAAAAGGCAGACTTTATAAGGACTTTATTGAGACTTTTCTTGATAGCTAAATTTTTTCTAATTAGTCATCACATCAGGTTATGTCCTAAATAAGCCCCCGTCGTGTGAGAATCTTCTTATTCAACATAAGGCCATGTTTCTTTTTACTTTTATGTTGCTTCAAATTCTTTTTACTTAAAGTAATTATGCTTCATTTTATAACTTATTTTGCAAATAAACAATAACAAACACATGTACTACTGCTTAAGAGAGAATTCATACGCTTTCAATTTTCTGTGTTTTCATAACTGTGTGATTTAGCGTTTTTTATTGGTATGGTTTCTGACAGACTAACAACAAAGGACAATTTCTGTGATATGTGGTAGCCGTTTCTTTTTAACCCGTTTTTACTCTCATACCCCAGAAAGTGATTTATGAACTGCCTGTATAAGGAGAGCGGCCATCTTTCTTTGATGTAATCAAATCCATCCATCCATCCATTTTCTAACACGCTTATCCCGAGTGGAGTCGCGAGGGGTGCTGGTGCCTATCTCCAGCAGTCAATGGGCGAGAGGCGGGTCCACCATGGACAGGTCGCCAGTCCATCGCAGGGCAACACAGAGACAAATAGGACAAACATTCACACAAACACTCACACCTAAGGAGGATTTAGAGAAACCAATTAACCTAACAGGCATGTTTTTTAACTGTGGGAGGAAACCGGAGTACCCGGAGAAAACACACGCATGCTCAGGGAGAACATGCAAACTTCATACAGAAAGACCCCGGGCTGGGAATCGAATCAAGAACCTTCTTGCTGCAAGGCAGCAGTGCTAACCACTGCGCCTGTAATCAAATCGTAAATTTAAATCTGTGTAAAGGCCCTGGAGATCTTACGAAAACACTGAAAAAAAGCCCAGAACAGAACTAAGGAGCGCAACAGGGATTGAACAGAAAAGCATAACACACTTTTCCTTTTTTTGTGTGTTAAAAAAACTTCAAATCACCTGTCTTATGACTTCCACTTGGTCATAAAGGGCTGCTTTGTGTTTGTCTTTCACAAATGTACAAGGGATAAACGTAGGGATATTCACCGATTCCCCCCTCTGTCTATAACTCATCTGGAGTGTAATAGCTTTTACATTAGCAAATATTTCCACAGTATCAAAGCAGACTTTTTTATATTAGTATATTTTAAGATCCTACTCTCTACCTGTACACCAAATACAAATAGAATATATGCAGATGTCATTATTTAAGAGAAGTTTTTAGCCTGTTCAAACTCCTAATTTTATGTGATTTGTTACGTTATTAATAGGGTTCCCTATCATGTGTTTTGCTCCTGCAAAGCCTGCTTGTTTGCAGCTCCCCTCTTCATCTAACCCCACATTTATATTCTACTGCTGTGTTGCTTACCCAGCCAATCCTGCTCCACTGCAACCTTTGAGGAGGTGACTCCTTCCTTCCTACTCCTTTGCACTGTTCTGCTATAGGTTCAGTAATGGGGATTATCAAAAGTCATTTGCAATGTTGCAAGAGCTGGACACATCCTCATAGTCACCCTGTGTGCCCAAGTTTACCCAGCCTGTAAATAAGAGAGAAAGGCAGAGAGAGAAAACAGGAGAATGTTAGTGGCAGAGCTAAGGCAGACTGTGAAGGCGCAAAAGAGGGGGAGCTGGAAGGCTGTAAGTGCTGGTAGGCGGAGAGGAGGAGGCTGTGCAGCTTCACTCAAGGACCACAGCACCTTCTTTTTTTAAATCAGGAAAGACAAAAAGGGGGCGAAGAAATGTGTTCCAAAGGCACAGTGTAGACTTGACTTTTAGAAAACCTGGAGTTACCTCTCCGGCACTCTACCTGACGCTGACAGTCCAACTGCACTGAGCAATGTCCGTCCTGAAGTGGAACAAGCACAGAAAATGCTCTGCAGACTCCATCTATGACATGCTTCATCTGGTGAGATTTCTATCATATCTCTCTTTACCTGGGTTGCTGTTGGTGCTTTAATAGCTGTTTTTTTCCTAGTCAATGGAAGAAGAAAAAAACACCTTTCCATCATAGCTTTTGGTTAAAAGCCCTACTAGTCTGCTTAAGACAGGAAGCTGTGAGTCATCTATGTGTCGCAGAGTTGCCCCATAAACACCAGAGTGCTTCATAAAATAATATTGAAATAAATAGCTGCATGCAGGAAATCCCTCACCGCAGATTTGACCCATGAACTGACAGGACTTTGACAAACTACCCTCCATGTTGCTGTAGTGACTGACTGCCGATGAGTTTCTCCCTCACAGCCCTCAGCTGTGATATCAATCTTTTGTCAGATTGGGAGGCAGATAAATAATCTTTTCTTTACTTCATCTGTGTTTTGATGCAATATTGCTTTTCATCTATGTTTTATAAGCCATGTGAAACAATCAGCTGAAATCTCATTGATTTTCTTTTCATTGTGTGCACACAAGCAATCCTTAAAGCTTTGCTGTTTATTCTAAGCTCATCCTTTGTCCATTTGCCATCTCATGACTGTTCATGAGCCCAGAACTGCTATGTTGTTAATTAGACTAAACTGTGAGGACTGTGACCAGACTGTGATTTCTTTCATGAGTGAATCTTAATAAATTGCACAGACTAAACAGGAAGGAGAGGGAAAGCAATATATTGATTAAGGCTTTAAAGCTTTTTAAATACCTTTACTATGGGGGCAATTATTGTTTGATGGGTTGTACAGGTACAGCTCTATTAGGTAGAATACCTTAAAAGCATTTTTTCCCTCACATGGCTGAAGGTAATCCCTGCTGTTTGTGTACATTTTTCTACCACATTCTCCTTCTACATAACTTTCCATTAAATACTTACAGATTCCTGTGAACACACAGCCAGAGGCTCTTTGTTGACTACATTTCCTTTTTGAGAGAGTCAAATACTTTACTTAATTTTCATTTTTCTCTTCCATTGAAGAGTGTTATTGTTATAAAAGCCAAACTTTTTAAATGTCATGATGTTAGTAGCACCTCCAGCAATCTCAGACATACATTTCCATGATGCTTATGTAATATATATATATATATATATATATATATATATATATATATATATATATATATATATATATATATATATATATATATATATATATATATATATATATATATATATATATATAAAAGCAAGCTTTGTCTGCTAGGATCTATAGATTCTATCTGTTATGCAGGCTGTCCTGTATAGAATAACTAACACTGCCTTCCATTCAAAGAGCATTTTAGCACTAAAACCTTAAAAAATTTAAATGGTTTAAAACCTTTTAACAGATCCTTTCTAGATTATTAAAGTCACACATTCTTCTAGTGCATTTAGGGCTTCTGTGTCCCATACTGTAAATCCAGATTGGCCACACATAAATTTTTTTGTTGACATCCTGTTAATCAATCTGGAAAGATAAGATATCCAAGCCTGCTGAAGACTGACAGGAGTCTTGTTCAGACATTGATTCTGGCATATCTAATCTAACATCACAATGGAGGGAGGAAGCCGTTCTGGCTGAAAGCTGTCACAATTAATAAACTCATCTTATTGTATTATCCGTGCAGACTGAAATCAGCCTTGGTAGTCAGTTATGGTGTCCTCTACTTACATAGTTAAAACGCAAAGCATGATCTTTTCATGATCCTTTCATTTTATGGCACATTTTTAGTTTTTTCCTATTATTTTAGGGATAATAGCACTTTTTCCTACAGTGCTGGGAAATAAGGCTGCATAATGTTTTCTGGGTTCCAGTTTGCATTAGCACAACACATCATCTTCTACAGTCTCTGTAATTTAACACATATGTAAAAAAATAAATAAATAAAAAAAATAAAAAAAAGAGCCCAGTAGCAGTTATCCTATTAATCTTCTTATATTCTTTACATGGTCACAGAAGCTTTAAAAGCATGTGAGGAAAAAGAAGATACAATTGTGGGGGGTATTAATTTGTTCCGAAACACAGACAGAAGGTGGCTGTCAGAAGCAAATGTAACACTCATCTAACACGAGATGATGGGTTTTGATCTGATGAGCCAAAAAAACTAAACCTATTTTTTCTTTCTAGAAAAATAGACACCTCTAAGTGTTAAACTGGTTCTGTATTTTTGTGATTTAGACACTACTAAAGGCTGACAGTTAAAATGTTATTTCTGTAATATTATAGCAGCTGGCGACTAATGGTCTAATGATATAAGGAAACACAGTAATGGATAAAAAAGAACAAATTAGGAGAAAAAAAAGTTTTTAACAATATTGTTTAGAAAAATAAAAAGGCATGATAAATTAATAATAAAACCATATTACTTTTTACCTAATATCCAACACCAGCTGTGTGTGCCTGATGCTTGCACTGATCCAGAACCATCTGCAACTATGATACAACATCCACAATTATCTATCTTCTCTAAGCACATTTCAGTAAAAAATGCTTAATGTGTTAAAGGGGCTTACATGCATTCACTATGTACATTCCCCTTTAATGAGGAGGGAACTTCCGAATTCCAAATCTAATAAATAAAAAACTGTGTAAATGAATTTAATTTGTTAACATAATCCTTTATTGTTTGAATACACAAACAAACTAAAGGAATATGTTTCAAAATACGTTATCTGCTTGTATTGCTGATAGTAATTAGACTGGCCACTGAGCAGCAGATGGCTTATCCAACTTACTTTCTGATTTCTAGCTATAATTCTTTTTCTATGTTTTATAAAGTCTTGCAATTATTATAAGAAAACCTCCTGAAATTAGAATTCTAACTCGAAAAGCCATTGTTTTCTGAGCATCTCATAGCATAGGATCTAATATGAATGCTGCATTTGTTGAGATGTTTCTGGGAATATACAAACCTTTGCAATAATTATAAAGTGTGTTCCATGTAATCAAACCCCAAAAATCAGCTGATTGAAATGTGGTGCAACAAGAAGAAGTACAAGATGTAGGAAACAAAGTTATCATTTCAGTTTTAGCTTCACTCTGCTGGATTTATTTTAATTGATTTTGAAATTTGCTACTGCTTTTATAGAGGTCCTAATAGCATTTTAGTGGATCTTCTAAACCATTAGATGCAGAGGTCAAAAACCATTTTCTCTTTAATGTTACAAGAATGTGCTTTTGCTGCTCCATAACTGAAATAATCTATTGGTCCATTTAAGATCTGCTCATAGGCTAGAACATTTTAAAGCAGTTTGAAAGACCTGCCTCTAATATTTGGCTTTTAAATTAAGTATAGCTACAAAAAACATTTTACTTTAGTACATAATATTTGTTAGTGCTGCACGGTGGAGCAGTTTGTCACACTATTCCAGCTTGAGGGTTATGTGTTCGATTTCTGGCCCGGGGTCTTTCTGCATGGAGTTTGCATGTTCTCCCTGAGCATGCGTGGTCCTCCCCGGATACTCCAGCTTCCTCCCACAGTCCAAAAGCATGACTGTTAGGTTAATTGGCTTCTCTAAATTGTTCTTAGGTGTGTGTGTGTGTGTGTGTGTGTGTGTGTGTGTGTGTGTGTATGGTGTGTGTGTGTGTGTGTGTGCGTGTTTGTGTGTGTGTGTATGTGTGTTTGTGTGTGTGTGTGTGTGTGTATGGTGTATGTGTGTGTGTGTGTGTTTGTGTGTGTGTTTGTCTCTGCGTTGCCATACTATGGACTGGCGATCTGTCCATGGTGTACCCTGCCTTTCGCCCACAGATTGCTGGAGATAGACACCAGCCCCGTTGTCACCTTGATAGAATAAGCAGAAGAAGATGGATGATCATGTAGACAGTTAAATACACTGAAATGTGTTGTCACACCAGCACTACATACATGCATGGTTTTATGCTGTATTATGCATATATGACTGCACTGTAAATAAATGTATAAGCTTGTGCATTCTGTCTACATACATACTAGTGGATTATTTTAATGGTATGTCCTTTTGTGCAGCACTTTGGTACAAGATGTTTACTTTAAATAACAATATAAATAAATGCTGACTCTTGCATATTAAACAAGAATGTAATAAACATTCACAAGTAAATCTCTTTATTTGTTCACAGTTGTAATCAGCAACTGTGAACAAACTGTGAAGGCTAGCGACACACTTTTTTGACAAAGTTGTATTTAGATGTCATAAAATGCAGTTTTGGCAATAGAGCAGTCATAGTACCTCTAGTTGGTGTTGAAGCCTCCAGAGAATTTTTGCAAATCTATCTCCCGTCTGTAGCTTCTCCCAGAAATGTCTGCTTGATTAGATAACAATGCTCACAATCACTTTAATAAAAAAATGCATGAGCTTTAATTAATTAAAAGATTAGTTAATTTTGTTTATTAGACATCATTCAATCATGTATTTAAAGACAAAAATGTTTTCCTCATGTCCTTTTTATTCTGTTACTCAAACAACATATAGAGAAGCAGCTCTTTTGATAGATGAACGGCACATTTTTGTTTGCGCATTGCGTTTTATGCAGCAGTTTTGATGTTGAGAGATGTGCTGACTGGCAGCGCCTCGATCTTAATTAAGATTAGAACCATCCATCCATCCTCGGCAGCTATGTGGGGCCTATATACTGTAATTATTTTATCCCAGAGGAACTTGTAGGTGTGACAGGATAAAGTGATTCTGCCAAGTCTATAAAACTGCCCGTTTTACGAGGCAGAGACATCTTTGACCCCTTTATACGTTTTTTAATGTACTCTGGCTGGGCCGTTTGTATGCTGGATATTCTGAGTTAATCTCTTTTGTCGTGATCTTCTAAAGTAGGATGAGATCAAGTTATGATGGATAAGACATGAGTCTCTTTGTGCCTTCTCTTTTGTGATCGTATTGATGTTACATGCTGGCGTTTCTTATTTTTGTTTGGCTGCAGAGGCTGTAGCCTTTTGCAAACAAAGTAACTATTTGTTCAGCCATGCAGGCTTTTGTTGAGAGGGGTCTATTTTGGTCCAAAATAATAGTCACATCAGGGCCGGTCACCATGGCAACCCATACTCTTTGTGGACACACAGTGTTTGTATATTTTGATCCAGTGAAAGAGTTGAATCATTACACTGCTAATCCATCAGCAGGAAGAAAGCAACCGGGGAAGTGAGAGAAAAAGAGGAGGTCGGAAAGTCAGAGTTCTGATAGACTGAAATAGACCAAATTAGTGCAAAAGATTTTTTTAGAGCTGCCTCTCTGCCTCTTTCTAGGCTCACTCTCTGAACAGTCATGAGTCTGTGCACATCAGTAGGTAGAAGGTGATGCCTACACATTCCCTTTCAAGGTGCTGATCAGCTGCATGCATATTTCCTTTTATGACCTAACACTGGGACTACACTTTTATCTTTTTGGGGGTTAATTCATCTCTCTCCTTCTCCTTTTTATTTGTTCTTCAAAGAGCACCGAGCAGGTCGCTGCTTTTTGTCGCAGTCTCCATGACATGAATCCGTCAGAGTGCATGTCCTCTTCGCCGAGCCCGGACTCACCCTTCCCGCCTACCGTGACTCCTCGGCAGCTGTCTGATGCCGACAAGCTCCGCAAAGTGATCTGTGAACTAGTGGAGACCGAGCGCACCTATGTCAAAGTCAGTATCCATCGTCTTACCCATCACTTAGCAGATGTTTGTGATTGCTTTTTCTCCCATCTATCGTCAGAGTTTCTGTATAAACAATTCATACTTATCTGTGTCCCCTTAGACATGATGGGGACACAGCTGTGTCCTTGTCTGGATATTTTCTAATCTTTCCCTGCCTGGTATAAAAATGGCTCTGTGGAATAACTGGGTTAGACATGGTATATAATGGGAAACTGTCAAGACTATTTGAATGACTATCTCTCATTCTAGGGGGCAGAGAAATACTTATTGAAGAAATCACATTACAAATGATTGATCGTATATCACACAAGATTTAAGGAGCTGGTTTATTTATTTATTTTTCTTGGGTTCTTAATTTCTTGTAATTAACTCTTGTCTGTCACAAAGGCACGCTTAATGTTTATGTATGTTTATTTACTCCTTTTTGAAAAAGCCCGAGGGACACATAGCAGAGTGGACTGCTGCTGTCATTTTAATTTGAATGGTTGTTTTTTATGCTGATTTATTAGGCGAATGCATTTCAATAAAGTACAATATCATATAATTTGTTTCATTATTTCAGTCAAAAAGGGAAAATCTTAAAGTTGGATTACAAAAGAGTGATATATATCAAGCAATTCATTTTGTTCATTGTATAACTAGGCTTATTACGACAGAGTGTTAGGGCCAGGCAAGAGATTTTATTTTTTAATATGAAAATTAAGTCACAATATTATAAGAATAAAGTCAATAAAATTCCGAGAATAAAGTCATAATGAGAATAAAGTTGAAAAATTCCAAGAATTAAATCATCATTCCACAACCCGTTTCAGAAAGAAACTTTGAGCTCCGACCAGCAGATGACGGCCGATCAGCATCACCAAACAGCAACCTGAGTCCACTTTAACATCCTGCCCAATTTGATGCTGGAGTGCTAAAAGATTTCCTTATTTGTCAAATCGATGCCAAAATATAACTTCACATTATGCACGACATTGCTCATTTTAGGTAAAAAAAAATGCTTGTTATGAAATACAACTTTATTCTTGTAATATTAGGACTTCATTTTACGTAATTTTATGACTTTATAGTTGTTATGTTACACCTTTGTTCTCGTAATTTTACAACTTTATATTTGTAATGTTGCGACTTTAGTCTCGTAATTTCATGACTTTATTCTTGTTGCGACTGTATTCTCATAATTTTATGACTTTATTCTCATAGTGTTTCATAATTTAAAAAATCTCTAACCTGGCCCTAATACTCTATGTACGGTTACAAATAACCAGCTCAATTGAGAAAAATATAAAATCCGTCCATATATAGTACTGTATATACATTTAATTACTGGTTAGCGGTTACTTTGCTTGAATTTAGGCATTACTGAAGTATTTAGGATGACAGGGTAGATTTATTGGGTTTGGTGTTTCTAGTTTTCCTCCTGCCAACACCCCATAGATTCGGGGTCTTCAGTTCCGCTCCTCAGGGGTCCTGTGTCCTCAACCTTGAACCATGAATTGTCTGTTTCTGCTTCAACAAACCAGACTGAAATATTCAGTTTATTTGCTGGACTCCTGAGAACTTCACAACATACTGAGGAGGTGATTCACCCATTTGATTTAGGTATGTTGGGAATACATCTAAAGGTTCCTAGAGGACAAGAACTGAAGACCCCCTGGCATAGATTATCTGTGTGCTTTGGGTACCCCCAATGATCTCTTTGACAATAAGTGCTAAAATAAAGTTAGCAGATTCAGAGAGCCTGTTAGCCCATGAAAGCAGGAAGTATTTAACTGGGCTGGCTTAAGAAAAAGCAGGGCACCACCACCAACGTACAAAAAAAGGTGTTTTGTGTCTCCACATTTACTTCCATTATTAATGCTAAGTTTATATTTGCCTTAGAATTTTACATTTGGCCTTTGAGCAGCAGTTCAGTTCTTTAATTAATTTCATAGATCTCATAGTCATTTAATAACAAGCAATAAAAGGGACATTCGTAGTGTGTTTCCTGCATACATCTATCTGGTGGTTTTTAAAACAGACTCCAAACACACTTTTTCTTGACCTTACTTTTGAATTTTCTTAAAACTCAAACAAAACTTTGGCTTTCATTCAATGTGTATGCAAACTCACAGTTTTTTTGTTTTTAGGTCTAATGTGATATTTTTAAGAAACCAAAGTTTAGGTTTTAATTTGCCGTAAATGATAAATGTACCAAAATAAATGCTTGAAATATGTCAGTCTGTATTTAATAAATCTGTATTTAAATTAAATATTTGACATCAGTTAAGTTGATAATTTTTTAACTAATGGAGCTGCTCTCATACTCTTGTTTTTGTCTCTTGGAGATCATAAAGTTTCCGTTTCCAATGTGAATTTATGCTAACTCAAAACCGTTTCATTTTGTAGTCTTTTTGATTTCTTCCAGCCTCATGACAGTTATCTAAGGCTCTATAAAAAAAAAAAAACCTGTTTAATCACATTTAGCCATTTCAGACATTTCCATCCATTAAACCTTTTGCATGTCACATTGTTTTCAAAAGTGATGTACCTTAGTTTCCGGCTTATTTGTTAAAATTCATTTAAAAAGGATTGTGACATTTCCTCTGACTTGTATTTTGAACTGTCCTTTTCCTCCTCTTAAACTGTATATTTTATACCTGTATCTCTAGTTGTGTTTCTGTTTGTACCCCACATAGCAAATTAAAATTCAATTAACCCAAAGTAATTAATTAATTTTTGCCTTGCAGGATCTCAATTGTCTTATTGGGAGATATTTAACCCCGCTGCAGAAAGAGAACTTTCTCACACAGGATGAGGTATGTAAATCATTCCCATGCAAAAGCTTTTAAAGCGTACCTTGGCTTTTAGATGCCAGCGCTGTGAGATATTCTATTAATGGTTTGTTGCATAATCATGTGAAGTGTTACTCCGTAAAACAAGAGGAGATGGAAATTGAAGAGAGAGGGAATTAAAATATTCTTCACATGCATTTGCAACATTAAAATTCATGTTGCGTGACTATTTGAATTTTCACACTATTAAAATGGAAATATTATAATATAGAAATCTTCTTTTCCCTTTTTTACAGCTGGATGTTCTGTTTGGTAATTTACCCGAAATGGTGGAATTCCAGGTAGAGTTTCTAAAAACTCTTGAAGATGGAACCAGATTAGTTCCAGATCTGGAGAGACTGGAGAGTGTGGATCAGTTTAAGGTAAAAAAAAAAAAAAATCTGTGCTTTTTCTAACATATCAATCATAAAAAAAAAAAAAAACTATCAAACATTGAAGAGCCCCATGGACATTTTTTGACTTATTGAACTCTTTTCCAGAAAATACTCTTTTCTCTAGGAGGCTCTTTCTTGTACTATGCAGACCGTTTTAAGATCTACAGTGCTTTCTGCGCCAGCCACACCAAGGTCCCAAAGGTTCTTGTAAAGGGTGAGTACATTTTTTCTTTCCCTTGAGGTGACATTCCACCTTGCCTCACAGGAGAGTGTGTGTTTATCCAGCAACCATTTGCTGTGTATTGCAATTCTCCATAAATCTGCTCTGCCGAATTGTGGCCCGCAGTTGTCCATCTGACCCTTTGTATACCCTCCAGCTGGAAACTCTCCGGGTTGAAAGCCCAGCAAGATTGTATGATATGTAATTAGAAGTGTTGAACAGACCGCTCTGAAGCCACTACACCCACTCCCTTTATATCTTCACTGGAATGCTTTGTGTGCCACTATTATATTCAGTGAGTCAACCTCTTATCTGCAATGCAGGGTTTTTGTAATGCTATCAATCACTTTACGAGACAGGCTTAATTTTATTTCGATATAACAATCTTATTTCACATAATCTCAGGAATTAAATCCTATATATATGCCAGCAAATACGTGTACTAATACATGACAGAATGCAGAGAGACCATATCCTAAACAGGATTTAAACACTCACTTATGTGTAATTAAACTTCATGAAATAAAGGTAAGCATCAGGATGTGTTTTGTTTTTAGTCAGAACACTAAAATCTTTCATGTTCAGGTTAGAGTAGTGATCGTGCTCCCAGCTGTTCAACATTTCTAAAAGGTTTTTTCATTTTGTCACGCCAAATGTCCACAAACTTTGACTGCATATTTGTCTAAATTGTAATTTGATGTTAAAATATATATATATATATATATATATATATATATATATATATATATATATATATATATATATATATATATATATATATATGTATATATATTAGGGATGCACGATATTGGGATATTGGTCGATATCCGATATGCTGATATTTTAAAACTCATGTAGCCGATAACCGATATCGATACCGATGCTAAAGCTGGACAAAAATAAGTAGTCATTGAAAATAGAAGTTTTGTTATCAATTTCTGACACTTTGAAAAATAATATACTCAAATATATTTTCATATGCTGATATCATATTGATTTTTAAAAACGCGGTATCTTTCAAAATCGAGTGAAATTTCATTGTTCTGCTACAAACTCGTGATATTTTGCAAATTCTTGTGAGATTTTGTTAGTAAAATAGATCGATACCGCATCAATATTTTTTCCCTCGTCTTTAGAAGTTTTTAAGTCTGTAAAAAAGAAGTTTTTGAGGAAGAAGAAGTAGTATTTTTTAGTTTATTTTTTTTTTACTTTAGAAACTCAGAAGTTGATCAAATATCGGGTTAAATATCGGTGGGGTGGCCGGTATACGATATTCAGGTTTAAGGCCGATACAGGCCGATACCGATAGGGGGCCGAATATATCGTGCATCCCTAATATATATATATATATATATATATATATATATATATGCTTGTGTTTAATTGTTAAAAGCAATGTTTATAAGCCAGCTGACAGGCAGTTTGCAGGGCCAGCTTGTAATATCTTGGGTCATGTGCTTCTTTTTGTTCCAAAGGGCAGTTATCTGGTCAAATGACCAGCCTAGAAATTATATAATGGAAACTTGTTGTTAGTTTTAAAGCTCAATATGCCTTGATATCCTTTAATCACAAGTACATCACCTCTCCCATGCCTATCTATTGTAGAAAATCCTTATTAGTTATGCTAAAGGTTAAAGCTTTTGCCAACACAATGTTTTTATGCCTTTTTAGCCAAAACTGACCTTAATTTCAAGGCCTTTCTTGATGAGCGAAATCCCAAGCAGCAGCACTCCTCCACCCTAGAATCCTATTTAATCAAACCCATCCAGAGGGTGCTAAAATACCCCCTTCTGTTGAGGGAGCTCTACTCCCTGACTGACCCAGACAGCGAGGAACACTACCATTTGGATGGTAAGACAAATTTATAATTTACTGAGGAGATTAATTCTTTCTGACGGAGAGCTACATTTATAGCATGGACTATCACAACAGTTTAGCTCAAAACACGTTTTCTTCTTGGCTCTAGTTGCTATAAAGGCTATGAACAAGGTTGCCAGCCACATCAATGAAATGCAGAAGATCCATGAGGAGTTTGGAGCAGTGTTTGACCAGCTAATCACTGAGCAGAGCAGTGAAAAGAAAGAGGTAGGTTTGGACTTTGTTCTGTCAAAATAATAAAAAAGAAAAGAGATGAAATGACGCCGCTGATATTTTCACACAACAACCAGGTGGCTGATCTATCGATGGGCGATCTGCTGCTCCACAACACAGTGACATGGATCAACCCTCCTGTTTCCCTTGGAAAATGGAAGAAAGAACCACAGATGGCAACATTTGGTATGTCAGTGATGAAATGCAGTTTAATAAATATAATGTATTCTTCTATGCTGTGTTTCCGCATCAAAGTAATCAGAAAATGACTTTGTTACAAAGTGTTAAAAGAAAGGAACAGCTCATAATCTAACAACTTATTATAATCATACCCATAACTAATCTTTTGTTATATCAATGGCCCACTGAAACTTCAGGGTTTATCTAGAAAAACATATCTTTGGCAAAAACATGTTTTAAAAGTATTTTCATTTCAATCGAGTAAATCAAAGTAGTGAGGAAATCATAAAATGTGATTTGAAAATTTGCATTTCTGCTTGTAATCTTTGTTCTACTGTCAAACTGAACATCAACATTACACCACTGTGTTTGTCGGATATTGCACAGAAAGAATTGGAGGTTTGTAGAGGACCCAAATGCAGAGATGGAAGCTGAGGTGGTTTCTTGCAGATTTAATAATAAGTGGTGGCAACAGAAGCATTAATCCAGAAATAGCTAATCAAGAAACATGGGAACCTGAACAAAAGAGAACACATAGGTTAATGAGGGAATGAAGAGAATCCAGTAACAGCAGAGGAGGAGAATACATGAGTAATCAACTGATTAGGAGCAGGTTGGGACAGTAGGATCCAGAGGGGAGATGGGGAAAGGAGTACATACAAAGAAATACATAAGAACTCAAATACAACCAGAAAACAACTAGAATTACACAAAATGGAAATGAAACCAATTAGCTAGCTAACACAGAATGACATAAATCAAAGTGTGACTGAAAAATCATAAAGGAAACTTAAACAAAACCAAACAGTCCAGAAAATGTAGAATCGTGACAATATTTAGCATTTATTTTTAGATGCAATGTCTTACCATTTGAATATTTTCAAATTTTCACCTTCATAGAGAAAGAAAGAAATTATTGACACTCTCCTTCCCTACGTAGGATAACAATGGTGCACCCTAACACAGAAAACAAACTTCCAGGTGTTTTACTGGGATTTTATAAGATATATCAGTGTGAATACAGTTGTGGAGTTTCAGTAAGCAGGTATATTATTGTCTAAATGTTTCACTTATAAAAATCTTAAAAAAATCTGACACATATTTTTACATGCTGACCACATATGGATAACTACGGAAGAGGATTAGGGCCACTGAAAAAAAAAAAAAAAAAGTGAACTGATTTTTTTTTTTTTTTATTTCAGTATAGTATGGGGAAAAGTCAGAATTCTGATTTTTTTCTCAGAATTCTGACTGAATTCTGACAATAAAAAAAGTCAGAATTCTGAGAAAAAAGTCAGAATTCTGAGGAAAAAAGTCAGAATTCTGACTTTTTTCCCATACTATACTGAAATAAAATAAAAAAAATCAGTTAACTTTTTTTTTTTTTCAGTGGCCCTAATCCTCTTCCGTAGATAACTATGCTGTCTAAACGAAAGTACCGTTTTAAAATCTGTGGTTGAACTTAAGAAATTATGCACATTTACTTAAGCCTTTTTTTAAAAAATGACCAATGTGAAAAGCTGGAATAGAGGCACACAAAGGACTTGCAGCAAAACGTGGGTCTGCTAAGTAAAACCTTAGCTGGGTTGCAGTTTAAATACACAACACAGAGGATGTCAGAGTAAAGGAAGGTTAATAGAGGATATACTTTTTTTCTAACATGAAACAACTTACCAAAAAATAATGATAAAGCATATGTATTTTATAATAGATAGAGTGAAAAAGTGTTACTATAGTGTCTATTGAATGCTTTGTCATTGTATGAATTTTTAAGTTGTTGAGTCAAAATGCTTTTGAACTCAATTTAACTCTAGCATCTGATTTTTTTTAATTTTAGGGTCAGAAGCTAAAAATTCTGAAAGGCACGACTCTAACACATAAAGTCCTAATAAAAACATTAAAGTACGCAGATCGAACACAAACTTTTACGTATACAGGGGTACAATGTTAGCTCAGTGCTTCTCCAAGGTAGTTCAATCATTTTTTGCAGTTTAAAATTTTTTAATAGCTGCTTTAACTTGGAGATGGCAAATGTAAAAACATTTTTTTTAACATATTGTTTTTAAATACTACTATATTTGTACACTAAACTCCACTGTGAAATCCACCTTATTTTTTATGCTTTTCAGTTTTCAAAACAGCTGTGGTCTTTGTATGCAAAGAAGAGTCTAAGCAGAAGAAGAAAATTGTAAGTTTTCCCACAAACAAGGCACTCATAGGTTAAAATCTGCAACTGTACTTTCAATATGAAAGTGGATTTAGCAGTGGTTTTCTGTTGGATTTTTACATTATAATCTCTATTTGATTGAAGGGTGGTTCCCATCGAGTTTCTGTTTCCTCAGAAGAAAAAGATCCTTTTCGATTCCGTCACATGATCCCCACTGATGCCCTTCAAATAAGATCCATGTCAAACACAGGTAGATTATGCACCAGATTCTGTTTTGAGTTTCAGTTCCCCATGTTTCACTGCAAATAACGCTAATATTTGTACCAAACAGATGGGGAAAGTTCTGCTATGTGTGAAGTAGTTCACACAAAATCCGAGTCAGAGGGAAGACCAGAGAGGACTTTTCACCTGTGCTGCAGGTGAGGGTTGCCTCTTGAAGGAGGTGGAGGAGTTTCACCACAAATTAAAGTATGCATGAAGCTCCCATCACACTGACAAACAGATAATACAGCTTTTCTATCTCCTCTCTCAGCTCTCCGGAGAGCAGAAAGGAATTCCTGAAGACGTTCCACTCCATCTTGAGGGAAAAGCACCGCCGACAGCTCTTAAAGACGGAGAGTTTACCCCTGAACCAGCAGTATGTGCCATTTGGAGGAAAGCGACTGTGTGCCCTGAAGGGAGCCCGTCCAGCCATAAATAGAGCCGGTAAATGCCAGCCTGTGGCTTTATTCATCCTGTGGCTTAGTGTCCCAATTCCTTCCTTACTGACACAGATAGGATCTTTGGTGGAATCTAAGCTATTCATTTATAACTTTAACTGTGCATCCAAACAATTTACAATGATGTATGAAGGGACTACTATATATAGCGCTTTGCAAAAATATTTATACCCCTTTAACTTCTTTGTATTTTGTTATATATATATATTTTTATTTAGTTATATTAAGGTTAAGCTATATTGCTAAAGCCTTTTTAAGTTTTGAATTTGGATGCAAGATACTATGGGTATAGAAATAACATAATGCTCTTTGCAAAAGACCTGAGACTTAAGCTGAAGTTTATTTTCCAATAGGACAAAAATCTAAACATGCAACCAGGATTGGTTTAAGCCTGCATCCTTCATGGTTTGAACCTGAGGAAAATGTTGACAATCGATTTTTATTTAGTACGACCTTGCAGGATTTTAACTTTTTGCAAAAAACAGAATGGATGAAAACATCGGTCATTAGACATGCAAAATGAATATGTTCTAAATGAGAGTGAACCAGAAGGCTGTTCTATAAACTATTATTTGTCCTTTTACAAAAGTCTTCTGCTTTTACTTGTATTTAATTGTGTTTTTTATTTTATCTGTTTAACAGCATCTGCCCCTACTAGGACTCTGGGCAGAAGAAAGCTGGTGCGCAACCGTTTCACCATAGACACTGACATTGTTTTTGATGGGGACCCAGAACAGCAGGACCTCACTTCACCACAGGAATCAGACTCTGTTCCTCCGCAGCAGAAGGATGAGCAGTTGGCAGGTGATACAGACCGCTGGGTAGAGGAGCAGTTTGACCTGGAAGAGTATGAAGACCAGGAAGAGATGAAGGAGACAGACATCCTAAGTGATGATGATGACGAATTTAGCCAAACACCCAGGGCTCTGTCTGAAGAAGCTGAGCTGGAGAGCCCCCTGAGGGCTTTATCTCTGGAGGTTTCAGAAACAGACAGTAGGAAGAATCTGCAGTCCCCAGCTGAGAACAAGGAACCCGATGAAGAGAAGATATCAGACACAGGGAAGAGCTCCATAACTCACAACTCTGGGAATCAAGCAGAGAAAGATGAGGTTTGGGTTCGAAGGGAGCTATCAGGTTCATCCTCAGACAGCGCTACATAAGAGCTGAAAGCGATGGGAATCTCTTTATATTTCCGCACAATGATCACTCATCACAAACAGTGCATGAGCATTGATATATATCACAGCTAGTAAAAGAAACAGCGCACCCTCCTTCACCTTACTTATGCTGAATGCTTATTTTGTACAGGTAAGATCATTTTTAGAGCAATAATTAATTCCAGAATGGGAGAGCTGTATCCCAGCTCAGATGCTGTTTCATAGCTGTCAAGTGTTTGCTTAGAGAGGTGAAATAATGGTACAATCATGAGATGTAATCACTTGCTTTGATTGGCATGGTTTGCACATTTGGGCTCGTTCTTTGGTCCTGCCTGCTGTTGCCAAATTTAGGTATTGTGAGAACATTAATATTTGTTTGGTCTGTGTGACTCAGAGTTATTATCATAGTTAAGGGCTGTATATTATTTGTCCCTAAAGACATAGAATAATCAATTGCAGACGACAGTCTTGCATAGTTTACTGTATAGTTCACATGAATATAAACTGTTGTCATGATTTTGCTCGTTTGTTTTAGCTCTCTTGTTACATTTAATAACCAAATGCTATAAAAGCTGTAATTTTACTGAAACAATGGACTTATTCTTGCTTTTTTAGTTTAACATTATCCTGTTTTTACTTGAATTTGTATTTGCTGTGTCATTTTTTTTTACTACTGTGAAACCATGTTGTGTTTTTACCAATATTACTGCCTAATGAACTGCAGATCACACACACAAACATTTCACCGTTCACTTTATTATAGATAATTTACACTACTTCTTCTGAGTTGTTTGTGTTTCTACATTCTTTTTAGCAATGGATTTCAAAGAAAATGTTTTATTTATTCATGTGTAAAATTATTTTCTAGTCACAAGCATCAGAAATAACTTGGATTTGCTTTTTTGTTGTTGTTTTTTTCCCCCACAGAGTCCAAAGTTGCTAATGCAATCAAGGCGAAAGGCTGGTAGGATATCTGACCATTGAACGAAGTCATGATTTAAAAAGCTCATTATGCTTCTAGGACTTCATTTTTATTATTTGTACATATATATATATATATAATGTATTGATATCATAATAAATACATTTGTTTCCTACTTCAAAGCATTCAAAATTCAAAGCTGCTGTGTTCTGAATCATGTGTTTTCATTTTAAACTGCTCAAAATTGTTTTTACAGATATGTACGTTAAACTGCTTGCAATACATCAAAAATGCTTATGTATGACAAAGAGGAAAAAATATAGAACCAAAAACATATTTCAGAGCTGAAACTTTCCATCTGACTCGATCATGGCAAAGAAAATTCTTATTAGTTTTAGTATTGAGAATATTATTTTAATACAGCCGAGCAATTAATTGCCATAACAATATAATTGCGATTTAACAAAACCCAATTTTCAAATCGCAGAGGCACTCAATTTTAGTTACATGACTTCCCCAGAATTAGACACTACATTTCTCACTCCAACCCTTCAGGTGGGTTGGTGGCCGCAAAGAAGGAAAGAAAATGTTGTAACTAGCAGGCAGATCAGTGCACGGAAGATGAAGGTTACTGTAAAGTCCTGCAAAAATAGACTCTGGAGAATCAAGCTTTCGAGGTCATCCAAAACTGAAACGAAGTATGTAGAGAAACATCTACATACTTGTAGTTAATCCAAAGAAAATTTGAAATAAAATCCCAAACGAAATATCAGTTAAAATAATTGCAATTTTGATTATTATGATTTATCACACAAAAAAGGAGTGTTTGCTTTTGATCACTAAATTTGATTAAGGATGCTTTCACAAGTCAAGTCAGCCTCTTGGTGAAAAAATACATTTTCCAATACTTTTTACATTACAGCCATAAACCTCAATGTGTTTATAGGGTTAATATGTTGCTTAACCAACACAAAGCACAAGATAATTATATGATCAAATTGAGCAAATGTTTAGTTTTCTGAATATTAACCATATAAGAAGCAGTTGTACTTGCATATTTGTTTAGCTTTGATATAACTCTAATGGAGGCTGCACAGTACGACAGTGGGTAGCACTGCTACCAAGAAGGTTCAGGTTCAATTCCCAGCTGCAGGATGGGGTACTCCGGCTTCCTTCCAAGAAAAACTATGACTGTTTTCTAAATTCTCCTGAGGTGTGAGTGTGTGCCTGAATAGTTATTTGTCCTGTTTCTCTCTGTGTTGCCCTGCGATGGACTGGCGACCTGTCCAGGGTTGACCCCGCCTCTTGCCCATTGACAGCGGGATAAAGGCATCAACACCCCTCACAACCCCAGCTAGGATATAATGTGACGGAAAATGGATGGATGGAAACAATAAAAACAATTCAAGTGCATTCAGAATTCACCTTAGGAGTAAAAAGAAGAAAATTATAATCTCATAAAAAATAATCTGTTCTGTGTGTGCATTATTATTATTATAATTTATTTTAAATAAGCTTAAAGAATAGAAAACATCTTGAAGAAGGAGAAGTTCCACAGAGAGGTCAGAGATACAGCAGAAGAAGACAATAAGCAGATCCCTACTGATGCCTTACTGATGAAATAGTACCATGTTAGCGCTGTTCTGTTGTGCACTCAACAGTTATCTCGATACGGTTTCAAAAGGGTAGTGTAAACAGGGCATGACACACCTGACATCACAGATTAACTGTATGGGGCTGCATTCAAAGCACCATGTTTGGAGAAAACAAGATCTGCTTTTATTACTTACCCAAAACCCACCATCCCCATATTAAAACATTGTTTGCAGGATCATGCTATGGAGATGTTTGGAAAAAAAGCACACCAAGACACGACATCGAGGACATCCAAACCTTGGGATGTGGGGATCCATGTTTAAAGACTTGTTTTTTTATGACCACAAAACAAGTTTATTACTACTACTTGAAAAACCAGCTTAGAGAAAATAAATAATGTTGCTTGTTTTTCGAATTTATGCATTAAACACATAGAACATTTTATAGATGTCATACTAAATATGCTAAAGATTTGAGTTTACATGACTGCGAACATTACTTTTATCTATGGCCTACATTTAGCAAGCATAGATGTATTTTGTTATTCTACTGTGTGACCATCCTGAGATTGCAGAGGGAGAAACTAATACAGAAGTAATACTACAATTTGTAAGATAATGAAATATAAAGAAATAGATTTTATTAAAAAATAACTTGTTTTTTTAATTATTGAAGGAAATAATTGAAATGAATAATAATTCTAACACATTTTTGCTATTTAAAATATGTTGTTTTGCCTTTATTCGGATATTTAGGCATTTATCCTTGTATTTGCAGTTAAAATGTTTTTAAAGAGAATGTAACAGTGCATAAAACTAAATAAATGATATATTATTTTTCTGAAGAAAATTATTTCAGACAATGTCATATTCAAGGCAATCCAGTGCTATACATTGTTTTTTTAATTTATCAATTATGTAAGTATTGTGATTTCGGCACTGACATAATAATTATATATATATATATATATATATTCTTTCCTGTAACTCAGCAGCAACTCAGTGTCATTAATAAATACGGTTTCAAACGTACGGTTTGTACGGTTTCAAACGTTTCTAAGTATGGTGCCCTACTTTTATTCAAACATCTTATTCAACCAGGAAACCTTTGTTTAATAAAGCAGCGATGTGTCACCAAGTAAGCAGTTCTTGAGAAAACTGTTCCTTCAACACTTAGGTGTCAGCAGTCATATTTGCATTCAGTAGGGGGCGCATGAAGCCTATTGAACATTTCCTGTATCCAAATAGTTACAGCTTAATGTTTATTCCTTTATATGATTTTCATTTTCCTTTAAAAACAGTTATTTCATTCCTATGTAATCTAGATTTGAAATAAAAATCAAACATTAAAATTTTAGCCGCAGCAGAACTTCTTTCAAAGCCATCTTTCATTTGTTTTTAACTTTACCACTCTGGTTTTTTCACAGTGATCTTATCTGTTTACATTCAAAGCAGCTGACGGCAGTATTGGCCAGAGAACCTGTTCAGCAGGTTTTCCGGTTTCTGTTCCTGTATTGTGACCTCTCCTGCCACATTTCTTTGTCTGTTGCTCTCTTGTCTTCTTAGAAACAGGATGATCAACAGGGTGTCACCTTTTTTTTTTTTTTTTAGATCAAATAAGGTGTCACAGAAGAAGTGGCTGCTCTTCTCCACTCTAAAGTCTGTCACTGTTTTGAAATGATTCTACCTACATTTAATGGAGAAAAAAAAAAATCTAGTTTAAACTCTAATGTGCAATTTTTTTTTTTTTTTTTTTTTCCGCAATTATAATACTGATTTAAAAAAAATCAGTATTGTAATTGTTTGTACATCGATATGAGTGGCCACTAAGGCTTATAGCTTCAACCAGCTTTTGGAAATGGAAACATATAAATAAATAACAAAACATGAATATAGTCCTAACATATAGAAAAGACTATACACTAAACATACTTAATGTATTTTTAACAAAAAATAATATAACATATGTTGTCAAAGCTTTCTAGATTGTGAGAAAATTCAAATATACACTCCAGAGAGGTGCTCTTGAGATATGGAATCCAAAATTTAGTTAAATCTGTTCACAAACTAGCCACTAATGAAATCTTATAAAATAACTGCCTTTCTGATTAAACATATATACTAAATATCAGCATAAATGTCAGAATCATGTTTGGATTCTAATACTATTCTGTTTGTATATATTTCATTGCTTTTCTCATTAGAAAAGCTATTTATAAACTATGTGGTCTGGTTTCCCGTCCTTGTCCTGAATTGTGGGCAAATATCATAGATAGGGAGGAAACCATGACCTTTGTAAAGCCTTGATGTTTGCCTGCTTAATCTGTTTTAAACCCAGTTTTGATATTAGATTCATTTTTCTGTGAGAACTCCCCATTTTGGCAAGTCTTGTTTGATCTGAGAGGAAATTGATGAATCTGATCAACAGTAATCCGACTGCTCTGTGCAAAGCCCTCAGTATTATGCAACCATCATTTTGCTTTAAACACAGTGGTCTGAGGTTTAAAAGCATCGATGTAGCAAACTATATGATGTTTGTGTCATCTGTTCATAAAACTTTTCTGAAGACATTTAGACTGGCATCTTTTGAACACAAAAAATGTGCTTTTAAATGTAAACAGAGTAATGTTAAGAAATTAACTTACGGTAACCATTGGAGAATAAACAATAAATTGGATAATTTGAAATGAGGATTGTATTTATGATAAAATCAAGCAGTTAAATATTCAACCAGAATTATTGTTGATGTTTGTTGATTATTACAGAATAAAATAAGGCTTTTACAGCTTGAGGACATTTATTAAAGTATTAGTATGGATGTTTGGGTAAATCTAGGCCTGTACGTAAAATGTTTACACTGTGTTGATTAAAAGGGAACACAAAAATCATTGGCGGCCAATTATTAGTTTGATTTCCTTTAGTACTTTGTCAGTATATTTGGAAGTCTTTTCTTAAGGTAAGAAGCAACATACACTTAAATAATTCAGGAATATTCTGTGTTCTATGTTATAAAATGTTTCTGCATAGAAAAAGACAAACAAACAAACAAAAAGTAAAACAGTTCAAATGCATCCATAAAAACCAACCCAAATTAATGACGGACTTTTTAATGATGATTATATGGAAACTTCTGATCAGTAACAATATGTAGTTCAACACTTAGCCATACATTTTATTCACCTTGTTCTTGAATAATTGTATCTTATTTTTTTGTCATTTATTTTTGTTTTCTCTATTTTTTTTAAGAATTGCAGTAGCTATGGAAGAAAAAGCATTTTCTTCCTCTAGATTGGGGGTCACTACATCTAAACAGGCAGGATGTTGACCCAATTAGCTTTTCTTTGTTTTTTAGCACATGCAAATTGTTTATATGTAATGCATGACAAGAAGCGTTGACATTTGGTTCAGGAGAAAGACTAATGTAGTTTAATTTTCCTTTACTAAAAGCACTGTTATTTTTTAAGATTAAGGTGTTCCAAACCAGCAGAGTGACATTACATGCATTGCATGACTATATCAGATTTAGAGTCTTGTTAAACAGACATGCTGGTTAGTACCTGCACTGCACGCACACAGAAAAGACGAGACGAGCACACGTTTCTTCCTCTTAACCATGAAAGCAAAGCTGGAAATCGTAGCCCTGGTTCTGGGCTTCCTTGGCCTGTTTGGGACAATCACTGTAACTGCTCTACCAACCTGGAAGGTCTCAGCCTTCATTGGGGCCAATCTTATCATAATGGAGGAGCTCTGGGAAGGCCTCTGGATGACCTGCTACAGACATATTGACATCAAGATGCAGTGCAAGGTGTACGACTCCCTGCTGGTTCTCCCGGTCGAGCTGCAGGCGGCGAGGGGATTAATGTGCGTCTCCATTGCTCTGGTTTTCATCGCCTTGATTGTCACTGCCTGTGGAATCAAGAGGAGCTACTGTTGTGGTGACAACATGAAGAGCAAAAACATCACTCTGGCTTTTGGGGGGTGTTTGTATCTCCTTTCATTTCTGACTACACTCATTCCTGTCAGCTGGGTGGGCCACTCGATTATCAAACAGTTCTATAATCCAACATTGCTGGATGCTCAGAAACGAGAGCTGGGACAAGCAATCTTCATCGGCTGGGGAACTTCTGGTGTATTGCTGGCCACAGGAATCATCCTGCTCTTCAGATATAGCAAACGGAGAACCAAAGAAGAAGACCACTACATTGATGCATATTTAATGGAGGAAAAAAGTGCTGCAAAAGATGACAGTGTATACCTCGCCAAGGCAGGATCCAGCTTCCATAAATTCCAAGAATATGTGTAAATTATTGTGATTTATTTTTTTTATGCTCAACACTCAACCAAGGAGAAAACTCACGCTGGTTTGCACATGACTTTAAAAGTGAAGGCTTCAGTGACTCGCACTTCTAGTCAAAAATATTCTTTTTTATACAATTTCATACACAAAAAAGTGTTGATGTGTATTTTTTGATTAATGTTGTATCTCTGCAAGGCAATTCATTTGCTCTTTAATTTGGAAAGCTCTTTTAATTATTTTAACTTTGGATCTCTGGTAAATATTTAATGCAAACATAACTCACTATACATTAACAAAAAAAAGCTGTAAGTCAGAGTGCCGAAATTTCTACTGAAAATTATTGTTTTATGCTTTATCCCCAGAAGATCTAATATAATAAGGGGAAAAAATATATATATGTTTTCTTATATGCTTTGTTTAAAATTTGATGCTGTGGTGTATCTTACTAAGATTTGAGTTTATTTACTTAATTTTTAACACTAACTTTGTATTTATTTAAGTAATACGCCTGTTTTATCTAAATTTCAACAATCTAGATAGTACCATTAGCTTACCAAATGAATTTAATTAAATAAGGACGAAGTAATATTGCTTTGGTCAACTGCACACAAACTCACAGGCACAAATGGAAGCAGTCAAGCGTTTGTATACTTGTTTACATACACATTTAATCGGGAAAATTCAGAGAATAGACATTAACTTCCGAAACACAACATATTTATTATCTGTATATTATAACTATACATTCCTCTTTATAATAAAGAAATATCTCACAAGTAAGGTATGTGTGTGTTTTCTCCAGGTGACCTCTGAGTTGTTTTGGTGGCATTACACCCTCAGAGAAATCGTGAACTGGACATGAGAAAAAGAGTTTTCAGCAGATCCAATTTTAACCATCCCCCAGTTCACCTTAGCTCCCTGACATGCTGAGTCACCGGCTAAAGTCAGCTTCACATGGATGCGAAGTTTACAACCACTTTAAATGTGAACATAATAACTGTGACACATAAACCATCAAGCACCAAAGAGTTTTAATAGAAAAAAAAGGAAAATCATTAGAAGTCAAGAAAATAACTAAAAATTGCCTCTTTTGCAAACGAGAGTGCTTTTTACCAGAACTTTAAGCAATGTAAGCATCTGAGTTGTAAAATGTTGATATCTATAGGTCATTGTATATGTCATTATATATTTCACAAATGCTGAAATAAATCTGTAGGATAACACAGGATGCAAATGGAATGCTAGCAAAACACTGGAGGAGAGCACAGACACAACCAGTTGCTTAATCTATTTATGGTTTTAATACCTTCAATTGATGGTTGCAAAATGATCCAAAAATGTGGTAAAAATCATTAAAGATTAACCAAATGTTTGGAAAATCTTACAGCAAGAAGACCCTGGTTTTGATTCCTGGCCTTTCTACGTTGAGTTTGCATGTTAATATGCATGCTGTCAATAATTAATTTTATGAAAACCGCCTCAGCTGACATGCATAAATGGCTGAACAATACTAAACTGCATTCCAGATATTCATAGAATTATATTTTTTAGTACAAATAATAAATCTAAGACATTCAGAGCAACACTCATTCTATTGACAATCAAAATTCCAGATTTCTCAAACCTAGTTTAAAAAACTCATTCTAGGAAGACTGAATTTGTGCAAAGCTACAGCTAAAAACAGAATACAAGAAAATAGAAAATGCGACCGCCTGAACATTTGAGATGACATGAGTAAATAAATGTTAAGTTTACTTAATAAATAATAGCTTACTGAGGCTGTAAACCCTGCATTTACTGTTACATATTCCAAAGTATCTCAGTACCTTAAATCACTTTGATCTCTGGGGACTCATTCAACCTCACAGCAGCTGTTAAACCGGTCATGCTTACTTTGAAACTGCAACCAGTGGTTTTAGCTAAATACAACTGCTTAGATGTTGTACTGCAGGCATTTTTTGGATTCTCTGAACACAATGATTTATTGGAACTTTTGGGATACCTAAAAAAATAAAATGATATATATAATATAAGTGTGTCTCAAGTAGTTGTTTTGCCTCTACATGGCTAAGGTTAAACCTAACATTACAGACAAATCAAACATAAGTATATGTAAAAGGTGAGAACTTCTGGCAAGTGAAACCAATCCTCCTCTTGTTTCTCTGCAATCAACACCTCATCAGCTCACCTTGCATAAGAAATTCAGAGGTTCTGGCATCTGTGGTCGGCTTTCAGTTTGTTGAAAAAATGAATGACTGGATGTAAAAAACTATAAGAGCCATCTTAATAAAACTATTTATACAAATAATGTTTTTTTTTTTATCAAGTTTTGACAAATTGATGTCATTCCAGATGTGATTATGATCATTGTTACATTAAGGGAATCCAATTCATGACCCATTTACGATGTATATTTTAACCTTTTTAATGTCTAAATTATAATATATTTTGTCCTGATCTTTCCTGATCTTTAAACTACAGAAATTGACCAGATTTAACTTTATTTGTTAAATCATCAAAAATAAGAGGATTATGTTTGTTTTCACAACGGATTGAAAGTCAGTGCAGTTTCATTTGCAATCAATCAATCAAGGAGCATTTCTTTGTCAGCATCTATCTGATGACTTCAAGTAGATCAACCAGTTAGGCTGCATTGCATCATTTGCATGTTTTTTTTGGGAGTATATGTCCTGTTGCTCGCCCTCTTCTTCAGACCTTCCTCCAGAGCCGTAAGGGTGCAGCCACACAGCACATCTTTGGCCTTTGGTGTTACATGTGATGGCGTCTTACACAGCCTACAGTGGCTATACTAAGCCACCAATGTCCTATGCTCCATCCTACTATGACGAGAACTTGCAGAAGCCACCCCAGGCCTACACAGATTACCAAGACTACCAAGACTCTGTTTATGAGGAAAAAATGAAAGCTGAGAAGAGGAAAAAGCGAAATGAAATCTGCTGTGAGATTATTGCTCTCGTCATTGGTTTTATTGGACTGATCGGAGTAGCAGCGGTGACTGGCTTGCCCATGTGGAAGGTAACAGCCTTCATTGAGGAAAACATCATTGTGATGGAAACCCGTTGGGAAGGTTTGTGGATGAACTGCTTCAGACAAGCCAACATCAGAATGCAATGCAAGGTGTACGATTCCCTGCTGTTCCTGCCACCAGATCTCCAGGCAGCCAGAGGTCTGATGTGCAGCTCTGTCGCGCTGACAACCTTCGCCCTGGTTGTTTCAGCGGTGGGAATGAAATGCACTAAGATGGTGGACCATCGTGCTCGCACAAAGCACATCGTCCTTGTGGTTGGAGGATGTCTCTTCCTCATGGGCTGTGTTACTACCCTGATCCCAGTCTCCTGGACTGGCCATGTCATCATCATGGACTTCTACAACCCACTGCTGATTGACGCCCAGCGAAGAGAACTCGGAGAGGCCCTCTACATCGGCTGGGTGACGTCTGCCTTGCTTTTCGCAGCTGGAGTCATTCTGCTGTGTCGCCATGCTCCGCGCACCAATATAGAAGAGGAGAGGGTCATTTACAATCCTAATGGAAGTATCTACCAACCTGCCTACACATACCAGCCGTACACATACCAGCCTGCATACAGCTACCAACCCCAGTACTCTGCACCTCCAACAGGATCTGTGGCATATACTCCGACTCAGTACTAGGAAATATTTGGACTTGCTTTTTAAACCAGAATATAAAACGTGGTTCAAAGAATGAGGACAACTGAGTGAGAAGAAATGGCATAATTTAAAAAGATGCATTCAGTTTAAAAAAAGGGAGGCAAGTGTACTTCTGAGACTCAATTTCATTAAATAAGTGATTGATTTGTTATCATATGGAAGTGTACTTAAATTGCTTAAGATCCTGTTGTATTGTGGCTATTGACCAATGCGGTAATGTTTATGCCTTACAAACTCTATAGATGGTCTTTTTAGTTAAAATGTGCACTAGACATTCTCTACACCTTCAGGTGTTCTCTGTATACTGTTAAGATTTTATGTATATACCTTTTATTTTCAAAATAAGACCATCATATGAATATTTTTATGTTCAATAAAAAAGAGTGAGAAACATGTAAGTTTTCTTTAGTTTTGCTTCCTGATAATAACTTGATTCTAAAGAAAGAACAAAAATGTTTGTCTGGAAATCCAGATATTCCTGCTGAAACTCCTTTTGTTTTACCTACGGGTGTGTCCACACGGAAAGTTATGTTGCTTAATCATTGCCTTGAAGAAATGTGTCCTAACCAGCAAAACCAGCTTGTTTGAGAACATCCATCTAAAAAAAGATTTTCTAAACCATGTATATAGTGCAACTTCCAGTTTTTTTTCTTTTTTCCATAGACTTACAGAAGGATCAAAAAACAAAACATATAAATACCAATAAGAAACAAAGACACTTATTAATTCTATTAATCAAAAAACACTACTTATAAGTTAAGAAAAATTTCTAAACCTGTTTATTTTTGTCTACAACAGCTCTTACGTTTTTAATCTTTTTTTTGTTTCTTATTGCCACCGAAAAGCCTGTTTTGGCTACATAAAGTCCCGTACAACAATTGTAAACAAAAAGGACCAATTTTAATGTCACAATTTCATTTGATAAATAAAACTGTGAAGTTAATCTTGCTAAAGTTTTCTCTGAAATTAAAGCAAAAAAAAAGAAACAGATTTAAATAGAACTTTGGACTGTAAGCTTTTTTAAAAGCAGTATAAAATAGTCTATTAATTGAGTAACAATGCAAACTATCTCAATTTATTGCAGGTGTATATCCATAAATGCCACAAAATAACTGTTTTTTAAATTAATTAGTTAAAAGAAACAAAACTCATGTGTAATAGCCAGCAACTTAATAAAGCAAACTTAGAAGCAACTTGATACAATTTTCAATAAGTTGATCATTGAAATTGTGCAACAAACTTTTTTTTTTTAATCATATAAATGTCATGTTACAGTATTACGGGATAGACTGCGGTCTTTCCAGATGTCCAAAAGTTTTGACACCCTTAGTAAGTAAGGTCATTGCTAAAGGAGCTGGATGTTTGAATAATTATTTTAATGTTTAGTAGAAATTTGGTGTTTTTACAACAAGGTAGGTAAATAAGAGTATAACCACAGACTTGAGAAAATGGCTTAATAGACCAGTTAAAAGGTGTAGAGGAAGTTTTTCAAGTTTTGCTTCCTGTTTTGAGTTAACCTTTAAGGAGAGTGGTGGCGTGGTGGTTAGGGCATAGAGCTTGGAATCCTGACATTTTGAGTTCGAGCCCCACTCTCACAGACTCCCACTCTGGGTCCTTGAGCAAAGACCCTTAACCCCACACTGCTTCCCTGGCGTCACACAATGGCAGCCCACTGCTCCCCAAGGAAATAGGTTAAATGCAGAGTATTCATTCTGTTGCTCTGTACTTGTGATAGTGCAATGACAATAAAAAAGCAAAAAAAAAAAAAAGTTTTTTGAGGATGCAGAATGGCTGGGGTCGGTGCTCCAAAAGCTGCAAGACACAAAATTGCCAATCAGATAAAAAAAAAAAAAAAACTACCACAGTCCTTCAGAAACATTTGCAGAATCCTTTGATCTGGGATTTAGAAAGAAATTATAAATTTTCAGATTCAGATTCAATTTCCCTTTTTAACTTTATTTTTTCATTATTTTATTCATTTGGAAATAATGTTGACATATCAAACCTCTTCAAATCAGCAGGTGAAATTTTCATATATATTCTTTTTTCAAACTATTGTCTCATGGCAAAATATTTCCCCTTTAATGGTTCCCTGTAACGTGATATCTGAGGACGTAAAAGGATCCATCTGAATAAACAAAGCAGCAGCGTACAGAAGCTCTTGGGATTTGTGAGCAGAGGTAAAATACACACTAAGGAATTGGTCTCCTAGGTACAGCCACAAACTCCCACCCCTTCCCATTATATCGTACCATCCACAGGGAAGAGGTTGGTCAAGGGAACAGCCACCTGCTCCTCCTCCATGCGGATGAAAAGCCACCTAATAGGGAAAACCGACTGCCTTGATCTATAACCAAATATTGTTGTCCTGCTCTTCCACCTGTGAGCCTGGATGAGCGACTGAGGACAGGATGGCCAACTCTGCGCTGGAGATTGTGGGACTTTTACTGACTCTGATTGGTTTAATTGGGGCAGCTGCAAGCACTGGAATGCCAATGTGGCGGGTCACAGCCTTCATTGGGGAGAATATTATAGTGTTTGAGACTCGCTACGAAGGCTTGTGGATGAACTGCTTCAGACAAGCTGACATACGGATGCAGTGTAAGGTCTACGACTCTCTGCTGGCTCTTTCCCCTGACTTGCAAGCTGCAAGAGGGTTAATGTGCTGCTCTTTGGCTCTGGGAGGCCTTGGTTTGCTGATCAGTTTGATTGGGTTGCAGTGCACATCATGTATCAGAAACAACGATCGAGCCAAGAGACTGGTCCTCATCATTGCAGGAAGTATGATCATAATGGCTTGCATCTGTGTCCTTATCCCTGTGTCCTGGACAGGCCACGTCATCATCAGGGACTTCTACAACCCTCTGCTGATTGATGCCCAGCGCAGGGAGCTTGGAGAGGCTCTCTATATTGGCTGGGTGTCAGCTGCTTTCTTATTTGCTGGAGGATGCATGTTTACCTGTTGCAATATACAGTCTGAAGATGACAGACCAGAGAGGTACATATACTCGAAAAACTCAGACTATACGGCCTACACCCCTCAGCCACTGCCGCCACTGCAGCCTCGGCCTCCTCTACAGCCTCAGCAGCTGGTTTTTATCCCTCGACCAGAACCTCAGCCAATGCTGTCAAGGCAGCCATCGACTATCTACAGTTACCAATCCAGATACCCCTCTGTGCGCAGTGGGGTTGCTTATCTTTGAACACTTTAATTAGGAATAAATAGCCCTTACAAGACAGTTTTCTATCAGCGTGACTGGAATGTTTTTTTTTAAGGTTAACACATTTAATTTAAAATATATACACATTTCTTTAATAGCACAATCAGTTAAAAACAACTTTAATGTAGTATGTGAACTGTTCTTATGTTTTTGCTGTACACATACATAAATATAGGAAAGTAATTTGACATCAATCTATGATTAAAAACTTATCGTAGTTAAACGTTCAACATCTTTTTTTGTATTTTATGATTAACTGCTAATGCTTATGGATATTTGGACAGTCAAAATGGAGTAAATATTGTGAATATACATGTTATGTACACCTTCACCATAAGAAATGTCTGTTTAATGGTAAGATATGCATCATAGTTGGCATTTGACATATGTAAGTTTAGATGAGAAAGACAATTCAAATTGGGTTTTTTTAGCAGCCAAAAGACTAGAATCAGATGCTTCAAAAAGGCATTACCTTTTTTCTATAACATTTGTACCGGTTTCATCCAGTATTATATATCAGGGAAAACAATTGCTTGTATGTCACAAATGAGGACCGTAAAACAGGAAAAAACAGGGCTTACTGTATTGAACTGAATCATGTAGCTATGATTAAAACCATTTCAAACTATTTTGGTTTAATTAATCCTGATATTTGTAAAAGTTAGGCATTTTGTATTGCATAAAAGAAAACAATTGGAAAGGATAAAATGGCTGAACAAACAATAGACTCTCAGGTAGCGCTGCTCCCTAAGGGCGTGGACGCAAAGGTAACTCAACCTGGTAAACTAACAAAAAGTTCATGTGATCAGAATTTGCCAGCTACTTTGAATTTAGACCAAAACATCCTTGATAGCTGTTGTGATGATTCTTGTTTCATATGAATAGCAGGAAAAACTTTCTGTGAAGGGCATAAAGTACAGCTTAAAGGTCACTACATTTCAACTATAACATTACAAGAAATTAAAGCAACTTTAAACTTCAGCATTACATTTTTGATGATCTTTGAATGATGATTTTAGTTTTTTTAAACAACTATGGTTTTTATTTTTTTCAAATGTAATCATGAATCACTGGTTTGATGTGGAAGAAATGAAATGCTGTGTGATGTCATGCAAACCTTTTATTTCATTACCTCAAAGCTCTTCTCTGCTCCCCTGTGGACAAAACAGAAAACTGTCAGAGTTTTTCATTTTACTGGACACTGATCTCTGTTTGCCTTATACAATATATAATCACAAACAAATAAAAACCAGATATTTTTAAAAGTTGGGCTTGTATTTTTTTCTTTTTCATTGATGTGTTTTGGTTTCTACTGCTGGAGGAGCTAATGTTTAGGGTTATGCCCCCATAAATAGCTCAACTGTAAATACTAAATAAGCACACATCGTCTATACCTGCATCTCTCTGAGCCAATCATGTGAAAGCAATGAAATTTTCCCATAACAAGCAGCTTCTTACAGTAAGCAGTTAGGAAAGATCCTCTCTGCCTGGACATACCTTCACCTTCAACTCAGTTTCTTTAATGTTCCGCTAAAGATTGAGAATTTTTTGTTCTGTTTTTGCCTGGGAGATCATCTCGTTTTGGACTTACAATGATTAAAGGTGTTTCTGATATCGCTGCAATGTGCGTCGGCCTGGTTGGGCTGATCGGAGCCTCAGCTACCACAGGTCTGCCAATGTGGAAAGTGACTGCTTTCATAGGAGAAAACATCGTTGTGATGGAGACACGCTGGGAGGGCTTATGGATGAACTGCTACAGACAGGCAAACATCAGGATGCAGTGTAAGGTGTACGACTCCTTGTTGTATCTGCCCCCCGATCTGCAGGCTGCCAGAGGCCTGATGTGCTGCTCTGTTGCCTTGTCAGGGTTAGGCCTCCTCATAGCTCTAGCAGGAATGAAATGCAGCAACTGCCTTCAAGGTAACAGATGGGCTAAAACAATCATTTTAATGATTGCTGGAGCAATGCAGTTCATGGCCTGCATTTGTGTTTTCATACCGGTGTCTTGGACTGGTCATGTCATCATTCAAGATTTTTACAATCCGCTGCTGATTGATGCCCAGAGGAGAGAGTTGGGAGAAGCTCTTTACATCGGTTGGGTGACGGGAGCGGTTCTTTTTGCATCGTCCTTGTTGTTCATATGCAGACGAATTCCCTCAGAAAAAGGCTCATTTGATGTATACTCCCCAATGAAATTGCTGAATTACAAGCCAGAAGCAAACAGACAAGCAATGACAAGATATCGGCCTGTTTCAAGTGCTCCAAGCATTCAGTCGAACCCGTATCGGAATTCCCCCCAGGGCAACGGTCCAGTACCACTTCAAAATTTCCAAGTAATGACAAGCAATGGATCCCCGATGAACCCAGCTATTCTCTACACTCCTGGTCCATTTGAAAATGCATCACTGCTGTATCAAGGAAGCCTGGCTCATCAGTCTTCAATGCCAAGCTCTTACCACCCCAGCAGCATTTACACCTCAGGAAACTCGTTATACATGACCCAAAACCCAACTCCGTACTCACCAACGTATACCGGGAATGCAACCTCATCCTTCCAATCAAGCTTTCATCCCATTCCACAGACTCCTGTTTTTATAAGCTACAAGCAATCCATGGTTAACCCAGAGTCTCGCAGCCTAAGCCACAATGGAGTCTACATATAAAGTAAATTTGAATTGAGAAAGCTTCCTGGAGGGGAAGTGAAACGTCTTCAAACCTTGGAAACAAAGTCCAGTGGATTGTTTTTTAAACTTTTACGGAATATATAAAGTAAACTTTAATAAGATTTTTTTGTTGTTGTTTTTTTTTTTTTTTCCTGAACTACAAACCAGTTAAGATTGCCTTATTCTGATAGAGGTTTATTTCTTTAATACATTGAATCTCCTCCTGGGAACATAAATCTAATATATTTTCCTTTTCTTATCACATTCTTCAAAATTTTGCTATTGATTTATTTTGCCTATTTATGTGTGGTGAATTTGTACTTTAAAATGTTTGATTTATACTTATTACTTTATTTTATAACACATTTAATATATACTCATCAATACATATTATTGTACATAATATGTAAATATATATTTCGTTTTTATGTCTCTATATGTTTCAGGATTAATACATAGATTATAATTGACTAACAATTATTTTGTTCTTGTAAAATGTCTAATGGTAATGTTTATTAAAAGGAACCCCTGACATCCAAATGCTTCTCTTTTTTTGTACAGATTAACATGCGGTCCAAAAATTTAATTAAAAGGTAATGGTGACAAATGGCTACACACATTAATACACAACCAAGCAACAATGTAAAATAAATGACACAAATTATGAGACTACTTTGTGTCTAAAATACCAAAAAATGTATATTTCGCTACTTTTGTTGACTACTTATGCAACCAACTAAGAATGATAAAAATTAATTTTCAACATGACTTGGTAGATTATTCAATGAAATTCTGTTTTTTTTATATTTCATCAGTTTACAACACGTCATCTCAAGGCCCTTTACAGATCATACAGTCAGATTGGTAAAAAAAAAAAAGTTTCTATCCAAGGAAAAACAGTTGAATGCCGTGAGTCAATGATTTCCAGGAGACACTTCTTAAAGAGCCGTGTTGAAAATATTCACTGGCATTTTGTCGTTAACTCTACAGCAATCACTCACATAGAAAGATTATAGATTAAAGAGACTTCACTCGTCTCTTTGAGTAAAACTCTAACTGAAAAAAAATAAATAAGCAAATTAAACAAAAAAATGAATCATGACCTTCAGCCTCCATGTTTCAGAGCTGTAGGAGGTTTGATCTTCCATGCTGTGGCTCTCGGTGGATTTGGTCTGCTGATTAATGTGGTTAGTATGCCGAGTTTATCATGTATTAGGAACAATAATCAAGCTAGGAGACTGTTGCTTTGTTTTGCATTTTGCAATATTTCGACATTTGGAGAAGCTCAATGAACTGGCTGAATCAAAGGTGGTTTCTTATTTGATGGTAGATGCATGGTTGTGATCAGGGCTGCAACTAACGATTATTTTCCAAATAGATTAAACTGTCGATTATTTTTTTGATTAATCGATTAATAATCAGATAGCAAAAGGTTCCTTAAAGAAGAGGTTTTACGAAATTAACAGGTGAAACAAAAACTTTTAAAATTAGCTGGATAGAGCATATTGTCAGACGAAAAAGATTTTTTTTAGCTTAAATGCAAAATTTTTACATGTTTTTTTGTGTTTTTTTTTTTTTTTACAATTTTGGTATAATTATTGCTTAGGGTGGGTCGTTCTGTCCGCTAAATTAATTTTTTAAAGTCTCTATACTCCAATTAACTATTAATCGATTACTAAATTAGTTGACAATTATTTCAATAATTAATTAATCACTATTAATTGTTTCGACCCTAGTTTTGTGATACTACCTGTAGACAAAGGATCAGAGAAGCACATATAGAACAACAGCTTAGGACACAGAACCAACACAGACTCAGTCTCAGCACTTGGGGCTTACAACACAACCAGGGGCTTTAGCCAATTCACAGTTCCCTTAACCTATATTCTGTTATAACTCCAAAAACTTCTCCGTACACAATAAGAGTTTCTTGTCTATGAACTCCAAAGATAATAACAACCAGCAGAGACCAGTCTCTAGAGTGGTATAAGGTGGAATTATTGCTGCATGAGAAAATAAAAAAGCCATTATATTAATTTGTTTAATATTGAATTGTATAATTTTCTAACCATGGTTAGGGGATGCTGTAAAATCTTCAATGAACTGTATACATTTAAATCAAGGGATCAAAAAACCATTATTCAACTTTTTTGCTTTTTTTTTTTTTTACATCCAAAGCCAATGCTGGATTCCCATAATAGAGCAAACTATAATATTTCTAACACACAAAGACAAGGTATATTTAGAATATTTCTTTTTGTTATGGATATACTTGTTTTATTTTTACTGTGGTCAGTGTTTGAGAAAGTAATTATTAATGCTTTGGTATGCCTCCATTGCCTGGTATTTCATAAACAAACCATACAGACGTTCTATTTACCTACATCTTTCTAAACCAATCAGGGGTTTGCATAGCATCTTTCCCACAACAAACAGGCTGTTACGCCAAAATAAACTGGAAGGAAAGATCCTCATTGCACGAGAGACATCGCTAACAGATACATATATATATATTTTTGTCTCTAAAATGCTGTGCTACATATAAAGAGCAGATTTTTGGTGAGTTTGAGCTAATTTTTTTCTTGAATACATGCACAACAGTCTTGGATGCTAAACAATGATACAAGGTTTGTCTGAGATTGCTGCTATGTGCATCGGCTTGATGGGGATGATCGGTGCCTCTGCAACGGCTGGCTTGCCTATGTGGAAAGTCACAGTTTCCACTGGAGAAAATGAAACAGAGATGGAGACCCGTTGGGAGGGTTTGTGGATGAACTGCCATAGAGACACAAACATCAGGATGCAGTGTAAGGTGTATGACTCCTTGCTTGATATCTCCCCTGAGCTGCAGGCTGGCAGAGGTCTGATGTGCTGTTCTATTGCATTGTCAGGAGTCGGGCTGTTGGTCGCTCTGGCTGGGATGAGATGCACTTCCTGCTTTCAGGGTATCAAATGGGCAAAAACTGTAATCCTAATGGTTGCTGGGGGAATACAGTTTATGAGCTGCATCTGTGTGTTTGTACCTGTTTCATGGACTGGCTACGTTATCGTAAGAGATCTACATAACCCACTGCCGACTAATACAGAGAGAAGAGAGGTGGGAGATGCCCTATACATTGGTTGGGCGACTGGAGCTTTCCTTTTGGCCTCAGCCTTGTTGTTTACCTGCAGATGTTTGGCCTCAGACGGCAAGCTAACAATGACGAGCTATTACCCCGTCTCACCCCTCAAGTCAACTAGGAATTCTCAGAGGAACAAAACTTTAGATGAACTTCCTATACCACTACAAACTGCTGCTCATGACATGATGAGCAGTGAAGCCCAGAGGAACCGGTCTGCATGCTCTCAGAAGGCTGGAAACATTCATATCTCAGGAAACTCATTGTATGCAACCCAGAACACAAGTTCATTCAGTGGAATGTGTGACCCAGTGGCATATAACTGCTATTATTAAATTGAATTATTAAAAGAATGTGATATCTTATCTTCATAGAAAAATAATATTAACAAAGGTCACAATTATTTATAAGTGTTGTGATTCCTCTATTTCCTTAAAAATGTACTCAGCAGAAGATATGTTAGAAGGATGCTTCTTTACTTGTATTAAAAGTTTGTTTAACCTCTATAAAAGTTTGTTTGTAAAATGCATTATTCTTAATAAACAGATAAACAGGAACTCTGACCCAGCTTGATGTAGATAGAACTGTAAAATTATTATACTCTAAGTAAACAGTTCATTCACTGTTATGATATAAACAAAAATATAGTTGAACTTATTTAATACAATAACAAAAAAGGTTAAACAACAGAAATTATATTTTGGGGACATCAAAGCCATATCCCACTTTTTCACCGAGTTCCCTAAGCCTGGCTCTACTCCATTCCAGCAAATTTAAAACCTTTCCATGTTCAAATGTTTTAATAATTGCTGATTTTACCTACTTCTGAGCTGGGCCAAAAGCAAAACAAAAGGACAGCTCCTGCAAAAGCAGTAATGGAAATGTTGGAAATTAAGTTAGTTGGAGTGGAGTCATTGGAAAAAACAGCAACAGATTTTGGATAAACAGAAACCAGAGGTGTTGTGCTGCCTTGCACTTGTCATCACATCAAGTGGAAAAATGTTAGCAGATATACCAGAATTGAAAACATACATAAACTGTATTCTCTTTTGGTTTGTCATGAGTAAAAATAAAGAAGCATCTGAGTTTCTTTGTTAAAACACGCTTAAAAGGTGTGCCTAAATACACTCACATAAATATTTCGCCCAAATTTAAAGATGTACAATTTTATTACACAACACATTCACATTTACTTTTTTTCCTAGATCGTTTTAATGAATACATAATAAAAAATAAACATTACATGATGCATATTCATTAAATTAATTAAGCATTTTTATTTCAAATACATAAAGATTATTGTTTGAATTCCATAGATCTGATAATTATGCAATTCAAACAAATAAACTTTATTAGTATGTGTAAACTTGTGTAAAAAGTTATAGATTATTCTTCCATTTACCCAGTACAATAAAACCAATCATTTGATTTTTTTTATCTTTGTTATCTTATAACATTTTCTAGATTGATTTAATATTTCACAAAGATGAAAACATTTTTATTTCTTTACAAAGTGTATTTTAATGTCTGGTCTCAACTGTATAAGACCAAATTGTCAAGAAAATATCTAAAAGTAGTAATGACTCTCGTTCCAATCTTTCTGTTTCATTTAAAGGTGTTACAGAAAAGGGTATCAGTATCATGAAATAAAATGCTACTTGTTTATTTTGTTTTCATTTTTGGTGTAACTGCAATACTTGGTGGTGTTTATTTTAGAACTTTTAACTTTCAGCAGAGATTTGTGATGAAATCTTAAATAAAGTGACGTAATATTTAAAGTCTGTATGTTCTTACACAACATTTTTTTTCTTTTCAAGTCCAATGTAACTTGGTTTTGGAGGGTGGGCATTATAAGCTTATTGCTTCTGCAAATACACCCTTTCAGACAGTTTTTTAAATTTATGTTACAAGGACATATACTGTCATTTATTGTATACCTGTGTGTGTTTCTGAAATAAAGATGAAAGAGATGAGCATTTCTGTGATTTCCTTGAGAAGTTTATTTTTCTTCTGCACTGCACAATTACAGTTTAGATTAATTAAAAGTTACATACATTGCCCACATTTTTTTGGTTTATGATGGTTGTTTGAACAAGTAACCAGAGACAAAGAAAAAAGTGTATTCTAACCAATGATCACTGAAGAAAAAAAAAAAAGGAGTAAAAAATACTATTAGCATGGGTCCAGGATTCATCAGAGCACTTTAACCACTAGATGGCACTATATAATGCAATGTGACCTACACATGATTTAATAGCCTTAAATTCTATTAAGTAGGTGCTTGGAATAATTTGGAAACGCCACATATTTTTACACTTTATTTTGCAAAGGAATATGATGACAATTTACTTTTTTATTTATTAGTCACGAAAAAAACTAATTTCATATGAACTTTGATTTCAATATTTTGATCAAATGACAGTATCATCACATTGCTCCCTAATTATCTATGAGGCATTTGCTTTCTTTGGCTAAAATGTTTATGGCACCAGTGTCAAATGAGCTCCCAACTTCTCTGTCACACCCCTGTTATGAATAAAGACACACCAACACATTGTATTTAACTTAAACATGGTGTCATCTAAGCTGTCTGAGATAGTTAATCTTATGGGGAGCATCACCATGCAGTTTGTGGATTAAATTTGCATTTCCATCAGGACTGGAGCAAAGATTTAATCATTCCTCGGTGTACCAAAGCAAAGATGTTGTTGAGGTCGAATGTTGCCAGATTTGAAGTTAATCTTCAGGACGTATCCATGTTTGGAGATCAACGGCTTGGCTGTGCCCTCAATTGAGCGGCTGTGTGGGGTGGAGGTGGTGGTGGTAGTGGTGGGGGTATTCAGCAGTGTCAAATCAGCCAAAGGCACAGGCAGTAAGAGCAGAAACCAGGCAGACTTGATTTCACAATAAAAGCCCAAATATAGAGATTAAACTGAGCAATGATAGAAATATGCTTTAAAATAGTTCAATATAAACCCCAAAAAATAGAGATAAAAACAAGGTTAGAACATCTCTGTCTGAATTCCAATATACAGATCAGGACAACAAAAGAAAAATTAAGAAATGGAACATTTACATGTTTAGAAAAAAATTAAATAGTGATATTAAATAATTCTCAGTAAGAATCATGAATTTCATTTTTTGTAGTAATATTGTTATATTTTTACATTTTATTTTGAAAATTGCTGAGAGAAAGGGTTTTCTGTTCTTGCATAATTGACAGAGAGAGCACAGTGCATCGTCCTCCTCCTCTGTTGCAGTTTACAACTCAAGTGTGCACTGGAAAAACATAAGAATTAAGCTTTGATAATGTCTCTGGGAAGTCATATAATGCAGGAATATAACTAATTTTAGAATGGGAAACTGGGAGTCTTTTAATTAGTGGCAACTGCTGCCAAAGTCTCAGATACATGTTTTTAAAATATTTGTTTTGTTTTTGTTTTTACAATGTGTGAGGGATGGATGTGGGATGGATTCCAGTTTCTTTTTGCCATGGATACAAGGACTGGCAAGTTATCAGCATGAATTAAGGAGGACAAAAAAAAACTTCATCTCAATGTTAAATTCAAATTTGGAGGAATGACCATGGTGAAAAGGACGGGACTGGTATTTTCACTGGTTTACTTTATGGGATGGCTTTGGCTCACTTCTCAGCAGGTCCTAAGAATTGGTAAGTTAAAAAGAGTCATTTTTGAAAAATAATCTCGGATATTAGCCCTATGTATTTTGCTCTACATTATTTCCTAGGGAATGAAATACATTTTGCTGCATTATTATCATGCTTGTTTTATAAATGAGAAGAAGGTCAAATACCAATAAAAATGTTTGTACAATTTTATTTCAGGGAGGATGGGGAAAGATTCTAGCTACTTTTAACAGTAACCAGAAATTTACATTTTATAGTCATAAAAATATGGAACTGGAAGAGATTGCATCACATTAAAATGAATGTCTTTGCATCCTAGATTGAGAATGTTGGATAACCAGCAGTAGGTTTGGTCTGAAAATTCAAATATTCAATACAGATATTTTTCCCCACAGTGATTCCAAAGAGACGTTCATACATTATGCTTATAAACATCACATTGTCTAATCTCTTTTCCTCATGTTGATTCAGTTGTTTTCAAGAAGCAATTGTTTTTCTTTTGTTTTATTTCAAGCTTAAAAATCCACTTTGGTTTGTTAATTCCCCTCCCTCTCATATGCCATCATTTTGACAATATCAGTAAATTGAAAACTTAGCAAAACATTACATGCAACTTGAAATATATATTTTTCATGCAAATACATTTTATAGCTTATTGTACAAAAGACACGATAACAGTGTAAGCAGCAAATAAAATGCCTAAAGTTGATCATAATGAAACCAAGAGACAGCCTAAGGTTGTATGAGGACCTAAGCAGGGTTTTATTTGGGGCCACACATCCAAATCAACATAATCTCACTTCTCTATGTTACCTTCACATGCAGCCAAACATTAAAAGCGTTTACCCAGTTGAAGTGTGCAAGAAATGTTTTTCCAACTCAGACGAAAACAAGCTAAAATTATTGACCTTAATTAAATTGCTAGCATTGTTTACAAATAATGATAATATACATATCCAAGTGGACTAACACCTCATTTAACATTTGCTGTGATAATTCTTTTTTTTTTTTATGTTTAACATAGCGCCCCTAGGCTCTCAAGGGGCCCTAAACTGCTACAAAGTTCACTTTTACTGGGCAAAGTTGCTTCAAACTCTTTTAGCCCTAAGTGAATCTTTTTGCTCCTGTTTTTAATTATCCCCTTTGATTTCTGATGTAATCCCTTAACAATGTGCTGCTGTTTGCAAGCAAATTAAAGTATTCTGTTTCGTTCTTTTTTTCCCCCTTTCTCATTAGTTTTGTGTTCCTCCCATGGGTTAGAAGATTGCATCATAATACAGCTTTTTAAAATTTAGGCCTCGGGACTCCCTGCTCTACTTCTATTGCCACAGGCGCTTCTAGCATTTTTCCGAAATTCTTTAATTCTTATTACTTTAATATTGTTAATTGCCTAGTTGCATAACTATCATGGCTGTCAGGCCATTGCCATCACTCTTTTTTTCCATCTGAGCTCTGTATTGTATTAATCTCACTCAATCAACTATCATTCTCAGAGGTCACCTAATCTTGGTCATTTTCTGCATGACCCTGGTATGTCCTAATCTCTCCCATATGGTGTGTGGCTCGACTCAATTAACATTTTAATATCTTGGCAAGCGTTTATATACTAGAGCATGACGGGCTTTTACTCTTTTCATTGGGATTGGTAATAATGGTAAATCTTTGCCCCCAAGCCCTTAAACAACTAACACTAATCTTCTTTATGCAGAAAAGTCTCTTCCCCAAATATGGTACTTAGGCAGCAGCTAAATCTCATCACCAGGGAGAGCGGAGGCAGCAGCTTGTGGTTTTCACTATATTTCCTGGTTTGTTAGATTCATTTTTTCGGATTCTTGTATGCATTATGTAGATGATACATGATTTGCTCATTTATGGGGATAATATTTTCGCTTCAGGGCTTGCATGCGACTATCTTGTACACAAAGAAACCTCAGTGCTCCACATCAAACGAGCAAACTAGACTGTTAAGGACCTCCTCTCTCATTCACAGTCTGGCATGAACCCATGTTGGGATGAAGGGATGGGGAGGGGGAGGTTGGACTGGGTACCAGCCCAGAATGGTGAGGGGAAGAAAAAGCAACACTATGTCATTGTTTTTTTCTGTTTAAAAGACTCCTCTTCAAGTGCTTCATCTAAGTCAAACACACAAATATGAAAATCAAGATATAAAATCAAACTCCTTCCTTAAATTTAATTTACAAATATTGTGTTGCATTCATTATTTGTTCCATTAAGAAAATAATTGAAAGTAAAAAGATCTTAAATATATTTTTTTAAGTCATTAATGGCAGCATTAACATAAAATATAACTTTTCCAGTTACTCCTAATGTTGAGACTCCAAAGAGGGATAATTTAACCTATATTTAATTTTGGAGGCAGTAGTAGAGATGGACAGTTGTCATATTTCGTATTGTTATTGTGCAAAAATAAAAAATAAAAATGATAGGAATGTGTTACTTAGTGATAATAACTATAATGACAGCTACTGTTTCAGTGTATTTTTTTTCTACTATTTGAAAAAAAATTTTACACTACTGGTTTTACACAGATCATTCTATTCAATTCAGTTTATTTATATAGCGCCAATTCACAAGAAATGTCATCTCAAGGCACTTTATAGTTCATCAGATCATACATTCAAACTGATTCAAAGTTTTCTATCTAAGGAAAACCACCTCATTGCATCGATCCATGTTGATGGAGTACAGTATGTGACTGAAACATTTATTCTGTACTGTAAGCAGGAGATGTCACGTTACTTAATGTTTACAGGAATATCATTTTTAGCATTTAGATCTGAAAGTGTATAGATATATATATATATCTATTGCTAAAGGACCTAAAACAATTTTATGATCACTTTAACGATCACCTCAATATATACCATAAATGTGATACAATTATAAATCCGTGCCACCCATTAATGCCCACAATACACAAGTAGGCCTAACTGGAACCTAGATTTATAGAGTTGAACTTAGTCTTAATATGTTTGAATCTAAAATAGGTCAGAACTGTTGATAATCTTTGCTGCTGCAGCCTTGTTATCCTTCTGTCTCTTTTCTTGGTAATAACTTGCTGAGAAAGGGAGAAAACCGTTCCATGTGTCAACTGTAAAGAAGCTGTTTAAAATATTGATTCCCTATCTTCTTCCTGCCTATACAGATAATATATATTAGCCCATTTATATATATTTTTTTCCATTAACTGAACAAAGACTTCACTGTGCAATGATCAGTTGGCCAAGTATTGAATCTTTTCTTTAATCAACTCTGATTGGTGAACGTTAGCATTGGTAATTTTTGAATTGCAAAAGCAAATTGGAGCAATTTTAGTAAAAATATGGTCTAATGAGTACATTATCAGGTACTAAAAAATCTGAAATTGTGTTAGGAGATTATAGTTAATAGCATATTTATTTTTTATATTTAGTATGTTTAAATTTCCCAGATCCTAATAAATGCAATAGAATTCCTATCAAACATTCATAAATGTATATATTCTCAAAACAATTAGTTTCTAAATCAGTAGCTACACGTCACAAGATAGAAAGATTAACATCTCTTCTATTCAAGTTGATTGTTTGATCTGGTGTCACTTGTCCTAAATCTTTTCTCACAGCACTTTAATAACTGCATAAACTTTTGTTTACTCTGACATATGTTTGCATATTGTTTATTGTGACAAACTGTAAAATGTTTGAGCTTGTTTTAATCAGTTGGTGTTGGGAAGGATTTCTATAACACAAACAGATATTTAGATTTTTTGTTTTTTTGCATTGACCCACATTAAAGGCAAGTGATTTCCAGATATGATAAACACCTTCTGAACTCCTCTCTGCACATTGCAAATCTTCTCTTATGAATTCAGAGGCTGTGATGAAGTGATTCTGCAGCATATGCTTATTCAGTCTCGTTGGTACCCATGATAGCATAAAGAAGGACCGAATTATTTGTGGTTAATGGAAGCAAAATTATCGGTGAAGTCTAATGATTTAATGCTCTACCTGCTTTTTTTTCCCTCATGCATGTACGCTTTTTTTACCAAAAGCATTGCAAAAAAAAGTGGAACTCATGCTTTACTACAGAAGCCATCAACTTTGACCACAGCAAAGCAGCTTAAATCTAGTGCATAATATAACTTTCTGGTAGTAAGTCCAACCATCTGTTTATGAAGTTTTTTCATAATGTAGATGTAAGATTTTCTGCAAGGTGGAAATGTTTTCTGCATATAGACTGATGCAGAACAAGGTTGATTTTTTAGCCCAGCAATTATGCAGAGGACAAATAACCATGGCTCTTAACATGCTCTTCAAATCATGAAACTCATTATACTTAGCATGAAACTTCAAGTGGAAATGGAGAAAAAAAAATATTATCTTCTATTTCTGTGCTTTTCAGCAAAGCTTCAGAGAGGAAATGAAAGGGAAGAAATCATATATTTGTCCTTCGTTGAGGATATATGTATGCTTGAACAGATCATGTTGAAATGTTTAGGCTGTAGTTTACTGTATCATCTCAATTTGGTAATATTTTTTTTTCACATTCAGTTATTTGGCTCAAATGTAAGGGAAACCTTTTAAATTGAATGTGAATGAGTGAATGTGAAAACCAGCAGCTATTTTTACTCCTTGCTAATACTGAACAGCCTGTTTTTTTTACATGCTGCTCTGATGCGAGGCAAAATCCTGCTGAGGGGCTGCCACTTGGATTGTTTTGTTTCTGGAGGGATATTAAAGCTGCAGCCTTGGCATTCTCGGTGAACAAAATAAACCAGATGGTCGAAACAGGCCGATTCCTCATTTTACATATAAGGAAATAATATCTTGGATGGAATATACCCCCTCATCTTATTTAGAGGATGATGGTTACAGAATGTGTTTCTGAGAATGGTATATTCCAATGGACAGAATGAAGGAGTTTAACAGATCCCAGCAGCTGCTCGCTGAGGCTTGGTGACCATAATTAGGATTGGCACTTTCCAGCATGCTTTTAGGGACCAGGGAGTCTGGACAAGGCTCTCTCAGTTTGGGGTTTGAGGCTATGCTATACCAAAGAAAAAGGTCATTCACAATCAGGGATCTCAAGGGGAGCATTTTAAAGGACTCCCTCCTAACAAAATCAATTACAATTTCACAGGCAATTCTATAAGAGTGTTTACCAGAGCAATAACCAATTATTTTGAGTGTCCTTTTTGCTAAAGCAAGGCAATTCTCAACAACACTGCAATTTTTATTATTATTACAAACTGACTAATCAGAACTTTAAAAACTTTAATTACATATAGTCCTTGTTTTATTGTGAATAGGCACTTTTATTAGAGTTATGAATGTTATTAGATTTACTGGCACAGGTTCACACGTTCCAAACATTAATGTTGATTCTGATGATTATTGCTTAAAGACATAAAAAAATGTTTTTTTAGAAAAGAGGAATGTTACACTGTAAACCCGGATAAGTAGAATGTACTTAAAAAAATCAAGGTAACTCGTTGCCTTAAAAAATTTAAGTAATGTGGTATTAGTTGTATGAGTGCAGTAAACTATGTTAAATGTACTTGAGCACCTAATGGATTGGAATAGAATATTTAAGTTGTATTTACTGGTAATCAAGTTGTAGTAACTGACGATATGTAGTTGGAGCAACAGCTTAACACCTGTCAATTAAACTTAGCTTGTTAAGTAGGCATTACTGCATTTTAGTTCAATTCAATTGTGTATTCAAATTGACCAAACTTATATTTTTTAGTTCACAAAACTCAAAACGTGTTAAATTAATAGAGCTGTACAAAATACATTTCACTTCAACTTTTTATTGTTTTCATTGAACATTTTATTTGTATCAACAAAAGAAAATTCAAAGCCCAAAAGATTTTAAATGAGCAGATCTTGGATCTTACATGGCAAGCTGATTTTTAAGTGTTTGAAGTTTAGGCCTCAGATCTGTCTTACCCAAGTTAAGAAGTACCTGCTGAAAAAAATCAAAGGTGTTCTTCATGTACTTTGGGTAGCTGAGATGGAGTGCATAGGTAAGTCCAAAGACCGTGTACATGGCCTGCGGAAGGCTCTCAACTTCCATCACTACATTTCCCTCCAGGATAATTCCCACTGAGGATACATTATGGTGAATGGACTGCTTGTGTGGAGTTATATTTTCTTGTTCATTGCGGAGGACCCCCACAGGAACATTGTTGTGCAAACTTTCTTCATCATTGTCCTGAAAGAAATAACAGTACATGACTTTGTTAACATCTTGCAGTCAACAGCCTTTACTGTTATGCAGCCCTGTATAGAGTTCACCCCCTGCCTAGTTCAGAAATTAGTGCAAAAGGAGTTAAAAAATGATAAGAGGCACATGATTAGGGTTGGGAATTGAAAAGATTTTCATGATTCCGATTCCCTTTTCGATTCTATGAAACGATTCGATTCTTAATCGATTCTTTTTTCGATTCCAATTTGGGGGAAAAAGGAGAACAAACAATTTGATTATCAGAATCAACTTTGTTTACTTAACTATTGCACAATCTTACAAACTCAAAAAGATCAAGATGTCCACAGGAAATGTGAAACTGGAGTAACATCTGTGTTTAAATGAAAAATGAATACAAGAACAAACTTAATAACCAACAATGTCTAATAACAAATGATGGGATAATAACCTATTTTAAATAACAAAAAATACTAATTATAAAACAGTAGTAGGGAAAATTAACAGTTCTTTTGCAGAAAGATGAGCATATCTGCTTTTTCTGGAAGGATACGGGATCTTTCAGCGCTTATGGTGTCTCCAGCCGTGGAGAACACCCTCTCAGATGGGGTGGAGGAAGCCTGCACACAGAGGTAGTTTTCAGCCAGTCCAGATAGCAAGGGCAGCGTATCTTGCTTGTTCCACCACCACAGTGTGGCGCTATCCCTGCAGGGGATGGAGGGCAAGCTTTTATAGAGCTGGATTTCCTGATCTACCCTCTGGGCTAAGGAAAGACGGGGCTTTGATTCACAAAGTGACCGCAGCACGTTGTCTTCCTCCTCGAATAGTTCTTCCAACTTGCGTAACTTGCGTAACTTGCGTAAGTTGTGTAACTTACGTAAAAAACGTGACGTAAGTCGTGCTCCCCAGAGCCGGCGCTCTCGGCTCTGGTGCTGCGGGAATCGAAAAAAGAATAATTCAGCGAGCTGCCAAACGATGCCATGGAATCGAAAAATACGGAACCGGTTCTGAACAGGAACCGGTTTTCGATTCCCATCCCTACACATGATACAGTTTTGGATGGTGCCTTTTTATGTATGCATACAAATCACATCAACATAAATTAAAAAGAACCAGTTAAACAATCATTTCCTTCTGTGGAGTAAGGAAAATTACAGTTAATAGAGTAAAGCTTCTTAAAGTAACTGAAAAATAGCTTTTCTAACCAAGCAAGATAACTAACAAGCTAACATTAGCTAAGTAGCCTTTGCTAAGTACTGTAGCAAAACAAGAGATTAAACTTACCGTTTTGTGGCTGAACTCACTTCATTCACCGAGTGCTTTAAATCTCTGTGGAATGACTTCCTTGTTATGAGTTGTTGAAGATCTCAATAACGCTGTCGTCTGTTTTGTCTCAAAATGCTTCGGAGTTCCTCAGTGCCAGCTTTTCTATTTCACTCGCTCAAAACTGGTCTAAACCGGATTTTTCGCGGGCAGGTGGATGACGTGAGAGGCAAACTAATGATATTGAGTTGTCTGAGCTCAAATACATAATTACAATAAGCTAGATCATTGGAAAGTGGTGTTTACTCAGAAAAAATAGTTAATATAAAGAATTTAGTGATACTAACTTAGTTTGTTTAAGTCCAAACCATTGACTGTACTTAAAAATATAATTACACTGAAAAAGGACATAAAAAAGTTCAGCTTAATTGAAATAAACAAGTAATGTCAGTAAATTAGACCTCTCTAAGTACTATGAACTCAGTTTCTTTGAGTACAAACAAAATCTGGGTTTACAGTGTACATTTGACCTATGAGTGTGTGTATATATATATATATATATATATATATATATATATATATATATATATATATATATATATATATATATATATATATATATATTTAGATAGATAGATAGATAGATAGATAGATAGATAGATAGATAGATAGATAGATATGTAAGTATATATAGATATAATATATGTATATAATTAGCTCACTACAAAGGATTTACCATACAGAATTGTTACAATGCTGAAAGGTAGGGGGTGGGGCTTAGAGTGGTGATGGAGGTACTCAAATGCTCTTACATTTGATAAGAGTTAAATGGCTGCGCCTGACTTTGGACTTTATTAAATACAATGAACCAACACCAGCAGATGACATAATCCCCAAAACACCACAGACTGGGGAGACATGACAATAGATTTAACAAAACTTGGATACCGGACTGTTTGCAAGCACATTAAAGTATTCTAATCACTAGACTCTGGGATATTTCTATTAAAGTAAATGCAAAATACTCTTCTTCTGATATTGCCTTTGGCCCAGGAGAAACTAACACAGAGAAAGGAACAGTTTGTGTTTGCTTGCTCTTAAAGCATATGCTAGAGCTGCAGTTCACACCCTGAGAATCTTCATCCTAACTCTTTTGTGGGCTTTGCCTCACAATCCTCCTAAAGGATGTTGGTATAAAGTCTTTTTTCCCCTTTATTCAACTTTTAATTTTTATAGTTTACTTTGAAAAACTGATTTTCCTATTATTGCGTAGGCTCTAACAGATTGTTTCTCTGTTAAACTCTTTTTGAATATAAAAAAAACAAACTGTAATGTTGGGTTTTTAGGTGTTTTAGGTGTCCACACCATAAACAAGTGAAATGTAACACTGCATTTGATGAATCCATATTATTTTTTTTAGATGTAATTTTATATGACATTCTAATATAGTAAGATGCATTCAGGGATGGTGTCTTTTCACAGACTCTCATTTATAGGTTTTTATCTTTTAAAATACTTACTTTCAAGAAGCAATAACAAACCAGCATTTTCCTGGACTTAATCCCAATGTTTTTCTATGAGCTTTATTCTACACTTTTTTGTGTAGTAACAATGGCTGGCTCGAGTTGTGTATGTCTATACTGCCAGCTGTGGAAGGGCAGCCATGTTTCTGGGGCAGCAGGCTGGATTAAGATTTGGATAGTTTTCAGTGTTTTTTTTTTTTTTAACCTAACACTGGATCAACGCCCTGAGGCAGTGGAACACATTGTGACTGTATCTGAAAGATGGTGATAAAGAAAACCTTAATAAATATGCAGCAAGGATGATCTAAATTAGGAATATATATATATATATCATATTAAATGGTTATGTATAGGGAAGAATAACTTAGGTGTGGGATGTTTAGGTTGTTGGGAGAAAGTGGAAAGTGAAACAATGCAACATAAAACTCATTGTTGGTTTTTTTCCACTCAAAGCTCTCAGGGTGAATTTTTAAACACTGTTTATCTTATAAAAACAAGATCCAGATTCTATCAAAATTGTTTATTTAAAATAAAAAAGTATTATATGTATAAAAATTTTACTCTAATCAGCAGTATCGGAAATTTTTTATTTAAAGTTTTTTACTTTGCATATTTGATTTGCGTAATAACAGAAGTCACCGTTTGCATACTCGAGTGAGAACGTGCATCCCGACCATGGGTTTGACATTCCCACAATGCTGCCAACATGACTAAATCCAGTATCTGCCATGACAGGCAGGGGTTTAAAGCTCGAAAGGATAAAACAGAGAAACATTTTAGTTATATGTTTAGCTTTCCTGTTATCTCCCAAAGTCTCCATTTGGAGCTAGGAGTTTGTACAGTTAATATGCTTCCATAAAAAAAAACATAGCTTACATACTTAGCTGTTCCATATGAGTGTTGTTATTGCTGCAAACTTAGAGCTTTTCTTTGATTAGAAATTGTTTAGTGGTGCTTTCTTATTCCTAAGAAAAAAGTATTATACCTCTCATTGCCTTGGAGTTTTTTTGCTTTATTAAGAACCAGGTCAAAGGTCAGCAGTCTCAGAAAAGACACGTAGGCTTCCCTTCTTTGGGGGAAGCCAGAGTTGTTCCAAGGACAGCCAAGAGATGTAGTCTCTCCAGAGTATCCTAGGTCATCTCCTGGGCCTCCTTTTAGTGGGACGTACCTGGAATACCTCCCAAGGGAGGCATCCAGGGGGAAACTGAAGCAGATCCTAAAGCTTAGCTGAAACCTCTCAATATGAAGAAGTGGAGACTCTACTTCAAGCTTCTCCCTCAAAGACTGGATTAAGGAGCTCAGACCGGCCACACTGCAGAGGAAGCTTGTTTCAGTTACTTCTTTTCAGAATCTCGTGATTTAGTCATAAACCCTATTTAATAATCATAGGATAGGGCAGGAAGGAACATAGACTGACCGGTAAATCGAGAGCTTCACCATTCAGCTAAGCTCTCTCTCCATCACAATGGTGCCGTGCAGCTTCCTCATTACACCAATCTGCTGATCTCTCGCTTCATTCTCCCTTTACTTGTGAACAAACCTCCAAGATACTTCAGCTCTTCCAATTGAGGAAGCCTTGCAATGTTACAGGTGCAAAAGGGAAACGTAGATGTTAGATTATTTTTAACCTGCTAAATCACCAGTGAGTGTCTGCCAAGATGAAAATCATCTAATTCCTGAGTGTTTACTGCTTTTCTAGACTGCTGTAAAATATTAAAGCACAACATTTAAAGCACAGTTGTACCAGACATACAGCAAGTAGATCACTTTCAAGGCTGTTCAAATGTATGATACAGTGCTTTGTGACTATTTGAGGTTGTATAATGTAACAATTAATTTTCCATTTGAACTACTAAATAAATGTTTTACTTTATTCGTTTCTTTGTTCATCTAATTATCTGTAGATTCTTTTGTTTAATGTAAAACCGATTTAAAAGACACTGAAGGAGATTCCAAACTTCAAAATCCTTGCTTTGTTATACTGGCTGAAATGTTAGAATTCAAGATGTTTCATTTCTTTCACTAGACTGCGATTAAAATCATGTTTGTCATGTTGACCTCATCCAACCCTCCTACACGTTTGTTAAAGCCATTGTGTCAGTTTGTGAAAATCAGGTTATGTAAATAAGCTCAAGCCAGATAGGGTCAAATTCTGTGCTGAGTGAAACAAAATCCAGTTATCTCATGCAGGTCCCTTAGTACAGATTATATGGCAAACATACACACCACACTGAACCATTAACTGTAAAAATTCAGTTAAAAACCAAGTAAAAGAGCAATCGAAATGGTACTTATTATATGTTTTTGTTAACAATGATTAGATTATGAAGTCTTTATGATAAGATTCTGAATCCACATTTTATTTCTTATAGGGGGCATCTTCGAGACCCTTGAAAATGAGCCTATAAGCGTTGAAGAACTAGCCTTTAAATTTGCTGTAACCAACATAAACAGGAACCGGACCTTAATGCCAAACACCACGCTGACCTACGACATCCAGAGAATAAACCTATTCGACAGTTTTGAAGCCTCCAGGAGAGGTAAGGACCTTCATTCATTTCTAAACCTTTTGATAGTATAAAACACACATAAATAGTAAGCTTGATTGTCAGTTGTTTGTTTCCATTCATTCATCTAGCATGTGACCAGTTGGCACTGGGAGTTGGGGCTGTGTTTGGTCCATCTCACAGCTCATCTGTCAGCGCAGTTCAGTCTATCTGTAATGCACTGGAAGTCCCTCACATCCAGACTCGCTGGAAACACCCCTCAGTGGACAACAAGGACAGCTTCTACATTAACCTCCACCCTGAATATACCTCTATAAGCAGAGCCGTGTTGGATATAGTGCAGTTCTACAAGTGGAAAGCTGTCACTGTAGTCTACGAGGATGCAACTGGTGAGTGAAAGTTAGATTTACCAAAACATCACACAAGATTAGTGTTAGACTTAGGCAGGAACCTAAAAGTGCGAAGCTGTAAATGATAAAATAAACTCCTGAGTGAAAGGATTTATGTAACTTATCAAGAAAACATGTACCCCTTGTACCTTTTCATATTTAGTTAAATTGCAACAACAACATTTCTAAATACTAAACTGTGAAAGAAAAGGCATGGTACCATTTTAGGGCTATACCACGACATGCCTGCCAACCTAAACTGATAGAAAAGGCAAGAAGAGCATTAGGATCACATGCAAGATGCCAATTAGAACTATCTTTACAATTATGTATTCCTTGTGTTTGCCAACAAAATCTCAATAACACAACAAAAAATTTGAGGTTCTATTTTGATAAAATGCAAAACTGTTCACAGAGAAAACTTAATCAAGGCAGTTCAGATAAATGAAACAATAAATCAAAATTGGCAGTTATTTGTTTATAAAAAGTTGCTACAACACCTGCAGCATTTGTATGATGGTGGGCTACTTGTTAACTTACTCAATCAAGTTACAGACTATATTAAAAAGCTTTACATTTTTTAAAATGCTTACAACCCACTTCAGTAGCTAGACATATATTTTTGCACAATCAGAAAAAAAGATCCAACATTTAATTCCATCTGTTTATACAGTTACCATTGTGTGCAAGTTCTTTACCTGATACACAACAAAAATGTATTGAAATAAAAAAAATATTGAAACTAACAGGCTACTAACTTTAACACAAAGACTGACTTATCCAAAAAATTTATTTTTGGAACAGTTGCAGTTTATTAACAATTCCATCCAATATCCATCAATATGAATATTGTGACCTAAAAATATTCTTTTTCCTAAAAAGAATTTCCCAAATGGCTTTTTTTATCACATCATCTAGGGGTTGAGATCACCAAGTAGTACCTTATCTTAATTTATTATTATTAGCATTTAAATACCTTCTCAATAAAAACTTCAGCATCTTTAACTACTGATGGGTTGTCATTTAAATTCATCCACTTCAACATCAATTGGATCTTTTACTAAAATATCAATGAAAGATAGAAAGTGTTAAAATAATTGATCCAAACAATTCCTAATTTCTGCCTGATCTGGTTGCTGTTGCGGCAGGCCTTTGGGTCATTTAGCTGCTTCTTGATGATCCGATCATTCAAAGGCCACTTCAATCAGACTCAAAGCAGTTGAAAACTAGGACCCATACTAATATATTCGTTTGAGAAAAGAAAAAAGGGTGGGGAGTGGAGTGGGGGGATTAAAATACACAGTATATCATCAGATTTTAAAGTAATGGTGTTGGGTTGTCCTGTATATGATTTGAGAAATAGCAATTCACTTACAAAACGTCCAAGCTACATAACAGTTACAATAGTGGTGAGTGAAAAATCAGATTAAAATCAGACAGAAAAAGTGCTGGTAAATAAAAGATTAAATATTTAAAAAAAGATACAGTGGCAGAGGAGTGCAATTGCACTGTAAATATACACAGCTCAAAAAAATACAGAAAACCCTTAACCAACACATTAAACCTAATTTTAATGAAACTTCTATGAAATCAAACTGCCCTTGTAGAAACCAACACTAATTGACAATCAATTTCACATGGAAATGGAATAGAAAATAAGTGGAAATATAGGCAATTAGCATGACACACTCCATAAACTAGTGGTTCCGTAGGTGGGGACCACAGACCAGTTCTCAGTACCTATGCTTTCTGGCTGATGTTTCGGTCACTTTTGGTGGTGGTGTTTTCACACTTATGGTAGCATGAGACAGACTCTACAACCCACACCATTGGCTCAGGTAGTGCAGCTCATCTAGGATGGTAGTACATCAATGCAAGCTGTGGCAAGAAGGTATGCTGTGTCTGTCAACATAGTGTCCAGAGGCTGGAGGTGCTACCAGGAGACTGGCCAGTATACCAGGAGACATAGAGGGGGCTGTAAGAGGGCAAAAACCCAACAGCAGGAGTGCAATCTCCACCTTTCTGAAAGGAGGGAGGACCACTGCCAGAAACCTTTTCTAAACAAACCTTTTTCCACATAGCTGCAAAACGCCCAAGTCCTTCGTGCAGATTTTGGCATGAGGGAGCCAGCATAACCATGTCATCTACAAACAGCAGAGACAAAATCCACTTATCCCCTTATCAGATCACCTCCGGCCCTTGGCTGCACCTAGAAAACCTATCCTAAAATGAAATAAAATAATGAATATAATCAGTAACAGAGGGCAGCCCTGCCGGAGTCCAACATGAAAAGTGAACAGATCAGTCTTAATGCTGACCAAATTCCAGCTCCACCTGTACAGAACACGGATGGTCTAGTTAAGCGGTCCCGTCTTCATACACCTGGAATTCCCTCCACAGGGCACCATGTGGGACACAGTTAAATGCCTTCTCTAGGTCTAAAAAAAAACATAAGGACCAGTTGGGTGATTTATTAAGCACCCTAAAGCACCCTGCAGAGGGTGTAGAACATCTCCAGTGTACCAGGGCAGAAGCAAAAACCACACTGCTTCTCCTGAAGCCAAGGTTCGACAATCAACAGGAATCTCCTCTCCAGCTCCCTGGCATAGACCTTCCCGGGGAGGCTGAGAAGTGTGATCCCAGTATAGTTAGAACACACACTCTAGTCCTCCTTTTTATGCAGGGGAACCACCACCCCTGTCAGGAGGAGACTGTTCCTGACCTCCATGTTGAGGAGGTGTGTCTGCCACAACATCTAGGGGTCTACGGTAGAGTCCTGCAACGGGTCGGGTACCCGCGGGTCCCCGACGGGTCACCCGCTAAAATGCTCTTTTAAGGGTGAAAAATACATAAATAAAAATAAACGGGTCGGGCGGATATTTTTTTAGTGCGGGCGGGTAGTTGATTATTTTTTTTTTATGCGTGTGTGTTGTTATGGACATCAGAAATGTTATATTAATCAGGCACTGGGGTCACCCTTGTTGTAGCTTAAAGCCCTGCAGGCAGTGTGGGCTTCCCTCCAAAAAGGCCACAGTCAGTGCATACACGTCTGCTGCAACGTTAATGGCGCTGTTCTGCAGCGCAGCGTACTATAGCCTATTACTTGATGTGTTAACGGGTAAGGTTGAGGGTTAAATATCAACGGGTCGGGTTCGGATTTGAATTGAAGACATCTGCGGGTGAGGGGTCGGATTCGGTAGTCATCCTAATGGGTTCGGGTGGGTGCCGGTTGATAAAACTCGACCTGTGCAGGACTCTAGTCCGGTACAAATCTCATCTTCCCCGGAAGCCTTGCCAGTGTGAAGTTTTTTGACCTCCTAAATTACTTCAGCCTGGATGATGAACAAATCTTGCTCCGAGCACCCCATCTCTTCTTCCACAATGGAAAGTGAGTCAGCCTGATTAAGGAGATCCTCAAAGTATTCCTTCTACCATCAGAGGAAGACCTCGTACAGGGTCAGCAGCTCCCTACTCCCACTGAGAACATTGTTAGCAAAGCAAAGCTTCCCAATCCGGAGGTGCCTGAACGTTTGTCAGAGTTTCTTTGAGGAAAAACTATAGTCTCTTTCCATGGTCTCCAAAAACCTCCCCCTCTCCGCCCGACTTTGTGCCTTTGAGACCACCAAGGCATTAGGACACTTGGCCTCACTTACGTGCTTTGCTGCCTCAAGAGCCTCACAAGCCAATGAGACTTGGTAAAACTCCCTCTTAAGCTTGCCAGCATCCATTACTTCTGGTGTCCACAACTGAGTTTGAGGATTGTTGTGGCAACAGGCATCCCAGACCTTACGGCCACAACTATGGGCAGATGTATTGACAATTAAGGCAAATAACATGGTTCACTTAGACTCCATGTCCCCAGCCTCCTCTGCAATCTGGGAGAAGCTCTCCCAGAGGAGTTCAATACCCCCTAAGTAAAGGCTCGACCAGACATTCTCAATAGACCCTCAATACTCGCTTGGACCTATCAAGTTTATCCAGCTTCTTCCTCGTATCCAGCTCACCAACATACAGTGATCAGTCAACAGCTTTGCCCCTTTCTTCATCTGAATATCCAAGCTATATGGCAGAAGGTCATAAGATATGACTACAAAGTCAGTCATCAACCTCTGGCCTTGGGTGTCCTGGTGCCTAGTGCACCGATGGACATCCTTATGCCTGAACATGCTGTTCATTATGGACAATCCATGGCTTGCATCGAAGTCCAGAAATGAAACACCACTCCGGTTCAGAACTGGGGGTCCATTTTTCCCAGTCATGCCCCTTCAGGTCTCATTGTCCTTTTCCACATGGGTGAAGAAGTTCCTATTAGAATAGCCCAGTCATTATCAAAACCTAAATCTGTTTAAGAATCAGTGGCCCTCCTGCTTATGCTAGAGACTTACAGATAAATGTTCACTGGTGCTCTCCAATCTGACAGAGCATGAAACAATTTGCAAAGAGGAAAAAAACATATATTTTTCTAGATGTTTAAGGCTGAGTTAGGTTGCAACCCCCAAAGATTGCATAAATACAAATACCTTCCTAATTTGTTCAGGTTTTTATGAGTAAAAAGAATGTAAAAACTCAAACTTTCCAATTCAAAATAATGTAGTACTTTATGCAGGTGTATCAGGTAAAATCGGGATAGATAATTATTATGTACTGCTTGGTTTGGTTTCTGCTATGTGCAATAATAAAGCTCTTCTGTTTAAATTAAAGGTCTAATTCGTTTGCAAGAGTTGATCAAAGCTCCATCCAGATACACCATCAAAATCAAGATCCGGCAGCTTCCATTAGGCAGCAAGGATGCCCGTCCCCTGCTGAAAGAGATGAAGAAGGGGAAGGAGTTCTTTGTTATATTTGACTGCTCTTACCAAACATCAGCTGACGTTTTAAAACAGGTAAAGATATTTTATAGAATGGACAGATTTTATACACCAACAACATATCTAAACAACTTTTCCTTGGAAGGTTTAAATATTAGAGAAGCTTGCTGATGTTGTTTTCTGCAGTGCTTTGGGTTTAACATTGACTCTGAGCAGGATAAGACCAATTCTATTGCCTGCAGAAATCCTATTTCCTTTACTCAATCAAGAAAGAGACACTGCACAGATTAATTAGAGACAAAAGCAAATTGTGACATTTATTCACCGTGACCCACTTTAATACCAACTATACAAATAGCAGAAAATGAGAAAATCAAAGTAAATTAATGCCTCCCCAAAATTGGTGTTGGGGCTTTAAACTAAACCTTTATTCACACTGCATACCTTTAAAAAGTCCATCTGAAGGGAAAACTGAATACCTTTTTTTTCCTTTTCTGCTTAGATCATGTCTATGGGGATGATGACTGAATATTATCACTACTTTTTCACCACATTGGTAAGACAAAATGTGTCTGTCTGTCTGTGTACAGGATAATTGTCTATCTGTGTACAGGATAACTTAAAAAGTGTACGTACTAAATACATTTTTATCATGTCCCTTATGCCAAGGAACAGTTCATTAAGTTTTAATAATCCAGATTATAACCTGGATACAGTTTTTTTTAAAGATTCTCTCACATTGTGAGATAGGAAATTTTGCGGAACAAGCAATTCTCCACTAAACCATAGGGTGGCAGCATTGACAACTGCCAACCTCAGCATCGGACTCAATAAGTCTGGAGGTCTTTTACTGAACACAATGACACAAGGAAAGGGAATGTTGTTGGTGTGTTTGCAGGATCCAATTTAAAACTTGTGAACGGATTTTATGGGATTTTTTTTTACAACAGGTGTGCCTCATGCAAAAGAGCATAATTTATATAATTCATATTTGGCAATGATCCAGATCATCTGCAAGTTTTAGCTATAGGTGTAAGTCACAGTTTGGGGCAGAAATAGCTGCTTGGTAGAGGTCTGTGCTCTCCAAGTGCTTTTCTACTTCTATATGATTTTAACGTTAAGGAATGATTTTAACTGAATCCCTTTCCAGGCAAACATGTTTGGTAATTGCTGAATGTTTAGTTGCTCTTGACATAATTCAGTGTGGCTAACGGCTTACTCAAAGGTTTATTTCCCCTAATTTGTGCCACATTTATTCTGTATCTTTGATCTGGTTGTTAAAATTCACAGGACTTGTTTGCCCTTGACCTGGAACCCTACCGCTACAGTGGAGTCAACATGACTGGATTCAGACTGCTCAATGTGGACAATCCTAAAGTGGCTTCAGTGCTGGAGAGGTGGGCCATGGAGCGACTGCAGGCTCCCTCCAAAGTTGAGACTGGAATGATGGAGGGAATGATGACAGTAAGTTAAATATGACTAACATAAATTTACCTAAGCTCATAGATATGTCTAGCATGGTTTATATTGTCTAGCATTGAATAATAGTGACCAATACAGTGTTTTTCATTTTTCAAAACACAAATGGTATGAATACGTTTGAATTAAATGTGGATTCAGTAATCCAGCCAGAGTCAAAATTATACACACAAATTGAAATATATTCATAGACCTCCTACACATACTGTATGTAGTTCAATGCATTTAGCAAGTTGCAGAGAAACTGTACGTTTTTGTCACCATCAGCAAGATACACTATATTGCCAAAAGTATTTGCTCACCTGCCTTGACTCACATATGAGCTTAAGTGACATCCCGTTCCTAATCCATAGGGTTCAATATGACGTCGGTCCACCCTTTGCAGCTAGAACAGCTTCAACTCTTCTGGGAAGGCTGTCCACAAGGTTTAGGAGTGTGTTTATGGGAATTTTTGACCATTCTTCCAGAAGCGCATTTGTGAGGTCGCACACTGATGTTGGACGAGAAGGCCTGGCTCTCAGTCTCCGCTCTAATTCATCCCAAAGGTGTTCTATCGGGTTGAGGTCAGGACTCTGTGCAGGCCAGTCAAGTTCATCCACACCAGACTCTGTCATCCATGTCTTTATGGACCTTGCTTTGTGCACTGGTGCACAGTCATGTTGGAAGAGGAAGGGGCCAGCTCCAAACTGTTCCCACAAAGTTGGGAGCATGGAATTGTCCAAAATGTCTTGGTATGCTGAAGCATTCAGAGTTCCTTTCACTGGAACTAAGGGGCCAAGCCCAGCTCCTGAAAAACAACCCCACACCATAATCCCCCCTCCACCAAACTTTACACTTGGCACAATGCAGTCAGACAAGTACCGTTCTCCTGGCAACCGCCAAACCCAGACCCGTCCATCAGATTGCCAGATGGAGAAGCGCGATTCGTCACTCCAGAGAACGCGTCTCCACTGCTCTAGAGTCCAGTGGCGGCGTGCTTTACACCACCGCATCCGACGCTTTGCATTGCACTTGGTGATGTATGGCTTGGATGCAGCTGCTCGACCATGGAAACCCATTCCATGAAGCTCTCTGCGCACTGTTCTATAGCTAATCTGAAGGCCACATGAAGTTTGGAGGTCTGTAGTGATTGACTCTGCAGAAAGTTGGCGACCTCTTCGCACTATGCGCGTCAGCATCCGCTGACCCCGCTCCGTCAGTTTACGTGGCCTACCACTTCGTGGCTGAGTTGCTGTCGTTCCCAAACACTTCCATTTTCTTATAATACAGCTGACAGTTGACTGTGGAATATTTAGGAGCGAGGAAATTTCACGACTGGATTTGTTGCACAGGTGGCATCCTATCACAGTTCCACGCTGGAATTCACTGAGCTCCTGAGAGCGACCCATTCTTTCACAAATGTTTGTAAAAACAGTCTGCATGCCTAGGTGCTTGAATTTATACACCTGTGGCCATGGAAGTGATTGGAACACCTGATTCCAATAATTTGGATGGGTGAGCAAATACTTTTGGCAATATAGTGTATGTGCTGGTAATGCTGCTATATAATTGACTGATAGTCTTTTAGATGAGGCTGTGTAAGGATGCTGTTAAATCAAACCTAAAGTTCTAGATGAGTAAAATAAATGAGGTGTTGTGGCTACAGAGGAGGAGAAAATAGTAAAAAAAAAAAAAAAAGGAGGGCATTAAAATCACTATTTCTTTTTATCATAATTGCCAATCATTAGATCTTTGGCAAACAAATTGGACAGATTCCAAGGTATAACAAAGACCAAAAAAGAGTTTCATAAATGCAGTAATGTGTTTAATTTAGACAATGCTGCTAGACTACATCCCCATTAGTACTATTTAAGGGATCATTTATTGACGTATTTATACAGTTGTAGGTGCAGCACAGTCAAATATTATGCCGCACAGGCCGAGAAGTGTCCTAATTTAGGTTAACTAAATTAGCCACACAAAAAAAATGGATATGAAATAGAGGAACCAGGTGAGATTCGAACTCTAAATTTGTCAGTTGAGAGGCATGCATGTTAACCCAACAGATGTATACATAACATGCCAAATGCCAGATGTATTTCATAACATGCCAAACAAATGTATACATAACATTGAGACCAGGAACAATCAGAATTCTGAATCGTACTGATAGGACCACACAGTTGCATAGTTGTTATGCATCAGAAGAATTGTTTATCATGTTGTAATTTCACAAGTCAGATATCAGTTTCTTTTATTATTTATTTACATTATCATTATCAATACTATTATTATGGATCAAACGAGTTCAGCCGTAAAATAATGTTGACATTGGTATACCCGTTCTGGTAGCTATCCAGCAGATGCTGCCATATTAAACTGTTTCAAATGTGTCGAGCATGTTGTCAGAATGAGATGAGTAATTAGGCCAATCATCAGCACCAAGATCATGACAGACAGAGCAGAGAGAAGTTCCCCCAATAACAAACCCTGCTTTACCTGTGACCTGAAGGAACCGCTAAACAAGAAAGAAAGAATCCTCATAGCTCAAGATATTTTATATTCTACCTCAGCCATGGACCCTATAGCCTGTACATTCTTGGCTTCAGTCAAATTAGGAGATGCTGGTGTTTCCTTTGCCTCTCCTCTCACTCCTTTGTTTTAAGAAGGCAAGTGAAGAAGTAGCTTAAAAGACTGAGCTATGACAAGGCAGCATCCAGACGGTGGCCCAGCTCAGTAAGCAAATAAGTATCAGGACCCTGTGCAGTTTGATTATTGCAATGAAGCTAGACTTTAAGGCACAGATACACCTACTTTATCAAATCCACTGTTGCCTACACCAGAGGTCACGGATTAGTGGACCGCAGTTCCGGACCCACCTACTGGCTAATCCAGACCCAACCTGATTTAGAATATTTATGAATTACTGCATGTTGTCCGACCGCAGTGTCTAACTTCACTTGCGCCACTTCTGTTTGTATGGTAAAGCCCTCTGGGAGCAGGCTACACATGATGCATATTAGCCAATGAGCTGTGTCAGTCAGGGCTGTTGCTGCTAGCTACTTTTAGACACAGCAGGCAAAGCTGTGGCAAGCCGGGCGGTGGGTAAAGATGATGAGAAAACGTGAAAGAAAGTGTAGCCTCCTGGAAGAAGTGCTGTGAACTGGTGACAGAAAAGTGCAATGACGTGCTCAGAGATGACTCTGCACATTTTGAATATGTTTGGCTCAACCTGCTGCTGTGAAGCAGGATTCCCCACCATAAATAAATAAATATTGATCAAGGCTCACAAAGGAGCATCTTGATATCTGCTTGAGAATGGCTTTTGTTGCCAATCCGACCCAGGTTTAAAACCTTGCAGGTTAGCCTAAAGCCCACTTCTCTCAGTAAACCATAAAAAGAAAGAATAAGCAAACAAATGGTCAGTTGAGGTGTTTTATAAAAGATGTGAATCAGGAAATTGTCCTTATACCAAAATGAATGATTATTGTTCTCTACTTCAAAAAACACTTTAGATTTTGAAATGGAAAATTTTTTTTTTTATTTATTTATTTAAAAAGTCAATGTATAACATACCGTAAAAATTCAAAAAATATCCACTGGACTTGGTTTTCAAGATTTGAAGACGTTTCGCCACCTCTCCAGGAAGCTTTCTCAATTCAAATGTCTGGATCCGCAGTGAGTTTGAGTCTTATATAGACAACGCCTTGTATCGCTTGGAAACATGCAATGGTAACCGATGAATGGGTCGTTAGTTCCATCGTTAGCCTGTAATATCTGAACCTGTCTATGATTCTAGGGGTCGGTCGTTAAAGGGGGGATTGCCATTAAGGGGGGGGATTGTCTCCTGTAATACCTGAAACCTGTCTATGATTGTTAAGGGTTGGTCGTTAAGGAGGTATTGTTCACCGGCTGGGGCGGGTGGGTCCCTCGTTCCTCTGTGATGGGGTGGGGGGTTTGGTGATATCTGGAAGGGATCATGTCTATGATTGAATTGTATGTTTTTGGAAGCTGGAAGCTGGAAGCTTCCAAAAACATACAATTCAATCATAGACATTGTATGTTTTTGGAAGCTTCCAGCTTCCAGCTTCCAAAAACATACAATTCAATCATAGACATGATCCCTTCCAGATATCACCAAACCCCCCACCCCATCACAGAGGAACGAGGGACCCACCCGCCCCAGCCGGTGAACAATACCTCCTTAACGACCAACCCTTAACAATCATAGACAGGTTTCAGGTATTACAGGAGACAATCCCCCCCCTTAATGGCAATCCCCCCTTTAACGACCGACCCCTAGAATCATAGACAGGTTCAGATATTACAGGCTAACGATGGAACTAACGACCCATTCATCGGTTACCATTGCATGTTTCCAAGCGATACAAGGCGTTGTCTATATAAGACTCAAACTCACTGCGGATCCAGACATTTGAATTGAGAAAGCTTCCTGGAGAGGTGGCGAAACGTCTTCAAATCTTGAAAACCAAGTCCAGTGGATATTTTTTGAATTTTTACGGAATGACTAGGACCTGGATGACTGAGAACCTTCATCAGCAATGTATAACATAGATGTATAAACACCTCATTTTATTTCTGTGTTAAATGTTGTTTAAAGTAACAAACTTTAATCTTTACTGGTTGTTGATTTTCTTTATTCAGACCCCGCTGATTTTTAATTGGTTACCTCTGACCTAGACAAAGCAAGCATCACAGAAAGTAATTTCTCCTGTGCATTTAAATCTATTCAGCAAAAATATCTAAGGCAGAGTCACCCTTAGAAATACATGAAATACTGTGCTGTTGGTGTGTGTAAAAAGACTTTGTCTCTGACTGTGTACAAAGAACAGTGGCTCAGTGTGAAAGTACTTTTAGGAAATCAAAAGTTCAAAACTTTTTGCATCAAGAGCTAAAGACGAAGTGGTGGACGTGTAAGATGATCGTATTTTTCACCTGCACAGTAGACATTAAACTGGTCTAGAGATACAACAGTGAAACTTTCTAAGATAAGGGATAGAGCAGACTGTAGTTCTCTAAAGGCGTGCTTGCAGAAACATTTTCTGATTTTGATTCTGCCAGATCTGTTGTAGGACAGATCCTTCCTATCTACATCTCTTGACATCTCCTACATTTCCTAACATAAAAAAACACCTAGAAATATCTATAAGATACAAAAATATTTCCCTGTGGGATCAACAATGTACTTTTGAACTGAATTTGAGTTGAGTTGATTTGAGTTAATGAGGGATTGCTGAAGAGTCAATGACAAAACGCAAGTAAAAATCATGGCCCCAACCTCATCCAGGAGCTTCTCAAAGTCCTGAGCTCAATTCTTTTGAAAATTGTTGGATTATCCTGAAAAGCCAGATCTGTGCCAGAAAATCAACCAATCCTGTAGAACTGTGCCCACCTTATAGAACTTAGAATCTATCAGTCTAACTATTGTCATTAAAGAGTGCAGAAATAACTTCAATAACATACATTTATGTGTAATTTGTTTGTATCCATAGTTTGGTCAGTGGACAGGACAAGATAACAGTGATTCTGTCTGAAGTCTATGGCAGCTTCTTACACACTGGACGGCATGAAGCTTTTGCTTGTGCCCTATAACTGTCTACCAGTGGCCAATCATGTGTACAGTACATGCATTAACACCTGCCCTCCAACCTGCCCTCCAACTACACTCACACTAAAATGATATATTTTGTTATGTTGTGTTCAACAGTTTGTTGAGTGTAAATACAATAAGGTTTTGAAAACAAGTTAGTCGATATCCGCTAATCAAATATGGCAATCAAAACATAAGTACCAAAGACAGAAAAACATTTCATAAATAACATGCAGCATTCTCTGTTAATTTACAAAGGGGGCATTGGCCCAGAAGTTAATTATGCCTGGGGGTTGGGGGTGGGGGGTTGCGGCATGGAAGAGATGGCATATATTCAATTCATTCAATTTGTTTATATAACGCCGATTCAGAACACTTTACAGAGACAATTCAACCAGATCACACAGTCAGATTGGTTCAAAGTTTCTATCTAAGGAAAGCCAGCTGGTTGCATCGACTCATTGACTGAGGGAATCCCTCACACCAAGCATGCTTGTAGCGACAGTTGAGAGAAAAAAAACTCCTTTTCAACAGGAAGAAACCTCCACCAGAAGCAGGCTCAGAACGGCCATTTACAGAGGCCAACTGGGGTTCAAGGAGACAGAAGCAGAAATACAGAAAGAAGCAGATACAAAAGGCAACTGTAAACCACCAACACAGGCGGCCCCATCCAGGAAACACACAGAGGGGTAGATGAGCTCAGAGCCAGCTCCCATGTCAGAGGATGAAATGAGCACCTACAGTTAGTCACAGTCAGAGAAACAGGACTACACTGAAAAACAGGCTAAGTTCCAACATCTATAAACAAAGGTGATGATGGTAGCAGGACAGCTGATATTTCTCTCCGGGATGGTGTCACAGCCAAAGAGGAAAAAGCCAGATGAGGCTACTATGAGAAAAAGCAGAGAGAGCATATTGTTAGTGATTAAACTCTAAATTTTGCAGAATGGGAGAATAGAGATCGAATGATGCAGGATGAGGAAAAGTGGTCCCTATGTTGTTTTCAAAACAGTTTAAAGTTATTTTTTCAAATAAAGAAAAAGTCAGTTTTGGCAAATGCAAGAAGGATATTATCTGTAGCTAAAATAAATAATGTTTTAGGGAAAAATGACTTTTGATTAAGCATAACTTAATTTTATGCATTTACTGCGGTGGAGGCAGCAGTGTGGAGGTCTCTGATGACTCTTTCTGTCTAAGCATTGCTCACCAAGCTGTGCTCACTGAGTGATTGTGTTTTTTGTGTGTGATTACATTTGATTTGAAGAACCACATGAGGCCCTGCAAATATATCAACAATCCTGATGTGATAAGTGCACAACATGCGATTTGTGATCTCGGGGATGGATTATGGTGTTGGCCATGTTTCTCTTCCAGACCGAGGCAGCTCTGATGTATGATGCAGTTTACATGGTGGCTGCTGCCTCACAACGCACCTCACAGCTCACCGTCAGCTCTTTGCAGTGCCACAGACACAAACCTTGGCGCTTCGGATCACGCTTCATGAACCTGCTCAAAGACGTGAGTTAATTCCGTCCATCCATCCATCCATCCATCCATCCATCCATCCATCCATCCATCCATCCATCCATCCATCATGATTTTAATGCTGATATAACATGCATCCCAAAGAATACATGTATTTCTTTTTATCAGGTTTCTCTAATTTCTAATGAAACAATAACTATTTGTAGCAACAACAAAAAAAAATCTAGTCTCTAAAAAAGAAAAAAAAACTGCATAGCTAAGACATGCTTGGATAAGATGAATGGATAAGATCAGCTTAGGCCTTCTTGAGAAACATGCAGAAAACAGATATTTATCCGTTCATGCACAGCTCATGTGTTTAGAGAGTTTGTTCCAAAGCTGAATAGTTTAAAAACTAAATGCTCCACGTTTAATTCTGTTTCGGAGCTTGTGTATGTCTCTATCAGCACAGCACGTACAATAATCTGGTTAAGACAAATGTCTGATTGTGCAGGATATAATATAAAGCTTAATTACAGGAAGTAGATGTGGGAGAAAATGAAGAAGGCTACAGAGCAGCTTCACTAAAATAAATTTCTGAGATTGTATTGCAGATATTTCCTGGAAGTGAATGGATATGTTTAGCTTTTGAATTTTGGCTGAACATCGTCTGATCTTTTATATCCAAAAACAGGCCGAAAGGTGTCAAAAGAAGGCTTTCTAATATAATTTACATGGGTACATTTGACCTATTAGACTCTTTTTATAATATGCAGAAATGCCATATGGACAAACGAAACTGACCCCATCTCCTTTTAGTACAGACAAATATATCTTTATCATCTCTTAGCAGTGCGGCTTACGCTATTAAAACACTTGAATTCATGCTTTTTTCCTATCGCAATAGTTATAGACTAAAAAATGAAAAAAAAAAAAAAAACAACAACAAAAAAAACAACAACTGTTAAACCATTTAGATTTTCTGTCCTCTCTTTGTCCACAGACACAATGGGACGGTTTGACGGGACAAATTGCGATCAACAAGACAGATGGCCTGCGTAAAGAATTTGATTTGGATGTGATCAGCCTAAAGGAGGATGGTTTGGAGAAGGTGAACTCTCTGACCTATATCTACACTGCAGAAAAGAGTTTGGAAAAGAGTTGACATTAACTTAACTGCATGAAGCTACAGGCCAACTGCTGTAACTAACATTTTCTAAAAGAGAAAGCACGATATATACTATCAGAAAATATCTGTTGGGTTCCAGATAAAATTCATTGATTTTGTATGTCAAAATGAATTTTTTTTAAATCATCAAACACATTTTAATTGCAGACAAAGATAACATCAGTTACCTTTGAAAAGCAATTTCTATTTATAATGGCAAATTACTTTCTAAACCAATCTGCCGTAATGGGAAAATGAATTAAACTCTTACAATTAGTAACTGGCTGTGCCACCCCTGGCAGCAAAAACTCACATGAAGCTTTTGTGGTAACTTAGTCTAACTGATTCAGTAAAGTTTTAATGAAAACATTAATGATAGCTTACAATTCAAATTAAGAAATTTATAAAATATTTTTCACACAATACTGTAAATACGTAGACTTATCTGACTGCCAACCCTTCATTTGACCTAAAGGGCAATTTAGAGTTTATTGTCCACGCTGCGATTATCACACCAACAGACTTCAAGGGAAGTATAAATAATTAAAAGTGAAAAATTAAATTTAACTAAATAAAAGATTTATCAGGGGAAGATAGTTTCCCTCCATTCATTCTTGTTTTTGTCTGAAGTTAAGGGCTCTGTAATTAAATTATTTTCTCTTTATTGTTTTTGCAAGTCAATCACGGGCAGCCGCCTAAATAAAGTGTGGAAAAAGGTCTGTATTTTAGCTACCAAGGCAGATTTAATTATTAATGATATGTAGAGCTTACCCTATCGCTTTCTGTGATGTTTTCTCTCTTTCATTATAAAGGTTTAGGAACTGCTGGGAAGAAATGTTGACCATTTCTGCACTGGCGGCATCATTTTTAGCTGCAGTGTTCTGTTTCCTTACCTATATCTTTCAGTTTGTATTATAATCTCCAATCTTTCCTTCTCCTCCTGGTGTTATCTCTTTATTGCTATCAATGCCAGTCCTGGTCAGAATTTTACAATCATTCTTCATTTGACTGGATGTCAAATTAACAATGGTAATTTGAACTGTCACTTTTTAAGGGTGGGCTATTTTTTTATTAACAAAAAACTGTAATGATTTTAAAAATACAAGTATTTAGTACAGTAAAAGTGTTGAATGTAGTTATTATTTATGATGCAAACAGGACCAGATATTTGCTGACTCACTGCATCTAACACATTTGCTTTTAGTAAAAATCAAACATTTTCTGGCATACTTCTATTGTTTCATATATTTATTTTCATTCAGTTCATGGTTTCCTGCCATGGATCCAGTTTTTAAGAATTGTCCACAAATTTCCAATGGGTTATAAGTCAGGAAGTCTTAACAGTCCACTGTTTGTTTTTCTGCAGCAAAGGACAATTTTGACCATATGCTTTTAATAATATCCCTATTAACAAACAGTGGGTTTCAAAACATCAGAGTTTTATATTTTTTGACAATTCCTTCAAAAATGAAAACAGTTCTATTAAGTATGAAATACCCCAAATTAAAATGCATAATGAAGATATGTGTTTGAAGTTCTGACTAGGATTGTATCTGTTTCTGCTCCCTTCTGCTTTGTTTTCCCTGAATGTCGATTTAGTCATAGATCTACACAATTGCTGTGGATATTTAATGTTTTTTTTTTCGTTTCATCTTTCATATAGATTGGTGTCTGGAACTCCCAGATGGGCCTTAATTTAACAGAAACCAGCAAGGACTCTTCTACAAATGTCACAGATTCAATGGCCAACAGGACCCTCATTGTCACTACTATTCTGGTAGGAAAAGGAAAACACTGATAAGCTGTAAGCATTTGGAAATTTCAAAGTAAATTAGTGCAACTTACGTTCTTTACCAGGAAAACCCTTATGTCATGTATAAAAAATCAGACAAGCCTCTATATGGGAATGACCGCTTTGAGGGTTATTGCCTTGACCTCCTCAAAGAGCTCTCCAACATTTTGGGCTTCTCCTATGAAGTAAAACTGGTTTCAGACGGAAAATACGGAGCACAGAATGACAAGGGGGAGTGGAACGGCATGGTTCGAGAACTTATCGATCATGTGAGTATTCCTCTGTCGTTCCCTTTTCCTACAGAAATAAAAAAAGTCTTTGACATAAGCTGAATGTGAAGTTTTCATTTGATCTCAGGTGGCTGACCTTGCTGTAGCCCCTCTTACCATCACGTACGTCAGGGAAAAGGTGATAGACTTCTCCAAGCCCTTCATGACCTTAGGAATTAGCATCCTGTACCACAAACCTAACGGCACAAATCCAGGAGTGTTTTCCTTTCTGAACCCACTGTCTCCTGATATCTGGATGTATGTATTGCTGGCATGCCTTGGAGTCAGCTGTGTGCTGTTTGTCATTGCCAGGTAATCTCATACAGGACTGAAAAGAAACTATTGGTAATTTATTAATAGCTGGTAAATGTTAACTAACTTAAAAAAATCAATATTATCTTGTGACATAGCAATGCATTAAAAAAACGGAGGAATGAAAATAAAAATAAAATCAAATCTAAATGTCCTTGGTGATATTAAATTCTGTTTTCAATCACAACCTTCAGGTTCACTCCGTATGAATGGTATAATCCTCATCCCTGTAATCCAGACTCGGATGTGGTTGAAAACAACTTTACTCTAATCAACAGTGTCTGGTTTGGAGTTGGAGCACTTATGCAGCAAGGTATGCTACAACTACTTTTAAAATGTTTATGTTAAAAATTCCTTAAATAATCGAATCTGTTATGAGAGTACAGTAGTTGGTTGCGTAGTGGGGGCATTATAAGGCACTTTCTGGGACAGTTGGATTCTTTCTGCATAGAGTGCACATGTTTCCCAGGGGAGGGTAACTCTGGGTACTCTGGCTTCTTACTAACATCCAGAAATATATATATCAGATTAATTGGTTAATCTAAATTTGTCCTGTTTCTGTACCTTTGTTTAAATTTCACAAGGCTTTCTATTGATGTTTACAAGGTGTGCCAAAGAGTTTGGGGAACCCTAATGTTTTTATTTACAGATCAGGAAAACAGATATTATCATAATTCTACTTTGGAATGAATGTTCTAATATATCTCAATACCCTACAGGGTCCGAATTGATGCCTAAGGCTCTTTCAACGAGGATAGTAGGAGGAATATGGTGGTTCTTTACACTGATCATAATTTCCTCATACACTGCCAATCTGGCTGCTTTTCTTACTGTGGAGAGAATGGATTCCCCGATTGACTCAGCAGATGATTTGGCCAAGCAAACCAAGATAGAGTACGGTGCTGTAAGAGATGGGTCTACCATGACCTTTTTCAAGGTAATCTTGTTTTGCTTGCTTAAACCTGTTGTGATAGATGTGTCTACAGTACAAGGCTGAGTTGTTTATTGCTGAAAGCAAAGTTCAGCATCTTATCATCATAAAAAAGGAATATAAAATGGTTGCTCACCTGTGCATGACTGGTTTTTCCTTTTGGTTTAACAGAAATCAAAGATTTCAACCTATGAGAAAATGTGGGCATTTATGAGCAGCCGAAAAAACACAGCTTTGGTGAAAAACAACCGGGAGGGGATTCAGCGTGTCCTCACCACTGACTACGCTCTTCTCATGGAGTCTACCAGCATCGAATATATCAGCCAGCGCAACTGCAACCTTACACAGATTGGAGGCTTGATAGATTCTAAGGGCTATGGCGTGGGCACTCCAATTGGTAAGATCGTAGAATAGCTCCTATGAGAGAAAAAAAAATACTGACATGATGCTATGACTTTAACATTTGCTTTTCTTTTTATAGTTTTGTCAAATCATCATAATATTCAAAGAATTATATTCGGATGTTATAATTTTGCATTATTTCGAAGTAAAAAAGCAGACATTGTAAAGAGTTGTTTACATAGAAAAATCTAAAAAGTGACCTCAAAAGGCCCAAATAAAATCCCATGGTCAGCACAACCACGTTCCAGCACCATGAGGGCAGCATTAGTTTGTGTGGATACTTTTATTCACCAGGGGAATTTTAATCAAGCAAAGGCTAGCTCTAAAAAATATTTCATTAGCTTTTCTAATATACATATTGAGACCATTCCTCATTTTACTTTGAGTGCAATCTACCAATAGGAATCAGCTTTTAAGACAAGGTTCTGTGCAGAGTGTTGTGTGGGTTTATTACATAAACAAAGTTGGGTTTTTAACATGCCAAAATGCAAAAAAAGTTCACGAATTGTAAAGGGCCCCATAAATGCGTTTTTGTCCACAAATATTTTGTAAAGCATTATTCGGTATAATTCTGCTCTGTTTTTCTCCAGGCTCCCCGTACAGAGACAAGGTCACCATTGCCATCCTGCAGCTTCAGGAAGAAGGAAAGCTGCATATGATGAAAGAGAAATGGTGGAGAGGGAACGGATGTCCCGAGGAGGACAGCAAAGAGGCCAGTGCTCTGGGTGTAGAGAACATAGGAGGAATCTTTATAGTGTTGGCTGCAGGACTTGTTCTCTCAGTTTTTGTGGCGATTGGAGAATTTATTTACAAATCCAGAAAAAACTTGGACATTGAGGAAGTAAGTGTGGGCCAGTGTGAATGGCACAACAAGTACTAACATGTTATGAGACAGTCAAAGACTTCCTGGAACCTAATAAAACTTTATGTTATCATATTCTTCACAGGACTACAGTAATCAGAGAGCCAATAAAATAATCCAGTCTGATTAAACCTATACCTAAAAACCGCATTGCTACAATCAATTAATATGTTTTCAACACAAAGTATTGTGTTAGTAGTTTTTATTGTAGAGAACACACTGATGTTAGTCTTAATTCAAATATTACATTAGAATCCCTTTTTTTTCTGATAACAATTGATCTCAATCTTAATACTTGATTTTTTTTGGGCCTTGCCATATTTTCTGGAATGCGATGTAAAATTGTTTTGCATATAAGGGGCATTACTGTAATGCTGTCACATTTTGGGTAATTGTAGAGGCGTGATATTATTTCAGTCCTCTTTTTCAGCAGAGCATTGCACAGAAACTTTCATTTAATGACTGTTCAAACTGTTTATGAATGATTTTTTTTTGTTGTTGGAAATGTTCATGAAGTTGATTTACGTATCTTATTTTTCTTGTCTAAAGCAAAGTTTATGAACAAGCTTAAAATTTGTAATGTTGAAATTGTGTTGGAATGACTAAAGTTGTGTGAAAACATTGCACCTTTTTAATGTTCACCTTTTTTTACTTAAGCTCTGTTAGCTCAGCCAATTATTTTCTAATGAGTATGAAATATTTATGCAATAGGGTATGTATGTTTTGGATATTAACCTTCACCACTGGGAACACAGATGTGGTTAGCACACTATTTTCACAAGTTGCTTGCAAAGCTATTTCAATTATATCTTCTTTAAAACCACATGAATGGTTAGTTTCTACTAAGATTATGGATTATGATAATATCTGCAAATGCAGTAATATCATTTTTGCTTCAAATCAGACAGAGAAAAGTAGGCAAATTTGCATAGGCATTTACAGGCGGCAAACATAGCAACTCTTTTCTGCGTGCATGCGTCAACTCGTGTCCAGCCTGTTGCAGACGCTCCCCTAAAAAAGAATTCCCTGCAAGGGATAAATAAATTAATTCTGATTCTGATCTGATTCTGATGAGTCTTCAGGTCATATTTCTGAAACACAGAGGTGTCAGGTAACAAAGTACAAATGCTTTGTAACCTTACTTAAGCAGAAATTTTGGCTATCTATAATTTACTGGAATAATTATTTTTTAGACAACTTTTTTCTTCTACTTACATTTTAAAAATAGACTTGTTAGTTTTGTTAAATTTAGGCTAATTTTCATCAAGGGCTGTTTGTATTTAAGAAGAAATAAAACACATCCAAATATTTTTCTTCATCCAAACCATTCATTTCTTTTTGGTTGGACTCAGTGCTGCACCAACTTGTCCCTACATACCAAAATAAATAGTTATTTATTTTGACACTCTAACTTCTATAAATTTGATTTAAATAGTAGGATTTATACTTTTATTTGAGTTATAAACATACACTTTGACACCTCTGATGAAACATGATACAGAGACGAGGACTGCTCTACTTTTAAAATAAATAGTATCTCTATAAAAATGATCCATGCACGGTTTTGAAAATGTTTGCATATTTAGGTAAATTACAGATAGGATAAACTGCTTGACATTAAAAAAAAAAGTAACAGAAAATAGCAGCTACACAGAGTGCTGTGAAAAAATATAGACTGCTGAAGGTTGGTGGTGATTTTAGACGGAAGGAAAAGGGCAAAAGGCATCGCTCTGTGGATTTCGTTTTAACAAGAACAATTTAATAATGTCAGCGAAAGGGTGAATCAGTCCTGTTTCCTGAGAAGTCTGTTTGGAATTTTGAAAAAAAAAAAAAATCAGTTATTAAATCAGTTGTCTACATAAAGAATTTTTGTTTTCCATTTTAAAAATACAAACATTGGACAAACGACAGACGTGGGGTTGTGAGGTTTATCATTTTAATAAATAAATAGAATAAAGCTTAGAAGAGGACAACTGCAACCAAATGTAGAACTACAGGCAAACTGCTAGCATCTGCTGTGTGTTTGCATTTGTGGTACTGTAGAAACCAGATGCTTATGTACAATTTATAATAAGATATAACCTTTTTTTTCTCTCCTTCTTATATTTGATCTGATTAAACATTTTCTTCAATCAAGTCAGTTTAGTTAGGTCATTCATGGTTACTTCTAATATATTGACAGGATTTAGCATACATGGCAAGCGTTTGATTTTATACTGGCTTGAAAAAAATTCCTTTACTATGATTGATGACCTTGAGTCAAAGAGGAAACGTGTTAAACCAAGATTCAATTCCAGGCTTTTGAAAAAGGGTTAAACTAGGATGTTTATCATCAATACATTCAAAGTAAAAACTATTGGGAGATCTTAGAACATTAGGATTAAAAGAAGACTACTGTTACACAAAATTAATAAAGGAATTAAAGGGAAAAGCCGAATAATTGAAAACAACAATAATCTAACTCACTAATCTTATAACTAAATAAAATTAAAAAAAGCAAAAAAAATATTGCTTATTAACTTTAAGCTTATTATGTTGCATTTCCAAAAGCTTTTGAAACTGGCACAATTCAAACTATTTCCCTTCTTCCAAATGTTTAACTAGTCAAATGTGTTTGCAGTGTAACACAGGGTTGATTGTTGAGTCTAAACACTAACAAGCGTGTCCATTTTTCATTCCTCAAGCAGCTGTTAGTCTGACTGTTGCATATCAGGGTTCTAACTAACAGGGGTCAACATGTCCCCTGCGTTCTCTCATTTCTCTTAGAGATTACAGTATTATGGACCTCATTTATATAATCTTGTCAATGGGGCACTGCACTACCCTAAACTAAAGTTCACAGCTACTTCTGTATGTAATCATTGAGCATGCAGTTGTTCAGCAGCTTAAGATTGTGCGAGGAGGTCATGGATCTTAAACTAGGACTGATTGAAGTACTGTGGTATTTTGACCCATGCTGGGAAAAAAAAAAAGTTGATATAAATCTCTCCTTTTTATTACGCTTTCATTACATAAATGTTCAGAATGACGTTAAACAAACACATTATATATACAATTTATTTTGTTGTTGTTTTTCTTAACTGGCTAGATAAAGACTTTGGTACTGATATAAACATGTGGAAATACTTAAAGTATTTACCTTATTTTGCTAAATGTGTATTAGCACAATCTTGGTCTTCACTCAGTAACAATAACAATACTATCTGGATAATAAGTTTGGTTATTTGATTGGGCAAGCATCTACATGTTGCTCTAACTTTATCATTAAACTAGCATAACTCCGTAAAAAAAATACATGCCTGAGCGACTGACATTTATTAGATGTAGAAGCATTTCCTAATGGCCATGAGGACATGTCGACAAAAATTATGATCTTTGTCCCGTATGTCATTAGCAAAACTTTAGATCAAAGGTTTATTTCTCTCTGAGTTGCTTCTTTTCACTGTGGATCATGATCCTCTCTTCAACTAGCAACTCCAGCAGATCTTTTGGCATTGTACTTTGGTTGATACACACACATTCAATACAAACATATATTGATTGACTACTGTAGGGTGAGTAAAAAAGGTCTTGTATCTTGTTTATTAAGTACATGCTAACGGTTTTAGGTTAATTTAGTGAAAACTGACTCGGGAATTCTGTGCAGAAATAAAGCAAATGTGATGCAAACAGTTGCAAAAAGGTAGATGGTACCGCTTAATGAATTAACCGACAATCATTGCAGATTATTTCCTATTTCTATGACAAAAATAATGAAAATCATTTATTACAGAAGCTGTAAATAAGCTAAACACGCTGTACTGAAAAACTAAAATGAATCTCTTATTAGGGTTTGATACACAGAGATCTTTGTTTAAAAGTGTTAAATAAGCCACGACAACCCAACCATTTGTTTTTGTTCTGTTTGCACAGTACTATGGCACCTGAATATTTGATAATATATCTTTTGCAGCAATTTGAAATCAAGTGTGGTTCTCTGACTACATCAGGAAAGCACAATAATTCATGATAAGTCTTTTCACAGCTGTGTTTTGGTTGTGAATAATGTAAATGTTCAGTAGATTTATTTTGAAATTCCGAACAGCAGCGTGCAGCAAGATGTAAGGGTCATTCTCACATTTCATACATGAAAAGTTATGCCTCTTTGGTATATCTAAAAGGCAAAATTGGTATGAAAGAAAAAACTTATTTGAAACCTAATTGTAAAAAAAAAAAACAGACAATAAAATCCTGAGTTCATAAATAAAAGAAAAATTCATAGAAATTCTAAAATCAGAACCATATGTGACAGCAACCTATACTTCACTGATGTGAAATCCAAAATATCCTACAATTTAATTTGATTTAGTATCATCCAACAGTGCAACTCTGTTTTAAACTCTGATATTTTCATTTTGCCTCAAAGTCAAACTGGACATATGACCAAAACGGGACCTTTAAGCCTTATCTATTTTTACACTTTAAACATTTCAGTAACTATTGTTATCTGCAGCATCGCAAAAATCTTTTGTAAGCCCATTTCAACAGTGTGACATTATAAGGTGACTAATTACTATTGTTATAACCTTTTAAATATCTCTTTATTATCTTTGACAAATATTTTATTTTATTCTACATCATAGACTTTAAACCAGGGTTAAAATAAGAAGTAACTAAATCAAAGATATAACTAAGAAATAAGTAGTTAAGTAGTCAATTTTAAGGAAAATGTATTATGCAAAAAAATTAAAATTCTCGATTTACCATTCAGGTCAAACGATAACAATAATTTGGGAATATTTTAACTGGAAATTATGTGAAGGAAGAAGGGGAAAAAAGCAAACAATGCTGGCAAAGAGACAGATCTTATAGATTTTAGGGTAAAATGGGAATTTATAGGCTTTGACACAGAAGATTCATCAAGACAGATACAGCAGGCTTTGCATTAATCTCACGATATGACTGTTTAAGGTTCTGCTATTCTGATGAATTCCAGGATTGGGCTTTAAGTGCTTTCATTTTGTTTGCTGGTCTTTAATCTTCTAACCCTGCGTTCTTAATCAGAACTCAGAGCAGGTTTTTAATCTTGCATGAATGAGGCCGCGGATTACGGGCCTCTGACCTTGCCATGCCGCACAGCTGCTTCTGCCTCAAATCAAGTCTCTCGTCCCGTTTAGTTTGAAAAACAGGATAATCTTACTTTTGCACTACAATGCTTCAAGATCTAAATTGTATACAGTAGAAAAACACTGAAACACCCATCATTCAAATCCTTTTTCTTTAGAAGGAAATTTTACAAATACATCTAATCCACAATGTTTGTGGTAGAGGTAGAGATGTCTATTTTTTATAAGGACAATCATCATTTTTGATTACTGATTCTAATATAACATTCAATTGAACTTGCAAATAAAGCACAAAACATTTTACTATCAAGTTATTGTGGATACTTTTCAACTGCTAGAAAATATAAAATTAGATTATCAAAAATAAAAACACAAAATGCAATCAGTCTGGGATTAATTTACAATATTTCATTATAAAATCTAAAATTCTGTTAAGAAAACACTCTTATGAGTGGATATACTCCACGTTTAACAATAAGACCTATATAACATTAATTACTACTACAAAAATTATTCAAATAAATAAGGAGGTGAGGGGATGATGATGAGAAAAAGAATATTAGATACACCTGTTCAGCTCCAAAGCAAACCAACTAATCCCATCAGAAGAATTTAGTGAATTTAGGTGTCTATAGTTAGAATTTTCTATTACTTATTTATTTTTTCTTTGGGTAATGTAACTTTGAGAACAGGCAATTGAATTAAAAAATTTGTTTACAGTATGGTTACTTGAACATGACAATCAGTACATTGTACCTCCATAGCTTACACAGTCAACAGGTCTCATTTCAGCCACTTGGATGAATCTATCTGCCCGTCTGTCCATCCATAATAACATTATAGAAAGATGAATTTATTTTTTATTTTTTCAGTAACTCAACTCAAACCATGTGACACAGCAGGACTTAAAAAGAATAACCAGATTGGAGGAAGGGGAATTCACTTAAAACCTGGTTGTTTAAAACATTCCTGTGCGCTTTGATCTGAATTTGCTCTAACTTTGACTGAAATGGAAAATAACTCCACATCTTTACAAAAGATTGCTGATATTATGGATTTTTGAAGTTATTTTTATTTTTTATATATTAAGAGTTTGGTTATATTTTGTAAGCATAAAAAAACATATTGATAGTTGTGCAATTTGAAAGTTAAAAACACCCGTGCAAAGATTTTATTTTACTCTTTACAAATTATTTTAGCGAGAGTGCCTGTATAAGAGGTAGTTTTTTTTTTCTACTTTTATTTCAGTTTTAAAATCCAAAACCATCTCAGGGAGGAAAGTATTTAGTATAGCTGGTGTGTGCAGATATATTGCACAATTATCCAAGCTGTTTAACCATTCAAGTTATCATTAGGCTGATTTGACTCTTTCTACAATTACATATATATGTCCCTAATGCCTGGATATTCTTTTAGAGATAATTTAAGAACTGGTAAATGACAGGCAAGAGCTATTTATATATATTTTTTACCAAATAGTTTGTAACCAAGGTTTAATGACTGGAAATTTACTAATACATGGTCCTTCATTTTACTAGTTTTTTTTTAGGTTTTAAGCCATCAAACCTTTGCTACTTGAGATTTTTATTTCCGTACAATCACTGCATTTTAAATGTGTTTGCAATATAAGGTTAATAATGCTCATTTAAAAGAAGAATTAAAAAGAAATTGAATTCATGAGGAAAATATCTTCCTTTTTGATCAGCGAGAGTGAGAGCATTTGGGGGCAGAGCAACACTTCCATCTACTGATCAATGTTTGCAAATGCATCTAATGAAACTAATAAAATAACCCCTCACCAATACATGGTCGTGAGTTAGAATAAAAGAAATAATCATATCCAAAATGTTTATTTTAATTTGTAATTCATAAAACCATTTTATAAAAACAATGCTCAACATGCAGAAAGACTGACATTTGAAAGATAATGCCATCGGTATAAGTATGGGTTAATGTGCAACAGTGCATAAGTCAATAAAAATTGTATCATTTAACAGCATAATCTTGTTAAATTGATAGCACAATTAATTATAAGGCACATTTCAATACAAATAACATAACTGTATAATTTCTTATTCCAGACGATCAGATTTTATAGAACCATTGCTCGAAATTTAAAAGAAGCTGAAACAAACCATTCAAACAATACATAGGGGCATCCCAAAATGCTGCTGAAGGGTTAATTAGCAGTAAAACCTACTTAGAATCAACCGAAAACTTCACTTTGTGCAAATTCAATTTGAAGTAAGAAAAACATGTTTATCATTAATAGCAACAAATTATCATTTTATGTGGAATGTGGGTGTGAAGTGGGATTTAAAATACATTCCGGTTATTCTTTTCCCTGAGAAAAACGAACCTCAGTTAAGGAAGCATCATAAAGTTCTAATTTAGGAACAGCACATTTTCAGTTTCCGGAGAAGCTCCTTGCATCTTCATGCTCAGAAATACTGCAGTCTGTGTTTAATTTGGAGAAATACTGATGAGATTCACAGGGAATGAAATGGTTGATTTTTAACTTTAGTTACCTCTTTAAAAAAGGACACGAGTCAGTGAAATAAAAGGGAAGTCTTTTAAAAAAGGACTGCAGTATAAATGATGGTTAACCGTTTGCTGTCTATTTCTGTAGATTTTAGAAAAATACTAAGATTTCAGCCTAATTACAAGTTGTCGGACATGTCCAGACATACGCTGAGTAAAGGATTAGCGACAGGACGGTCCGTCTCCTCGGTACACGACTGCAGCTCCGTAGATTGAACGGGGACTAAAGGTGGCCCTGTCTGTCCCCACTCTAATGAGGAACTCACCATTTCCACAGTGAGCTCCGATTCCTCATTTCGTTCTACGAGACTGGAAGACGAGATGGGAAAGTCTGAAGAGACTGAAGAGAGGTTAGCGAGGAGTTGCATGTTGTCCTGATCTGAGCCCGACTCGATGTTAACGCTTTTACAGAGGCCACACACGTTCTGTTTAATCTCAGCGAGGTTCTTCTGCAGATCTTTTTGCTCCAGAAGCAGCTTCTCTTTTTCACTTTTCTGTGAAGAGAAAAGTAACAAAGTTATTAGTCACAATTAATGGTCAGTTTTCTTTTTACAGTAATAACCTGGCCTTTAGGGACATTTACGATATTGGTCATTTTGATTAACCCCTTTTGATATTAAGGTATTCATTGGTCTCTTCTAAGTGGAGGAACCAAGTTTAAAAAGGCCTAAAGAAGATAATATCTGTTTTATAGGCTAAACTAACTGGTGTGTTCAAACCAGTCTTCTATTGCCTTAAGAGAACTCCAGTACAAGAGCAAAGCAGTTAATGTGATTTTTTTTATTTTATGAATCTTTACACAGTTGCCTTGTTTGAATATGGTGGGTTTGTTTTAAACATGGGGGCAAATGCTTATTTACACAGGAAATTGAGGTAGAAAGTAACGAAGCGCCACTGATTTTTCTGTCTGAAAGAGACTGAGATACTTGTAGCTAAACTATTAGCTCTTTACACATTTTACTTAAACATCAAAGGGATAACATGGCTAGTACTACTTTACATGTATTAAGTACATTGTGTATTTCTTATACAGGAAGAAATAAATGTTTCTTACAGGAAGGGTACTGCTGGTGTGCGGCCTACCACCTCCATTTTCTACATAATGATAGGCTCTGTGTAAATACCTACTCAATGCATATGTGGCAACGGTTTAAAGGTTAAAAAAGGTTTTGAATAAAACCCTGTAGAGGTTTTAAAGCTGTAGTTGATAGTAGTAGAAATTTGCCTTGGCAGGATCTAAACAACAAATGAGATGCAAAGAGGTTTGTCTACAATGGCTAATAAAACTGCTTATAACCTATTGAGTACTAAAAATCAGGAACTGATTCGACATAATAAGATTTATGAGGACGTAAAGGTGAACTTACTAATTTTTTTATTTCACATTCTAGCTGGTGTATGCTGTCCAGCTTCCTCTTCCGGCAGCGCTGTGCAGCCACGCGGTTTTTACTTCGCCGGCGGACGTCATGCACAAACTCAAGTTGTTCTTTTGTCAGGGGATGTTTTCTAACGAGCTGTTGGAAAGCGCTTCTGCTCAGTTCAGAAATTTTCTCCACTGGAAATGGGAGTTGAATCTATAAAAAAAGAGGGTTAGATGTTGGATTAATTCCATCCTATATATTTAAACTAAGATAATACAATTGCCTGTCTTTGACGATGACCTCTGCTGCTCTTTTCTGATTGGCCTCTGCGTCGCCATCTGTTTCCAGCTCTGTTTCATCCCCGGAATTGAGCGAGGAGGACATGCAGGGACTCTTCTCTGCTTGGGAAAAGTTGTCAGCTTGCGCTCCCGGATCATCGTCTGTATCGAGGTCCCGTAGGAAGGGACAGTCCCCTACACTGGATGTCAGATCCAGGTGCTTGAGCCAGTGAAAGTCGGAGGCCTTGGCCAAATTGTTTTGGCTCACTGAATCGAGGGACGGAGGTGGAGCCTGACTTGGGCACAGGTCTGGCCAAAATCCTTTTGCTAAATGTTCAGCCACTTCCCTCTCCACACTGCTCCGCTCTCCGTTTCCTACCTCACAGCTTAACGGCGTTAAGGCAGGTTCAACTACCTGTTCAGTACAAACCTCCCTCTGCTGTAATACTGAACTAGTTTCTTCTCTAGAACCTTCCGACCTTGACATGTTCAGTGAACATGAGCCTGGGGTAAAGCTGGTTTCAGCACCAAGCGTCTCAACAGTGGGTTCATTATCTGGACTTGCTGGCTCAATGATTTCTGGTGGATTCTCTTCCGCTGGGGTTGACAGCTCACAGCTTGTGTCACACCCTACCACACTCAGCTCACTCCCATCACTTACATCTCCCATCTGTAAAATGTCTCTTTTGCAAAAATGAGAGGAATGATCCGTTTTGTTTGGGCCCAGGCTTGGCAGAGACAACAGGGGGCACACACCATCTGCTAACTCTAAAGTTAAGGGAGCCATTTGTGGTCCACAGTTCTCAAAACAAAACGGTTCCTCCCCACTGTTTGTCTGAGCCTGTGTGCTCTGAGGGCACTGTGATGGGAAGCAGGTTTGCTCATCACCTCCTGAAGGCACTGAGCTGTCTGACTCGAATGATTCTGCATGGCTAACTTCTACACTAGAGTTGCAACTGGTACCAGGCTTCAAGCTTTGACAGCAGCTCTTATTCCGGACCTCCTGTGAGTTTTTTTTACTTTCAGAAAACTTGGGAATGAGGAAATCAAAGCAAGCTGTCTCTAAGTTGTGAAATCCTAAAATCTCAGCAGTGCTGTGAATAGCATGGATGTTTTCTTTGGTGAAAAGCAGCTTTGATGTGTAGGCGAATTGAAGCAAAGGTTCAAACCCTTCCACGGTCACCTGTGGAGAACGGATATCTGTTAAAGCAGGAGTTACTCCGACATAAAGAGTTCAAATGAAACTTGGCTAAGCTTGAAACACAGGGTAACAATTGTAGGTATAATAAAATAGTTAAATTCAATCACATTTTTTTAAACACATCAGTTTTAAATGCATTTTTCCACTGTTATCATTAAAAAACAAAAAACGCACACTTTAACTGACAGCCCATTCCCCTGGAAAAATATTTATACCCCTTGAATTTAAACAGATTTTATCACGTTACAAACACCAACTTCTTTTTTTTCTGAAGGTGGAGGGCTATAAGATGCACCATTAAGCACATGGCTTTGAAAACTTTAGCATGATCTTTGCTTTGCATTCTAGCTCCTCTGATCTTAGTCTATCCAGTTTTGCTGTCCGTGCTGATGAAAGCACTATTCCCCAACAGGATGTTTGCATCACTCTCGTACTGCGTTATTTTTCCACCATGCATAGCACTTTGCATTTAAGTTAAATAGTTTAACTGTGATTTTGTCTGACCTGTATACTATTTTCCACATATCTGCTGCAAGCTGCAAACTACATATTGCTTTTCCTGTATAACAACTTTCCTCTTACTTTTCTTGCATAAAAGCTGGGTTTGGAAGAGGAAAAAAAGAAACAATATTTTATGAGTCAACAAACTGAGTCATCCTTGCAGCCGCCCCAGAGCTGGATTCTTCTCAAGGCAGTTATTCTATAATATTTTCACTTTTAAATAAAGATTCAACCAATGAGTCGATTCAATCAGCTGGTTTTCCTTAGATATAAAACTTTGAGCCAATCTGACTGTAAGATCTAATTCAGTTATCTCTGTAAAGAACCGTGTTGTGAATTTGTGTTATATCGATAAACTTAATTGAACCAAAAGATTCTTTTATGTTTTTTTATAACCTAACTTAGCTTTGTCTTGACCTACAAAAAGGAAAAATAAAATGTTAGAAAATTTATGGTTGTAACGTGATAAATTGCAACAAAAAAGTAATAATATTAACAAAACAATTGTTTGAAGCTTTATTAGAAAACAAAATGTAGGTGAATGCTGGAGCACCAACCTCCTCAGGTAAGGTGATAATGGTTTTCTGTCTGGAGAGACTAGTAACTCTACTGTGAAAGTACTCGCTGCACGAGGCCAGGACTGAGCAATGGGCCCGAAAACTCCTGTCCTCCACCACCAACGTCACATCGCACAAGATATCCTGCTGCCTCTGCTCATTCAGACACTGGAGCACGTGGGCACTGTGCAACGCAGACTGAAAGGTGAATACTGATGTACGAGGAGCTTGCAGAGTCATGGTTCTCAGAAGCTCAGCCTAGGGAGTAAAAATAGCCATTTCCAGTCATGCTTTTTAAAAACTAGTCAAAAAGTTTTTCAGTGTTCTGTTAACTCACACACAGTGAAATAGACCAGTATAAACAACAAGCTGTCTGTGTGTAAAATCGGATTATTAGATATTAGGGGTGATCGATGAGGCATTATTAAAACATGCAAGAACTGGAGAAAAAATGTAGAGAAACATGGATTATAAACTTAACTGAAACTTGATAATTACATATGCATAAAAAAAAAAAGCTTAACCTAACTCTTTATGTAACATTTCTAACATTAAATTAGTATAAATTGTCTTTACCATAGTGTAATTATTATTAACTAAATCTTTTTGGTAAATTCCAGAATCTTGAGGGAAATTTTTTGATAATTATTTTAAACTTTCTTCTTCTTTTAATGGAACTGTAATTTCTTAGGGCCACATTGCACACATATTTTCAGCTTGCCTACTTTTTTTATTTTTTTTATGGAACTTGGATGTGCATAATCGTTATTATGGTATTCTGAATTCAACTGAATTGCATTAATCCCTTCTGCAGCACAACACCCATAAAATATCATGCACCATCAGACTCCGTGCAAAAGGGATCACTTTCAGAAGCTAACAAGCTTCCCACTATTCCTCACAAATATAGCTATTGCCATGGACACACAGTTTAATCTCTTTTTCTTTATTTTGAATTCGTCACAGGAGGAAATATTTTTAATAATGTCCTCTCAGGACATGTTGCAGAGGACAGAGAACCCCTCTCCTCAACAAACCAGTAAGATGGACTTCATTCAAATTAAAAACCTTGCATGACATCATCAATATCATTATCTAGGCTTTCTAAAGTTTTCAAAGGGAATGTGAACTTTGTGAATTTAAAGGAATCATTTTCTGCTTTCATTTTTTTTTGTAGAGGTTAATATTTATGAATTGTTAGTTCTGATCAATGTTAAATATCTAATTCTTTTTTTTTTTTTACATATCTTTTGTAAATATCTGGTATTATCATTAAACGATTGTTCTTTCTTTTACTTTGCAAAGACTTCTCCGCACTGAGCTTTTTAAGTAAGAAGAGTGCACTTTTCCTAATTTATATGGCTATTTATCTTATTACATAGATTCTAATATAATACTTAAGATACTTATTTCATCAAATGTCAGGAAATGTTTATTTTTAAGGAAGGAAGTGAAATTGGAGTACAAATTGAGATAACTATCCCTAAAAAATATGAGATTTACTTATTCTAAAAAAACTAAAAAAGTGCAATTCAAGAGCTATCAGCTAAGAAGCTGAAATCTGATTGTGTTATATTGTTATTTATTCAACATTTTTATACTGGGCCCATTATCATAGAAAACATATTAAAATAATAATGTACACATTATTTGAAGGTATTTTATTTGAATAACATTTTTAGATTGCTTTATTTTTCTACATAATTTCATGTTATGCAACTGAAGGATCGAGATTAATCTATCAACGACAGCTTTCAGTTTCATCATAATAGATTGAATAAAGTTAAATATCCGAGAAAGTCAAAAATATTAACGGTTTTACAACTGCTGCCTAACGATCAACACAAACAACATACAGTGCAAAATAAAGAAAATAAGCTTTAATGATGTAAAAAGCTTATTACACAATTACGTCTTTTAAACAGCAAATGTATTACCTTTCCTAGGGTTAGGCCATGGGGATAATATTTCGGTTTATTAGCGGAAAGGATGGATTAAAGTTGAACATTTCAGCTTAAAACAAGTTCAACGGGTGAAAAAAAAACGCTGACTCATGTTTCGGTAAGTTGGCTAAAGTAGGAATAACAGCGGGAAGTGCTAAATATTTAATACCTGTCAAACTCCGTCGTGCTTTTTAATCACAAATGCATTCCTAGAGATTTCAAAGTGTCATAAATATTACCAAAAATAAAGAGCTTTTTCCTATCATAAGCTAGACCGTTAGCTTTAACTGCTGTCAAGTAGACAAATTTTCTATTAGACTCCACATAAACGGCCTTGCGTCAATAAAATCCCACCAAGATGTTTATTAGGAAATGGTTAACCATTCACTGACCTGCCATGTTCGATGTCTCAAAGTGACATTAATAAATTTGGGATGGTTGTGGCCGACCGAAGCTGGACTTTCCTCTTGTCATGTGACTTTAAAACCAGGAAAACCAAACACCCCTTTCTGCGCATGCGCAGTGACAGAAACGTTAAATAGCAGGTTTCCAGTTGTTAATTGAAATAACCATAAATATAAATGCAGGGCTGTCAACTCTCACCTATTAGTAGTGAGACTCACCCATCTCGGTGTCTTCACACACTCTCATTCCATATTACCAATTTCTCACACAAAAAAATTACAGACATTAAAACTCATCTCTAAGGAAGAGAATTAGGGCCACTGAAAAAAAAGTTAACAGATTTTTAAATGTTTTATCAGTATATGAGGAAAAAAAGTCAGAGTTCTGACTTTTTTAATCTCAGCATTCTGAGATTAAAGTCAGTTTTTTTTCTCACAATTTTGACTTTAATCTCAGAATGCTGACATTTTTTCTTAGAATTCTGGATCTTGATGTAGATGGGCACCATGAAGGAAGAGATGCGGGAGAACTCAGCTTCACTGACAAAGATGTTAGTTGTTTGGGAGGGCCAGTAACACATTGGCAGAAAATTACGGAATTAGGTGACTTTTTACATGCCCAAGGGGTCCCCGGTGATGCCATTTCATTACTGGAAGAGCAAAAGGTGATTAAAACAAGAGAGCTAGTTTAGTCTCTAAAAGATACGGCTTGATGCTAAATGTTTGTTAGCTGTCAGAATTCTGACTTTTTTTCCTCTTATTATACCGAAATAAAATGTAAAAATCAGAACTTTTTTTTCCCCAGTGGCCGTAATCCTCTTCTCTACAACTCTGTTCCACTTATGTATAAGATAAAACCATGGTGATCAAAATCCAGACCGCGTTTTTAATACCACCTTAGTGCTAACACACAAGGACCATGTTTTGCAAAATAATTATTGCCCAGTCTAGTTTAATAATCTCCCGTTGGTATTTAGGAGTAATTAAACCAACACAAATATTTTAATTCTTAAAGCTTCCAGGTTTGCCTCTCAAACCCATAGGAGCTCGACAAAAAGAAAAAGAACCATTGCAACTTTTTTTTTTATTCATAGAGAAGAAACCACAGGGATGTTCTTATTTTATTATTACTTATCTTATTCATTTATCTTTAATTTGGTCCATTGAATATGTTTAAAAACTTTATTTCCATCACATCTTTCAAATGAAACATCCAGAGAAGTGCCGTCTCCTGTCATGGTGAGTTTTTATATAATCTACAGCCTCTTAGAAGGTCTGAGTTGTTTAGCCATTTTGCCAATTGTAAGAAAAACTAATAACAGAATGAATGCAGATTTTTAATCCTTAGCCCATTACCAAATATTCATACACAGTGTAGTTTACATAGGTTTCAATTGCTCTGGTTCCTGCATCAGTGCCAGTAATCCAGTAATAGCTTATTGGTTCCCCATTGTTTAATTTACTTAAACTGCAGAGAATAATTAATGAGCAAAGTTGTGAAATTCTTAGTTTAAAGTATTTTTAAGATGCAAGTATGTTGGTAGGGCCCATTCTGCTTTACTTCAATTCACCCAAAAAAAACACACAAGAATGTAGAAAATAATGTATATTGTGAGAAAAATGATACACATAACTACAGACCAGTTGTTACTCAGTAAGATTTACTGTGCTATAAAAATTCCACATTTTGCCACTTTGTTTCAGTTAAATTCTCTGAAATCCTCCAACCTATAGCTGCACCTATCCTCATGTAACCCTGACAGGTTTCCTGTCAAAACTATTTCAATATCTCACCCCAAGGTGAAAAGTTGGCAGCCCTGTAAATGACAGATATACATTTTATAGATTTTCATTCACCTCTCCTGGTTGATTTAATGTTAATTATGAGTAAAATTACTCACATATTCAGCAGAGCACCTATACTAATGAACTCAAAACAAACTCAGTTTCAAAGTCCTGAATAAGATTTCTTGTGCAGTTTAATTTGAAGCAGCAGGTTTGGTCAGTCTTTCCTGAGTACATATGGACATAAAAGTTAGAGGAGTCTTTCGTAGAAGAGGAGGTAGGCTTGGCAGCTTTGAACTTTACTTTCACTGACAGGTTGAACACTTGTATCACTGATGTTGAACCAGGATCCTCTAGGGGGCTCTGCATCTGCTAAAAGAAAAATTTTTTTTTTTTTTTTTTTTTACCAAATTTAGAATGCTTTGCAAAAGTATGCATTCAATAAAGTTTTTCTGTAAAGTGAAGTTGAAACTAAGTTCATGCTTGGGTTTTAAAATTATTTCACAAACAAAAATCTAAAAAATGAGATATTTGGATTTGTATTCTGTCTCCTGAATGGAAATACTTTTTAAATCCATGTTTTGAAGTCTTTTGGTGCGTTTCTATTAGCTTTGCACATCAAAAGGCTGAAACTTACAAGCAGACTTCACTTCAAATCCACTAAAAGACGTTGAATAAGCTATTATAATTCATAAATATATTTAAATCCATTTGATTGTAGCGCTGGCAGCCTGCAAAGGGACAGACCCAGTCCCAGTCTCAATACTTTTAACATTTTTTCTTCCATGAGTTTAATTTAATGTTCCCAAAACCTCTGATTAGCATTGTGGTTCCTGCTAAAATTGATCAGCACCACTATATTGGAAAAGTATTCCAGTCTGATAAAAGCACCATAGTGGCATATGGGATTGACTGTTCTTGTCAGTTTCAAATATAAAGGAGACCGAATACAAATCATATGCAGATTTTTTTTAATTTTCATTAATAAAAAAATTAAGTCCTGCAAAGTTTTTTTCCTTTTTCACAATATTATCACATAGAAGGAAAAAAAGCACACAAAAAGACAAAACGCAGACATTTCTGGTACTAGGTTCAAGTGTTATGAACACCTTTAACAGGCACTAATAACTTCAAACAAATATAATTGTTTTCTTGAACGCCACTGTCAAATACACCTACCTTTTTTATCATTTAATGGAGATTTAGGTCGAACTTTTACATAGGCGGTGTAATGGCCTGACCTCATGGTCCCGCTGTGCTCTACGATGCCATACAGGCTATACAGAATCTGAGTGTCTCCTTCAGAGATATTCTGTGTGGGAGAAAACATTGGTTAGTCATTTCAAGATTGCTAGCTTATACAAAAATGGGAACAAATATTTCCAACACAAACCTTGCATTTGGTTGAACTATAAGGAGCAAGATCCAAAATCAAAGGAAACTGAACCTGTCTGTTCACTTTACAAATGCTGTATCCATTCTAGAGGGGGAAAAAAAATTGTGGTGATCAGATGCCTTAAAAAAATAGAATAAAATTTATTATTTAGATGTATTTTTATAAGCCGGCATGCCTGCTGAAATCTTTTCAAATGAAGGGTAAGTACAGGTGGTGGGGAGGAGATCAACATTTGCTTTAAGGCGTCGGTGTAGATGTTTTTTTCAGATCCTAAATCAATAGAAAAAAAAAAAAAAAACACAGGAAAATTTATTCATCATATAAAAAAATAAAAATAAAAAAGCTAAATTTCAACGTCTTATGTTAATATAGCGTGTAAACATTTGTACCTCCAGCTTTTTCTTTCCTCCTACGTTGCTTGGTGCAGGTGACACACAGCAAGCTGTTGTTCTGTGTGAGAGTTTCCACTTCGGTGAACTGAAAAAGGCAAGACTGCACCGAACACTCCTGTTTCTCTGGGCTTGTCCTGGTTGAGAGCGTGTCGAAGGCCGTCTCTGGGTCTTGGTTTATCACTGTATATTCCATATCCTCTGCAGCTTCGTCTTCGCTCTCCGCGGCCGGCTCCATGGCATCAGGGTCTATAAATGCGTCATCTAAATTCACCTGTTCCAGTTTATTTGCCAGCTGCGTGTCCAGTTCTCCTTCCAGATCCGCGTTCGACATTTCATTACAGGAAGCGCCGTCATGCGAGTGCTGTTCCTCTGACAAGACATTAAAACGGTTACTGACAGGAGAATCGGCTAACGAGACACTGTCAGTCACTGAATCCTTGTCCTCCTCTTTCTCCTGCTCGACAGCCTCATCCTGCTCAGATACACAGACAGGTTCAGGATCTTGTTCATTCAATGAGGCTTCGTCGCATGGCGCATCGTCCACGTTCTCTGCGTCTTTTGGATTTTCAGTTACATCAGTTGGTTCACCATTTGCATCGCTTGGAAATGTCAGATTTCCTAAAGTCTTTATGGTTTCAAGCTTCTGCTGCCGTTTTTGATGCTAAGAAAAGGGCAAAATATATATTTTAATTTATTCTTATACACCAGAAATTGTATTTATTGCAAACAAAAAAAAAAATATCCAAAGTGGTTCACTGGAATACCTTGGCTTGCTTCTTTGCCTGCTTTTTAGCTTTTTTTTGTTGATATTTGCTACCGGATCCAATTGAAGTGTCATCATTCCCTCTGGTCAAATCAGGGCTCTCTCTACCATCCTGACTTGACTCACTGGTCTTACGGTTTCCTTTTTTGGGGTTTTTCTTTCTGTAGGCCTGCGAAAGGTTTCCAAGAAGAGGCACAGACATGTCAACAGAAACTTAAAGATTAATATCAACACACAGAAAAAATAAAAACAACTCCTTCACCTCATCGGAAACAGGAAGAGAGAGATCCAAAAACATCTCTGTGACAACAGAAATCTGAAAGAAAGTGAGGGAGTAATGAGCGTTATCATATCCAGCAACAAGGGATGGTACTTTTTGTAAAATTAGAGCCAAAAACATCAATTACTTAATTCAATTTATGCATTTTATACAAAATGTATGTGAAGACCAACACAAAGTACAGTAATGAATGATTGAGAAGTGGAAGATGACAGAAATCCTTGTGCAGTTTGCATGTATATTCAGCCTCCTTTACTATGATACCCTCAATAATACTTATAATAGGTCAAATATAGTCTCAGTATTAATACAGCTGTTTTGTGCAGGAATGTGTTTTAGAAAATGCACACAGTAAGCTCACAAGCAGTATTGGGAAAATCAGGGAACATGGAAGACAGGTAAAGGACAAAGTTGTGGATACGTTTTAGCCAACAGTCAGATTTTTATCTAGGGTAAAACTGTTTTTATGTTTTAAACTCTTTCATCAGTTTTTAAACTTTTATTTCCAGCCATCTGGACTGCAATGCACTTTATTCAGGCATTAGCCCTCTCCCATCTGCAGCTAGTCCAAAACGTAGCGGCTCGTCTTTTAATGGGGACCGGAAAAAATCAACACATCATACTAATTCTTAGATCTCTGCACTGGCTCCCTGTTCAGTTTAGAAATTATTTTAAGATTTTGTGTGTTTGTGTTTAGAGCTTTGAATGGGATGGCTCCTCAATACATACATTACCAACCCTCTCCAGCACACGCTCTGAGGTCTGAGGGCCATCTACAGCTAATAGTGCCTAAGAAGAGGCTTAAAACCAGAAGGGACAGAGTCTTTTCTCTAGTTGGCCCCAGACTTTGGAATACTTTGCCCCTCTGTATACGAACAGCCTCCACAGTGGAGGGTTTGAAGTCTCATCATAAGGCCCGCTTTTACTTTTAACACCGCAGAATTGTGTGGTCCTCTGTGTCCTTTTTATTTATTTCTAAACTCTTCCTGCTTTTTTTGTGTGTGTTGGGTGGGTTGTATGTTTTAATGTACATCACATAGGAACCATTTTTGTTGTTAAATGTGCTATATAAACAAAGTGGATTGGATTGAGACAAGCAGCCAAGATCCAATGGCAACTCTGTTTGAACCAACACTGCATATTAGCCCAAACACACATGCTGCCCTCACCCTAAAACATGGTGGTGGCAGGGTTGTGCTGTGATGATACATTTCTATTTCAACTAGAGGAAAACTTATCATAGCTGATTAATAGAGCTACATTCAGATTAGATCTGGGAACTAGTGTAGAAGAGCACCTAATAGAAGTGCACTTCTTTCTATATGAATAGGTTTGAGTTATTTTGTAAAAACAAAGAAGCCAAAAATTCTGTATTTTGGGTCATTTTTAGAGACATACACCAAAACGGCTGAAGCTAAAAGGAAATTCTAGTTCATATTGACTCTTGATGGAGTGCTTAATACAAACACATAGGCTACCCTATAATGCATAGGCTACTTATATTTATAAAAAGGTAGAAACAACATGGAATGTAAGCTCTACTTTTGAGTTAGAATATCAATTAATATGAATATAAAATGAACACCAGTTGGTGATTTTATAGTGAATGTGTTCTTAGACTTAGACTTCCTTTATTGTCATTGCACAAAAAAACACAAGGTGAATCTTGACAACGAAATGTCGATTACTTGGCTACCAGTGTAACAGAGCTAAGACCTTATTCCTGCACAATAAATATGTTTTCTATAACTAAGAGCTAGCTATATACAGGGTAAAGTAGTATATACACTATATTGCCAAAAGTATTTGCTCACCTGCCTTGACTCACATATGAGCTTAAGTGACATCCCGTTCCTAATCCATAGGGTTCAATATGACGTCGGTCCACCCTTTGCAGCTAGAACAGCTTCAACTCTTCTGGGAAGGCTGTCCACAAGGTTTAGGAGTGTGTTTATGGGAATTTTTGACCATTCTTCCAGAAGCGCATTTGTGAGGTCGCACACTGATGTTGGACGAGAAGGCCTGGCTCTCAGTCTCCGCTCTAATTCATCCCAAAGGTGTTCTATCGGGTTGAGGTCAGGACTCTGTGCAGGCCAGTCAAGTTCATCCACACCAGACTCTGTCATCCATGTCTTTATGGACCTTGCTTTGTGCACTGGTGCACAGTCATGTTGGAAGAGGAAGGGGCCAGCTCCAAACTGTTCCCACAAAGTTGGGAGCATGGAATTGTCCAAAATGTCTTGGTATGCTGAAGCATTCAGAGTTCCTTTCACTGGAACTAAGGGGCCAAGCCCAGCTCCTGAAAAACAACCCCACACCATAATCCCCCCTCCACCAAACTTTACACTTGGCACAATGCAGTCAGACAAGTACCGTTCTCCTGGCAACCGCCAAACCCAGACCCGTCCATCAGATTGCCAGATGGAGAAGCGCGATTCGTCACTCCAGAGAACGCGTCTCCACTGCTCTAGAGTCCAGTGGCGGCGTGCTTTACACCACCGCATCCGACGCTTTGCATTGCACTTGGTGATGTATGGCTTGGATGCAGCTGCTCGACCATGGAAACCCATTCCATGAAGCTCTCTGCGCACTGTTCTTGAGCTAATCTGAAGGCCACATGAAGTTTGGAGGTCTGTAGTGATTGACTCTGCAGAAAGTTGGCGACCTCTTCGCACTATGCGCTTCAGCATCCGCTGACCCCGCTCCGTCAGTTTACGTGGCCTACCACTTCGTGGCTGAGTTGCTGTCGTTCCCAAACACTTCCATTTTCTTATAATACAGCTGACAGTTGACTGTGGAATATTTAGGAGCGAGGAAATTTCACGACTGGATTTGTTGCACAGGTGGCATCCTATCACAGTTCCACGCTGGAATTCACTGAGCTCCTGAGAGCGACCCATTCTTTCACAAATGTTTGTAAAAACAGTCTGCATGCCTAGGTGCTTGAATTTATACACCTGTGGCCATGGAAGTGATTGGAACACCTGATTCCAATAATTTGGATGGGTGAGCAAATACTTTTGGCAATATAGTGTATATATATATATATATATATATATATATATATATATATATATATATATATATATATATATATATATATATATATATATATATATATATATATATATATATATATATATATATACACACACACACACACACATATATATTGCACTGAGTTATTGCAAGAAGAAGACAAAACTAAACTAAGGTGCATGTATCGTCCATGTCCATGCGGGGTGGGTGTTCTGTGCTGCAATTCTTACCGTTTTGCACTGCTGGCACATTATTGTGCTGGTCGTTTCACCACCAAACACATGGTCCACAAAGTTTTTAGGAACTCCATTTTTCTCATACTCTGAAAAAGGAATAACACTGTAAGATGCCTCTGTTTCCTAAAAAAACGGCTAATGACTAAGAACATTTTTTTAATGCTTATAAAACTGAAGACAAGACTGAACTAACTTACCTTTAACTACAGCTTTTAGCTCGTCTTCATCTGCACCTTTACTTGATTGTTTTAAACTCTCCATTATTCCTGTGCTTACTCTCTGCAGAAGGTATTCAAACAAAAAAATTAAAACTATAAGGAGAGCAAAATACACAGTAGATGTAAGATAAATAAAATGATATGTTTTGTTACACAGATTAACCTTAAAACTTTTGCTTTGTGATTGTTGAGCAGCACATTCTATAAGCTCTCTAAATCTGAGAAAGATACATTTTAGGTTGTTAAGCACCATTTTTCTGTATACTTAGTATGGGACATTAAAAAGAATCTCAATCCTCCTAATGATTAATTAGAATAGAAAATCCCTTTATTGTCCTACAATGGGGAAATTCTGGTGTTTACAGCAGCTAAAAGATTATAAATACTGTGCACCTGGATAATAAATAACCACTATACGGCTATGGACATTTTTACAGTAATGGTTATTTAAGAATAGCAGCAACATCAGAGATGTGCAAAAGAACAGCAGCATTTTATTTAACTGACTGAGGTAGAAACTTCAAAATCAGTGTAAATTTAACAGCTTATTGAGGTTTTTGGGAACAGTGGTGGTTATAGAGTCCAGCAGCTGTTTGGAAGAAAGAATCTGTGATAACACTCCCTGGTGCATTTACGGTGCAGCAGTCTGTCACTGAAAGAGCTGTCCAGTTCTGCAACAGCTTCATGCATCGGGTGGGAAACAGTATCCAACGGAGATGATAATTTAGTTAAGATCCTAAATTAACATCACTGTTGGATAATGTTTTTCACCCCATGCTTTAAACAAATATTTATTTAATTTTACTCAATAAAAAATATTTAAAACTACTGATTTTGGTGGAAATGCTGAAAATTGAAAGCATACTTTAAGCTCCTCAGCTCTCATCCCATCCAGCAGGTACCGCAGCAGCTCCTGGCTGTCTTGCTGCTGAAATCCTTTAAACCTGGCAGCCCTGCAGAGATGAAAGGAATAATAAACAACTTCTAATGTATCCAAGGACAAAATTACAAATAAAGCACAAGGATCCAACTACTCTGCATAATAGTTACAGAACTTACTTTTTACAAACTTGTGAGAACAACTCGCGAGGCGTTACCACACCCTTTTTGGACTCCTGGATCTCATTGAGTAGTTTACACATAGCCAATGTTAGAGATCCAGGCTGATCTAATGGCACTGATATAGGCTCCTGTAATCACAATAAATGATTTGATTAAGGTGTAAAAATGGAGGTTTATGTGATTTATGAATTGGTTAAGCAGAGTGAAAACACACCAGACCCAAAGAGGGATCAGGTTGAATGTCGAGGATCATTTTCTCTTCTGTTATTTTGTTGAGGATTTGTCTCAGAAGCTGAGTTTGTGAAAGATTCTGGAAAAGAAAGTCACAGATAAAAAAAACATGGAGCTCTGACATCTCCCCGAGTTATGATCGGCTAAGGGCCTTACCTGCAGGACTGCGTTGAAGAAACAAGTGTTTCCAAGGTTGCTCAGCCCTTTGACTGGAACACTGTCATTTTCTTCAACTGTGTTGTGGGTTGGAGATTTTCCAACATTCTCTTTTTTGATGTTTTTCCGCTGTTTATTCCTGGTGTCTTTGTTTTCCTTGTCCTCACCATCTTCTGGGTTTACAGTTTCTGTCTCCTGTTTAACCTCCAACACATCCACATCCTCCTTCACTCCTGAATTTAAAAAAAAAGTAAATAGATACTGCATGTCATTTTTTTATTTGGATTTAAAACATCCTCTGTGTGCTTCTCTCAGTAAGCTTGAGAATTAACTTAAATGGAAGTATATTGATGCATTATTTAATTCAAGATGAGCTAAGATGTAGTCTTTGCAGCCTTTAGAAGTCTATAGCACACATGAAAAAAATATATCACTATTACAAAAGCTTTAAAATGAAAATCTATGAAAGTTTTGGCAAATGCTTATTTAATGACAATTCTACATCATGTTTTATTCAAAAGATAACAGAATAACTGCATTAAAGAAAACCTAGCACATCTAATTAGTCTTACTACTTTTTCTAAATACTAAATGAACAAAGAATTTTTTGGGCAGCTACAAGAATTTCCTTATACAGGTGCTGGTCATAAAATTAGAATATCATGAAAAAGTAGATTGATTTCAGTAATTCCATTTAAAAAGTGAAACTTGTATATTATATTCATACATTACATACAAACTCATATATTTCAGATGTTTATTTTGTTTAATTTTGATGATTACAAATGACAACAAATGAAAATCTCAAATTCATCATATCAGAAAATTAGAATATTACTGAAGACCAATAAAAACAAAGGATTTATAGAAATGTTGGCCAACTGAAAAGTATGAACATGAAAAGTATGAGCATGTACAGCACTCAGTATTTAGTTGGGCCTCCTTTGGCCTGTATTACTGCAGCAATGCGGCGTGGCATGGAGTCGATCAGTCTGTGGCACTGCTCAGGTGTTATGATAGCCCAGGTTGCTCTAATAGTGGCTTTTAGCTCTTCTGAATTGTTGGGTCTGGTGTATTGCATCTTCTTCTTCACAATACCCCATAGATTTTCTATGGGGTTAAGGTCAGGAGAGTTTGCTGGCCAATTAAGAACAGGGATACCATGGTCCTACAACCAGGTACTGGTAGCTTTGGCACTGTGTGCAGGTGCCAAGTCCTGTTGGAAAATGAAATCTGCATCTCCAAAAAGTTGGTCAGCTGCAGGAAGCATGAAGTGCTCTAAAACTTCCTGGTATGTGGCTGCGTTGACCCTGGACCTCAGAAAACACAATGGACCAACACCAGCAGATGACATGGCACCCCAAACCATCACTGACTGTGGAAACTTTACACTGGACTTCAAGCAACGTGGATGAAGTGCCTCTCTTCTTTTCCTCCAGACTCTGGGACCTTGATTTCCAAAGGAAATGCAAAATTTACTTTCATCAGAGAACATGACTTTGGACCACTCACCAGCAGTCCAGTCCTGTTTCTCTTTAGCCCAGGCAAGACGCTTCTGACGCTGCCTGTGGTTCAAGAGTGGCTTGACACAAGGAATGCAACAGCAGAAACCCATGTCTTTCATACGTCTGTGTGTGGTGGTTCTTGAAGCACTCACTCCAGCTGCAGTCCACTCTTTGTGAATCTCCCCCACATTTTTGAATGGGTTTTGTTTCACAATCCTCTCCAGGGTGCGGTTATCTCTCTTGCTTGTACACTTTTTTCGACCACATCTTTTCCTTCCCTTCGCCTCTCTATTAATGTGCTTGGACACTGAGCTCTGTGAACAGCCAGCCTCTTTAGCGATGACCTTTTGTGTCTTGCCCTCCTTGTGCAAGGTGTCGATGGTCGTCTTTTGGACAACTGTCAAGTCAGCAGTCTTCCCCATGATTGTGTAGCCTATAGAACTAGACTGAAAGACCATTTAAAGGCTTTTGCAGGTGGTTTGAGTTAATTAGCTGATTAGAGTGTGGCACCAGGGTCCATCAATTTTGAACCTTTTCACAATATTCTAATTTTCTGATATGATGAATTTGAGATTTTCATTTGTTGTCATTTGTAATCATCAAAATTAAACAAAATAAACATCTGAAATATATGAGTTTGTATGTAATGTATGAATATAATATACAAGTTTCACTTTTTAAATGGAATTACTGAAATCAATCTACTTTTTCATGATATTCTAATTTTATGACCAGCACCTGTATAAGAACCTATGACTAAAAAACAAACAAAAATAAACAAGATACTAAGTATTTATTAATGCTACAGTTGAAAAATAAAGTAATATCGAGGTTACCTATAACATTTATGCACATTTGAATATGAAACAGAAATTCTTATAACAACTAGTATGTTTAGTACCAGTTAAGACAATGGTGTTTGGTGTTCCTTAGGTGTGCACATCAAAAGTGTTTGTGTTTTGCAATTTTCACACAGTTGGATTTGTCTTTAATGTAAGCAACAGAAAAGTATCATAGTCTTTCAGGCAGCTGATTGGCTGTTTACAACAATAGACTGGAGAGGTACAGTTACTTCATTTAAAAATGTATATGCATGAATGGTATGACCCATATCTTAAGAGTTTGAGGATGTCTGTATCCCTCTAAACATTAACCCCATTCCTGAATGACACTAGTTAAGAAAAGATTCTGGAATCTGTGGATTCAGATACATGAGGGAGACATATTTGTTTATACATCTAAATATCTACTAATACATACTTTTCTGTGGTCTCTTCATGGGATCTGTGGAGATCTGCTTGTTCAGGTTTTTCACCAGCTGTGCCAGTTGCCCTGTACTTGAATATGTGACCTCATCATCACATAGGTAACACCTTAAAGAAAATATTTTCAAAAAACAGGCAGTGATTTAATCATATTAAAAGACATATTTTTCCTTGTTATTTACACACACAAAAAAAACAGGCTCACCATACGCTCAAGTTGTCCAAACTAACCACCAGGCAATGTGGATCTGAGCGAGGAGTTTCATAATGTTTGATGGCATGTTGGTTCTCAGAATGCCTCCCGCATCCCTGACAAGATCAATTGAGACATTAATTTAAAAAGATTATACACATAAATAAAATCAGCTGAATGAAGGGCTCCTACAAACTCACCCTATGCCCACATTTCAAGCACATCCATACACCAACGGTTTCCTTTTCCTCTGATTCCTCTGGTTCAGTCTGGCAGATATTTTCTTTATTCTCCTCATGCTTACAATCTTGACAATTGGTCCAATCAGAAACAGCAGACAGTTTCTTCAGAAGAGTTTGGTCAGTACCTTTCCTGATATGTCTGCAGGATGGACCTAAACAATAAATAATTTGTTGTTGTTTTCTTTTCCAGTTGTTGAATAAGTTAAAATGTGTGATTTCTGTATTTACCAGACAGATCAATGTCCTCATCCTCTCTGAAGCTCCTGTTTTTCCCCCTCTTCTTTCCCATTCTTTATCTGCTTTAGACAGGCATGCAGAAGAGCCAGCATATAAGATTTTAAGGCCACGTTGCTGTTGCGTTCAATGTCTGGGACATTCCATAAGGAAATAATGTGACAGCAGAGATACAAAATCAACTTACTGTTAAAGGCAGAGGCTTAAGCTTTGGCCGTTTTCAGTTTCGTTTACTTTGTTCAAATGAGTTCCTTTGTCCGGACATAATTGACTATTTCTCCAGATTAAAGAAAAGCGAGCAGAGGCGGTTTCTATCTGTGGCTGTTTGCAGTCGGTATAAATCAAAACGCTTCGCTAAATAGGCTAAAAAACGCGAGATGACACACGTGCGGTGTAGAGGGGAACAAAAATGCGATGCGTGTAAAAGAAAAGAAGACACATGAACTACTGCACGATCTTCCTATCGTACGTCAATCTTGCCCCCATGTTGTGAGTGGCAATTTTTCTTATGTCTTTAGGCCGGTGCAGTTTCAGTACTCAAAACCAGGTATTCTGCACCTTTCAATTCATTAGCCTGGAAGATATCTGGGGAATTGAAATGTATACTGGAAAGAAGCAGGATACTGACTGTTGAGGACTTGGGGTTCTAAGCTCCTGACAGCAGTATGTGAAAGAAAAAAATAGTATATATTCTGGTAAAGGCCAGAGTTGGGTAATGAAAGTCCAGAGATCAGTTCTCATTATGTGCATTTGAGTAATAGACAGGGACACATGTTAAATTAAAATCACCTGGTTAAATGAAAGCGAAAAAGGAAATCTTATCTGCCTTCCCAAAGCTCCTTTCATAACCACTTTTGACCCTTCCAAAGGTGAAGGAATAAGGACAGGAGCTACAATTGACCCAAATTCAGAATCAGCCAGCGTTTCTACCTTCTGAACCAAAGTCCACAATTAAAAATTAATATAATAATAATAATAATAATAATAATAATAATAATAATAATAATAATAATTAATTAATAAAATAATTGAAAAACCTTCCTGGATGGGAAGAGAAACATCTTCAAACTTGGTAACCAAGTCCAGTGGATTTTTTTTTTTGTAATAATAATAATAATAATAAAGGAGCTATTCAAAAAGAAATCATATGATGATTTTTACATTTGAGGAAAACTCTTCAATGAACAAATAGCATTGTTCATGAAACATGTTTTTGAAAAAAAAAAAGAGTAATTTTTATTTATTTATTTTTTTTTTTTTCCGGAAAAACGTGCCACTCACAACATGGCGAATGCACGGCCACGGCTCGTTATCAACAAATGGGACACGAAGAATTTTGTCAATTTCCTGTGTGCACCACTTTTAAAGTTCCGACTTGAAACTATTTTGGGAGATTTCCGAGTCCAAATGATTTAATGTCATTTTTTAAAACATGTCTTACAAGGAGTGGGCCGAGTCGCAGCTGGCCGAGGTAGAGCTGCTAACCAGCATGTTTCCCGGTGAGGACGAGCTGGACCTCACCGACCAGCTGGCTCTGGCGGACCTCAGGAGCTACGTGGAAAACTCGGCTTCTGGAGACAAGCCTTCTCCCTCCAGACCCCAGTTTTTAATTAAACAGAGGCTCCACTCTTCCGTTATGAATGGGGTAATGCGCCTGTAACAATCACCTAATAATATTATAGTTGCTTGTTTTATGCTTCAATTCTTTACTTTGTTGTTTCATCTTGTTCTTAGACTGAATTTATTCTGTCCTGTGCCTACCCGTCTGAATACCCCAGTGTGTTGCCGGATATAACAGTAAGGTACGTTTTTCCACTCTGGATATGTGATTAAATATGATATTATGTGAATAGAATTTGGAAAAATAACAAAACTTTATTACAACATATCTATTCAATTCAGTTCTTTTATGTAGCTCCAATTCACAAAACATGACATCTCAAGGCACTTTACAATTCAACCAGATCATACAGTCAAATTAATTCAAAGTTTTCTATTTAAGGAAAATCAGTTGATTGCATCAAGTCTAATACAATCCCTCACACTAAACATGCTTGTAGCGACAGTGGAGAGAAAAAAAAATCCCTAGCTGTTATATAATACCTGCACAGCTTCCGCATTCTATAATTGCAACCACAAACTTCTCTAAATCTTAACTAAAAAAACACAAAATTATGCTCTTGGCTCAGAAGGGAAGCTCTACATAGTTTAGATAATGTATTACAAATAAAAATGGGGCCATATACAAAGCGGATTTGTGCATAGCCCTTGTAGTAAACTAATTTAGAAGTGTGTTATGTATTATGACTATAAATAGAACTGTGCTGAGGAGGCATTAAGAGGTTTCTAAGATAATCTATACCTGGATAAACAGATCTATGAACACCAGTAAACAGATGGAAGTAAAAGCTAAATGGTAAAGTTTAATACAGAGTTGGGTCGATAATCAGTATCCAAAGAAGGGCTGAAACAATTAATCGGATTAATTGCGATTATTGTCAACTAATTTAGTAAACGATTAATCGTTAACTGGATTGTAGAGACTATAAAACATGCCATTAGCTGACAGAGCAACCCACCTTTAGCAGCAATTTTAACAAATTTATTTTAAAAAATTCACATTTTGCATTTAAGATAGAAAAACTTTTCGTCTGTCATGTGCTCTATCCAGATCTCAAGTGGAAAAGTTTTAGTTTTCACCTGGTTTTATTTTATAAAAAGTCTTTTTTAAGGAACGTTTTTCTATCTGATTATTAATCGAATAATCGTTAAAAATAATAGACAGATTAATAAATTTACAAAATAATCGTTAGTTGCAGCCCTGTTTTAACTGTAAAACTTACAACTTTGGAAATCACCCCATTTGCAATATAAATACATACACATGTTCCTTCCAAATCTTTGCTTTTGGCTGTTTCATATTTAAATCCTGAGCTCCAGCGTCGAATTGTGTGGAACTTTAAGATGAAAATAATTGGTAAAAGTTTTTTTTTTTTTATGTCTAGGTGTTCAGCTCTTAGCAGAGCCCAGCAGACAGAAATCCAGACAGACCTCAATAAATACCTGATTGAAAACTGCCAGGGAGAATTATGTGTGCTTGCTGCTGTGGACTGGGTGAAAGAAAACCTTGAGCATTTCATCAAGATGAGCTTATCAACAGCACAGGCTCCTAAACCTGAGTCTGCTTCTCAACCCTCACAAGAAGCGTTTAGCCGACTGTGGATCTACAGTCACCACATCTACAACAAGTCAAAGAGGAAGAACATCTTGGAGTGGTCAAAGGAGTTGGGCCTTTCGGGGTTCAGCATGCCTGGAAAGCCTGGCATTGTGTGTGTTGAAGGCCCTAAGTCAGCCTGTGAGGAGTTTTGGTCCAGGTACCTTTACTACTCCTATTTTTGCAAACTTTGCAACAGAGCAAATGTAATTATTGTTTCAAGCATTTGTTTTTTTTCTTTTTTACTTCAGAGTGAAGGTTCTGACTTGGAAGAAGATCATGATTCGACACAGAGAGGATATTACCCTTAATCACCACGGCGAGGACAGCACGCCTGTTGAGAGTATAGACTCCTTACGCAAATTTACAGGCTTTGAAGAGGCGATGTTTGACCCTCATGGGAATAGAGGCAATCACATGGACCTTGGACAGCTCTACCAGTTCTTAAATGAGAAAGGATGCTGTGATGTCTTTCAGATGTATTTTGGTATCGAAGGCAGGTAGAAATCAATGCCATAGATCAGGTCTCAGTTAAAGTTAAATTCAATTATTTTTAATTTGTTTATCAAAGAAGCCTCAATGGTGAAAATACAGAAAAAATCTTGTTTAGAGATTGTGTATTCATTTTGGTTATATTTAATTCCAACTAAAAAGGATTTATAATGATTTAAATCCCTTAAAGTTCATTTTTTTTGTGTTTCAGAATAATATAATTTTGCTTCAAATCAAATTTTGCCTTTGGTGTTTTCTTCCTTAAAAAGCCTGGTGGCTGTTTTGAAGTTTTTAATAACATGTTTGTAAAACCTGCGCAAAAAATAAAACTTCATATACATAGGATGTCAGTTTTTGTCTTTGCAAAAAATTAAACTTATGTTAGCCCATTTTCTCTCTCATTGTTTGGTTTTTAGATTAAGCTGTATCATTCCAAGGTGTATCTTTATAAGATGCATCCAGAGGAGGTCTCCTGTTTTTAATGTTCCACCATCAACCAGCGTCTAGGAAACATGCCAACACTTCATCCACAACCTGTAAAGATATAGAGCTAAAAAAAGAGCAACTAACAAATGTGCTAACTCCTCACATCAGATACTCTTACCTTCATAATAGCTCTACAATGCTCTAATAATGAAAATGAAATGAGACAGAAGCAGCTTTTTTTCCTAGACTGTCTGTTGAACCAAAAGTAGAAAACTTTTCTGGGGAGTCCGACACTTTGCTAGAATAACTGGCTTTTGCATCAATATAACTTGCCTTCTTACTTTTACTTACAACTGATTACTTTTTTAATGTGAAATGCAAATTTTTATACTCTTATTCTGATTTTTTTTATTTATTCTCTTCCCACCCCTTTAAAGAGCATTTTATATAATATAGTTTGGTTGTTTGAAAAAATTTAATATGAGGTTTGGAAAAGGGACGTCAAATTCCTTGTTTGTGTTCAAAAACCTGGCCAATAAAGCTGTTTCTGATTCTTTTAAAATAAAATAAAAAAATAATGAGGTTTTGATGCAGTTCAAACTATTGAACTTCCATAGATTTTATTACAACTACACTATATTGCCAAAAGTATTTGCTCACCTGCCTTGACTCACATATGAGCTTAAGTGACATCCCGTTCCTAATCCATAGGGTTCAATATGACGTCGGTCCACCCTTTGCAGCTAGAACAGCTTCAACTCTTCTGGGAAGGCTGTCCACAAGGTTTAGGAGTGTGTTTATGGGAATTTTTGACCATTCTTCCAGAAGCGCATTTGTGAGGTCGCACACTGATGTTGGACGAGAAGGCCTGGCTCTCAGTCTCCGCTCTAATTCATCCCAAAGGTGTTCTATCGGGTTGAGGTCAGGACTCTGTGCAGGCCAGTCAAGTTCATCCACACCAGACTCTGTCATCCATGTCTTTATGGACCTTGCTTTGTGCACTGGTGCACAGTCATGTTGGAAGAGGAAGGGGCCAGCTCCAAACTATTCCCACAAAGTTGGGAGCATGGAATTGTCCAAAATGTCTTGGTATGCTGAAGCATTCAGAGTTCCTTTCACTGGAACTAAGGGGCCAAGCCCAGCTCCTGAAAAACAACCCCACACCATAATCCCCCCTCCACCAAACTTTACACTTGGCACAATGCAGTCAGACAAGTACCGTTCTCCTGGCAACCGCCAAACCCAGACCCGTCCATCAGATTGCCAGATGGAGAAGCGCGATTCGTCACTCCAGAGAACGCGTCTCCACTGCTCTAGAGTCCAGTGGCGGCGTGCTTTACACCACCGCATCCGACGCTTTGCATTGCACTTGGTGATGTATGGCTTGGATGCAGCTGCTCGACCATGGAAACCCATTCCATGAAGCTCTCTGCGCACTGTTCTTGAGCTAATCTGAAGGCCACATGAAGTTTGGAGGTCTGTAGTGATTGACTCTGCAGAAAGTTGGCGACCTCTTCGCACTATGCGCGTCAGCATCCGCTGACCCCGCTCCGTCAGTTTACGTGGCCTACCACTTCGTGGCTGAGTTGCTGTCGTTCCCAAACACTTCCATTTTCTTATAATACAGCTGACAGTTGACTGTGGAATATTTAGGAGCGAGGAAATTTCACGACTGGATTTGTTGCACAGGTGGCATCCTATCACAGTTCCACGCTGGAATTCACTGAGCTCCTGAGAGCGACCCATTCTTTCACAAATGTTTGTAAAAACAGTCTGCATGCCTAGGTGCTTGAATTTATACACCTGTGGCCATGGAAGTGATTGGAACACCTGATTCCAATAATTTGGATGGGTGAGCAAATACTTTTGGTAATATAGTGTATGTTGTTTCTTGTAATAAAACTAGTGCTGCGCCGATGCCCGATAACTGGCTGTGCAGTATTGGCCGATACCATCTGTTTGAAATTGATGTGTGTGTGTGTGTATATGAAGCACTGCATACTACTTGGATGTAAAATAATTGCCATCATGGCTTTGTCAAGCTGCTGCCTACCTTTGTGAAGCAGGAAAAAGACTTATACAAAGTGAATCCAGTAGAACTTTTTATTGCCGACCTGGAATGGGTGACAATAGTTGAATAAACTTGGCTCTCAAAATGGTATTGGTGCCCTATTTGTTGGTATTCGCCGATACCGATACCACCATTTTAGTGCTGGATCGGGGGCCTGTCCGATACTGGTATCAGTACACTAGTTAAAACTCACCTGAACCAGTCAGAAGGGAATTATTTAGGTAAAGCACAGAAAGAATCAAGATTGTTTATTCTCGTTATGAAACTGTACTATTTTTGAGACCTCTAGCTTAAAAAATCCTAATAAAACACTCTTAAAATATAAGTATATAATATGGAATATTTTTGTCCATAAAAGAAAGCTGCAGCCAATTATAGTCTATAAAATGGTTTGATAATACTTCTGGTGGTCAGTAGTGGTTTGTGTGATAGGGTGTGAGTGTTTGACTACAGGGATTGTTTACACAGATCTGGGGGGAAAAAAGCTTTTCGCATTTCTGTTCAGTCTGGATTCAATGTTTTTTGTGCTGTTTTTACAAAGGAAGTGGTACAAATATCGTACGGCCTGGGTGGGTGGGCCTGGTCCTTTTCTGGAGGAGAGCAGCACAAGCTGAGAAAGAATTGGAAAGCAGCATAATACAGTCTCCTGTGGGGGGTGCGATGATTGCACACCCACACTCACTAAAAGCAATGTGTGGTTTAATGATATTGATATTTTGGTGCTTGACTTGCTAACAAACTGTTTTGACCTCGCAGGTTTCTCAGTCGCTTGGGTGCATTTCCGACATCCATATTTACATTTGCACAACAGTTAGTGCTGTTTTCTAACCATTTAGTACAAATTGCAAAACATAGTTGTTAACAGAAATCTCAACTCATGACTTAGACCTTTTTTCTCTCAGTGTTGCGCTTGCTGCAGATATATAAATGTGTTATCCACATAAACTCAGAACACACTAAACATTATATCTTATAACATTTCATTTTTCACAAACAATTTACATAATTGTAGATACATAAAGTTCAATATGGCGTATACATAAAAAACTGAAATTTTATGTGGTAAAAGTAAATAACAAACAAACTATGCTTTTTTTTTCTTTTATGTGCTCCAATATTGGGCTCCATTGCACAAAATTAGAAGGTTTCACATTTGGCCTTTTTTCTTTTCAGACTCTGAATCCTAAACGTAAAACTGTGACAGGCCAAATTCAATGTTATGAGTCATGTGCAATGTTGTGGAAATCTCTTATAATGTTAAACTGCAGTGTGTTGCTTGTGAAAAAAATCTTAATGAATAGGAATGTGTGAAATGTTTTTTAAAAAGTGTGTATTAGAATTGCATCTAAAGAAAGGAGCAGGAAGGTTCAAGGGGTTGATGCATAAATTAGATACTGTGGTATTTGTGCTTCAAGTCTACCATTTGTTGAGTGTAAAAATCGAGAAAAACTATCATAGCCATTTAAACACTGAAGAGCTCACCGTAAAACAGTACAATGAATGAAAATCATAAATCATGACTTTTTCTCTTCAGTGTTACACTTGTTACAGACATTACTTCATTTTTTATATACTCGCTAAATACACAAAAGCAGTACATTTTAGTACACAATAAATTAGATCCAACCAACAAAATTGAAAACAATGCTACACATACAAAAGAAAGAAATTTACACATGTACATGTGTAAACAGCAAAAACAAAACAAAAACACTATGCTGTATCCTGCGAAGTGCTCCAATGTTGGCTTTCAATGCACTAAAAAGAGAAGGTCTCATTATTTTTTTTATGCATTTAACATTACTGGCCTTTTTTCTGCTCAAACTTTGATTGTTAATTTTAAAATTTTGTGACAGGAACTGGCCTGTGTGATAAGATGTGGAAAGTCAGATTGCTTTTATAATTTTGAATGATAGATTGCTTCTTTTGAAGATATTTTACTTGACAAAACTATGTTAAATGCACAAGAATTGTGTCTCATTTTTTTCTTTTCTTTTCTTTCTTCTTATTTTTTTCATTTTCCTTTTTACAAAAGTGTGTTTTAGAACCAAACCTACAAAAGAGAGCAAGAATTGTGTTTATAGTTTAGCAGAACTGGTCCAAGGAGTTGGTCCATAAATTGCATGTTGTGCTCGTTGTTCCTAAACTACCAGGGTTTGTGTGTAAACAATTGAGAAAAACAGTAAGCTAATGATAATGTTATAAAACAGCAGAGAATTGCATGAAAGCGACTAATGAATTTTCAGAAGCTTTTGCAGATTTTTGGAAGGAATGATTAACTGCTACTATGAGGTGCAAAACGTCTTAATGTTGTGGGGGCTGAACTAGCTTTGAAAATCTTAATATTGATGTGAGAAATGCACCAAAGAGACTGAGGAAAAGCTGTGATCTGATATAGAATCTGTAGCGTATTGTTAAAATGAAAAACACTTAAATATATTTAGCCAGAATTGTTCAAAGTTTATTATTTAAGGAAAATCTGCTGATTGCATTGACTCATTAACTGAACAGCAATCATTCACACTAAGCATGCATGTTAAGGTTTGATAGATAACAAAGGTTTTAAACAATCGTACTACAAATGATCTCCTTAAAGACGTTTAAACACTGATTTTTTTTCCACTAGCTCACTACAAAACATTAGATAAATTAGGAAGATCCCTAACAAAATAATGTTTTACATTTTTTTTTCTCCAAAATCCAAATTTACAAAACCAATGCAAAAAGTAAATTTAGTTTTTTTTTGTACATTAAAATGTCCAGCAGATGGCAGTAATACATAAAGAAAAGTGGCAATCGTGATCATTTGTATATAAAACTGATTACTTGCAATAATACATATGTGATTGAAAAATGTTTTAGTTTGTGTCAGAGCTTATTCCTGGTTAACTTGTTCTAACGCTTCCTGTAGCTGACCCCTCACAAAAAGTCAATTTCTGGTATATACCTGTTAGGAGTAATCATGATCTTTGGAATGTTTACCTTCATTATCAGTAATGGTATTATTTGGAAGAGGTGTTTTATTGATCTGCTGCAGCTCTATTGTAGGTTATCAAGACTAATTAGTCACAAAAAGTCACAAACACCTCCACAGTTCATATGTGCCTTTCCACACCAACTGGATAAATTGTATTTTTGCTGTGAATGTACTGAAGCTTCTATAGTTTCTATGCTTATTTTACCACCCGATGCATCATTAGTACCATCTGCAACATTGGGTTACTTCAAAATTGACTTTCCCAATTAGAATGTCAAAACCTGGCATTAGAATCATAATTGATTTTTTGTTTTGTTTGAGTACTGATGTAAGCATTGTACAAACAATATAAAAAATGTGTGGAGAGTGTGCTCACGGGCGGAGCTAGAGGGGGGGCCAGGGGTGGCCATGGCCACACTTACCCAATCATTGGCCACCACTGTGGCCACCCCTATCATTTTTTCCTTATAATACTGACAGCGGCAGCAGTAATACTCTTAATATTCAAAACATTTTAATTTTTCCTAGATTAACAATTCCTTGACCACAAAAACATTGTGGTGAATTATACACATCAATATACTAAGATTAAATATTATAAGTGCAGAATTCCTGCTCTTTACAGAACTAGATTTTGTGTTATATGGGATAAAGAGAAAATACAAGTCAGTCTTCAGTTAAATCATAGATAAATAACTATTCTAATAAAATCTTAGTAAATAAATTTTTTGTAGATATTAGTACTTGTGAATATAAATTTTATGCAGAATGATTATTGATAAAAGTAGGTAAGTAGTGACAATGGAAAAGATGTTCGCCCAAGAACTCAAACCTGAAAGAATTTTATCCACTATACCTTTTATCTAAATGGATGTTTAAATATGTGCGTCTATTTGTTAGCAAAGGCTGTAGGAAAGTATAGTTTGTCTTTATTTGGAAAATATGGTTGTTGTTCATTTTCCTGTTGGATCAGTATAGATAGAACCTAAGGTTCTGGTGCCCATCCGCTTTCGGCCACCCCTCATTGTACATTGGTAATTGCCTGGGGACCCTCATAAAAATGTTCTGGCTACGCCTCTGAGTGTGCTCCAATTCCCAATTCTCAGCTTATTAAGCAACGTAAAGGTGTCTCCAACTGGGAGCAGTTTGGCATGTGTTTTTGGTCTGTGCAGAAGTTATCCTGTGGTCTCACAGTGTTATGAGGGGGGATTCTGTGAAAGGCTGTCTGGCATTCTAGCCATGAAGTTGAACTTACTCCTGGTGCACTTTGCTCTCCATCAGAGATGCCTCTTGCCACCGATTCTGCATGGGCTGTTCCTAGACAGGATCTTATGGGATAACCATTTAGAAGACATCTTTTAGTTTGGGCAGCTAAGGGTTTCATCTTAGCTTTTTGCAGATGATGTGGTTCTTCCATTTTGAATTGAGAAAGCTTCCTGGATGGGAAGCGAAATGTCTTCAAACTTGGAAATATAGTCCAATAGAATGTTTTTGATTTTCTTTTTTTGGAATGATGTGGTTCTATTGATGTCCTCAAGCCATAACTTTGATTTGAAGTGGAGCCTAGTAGTTCACAGCCTAGTACAATGCAGTTGGTTCAGCTACTCTTAGGGCATGGTCTTAAAAAGGACTTTCTCTTACTGCACTCATGAAGATGGACTGCATCCTCTTGGTTGTAAGGCTCTTTTTTTGGTGTTTCAGTTGTGTTTTTTTGTTTGACGGTGGGATGCACCAGCAGGTGGATAAATAGATTCAACATCTTATTGGTAATTGTGAACACTTAGTGCTGTTGCATCGTTAGTAAAGCTGCTACACCAAATTCAAACTGTTCCAGAGTTTATTACAGTGTCCTTCAATAAGATACCAAACCTATCATACATGTTTTAGGTTCCAAAATTCACTCACCTTATTAATCTAAGATCACAGTTTTCACTACATAAATATCAACTTTCAAGTATTAGGCATTCAAAGACATATCCAAACCTGTCTCTGTTTGGCCCAGAACAGCAAAACCGACAGTCTTTGGCCTGTATGTGCCATTCAAGGTTTCTCTTAACTCAGACTTTTAAAAAAATCTGTCATGGTTTGTTCTGTAGACCAATCCCAGTCCTGACTCCTCAACTGCATTTAGAAATCAGTAGATTACCCTCATGCAGATTTCTTCTCAACTTTCACAAATAAAACAAAACATTTTACAACAAAAAAGTAAACATTGTCATTTCTGTATATTTAACTGAGCCTTTTCTCTAGAGAAAATTCCTTCAGTTAAGTGAAAACTGCATTGCTGATTTATTTTCATTGCTTAAAGTTTCTATAATCATGCTTTTTTTAGTCTACAAAGTCATCTATTGGCATCTATATGATGAAATATTACCTTTGACAAAACAAAATACCCATTTGCTTTGAAATATTAGGTGTTTACAAGTTCTTTTTTTCCAATCCAAAAGAAATATACCTTCACTGCAACTCTGCCTCACCCTGTGTAGGTGCCGGCCATTTCATGAAGTGGCCTTACAGAATGCAACCGCTTTTGGCATTTACTGAATCATATTTAGTTACTTTAACGCAATTGTTTTATGTCCTTACCTGCTAACATGAAACAATTGTGTTAAAGTAACTAAATATGATTTAGTAAACGCAAAAAATGGTTGCATATGCCAATTAGGTTAGTCTTTAAGGCTAAACAAAGTCTAAGACCTCTTGCAGCAGTCAAAACATTTTTGCGACATAAATATTACAGGGTATATATAGGAATTCTTAAGTTGAATTTAATATCTTTTAAATCCTGTCACATTTTTTTATACCAACATGAATGCAAGCTGCAATTGTGGTGGAAACCTTTTGACTTCAGTTAGAAGTAACTAATTATACATTTATTTAAATCTGACAGTTTTTTTGTTTAACTTTTATAATGGGTAAGTATAGTAAGGATTACGATTCAAGTACTATCATTCAAAATAAAGGAATTTTTTTTATGCTGATCTATAAAACAGTTGTTTTATAAACCTAACCCAAGACAAAGGCTATTTTATTTCTATCTGTGCGAAGACAAAAGGAAAAAAGGTATATTAGCCTATTAATCCCCAGAATTACGCACTTACGCACTTTTCAGCCTTTCCATCAGTTTTTAAGCTTTTCCATCAATGTCTTTTGTATGCCCTTGAAGTACTTTATTTGAAGAGCTTGATGGAAACAACAAAATGTAAATCAACTGCCTAATTATCACAAAAAAGTGTTTATGTTCCCTTTTTTTATTTAAGTGAGGAGATAGAAACACACAAGTTCTGATGTAGTGAATATCTTCCTCATATGACTGATCAGCTGTTTCTGCTTCCGGCTTTTCATAACAATTGCATTTCTGTCTTGATGGATGCAGATGATACAGGCGAATGACAAACAACATCTGCAATACTGGCTGACATGATAAAGTAAGTACTACTTCCCTGCTTGCAACTCATTCATTAAAACCTTGGTTGATTACTGATCCACATTCCACACTCGTTGGATACCTCTATTTCCTGTTTATTACAACCAAGCGTAACGTAAACATGTGACATAATGCTTTGCATTGCCTGGTTTACTTGCTCCAATAGATAGAAACACATCTAACTCACATTTTCTTTTTTTATTTTAAAAGTTTGCTCAAAATTTGCATGTTATTTGAAAGGAAACAGCTATTGTCAAGCTTGTTCCAACATTTTTAATGACAAATGCCTTCATTTCCCACACTGCCATCAGAGATCAGACAGAGGAGTTTGCCTTCTAGGTTTATAAAAAGATAAGAAAAGAAGTCTAGCTGGGAACCTTGCACTGTTTCTTCTCACACTGCACACCTGTCAGAGAGGTGGAAAGAGCAGCTGAGACGCTGAGGGTCCTTGCAACAGGCTGCTCTGACAATTGTCCAGCTATAGCCCACTGAAAAAGCAATAGACAACTGAACCTTATTAGCTTGGTGTCATGTTTATTGCAGTTTACTATAAATACATTCTAGCAAAAGCCATAGTACCACTGAGAGGTGCAGTTAGACACTGCACATACAGTTTTAAAAATTTAGCATTGTTCAGTAATTGTACTTGTAAGTGTACCTCCCCGGTGGTGCTCCTGTGCTGCTGACTACTTGATTAGACATTTGACCCTACAGTCTCACAAACTGTGGTCTGTTTGTCAGGTAGTGTTTGGTGCACGCTATTGATGTTGCCTCTACCTGAGTCTTCTGGTGTTTGCAACAAAGTAAATAAGGCTAAACCGTTAAATGCATTGGAGTGATCAAATAATATGATCCTCAGAGTACTTTCTACCCTGTATAAATGACACTGAGTTTGTTAAAGCCAGTGTATCGCCAGCTATGCAAACAGGGGGTCCTGATAGCGGCTTATTTGCTTGCTATGGTGGACTAACAGGATCCTATATAAGACCATAATGATGTGGGATGTCAGGGAAACAGGTTTGGTAATGAGGACTGTTGACTATACTGCGTTCTTTCATCAAGGAACAAGGCAGGAAGTTTTCCACTGCACTGGAACCTTCTGCTGGGTTGGCTAAGGTTGAAGAGTTGCTGGGGACAGAGCTGCTTTAAACAGACCTTGGGACTTTGGGCTGACACTATCTGGACATGTTGCTTTATTGTGAATTAGCCTGTTCAGTTTTCCCTCATTTGACTTCTAGAAACAGAAAGGGGGAATGGAAAGAGAGCAGCACCATCTTCTGATTTTGTTAGAATCAAATGCATAGAAGCAAGAGGATCCATGGTAGAGGTGGAAAATTAAAAGGTTAATAGGCTTTTAGGTAAGATAGCAAAGATCTGGGTTAAAGGAGGGCAGGATATCTGAGTGATTGTGGGCTAGTGTGCTTGTTCCTATGCTACACCTGCTAAAGAATATGTTCAAGTCATTGGCTCTGTCCAGACTTCCATCTGTCTGATCATCTGTCTGCTTGAAGCCTGTGATCCTCTTCGCTCCTGACTACACATCTCTGATATTGCTCTGTTGGAGCTATCTTTTCAGCTTTCTGACAACCTTACTGGACTTTTTCAGCTTTCTGTTACCATACTCCTATAGTTCTCTTTAATGCATATTACCTCTTATAAAGATGCTCATACTCTGAACGGAGAAAAACAAGATTGTGATCAAATTCCCATCAAGAGGTCTTAATTTAGAGGTGCGTAAGTCCTTGACATTTGCATAGAACAATATTTCTTTTGTTTTCTTTGTTACAGCAGCTGCCAAATTGTAGAAATCTTGAAGGTAAGGCAGAGAGTAAGATGTGATTAAAATCACCAGTTAATACCACAAATGCATTTGGCTGATGTGTCTGAAGAGTAGCAACAATAGAACTGAAGGCATCGAATGAGGAAGTTGAGATGTTAACTGTAAATGCTGGGGATTTAGTTTTTTGTGTAATTCTGCTGTACCTAGTTTGACCACCAGAGGGTCCCCTCGTTTCTTTTGACACTTTTGTTATCGGTCCTTCTGACTTACTCTCTTTTCTTCTTCATGATACATTCTAAAGCTGTTGCTACGGTTGTTGGTTAAAAGGCAAGACATTTAAAAGCTAATGTAATTCCCCTCCCATTCGGAGCTGCAAGCGAGCAAAGTGGTCAGTAGACTATAATTCTACAGCTTTATTTTAGTTTTATCCACAGACTGTGTGGATGTAAATTCATTGTTTTGTTTATTGTCTGTTTGTAGTTCTACGGTGGTCTATGGTGCATACTGTTGCTAGCTGCGCTAGCTATTTAAGTGCATCAATAAAGAAACCATCTGTAGTTAAAGAACCGGAGTCCTCGGATGCTTGGATGGGCGGTATATAAACAGTTGCCAAAACAATAATAGTGAACTCTCTATGTAAATAGTATGGAAAAACCTAACTGTCCAATAGTTCAATATCTGGGCTGCAGAGATGAGATTTTACTGTTGTATGTTCTGGATGACACCATCTGCTTTTCGCAAGCACTGTTAAACCACCTCCCTTAAGTTTTCCAGCCTTCTTAAATCTTTGTCTATCCGTATTTTAAAAGCCTGGCAGAGAGAGACACTGGAATCGGGGAGATGATCCTGCAGCCACGTTTCAGTGAAACACATAATATTGCACTCGAGATGTTCTGTTTTAGAGCTTTTCTAACTTATTTTCTAAAGATCTCAAATCACCCATAATAATTGATGGTACAGATGGCTTGTATTTTCTCCTTTCCACTCAGCTGTGACATGTGGAATTATTTTAGCTCTTGAATTTTAATGAGCTGCTCTCGGGTTTAAAATAAACTTGCTGAGGTTATTGTGGTTACGCATTATAACAAATGTTTATAAATGAAGACATGTGGGCAAAAATCTTACCTTAGATTACCATTTATGTCTGAGTTGAGCTGGATTCTGGTTGCTTATGAGTATCCACAAAACCTGTCTTGAATCTAACGCTTTGATCGTTTGCTAGGTCCGACCCATTTAACATGGACGCACTTGAGGTCACATCCATTGAACAGAGCGGGAACTTTTGACCCAAAGTAAATTAAGAAAAATATGCTACAGGCTTATAGATGCATTGGCACTGAACTACTAAGGTGACAGTCTGCTCATCAAATGATGTTTTTTTCCATAAAAATTCAAATAAAAAGGCTACTTTAAAGATGTTTTTCAGTAAAAACTTACACAATTTATCTTTAATGTAAAACTTTGGACCTTTTGACGTTAGGGTCCTGCAGTAGATTATCTCATACTCATATTGGTACTTCTACGCATTGTCTTCCCCTGATCCGTTACCAGGTAACAGTGGCAGCAAACTCAACTGATACTCACAGACTTACCTCTCCCTAGACAACTACTCCAGTTAAGTAAAAACAAAATTATTATATTTATTGATAATGGCTGCAAATATTCTTACTTTATCCCCTCTGTCCCTTTCATTTTTCAGCTCTTGTTATAAATATATTGACACTACTCATGATTTCACTACTCATAATTTATCATCAAGATCAGTCATTTCCTTTTGGCTAGTTTTTAAGATAATATTCAATTTTATTTCTTTAACTATACAGTATTTATCTACCCGTTTGCCAGAAGAACATCCCTGTTGTAGGGTATGAAACTTTCATGTCATGGTTATTGTGACTGTGACGAATCCACCTCATCACTTAAAACAACCTCTAACTTTGCGTGCCACACACACATTCCTGTTATACTATGCTTGTGAGGACCAATGCACTCGCGCTGAGCCCAGTAGCGGTCCATTAACTTAAAACACACAAGCTGTTCCTGGTTACCTGCTGGCGTATTGAGGGTGCACACTTAATATTTCAGTGGGGTTAGCCGTGTGTGTGTGTGTGTGTGTGTGTGTGTGTGTGTGTGTACGTGTTTATACTACGGGGACTTGTCATCTTCAGTCTGGTGGCGTCTTTGCTGGGTTCAAACCCAGTTTTGTTTAATTGAATAAGTCAATGAATCTGTGTAAAGGAATTAAGTTGTAAAAATTATTTGTTTTTGTATATCAATTGTTTGTGGAGGTAATATATGGACAAAACTGATTTATGAGAAGAAATCAGAAATAAGAAAGCCTGAGGTGAGGGGCTTAAACTATTTAATGAGGGCTGTGGGAAGAAGAGTGGCCATTTTTGTTTTCTGTTTCTTTGTTACATTGCCGGTAACTGGAGGGAGGCAGAGGCCCAGAGTATCTTGTTTACTTTCTTTTGTACCCTGTTTTGAGTTTTTGAGCACAATAAATCACCAACACCGTAAACCCGACTGAGCCTGGATTCTTGGAGGCCAAAGAACCCCGTCACAGTGACCAAAATCATCACTGTTACTGTTATTATATAGTAAATGAAATCATTACTGTTAAATTGTATTTCATTTGCAATTGTTTATTTGAATTCTTATTCCGGACACATACACTAGGCTATATCAGCCCCACCAAAAATATTTTTCACCAGCCGCCACTGCTATCTATCTATCTATCTATCTATCTATCTATCTATCTATCTATCTATCTATCTATCTATCTATCTATCTATCTATCTATCTATCTATCTATCTATCTATCTATCTATCTATCTATCTATCTATCTATCTATCTATCTATCTATCTATCTATATAGATATACATCTATATATATATCTATATATATAGATATATATACAAACTTCAGTCATGGAACTGTGCTTACAGCTCCTTATTTCATGTAAACTAATAACTTGTGTACATGATACTTGTTGATGGCATTAAAATTATTTCTATTAGCATTAAATTAGAGTTCCTCATTCCTGTATAAACCCTGTGAACGTTTAATTTAATATGACATATTAAAAAAAATCCCCGTCATCATCCAGCAGATGTTCAGTTTCTGCCCAAATATTTTCTTTCTGTGGATTTTTGTAACAGGGATAAACAGGATCATACATAGTTTGTATGAACTCTGTTTGTTCTCTGCTTCCAAACTCATCATCTCTTTATCCATTCCTGCAATAAGAATTTTCTTTTAAAGTTGTAAGATGCGCTCTAGAATCTCACAACTTCTTCCTGGTCTGTTGAAGCACCAATAGTCTGCATCCAATTATTTAATTAATTGCTCTTAGTTTTTTGGATACATACAAATTATGCTCTAATTTCTACTTACCGATCTGTTTTTACTATAATTTAATTTGACAAACCGGGTCTTCTGTACATTCTTTTTCCTGTTTGGTGTGATTGCAGTTGCGGGTCTTGATCTGGACTGACTGGAGTCCAGTCAGTCTACCCCCAGATTCCACATACTCCGTCAGCGCTCCACTGCTCACGTACGTTGTGCGGAGTACTTGTCTGTCATGTAAATCAATGAGATCTGTTCCACATCCTCCGCTACTCCTCCGCACGTCTCTGTCCACATACGTCTTCTCCATCCTTCACCGTCAAAAAACGGAACTGAGCTCTTTTTTTAATCCGCTCCGGTCATATATATATATATATATATATTAGGGGTGGAACAGTTCACAAAATCCACGGTTCGGTTCGATTCATGGTTTCTGGTCACGGTTTTCGGTTCGGTTCGATACATGTTGATTGTTACACCGAAATCCCATAAAAAATTATGGAATTAATGAAAAAATCCCCCAAACAATAATGGATTGTAATTATTTTAAATGATCCGCGGAAACCCTGGATCATTTCCGTATGTTTTGCTGCTTTGAATTTAATCATCTCGCGCATGCTCTCTACCATCTCCAAGGGACTCAGAGGGGAGCAGACGGGAGCCACAGTGGGGGCTGTAGGCTTTGCTTTGAGCAGCCGGTCTGGAGCGCAGCGGGTTGCTGACGGAGTATGAGGGATTTTGGGGTTAGCATGACATGTTGGTCATGTTGCTGTTAGCGTAAACAAAACGTGTTGCACAATGCTCGCGCACTGTTGCACTTTTATCCACAACTTTCTTTCCGCCTTCATCGTAGGTCACTCTAAATGCAAAGCGCTCCCATACAGCAGACCTATAAAGTGCTGCTGGCGCGTCTTCCAACTCCTGTTCTTTCCCACTCGCCATACCCACACAATTCTCCACAACAACTGATTTTTTTTCCCTGCTACACCCGGCTAAGCTGCTTCGCTTCTTCTTGTTCTTGTTTACTACTGGTAGTTGGTTTTGGTCGCAGTACCGCCACCTTCTGCTCTGGAGTGTAAACGCTTCTCCTATGAGAAAATGGAGCAGCGCATGAACCGAACGAAACACACGCGAACCGAACCGAGACAGTCGAACCGAACGGTTCTGACGGTTTTCATAAATCGTCCCATCCTTAATATATATATATATATATATATATATATATATATATATATATATATATATATATATATATATTACCTAAGTTGTGATGAACCTAACTCATTGCATTAATGGATTTAAACTGAATACTAAACGTTCTGCTTTTTCAATATGGACACAACAACAGTTATTTTCTGTGGAACAGAGTCTTTTAAAAGCTGAATAGTTATTTCATCTGTGTTGAATTAAACTGATCTAACTTATTGAAGTAAAAGCTTTGGTCTTAAAGGGGAACAGAGTTTTTTTTTCTTTTTTTACATTGGCCCCCTGATTTGACATTATTACATCATGTTTTACTCATCCATATGAGTTTTGTGTCATTTGGAGCTGTTCTGAAGATATTAGGTTTTGTTATATCCAAGTAACATCTTCCTATGGGCAACGACTGTAAGGCACAAACTAAACTGCTCATAATTTATTCTTTATGGTACGCCAGCCTTAATAATATGTAGGCGAATCACTGTCCCCCAGACATCGGCGGTTATATTTTTTATATTTATATCTTTTAAAAACAAAGCGGTGCATGTATGACGTCATCCTCGAGCCAGACTGGAGTTGTGACAGGCAGCCCGGGAAACAGGCGGCTACGCTCTACCCCTTCTATTCATTCGGCTAGCTAATCTGAATCGTTCAATTCCATCTCGAGAGCGTGATCATCTGTGGTAGTAGCACTAGACATCTTCCAGGTATGTGAGTAAAACTAACAGAAGTTCAGCGGACAGGAGGAATGAATGGTAGCCGGCACGCACAGATGACTTCATACACACTCCGCTTTGCGGATGACGTCATAGACACTCCCGTTTGTTTTTAAAAATTATAAATATCATCATCATAATTATCATTATCTCCCTTTTATCTCCTCTTTCTTTCATCTTTTCTCCTTTTTTTCTGTTTTTCCTCTTCTGTTCTACTTACATTGCAGTGTCAATATAATCTGTAAAACTCCCTGCATAATTATAATAAAGCAATTTATATGCATGAACCAAGTGGAGCAATATGGCAAATGCCATACTGCTACACTTGTGAAACTAAAATCTGTTGGGCTCTTTTTGGCATCAAGACAATTATTTTTATTGCCACATTGCCAGACAGGAAACCGTAAAAAAAAAAAAAAATGTTTTATGTCCTACCCTGCTAAAATAAAAATAAAAAAATTAAAGTAACTAAATATGATTAAGGAAAAGCCAAAAACTGTTGAATTATTTTTTCAGAGTATGTAGAACCTACAGCCAGGCTTGACTTATGTGGGCGGAGTTTATAGTCCCCGCCCAGATAGTTTAGAATTCTGATCACATGACCGATGACATCATCACATACATGAGAATACTACCAAGCATTCCATTCCGGAAGTCTCCTGTAGCGTGTGCATCTCTTGAGTTAACTCCTTGTAATTAGAAAAGTAAAGACTTTTGCACAGAACAAATCTTCCCAGTTATCAGAAAAAGAAGCTTTTAGTTTAAAACAAAGCTTTGTGTTTTAATCCAACCAACAATTTTATTGTTTTCCTTAGGAGGCTGACTTGAATCAGCAACTAAAGCTGGAATTGACCAATTCGTCCTTTTTCATTTCCAAATCAGGTGAATTAAACGTTATAGCCGCCATGTCAACCATATCTAAATCAGGTAATACTATGGGAGTTACATCTGGTAGCACAGCTACAAACCCTTCTGGAAATGTGACTTGGGCTCAAGTTCTTACAAGTAAGAAAAAGCCAGAAAATGCTCCAAAAATAGCAGCGGGACCCACTTTGAGTCAAGTTTGTGCTTCTAAGCCTATGGTGAAGCCATTGCAACCAGCCCCAGCTCGTGTTGAGGGACCAGCTAAAGCTGCAAAGCCTGAAAATCCAGGAAGAAATCCACTTTTACAACTTCAAAATGAGAAAGCTGTTCATGGAGGACATGGAGCTGACAAAAAGACCGGACGTAATATGATTTCTAAGATTGAGTTTCACAGAGTCTTAAGCTCCAGAGACTGGTTGATCACAGAACTTCAACATCAAAACAGGAGTTTAGCCCAACATACCAATGATCTCACTGCTGAGCTCAACAAATTAGAGGAAGCTCGTCAACATACCAACGAGAAAGCTAGGCAGCTGGAGTCTGAGCTAACTCCTAAAAGGAAAAAGGGTCAGAAGGCTGGGATCTGTTTAAGCTCAAAAGATTTGAGGATCATAGCTTCGCTACAAGAAATCATCAAGTTATCAGGAACAATTAAGAAAAATGTTGCTGTGTCTTTGGATGCAGGGTTTGGATATATCAATGAGAACGCTAGGCAGCTGGAGTCTGAGCTAACTGCTGAAAGGAAAAAGGTGCAGGAAGCAGAGACCTACTTACGCTCAAAAGATGAGATGATCACAGCACTGCAACAAGAAATCATCAAGTTATCAGAAACAACTAAGACAAATTTTGCTGTGCCTCAGAAAATGGATGCAGGGTTTGGATATACTGATGAGAAAGCTAGGCAGCTGGAGTCGGAGCTAACCGCTGAAAGGAAAAAGGTGCAGGAAGCAGAGACCTACTTACGCTCAAAAGATGAGATGATCACAGCACTGCAACAAGAAATCATCAAGTTATCAGAAACAACTAAGAAAAATGTTGCTGTGCCTCAGAAAATGGATGCAGGGTTTGGATATACCGATGAGAAAGCTAGGCAGCTGGAGTCGGAGCTAACTGCTGAAAGGAAAAAGGTGCAGGAAGCAGAGACCTACTTACGCTCAAAAGACGAGCTGATCACAGCACTGCAACAAGAAAACATCAAGTTATCAGCAACAATCCAAAGTTTTGTTGCCTTGCCTCAGAAAATGGAGACAGCGCGTCAGAATACCCACGAAAAAACTAGGCAGCTGGAATCTGAGCTAACTGCTCAAAGAAAAAAGGACCAGGAAAATGAAATCTACTTAAAATCTAAAGATGAGAAGATCGCAGCACTTCAACAAGAAAATATTAAATTATTAGAAATCTGCCAGAGACAAGCTGCTGATCTTCACAACATGGAGGCAGTGTGTAAAAATGCCAACGAGAAAGCCTGGCAGCTGGAGTATGTGCTAAATGCTAATATGCAAAGGGTGCAGGAAGCTGGTTTCTGTATTAACTCAAAAGATCAGGAGATCGCCGCACTTCAACAAGAAAATGCTAAATTATCAAATTACTTGCAGAGACAAGCTGCTGATCTTCACAACATGGAGGTAGTGCGTAGAGATGCCAACGAAAAAGCCTGGCATCTGGAGACTGCGGCAACTGCTTTGAAGCAAAGGTTGCAGGAAGCTGCTATCTGCATAAGCTCAAAAGATAAGGAGATCGCAGCACTTAAACAAGAAAACATCAAATTATCAACAAACCAGAAGACGCATGCTGAGCACGAAACAAAGCCAAAATATACCGACGAGGAAGCTAGACAGCTGGAGTCCACGGTAACTGCTCTCAAGCAAAGTGTGGAGGAAGCTGAGATCTGCATGAGGTTAAAAGATGAGGAGATCGCAGCACTTAGTGAGGAGACTGAACTATCAGCTCAATGGTTAAGGAACGCTGAGCTCAAGTTAAGGTTCACAAGAGAGAGGGTAGCAACACTTCAACAAGAAAACACCCAATTATTAGAACAAATTAAGAATCTCACTGTCTTGCCTCAGAAAACGGAGGCAGCTGTTCTTGCTGAGACAGCAAATGCAAAGGTGGCTGAGATCTGCTTAGCCCAACAAGTGCAGGAAACCAGTGAAATCAAGGCTGCAATGGAAAAAATGCAGAAAGATCTGGAGGAACAGCGGCAGCAGTTGGAGGAAGAAAAATCCCATTTTATGTCCAACCAACAACAAAGAGATGAGTGTGAGAAGCTGAAAAAGCAGTTGGCGTTACAGGAAGCTGAGTTAGAGCAGGGGAAAGCTTCTGCAAGAAAAGTCATGGATCTGGAAATTAGTCTGCTTGCTGAGACAGCCAGAACAAAGGAGGCTGAGATCTGCTTAGCTCAGAAAGAGCAGGAAACCAATGACATAAAAGCTGTTTTGCTCAAGATGGAACAAGATGTGAAGAAGCAAACACAGGTCTGGGCCCAGGAAAAGTCCAGTCTCCTGACAGAGCAGCAGAACGCTCTTAGAGATATGGAAGCAGCTATGAAACACCTTCAGGAGGTTCTGCATTGTGAAAGGCAGCTGTGGCAAACAGAGAAGTCCTGTCTTCAAGAGACAGTGGCAAACGCTAAGAAGGCTCTGACAGAGATGGAGGAGGAGAAGAAAAGATTAACAGAGAGCCTTATGGAGGAGTTCAAAAATCTGCAACAGGAGACTGAAAGATCCCAAGAAAGAAAACCAAAAAAGAAATCTTTACGGAAAAGAATTTTCAACCTCTTTAAATGCCATCAGTCAGAAAAATAATTTCTGCTAAACCTCAAGAAACTTTATCACCTACACGCTTTACAATTACCCCCCCCCCAACACCCCAACCCCCCTTCTCTATAACCGTTACCCTTAACTTTCATAACCCTTCCTTTAACCCTTAACTCCCCAGACCCATTCACTAAATCCATAATCCAGTCCATAATATTTAGCCCTCACCCTCCATAAAACTCTATGGTTCCCTTTAAATAAAAAAGTACTGCCTCCATACCAGGGTCTTTTTCTAAGGTAGATTCCTACCTTGGTATTGATTAGATCCTGGTAAACAGAGTGGGGCTGCACTGTGGATCAGTGATCAGTGCTGTTCCCTTGTAGAAGGAGACCTTTCTGCATGGAGCTGCCATACTCTCCCGTGCCTGTGTGGGTTCTCTCCGGGTGCTCCGGCTAGCCCACCCTTACTTTGTCTTCTTACGTCACGCTCAAATGTATTTATACAAAAAATATATATTTATTATAAATACAAACCTTTATTGATGATAAAAACAAAAATGTATTTTAAAAAATTAAAAAAAAAATCCAAAACACCTTTACACATACCTCCATTACACTTCATATACACACACACACACACACACACACACACACACACACACACACACACACACACACACACACACACACACACACACACACACACACACACACACACACACACACACACACACACACACACACACACACACACAATAATCCTGCCACAAGGGGCCCACAGTCCTAATGTGCTCCTGGTGCTGGTCCCAAGCCCAGATAAAAGGAGAGGGTTATGTCAAGAAGAGAATTTGGTTTCAGTTATCAAGATAATATTCATACAGGTGTATAACATCTTGAGGGAAAGAGTGGTCCTTTACATTAGTTTTATTTTTAGTAATCTCTCTAAAAATAATATAAAATTACACAAAAGGCTTCTTAACATTCCATATATGTATATATGGAATGTAACTCAATATAATGAGATACTATCTCATTATAATGAGATAGTATCTCATTATATTGAGTTACTATCTCATTATATTGAGTTACTATCTCATTATATTGAGTTACTATCTCATTATATTGAGATAGTTTTTTTTTTTTTTTTTTTTTTAGAGTGGCGGAAATGGGCTTCCATAAAATTGAGTATTTTTGGTCAATAGCTCCCAGGTCATGCGACCTATTGATGCAAAATCAGTGTGAAATTGTTCTACTAGTCTCTGTAGATGGGGCACACTCATTTGTTTTTCATTTTAACTCTTTTTTATTTTTTAAGCAATTTTTTAAGTTAAAATTGAGTATTTTTGGTCAATAGCTCCCAGATCATGTGACCTATTGACGCAAAATCACTTGGAAATTATTCTACTAGTCTCTGTAGATGGGGCACACTCATTTGATATTCATTTTAACTCTTTTTTTTATTTTTTACCAATTTTTTTCGTCAAAATTGAGTATTTTTGGTCAATAGCTCCCAGGTCATGTGACCTATTGACCCAAAATCAGTGTGAAATTGTTCTACTAGTCTGTGTAGATGGGGCACACTCATTTGTTTTGCATTTTAACTCTTTTTTTATTTTTTACCACATATGGACACCCTTATGCTTGAACATGGTGTTCGTTATGGACAATCCATGACGAGCACAGAATTCCAACAACAGAACACCACTCGAGTTCAGATCGGGTCGACCATTCCTCCCAACCATGCCCCTCCAGGTCTCACTGTCATTGCCCACATGAGCGTTGAAGTCTCCCAGCAGAACAAGGGAGTCCCCAGGAGGAGCACCCTCCAGTTCTCCCTCTAAGGACTCTAAGAAGGGTGGGTAATCTGAACTGTTGTTCGGCCCGTTAGCACAGACAACAGTCAGAACCCGTCCCCCCACCCTTAGGCGGAGCCCTCTCGTTCACCGGGATGAACCCCAACGTACAGGCGCCGAGATGGGGGGCAACAAGTATGCCCACTCCTGCCCAGCGCCTCTCACTGTGGGCAACTTCAGAGTGGAAGTATGTCCAGCCCCTCTCAAGGAGACTGGTTCCAGAACCAGAACCAGAACCATACGTCGAGGTGAGACAGACTATTTCTAGCCGGAACCTCTCAGCCTCACACACTAGCTCCGGTCCCTTCCCACCAGCGAGGTGACATTCCACATCCCAAGAGCCAGCTTCTGCAGCCGAGGATCGGACCACCAGGGTACCCTCCCCCGGCCAACACACATTGCATACGACCCTTATGGCCCCTCTCACGGGTGGTGGGCCCATGTAAGGGGGGACCCAACAATTCACACTGATTTTGGGTCAATAGGTCACATGACCTGGGAGCTATTGACCAAAAATACTAAATTTTAACGAAAAAAATTGGTAAAAAATAAAAAAAGAGTTAAAATGAAAGACAAATGAGTGTGCCCCATCAACAGAGACTAGTAGAACAATTTCACACTGATTTTGGGTCAATAGGTCACATGACCTGGGAGCTATTGAAGATACTCAATTTTAACTTAAAGAATTGGTAAAAAATTTAAAAAAAGAGTTAAAATGAAAAACAAATGAGTGTGCCCCATCTACAGAGACTAGTAGAACAATTTTACACTGATTTTGGGTCAATAGGTCACATGACCTGGGAGCTATTGACCAAAAATACTCAATTATAACTAAACAAATTGGTAAAAAAATAAAAAAAGAGTTAAAATGAAAAACAAATGAGTGTGCCCCATCTACAGAGACTAGTAGAACAATTTCACACTGATTTTGGGTCAATGGGTCACATGACCTGGGAGCTATTGACCAAAAATACTAAATTTTAACTAAAAAAATTGGTAAAAAATAAAAAAAAGAGTTAAAATGAAAATCAAATGAGTGTGCCCCATCAACAGAGACTAGTAGAACAATTTCACACTGATTTTGGGTCAATAGGTCACATGACCTGGGAGCTATTGAAGAAAAATACTCAATTTTAACTTAAAAAATTGGTAAAAAATAAAAAAAAAGAGTTAAAATGAAAATCAAATGAGTGTGCCCCATCTACAGAGACTAGTAGAACAATTTCCAAGTGATTTTGCGTCAATAGGTCACATGATCTGGGAGCTATTGACCAAAAATACTCAATTTTAACTTAAAAAATTGGTAAAAAAAAAAAAAAAAAAACTATCTCAATAAAATGAGTTACTATCTCATTATAATGAGATAGTAACTCAATATAATGAGATAGTATCTCAATATAATGAGATAGTAACTCAATATAATGAGATACTATCTCATTATATTGAGTTACTATCTCATTATATTGAGTTACTATCTCATTTTAATGAGATACTATCTCATTATATTGAGATACTATCTCATTATATTGAGATACTATCTCATTATAATGAGATACTATCTCATTATATTGAGATACTATCTCATTATAATGAGATACTATCTCATTATATTGAGATACTATCTCATTATATTGAGATACTATCTCATTATAATGAGATACTATCTCATTATATTGAGATACTATCTCATTATAATGAGATACTATCTCATTATATTGAGTTACTATCTCATTATATTGAGATAGTTTTTTTTTTTTTTTTTTTTTTACAGAGTGGCGGAAACGGGCTTCCATACTTAGGCCTCTGATTTCCTTGTGGGTTGTATTTACAACATGTAAGACATGCTCTGCAAAAAAATTTAAGGTAGTTATTTAAACCTGTGTGTGTGTGTTAGTATACTATATTCATCATAACTCCCCCCTGTTTGAGACATGATAATACATGGATCCAAATAGCTGCTGGTTTTAATCAGAATCAGAAATACTTTAATAATTCCAGAGGGAATATACTTTTGTTACACGCTTCGGTTACAGTTTTCTATTTATATACACACACCCAACTACACAATATGAAAAACTTAAGAAAAGCTGAGTTTCTTTTTCATAATGTGGAATCTAAGCCCTGCAGTAATTGCACAATTCTAAAAAGACATTCTTGTAGCTTTTTACCTTCTTCTGAAATAACATGGCCCAAACAACAAACAATATCTGCACCCGCTAAAAATTTTTTTAACTAGTTTTATAGTTTCCTTTGCTTCACATTTTAGCAGATATTGTTTTATCCTTGGCCTGTATTAGGAACTATTTCAACTAAATCTATAGTTGTCAACAGTCTTACATCAATTATTCTTGTAGACCACAAAGCATTTGGAATATCTTTGAAATCATTTTCATCAAATTGTGATCGCAAAGAATGCTGAGTTATTTTTAACACATGCTAAATCTTGGACCCAAGCTTCTGTATTGAACAGAATTTTATAAGGCTGTTTCCATAGTTCTGTGTTATGGCTATAAAGCCAGGCTGTGGTGCGGACATAGATAGAAATCAGATGCAACTTCTGCAGCTTCTAAATGCAGGCACGCGTCTCTCCACTGCTCTTCACTGGTCTTAACCAATGACAAATGATTTACCCATAATAAGCAGTACATTCCTTACATCTGTGTAGAAAGCTTAACAGTAACTGTTCAACTAACAGAGTTTTATCCTGTGGATCTGACAATGTGCTTCTAGCATAGTGCATCTAAACACAAGAAGATTTTGTTGAAAAGCTATTTATATGTTCTCCATATTCAGCCTTCATGCCCCCCTGTTTGATAAAAATTGTTTAATTTTCCCATCAATTCCCATCCTAACAGATTAATGGGGTGAATTGGTAATATTACTACAAAAACATGCAACCTTTTTCCATTCCTAGGATGTTTGATTATTTGCTGATTAATTTTCTTTTGGGTTATTCATTTTTAAATTTTGGTTCCGAACTTATAGTTTTGGAGACCCTGCAGACGCATTAGGAAGGCTGTCAATCGGAACAATGCTGCAGCCATCGCTCCAGTGACATCCCCCCTGCGCACTTGTGCAGATTTAAGCTGTCTCCCTCTAAACTGTGTTTCATTATCTTTTGGACACACAAACAACTTAAAAAACCCACAAATATAACTTTAGAGACGGAAACACATAACATTAAAACCGGAAAAACACAACATTAGATCTATTTATTTAGTTTTTAATAATAATATATCTACCTTGCGCATGTATTATATCAACAACTTGCCATTTGGAGCTCATTTATTTATTTATACATTTACTTCCACTTCTACAAGTATTTTAAATTACTTGGATCAAAGACACAAACTTTTTCACCGCCTTTATGATCTTCTCTATACTCGTCCTAAACCCATCCTTTTTAATTCTTTTACCTTTCTGGTTCACTTTAATTCTATTATGTTATCATATAGTTCTTATTATTTTATTTTGGAATAGAGGCGTCCCTCAAACCCATATTTTTACCAAACTATATATTCAAGTGTTTATTTTTTGTTGGATTCTGCACTTCTACAAACTAATCGTAGATTCTAAATTATCTCTAATTTTATTTTGACCTTTACCCATTTTAAAGAATTTAGTCCAGTACAAACACCTAGGGTATTCTACACACTGGATTTTTATTCAGCAAGACAGCACCCAAACACTGTTGTAGTAATTCTGCTTCTACCTTTTCAGGTGAGAAATTCTTGCCTCTGCATCCACAAGAGTTGTACTGTATTAACCCCTGCTGTTTTAATATTAAACAACAGAATCTGAAAGGTTCGATTGTTTCCTGACACACACAGAGTGAGTCACACACACCTAGGCCTAAGATATTTTTTTATTTTAACCAACATAGACAACAAACATTTATCGTGTACACTTTGGAGTCACCAACTCCAGGACCTCGCACGCACCGGATACCCAGATCCCAGATCTGTCAACAAAACTTGGCTTCATCAAATATCCCTGCTGCAGCTGCAAACCTTACTATCTTGAGAACAACACAGAGTTTCACACTCAAACGCACAGAATACCCAGATGCCACATCCGTAAACAAGACTTGGTCTCGTCAAATATTCTTGCGACTACAACCAGTTGTAGCTTTCATATGGTCCCAGACCAACTTTTGATCAAAAGCTTTAGGCCTACCCTTTCGCTGCGCAGATTCAGTCCTCTGGGAGTCGTCACCAGGATGCCCAGGGCAGGGCTGGACCAACCTATGGGCCCCGTCCAGCGAAGGGAGGACGGCTGTCGACAGATTCTTGGCCTTGGTCCCACACGGTCCTGGACAAATGGATCTTGACTCCCGGGTTTCGGCACCAAAAATTTTGGATTCAGGGAAAATAACTTTGCAAATAAAAAAAAATTGACTCTGCACACGAAAGAGGTTCAAGCAGCTCCTGCAGCAGCGGAAGGAAAAGCCCAACCCAACCTCAAGCTTTCCTCCCCTGAATCTCCTGCAGCCATCTTTTATTGACAGAACATAGCACATGATTACAAAACAGTATTTGTTCATACATAACAATTGATCAGTTCATAAAGACAAGATGCTCCATCCGAATGACAAGGCAAGATGGTCTCCTGACTGCATCACAAGACACAGTGCAGCAGGCATGATGGTTTCCTGACTGCAAAAATGTTTCATAAGCACACAATTTTATAATCATCATTGATTAAACCTGACAGGTATAATCAATTTTCGCCTCTAAGATTATAAGTGCGAAGTGCCTCCTGCTTCTGAAAGAGTTTTAAGACATTTTCTGGAATAGAGCCAGTTGACGCTCTGAACATCATTTGCACAGTTCTTAAGTTTACAAGATCAAAAAATTTTAAATTGGAGGATTGTAGGAACAATAAATTTGTGGGATGTAAATAATTTACTTTATGAACGATTCGAATGGCTCTTTTTGGCAGTGTAACCAGGGGCTGAAGATTGGTCTTAAAATTGTTTCCCCAAACTTCGATACAATGATTTAAATACCACATGACAAGTGAGTGATACACAAGGAACAATGCATTTTGGTTGGTTTATTACAGAATGTGTAAAATTTCTGCTATTTATTAACAGCAATGGCAATAATATTACCTTTTCAACATTTGGGGGGCTGTGGGTTTATGAGTAGCCTGAGCAAAATGAATAGAATCAAAGAAGTGTCCTACCATGACTATGAAGCTGACCCCAGTGGGAAATTAGTCCCTTACTATGTAGGGGCAGTGATAGCCATGCCAGTCCAGGGACTGACAGCAGTTCTACTGTAAGGTGCCTTGGTCAAGGTCATGTAACATGACACGTAACAACCATTCCATGCATATTGCTTTAGGTTAATAGACTATATTAATTAGGCTATGTATGCTTCCAAAAAAAAAATAATAATAATCTATCATCCCCCTTCTTTTTTTTTTTTTTACAACTAGACTACTGTATACACATTAAGTTTAACTTTGATAAAGTATCAAAGGGCCATTTTAAAAGAAGTTCAATGTGGCTAAGACTGGCCAACAACAGGTGGGGGAGGAGGAACAATGCACAACTTAATGCTTAAGAGAAGCTGATCTTTCAATCCCTTTCTCTGGCATTGTATTTAAGTTTTACAAGAATGACAAGCTGCTGCTTAGAATATTAATCATGTCAGCATAAATATGCTAATCTATGCTTCAACAAGATTTATATTTACAGCATAAACATCACTATAAGGCTTACAGCTTTCTGGAAAGGTTTTGGATTGGTTTCGTATTTACAGCCCCCTTCACAGTTATGATACCACTGGAAAATGTCAAAAAGAAATCCACCATTTATTCCAGCAACATAATTCTAAACCAAAAAAATGTCAAAACATTTATTAAGTGTGGAAAAATTATACACATTTATGATATATTGTTTTAAACAGAAGGACATGGAGCGATGTTCTTTTGACAGTTGCTTCCTGGAGAAGCAACTGTCAAAAGAACAGTCGCAGTTCAAGCCCAGAGGGTTCCAGCATCATATGTTTCAGTTTGTGTTATGGTTCTTCCCTTTTGGGACTCTGAGTTTTTAGCTTTCAGTTATTAGTTATTCTGTTTTGTTGATCTACAGTACAATGCAGCAATTGAGTTAATCCCTTCCCGCTATCATCACATCCCCAGCTCCTGTACAGGAGAGCAGAGGACCTTGTCTATTCAAGCGGGGCCAACAATCTCCTTAATGACCCCCTTTCAGACACTTAGACGAGTATAGGGCATTTCAGGCTAACAAAATAAGCCAAACGACCCCCATTCCAAAGGGGTGGACCCCTTAATCTGTATCAATTTGCATGTTTTCAAAACAAAAACAAGGCTTGGTTTCGCTACTGTATAAAACCTCGAACTCAACTCTATTCCTGATATTTTGAATTGAAAAAACTTCCTGGATGGGAAGCAAAATGTCTTCAAACTTGGAAACAAAGTCCAGTGGATTGTTTTTAATTTTCTTCTTTGGAATGACTATGACCTAAATGACTGAGAACGTTCACCAGCAGTTCTTTGGTTTATTTTCCATTATACCCGAGCAGTCTTTAGTTACTCTCTGTTGCCCCTTTGTGCTTGTTACCTTTCCTCTTGGCTTCCTTCTAGTTAGTTCCACTCACACATGCTCCTTATTCAGCTCATTAGTCCATCCTTTGTTCTGTTCCCCTTATACACTCAACCTCTGCAGTCACTCAGTGCTGGTTCCTTGTTATTGTTAGTTGCTTCCTCGTCTCTGGCTCCCCATGTGAGTTTTCCCTGATGTTTTTTGTTTTTTTTGCTTCTTTGTACTGTAGCATTGTTTTTAAAACAATATGTTGAATACTTATGAAATTTGGATTTCATAGAATTTAATCAGGAAAACAGTGAGTTTTCACAATATTGTTCTAAACCACACACAACAAGTCTAAATATTAGGGCATTCAGAGTTAAAGCTGTTAAAAAGTTTGAAGCGAATTAGGTTTTAAATTATATTCAAAGCTTTGAATGTTCTCTGAAACACTGTTATCTATGAAAGACTAAATGAAAAGGATGGAAAGAGAGCATTAAACAAAGAAGCAGAGTAAAGACACGTCCAAAATGCAATCTGTGTTGGAAAACTAACACTCTGCATTGCTCTCAAAACACAATAACAGAGTTTTGAGGGTTTGTTTTTGCAAATAGGAATGAGTTCATCATTTCAGGGACAGGAAAACTTGTTTACAAAAATATGATAAGAGCTAAATACAGAGCAATGGAAGGAAACATGTTAAAGAAAATATTTGATAAAGTTTAAAGTCTTGAAACAATGTCAGATGTTTACCTTATTGGAGCCCACTAAGGAATGTACCAAAGAATTTGTTTTGGTCAGTCAAATAAAATCCAATTCAAATATGGTGGCAAAAATATGGTTACAAAATTTTGTGGAAAAAAAGGGAAAGGGATTAAAATGCTTCTTAAAGCAAGCAAATTTTACTAATATGGCTTTGTAAAAGGGGTCAATATTCACTGTTATTTGTTTTAATATAATTTTTTCTGTGATCATTTTAATGTCTTTACATAATTAGTTTATTTTTATTTTTGTAAAAGAATATATATTAAATAAAAAAAAATTCACACAAGATAATTCACTATGTTCAAGGAGTAATATCTTACCACCAAACACTTACACGTACGTTTGGTTTGACTGTAATGATGAAGTACACTGAAAGAAAGCAGGGATGTATTCATTTATATTCAGTGCTTGAATTTCTTCATTGATTATTGTTGTAAATCCATTACTATGTCAAGGAGATGCAGACCAGGACTCTCTCTCAAAGAAAATCAGCCTGTCAATTCACTTTGTGTTCAATTACCATTTTCAATTCCGCCAAAATAATTTGATATTCAAAGCAATTAACATCCCAATCAATTGTGTTTCCAAGTGTTGTGTAAAAACTTTACTTGGCTGCTCTTTGGGATTCTGGACCTTCCCTCCTGATGACCTCTCAAGGTGAACCCTTGTATGGTTTGTCTCCCTATGAATACCAAACATCCCTGAATTAAACATTTTCTTTTGTCTAACTTCTTTTTAATCAGTTTTCCTACTGAGCTCTCAGATTGAAGTAATCCCAAAGCTCCAACATTCCACTGAATGGCATTATAAAGCAGACAGTAATGTTTTTTCTTCTAGTATCTATGCCACATATCTCACCGGCCTTCCCCTGCTTTTTGATTGCCTTGAATATATCCTTTATCCACATAGTTGGTAAATAAAATAGATATTTTTAGACATTCTTTTTTCAAATAAAACAGATTTTTCATATTTCTTGATAGATATCCACAAATATGAAAATTTCTTTTATATTTGACAGTAGAATGTACAAATATGTCTCTTTTTTTTTTTGCAAATTTGGTTCTCATTCTTAGCAAAGCTTTCCTATGTTTTACGGTACTCTTATTTCATTCTATTCTACCTACCAGGTTTTTTTTAGTGTCATCGGAGCCAAATTCTCTATTTCAGTGCCCAACAAAAAAAAAAAAAACACAAATTAGCATTTCAGACTGTCACCAGTTCCAATACAATGTTGCTGTAGATAACTGAACTTTATTGACTTTATTTAACCCATCCGCTTGGTGAGCACTGGGCTGCCATCATGGGGCGCTTGGGCAGCAATTGTGAATGATTAGCAATACTTTGCAGCGTTCATATTGTAGAAGCTGGCTCATAGGTTGAGTCCAGAATGAAAAACCAAGGGATCAAACCCTCCAGCCACAATTCAGCTCATTCTAAAGGGGCCCAAGGTGTTCCCCAGCCAAAAGGGATGCAAAGATCCTCCATTGAGTTATGGATTTTTCGCAGATCTTTTCCTATTGAGACACTATATTCAGATGCCCTGGTAACCATTTAAGAAAATGCACAAAAAATATATCAATAATGCTAATAAAATAATGCAGCCCTATTATTAAGGTCAACTGCAGCAAAATCCTACAATTAACAGTTTTTTAATACAAGGCTGAGATAATTACTCTCAGCACCTAGGCTTTCTAAATAAGTACACATTTTAAGCAAACATTCTTGACTTTTCATTTAAACTGTATGTGTTGTAATGACTAACTTAAAAAAAAACATGGTTAAAACTATCTTAGTTGATGAAAAACCAAATGTTGAATTATAAAGAAAAAATGTTGTATTGTCCTGGTAGTATTATGATAATGATGCTAATGGCATCACCTGATGCCCACCCATCTAGACAGCTGGCATCCAGCAGGCACAGCAGTTTGTCAGAACATTTTCAACATGCTGTTTACATATTAATAAGCAGTGAAAGCTGCCAGTTTGTCTGGGGAATTCCTGCAGTGGAACATAGGAGAGAGTTGATGTTTCTGTATAAAAAATAGATTATTTCCATCCATCCATCCATCCATCCATCCATCCATCCATCCATCCATCCATCCATCCATCCATCCATCCATCCATCCATCCATCCATCCATCCATCCATCCATCCATCCATCCATCCATCCATCCATCCATCCATCCATCGTTCTATCTTCACATTGGGTTAACTTAAGACTGTTCATTACCACCCCCCCCAACAAAAAAACAACAACAACAATAATAGTAGCACTTTACTGATAAGCATGCAAAAAATACAAATTCTCTCACCATAGGAAAATGTAGACTGGACAGTCATTCTGCCGTCAATAATTTGGGACTATGGGAGGAAGCCGGGGTGCCAAGAAAAAAGCTGCTCATGCACCTGATGAACATTTAAACACAGGAATAGTAGCCTTTGGTTGGATTTAAACCTAGAACCCTCTTGTTAAAATTGGAACACTGTGAACTATCAACCCACATGTTGAATGAAAACTGCATCAGTGCAGGGTATCAAAGGAGTGATTATCCTGTGGCTTTGCTAAGGTGTTTAAAAATGGCAGTATTTAAGTCATAGACTTGACTTTTTTAGGCCCCCAAAGCTTAATTAGTGTCCAACAAGTAGTAGTAGCAGTAATCCCTCATTTACACAAATCTGGTGTCTCTCATTTTCCTTTTGCGAGTACTGTTGTTGTATGGCTGGTCAAGCGAAGTGATTACATGGTTGTTTGGACTTTTTGGGCAGGTGCCAATAAATGGGAATATAAATATGCAAATATGCATGTCCATGAAGCTTATCAGCTGAAGGAAGCATATGGACCTTTTTAGTGTTCTGGTGTATCAATGCTTTGGACTTGATAAAACACTATCAACAGATGATGAGACGACTCCCCTGTTAAAATGTTACGTTTTTGCTCTGGCCCATATCCCGAACACACTCAGGGGTCCGTTACAATAAGCAGGTTTTCTGAAAACTCTAAGTTAACCATAATATTGTGGCATGTGTATAAACAAAACAACATGGTTATATTGTATGTTTGTTTTTTGCTTTTAACTTGTGTTCCTAGCAGTTTCAAATTGGCTATGAAGTGCACTATAAATATGATTTGATATTTTTGTCTCTTTTTTGTTTTTTATAATTATCATTAGTGCTTTCAACTAGTCGGGTACAATGGACACCCTCAAACTGACAGCATCACACCCAATCTGCTCTTCTAAATCTTTGTAGATCACCAGCAACACACCCACTTATTGCATCTAATAAAAACTGCAAATGCAATTTAGCACCTCTTATTTGGATTCTTTGAAGATCAGGCCCTTAGTGTTTAAAAAAATTAAAATGAAAACTCAGCTTTTATTTCTTCCATCAAATATCCTCTGGGCAGACGTTTATGTTTTTGCTAAGAGTCTGGTCCAGAGACATGAATTTGTAGTAATATCTCTCGCTTGGTCCCATATCAGTTGGTGATTGCCTCCCCCTAGTAGCCTGGAGCAATTCTGTTATACGTATCTGCTGTAGTTTGCAGCTTTCCTTCATTTTCAACATATTAGTTCCTTAACAGTTTTTGCTCCTTGCAGCATTTTATCATTTTACCTTTGCAAGTGTGTTGGCAGGGTATGTGTATGTGTTTTTTTATGTTAGTCAAGTGTTTTGTGTTTGCATGCCTAATAATTTCTTTGCAGCACTTTTTCCATTTTTGTTTCGCAATTCTGAATTTGCAGGTCATTCGCACCTCCTTGGCCATCGTATTTAACACATGCATAAAACTTCCAACTCTGTTACAGTGCTTTATATATTTTCAAAATCCATTTTGATTCAATGATTGGTTGATAGTGTTTTTCAAACAAAAATCAAAATGGGGCTGTAACGACGTGTATATTTAGGCTGCAGCAAATCCTCATTTACACTGCACTGTCTCTAAAAATAGGCTTCGCTGATGCATCCATTTAAAAATGCAAGAAATCTGTCTTAAATAATCAATTTTAATAGGGTAAAATCTTTCTTTTCCTTAAAATGAAAAAGTTTATACTTTAAAAAATATATAAAGACGAAATCGTGTTGATGTCATTTAACTGGAGCAACCCAGCTTTCTTACTCAATAATATTCCAACTTTAATTAAGTCTCATGTGAGTTCCTTGGAGCAATCTCTTGTGCTCATATTCAAACAGATGGCAAGCTGTTTATTGCATAGCTTATGCTAGAGGTAGAGTACCCCTCCACCACTTACATAAACAGCAGCCCTTCACTTATGTATGATTTTGTCTAAGTCACTTTAAATTTACCCTAACAATTGCAGACAGTTTGTTTTAATTAGGTCTGAAAGTACAGTGCAGAATAAATCAAATGGTAGACATACAATCCCTGAGCAGGCTATTTAAAGATGAACCACAGAGTCAGTTTAGATGAATGGGTTTAAAATACATGGTTAGCCCTGTTTCTGTCATTAATCCATGGACCTGCGTGTGGCCTCATTCGAGCAGTGATGCCGCTATTACACAAAGAGGCGCCCCTCGTGCAACAAATCTGGGAATTGTTTCTGACTGTACACATTCATCTAAACTAACAGCATTGTAATGCATCCAACGGGATTGATAATATATTCTTTGTTCCTGATTAATTGACTCCTTCCAAATAAGAATTTAGCTCTGTTGCTCAGAGAACTTCGGGTAATCTATGTTATCTCACTGAATATGATGAATAAAAGACATACATTAGAAAATATTAGAAATATTTAGATACTTTACATTTAATATTTGAAAATATTTCAGCTCCACAAGCTTGAATTGTGAGCCTCTTCCTCCACAATCTTGGACTATGATTTCCGAATATAGTTCAAAATTTACTTTAAATGGAAAAATTTTCATGTTATAAAAGGTCCAAAAAGTCTTTATTTAAATCTTGCTTAAAAGTAATTTTTTCACAGAGGCAATAGACAAACTTTAATTTTTTTTTTTTTTTTTTGCCTTAGTTAGAACTGCAGTAACAAGTATTTAAATTTTTCAGCAATTTAAAACATTTACATGAATAGTTTGAGCTTACATCTTTTGGTAGATGTCAATATGTCTGTATATTCGGGCATGCCATTTCTATAGTAGTGATGATATTTTTAAATGAGAAAGAATTATCAGTAGACTTAGACAGATTTATTTTGAGTGTATACAAAAAGACATTTTGTTTAGACAATTTAATTTTTTAAAGTGCAGCCTTGAAAACAGTAACAAATACCTTAAAAATAGTAATATAAACATATGACTGTATATTTACAGTTCTAACATTTGATAGCATTCATTTCATTTTAATTTAACTAATTTAATACTAACATTTTATAGTACTGACAGCATTTTTGTTTATTTTTATGCTTGCTCCTGTTAGGATAATTATCATTAATGATGTGTGAGTTTAAACAGAACAGATGTTTTCCCCAATATTTAATCAAATTAAGGCAGTTCCTCTGTGCAGATAAACTGTTATAATCTTCATTCTGTACGTGGCAAATATTTGGTAATGGAATGAGAGCGGTGTCCTGCAGCTAAGAACAACATGTAATATTTTGATAAGGCTGGAGCCATGGATGTCTCCTCATCTGCTAAGGTTTATGATGTAAAATGCGATTATGTGGCAGACTGGAGATGTATAAAATGCCTCTTTAGCTGTTAATTGGAGCCACTTCCAGAGAAGTGAGCTCGGTTGGTAAGCAGCTGCCTTCTGTAAACTCTAAGCAACTTCTCTGGTCTGACTAAGATTATAATTTCTATCAACATCTGTTGTCATGTCTCCTGGTTATTTAATACATATATATTATGAAGTGTCATTTAAAGAGTTTGTCCTGAGTGATCTCTTTTAAGGATAAAGAACCGAAGAGATAAAGGATCAAGGTGCAGACACAGAGCCTAGCTTTACACGTCTTTAAAAAAATCATTGAGACAATTAGATTTTGTTTTGCAGTTGGGGAACATTTAGAAAAATAGTTTTTAGTTTTTTCACCTAGTAAGTTTAACAATAACATCAAATTAAGTTTAACATCAACATCTAAATTGTATTAATTTATTTATGAAATGAGTTTTGTCGGGTTTTTTGTATATCGGTTTAGTGTGTTAGATGTAGTAAGAGGATTTTTTCCAAGACAATTATGTTAAAAAGTTATGTATTTACATAAGGCTTCCAAATAATTTCTATAATCCTTTTGTATATTTCCACCCTACTGTATGTGGCTGCTTTTTTTTTTATATCAATGTGCAACCAGTTTCTTGAAAAAGAATCTACCAGGGTGGTAATGTTTGGACAAGTAAAGATGAATGACTATGACGATTAAATTGCATAGGACTGTGAAAAAGGATTGATAACATTGGAACTGATGTTATTAACATCATTTTAAATTCAAAACACTAATACATACTGTGTGTAAATGTTAATATTGCTTTTTAAGATATAAATTTGTCCCTAGAGTTTTAGCTAAACTCTTCTGTTCTGCCACGATAAGAGCATATTGTGAGCTGGTTGACTTATATGGATCGTGCCCATAGGGTAGAGAGGAGATCAGTTTATTCACTTTTGTCAGACTTACAAGGCTCCCTTAGAGGTCACGCTGTGATTCTTACATAGCCCAGGGTATGGATCTCAAATTTCAAGGCTAAGGAGAAAATCCATTTGCCAACTCCCTATTTGTGGCTGCAAAGAAATGTTCCCCCTTCTCAATATCCAATTACTAAATTATGATGGATTTTAAGCATTATTTTCTGCAAGGCATTACTCAACCCAGTCTATCACAATTTACATAGCTTAACGAAGCACTGAGCTTTTAATAACGTGAAGAAGTGCAATAGAGAGCTGATGTTTATTTGAACTGGCTGGGCTTTTGCGGATAATGATTATGAAGTGAGCATTGGGAGCAGTGTCTGTGAGAGAAGAGGGGGAGCTATGCTGCGTGAAGCAGGCAGATGGTTCGCTGGACAGTCTGTTGATAATGGCAACATTAGTCTACTGGGAAGCAACATTATGCTCAAGGTCAATGGGAGCTGAAGAATGGAGGAACATTATGACATGCTTCTTATGTCCTGAAATGTGATCGTTCTGCAAGAATGTTAAGATATTTAATATGACCTCAGTGATCTGCGCAAGGCTGTTGATTTAGTCTTCAATTTCAAAAGGGTAATTTGTGTTAATAGACCATAAAAGGTACCTTATTTATTTAGCTTTTTTGTTATGTGTTTTATTCTGTATCCTTGTAGCATTCAAATCAGGTTTAAAGGTTCACTAATTAGCTTTCTTTTTACCTACAGGTGCTGGTCATAAAATTAGAATATCATGAAAAAGTAGATTGATTTCAGTAATTCCATTTAAAAAGTGAAACTTGTATATTATATTCATACATTACATACAAACTCATATATTTCAGATGTTTATTTTGTTTAATTTTGATGATTACAAATGACAACAAATGAAAATCTCAAATTCATCATATCAGAAAATTAGAATATTGTGAAAAGGTTCAAAATTGATGGCCCCTGGTGCCACACTCTAATCAGCTAATTAACTCAAACCACCTGCAAAAGCCTTTAAATGGTCTTTCAGTCTAGTTCTATAGGCTACACAATCATGGGGAAGACTGCTGACTTGACAGTTGTCCAAAAGACGACCATCGACACCTTGCACAAGGAGGGCAAGACACAAAAGGTCATCGCTAAAGAGGCTGGCTGTTCACAGAGCTCAGTGTCCAAGCACATTAATAGAGAGGCGAAGGGAAGGAAAAGATGTGGTCGAAAAAAGTGTACAAGCAAGAGAGATAACCGCACCCTGGAGAGGATTGTGAAACAAAACCCCTTCAAAAATGTGGGGGAGATTCACAAAGAGTGGACTGCAGCTGGAGTGAGTGCTTCAAGAACCACCACACACAGACGTATGAAAGACATGGGTTTCTGCTGTCGCATTCCTTGTGTCAAGCCACTCTTGAACCACAGACAGCGTCAGAAGCGTCTAAAGAGAAACAGGACTGGACTGCTGGTGAGTGGTCCAAAGTCATGTTCTCTGATGAAAGTAAATTTTGCATTTCCTTTGGAAATCAAGGTCCCAGAGTCTGGAGGAAAAGAAGAGAGGCACTTCATCCACGTTGCTTGAAGTCCAGTGTAAAGTTTCCACAGTCAGTGATGGTTTGGGGTGCCATGTCATCTGCTGGTGTTGGTCCATTGTGTTTTCTGAGGTCCAGGGTCAACGCAGCCACATACCAGGAAGTTTTAGAGCACTTCATGCTTCCTGCAGCTGACCAACTTTTTGGAGATGCAGATTTCATTTTCCAACAGGACTTGGCACCTGCACACAGTGCCAAAGCTACCAGTACCTGGTTGAAGGACCATGGTATCCCTGTTCTTAATTGGCCAGCAAACTCTCCTGACCTTAACCCCATAGAAAATCTATGGGGTATTGTGAAGAAGAAGATGCAATACACCAGACCCAACAATTCAGAAGAGCTAAAAGCCACTATTAGAGCAACCTGGGCTATCATAACACCTGAGCAGTGCCACAGACTGATCGACTCCATGCCACGCCGCATTGCTGCAGTAATACAGGCCAAAGGAGGCCCAACTAAATACTGAGTGCTGTACATGCTCATACTTTTCATGTTCATACTTTTCAGTTGGCCAACATTTCTATAAATCCTTTGTTTTTATTGGTCTTCAGTAATATTCTAATTTTCTGATATGATGAATTTGAGATTTTCATTTGTTGTCATTTGTAATCATCAAAATTAAACAAAATAAACATCTGAAATATATGAGTTTGTATGTAATGTATGAATATAATATACAAGTTTCACTTTTTAAATGGAATTTCTGAAATCAATCTACTTTTTCATGATATTCTAATTTTATGACCAGCACCTGTATGTGTATTTTTGATCTCCATCTTTTTTATCTATTTACACAGGTCATTACCCTTTATTTGCATACATTTAAGTTTATGGTATTTGCATAAAATGCTTCACACACCTGAACTACCCACTTGAACATAAAACCTATGTACAGTTTGCATGGTATTTTATAATAATAATAAAAAATATATATATATATTAAGTTAAGTTCACAAAAAAAATGCTCTAAAATTATATTCATACCTGTGAGCGTTTTTGCATGTAACAATCACAAATCTCAATGCATTTTATAGGGGGTTATTTGAGAGACAAATATAATAACAATTAATTACCTTTTCGTGTTTTTGTTTATGTTCTTTTTTTCATTAATTTGACTAATGAAAGGGATTGGAGGTCTTGTTCAGTGAGTAGCTGGAAACCTACACACCAAAGTTCAGATTTCAGACCCTGATTAAAATGACAGAGGGGAAAAAAAACAAGGAGTCGTCCCTGGAATTTTAAACAAGTGAGTTAATGAAGGGGATATGTATCCGTGGAAGAAAAAAAAGAAATTGGTCTGTTTTTCTATAGAACTAGACAATTTAATATATATATATATATATATATATATATATATATATATATATATATATATATATATATATATATATATATCTATCTATCTTTAGGAATTAACAAGAATTTTTTTTTCTTAAAATAGATGAAAAGGTTCAGTTTTTTTCTGAATCAATGAGATAATTTGTTTAAAAAATAAATGTATTAGCCCTGTTTCTATACATTTTCGAGATGGAAACGGGGGAAAAACACATTTAAAAAGTAGTGCCATTGTGCAGGTGTCTTTGTGAAGTCGACAAACTAGTAGTGATCGCATCCTATAAGAGAATTTCCTGTGTCTCAATACCAAAAGAAAGTAAAAATGAATTCAACTCGACAAACATGACATGTTGTGTCATGTTAATTAAAAAAACAGACCAATTTCTTTTTTGTGTAAGTGAATGCAATCCAAACGTATCACAAGGTTTTGACTGGAAAACAGGGAACAAAAGGATTTTCTAAAGCAAAAGTTGAGTCCTTTTTCCTTTGCAAAAAGTATAAACACAAAATAGATCACCCAAAACTAAAGACTCAAATTTCTCTCATTTGAATGGATACATGACTTTCAATGTCCTTTAAAAGTAAATGTCTACAGAATAAATGTCCTTTCTTGGAATTAAACATGCAGTGGTTTCTTTTTGAAAAGATTTAATTTCTTTATTTATTAAAATTTTCACTATGTTTAAAGAAGTAGAATATGACAAAAAAAATCTGTGAGAAAGCTCCTTAGCCTTCTCCCACTCATAGCCAGCAATTTTCAAAAATACATCACGCGTGATCAAAAACAACCAATCATGAGGAATCTTGTAGCAGTGTTAATCAAGCTCATGTATGCACTGCTCACATACCTCCTCTGCGCAACATGTTCTGTCAAAAAAAACCTCAGATTTTCGATGCGTTTCAGCTGTGCATCTTGTAAAGCATAGCATTGATGTCTCATTTCTACCAGTGAATGTGTCATAGTTGGTTATCTGCTATCATCGGTGGCCCACCTTGCAAACCTCCACATTCACAGCAGGCCACGCTGTGGGGAAGGAGCTGTGGAAGAAATGCTGTAGGCCAGCGTAACAGAGTGAAATGGAGGTCCCTGTGTGGTTTGCTTGTTCAAATGTTCAGGTTAAGTCTACAGTTTTCTCAGGTCTCCCTACTGCAGCTTTAGCCTTCTCTGAGGGCTCAGGACTAAGCTCTATCCATTTTTCTACCAGCTCTGACCAGCCTTCCCATTCTTGCATAAAAAAGAGATATTCGACCAGGGGACTTATTCCACATGCCGTTGTGTGTGGATGTGTCCCCCTTTATAGCTTGAGGGAATCGGCAAATTGGAATATTGTTCTGGTCAGTGAAGTAGAATTGAGCGCTTGGTTTATCACTGTTAGCGGTTATGGTGCTAATAAAATTCAAAACAGGTGCACTAAAGATTTATTGATAACCCCTCCAAAAACACGATTAGGGTTTTTCAGATGAATTCAAATGAGAATTTTTTTCCCCTACTCCCTTTTTTCTGTTTTTTTTTCAGTGTCACTAGTAGCATGAGGCAATAGCTGGACTCTGCAGAGGTTGTACAGGAAGGCCAACTCCACCCAGACAGCACATCAGTTGTTGCCAAAAGATCTGGAGCATCTAGCAGTGCAATACAAAGTGCATGGAGGAGATTCCAGGAAACTGCAGTTACTCAGGAACTAGATGAGACCGTTTGAGGTCCTTAACCCTTTTCTTTTTTTTCCTCATCGTTGAAGATTAATTTCTTTTTATTTTGCTTTCTGTTTTGTTATAACTGCTTGTTCTTTACACTCGTTCACCAGTTTCACAAAGCCTAAGTGAGCTAGAATGATATTCCAAAGCTGAAGGCTGAAGGAGAAAGGCAGGATACTGAGTCTTGAGACTTTGGAAGAGGTACCTTCTGGCTTGGTGTGGTATTTTTGGATAAACTGGAAAACCTTTAGTAGTTCTTTTCCCCTAAGCTGTTCACACAAGCTATGGTCAAGAGGACAGCCTAAAGACATAGAAGGTGAAGACATCCTCTGCAATGTGTCCTTCCATCAATGACGTTAAACATGACTAGAATAAATTCTGTTAATACTTAAAAGATGTTTCCTTCTTTTTGTACAGTATCTGAGAAACATTTCTTCTTGGATTCGAACCGGGTGATCAAAATTGTGATCCAACACCATCAACAGGTTGTGGGACCATGTGGGAGCAACAATAAATTACCCAACCCATTTAAATTGGTGCCATGAGATTTCAGCAAATTGGGCTAATCATTTTTTTAGTATAACTTTTATGGTGATGTAGGATTAAGAGCACTGCTGGATGATTTGAATATATAGTTTAAAAAAGGTAGCCTAGTAAACTAGCCCCACCAGCCAGCCGCTGGTGAAAGCACAACAAGGAAGATGGCAACAACTATTGAACAGTTCTCATTTGACTGAGCTTTGGAATCAGTTTTGAAAGGATTAGACTTGGGGTTTTCGTTGAAACGTGAGCAGGAAGAGGCTCTACACTCCTTAATTTTTAGGAAGGATGTATTCGCCGTTTTACCGACAGGCTGTTTGTTTACACTCCCCCACCAGCTTCCTGTCGCGCTTACTACGTGGTCAATAGGCACAGACATGGTTTGGAAAACAACGGGTTGTTCTCATCAACAATCTTCCGATGTCTCATTCATCAGGGCCAGACTAAATGATACATTTAATCTCACATTTAGTCTGGTTTATCAGGCTATAAAAAAGGGGTATATGTTGAATGCCTCAGGTATGGACGAAATTAGTTAATTTGTTTCCAGTTTCATTATTTACAGTATTTTCAATACTGTCTCAAAGGAAATAAGATCCAAACCAAAAATCAGCACGTTGTGTGACGTCTGAAAATATCTAACCCAGCTGTTGTGAAACAAGAGGAAAATCATGGAGACTTTTCTCTTTGTTTTTGTAATGTTCATTAAATGATTGGAGATGAAAGCCTCAACCAATGCTTCTAAAAATAGTCACTTTTTATATATTTATAATACGAGAGGCTGAGAAAGACTTTACAGTTCCATCGAATGACAATTACAGTGCAGCCTGAGCCCAATGCCTGTCAATCATTATATGCTACTTTCACCCATCAGTAGATGTAAAGACTAATATTTCTGCTACTGGAAAGAAGCCTACAATAAAAAGTAAAATCTCTGATCTTGAGTTTCTGTCAAACCACAACAAAATGACAGTTTTCAAGTTGTTCATTTTCTTTAATTCGCACTTTGTCCCTCTTTTTTCTTTATTTTTTCTTTATTTATTTTTTTACAGTGGCATAGTTGAAAAATGAATATTCAGTACTGAGAAATAAAACAAACCTCAGACACCCTCCGTAAAAAGCAAAATAATTACAGCAATTAAATCTTTGTACAAAATGACTATTTATAGCCTCATACGGAATCAAGAAAATAACATGTACAGTATGAGCATTGGCAATGTGGTTCAGTTTCTTTGATACAATGAATATATACAGTTAGAGGATGTTTGATTCACCAATGCCTCAACATGTCATGTCATGTACTGTTTGCAGCAAACTCAAAGGCCATAACGGTGATCCTTTTAGTATTTTTTATGATAAATTACAGAATTTAAAAAATGGAAAATGTAATGTCAGACAACTACTTCAATTGTTAACAACAATAATACTAATTAATATAGTATCATAATAAATCGGAATCAGTCATAATAATAAATACAGATAGTCAGAATATTTTTTTTTTCAATTTTAGGTAATTCATTAGAATCCCTGTTTGACGAAACCTTAAAAAGAGTGAAAATGCTCATCAAAGTAACAGGAGTGAAATTCATCCCTCTTATGTTTACTTAAATTACCTAGCTGGCTGTGAAAAAGTATTAGTCCCAATTCAGGTTTCAGTCTGTTTTTGGATTGCTAAGATGCTGTTATATTTAAGATCATCATGCAGTTTTCAAAACATAAAATGAAAACTTTTTAGAAGTTTAATTCATTTATAAAAAGACAAATCAATCCAGACCAACTGTATGAAACAAATGTTTGCTCACTAAAGCTAATAAGTGGTTGTGTCAGTCTTAGCAACAATGACTGCCATCAAGCATTTCTGATAGATAACAAAGACTCTTTATCAAAGCTGTAGAGGAACTTCTCGCTCTTGGTTGGTGGGTTTGTTAACATGAACTTTTTTTTATTTTTTACATGAGGCAACAGCATCTCACTTAAAGGTATAGTGGAGGATGTTATTTTTCTGGGTGGATCATCTAAATAAATGGTCTTCCCAATTGTCAATCATTCTGGTGATACGTTTACGTAAGGCTGTCTTACATGCTCACCTTGATAGGTATCATTTTGTGCACATGCGCACTTTCAGGCATATATCTGTGGTGAGCTACGGTTTCATTCATCATGGTTCTTTAAAAATGGTTGAGGGTTGTAAGAGAAAAGGTGTCTAAGAAGTGTATGAGAAGAAAAGAAAGGCCTCATATCAGAGGCAGATATATCCCAGAATGCTTTGTGCAGAGAGCTCTCCTCGCAAAGCATTATGAGATTTGCGGTCACTATTCCACAGCGGCGACTAATAACAAAGATGGCGCCGGCACCACTCAGTGGAGGAGGAGTTGTTTAACCAACAGAGCAAAAAGTAGTGATCATCTGTCCAAATGGTCAGTTAATTGAGTTCACTATAAAGTCCACTATATAGTCCCCTTGCTTTATAGTGATTGAGGGATATAGAGGTTAGGAAGGACGTTTGGGCACAGTGAGCTTGTATGAGTGTGCACAAGGAGAAGTGGGATTGTGCATGCTCTCTCACCTGCATTTTTTAAATGAAGAGGGCAGGTCTTTTAAAAACAATCAAGAAGATCCTCTCCCAAACCTTTAAGTCCATATTTTAACTAATCTAGCCACTACAAGGTGTGATTGCTGTTATATTTCATCATTTGCAGCAAAACCCAGGTAACATTCACAAACTGATAGCTAGATGTTCTGCTATAGGTTACATAGTCCCATCAGCTTCAGTAAGGTATTCTGCTCTGGATGCAGCAAAGCAACCCCATTCCTTTGCACTATAATTACCATGTCTGACTGGGACTTTACTTGTTTTCTGCCACTTATATCAGGAAGCACACTTCACAAAAGTATTTTTTTTTTCTTTCTCCACTCAAAGTCTTTTGAATAATAACTGTTTTTCTTTAAGAAATGTGAGATAGACTTCTGTCTCTTGTTTTTTCAACACTGTCTTTTCTGCTATACTGTCTATAGCCACCATTTCTTATAGCTGAATCATAAAATAGATTGGCAGAAGTAAGCGTGGCCTGCAGCACTTTATATGTTTTCCTGGGGTCTTTTAAGACTTTCTGGATTAGTTGTAGATTTGCTGTTAAAGTAGTTTTGGTAGAATAGCTCCTCCTGGCAGGTTAATCAATGTTCCATATTTTCTCTGTTTTATGATAATAGCTTTCACGGTGGTTCACCAGTGTCACAAAACCTTAGAAATTGCTTTGTAATTCTTTGCAGACTGATAGATGTTGATAATTCTGAACTTTTATGGAAAAAGGCATAATGTTTGGCTTTGTGGGATCTTAAGCCTACTTTATCTTGTTAGACAGATTCCAGGGCTTTAAAGCTACTTTAGCATAATTCAGGTCGTCTCAGTCTACATTTAAAAATTGTCTGATATGAAACATTTGTCAAAGGAAAGACTTGCAAACCTGAAGAAATCTGTAAGGCCAATACTCTTTCACAGCACTGTAACTCTTGTTTGATAAACGATAAAAAAAAAACATCATGAAATATGGAATACATTAAATTATGAATATGCTAATATACAAAACCTAATGTGCCAGGGATCCCAAGATTTAACAATATTCTTCACAAATATTCACGTTAGCAAAGTATTTTACAGCGATATCCACACATTAAGCATAGTTGTTGTTTAATAAAGTTCAACATAAATAATAAAGCCCCACAAAGTCCCACTCATTCAGTTTTGATTTTACATTAAATAGCCAACGAAAAAGACCAAATATTCCTGATCCATTATGATGATCAAAATCTTTTTTACATGTCAGACTCCATCTCTCCATTTAGACTCGTTTTGAATCCTGAGACACAATACAGTTCACATATTTCCTCACTTGTTTTTTTTAGTCCTCAGACTTTGTGCTTTAAATTTCCAACTTTCATAGTATAAAATAACTATATATGGGAAAACTGAAATGAATAAGTTTAAGAGTATGTTAAGAGGAGATGGATCCTTTTTGGACAATCGTGCAGATTGTGCTTTTATGTTTTGTTATATCAAAATGTGTGTCATGTTATGTTATACATTATGGCTGTGTTAAGGTAACATCCAGGTGACATCCAAGACAATTGCTTAATTCAAAAAGGAACATCTTTTTATGGAAATGTTTGATAAACTGATGCATTTCAGCGTTATTTTTTCTTAAAGTAAAACAATTTGAAAAGCCCAACCTTGAATTTCTTAGAATCAAGAGCATCTTTTATCCCTTCTGTGTTCAAAAGTTCTTTTGACAGTTATGTAAGAGAGTGGATAAGTTTGTTCACGCAGTCTATGAAAAAAAATGCAGAAAAACATCTCATTTAGGCACAAGAAAACTAAAATCTAATCCAACCTTTACTTTGTATTGATTATAAAAGGAGAAAGCTGTTTTAAAAGTCAAGTTGAACCAAGCATGAGATTCCTGGAAAAAAAGGAGTAAGGATATAAACCCAGACCATGTTGTGACACTGAGGCAGCTTGAAATTGCATGTCTCTTGTTGAACGTGGAAACGAAGAAGAAAGGAGGAAGAGGTCTAAATGAAGTACTCCTTCTTTTCCTCTGCATGCACATGGTTTCCCTCAGCATTGATAATAGCGGTGTCAGCGTCGGGGGCATCCTCTGCTCCTTTGGCCTCGTGCGTTAGATATGTCCCTGTAAATAAATATGCAGCCAAGTCAAAAATTCACAGGCGGAAAAGTTCAAAGCATCTTTTTATTTAATCCAGAGGGAGTCGAAGGGACCTGTTTTACCTTTATGTCTAGCCAGGTATCTTCCAAGAACTATTATCAAACACAAGGTGATGAAGACCACAACTGCAACAACACCGCCGATTAAAGCATGGTCAGGTCCATGTTGTCCTAAAGCATTAGGATCTGAAAGAAAACAATGACAGAAAGCGTAAATTTGGAGGATTACACAGTACTTCAACAGGCTACAGCTTCAGCTAGCTTTCAGTATTTAGGAACCTCATCAATAAATATTTGGCCATTGTAATTGTGCTAAAAATACTCATAACTAAACTTTAAATAGCTTTTATCATCATATTTTTTAACCAGGCAGCCTAAGAATCTTACAATATTAACCTAAAATAGATCTTTTTAGTAATTTTAAAGCTCAGTTTTTTAATGAAACCACAAGAGAACTTTGTGTCGCACACTAGAACAGGAAGACCTTTTATCTAACAGTTTTGTAGCCAAAATCCCAAATAAAAAATATATATATATTTTAGTGGGAATTTGTCAAATGTGTGGCTTCCTTCTGGCAACACTAAAATGGGATAAAGTAAGCCCTTTTGCTACAGAGAACACGATTTCATGAGGAAGAGGATACATTTCTTCCAACCAATCAAAAACAGTATCTCAGAAGGAAAAATTGAAATTATAATAATAGGACTTTTGTTTAATGAGATGGAAATAATAGCAATGTAATTTTCAAGGAAAAAAACAGCATGATGTTAAAGGTAAGGTAAACTTAGTGCAGACAGACCTAACACATTTTAGTGGTCTTTAAAGGGTAAAATATGATGAATAAAACACAGACTTATGTGTAGAGCAGTGAGACTTCCATAAACAGTCCATGACTTTCCAATATGATGCCTGCTATTATGGTAATACAGCTGCTTAGGAGGATCATGCTGATACACGACTGTGCACCTCAGAGTAACGATGCTGGTAAGAATCAGAAAAGAAAACATTTCTCCAAAAATGCTCCTGCTTTTAATTATTCAATCATGGTCAGGCTGGACTCATGACAGCCCTTTTTAATATCCCTCACTAATGTGTCAGAATTTTCAGTCTCCAAGCTACAGCTCTCTGACAACATTTCCCCTGGCCTTTCCCCCCTCATGGAACAAATCACCGTATAAACCTTCACTTTACTGCCTTCTCCTTTTGCCTTGGGTGGCCATTGGGTTATTGACTGATTGCTGTATTTAAAGTGTCAATGTCAAATATAAATTACAGCCATATATAACACCATTCAACAATAATGAGGTACAGCACACATCTGAGGAAGAAAATTCTTGAAAAATAAAATAAAATGTTGTTGCTTGCAAACAAAATAAGCTCCCAAATGAGCCTCTGCCACAATTTCCGAAGGACCCTGCCTCTGTCGCCACTATTCGATTTTATATTCCTGAACTCTACAAGTAATCACAAATGCTACCACAAATATCTATAAAAAGCATCAGGGTTTCTTTCTTTTTTTTTTTTTTCACTGGGAAAGTTGTTAAAGTGCATCGAGGTCTCTGAGCAGAGGATGAGCATAGATTTTTCAAGCTTCACTATGATGCCCCAGTGTCTGTCCCATTATAAACTGTGAGCGCATGTGTCTTACAGTACACCTCTTGTGTTCTCATTATCTCAACATGATAAATAGCTATGGCTCATGTTCAGCTTTGCAAAGTGACCCTGGAAAATTATAACTAACCTTGTAAACACAAAATATCCAAATTCTTATTTTTTAAGAATAAGGCCTGTGTCATGCTTTTCTTTAAAATCCATGCATTTTAAACAGAACACAGGGACATGTTAACTAACAATGATCACTCTCAAGAGTAACCTGCACATGTTCTAATGTTAATGAGTATAATGATTTGTAACAAATAGCGTAAAGCAAATGTTATGTAATACTTGGTTTCCATTAATGAAAAAAGCATAATTTAATACTTTCTTAAAATAAAAAAAAAGAAAACTGGAATTAGGAACGAAATGTACCCAAACATGCTGTGCAACAATTCATTCTTTCTTATTTCAATCCAGAACATAAAAGCAAGAATTGAAAAGCAAAATTGAGAACAAGTGCATGAAAATAACTGAATGAAATGTAAGATACCACATTAAGCCACAAAAGAAAACTAAAGAGTGCCAAATCTTTAAAGCAGCTGATGGGACACCACCACAGGTTCAATGGCCTGTTGTACAGAAGTACACTTGTGATTTATTGTGATATAATGTATGTTCACTTACGCTTATGAACCTTATAACAGGATCAATTGGGGTTCTTTAATGATTTTAGTGCTTTTTGATCAATATTTGACTTAATTCTATTTAAAAAAAAAAAAGGAAATGCATGCATAAGTTACAGTTTGTGGAAAGTTTTGGTTCTTTTTTATTCACACATGATGAAATAAACAAACTGTAAAAATAGAGGCCACAAGTACAATGTGAGTCAATGTTTGTTGGTTAGTTGTAAAGATACTAGTTGCATTTTGTATTCATCAGAAGGACTCTGGGATTATTCTGGCTGAATATTTAAGCACCTTTCTTAAAGAAAATAGTGGTGTAATGCATTGATTTTGTTTTCACAAATCCCAATCAGAGAGTTAAAATAAGTGAGGTAAAAAAGATTAATTTCAGCCTGCCTTAACCATTCTGAAACCACTTTTGATGTGTACTTACATTTATTTTAGTTCTTAAAAATCCAACTGCCAAGCAATAAAGCAGAAAAGTAAATTTTTTTGATCAACTGCTTTCTTTGGAAAGATGTGAAATATATCTAAACACTAGCATAGACCTAACCAGTAGAGTTTTGATCAGACTGGGATGGGTTGCAGTTTGTTTGTAACAAACTCCGGTGCAGATTTAGCAAGTTTATATCAAACAATTTCTGATATTACCATATATGCTTTTTGCTTCTGTATTGTTGAAAAAAAACAATTTAAATCAGAATGTGGGCACTGAAATAAATTTAGTGGAACATCAAGTCCTGTTATAGCTTAAAGTTATGTGTTTTGCTTTTGATGTATCCGAGTTGTGAAAAGTTAACTAACAGAAATCCATGATGTAGACTTCACATTATAAGGCTAATTATTAACGAGTAGTTTTTTAAATTTATTTATTCTATTTATCTATTATTTGTAAAACTTTAATTGTATGCTATTTATAAATTATTTTAATTATCTTTTCTAATTAATTGAAACTGGCTGGACTAGGTCTGTTTCCATAGAAACCCTGACGTCTGATTGGCTGCCTCTTACTGAGCGATATTAGATGAGTTCTTTCTGGTTTATATATTTTTTTTTCTAAAGTCAATGTTATTGTTTAAAAAGGCTAAATAACTTGCTACAAGGTGTGAATGGATGGGCGGAGGGATGATCTCTAAAAGTGAATTGAAGGAGAGCCGGTGTTAGTCAGGCGGTGGGGCCTCTGTTGATTCTGCAGCTTAAGCCATACTTAAACATAGTAAGCTCTCATGTAAGTGTTAAAATGATTATTTTTCATTCATATCTGTGCTTGTTAAACCCTAATATTACCAACTGGTTAAGTGTTAAGGTCAATGTTTTCCCAAGCAGTTCATTTAGTTATGATTTGGTCATGATAAAAAGTAATGATTTTCATCACGAAAGTAAAAAGGGTTTGGAAATGAAATGAGAGCATAGAGACAGAGGTGATAATTCTTAACATAGAAATATCTGATAGTGTGGATTGGATTGTCCTTGATCTAAGGACAGCGTGTATTATCTCAATATTGCTATAGGCAGTGATGCTTCATCATTTAGAAACATTGCGCCTAATGAAGAAGCATTCATACAAACAAATTTGTTCTTAAGTCGTTCGTACGAGTGATTTAGGAGAAAATGTTGCATTCACCATTTTTCTCCCATTTCTAATAGATTCATTCTTACGAATGCTCCAGGCTTGACGTTGGTGTCTTGTGCGATCGGTCAGCAGATATCCAAACCTAGTTTACTTAGCAGCAATTGTCGTTTTGAGTAGGCTACATAATTATATATTATGCAACTCTGCATTTTTATTCGCTGATGACAGATCTATCAGTCATTACACCTGCAGTTGGCATGTCAGTATCCAGGACACACTGGTTGAATTTGATATTTTGTCAAAAGAAAGAACAATTGTTAAGCTCTGTGTGAGATCAAGCTACTATTTAAATAACATATGGAACAGAAAATAGATAGAAAGTTCAGAATCAAGTTCAGCAGCTTGCTGTTTGAAACTCCTCCAACAGTAAGACTTGCATTCAATTCCCTTCATCACAGATTCATTGGCTTTGCTATTACAGTAAAAATTGAATGTTTGGGTCTGCATAAATTTGTAAAAATTAGAGTTCTGCCATCAACAGTTTTATGTTTATGCATTGTATGAGAGAGATAGACAGTGCAATAAAGCGATGACAGACATGATCTAGAAATGTACAGTACAGATGTGTGTGTATATTAAAAGGAGATTTATGTTAGGCATTTACATCCTATGTTAATCTTACCTCTATCATTAGTTTTACATGACTGTTTTCTCTTGTGATTTATTGTATTACACTGCTTGGCCACCAGCAGAACCGTGATCCCCACACCAGTATCTCTTCTACGTCATCAATGTCATTTTGTGAATGAACATTAATGATTAAATTCTGTTAAACCTGACATTGTGTTTTATAGTCATATAATATATATACATTGGAAATTGTTATTTAAAGTGATTGTTTGTAGTGATCTTCTTTCAGGAAATGAAATCATAGAGAGAAAGCTTGGTGTAAACACAAACTGGTGTTTCCACCCTGACCTGGAAGTAGTATTACTCCTACTGTACTCCCACTGATGAACAGACCACACAGCCTGCATATGCTTACTCAGACAGAGGTGAGAAAATCCTTTATAGATAAATATCTCCAGTTCTTTACTTAAAGCACTTTGGCTGTTTTGAGGGTTCTGAAGTAAGCTGATGGTTTTATACATTTACAGAAGGAAAAATTGCTTGAAGCTTTTTTCGCGAATATGTAGATTAGATGAAGAAGAAGAGATGAGGGCAGTCATTGTTCACAACGGTTTCCTCTAGAAGGAGAACTGCAGACTAGAGAAGCCGTTACTTTTTAGATCATCTGTTTCAGCTAGCTGAAAGGGACATTGTTTTATTCCTATTTGCCTGCAGAAATGAAAGTGGGCTTCCTGAAATAGAGAGAGATGCACACCTGGCTTTGGAGATAGGGACCAGTTATTCCTTAAGAGTTCATGAAAAATTCCATGCCGGGGGGAGTATTGAGTTTAGAGGCACTTTTATGCTTAATAAAAGGTTCTGAAAGTGGCCTATTTCCTAAAAAAGAAAGAGAAAATAGGCCGACATTTCTAGTTTGAACATTTCCAGATTTCTCCTTAAGAGAAAATGAAAGATGTGCAGAAGAAGAATTATGGGTGTTTCCAGAGAAAAAGAATAATGGAGCCTAGGCAGAAGTTCAACTGAAGAAACTCAATGCTTTCCTTCATCCACCTGCGGCACAGCCAATCAGCTTTGAACCACACCTCCATGAAAGCCAATTGGCATCCAAAGTTCATCTTAAAAGGCCTCTGATACGCACCTGTCTGCTCCTGTGCGCGGGGGGGCGGATGGCTGTGTGACATTTATTCAGATTACAGTTTCAACCCATCTCCACCCCTCCTCCACCATCGTAGCTAAAGCTTCATCAGAGTATCATTCCACCTGGACTCTTACTGCGTTCCCTGTCTCATTTTAGCCAGTCCGGCAGATGACCGCCATGTTGAGCCTTTTTCTGCAAGAGGTTTCTACCCAACGGGGAGTTTTTCCTCTCCACTATCGCTCCATGCTTGCTCATCATGGACAGGTTCTCTCAATCTGTGTTATCCAACTGGACTTCCATCTTTCAGGTCCCTGAGTGAAGCTCTAGCATCAGCTCATGCAGTCCACTGGATCTCCCCATAAAGCTCAGCATACTCTCTCACTAACCAGCAGTCTACAGAATGACCAACTTCATCTATCTCCACTCCACCACCAGTTTCAGGCCTGGGGCGAAACAGTCCTATTCTTTGCTCCTGTTCATGCATATCTATCAAAATGAAGCGCTATGTTTCCTGCCGAGGTCTGAGCGCCAAAGAAAATCAATAAATTTCTCCTAATTGTCTCTTCATGTGAGTTTTTCAGATGGAAAAATAGTTGCGTGACATGTCTGTCTATTTGTGTGCATTTGTGGAGTTGCCATTTTTAATGATTTGTGTGTAATTACAGTGAGTTAACTAGAACAATAATGGGGACATGTTTTTGATTGATGGAGTGGGTTACAGCTTTGTTGATACCAGATGTGGTGAGGAAATCATCATTTTTCTCTTTAAATTATGTCTATTTTACTATTGAGATCGATCAAAATTGATATTTATGGGTTGAACAAACTTGTGGCTAATGTCTGTCTGGCCTATAAATGGAAGGCATGTGATGTTTAATGATTAATTTAGATATGTTGCAAGGTGAAAATGACTGAAATTGTCACCTGATCTGACATTGAGTTTTACACAGACTCTGGAAGGAGCTCAGAGGAATTAATGGAAAGGTAAAAACATGTTTGAGGGAATATTTTAAGTCCAATATTATATATGAAAACATCACCCTCCTTATGGGGACTATTGAAATGAAGCTTAGAACCTGAAGTTTAAACAGTCAAGAGTGACACAGGTTGGTACTTTTTCACAGAAAATAATCCCAGAAAGAGACATTATATAATTTTGATTAAAGGTAGTTTTATCTTTTCATTATTCATTTCAAGAATTCAAATTTCATATTGATAGGGCCATAATACTATACAGAGCTCAGCAGATTGTCTGGTCGCAATTTTTATAAGCAGCGCCGGTTCAGTTTAAAAACAATGACCTTGCCCTGGTTTCTAGCCTTCAGTTTTTATCTATTTGCATGTTCTATCTGTGCATTTGAAGCTGGCACAACAGCACAATAGCTTTTATAACGTATGTGTATTAGATCTATTTCAGACCAAATTATAGATCCAGAGGCTGGAATTACTTACCAAATGTGCTGTATGTAAACTGTAACACGTTTTGGATGTTATTTCTGCTTCTTTCAGTAATAATGTTGACTTTAGAGTAAAAGAAACCTCAAGAAGAAGGTGTTTAATATTGTTTAGTCAGAAGAAGCCTACTGTACCAGAAGTCACGGTTTCTATTGAAGGGGGCCTAGTCCCACTTCCTTTACTTTGTTGGGTGTGGGACAGTTTAAATTAATGTATAGTATGCTTCAGTGCAGAAAATATGAAAAAATTAATTAAACCATGAAATTATTATATACATTTCTTAAAATGAATTAAATATATTTAATTGAGGCCCATCTAAATAACTATTCTGTATTTATTTCCAGTTTAAATAAATTAATGTCATATTCAAATATTTGTTCATACGTTATTTATTTGACATAAAAAAGACTTCTGGCTTGTCTTTGTGTGCAGCAGGTTTTAATCACACTTGAAGATTACAATTATGTTGCAGGAGCTTTTTTTTTGGATTTTCCAAAATTATTGTTCCAGCAATTTCAAATTCTAAGATGGACCAGCCTTGGTAGCTCCTGGGCTGTTGCTGAACACCCTCAGAGTAGCCTGAGAATGAAAATTTGGATCAGTTGCTTAAAACCTGCAAACAATCTGGCATACCAACAGGACAGTGATTCCAAACATATTAGAACTGGTTTTGGATCAGCAGGCTTACTTTAATCATTCTTAATTCCAGACATCAACACTTCTGTTAAACTTGGGGAATATGTTTAAAACATTAATCTAGGTTAATATAATAATTTTGCCTTGAAAAATGCAAAAAAATCCAATGATAAGTATTCCTAAAACATATAGAGATTATGAATCGGAGTATATGTAATTCACCCAGCATGTAGATTCTTAATATAGGGGCAAGTTTGAGCTTGACAAAATTTACCAAAACCTATCATACAATAATAATAATATGTATAAATTTCCACTCTTACTGTAATATACTGTATTATTTAATGTCCAAAAATAATAAGACATTCATTCCACTGATAAGTAAAAGTACATTTACAAAAATAATCAGATTTCTATGCTAAATGTTTATCTAATTTTAAGATTTTAATATTACAGTTATGTATTTCAAGTAACTGGATATATAAAACAACCTTCAAAGGCATTCCTAAAAGTATGAAAAATCAAGTGTTAACATGGGAATAGTGTTGAGAAATTCCCTTTGTAAATTGGTATTAATGTTCTATTTGATTTTTTTTAGTTAACTTGTCTATAGAGCTCACTCATTTTGTTATTAAAAAACACATTTTCAAAGCGTTTCCTTTAATTGCTGCCTTTCATGATGTTACTTAGCAACGGAAATTATAGAGCTATTACATTTCTTGAAGTACTTTTCATAGCACTCCATTGATAATACAGTTTGGTTTATTGCATCACTTTATGTATTGAGCACTGAGCAAGCAGTACTAATGTGACAGACTGAGGTGGTGTTGAGAATTTCTTGGCGTGGTTGGAACATGAGCACCATTCCATCTGAGGACAGTGAGTCACTGCTGTTGATTTGGCATATGCCACTAAATTCCATTCTAGAGTCGTGGATGATCACAAAAGAGTCGACATATGCTGTTACAGCAGGAGTGGCATGCCACCAGCCACTTTTGTTTCAATGCATCTCTTAGAAAACTCCTTGGTTTAGCAACCCTTGAAGAAATCAGCAATTCACCTTGCAATATTTTTATTAATTTGATATAAAATGACATTGCGAAAACATGAAATGAGAATCTTTTTTGAACCCTTTTTCTTACTAATTTTATATTAACAGATGTTTGTGAAGTTTGAATCTTTAGCAATAATATTGAATAGGAACAACCAGGAAATATCATATCAAATATTATATTGTAAAAAACATATAATATATTCCATTATATGGTTCCACACACACACACACACATATATATATATATATATATATATATATTTTTATTTTTTCAAATCAACAGATATATTCGTAAATTTTATTTCTACTTTAGTACTGTCATTAACATATTAGATGATAGTGCTACAAAAACTACAATTTTCTGTATTTTACTCTCTCAGATACAATTAGTATGAAAAAGGCAAACCAAAATAGCAACATGTTGTGTTTCAACTTATGCAGTCCGTGGCATGAAAAGAGAGAAAACGTCTAGTGTCAGCAGAGCGAGCATCCATGCATGTTGATGATTTGGCTCATGCAGGGTGAGGCCATGATGTGTCCTGACCCAGAGCCAGTTCCAGCATCACACACACTAATTCTGGCTTGCAATGATCATCCACTGGGATATTTACCTGTTGTAGGGCCTGGAAAATCTTTGGCTGTTGCCATGGTTGTAGACAGTGACAGCAGTAGGGAAGATGTAGGGAACAACACCATGATATAAAAGGTGACCACAGGTTTCAAAGCAAAGCATAATAGCTCAGTATGATCTTGGTTTTGTTTAATAGAGTGCAGAAGTGACAGAGAGGAAAGCTTGCATTCATGCTGAGCTAGATTGAGGAAAAACGTATTCACTAGGTGAGCAACAAAAAAAAAATTTAAAAAAATGCTTTATATACAAAGCATAAAGTCCATACTTAAAAACTAATATTTCCTGTTAGCTTTGAATAATACGTCCAACATGCCCTTTTTCTTATTTACTTGAAGGCACTCCAGAGGCCTGTATAAACTCCATGCAGAATAAGACATTTATTTGCCCACTTGACAGGAATAAAGTTTGCTTTGGACATCTCAAACTTGTTGGAAAACACATTTGGAGGCCACTTTGGAAGTCCAATCTAGCCATTTACCAGACCCAAAATGTTCTACTGAAACACACAATGGCTGTCATACAATACATGTGTAAAAATAACTGCCAAGACAAGATGGTGTGTGCAGAAAAAGCTCTCATAAACATGGGCTAACTGTTTTCTGTTTTTTCATTATTGCAGTTCTTGGAGCAAGGTTACATTTCTCAGTCCTCACTTAACTTTCATAAAAAACTTACTTTTATTTAATCCTACTGCTGGGTTTATGCTATTAGAACAGAAGTGTTTTAGTTTTAGATAAACTATCTACCTAATATACTGACCCTGTGGGTTGAAAAAGAAACTGAAGGAAACTGAAAGATCCTTAATGTGCCATTTGAAACTACACGATCACTTGTTATAAAATTACTTCTGAAAAAAAGAAGTTGTAAATGGTAAAATGTTAATGGCTTTATTTCACACTAGCAAATCTTTTTTCTTTTTTCACACAATATAACATTAGCTTGTTACAGAAAAAAGTAGTTTCACAATCTAGTGCTGGGTATGTTGAAAGTTTAAACTTTTGGCAGAGGATCAGTTATACAGTGACTAAGAATTTATAAAATTTATAGTGTTATAAAAATTTAGATATTTGGTAGACTGCATGAGTCTATGTGATTTTTTAAATTTGATATTTTCTTTACAGTTATGAATAAAATAATTAAAAATAAATTCTAGCTTACATTTAAAATTTTTGGCCTATACAGCATAGTGAGTTTTTGCACAGTTCCCTCCCTATTCATACATATATAATATCAAACCTATAACCACACCTTGCTGTATTGAAACAAAACACAAGGTTAGGAAAAAGGGACTAATTGTGTTTTTTTTAACCAAGCAGCTTTTCAAGTGTATGTAATATATTTGAAAGATCAAATAGCTTTAAAAAAATATACACATTATCATAAATTCTGACATTTCTTAGTTATAAGATTATACAGAGCATTTGGTAGCTTTTTTAAGTTTTCAGCTAAATGAAAAAAGCAAAAATAAAAAGCTAAAAGAGATTTTGGATATTTCTTTTGTAATAGCCTTAAGCAGGCTCTCCTCCAGTTTAGGTTTCATAGTCATAAGTGTCCTGGCACCACTCGACCTGAAATCTTTTCAACACTCTATTTCTCAAACTTCTCCTTTATAAGGCAAGGGTTTGAAGATGGTATTCATTGCTGGTTCTCTTTTGTTCAGTTAGTTGAGCTCACACAATGTACAGTAAGTTAATCATTACATTTATTATTCTGAAAAGTAGTCAGTTAATGAGTAGCCAGATTTCCTTTTCTCCTGCTGTTCATTAGGAAGTCTATGGAGCACTTGTCAAGCTGTATCCATATACCAAACACCTAACTATTTTTAAATAATTGACAAGGTATTAAAAAAAAGTATTTAACTAACTTCATATTCACATGTAAAAACTGGATTCTTATTTTTCTGTAAATTGCCTTGAGATATTTAAGTTTCCACTATAAAGATCAACTGAACATAGCTAAATTACTCTTAGGATTGAGTGATGCCCATCATAGCTAAGAATGTCACCATCATTTTTAAAAAAATCTTTGCTCTCTACGTTTTCATTTAGTTTGGTTTCTACATCCTAATTTTATATCTTGTTATTACATCTTGGTTACCTTACTTTATCGTCAATTTAGAGATTTAAGAAACAATTTTTAAAATCTTTGCCAACATCACTCTCTGTCTGATTGATACTCACATATTGCTCCTGCCATATTAGCCACAGTCTGTAATGAATTTTCTAACATATTCAATTAAAAAGCCCAAAAGATTATTGGGGCACAGCATACTATAGTTTCACCAAATTAAATACAAAAACCTAGAAGAAATCTTACGCCAATTAGACTTTTCTTCCTGTTGTCTCAATTTTTTACATTTCAATCTTTCTTAAAAAGGGATTTGCATGTCATAATGTCTGATTTAACTTAATTTAACTACGGAACTATACAAGCTTATCTCTAACCTCTTCATCAGTAAGGTTATTGACAAAGCCTGGCTTCAGCATTTAAACACCTTCCTACCAACGATCATCTGCTTTAACATCTTCTAGCTATGCCTATATGCTCAGCAAAGTACAGAGATTGCTCTTGTCAGGTAGTTCAATGAAATCTGTATAAATATGTACTCTATTAGACTGCCTGGAAAACCGGGGTGGCTGTTCTGTTTAGAGAACAGCCACTGGTCAGGATTTATTCCACTTAAAAGACAGGGATTGTTTTAAGTGTCAGTAGGTAAATTAAATAAGAAACAACAAAATTCACATGTGGCATTCCCTTGGTGTCCATATTAGAGCCTCTCCTGTATATGCACCCCCTTGTTCAAATAGCCTATAATAAACGTATAAAAAAGGTTTTTAGTTGAATTTTAACTTAAGTGACTTATTAACTTTTTGAAGAAAGAATATTTAGAAGCACGTACAAAGTTTAAGTTATTACATCTTGAAACCACCAGTCAGGCTTATAATATGGGAGTGGGCACAGAGGCACACAAAGACAGCAGCAAAGTTGGCCTACTGTCACCTAAAAAAGCATTTCCATGATTAAAGAACTAATGTCAGGGTGTCTCTACAGGTCTTTCTAACAAGTCTGTCATATAGCAGCAGCTGATCAAAAATGCTGTTGCCCACATCCTCACTAAAACAAAGAACGTGGAGCACATCAACCCTTTTCAAAAGTCTTTACACTAACTCCCTCTTGGTCAGATCATGACTGAAATACTTCTATTAGTCTGTAAATCACTTAATGGCTTGGCACCAAATTATATTACAGACTTGTCTTTGTATCAGCTGCTAAGACCCCCAGGTCGTCTGTCTCGAACCTGCTCTTTGTGCTAGCAGAAGCAGAACCAGCTTTTAGTTTTAATCCCATTCTAACTGGGAAAAAAAAATCCCAGAATAATGTAAAAGTGCTGAAACCCTGAGTTGCTTTTAGTTGAGATTAAAAACCTGATTACTTAGAGTATCATTTGACTGTGCTAATTTAATGTGATTAGTTTTACTCTGTAGTTAAACTTTCTTTAAATGCATTATATTCTTATAATTATGCACTTTATTATATTTCCTTTTGATACAAATTACATAAATGTAATTACAAATTTTTATTTACTTTATTATCTTTTCATCAATTATTTAACTGCCTTTAATTCCAAGTTAATAATAACATAATTTATTTTTTTCTCTCCAGCTATGCAACTGCAATGCTTTCAATAAGTAAGAAGTCTTTAGCCAACATAACTTAAACATTTTTAAACAGAGTTCAAAACTTACATAAAAAAAAAACAAAAAGTTTAAATGATGAAGATGAAACAGTTTTTACTGGGGAGCAAACAATTAATTAACTATCAATGTGATACATGGAGAAAGAGCTCTGATTTTGTGCAGAGGAAGTGTATGTTAACAGCTTGACCAAAATAGCTGTTAGTGAAACTTACTGTCCAACACTCTTCAGCTGCAGCCCTAGATGGGTCACTAGCATGTCAATTAAGTCTTTATGGTAGATTTTTTTTTTTTATAGGTAAAAATTGTGTTTATTATTTTGCCTTTTTCTCAATTCTGTATTTTCTGAAAACATAGAATGGCGTTGCTTTTTCTTGTACACCTACAGCATATTGGTAATTTTGAAAATGTTTCGCACACTTCAACTAAATAGGGAAGTGTATTTTATTGTGATTTAGAGTGTCAGACCATGAAAAAGAACAGGTTTAAGGTGGCAAGAAAAGGGATACATTTTTTTAAAAGTCTTTATTTAGGGAAATTCCTACAAAGTGTTGCATGCATTTGTATTCAGTCCCAGAGCCATTATGTTAAAATAGCTTATAGCACAAATATCCCTACTGTCATAGATCTTAATTGGGTTGAGGAATGAATTTTAAGTCATATTCTTTCTGTTTATTATACTTATACTAGATGGACCAATTCAAACTTTATCTTGCCTTAAATCTTTTCACAACACTCATTTGTCTTGTGTCATCCTTGGTCTTCATAATGCAATTTCTTTAGTTAAGTTCTCAAACCACCAACTGAAAGACTTTCCTGGATTCTATCAAAGTAAATGTGGCTGAATATATATGCACACCATATTTATCAAATGCAAAATGTTTATCAAAGCTGTTTTTGCCAGCTCCCTTCAGGGGTTGCATAACTGTTTACAAGGCTATTGTTGTTTGATTTATGATAGCAGGGTTCCCCAAAACTCATTGTCTATGCTTTTAGATTTAAGGTTAGGTCTTAGGTTTAAGAAAATATATGGTCAGTTCTGAAATCACAATACCTTAACCGTTTATTTGGGATGCTGGCTAAGCGGCATTTGCAATATTTTTTTTATATTCTCCACTGCAGTTGCAAACTGCAAATAATTTTAAATAGTAAATCATAATCATCAGCCTTTGAAATGATGCTTCAACAATTACAAATCTTTGTTGTTTTTTAAGAGGAAATTTATCATCATACCACAAAAACTGTTTCTGATCCATTTATTAAAACTAACTTTATAATATTTATGCTTTGCCATCAAAACAGAAAAGGTATTTTACTTCTAAGGTAGCAATCTTTACTTTTTACTTATAGAGTGCCCCTCTGGATCATTAAAAGTAATACATAAACTCGACGGTACTGGTAACAATTGGATTTATAAACCAAAGCCTGCACATGGATTTTATGAGTGCATGCTTAGTTATTTGTTGCAAACCTGTTTAAGAACACTCCAAAGAGTTTGTTTGCTATTTTCCACATCTGCAAACACATTTATATTTGTGCAGTCATTTGCAAATATTAAATAAATAATGTGATAAGGTGCACCTGTAAATTCTGAACTAATCTGGAACAGTATAATGAATCAGTTTTGTGTATAAAAAGGGAAAATAAAAAGGAGAGCACATTGAATTTATCCACTGAAACAAGTTTATTTTCTAGCTCATAGCTTAGTTGTTAGCTCATCAATCATCAAGTGGGTGCTCAATAACATGTTTTTGAGTGCATGAAGTGTTGAGTCGAGGCCTCTGTGAGGGTGTACTGTAAGTGGACCTGTTAATGCGGTTGTGAATGCAGTGATCTGATTTTGAAATCCTGCACTAAAAAAAAATAAATAAATAAAAACAAAAAATAGTGAGATAGATATAAAAATCAGAATAGAGCTAAATCTATTGGAGTAAATTTCAAAGGTAAGCACGTCTACAGATATATTTTTATTGTAAAAGTCACAAAATAAATATTTGTGAGTAAATAAATGTTAATATCAGACAACAATAAGGACAACAAGTCTAAAAAGGAAAATGCTGAATATTGCTTAAAATATATATTTTTACATCAGTTAAATTTTTAGATGTCAATTTTCATGCTTACTAGAGCGAAATTGTAGATTTAAAGACTGAACACTGTGAAGCTAAGGCTAAGAAATTAGACTTAAGCCTCTTAGGGCCTCCATCTATATTGAGGAAAGCTATTTTTTTGTTACTACAACTCAAATATCTTGTATGCAATGTTTCTTATTTGTATTTCAGAAGGTTTAATATAGACGGTATTTTCAAACAGTGATAAATTGTGCTTGGTGGATGACATTTATAGCTCCTCCGCTTCCCTGTCATTAGCAAATTAGGTTTAGAGGCTGAGATGATCCGAAAAGACCTGGCAAGTATTCAGCTCATCACAATGTAGCCCTGAAGAATGAGTCTCATCATCATTGGAAATGAGCCTGTCTAACACATCTTTTACTTGCTTAACTCAATTTTTCATCTCCTCTTGCAACTGCAGGCGAGGGCTCGTGAGGTAAATACATCCTTCTTCCTGATTATGCAGACTTAAAAAAATCAATTCATATAAAACCCTCATTAAGGTTTAGATTTATAATAATACAAATTATAAATAAATTATACAAATTATAATAATACAAATTCTAAAGCTACAACTGAGCTTTGGAATGTGATCAAATAAATAATTAAAAGGTAGCCAGATATAGGAGGATATATGCAACATACCAACAAGACTTTGCTGTTCTCTCATTCAATAAGTATGCTGAAGGAGGACACAAAGATAGCAATGTCTGAAAGAAAAAAAAATGTCCCTTCTTTTTACTTCCTAAAGCCTTTCTAAACCTTGCAAAGATGCTGCCATGCATCAAGTAATAGTTTATAAGAAGGAAAAAACTCCAATGAAGAGAAGTAAGCTCTTTTATGGCTTTTCACTCTGCTACTGCACTATTAAACTGGCAAAAACTGAAGACAAAGATCAAGGACAATGAAAACTAAAACGACCCTATATGTATTCAGTCCAGTTCTACTTATTTCAAATTATTTCATATACTTTTATACATAAACATGGGATGCTAAATATGTATTATTTCTTTTCCTGTAACAAAGTGTTTGGTTTTTAATCAACCCGTTATTTGTCATGTGATAATGCAATTTTCTAGGCTGAAATTAAACTAAATCGTACATCCTTATCCACTAATATTGAAATTCATCAGTCCCATATTAGCCAGTCGATACTTGAATGCAAGCTTTGGAAATGTGCAAGACTGAAATAGACCTAGATACATTATAACAAGCGGATTTTCTACATGACAACAAAAATCCCATTTTATTCTATCCTGATAGTGACAAAATACCTGGATCCCTTGCTCTAATAATAGCAATTAATCAGGTTGTAGTTTCCTCTAAAACCTGCTGGATCATACCAATTTGAAGATCACCAAAATGTTAGGGATGATTAGCAGTATCCCTGATCGTATTCAGCTCCTGATAGCCTACCTGCTCCTTTCATTCTCTGTGATTTTGTTAAATACACCTCCAGTGAGCCGTTAGGCTGGGTTTTGTGCAGCCAATTTTTTACCAATCACAGCCCATTTTAGTGTGCATGACTTGCACACTAAATTCGAGCCTGTGCGAGTTGTTTTGTTGATAAAACAGATCTGTTTTCTTTTCCAGCATTGTACTAAAAAAGATCAGAGTAAATACTGTACATTTTCTTTTCTTTATATTCTACTTAATGGGCTCTAGTAGTTTATATTTTCTTGGTGCATTAATCTGCTCGTTCATATATGTCAAGCAAAAAGCTTTATTTTTCTTTATTTTATAGTGACACATAATTTAGAAATAATGAAGAAAAAAATGTTTTCCCCTCGTTTTTTCTTTTGCTTTAGTCGAGTCACAAACTAATATTTTAAAGTATTAATCTAATTTTAATATCTAACAAAACAATTCCTTGAAAATTTATGAATTAATTTAACATAATTGTGTAGTCAAGAAAGTTTCTATATTTAAGTCTGATAAAATTAAGTATGCTTATAAAACAAAACAAAAAAAGAAATAAAAAAAAAGGAACCCACACATTATGCCCTAGTGTGAGATAAGACAATGCTGACACCTATTTAAAAGAGGGTTATGCTCAGTGACTGCATGGATCCACATATTCGTTGCATGGATCCAAATTTCGTTGTTCTTGTGACAATGACAATAAAGATAAATTGAAATTGAAATTGAAAAATATGCGCCATTTGCACTACTCCTTTGAAATTCTTGCCGATTTTGGACCCAGCTTGAATCAGTTAACCGTGCTGAGCTTGGTTCTTAGACCGTTTACACATCTGGCTAGCACGGTTCCTCACCTCCTCAGTGGTCCACGACACTACAGCTCTCAATGTGGGAATTACGCAAACAAAAATGGAGTCGACCATAACATTCAGGAAGTTATCTGCCTGGATAGTGTATTCCAGCCAGGTTTCGATGAGAGCCTCGCTCTAGGCATCATCCCATTAATGGATGCCATTTATTGTTAATAGGCTGAGAAGAAGTTTGTGTTGTGAACAGGTGAAGAGATCTGTGATATGTAAAGCCGGACGCGCCAGAAAACCCGCAAAATGAGTCAGCTGGCTGTAAATAGGAGATGACGCCGTCTGCTCATGCACTCTTAGTTATCAGAGATCCGAGCCACAACTGAACCGCGCCAAGCCTACTGCTGAACTAGTACTGGATTTATTGCAGTTCGTTTGCCTGGCACAGTCCAGTTCAGCTGCTCTCCATTTACACTTAGCGGTTACCTTGGTTACCATTCTCGGCACGGTTTCAAAGGGTAGTGCATGGGGCTATATTAACCATAGACGGAGAAAATAAGGAACAGTGGTAAAACTTCCCAAAAGCCACTTAATCGTGAGAAAGACTCTAAGGGCCTGATCTTTAGAACGTTTACATGTCATAAAATGGCATGAAGGCACCAGACCATGCAATAAAATGTAAAAATTTACCACAAGCAAATTGAATTTCCAAATCTGAAACTCACATTGGTAATTTATTTATTTATTTTTTTTAACATTTTTTTTCGTAATTCTGAAAGTGAGGTGACAACTGCAAAGGAAGAAATGCATACGGGGAGATATTCCGTGTGCATATAAATGCATTTGGATCGTGAATAATAACAACAATAGAATATTACCAATAAAGAAAATTACATCTATGTAGGGCAGCAAAAATTATTAACTAGCAGAAATTTTTGTACTACTAAACCAGATTTAACGAAAAATACTGAAACTAGATGTTGGTGCATATTTATAAAAACAGGATATCAATGGAGCGATACTATGAGGTGCAAAGTAAATATTATTTATTATTCTTTTAATAGTTATTAGTATTTCCTCCATATTCTAGGCTTTAAACCACATCTTTCTTTGACAGCCATTCTCATTTACGAACATTTACGCAGCAATATTTGTAGAAATTCTGCAACACACCCAATTAGTGCCACTGATTTGATATCTTTGAGATCAGGCCCTAAGAGTGCACTCCTCCAAAAGATCAAAAAAAGGACTTTGAGCAATATGTAAACATTGCTGGCCTGACTCTCCTTGGTAAAACAAGTGTTAATAATTCTACAACAAGAAATAGACTGGTGAAAGACAGCAAACATGTCAGCAGTCGAAGGTTAAATCCACTGATCCCTGTAAAAAAAAAAAAAAAGCTCCAACTTCATTAACGGTGCATCCTACTGTATTGCATCAGTCGTATTATCAAATAATGTAATCATTTAAATGTTTGTATTTCCTTGAGCATCATTATGTTTGATGACCTGAAACACCTAAGCATGACAAAGAAGCAAGAGAGAAAACTCACAACACGTCAGAATCTAATTGCTATTTTAAAAGGTGTAGTTCAAATATAACATGTCAGATGGAAAAAGTAGCACATTAGTGTCAATCATTTTGATACATGACTACATGATAAAAGTGAAATGACATATAACAATGCCTGATTCATTGATGAAATACAGAAAACCTGATTATTGCTGCTTAAACACAGCTTAGTTTGAATTTCAATTTCACAAAATAATTGTTTTGTTAAATTCCCTACATTGACCGTCAAACATCTTCTATGAGATTCTGAAATTTGTTGCCTACATCGCCTAAAACACTTTTGCCATAAAAGAAAAAAAATGCTTACCAATAATCAGCTTTTTTTTTTATTTCTACTTTCCATGTGCTAGTTGAAGATATATGACTCTTGACTTCTCCGATAAATAACCCCTGATACAGTATAAATCAATTAAGCACTAAAAAACATGACTTTTTAATCATAGACATAAAGAATTCAGTTTAGTACCCACCATATACAAACAGAATATACTCAGCAAAGCTGGTCCCCATATGGTTGCTGGCCTCACAGCGATATGTGCCATTGTCTGTTTTGTTGAGTGTCGTGATGGTGAGCTCTCTGCCCTCCACAATCATACGCTCAATGTCTGGCAGCTCTCCTCCATCTTTAGACCAGAGAACTGGTTCGGGTCTGGGAAAGAAAACACAAGAAAATCGTGTTATTTTTTCTTACTTTTCAAAGTTATTTTGGAATAGATCAAAGTGCAGTCGTGAATCCAACTTACATTGGGTTGCCTATGGAAACACACTCCAGTTTGAAGTATTGTCCCTTCCTGTGGAATTATCAGTGAATGTGTGATTTCCAGTTGTGGAGCATCTGCAAAAAATTTATAAATTAATAAAAGCAGTATTGTAACACCTATGTGTGCAAGAAATTAACACCAAAAATAATGCAAAGGTAGTTAGCTCTTTAACCTATAGGAAGCTTAAAGGTATCGTGGAGGATTTTCGTAAATTATTTTAAAAGACCTGCCTTCTCCATGCCTGCGAGAGCATGCATTAGCCAATTTCTTCTTGTGCAAGCTCTGTTTAAAAGTTCTCTGCAGTTCTCAAAGCTCATACAAGCTTACTGAGCTTGAAAGTCCGCCATAACCCCTAAATCCCTCAGTCACTATATAGAGCGGGGAGTCTATAGTGGACCTAATAGTGAACTCAGTAACCTTACGGTTCGGACACTAATCCGTTAGCTCTTTTGGTCACGTAACTCCTCCCCCACTGCGCGGTGCCTGCGCCCTCTTTGTCGCTGCTCTGAGGCTGAGACAGCGTATGGCGACAGCGTATCGCTGTGACAGCAAATCCCATACTGCTTTGTGAGGAGAGCTCTCTGCACAAAGCATTCTGGGATATATCTACCTCTTCTGAGACCTTTCTTTTCTTTTCATACACTTCGTAGACACTTTTTCTGTTATGAACCTCGACCATTGTCAAAGAACCGTGGTAACAAAGATGAGCTTCAATGACTGTCTGAAAGCATAGCTCAGCACAGATTTACACCTGAAAGTGCGCATGCACAGGAAAAATATAGCCAACGGGCGAGCACGTAGGAATGCCTTACATATCACCAGAAGATTGACAATTAAGAGGACCACTTATTTAGATGATCGACCCAGAAATAAAAGATCGTCCTCTATACCTTTACGCTCTAGTATGTATTCATGTACATTTGTTGTACTTTTGAAGTAACCCCTTACCTGCAAACTAATCCTATACTAATCTATAACAAATGCAGGGCTACGCATGCAGACATAAATTTAAGCTCCTTTATTAGTTTGTTTGTATTCCTTTTCAATGGCCAGACCTAATCATTCTTTATCAGTGATAAAACTTACAATGAACCTCCAGGACCTCAGTTGTCATGTACGGTTTGTACAGAGACACATGTTCCACACTGCAGGTGTATGCGACTCCATCATCCCGTTTGTCCACTTGAAACAAGAGGCTGCTTCTTACTGTGAAGGATTTTCCTGTAGCATTGACCTCTGTAGTTCCTAGAGTAAGGTAAAATGAATGCAGATTAGATAGAAAATGTATTTTCAAAAAATTGTTGTCAACTTAAGTTTATATTACATTACAGCACTTTGCAAACCTTTGCTATACAAAATAAATGGTCCTACATCTATTCACTCAAAAAAACATTTTTTATTTTGAGTATTATGCATGAGAAGCAAACACATAACAGCACAAGGTCTGGCTTTATGTTTAGGTTCTTTATTGAGCAGAAAGGTAAACCTCTAACTCTTTACAGGTTTTATTCAAGAATTCTCATGTCTGAAGCTTCTTATTTGTTCCCATTCAACAACTTATCTTTCCCTAGTGAAGAAAATAACCCCCACAACATGATGCTGCCGCCATCATGCATCAAGGCACAAGTGGTATGTTAGGTAGTTCACATATTTAACTTTTTTAGTCATTGCCACATAGCTAAACTATTCTAAGCAAATATATTTAAGATTGAGGTTGTGCTGTTAAAAAATAAACAACTGATGGGCCAATAAAATGTTTCTTGTTAATTTTTAAAAGGAGGAATATCAAATTCTATTTGAAAAATGTCAGTTGTGGAAAAGAACGCTGAACAGTGTTATTTTCCCCTGTATCTCCCTTGAGGGAGACAATCTTTGGCCTTTGAAAGCTGAGGCAAGGAAGAGAGAATAGAGAAGAGAGAGCAATGTGAGCGTTGACTCGGTTGGTTGAGCGTGTTTGCTCCACCAGGACCATCTCTCAAACATCCCACTCAAACAAAAACACACACTTCACCCTGAAGACCGAGGGGAATTTTTGCCGTTGTTACACTTTCACTTAGTCTTCTCTATTGTTTTTAGTTTCATTTGCAAATTATCCTTTCTCCTTTTATTTGTTTTGTTTGACTTATGATATTTTCATTGATTTATAAATCAAATATTAACATTTTAAAACACTTTTGTGTTGTTTCATTTATAGACTCCAGATAGCACTTGATCTAGTACTGACAGTTTTCAAAAAACAAAGAAATTACAAAAAGTAGCCTACAGGGTACTTATTAGTTAGTATAGTATAGTACATGTCTTAGGATTTTCTTTAGTTTATTAAGTGCTTAAACATTTTTTAAGTAAAACTCATAGAAATACCAGTATAATTTGGTCTAAAATGCTCCAATTGTTCAACTTTCTGTGTTCTTTCTGTTATGGCCATGAGTAGTCATTTGTACATTTACTAGCAGTTATTATGAGAAGCTGCAACTGTTAATTTTTTTTGTAAATCAATGGCATTGGATGCAAGTGTCAATTGCTCAAAAATGTCTTTAAGGGAATCAGATATACAGTAAGCCTACTCCAATTTTTTAAATACAACAAAATGCTTTATTATCATTTAAGATAAAACATTACCATAATATGTAATTTCCTTTTTCATTTTAAAAAATGCCTTCAACTTACAGACTCATTTTTATCACTTACTAATAACCTAAAAAAAAAATCATACAGACTTAAAAGTAATTGCCATATTACCATGAATTTGAATAAATTGCCTCATAATAAAGAAAAAATTTACCTACAGACATTACTGCAGGGATGTATCTAAAAGTCGAATGCGCTGAATTTTTTCCAAGCACTACACAGATGGTAAAGGAAGAGTCTCTGCGGCATAAAACACTATTCTCTGCTGTGTTTACTTTCATTTTGTCAAGCCGCCTGCAGCATTGGAGCTGCAATAGAAAAGCTGTCAGCCTTTTTTAAGGCAGCTGCTGGCGTCGCCAGAGAGCGTGTTGTGCCAGCTTTGGTAAGGAACAGGAAGGTGCCCAGGTGTATCTTCTCTGAACCGACGCCCAAGAGACCAGAGGACACAAATTCAAGCAAATCTACACATGTATGTAATAACAGCCTTAGCATTAGTAGCTTAGCGGCACCATTTGATTGATTAATAAGATGTCTACTATCATCTACCATCAACAATGATTGTAGCAGACCTTTAAACGTATACAGGAGTGAATGAACTGTCGTCCTCCTCCATTATTATTATTATCTGGGTCAACATAGCATCTTTAAGAGTTGCAACTTTTTCAGTTTAAGCTCTTTATTTCAATGAGCATCGGATCATTTGAGACCTGATAATAACCATGAAGCTTCCATATGTTCCTGCCATTCATTGACTAGCTTTAAATGTTTTTCAGTTCATTACTTATAAAAATGCCTTAAGGAATACATTCATTCATAACAACAACAAATTTCTGTTAGGTTTGTAAACTTGGTGTCAGACAGTTTAATGTCTTGCAGTGTATTCTGGGATAATGAGTAACACCTACTGCAGCTGAAATAAGTACAAAGACATATTTTATTTTTATTTTCAGTGAACATACACTATATTGCCAAAAGTATTTGCTCACCCATCCAAATTATTGGAATCAGGTGTTCCAATCACTTCCATGGCCACAGGTGTATAAATTCAAGCACCTAGGCATGCAGACTGTTTTTACAAACATTTGTGAAAGAATGGGTCGCTCTCAGGAGCTCAGTGAATTCCAGCGTGGAACTGTGATAGGATGCCACCTGTGCAACAAATCCAGTCGTGAAATTTCCTCGCTCCTAAATATTCCACAGTCAACTGTCAGCTGTATTATAAGAAAATGGAAGTGTTTGGGAACGACAGCAACTCAGCCACGAAGTGGTAGGCCACGTAAACTGACGGAGCGGGGTCAGCGGATGCTGACGCGCATAGTGCGAAGAGGTCGCCAACTTTCTGCAGAGTCAATCACTACAGACCTCCAAACTTCATGTGGCCTTCAGATTAGCTCAAGAACAGTGCGCAGAGAGCTTCATGGAATGGGTTTCCATGGTCGAGCAGCTGCATCCAAGCCATGCATTACCAAGTGCAATGCAAAGCGTCGGATGCGGTGGTGTAAAGCACGCCGCCACTGGACTCTAGAGCAGTGGAGACGCGTTCGCTGGAGTGACGAATCGCGCTTCTCCATCTGGCAATCTGATGGACGGGTCTGGGTTTGGCGGTTGCCAGGAGAACGGTACTTGTCTGACTGCATTGTGCCAAGTGTAAAGTTTGGTGGAGGGGGGATTATGGTGTGGGGTTGTTTTTCAGGAGCTGGGCTTGGCCCCTTAGTTCCAGTGAAAGGAACTCTGAATGCTTCAGCATACCAAGACATTTTGGACAATTCCATGCTCCCAACTTTGTGGGAACAGTTTGGAGCTGGCCCCTTCCTCTTCCAACATGACTGTGCACCAGTGCACAAAGCAAGGTCCATAAAGACATGGATGACAGAGTCTGGTGTGGATGAACTTGCCTGGCCTGCACAGAGTCCTGACCTCAACCCGATAGAACACCTTTGGGATGAATTAGAGCGGAGACTGAGAGCCAGGCCTTCTCGTCCAACATCAGTGTGCGACCTCACAAATGCGCTTCTGGAAGAATGGTCAAAAATTCCCATAAACCCACTCCTAAACCTTGTGGACAGCCTTCCCAGAAGAGTTGAAGCTGTTCTAGCTGCAAAGGGTGGACCGACGTCATATTGAACCCTATGGATTAGGAACGGGATGTCACTTAAGCTCATATGTGAGTCAAGGCAGGTGAGCAAATACTTTTGGCAATATAGTGTATTTGTGATACCTCCATTTATATAGAAATCACACCAGATGTTGCTGACTTCCAGAGTTATCCACAAATACAAACCAATCAGAATAATTTAATCCATGATATGAAATGAAGTGTGACAGCAGATGAAATAAACATTGAACGCATAAAGAACATGGTTAGAGGAAAGCAAAAGAAAACCAAGAAATCACCTAAAATCTGCCAGAACTTAATTCCTGTTGCTTGAATGGCTGGCTGGCTGGCTGGCTGGCTGGCTGGCTGGCTGGATGGATGGATGGATGGATGGATGGATGGATGGATGGATGGATGGATGGATGGATGGATGGATGGATGGATGGATGGATGGATGGATGTGTAAGTTAGCTATACATGGCCTAAAAAATTAAGAAGACAAGCTCTCTATACAATTAGACAAAAAGCTTGATGAAGTTTGAAAGAAGAATGGGAAAGGATATATAGTCAAAATATAGTGTAAAAATAAGTAGAGGTATGTCTTAAAAGACTTAAAGCTATGAATTAAAAAAATAAAAACTGACTTGAAGTCACACTTTTATTTTCTTTTGCAACACAAATATAAAATACTTTAAGTTCATTAACCTTGTAAAACCTAAATAAATACACTTAAATGATACTCCTTGGAAAAGGACCTCAAACCTTATAGTGACATGTCACTCTTAGGTGACTTTTTCTTTAAAAAAGAAGCTGGACTGTTCAATAGATAATTGGAATTTGTCTTTGTGTCACAAATAAAAGAAAAGAAAACTTTGCGTTTGCAGAGGGAGTGATGGTGGGTGGATTTTTAATCAGCAGATTACAGTTTGAAGCTGAGCTGTCATTCAGTGGCACAAGGAATTTGTATAGCTCTGTACCCTGTAAACAAATTACTTGACTCCAGATGACAGTTGCACTTTGAGGTTTGTAAGGCTGTGTGCTTCTAATATAAATTTTTGAAAAACAAATCATCAGAGCATGAAATAAATATGACATCTTTTTGCTATTACACCTGAAGTCGTCTTGGAGCTTAATAGACAACCCTTCCCCCACCACACACACACACACACACACACACACACATTTTTAAATCAAGACCTCCAGTCTCTGGAATGTTCTGCATCACTCTTTGTGAGGTGCATACTGGCCTGTTTGCCCCGGCAGCATACAACCCAATGCCTCCTAGTAAAACATCTGTATACAACACTGATGCAAATGTATGGTTTGATTATTTTTTTTTATAGATATTGTTTTTGTTAATCACAGATGTATAGAGCATTTTATCCTTCGGATGTGCAGCAAAGGCAGGAAGACGTGCTTATACATTCATGTATATTTTAGGGGTAAAAGGGTATAATTTAAAGTGCATTTTAAAAGTTCTAAAGAGAACATCTTAGTAACTCTTGAGATGGACAGCATGTCTCTTTGTGTTGCTGTGTGCCATTTCTCCACTGGTCTTTCAGGAAGCTGCGTGCATGTCATTCCAACAGAAAACTTCATATCCCAGCCCTTCTCCCATCAATCATCATGCCATGTTGGGCAGACACAGAGAGAACCACCTAGAAAAAGCTCTCTGGTGCAAATCTTCAATAAAGAGCGACTCTCACACAGAGCTTCCACCAAAACCTTAGTTTCTACAGAGCTCTGTTCTGCACCAGCCAACGTTTTTTGAACGTTTTTATCTCCAGTTTGGAAAGATGTTTTCTTTCTACACTGATTTAGGCCCAAAAATTGCATTTCTTTTGTTTCTGTGTACAAATATTTGCAGTTTAGGTTAAAAAAAAGGAACTCTTTCAGTTTTGTGTCACTACCCATCTGTTACCCTAGCATATATAATTTGATTTCGGGCTAAATTATATTTCCACAAAGATTTTAGAACACGTAAAAAATATATATTTTTAAGACATCAGATTTAATTTGTGTCATTGCAATAAAACACTTGCAGTTGCTACTGAAATGTTGAAGTAATGACAACATTAACTAATTTCCTGCCATGCTACAGAGATGTTCATCTGCTCTAATGAAAATTCACTCATCCTGCCACACCAAGTGGCTACGATAGAGGTCAGCTAATATTTATTTTACTATAAAGACTGTGTATAGAGCGATAACCTTTATCTCAGAATCGTCAGGTTATAATTAAATGTGGAAAGAAGAATGTACTGTAAAAGACTTGGTCGGGCAGTACAGTACTTAGTCTTTACAGCAGCAGAATCACAATCATGCACTGATTTTTTTTCAACAAAATATTTTTGAACTTTTTCTTTTGTAATTTCTTTTTACCAAAATTATTAACTTAAACTTGTTTAAGCTTCAAACGTGTCTCTCTCTCTTTATTTTTAGTGTATTTTAAAGACTTTGTTACATTACCATTCAAAGGTATAACATTATTTCTATAAAGAAAATTATGTGGATAAATATTTATTGTTGGTCATGCTTCCTTCAACATATTATAGCTCTTTAATCAGTTTGACTATTTGAGATTTTTAAATCAATCCTTCTTTTATGTGATGCTTTGCAGGGGTCATAACCACTAGGAGATGTTTTTCAATGGTTTTGTTTTGGCACACCTGTGGTAAAATATTTGCTTTTCAGTTTTATTTTAGAGATAAAATCATGTCTTAAACAAAAAAAAAAAAAAAAAAAACAAGCTTTGTGGAATTATTTGTGAAATTTGGAACTAACTTTAAATTTTTTTCCATAAGTGCCCAGTCCAGTGACATCTGTCAGCTTTCAAGGACCAAACCAGTGTAACAGAGCATGAATATGAGCACAAAGGAATTGCAGCAGCTGAATGACTTGACAATATGTCTGTTAGAGGGCACTGGTTGAAAAAAAAAAATAGAATATAGTTCTCTGTTAAACCCACATCACCGTCTTACCTTGGACCTCCTTGTCATTTCGGAACCACCGAATGTTGGCAGCAGGTTTGCTGCCTGATGTGGTGCATGTCAGGGTGATTTCGTCTCCCTCCATGGCTGGCTTGGTAAATCCTGTGATTTCTGGTCGACTTGGCACTCCTAGGAGATTAGTGCCAGTAAGATTAGCTTTCTAAAAACATGTAAAAGCACTAATTTGCTAATTGCTAGTCATTTAATTTAGCTGTCCATAATTCCTTCTGATAACACCATATGCATCATATCCAGTATATGCTTGCAACTACAGTAGTGTATGTTTTTCCTCATCCGTTAGGTTAGATTATTGTATAGAGATCTAAATTAGCTGCAATACATGCAATAGTGCTACCATAGAAACCAAGACAACAGACCACATTAAAATAGACCTTAAATACCAAATTTGATCGCTGCAGTTTTGAATTTGAAAAGTTAGAGATAGATATGCGTCTCAGATATGATGTACAGTACACAGTGGTTAATATAAGAGCTCTTTACTTTGTAGTATTAGAGTAAGAACTATTCAAAGGGAGGAAACATCTAGTTTTGATGTTTTTTTTGCTCTCAAACTGAGTGAGATCTGGAGATTTGTTAAAGGATCAGCTCCTTTAAATCTGCGCTGAAACCATCTATGTTTAATGGGTATGCGGCAATGAAAAAATAGTGCTGATATCGAAATATGATATTAATATTGCAATTACACAATCACTGATATTTATTATCATTATATATTTTTATACTTTTTGGACATCTTGAAAAGCCAACATAAGTGCTAACATGACATAATCCTGCATTGCATAACTATAATGGTGCGTTCAAAACATGCACATTTCCAGGAGTAGAAGAGACCGATTTACTAGTTATTCTGGAACAATGTGATTTAAAGTGATGTGACACCTGTGATGGATACAAAATGAATTTTTAGGGTGGATTACCTGAACTTTTGTGTCTGGTTATGTTCTGAGTCAATCAGGAATTACATGTGTTTAAGATGTGGGAAGAAGGAGTGCAGCAGAGAGGAAAACAGAACAAAAATAACACTGACGAAAGATGGAGAAGCAACATTTTTTTAAGAGGTTTGTGGGTGGATTTTAAAAAAGCTGTGTTAATTTAGCCCTAGAAGGACTGTTAACCTCGGTACCTGGCCAATCTGACATGTGCACATGTTGATCTATTTATAGAAATGGCCTAAACACAGCCATGTGGTGTTTAATCAACATGCCTTTCAAAATGGGGCTTTAGAATTTCACAACCATGTTCAAAATTATTTTTTTCACAATTACTTTTTGTTTTATAGCTGTGTAAACAAATAAAATGAGATACAAAATTCCACCTGGTATTACTGGTACCGGGTGTTACTGTGCCAAAGTAATGCAGAGGCAAGTATTCCTTTCTGAGCTGCAGAAAACTGTGCCACTGTTCTGCATTAAATAATGAATAAAGTATCATGACTCGCTCAGTGAAACCAGGTCCTGCCATGAAATCAGCAAGTGGAAGATAGATACTCCTTCTATTTGCTGACACGGAGAAGCATCAGGGGTGGAGCTTGTCGCCGGCCACTCCAATGCTGGTATTATATCAGGCAAGCGGCAGTGCCCAAATGTGGGAACTTTGTTACTGGAAACGTGTGCATAACATAACTGCCACATGACTAAACAAACCCATGACAATCCCTCTCCCCTGCTGATACAAAAACAGCAACTAATTAGAAATAAATGCATGTAGGCTGTAAATACCACCCCAGTTTTACTCATTAGACTGATCCTGATATGTTCAAGAATTACCAGCATTTCCAGATTATTATATTTATGCTGCTATGTTGTGAATACCTATTAATTAAAACAGCCGACACATTGAGGCCAAACACTGCTTTATCACATTTCACTTGTTTTTTTTGCTTTTATTCACTTAAACTTAGGCTAACTATTTGCCTGTCTATCATTCTGATTCTGTATGTCTGCCAGTCTTGTTTCTGTAATACACAACAAAACAAAGTTGGCAAAATTACTTATAAGTAATAAAGGGTAAAGAAGTGTTGTAACTTATCCCATTTTATTTATAAAATATAGGTCTCAACAAGGAAAGTTGTTGAGACCTTCAAAATTAGAGTAATAAATGGAAGCTGTTAACCTTATAAATAAAAATGGTATAATAATAAATAATATATTTAACATTTACCATATAGATAAATAGGTAAACAAGTAAACAAGTGTCCCCATTTAATTAAAAAACTAAATATGTAAATAAAATTGCTTATCATAATTTCATGTATTTATTAATTTTAAGATGTATTTATTTACCTATTTTTTTTTACGTTGCTTGTTACTTATTTTTATAATACATCATTTTATCTTTTTTAATAATTTTGTATTAAAACATACTTAAGTAGTTATTAAAAGGTTTATTTAATTAAAAATGTCTTTACTTATTTCATAATGGTGTTTTATTTTGTGACACTTACATTGCAAAGCTACTATCCATATTTTTGGACCTTTTTTTTTACCCTGTTGCTCTTTTAGGCTCTTTTTATGACATCAGCTTTTAGTATTTGTTCTTACATTCAGATGAGAGTGTAAGGCTTTCTATGTAATAGCTTCTTGTAATAAAAGTGTCACAAAATAAAATCCAAAAAAAAAAAAAAAATCATTCAGTCCAGGAATAAACTGATAAATATAACTTGAAATAAATCACACACTTGCAATAAATGCCTACATTTTTAAAATGAACATATTCAGGTACAAATTTTTTAACAGTAAATATGTTATAAGTAATTATGTGATGGTACTGCCTCTCTACTAAGCAACACCAGCCATGTTGCCTTGTTGATATAATAATAAATATAGGTCCAAAAAAACAAACAAAAAAAAAAAAAAAAAAAAAAAAAACTAATATTGGATTATATTGGCCTGCACCTAAAATCTCTGACATGGGCATGCTGATATAAAACTTTGCTTCTGTGTAAATTTTAGTGGTTAATATGAGAACAATTGGTTGGTCTTATACATATTATTGTTGACCATTGTTCTTTGTTTGATCAATATCACTTAATCAAACAGCTTTGAACATTCCACACTACAAAATAAGCAATTAAAAATAAGCTATCATATGTAGAAGCACTGTGGATACTACTGTATATATCCATGCACCTTTTTCTGCCTTTGGCACATTCTTCTTCTTTGACTATTTGAGCTGATGTAACGAGTACATTTCTCCACTGTGAGATCAATAATCAAGTCCATCAATCAATCAATAAAAGTATTTATGATTAGTGCTGATATCATGTCAGGTCAATATCAATATTGGTCCATTTTAAAAGGTGCAAAATCAGTTTTGTATAAGAAATGAAAATGTATAACTTGTAATTTGACTTTTGTTACTTACTTATCCACACATTAGTTCAGATGGCGTATTTATGTTTATATTCGTAATTTCTTTCTTGAATTAATTAATCAAAATGAATGCACTATAGCACAGCCATAAAAAAATTGTATATACCAAATTACACCATCATTTTAAAGGCATGTAGACACACTTCAGAATTGTTACGCTCACCTAAAACAGTGAGGAAAGCCTTAGTTGTCTTGACAGGCATGGTGAAGAGTGAGCATGTATACTGGCCCTCGTCTGACAGGCTGACGTCATTGATTCTGATGGTGAGCTCCTGTGACGTGGCTCTTACAAGCTCAATTCTGTGATCTCTCAGAGCTGAAAAGAAGAAAACAGAATGACAAAGAAAAACACATCTCATTAATGAGAAGACATATAGACCTAGCAACTGCACCTGCAGAGATAGATGTGGAGGATTTCTTTAAACCATTGTTGAGTTAACTGTATCCTTCCTCAGTTCAAAAAAAGTAGTTTGTAGCGTTCTAGTCTGAGAAGCTTATCCATAGTCACAAAACACAGAAAAAGTGAGACACTTTAAAGTGCAACAGAAAAAGGAAAAACAAGTATTGCCAATACATTTATAATGTTTAAAGTAATTTACACATTATGACTTAATGTCCAGGATATAATGATGCATTAGATTTACATCAGAACCTCGAAATCTTCCTTACCTCCTTCGCTCATATCTACATTTGCTCACGCCCCTCAGCGTTGCTTTGCACAGCCTACTTTGGCGAAGGATTTCATAAATAATTTTGGGTCAGAATCATGCTTTTATACTGGGTTAGGACAAACTTTAAATGCTCCATTTAATTTATTTTACTGTAAAGAAGTAGAACCATAAGGTCATTGGAAACTTTTAGCACATATCTGCCAAGTCTCCTTTTTTGGCCAAGAAACTATTGTAACTTACCCCTCTTTCTCACCATCTTCCCTTATTGCTAATATGGGAAGATGGTGCAATCCAATATTATTGTATTTAAAATAAAAAAAAATTTGTGTAGCAAAGAAGGTTGTGCAGTGGCACATTGAGGCACTGCTATAGGGAGTAAAAAAAGTTTAAAGTTTGCAATTTTTGTATATAACAGCTTTTGTGCATGTGTAAGTCACTGTCAATACAGATTACCCGCGCCCCTCTACCCACACAACAACCTCCCTCAAGTGAATGTGACTGTTTGGGCAGCAGGGAGTATTTACATGGAGGAGCATTGGTGCTAAAGATGGACTCACAGAAAAGGAAGCTCTCAGAAACTCAAAATAGGAAATGAAAGAGGGATGAGAAAAAAGTTGCTGCGGTGAAAGGTGAATTGTCCAAGTGAATAAAAGACAGCAGATACTCTGAATGAAGTTTAGTAGCTGTGTGGAGGCTTGTACACATTAGAAATGAGCTTAAACTAATACAAGTAAAACAGCAGGTTACTATGAAAGAAAGTTGTTTGTGGTTATATTATTTTACAAGCAATTATCAAACTGTTGTGAATCGTTAAATAGGTCAAATTTAGAATTTGGGAGTAATAGATGAATTGCAAAGGGAAAATAACTCTCCTTAAATCTGCAGATTGGTTTTCTGATACAGAAATAGCATCATTTACAGAAACAGTTTATTCCAGATTCAAATTTTTATTTTGAACTATTAAAACCTATGACACTTGACAGATATACATGTAGGTACAAAAGCCTTTTATATAACTTCTGAGAAGTCTATATTTTTTATTTTATATTCTTTTTGTTTAATTTAACTTTGTAATGATACGGAGGAGACTTTAGTTATGTTTTTTTAATTTAGAGGATATCTTTTCGTTACCTTTGAACATCATTTAGGTATATATATCAAGGCAGAGTCAAGTGTCCTCTTTTTTTTTTAGAAATCAAAATGTGCTCACCCTAATTTTGATATGACACTAGTGCTGATGTGATGTATCCTATCAGTCTAAATAGACGCAGTGTCCAATCCATTAAAATGATATCATGAATTCAAATTTCTTTCGTTTTTATGTGTGGTATTAATGCTTTAGTTTGGAACCTATACAAGTCTTACGTTTTATTATGATGGCTGTGATATGTGTAACTTCAAACATGTAAGCCTATAAAATGTCGGAAATGTGTATATTATTTCCATGTGAGATCATCAGTGTTGTGCATGAACAATGTTCACTGAATACGTTCATATTTTTAATGAACTGAACGTTCACAATATTAATTAGCGACACACACAGCTCAAGTTCACGTTCATTTGATGACACTTTTCACTGGATAACGTCAGCTTTTTATGGCATTTACTGAGTCAAACATCATGACATACCAGCATGTTTACTCTTAGTAGACTCATCTACCGGTATTTCTGATGCCAGTCTTGCAAAGCACTTGGCAGTGTCTTATGAACTAACAAAGAAAGACTCAGAGAGAAAAAAGAACACATTTTTGTGCAAACTGGGATCAGCTTCATCTAATGGAATGGTAGGGTTTTTTTTGTTTCACATATTTTATGTTGTAACTAGTTTATTTTTTTTTGTTTCACATATTGTATGTGTTCTAACTTTAAACTTGGCAGGCTAGACTCAGAAGACACTTAGACCAATTCCATAATCAACAAGTTTAATAGGAATCCAAAGGTAGGAACACAAGGAATCTTTCAGAGAGGTCAAAGGTTTCCAAAAACAACGGGCTAAACAAAGGCTAGACCGCTGGCTGGTTGACAAACTGGCATGGTGAGAAGGGAGCAGAATGGCTAAATACACAGAGGAGGAGATGATTGTGAACAGGTGTGTTCAATCAGACTGACAGGCAAGTGCATGCAGCAGAGATGGGCCAATTAAACTAAGCTTTCCCATATGTAAGAATCTCTTTTTACTGTTTATTTTAGTTTTAGCCGCATTCAAACATTTCTTCAGCTACATGTGCAAAAATCTAACAAGTATGAGTTTGAGGAAATACACAACAAACATTTTAATGTTATATTGCAACAATCAGGACTTCCTTTTTAAACTGTGATGATACAGCTAAACTGAGTAAGGTCAGCCTGCACATTTTATCCCTTTTACACAATTAAACACTGAATAAGCTTCGTCTTCTGTGTGAGTACAAGTGAGTAACCAGAGAGGGCAGGAGATACAGTAGCTTCATTGAATGAATTACACATTCTTAATCCTCATTCCCTTTAGGCCAGCCCAGCTCTCTCCTGGGAGCCTTTCATTTAAGGTCATTTAAACTCTGTTGTGCTGTGCTCTCAAGAAAAAACTCTGGCAAAATACAAAGGGGAGGTTGCTGATTAGGATTTCGGACTAGTGGTAGGTCACAGCTGGCATTTGATTTCAAAGATGCAAAAACAGCAGACAGGAATTACAGTTAAATGTAACCAGCTGAGACAGTTCTTAGCTATTACAGCAAAAACAGAAAAGCTGCTATTTACCCTTAATTAGTTGTGATGTTTGTTATTACATAATAACATGCAGTTAAATGAGCACGGAAACCAATGCCTGGAAGAAGTTCATATATGAAGATTTACATTCTGGCTTTGAAGAAAAAGAGAAACATAAATACAGAAAATCTTCAAGCAAGAATTTTAATTTATAAAGGACAATGCCATTTGGCAGCAAGCTCCTTTAATAGAAACATTTGCAAGACCTGCTGATGCAAACAGAATCCTGAAACAAAGTGATTATTTGTAAGTCTTTGGTGGATCACAAACTAGAGAAGTGATGAGGTCTGAGCAAACATTGCACAGCAACTCAAGATATGGAATTATGGCCCAGGAGGATCAAAGCTGTGAATGAGATGACACACTGCTCTTAGCCTCTATCCCTCTATCTCTGTAACACATGGAGGAAAGACAGAGAGAAAGAGGCCAGGTTTTCTTCTTTCATGCCCACTCTTCCTGGAAGCACAAACACCTTTTTGAGAAGCTGCTAAATGTTTTCTCTGTGTTTTCTAACATGGATTTGTTGTTGGAAAGCTGCTGTTTTCATTTTATGATAAACTGCCAGAAACCTGTGATTATTTGTATGAAACATTTGCATTTTTTTCCCAGTAGGTGTGATGAATATGAAATGATATCTGTTTCGACATATTCAACAGGGATTGAAATACCAACGAAACTCTCCTATGATGGTAGAGCATACTCTCCTTGGTTGTTCTTCTAATAAAATAGGTATCATTTATCATTATTTACATTGTGCTATTTTTAGTCTTTGTACTCCATAGTGACACATATAATGCCAAATAAAAGTATCCATGTTCCTTCAGTTTTAACAAAGCACACATTCACATTCAGCGCCACTGAGTCAACACTAGAAACATCTTTTACGACTCTTACTGTAAAGATGCAAGTCTTCCGGGGGTTATCTCTACCAGCTTTGCACATCTCGACTGCAATTGTGTTTTCAAAATAGCTCACATTCAGTGACATTAGATGGAGTCCATCTGTACACATCGGTTTTCTGCCACAGATTGTCAAGAGGATTCAGGCCTGGACTTAGAGTTGGCCGCCTCATTGTAAAAAGGAATATGCGTCGATCTACTCTCTGCCATTGAGGCTCTGCCTGTATGTTTAGGGTAATCAGGTTAAGGTTTGCCTTCGTCCCGCATCTCTTCTAGCTGGTTTTCAACCAACTGTTAATTATAGCTAACTGGTTTTCTTGTTCCTGTTAAAGACAAGCTTACTGTTGATAATGCAGCCATTTTCATATCTCATGGTGGGTAAAGTGTGTTCAGGGTGATTTGGTGTTTTGGATGATGGTGATAGATAGTTCAGTTTTGGTCTAATCTGAGCAGGGTACGTTCTCACACATGCTTGCTGTGTTTCCTACTTGCATTGTGGCAGCTTGCGAACATGACTATGTCTTTCTTTAAGTGCTTAGCTACTCAGTTTCATTTTTATTTAACCTTTATTTAACTTGTAAAGTTTGGTTTAGATTCAGAAACCTCTTATTCTCTAATGTATTTGTCTCACACTCTTTCAAATCTCAAAAAAAAAAAATTCCAATTAAATTGAATTAGTCCCTTTACAAAATGATAAACTGTGGCACTTCTCTAAAACCTTACCGCTGACTTGTCTGGTGTTTTCTTTGATACTTATGATGTTGTTTGTAAAACGAGTCCTGAAACAAACCTCTAAGGGCTTCACAGATCAAGTGGGTTTAAATAAAAAAAACTTGGATTTAGATAGTTGGGGAAAAACTGTAGGGGTCCATTCTTAACAGTCGTTTGTAAGTACGTTTAAGAAACATTACTTCTCCAAAACAAATTACAGCACTACTTTATACTGGTTAACCACTACAAATCACCATAAATTATTTAGCTGTAACCATTGGTGGACAAAGTACTCTGCAGTAGTAGTTGAGAGAAAGTATTTCTGCTCATAGTCAAATCTTACTCAACTACAAATAAAAGTTACTCTGTCAAACATCTACTCAAGTTTAAGTTTTGAAGTACTCACTTTTGAAAATCCTTAAACATTCAAAAGTCCATGCATTTAAGAGTATTATATTAAATTTAATTTTAAATTTAATTTTCTACAGTCAGTATATTTCTGTGTAAATGTAAAGAACCTTCTGACTTTCAGAAATCACCTGTAAAAAACTTTAGCATAAAAATGCAACAAAAAATAAGAGAGCTATTTTTATTTCTTATTTAAAAACAAGCAAAAAAGAAAACAGGAGTGTCTTGGTTTTCCTCACACTTTCATTATGGAGTTGAAGTTCAAGGTTGTATCTATTACCACAAAGAAAAAACATAACTCTGATATAAGAATTCATCCCACAGAACAACTATGCCACATGGCAACAACTTAATAATATTCATAAACTACAATTAATATCTGCTCCAAGTTTGTCACATTTGTGGAACGTCATGCAAATCTCTAAAACAGCAACAATAACTATCTTGCACGTCAAAAAAGAAAAACAGCAACAGCAAATTAAAACGTTAAGCTGATCCAAATGGAACCACTAGCAGCTTCCTCGATATGTAGTTGAGTAGAAAGTACAATACAGGTGCTGGTCATAAAATTAGAATATCATGAAAAAGTAGATTGATTTCAGTAATTCCATTTAAAAAGCGAAACTTGTATATTATATTCATACATTACATACAAACTCATATATTTCAGATGTTTATTTTGTTTAATTTTGATGATTACAAATGACAACAAATGAAAATCTCAAATTCATCATATCAGAAAATTAGAATATTACTGAAGACCAATAAAAACAAAGGATTTATAGAAATGTTGGCCAACTGAAAAGTATGAACATGAAAAGTATGAGCATGTACAGCACTCAGTATTTAGTTGGGCCTCCTTTGGCCTGTATTACTGCAGCAATGCGGCGTGGCATGGAGTCGATCAGTCTGTGGCACTGCTCAGGTGTTATGATAGCCCAGGTTGCTCTAATAGTGGCTTTTAGCTCTTCTGAATTGTTGGGTCTGGTGTATTGCATCTTCTTCTTCACAATACCCCATAGATTTTCTATGGGGTTAAGGTCAGGAGAGTTTGCTGGCCAATTAAGAACAGGGATACCATGGTCCTTCAACCAGGTACTGGTAGCTTTGGCACTGTGTGCAGGTGCCAAGTCCTGTTGGAAAATGAAATCTGCATCTCCAAAAAGTTGGTCAGCTGCAGGAAGCATGAAGTGCTCTAAAACTTCCTGGTATGTGGCTGCGTTGACCCTGGACCTCAGAAAACACAATGGACCAACACCAGCAGATGACATGGCACCCCAAACCATCACTGACTGTGGAAACTTTACACTGGACTTCAAGCAACGTGGATGAAGTGCCTCTCTTCTTTTCCTCCAGACTCTGGGACCTTGATTTCCAAAGGAAATGCAAAATTTACTTTCATCAGAGAACATGACTTTGGACCACTCACCAGCAGTCCAGTCCTGTTTCTCTTTAGCCCAGGCAAGACGCTTCTGACGCTGTCTGTAGTTCAAGAGTGGCTTGACACAAGGAATGCGACAGCAGAAACCCATGTCTTTCATACGTCTGTGTGTGGTGGTTCTTGAAGCACTCACTCCAGCTGCAGTCCACTCTTTGTGAATCTCCCCCACATTTTTGAATGGGTTTTGTTTCACAATCCTCTCCAGGGTGCGGTTATCTCTCTTGCTTGTACACTTTTTTCGACCACATCTTTTCCTTCCCTTCGCCTCTCTATTAATGTGCTTGGACACTGAGCTCTGTGAACAGCCAGCCTCTTTAGCGATGACCTTTTGTGTCTTGCCCTCCTTGTGCAAGGTGTCGATGGTCGTCTTTTGGACAACTGTCAAGTCAGCAGTCTTCCCCATGATTGTGTAGCCTATAGAACTAGACTGAAAGACCATTTAAAGGCTTTTGCAGGTGGTTTGAGTTAATTAGCTGATTAGAGTGTGGCACCAGGGGCCATCAATTTTGAACCTTTTCACAATATTCTAATTTTCTGATATGATGAATTTGAGATTTTAATTTGTTGTCATTTGTAATCATCAAAATTAAACAAAATAAACATCTGAAATATATGAGTTTGTATGTAATGTATGAATATAATATACAAGTTTCACTTTTTAAATGGAATTACTGAAATCAATCTACTTTTTCATGATATTCTAATTTTATGACCAGCACCTGTATTAGAGTTTGAAATGCAGTGCAGTCAAAGTTATAGTATGAAAAATAAAGATACCCAAAAATGTACTTAAGTACAATAGTCAAGTACATTTACTTTGTTTCTGTCCACCACTAGCTGTGACAAAAGGAATGTAGAAGACTTTAAAAGCATATGAAGACATTGAATGAATATGCCGAAAAAATAAATATATTTATTTAAGAGTTTACAGAACAAAGTTCTCTCCAAAGTTCACTGGTAAAGTTGCATATGCTTCTTGGTTTCATGATATGAACTTCTCAGTGGAATTTATAGAGAGCAAAGCCAAAATATCTCATATTCTTCTTTCACCAACTTTCAAAAGGCCCATTAACAATGTCTGCTTTTCAATTGATGCTGTGTCTCTCTTTAAATACCAAAGAATGACCCAATGCAATACAGACGGCTGATAATTTCAAGTGACATTTAAAGCTAAAAGGATTGAGCTCATTTTCAGTAATTCATGAACATCACATTACTATTCAGGAAGGAAATATATCCAAATGTCAGCTGCTGAAATATTGAATCCGATAGATAATCCCAAGGAAAGACTAAAGCCTACAGTTTAAAAAAGGATGGTGTCAACTGCTGCTCTTTTGTTTAAAAACCAATACAATTGGATAAATGAGTCAAGGCACATAGAAAAAGATGCACCACCAATGTCTCTTACTCAATTATCACATGACAAGACAACAAACTACCAGGAGTCCAACCCAGGTAAAAAGCTGTGCTTGTGGGTAGATCCGTCAAAATCAGACTCAAATGCCACGGCTGACCAAGTTTTTTTCTAGGTACTTTGGGAAATCAATGTGATGAAAAGGTTCATTTCCCCCAAACTCTAGATAGCTCTGCTACAGTTCATTCTGCTTAGGCAGAAACATAAATCTGCATCCCGACCTTGTGTATGCTGCAGCCTCGTAGCATGGCAGCTAAATGACATGGCAAGAGTGCATCACTTGTGACGGAGACCTTCCCAAGGTTGCATCAGATCAGTTAAAATTATTGCATAAATTTCTTTATTTATTTATACTCTGACAGGACTTAACTTTATATACAATAGTACTTTGCAAACTATTTATACCTCTTAGAATGTTGATGTTAACAATTTTTTTATGGATTTTATTTGGGAAAATTAATGCGGAATGCTGCAAAATAGTAGCAGAAGAAACAAAAAATTACATGTGAAAGTTTGAAGTTTTTTTTTGTATAAGACCAATTTTACTCCTTTACTCCTTAATAAAATACAGTGCAACCGTCATCAAAAGAAACCGTATTAGATAATATTCCACCTTGTCATTAAAACAGCTGTTTTTCATTGCATTACATGCAAATAATTTAAAGCAATTTATTTAGGCCATTAAACCAAAGTCCAAGCTTTGAATAACTCACACAGCACGATTTAGTCCCATTAGGCCTATATGCAGTATGCTACTATGTGTCACGAAACAAACTATAAACACTATGATCCCATCATTTCCAACTCTGTTATGTGACAAAATTTAAAAAGGGCGGGGGGAGGTGGATACTTCTTTTTTACTGTCAGTTTTAACCATGAAAGCTTTAAAACTAAAACTTTCTCAATTTCACTGTGTCCAGAAATTAGGTAAAACACTGTCAGCAAAGTTTTTTCTGATAAAAATGTGGAGGATGTTACTGAGGTTAATATAGCAAAGTTAAATCTATATTTAGATAACTAGGGCCAGATAATCTAGAATTGCAATTGTGACATGATTTTCACTTCATCTTTAGCAAAAATATCTCATAAAAAATATGTTAATTCAAAAAACGGATGACTTTCTGAAATTTTAAATATTAAGAGTACATTTTATATCCATCCATTACTGGTGGAACCAAACTGAGAGTTCTCAGGTTCCGTCAAAGTATTTTACATCTGTGTCCCCATGTCACAATTTTTGCATGGCCTATTACCACCTTGAGCTAGTCTTGAAATGTAAAAGCATGAGCTGTCCTTCAGCAAGAACACAGAATCCTGGCAAGCACCCCCTGCCTGCTTTCCATCCATGGGCTGCGCTCTTTGCAATTAGAGGGTGTTTGCTGCTGGCTGTGCTCACTTGGTGGCTGTGTGGGTGATTTTGGGCAAGTTCCAAGTATATAGTGGTGCAGGCAGGGGGCTCTTCTGCACCACACATGTGGCCACAATTAACAGAAGGAAAGAGCCTTGTTCCAGAGGGGCATTGTCACTGCCTGCTTGCTCAGAAATCCCATGGAGCAGATGCTTCTCAAATTAGACTAATTTTCAGTGCTTGAAGTCATGTAGTCTACCAAAAAAAGGAAGAAATCTCATTATGCTTATACACATACCTGATAAAAAAAAAAAATATGTATATATATATATATATATATATATATATATATATATATATATATATATATATATATATATATATATATATATATATATATATATATATATATATATATATATATATATATATATATATATATATATATATATATATATATATATATATATATTTTGTATCTCAATGTTTGAAAATGTAATCAAGTTTAGCAATTCAATAGAAAATGGAAATGCATATTATTTACATTTATAATGTGATAGCTTTGAATAGCTTTTATCTAATAGTTTAGATGATCATACCTTACAAGTAATAGAAACCAAAATTGTAGTTTCTGAGAAAAAATTATTCTTACATAGGTAAATAAATAATGGATTTTTAACACATAAATGTAATGTCATGGCCATGTTAGAGCCTCATGGATCAGGGGGAAGACTTTTGACTTCACAGTTCAGCAGGTCGTCACTAAACCTCCATGCAAAAAAAGTGACAATAATTCATTTCAAAACAAGCTAGTTCCATTGAAGCATAATATTGGAATTTATAGTGAAAGTATAGTAGGAAATGGTTCATTGTCAGTATCTATATAACCAAAGATGTGACAGAAAGCCAAGACAATTTAAAAGTGTGGGAGATATTCATAAGGGATGAACTGGCCCAGAAGCGCATTTCTTGCTTTAAAACAGCTCTGAAACAGACAAATCATGGACAGCGTACAGGGACATGGAGAAAATTGACTAGACAGTTCCTTCCTGGTCTAAAATCACTTTTTCAAAGGAGTAGATTGTGTTTTACTGAAATTACTGACATAGACTTCTCCATTTTATTTAACTTTATTGATGTACGGCCGTATTATTGAATTCAGAAACTGAGTCACAAGTGAACACAGCAAGAACTTGGACTCTATCCAAACAAACCTGGAATTATTTTTAATTCTTAGCTATTCTAAGAGCTAATCTAATTAAAGTGTGAATGTGAATTGTAGAAGATCTGGCTTTTTACATCGCGGAGCTGTTTTTCACATTAGCAGTCGCAGGAGAGCGTACGATACCACAATAGCAAATTCACAATTTTGTGAAGCTAGAAGTAAAGTCGTATACTTAAAAGCCCATTAGTCCTTAAGAAGACATTAGCCCTGGCCATGAGGACCCTTTTTGCATTTTCTTCCTTGTAAAAACATTAAATGGAAAGTAAACACCACTTTAAAAAAAACAAACTTGTGGATTCTTATAGTCGGAAATCTCTCCTACTTTTAAAGAAAAATAATATAAGAACAAAAGCAGTGGCAATAATTACAACAAAAGTAATAATTATACAAAATAAAATTATAATATGTGTTGCTTAAAACCAACAAAAAAAACGTTGCATATTTACTACATTTGCGATTTAAATGTCCTTTTACTTGTGTTCCCTTTTGTAATTGTGTCTGTGGTAATTATCCTTCATTCTCTCAGGCTAATGAATGTTTTAATGCTCACATTAGAGCATTCATTTAGCACATAACAGCATTTTGATTACAACAAGCCAATTAAGATCAATTTTGCTTTGTGACCTTTATGATTCATTCAGAGTTCCCCAATTAAATGTCATGAATAATGATCCATGAACTTAGAAAAGATGAGACTGAAATGGAGAAATGGACAGTATAAAGAAGGACAGTGATATAATTTTGGAGCTTGAAACATAAATCTCCAACACTTATGTTAAGTTTAAGTAGCTATACCTCCTTAAATTGCAGCAAATGTTGATAAAAAATAAATAAATCTCTCCTCCTCACGAATCCCACTGTAGTTTTATAATGATTGTATTATTCATATTCACCATATCTGATAAAAGATTCTGTATGCCTTCAAGAATGTCATTACCATTCTCCATAGCCTCACTAGCATTTTATCCTTTTCCCACAGAAGCCAGAGTGAAATAAATCACAATGAAGACAGCAGAGGACAGCTCTGTTCTCATTTGCTCTGCACAGTAATAGTAATTTACAGCACTGGCAACTTATAATAGTGATATTTTAACAAATTCATATGGTCTGTATCACTTTTTTTTTTTTTTTCCTAGAAAAGTCCACCAAAGTGCTGGTGCCTAGCAGTGACCATTAATTGCCCTTATGTATGAAAAAAGCAATGGCCTGAGTAATAAGGCAACTTATCTCTGCTATTTCCAAGTCTGAGCAGAAACCAGATCTTTGCCATAGAGTAATCTAAAACCTCTCTGGTGGTCACATTCAGCCTAGACTTGGATATACATAATGAATTAAACTGAGCAGGCAGACGAGCAAGCTGGAATGATATGAGGAATGTCGTTACTGTTGGACTAATATGCAAAGAGATTCCAACCCCTGATCCCATATGGCAGCTAAGCTCAGTTAGTATTCTATTATAAATCCACAAAGCTTAACTAAGCTTATTTTGGGATGTCATGAGATCTCCCCATCAATAATTTAACCTTAATGGTCACCATCGAAATTCTAAAATGTGATAAAGGTATGGTTTACCTGCTTTATTATAAAGTAACAAAATGAATTAATCTGACCAACCTCTCTTCCATTCACAATAAATTAATTAATGGTATATTAAAAAACACCATTAGATACATGGTTAAAGGATGAGTACAGTAGAAAGATCTGAATGTCCAGTTTATACATTAAAAAACACAAATACGTAGGTTTAGGAGGATTGAAGCAATGAAATAGAAATAGTAAGTTGACAGGTAAAAGACTCTATAAATCAAATTAATTAACCAAAAGGTTATAATTGTATTTTCTTATTCCAAAAGTAGCACAGTGATATTTATAACCTTATTAATAATAAACAGTTTTTTTTTAATCGCCATTGTAATCTTTAAATCATGATTACTAATAAATGTTTTGCAAGTATCCACTGTTAATTTTCGCCGTGTGTTTTTAGCAGGGAGCTCTGAGACTTTAAGATCTGAAAGCCTCATGCTACTATTTAGCATGACTACTATTTAAATTGTGTGAAATGCATTCACACAATTTAAGTGTCCTTCATGCACAGTACAAGGTGTAATGATATCACAAAGCTTAAGGAAGTAAACATGGATGGTAGGGTTTGAGCACATCTTGCATCTTTAATTTTTTTCCCAACCTGAGCCAATGCATTAACAACACAGTCTTTTCAAGATGGTTGGAAATAAAGCCTGCTCTCTGCATTATCTTTCGTCATGGTTGTTGTTTTTTTGCCGCTTCTGTGTAGCAAGACACTGAAAAGTGACCTTCATTGAGTATTAATGCCGTTCAGGTTGGATGAATGCGACCTGGCTGTTCAGACACAGACGGCATTTGCAAGGATCAGATACTTATCAGACTCATGACCACATAGCCAAGTGGCCTGGATTGCATTGGGAAAATTTTGATTTGTGATGTTCACACTGTCATGAAAAGATCAGATACAGGTCGTATAAGGGCAAAAAAATCAGACCTGGGTCACTTCATCCTGCTTTGTCAACATAGCCAAAGAGACTCAATTCAGGAATCTGGTCTTAACAGTTACAGTATCATAGTGTTTACTAAAGCCTACAACAGTTATAGTCCTGTCTTACATTTGAGATGCATTGACCCAAAAGTTCTATATAAAAAAAAAATCTTCATTTTATGGCCTCTTTTTAAAAAACGTACATTATGAACGGTATAGTTGAATAGAATAGTATGATTGCAATGTTTTTTTGTGTGCAATGTTTGAACCACTGTAAAGAGAAACAAAAGCTACATTTACACATTCCAATTTAACTACATAATTCAAAATGAAAGTTAACTCAGAAAGGTTAAGATCAACGTTTTTACGGTATGGCATCACTTTAGAAATTATGAAAAATAAAGGGCTTGTAAATGTTGCTTCCCTCATCTTTATTTTTTACTCCAAAAAATCAAGGTGATTTAATGGCTTTACTATTCATCCCAAGCTGGAAAGAATGGAATCAAGTAAAGGAAAAAAACACTTAAATAATCATACTTTCTTAAGAATAAAGAAATAAAAATCAAACGTGTAAATAGCTTTGGTGTTGAATCTTTCTGAACAAATAGAAAGCAACTGTCTCAGTCATTCTAAACAATATCACAACATAGGGAGATGAACAAGGACTGCAGGAATCTGAAGACATTGATATGTATTTATCAGGAATAAACAGTAAAAAATATATAGAAAATAAGAATGGTGTTATGCATCATTGCTGCCACAATTTAATATACTTGGCTGTAGCATTTTATGTCCTGTTTATGACTGTTTTTCTATCAGAGAAGATGAACAGGGCTGCCTTAAACTCAACAGTTTCGTGTTGAGTTGAAAATCAGCATGAGGTTAAATGCAGCATTCTTCACTGGCTGTACAAGAGGCCAAAGCAAGTAAGAAGATAGTTACGGCTCTATGCCAAACAATTAACTGGTGATTCGGCACAGCAGAAACATCTTTCTAGGTGTCCCACTTTGTTCTACATGTGAATCTCTTGTTTTTCAACGCCTCCCATTTCTCCTGATAGCCTTCCAGGCATTGCATTAGTTATGCCAATAAAGCTTTTTACTTGGCTGTGGGAGATGGAGATGAAGAGTCCCCACACTTTGCTCTGTCAGCTGTGACATTGGCCACATTCATTTTGGGATAATTATTACTAAACAAAATGAGTTAACTCTGTAATAATAATTGTAACCCGAGATAAATAAAGTTCCATTTATGTTGCTTTTCAAGCTCTCATAAAAAAAACATCAAGATTATAAGATTTGTTTGGATGAACTATAAAAGCAGTATCTGCAAATCTTATCCACTATATGCTTAATTTAACCTGTACTACTTTATTGGCTGGAAAAGTTGAGGATAGTTTGATAATGTGCTAAACTTTCTCCACTCTTCCTCAGTGGACTGGTGGTATTTGACACATTTTGATAGGTGTAAATGTGACTTAACAGAGATCACATGGGGTTTATAATGGCTGCATTCTTGGGCTTTTTTTTTCAATGACAATTCCATAAATATCTCTATGCATCCTGATAGTTCTGATGAAAATTATTAGAACATACCCTTCCGGGTTTTCTGCAGCTCTTCTCTGAGCCCCTGGTATTTCTTTCTTTTTTCCTGATATTGCAGCCACTTGGGATTGCTATGTATACCACAACGGCTTTCTTCTGCTTTTTGTCTACCACCACCACTGTTACTACCTAAGTAACCTAAACCTGGGAGGCTATATGCTAATGATGTGGGGGAAATATATATATATATATATATATATATATATATATATATATATATATATATATATATATATATATATATATATATATATATACATATGTGATTTTCCAGGTCACTATGCTTGGCACATATGAATGCTCTATATGAACTGCCCACTCAAAATCTCACCTGTAGAATTTGAGAGGGTCGAATCTGTCACTGAATGGGTCATGTGACCTTCATATCATATTAAATAGGGTGTCTCCAACAGTTTTGCGCCTGCCAACAGTTACGCAATCACTTTTGTTAAATCACCCGCAAACCATGGTTCAGCCCCTCGCGCAAAATTCCAGTTTGCGAGCGAATATTACTGCACCAAAATTGGATCTTGATAAATCCGGCCCTTAGTTTTCTAAATTTGAAATCTTGGAAACTCTGGGTTTTCTGTTTCACAGAGAAAGAAACAATAAAGTCGACTCAATCTCTGTTTCTGTGCTTCTGTTACCATAGTAACATTCTTTCTCACCAATTATTTCATCAGTTAATTTTAATCTTAATATATTTTCTGTGATTCTTACTATTATTTTTAAAAGTCATTGTCTGTACCTCTATTCCTCTGTTTGCTTGTTATACACTCTCAATCATCGTGTCAATGAATAGAGTGATGAAATTGCCAAGATACATAAAATCATCTGTTTAGAGGAGGAATAGGATTTGTTCTTTGATTTGTACTTTAATTTAGAGCCAGAGGGCAAAGCCAGCCCATTCACACAAGAGCGTATGTTTAAGATTCAGTTAACTTTCATTTAATTGTATTTGGAAGCAATTCTATCTAATAAAACACCTTAGACCTCATTATTAAATCCAATCACTTGTGAGGGAGGAAAGTATTTCCTCAGACCAGACTGTGACTCTCATTCACCTGGTTTCCTGGCATCTTCCTTTCCCCATCAATTGTTATTCAGAAGGAAAGTTCGTCTTCAATCACCGAACCAATGATATTGTATTAGCAGCTACAGCAGAAATGAAATGGGTAATATGCTGTGAGAAACACTGATAGATGAGCACCCCGACCCTTACAAGACCAGTCTTCTGTTACACTCCCTTTCACCCCAATTCTAATTTATCAAATCCAGACTTTTGTCACCTTTAAATTGGATTTGGCTGCTGAGAGCGTGTTATGTTTTATCCTAGCAGAGGCCATGTTTCATGAGGTTGCAACACTCTGCTTCCAAATCAGAGTGATATCAAAACAACAATACAAATTTAGGGCAGCGTAGACACTAATTAAGACCAATCATCTCAACATCCACAGGCACTGCAATGTTGTAAACAGCACAGTGAGAGTTGCGTGATTACAAAAGAGCAATACAAAAACAGTCATTCCCTACTTAGTCTGTGCCCTGGGACATCAAAAAAAAAAAATCATTAAAAGTTTCTTCAGCAGTAGGATTAATGAATTCACTTCCCTTTTATCATGTCTCTGTTGTGTATTCAGTCAAACTGTGTGCTCAGAGGCAGTAAAGACGAGACATGTTCCGACATCCAACTTTAAGGAATACATTTGAAAAGACACTGATGTAATTTCATCTGGATCCGACAAATTTATCACATCTTAACATTTTATCTTTTAACCTTTTCTGTGGATTGGAAATATCACTCACCTTTCTTGTCCCCAAAAAACAGAGTTTGTTGTGCAGGGTTTGACCACTGGAGGGAAGTGTTATCATTGTAATCCACACGACAGGTCATGTTGGCTGTGCCCCCCTCCACCACCGTCACATTCTGAGTGATGGGGAACTGACCTTGGCTACCTGTAGGATTATAAAACAGAGCTCGAGATCACTTTGCCTTTTAGTATCTTTTCCAGGTTTTATTTTATCACTCAAATTGAACATCAAAGTTTACATTCTCATTATACTTCCCAGTTAAACTTCTCAAAGAGCCTGAAACAGCTTTTGCAGCTAAAGGACTAATGTTACGTATTCTAGTGACAACAGTAGTAGGTGTAGTCACCAAGGCTGCCTTCTGTGTTGCCTTATTGAGAGGACCTAATTGGTAGCATGCCCTAATTAGAGGTAGTCATGTTCTGCTGCAAAGTGTGGAACTGCAGCTGGGTGGTAAATTGACACATAATCCCAGACACTGTGGGCCTTCGATCTGAGCAGCTACCGTGCTACAGAGCAACCGCTTGTTGCAGTGTGCCGAATACATCCAAATGAGACCTAATCATCCAGCCTTGTTTGATTTGCCTTCTTATTCCACATTTGTACGTGTCGTCTCAAGCAAAGTCTCCCTAATTGCATTTCAGAAGTATTTTATCCTGGTTGCATTTTATTGAACTCTTAAGAGCCTCAGAAACCGGTCTTAAAATCATACTCTTGTGAAGGCTGTTGTGATAAAAGAAAAACAAACAAAACAAATCCAACCTTTTAAAAATGTCAGTGAACAACAGTTGCATTATAGCTCTCCAATATATGTTGAGCTCTTAAACTCCAGTTGTAGACTGACAAGATAAAGGATCTACACATTTTTCTGAATTTCACAGTTTTTCATTTCATATGTCCCTGGATTTGAAGGTGACATTGTCTGTGCCTTTCCAAGTAAAAGCTACTGCAGGGATGTTTTAGCTTTGGGAGCAGCTGTCTGCCTCATTAGCCCCCCTCACAAATAGGTGCAGAGAATGATGGTAGAGCCAAAGATCTTTAGACCTTCCTTGACCTAGATTGCAGTGATAAGGCCCACCGTCTTTGGGAGGTGAGGGGAAGTTTGACCCTATAGAGTCATTGAGAATCAGACCTGTTCACATTCTTATAGACCTATCTATTATTTATGGTGTCAGGTATACATATAATTAACTTATCCCTATGAAAAAAATCTGACATTTTGAACAGTTTTTAAAATGGATAAAAAATATATATATTGTGTAAATCCTATCAAACCTGTAAAGTTATTCTTGAATTGTTGTTTGTAAATAATTAGGCTACTCTAATACATTCTAATTGCACAAATGCATCAGCACGTAGATCACAGAGGTCATAAATACACCTTTTTCTTAAAATCTACTGTTCCAGTGACCTGATCAACCTTTGATGTCATATTGATTTAAGTGCTATTTAGTGGAAAACTTGTCTTCTATGCTGGATCAGTATTCAGAACACCTGCAATAACTATGAAAATCCCCAAATGACCAAAATTTTATTCAATTTTCCATACTTTTTCCAAAATGTTCCAAAATATTTTTCAAAATATAAGCTTTGACATTTTATATTTTGTCAAATTGGACACACAAACTACTTAAAAGTATTTAATTGAGATTAATAACTGTTTAGCGGCAGGGATATATAAAAAAAATTGTTACCTACTTTAAAAAAAAAGAAATCTGCAAAATCTGGAATATTCAGCTTCCTTAACTTTGGTACAGTGAAAAAAAATCAGTTCACTTTATTTTGCTACTAATTAACTAAATCCAGATTCTAAATAGAGCCCACTTGTTTGTATCTTTTTAACAAGCTTATGAAGTGTTTACAATGAAGAAGTAATATCAAGAAAGCTTGAGAACATGTCAGACATGTTCGGGACGAGTTTATAGGCACATTATGTTAAATATATATCTTCAGCATTGCTTGCTCAAAGCACCTTTCAATTGTTCAGTCATAAAAGGAAAAAAAAGTGTGGCACAACCGTAAAGGTGACCAGACAAAGAGAGGCTTTATTAATGAAGCAGCCAAGATGGTAACCCTAGGGGACCTGAATAGATCTGGAGGAACGTTACTGCTTCTCTAGAGGTAGCGACTATTAAAATAACTTTTAGTGGTGCACTCCACAGACCAGACAATCTTAAAAAGTGGCAAGAAGAAAAAAGATGCTTTAAACTTGTCAGAAGTCATGTTTAAAACATGGTTAAACAGGTGGTCTGACCAGGCGAGAGACTAAACTGAATTATTTTGTTATTCAATATACCATGTGTGGCTTAAAACTACACATCACCCTGAAGACACAGTCCCCACTATGAAAAATGGGGTCAGTATCATGTTGGTGGGAGGAAGGGCTGTGTTAAATACATGACATTCCCAGAAGAACATGTTCTGGTCAGCAGTCCCCACGATGAAGCGGTTAAAATGTTTATTTGTAATGGGAGCGTCCAATTTAGGTTACGTTAGGAGGAGAATATAATACAATTTACTTTGTAATCTGTTGGTAGGTGGTAGTCAATAATACGTGGTAACCTAATGATAATTAACCACCAAAATTCTCAATTATGACATTTTAACATTAAATTATAATGGTTATTGACAGATAATTACTTTGAAATTATATACCTTAATTTTGAGGTAATGACGTTTTTCTTGTTACCTAGTAATATAGTGTAACTTGCTGTTTAATTACCATTTAATTACATAGTTATTTATGTACTTGAAAAGAAAGCGTTACCAAAAATTGGAATTACGGTCTGTGAGCAAGCCATAATGATGTGCCAGGAGTTTCTCAACACTAAAGAATTCACATTGTGGGAAAACGTTTAAATTCCAACAGAAAGCAAACCTATTTTTTTTTTATTAAATATGCACAAATATGGAATATAATAGAAGAGAATGTAAAAGTTGAAGTCTACAACAGTGGCTGTGTCTGAAAGTCTGCCCTATCCCCTAAATCCCTCAATCACTATATAAAGTGGGGACTATATGGTGGATTTTATAGTTACCCAGCTAACTGAACGTTCTGACAGATTATCACAACTTTTTGTTTCTCGTTGGTCACGTCACTCTGCCTCCCCCCACGGTGCCTGTGCCATCTCTTTTGTTTGTTGCTGCTGTCAGGTAGCGACAGCAGGCTGCTGTGACAACAAATCCCATGATGCTTTGTGAGGAGAGCTCTCCTCGCAGAGCATTCCAGGATATATCTGCTCATCTAGTGACCATGGATGATTGATACTTTTTAAGGTGCAATATAGGTGCCCTAGATCAGCGGTCCCCGACCTTTGTTGCACCACGGACTGCTATATGTCAGACAATATTTTCACGGACTGACCGGCGGGGGTGGGGTTATACGATCAAGTAAAATGATACGACTGTCGTAAAATCAAATACAAACAGCATAAAAATAAAACAACAAGCCGGTCCCATCTAGGCGTAATCGGAGAAAATGACAGATGAAGTGTGCTCCTGATGTCGAGTCTGTTCCGTAGCTTTGTTTTGGTCGCTGCAACCGCAGAAAATCCTGCTTCACAAAGATAGGATGTTATATATAGGATGAGTCTTAGCCTGTGTCAAGAGGCACAGATGCACCGACTGATGTAATTGGGAGAGAATACCGCAATTTTTTATATTTTTCAAAATAAAACATCACTCAGACTCTGATCGTCAATAAATTATATATATATCTATATATATATATATAGATATATATATATATTTTTTTTTTCTGTGCGGCCCGGTATCAAATGACCCACGGACCGGTATCGCTCAGCGGCCCGGTGGTTGGGGACCGCTGCCCTAGATTATACTGGTTAGGGTGGACATTAAGACACAGCCTATATCTAATTCAGAGAGACCAAAAAGAAATTAGGAGATGCTCCAAATATAGTATGACACAATTTGGGAAACAGTTGTCTGTAATTACATTTATAAAAACTCACAGAGACAAAGCCCATAAGACCTAAAGGTTTAAATGAAGCTAAATTTGGTTTTATTGAATAAATGCAATATGTTAAATTGATACTAAGAGGAAGCCCTTTTTTCTTTAATGCCCTTTAAGTTTTACACAATCATGTACTTGCTGTCAGTGAGTAATATAAGAGACCATCAGGTATTATATTTTGCACACTATTGTCTTATGCTCTTTTAGTTTGGTCTGTATACAGTGAAAATTATAGATACAGGCTCACACATTTTAATCAAAGATTTAGTCTGTCATGGGTCATGGACACATTGATGCTTGCATGCTGTTGGCTGCTAAAGCTATTTTCTAAACTGTTCAAATGCCTTTAAAGACCCATCATCACCCCTCCTGCCTACACGGACAGGTGACAAATTAAAGGAAAAAAAAAAAAGATCCATGCAATGAAAGTATCCAGTGCTTCTTCACTATAGCATGGTTTGGGTTCATTTCTGCTCGGAGAAGCTAGGGTCAGGGCAAATCGATACCATTTTTTCCTGTGGTCACCTTTACTCTGCAATGAAACATCACTATCCTGATGGGAGTGGTGTCTTCCAGGATGAAAATGCCCCTATCCATTGGGTCACTGAATGATTTGATGAGTGTGAAAAAAAGGTGAATCATACATTTTCAGTCTATGCTTTCTCCAACCTTGAACAAAGTTGTACACATATGGGGAAATTCAGATTGATTTGTCACAATTTGGACAAATGTGTCTCATCTACAATTACTAAGACAATTAATAAGGGAGAATTGCTATAAGATTAATTTCCTGCTTCTTGAGGGTTGGAAATAGGTGGACAGAAACCGATTTGCTGGTAACCAAAAAGTTCACAGATTTTAATGATTTTAATGAGAAATAACTATTAATGTATTTCATCCAGAATATTTTGGTAATACACTTTCCTCCTCAGTACGGTTGATTAAACGAAGGACATGAGTTATTGCCTAAATGTATATGTGCATATATACCCTATGATATAAATCTTGTTCAGCAGTGAAACATATTTGCAATACATGAGAGATATAAAAAGACATGTAATCTGTAGAATCATAAGTCTTGAAGAATATAAGTTGTTTTATGCAAAATGGAGCAATCTAGATGACATTTTAGCACTGCCACAATTTTAAAAATGTTTTCAAGCTTCAAAGCTTCAAAAGAAATGAAAATACACAAAATTCCAGCGGTGGATAAGTAATTAGGATCATACATATATATATATATATATATATATATATATATATATATATATATATATATATATATATATATATATATATATATATATATATATATATATATACACTCACCAGCCACTTTATTAGGTACACCTGTCCAACTGCTCGTTAACACTTAATTTCTAAGCAGCCAATCACATGGCGGCATCTCAGTGCATTTAGGCATGTAGACATGGTCAAGACAATCTCCCGCAGTTCAAACCGAGTATCAGTATGGGGAAGAAAGGTGATTTGAGTGACTTTGAACGTGGCATGATTGTTGGTGCCAGAAGGGCTGGTCTGAGTATTTCAGAAACTGCTGATCTACTGGGATTTTCACGCACAACCATTTCTAGGGTTTACAGAGAATGGTCCGAAAAAGAAAAAACATCCAGTGAGCGGCAGTTCTGTGGGCGGAAATGCCTTGTTGATGCCAGAGGTCAGAGGAGAATGGCCAGACTGGTTGGAGCTGATAGAAGGGCAACAGTGACTCAAATAACCACCCGTTACAACCAAGGTGGGCAGAAGAGCATCTCTGAACGCACAGTACGTGGAACTTTGAGGCAGATGGGCTACAGCAGCAGAAGACCACACCGGGTGCCACTCCTTTCAGCTAAGAACAGGAAACTGAGGCTACAATTTGCACAAGCTCATCGAAATTGGACAATAGAAGATTGGAAAAACGTTGCCTGGTCTGATGAGTCTCGATTTCTGCTGCGACATTCGGATGGTAGGGTCAGAATTTGGCGTCTACAACATGAAAGCATGGATCCATCCTGCCTTGTATCAACGGTTCAGGCTGGTGGTGTCATGGTGTGGGGAATATTTTCTTGGCACTCTTTGGGCCCCTTGGTACCAATTGAGCATCGTTGCAACGCCACAGACTACCTGAGTATTGTTGCTGACCATGTCCATCCCTTTATGACCACAATGTACCCAACTTCTGATGGCTACTTTCAGCAGGATAATGCGCCATGTCATAAAGCAGGAATCATCTCAGACTGGTTTCTTGAACATGACAATAAGTTCACTGTACTCAAATGGCCTCCACAGTCACCAGATCTCAATCCAATAGAGCATCTTTGGGATGTGGTGAAACGGGAGATTCGCATCATGGATGTGCAGCCGACAAATCTGCGGCAACTGTGTGATGCCATCATGTCAATATGGACCAAACTCCCTGAGGAATGCTTCCAGCACCTTGTTGAATCTATGCCACCAAGAATTGAGGCAGTTCTGAAGGCAAAAGGGGGTCCAACCCGTTACTAGCATGGGGTACCTAATAAAGTGGCCGGTGAGTGTACATATATATATATATATATATATATATATATATATATATATATATATATATATATATATATATATATATATATATATATATATATATATATATATTGTTTGAATATTCCACCTGGCAATATCCCCTTGAGCTTAAAGATTATGGTCCAAACTCAGGTGGGCCAGCACGCTGATCATCAGTCACAATGTCAGCACACATAAGATTAGTCAAGCTGTTTGCTGTACTTCCCACATTTACAATGCTGCTGACACATCTCTCTGTGGTGACATTAACTTTCATACAGAATCTGGTGACGTTATCTCATGAATCAAATATTTACCTGCACAGCTAAAACATGTTGAAATGTAAATCAGGTGAGAAGATTTCATCTTCGCTGTAAACACAAATATTTGATGATTTGATTTTGAAGAGGAACCATAGAAACAGATGTCAGCTAACACACTGCACAGAGTAAATGTGGAGACTTCCTCTCCCGGCGAGGGACAGAGTCTGTGCAGCTGGTGTAGTTTATAAAAAATAATACAGATGATTAAAATGGCTAGCAGTTTGGTGCACATTAGCAATAAGCTGTTTCATTTAATCTTAGACGAGCTCTTGCTCTTATCAGAATGCAGCTCAGACCAGAGCCTGATAAAATCTCAGCTTGGGCAATATTAGAAACAAAAAATGTGATACTTAGGTTATTGATTCTGTGTGCCTTGTGGTCTGAGTCTGTATGTAGAAAATGTGAGCCAACACCTCAGGGAAGGGGTAAGAAAAAACTGAAAAATGGTTGTACATGCATGGCTTTATTGCTTTTTCATTTGTAGCCTTTTATTCTGTTTTGGGGGGCATTTTTTGGAAAATGTAAGCATAATCAAATCCAGCTGTGTAAATAAATTTACTGAATCATCTAATGACCAGTGAGCCAGCACATAAGTGAAACAGTGTGAAGAATATCTCTGTTTAGGAGAACTGAGAGTTAGTGGAGGAAGAATGAGGCTTACCCCCCCAAAAACCTTTCTCAGTTTCAGCTGACTGCACCAAATAATGGGAAGCGGTGGCTTGATGAATGGCTAGAGTGCAGTCAAGCAAACCATTGCAGAATAAACTGTAAACTGTTAGCCAGGGTGGAAGAAAACAAATAACTCAAAATATAGTTCCAGAAATGCCCTCATTCATTAGGGATTAATAACAATGATTCATTTTCCCATGGAATGATTTCCAGGCAGTTATCAAGCAGCAAGTTCACCTCTTGCTTGATTTTCCCAGGCGTCTTGCAAATAGAGGTGTTGGATATTTAGGATTCTTCTCAGCATACCAATGCAATGCAGTAACTATGTCTTCTATGTACCCGTGATGAAATTAAATGAAAAAATGTTCTTCCAAATCTTCTTTTTTGTGAGTTTCTCAAATTTATCATTTAATACCCTAAAGACCTTTTAAAGTTGGCTAATGCTTCATCCACAGGAATACGCTTACACACATCAAATTCTCCTGCATATTATCATGGGGGAAAAGGGATATAAAAATGGGTCTGAATGAGCTCTAATTATTGACTGATTAATTGATTGATTAAACATGAATTTAAAGTCAATTTAGAAGGATTTTATAAGTAAAATAATAGGTTATGACTCCATTAAGCCCTAACTGCTCAAATAAAAGCATTAGAATGTGATATTTAATACAAAGATTGAGGAAACACATCAGAGATGTTTGCATTTCAACACCACAGCAGCTGTTCATGCTGAGAAGTCTGTTTGGTCCCTCTGTCCTTTAACATAGTTATCCGGCTAGTGATGAGCCATAAAATACTAAACAATTTCAATGCAAACAGAGATCTAAAAAAGGAGAAGTTTAAGATTTTACTTAATTCTGCATGACATCAGTTATCAACATCCCTTTGGCATTATTTTAGCATAGTATTTTAAAACATCTATTATACATAATATGGCTAATGGGCGGCTCTTCCTGACTTATTGGTAACCGTTAGTTCAGCCAAACCATTAATGCTAGTATAGTTAAACCAAAAGGTTGGATCGCTTTACAACAAAAAGCATTGTTTGATTATTGGCAGAGCAGAAAACAATGTTGTGCAAGTTCAGAATTAAAAAGAACAAGCTCAAAGTTCAGTTCACACAGATGAAAATGAACTAGCTCATATTCATATTTCACTTTTTCCAAAAATTAACTAAGTTTACGAAACTATAAATTAACTACTTGAAATAAATTTTGTAAGTAAGTCCAGGTGAGCACAGTTTGCAAAAAAACATGAGTTTTTGTGTTTAGCAATAAGGGATCAAGGATAGGACATTGGCAGGCACATGGTAGATAGACAGATTTTGATAAACAAAGATGATTTTGCAGCAATTAAGGAAAACTCTGGAAGTGGTGGGATGATAACAGACCAGGCAAAAAAAAGAAAAAATAATTTAAAAAAAAGGGTACATCTGAATTCATCTAATTGCAGCCCCTATACAGTAGCTCCTGTCTATCTGGATTGATGGACAGATAGAGGAATGCGTGGACAGACAGACGGCTGGGGAGACAAATGGAAAGACAGACAGAAGGGTGGGCGGACAGTCTTAGAAAGGCTGATAGAAAGATATATATATATATATATATATATATATATATATATATATATATATATATATATATATATATATATATATATATATATATAAACTTAAATATACAGTACTTTGATGTTATAAAGTTGTTTAATGATAGTACTCCAAAAAAACGTTAAAAAAATAATCCAATGGACTTTGTTTCCAAGTTTGTAGGCATTTTCCTTCCCATCCCATCATTCAAAGTTTTAATTGAAAAAGCTTCCTGGATGGGAAAGGAAACGTCTTCAAAATTGGAAACAAAGTGCAGTGGATTGTTTTTTAAAATTTTTTGGAATGACTATGACCTGGATGACTGGGAATCTCCACCAGCTTTAATTATAGTAAATATGCCATCACAAGTTTGAGCTCTGTGTAGGAAAAATATAGACATTTCATATTCAGTTTTTGCTATAGCCATGCCCCTATGTTTCTGTTGTGCCAACAACCATGATAATAATTCTGGAAATTGGAAACCAATGTCCATGTTTTATATTAACCATGTTCGTTTGGATAGGGGACACAATTTTGCTTTGCAGCTGACTCTGGTCTACAATCCACCCCCCAAGACAGTGACACAAAACCCTCCTACAGGGGGTTTGCAATCCTACTGGTGTTTGAGGACAAAGCAGCAACCTTACAGAAACTCTCTCTCTCTCCTCTGGGACTGCTCTCTGGCCAGTTCACATCAGAGAGGCTCCAGTATAGGAGACCGCATGCTAAAAAGCAGAAGCTGCAAACTGACCAAAGGCTATGTGGATCTGACGGCTGACATCAGAACCAAATTGCTGCAAAACAGACTGTTTGCAATATCTCTCTCTGAGTTTTCAGAACTTTCAGATGCTGACTGGAGGTGGGAGTCTTTAGAACAAAGAAAGCCAATCCCTTCATGTGTGGCCATGGAACAAAGAAACCCCTGATGTGTCGCCTGCTGCTAAATGCTGGAGAAAAACCGAAGCCTTCCAACTGGAGATACAGATGTAGAGGTCTGGCACAGAAGTCAGGAATAGTTTCTAGCTAAATAATTACTTTCTTTGATGATTTTTGATCATTTCATGTGTTTACTGTTGGTTAATAGATCTTACAAAATGGGCTGAATGGTATGCCATGCTAACATGTTTGAGCTGTTGTTCATAAAGGTAAAACAAGCTTTAGTCCCCTACAGTAAGGGTTTAAACACTAATATAACGTTAATGTTCATGTCTTTTCCCATATGTTTATAACATTATGATTACGTAATTATAAATATATTACAAATTCTTCAAGATAAACCTTGGTTCTCAAATATAAAATCCATGCTTAACTTTGATATCAGTGCATAATTTTAATTATTATAGTTTTACTAGTTTAGTTAAGGTTTTTAGCTGAAATATGTTTGACTTGGAGCTGAATGATTTTTTTAAAATAAACTCCTATAAATTTAATAAAAGTTGTGGTAAATTTATTCTATTTATGTACAGATTTGTCAGTTTCAACATTATTTGAGCCCGACTGACACCTTCATTAGTCATTCTAACCAGTAGTGGATAATCCAGGTGCAGAAAGTAAAACCCTGGTCCTGTTTTCCTTCATCCTGCTCACTTGTTCACACAGGTGATCAGTCTGTCTTGTGGAGCTGGAAATGCAAATGTTAGAACTGATCTATGTACATACTTTTTATTTTCTGGACCTGGATTGTCCACCTGTGGTTCTAACACAAAGCCAGTAGGGCATGTGTTCACAAACAACATATGACAGTCCAAATATTGTCTTATTAAATAACATATTTACCAGCCCTACTGGGGTGGGTAATAAATATAGCATAGTTTCACAACATTGCATTGCAGAACAAGGTACATATTATTATTTTGGCCCAACTGTCTGCATGATCTGTCACATCCCTGCTGCTCTCAAGCTCATCTGATGCACCTGTGAACCACCCACAGTGGGAGTGAAATGAAGTTGATTCCCTTCCACTGTATATCTGCTTTTATGTAGCCTACTGGCATAAGACACCTCACTGGATTTCCCGTCTGACCCAAGGTTTCGCAATAACCCTTTTAAAACCAAATACCATGTCTAAATTGAATATTGGGTTCGCTGTCTGCTCCTGCATTACAGTATATTTTAGTTGTCTGTTTTTGTAGTAGTTGCATTAAACAATTTCAAATACAAAGATGAATACAAAACATCAAAAAGTACACTTTCAATGATACGTCCACCAGCAACTAAAATATGATACTTAAATAACCCTTAGAGATGACCTAAAATGAGACCATTCTAAAAATCTAATAACTCTAGGACCTGAGGTGATAGCTTTGTTGGATATTTTCCTTAAACACACATTACATCTTCAGCCTTTCTTACAAACTTTGCTTTTATCTCAGTAAATTTGGTTGAAGCCTTTGAAGGCTTTTGCTGATGACAAATAAAGATATAAGTGCTTTGCCTTTTCAATAAACAACAAACAAAACCGTGTGATGTGGTTTCTGACACATTCAAGGCATGCCACTATAATTTATTAGTAACTTAAAGTAGCATTCTGTATTTGTCATAAAACAAAAGTATGCCACTGTAGTGATTTTTAAACAATGCAAAATACCATGTAATTGTGGAATGGATATAAAACTAATGTGTGACTTTTGACAAAAAAAAAAAAAGAACTGAAAAAATTGTAATGCATACTCTGAACAGTATGTATATGTAACCTTCTTTACATTTATACAAATATATGTGTATATAACTTTCTTTTTGAGGTGAAGTTTCTTGCCCAAGGACACAATGACTAAGATGGATGGAGTAGCAACTCTCGAATTGGCAACCTACCAATTACAGGAAGAACTTTTCAATCACCATCTCCCTAAAAATGGTTCGTACTAAAGCATATAAACACCAAGCATATTCTAGACCTAAACCATTGGTAAATAATTGCAGTGGACATAACTGTAATGAATTTAGATTTTATAAAGCATTGATTCAGTTGGTCTTAATAAAAATGCACACTGCACATTTTTTTTTCCTATTAGTAAACAAATAAAAAGCCATATATATTTTTTTTTTCCATTTTGCAAGTATGTAAAGTTTAACATGCCAAGCAAGCCAACCAGCCAGTCAGGGTTTCCAAGCTGCCACTTGTAGCAGCTGGAAGTGGTTATAGGTATTTTTTGAGGTAGTAATACTTGTCTTTTTCTACTTGTCAGGTTGATTGTTTTTTTTTTTTTTTTCATTTACAGAGCTGGGTCTTTCTCCTCTCTCTTCTTATGCTCCCTGCCAATAAGAGGTGCCTGTGTCTGCTGGTGCTGATGGTTCTCTAGGTGCAGGTTGGGTACTTTGGTGGGTGTTTTCTCATTCCTGGTGGCTGCTGGGCCAGGACTGATCCTCCTAGGTTCCCACTAGGGGGTTGTGCACCCCTGGGCCTTGCACCCCTGGGCTCTCATCCAGGGTGTAACCGGCTGCCCCTGCCCCGTGGGATCTCTGCACTTTGGCTGCTGACGTCGGGCCCCTCAGAGACTGGGCCCATTTGGAGTTTGGCCCCTCGGGGGTCTGCCCTCCTTGTGTCCCAGTAATCTGTGCTGCCTTTGGATATCTGGAGCTTGTGATTCTTTTTTCTTGATCATGGGCCCTGTAGGGTCTGGGGCCACCCACATCTACTAGTAAGCATATTTTCCTTCTGAAGAAGCTTTGTAATTCCTTTATACCATGACCATGTATACATATCACGGCATGGAGCATCTCAGCATTCAAGAAGGAAAGTGTAGGTACAAGATCTGCTGGGGTGGTCAGTGTCACTACCAGATCTGTACAGAAGCACGATCCATACCATCAGCTCATTTGCTTATGTGCAAGCAGATATTCATCCAGGTTATCGCAAATAACGTAATTATGGTAGTAAAAATACTTATATTTATCCTTAAATCCATAAAGAATGCTATACTACATCTTAAAAAAATTTATGAATTTTTTGAGACAATTTGATGCTTTTTACTTTTTTTTTCATTAAACTGCTTGTCTGACATCACCATGGGACAGAGTAGCATTGCAAAATATGATTAAACCATGTTTATCTGCATTTTAATTGTTTCTTTCTTTAGATTACGCAATATATACCATAAGGTTAACACAAAAGAAAAACATAAAACTCAAAAAGACTAGATCTACTGTGTGTTTAAAAACAGTTGGCTTCTGGAAGTACAGTAGCGCAGGATCCCATTTCCAGTTCAGACAAGTGATAAAACAGGATTTTAAAGGAAGAAATATATTATTAACCTTTAACAAAATAAAGTTTAGTATGATTACTGTTTTTAGGGAGGGAAAAACTTTATTTAGGTCTTTTTTACAAAGACATATCGAGGGCGACCCGAATTTATGTGGTTGCGCTTGTGCAAACACACTGATGACATGGATCAGCTGTGCCAGTCAGATCTGCAAGAAATTAGTTCTCTTTTGGTTCCATTTTCTTCTCTTTTTCAATTTTCCTTCTGTTCTGTGTTTGTATTTCCAAATTACACAACAGAACTTGAATTAACACCATGCTTGAGAGAAATTCTGCCAACTGTGAACAGTATGGGTTATAGTGATATATGTAAGTCACTTTATATTCTATTAAATTTGTTTTTAATAGATTTTTATGAGCTTTTAGCAGAGTTGGGCAGTACTTAGCTACATTCACAGAGTTAAATTTACTTTATTCACTTTTTGAAAAAGAATGTACTTTTTAGGAGTAGTTTATGGCTTTGTGCTTTTTCTTTTGTTGAATAAAGTATGATGGACTATCAGTGCTCTTACTGGAATAAAAATTTCTCGCTACTCTACCGATCAATGAGTAACTTCATTCAGCGAGGAACAAACTTGTTTTAAGCAATAATTCCCTGAGAGACACATCCATAGCTATGTTTAATTTAGACCTTTTTTTTCTGTAGGCCTATTTAAGCTTCTTTGTTTTCAAGTTTTCAATCTACTGTTTCTGCTGTTCCACTTGTGTTTTTATTATTTAAATGTCATGAAGTTTCAAGGATGAAAATCAAATAAACTGTTAAACCAATAAAAGAATCACTTGAAAAGTGAAAGACTTTCAAAATGATAACAGTGTTTTTATCAGCTGACTCGTGAACAAGCTTTGTCATATCTGATTGTTGAGTGACCTTTCCTGAACAGGAACAACATGGGCAAAAGCATATTTCACTTAATTTATTCCTGCTTAAAAGGTCACATCTGTCACCTAAAAAAATCATTTACTCTGGCAGTGTAATTTATGCCCCGCCGGTTTAACCTCAACAGAAAAGCATCCCTTGTTTAGTGGAAACCTGCTGTTCAGGGGATCTCTGTAAATGATGCAATTTTAAAAGCAATCAGGCCAGTGAATTAGGGAGATTTGAACAACTGTTGTGGAGGCAGCAGCTAATTAACACTAAATCTAAGTCTGATCCATTAACTCAGGATAATCTGTAAATTACCCGTCCAAGGTGAATTATACCAGAACTGGTTTCAACACCGTCAGCCTCAGATAATGTGTTCATGTAGAGCCAATAGGGACAATTTAAAAAAATCTTGCAATTCAAGCCCCCGCAGAATGAAGCTAACTCAGTCATAGAGAATCCTTGTGTAATTACAGTCAAGCATGTAAGACTTTAAATATTAGAGTTCAGACTATTTGTGTCAGTCTCTTTCACACACCATCAATATCTAAATAAAACATTGGGCGGTTTTATATACTTCATTCAGGTTGGTTATGAGTAAACAACGAAGCACAATCACAGAGCACCATCTTCCCTGCATGCTGCTTCACTTCTGTATAAATGGCACCCATATCTTTAACTTGTAATATAAAACATTTGGTATCAGTCTCAATTTCGAAATCTTATCAAGACACATTAGTCTCTGCTCATCCTTTATCTCAGCTGGGATTACAGTGATTTCCTACAATGCTTCCATGAGCTGCAGACAACACAGATACAAGATAACCCATCAGTTAGTATATAACAGAGTATCAGCCTGGTATTGTAATCATAGTCTGAGCTGATAGTGTTATTTTAAAGATGCAGTTACTTGATTGAGTTGATGAAGTCTTTCACAAAGAAAATAACAAGGACAGAGTGAGCTGTCTGTCACCCTTATCCGCCATCAACAAAAAAAGCACTTAGTGCCTGTTACTGAATGCCATCGGAGCAAAAGTGAACCTTCCCCAGCAGAGAGGTGGTTCTGAGTCTTGTCCTCCCCTGTGATTTCCCTCAGTGGGGGAGGATGGGGGGAAGGGTAGGGGCGCTAAATCGACAGAACTGGTAATAAATATCCCTGCTGGGAAAAGGTCTGTGGTGTACTTTTTTTTTTTTTTTAACAGGTTTAAAAAATAAAAAAAAAAGAAGGGAAAGTTAGAGAAGGCAATATATCAGCTTTAGAATGTGGGTCAGAAATATTGTGCTTTCTCACTGAGAAATTATAAGTCTAGATCGTATTATTTACAGCACTCTATATGTTGTTCCAAAAATTGGTTTCAGGATTATCGTTCAAGATGAGTGGCATGCTGGGATATACCGTATATGATTCTCAGTTCAAGAAATTATTTCTCTAAGAGATGCCATAAAATATTTAAATAAAGTCTGCTTCATTATGTTATTCAAAAGTGTGAGCATTAACTTTACTGTTTCTGTTTGATGTTTTAAAATTGTTGTCACAGGCCTTAGAACTGGCCACTTTAGGTGGATATCTCTGGATAAAATCCTCTGCAAACACTCATTTTTAAGGAAGTCATCCAATTAGTAAATATTATTCCATTTAAATGTGACTATTCTTTAAAATACAATGAGGTTTGGAATTATTAGAACAAACTAAACATTATAAACAAATTGAAGTTTGTTTATAAAAGAATTCTACACAGACTAAATTTGATTGTTATGGACTATTATTCAACCTGAGCTACAATGGAATGCTTTAGATCAAAGCATAAAGATGTGATAGAATGACCCATGGTCCAGACTAATGTCTAACTACAAAATCTGTAGGCTACAAAATTGAACTTAGCTTGAAGCATCTAACATAAGACAAAAAATGTGAAAATTAAGTTTCTAGAAATGCAACATTGGTAGAGGCTCAACCAACACAGCTTTTATTTAAACCTGATAAGATATAACCTTTCTTCCACCTCATAATCATGCAATAGCGGCTCACCATCACCTAAAAAAGATCCAAAATAAATAACACTGACTGGTGTTTTAATCAGAGAAAATGTGTTAAAGTTTTCTGATTAAAAATGGTCTGATTCAAAAAGAAGAAAATATTACAAGCTACATTGCTACTCCCAACTGTTAAAATGCATTTGTGTCTGCCAGGATAGTTATTCACCTAGTGTTTTTGCTGAGTGTACTCTTCTTATACAGTTTTTATATTTTAATGAGTGGTTCTCTTCTACTGTGCATTCAAATTGGTCTGAGCACTTCTTCATTTGGTCAGCTGTGTCCTCTGAGGGAGCCATGTTTCCATTATAATATAGGAGAATAATTCATAGCTTCTTCTTTTATTCTTTTTTTTGTGTGTGTTCCTATGTACATCGCCGTGAAGGCAGAAAACTGACAAAGGCAATTAGACACCATTAGAGAGTGCTACATGTTATATATACAATATTATCTTCATAATTATTAATACAAGTAATCAACCATAATTAGAGTCCTGGAAGTAACGTTGGAAAATGTTCCACTGTGTTGAACTACATTTTAGGACCACAAATGCTGAATGTGTATCTTTTCTTAATTAAAAACTACCTCCCTAATTGCTTCTGTGATTAGAAAGTGCTGCAGATTGAAAAGGATGTGAAATAAAATCTGTGGAACACTTTCATGTAAATGAACAACATTAATCAGTAGGTTTGGTTGAAGTCACATCCGTAACACAAAGAAAAAAATAATACAGAAATACAAAGAAAAACCCAAAATATTATGGATATTTAGTTTGAACTGAAAGCAAATCTTTTCAAAACAGCAGTTAACTGAATGTATTGATTCTAAAGGTCTATCAGTACTTCTGCTGTGGATAATTAATGTCTTCTTCTGTGCTTTCTATTTCACATTTACAGTGTAGGTGTTGGTTGGTTGCTCATAAGTCTGTTTCCAGGTTTGTTTTAGTTAAGTCCTTTCTTTTCTACCTTTACCCTTAGTCCTAGTTTGCTAATTAAGCACATCTCCTAGATCAGACTGGTTATCCTCATTAAGTGTTTGCACCTTTCTGTTTTACATTCTTACTGTTTCTCAGTTACATAAATGCCTGTGGTAAGTTTTTCTTTGCTTTGCTTGAATTTCATTTTTCCCCCTGTTCTTTAACTTCTGAAAAAGGCAGTGAGTTTAGTTGCAAAACGTAATGTTTTTTCTCAACTGTTCACATCATTAAGAATAATTTCATTTAATCTTTTCATTGCAGCTGGATTTAAAGATTTGAACAATTTATTAATTAGCAGTAAGAAATAAATGTCACAGTAAGAAATACTGAAAAAACTCAGTTTGGGTCACTGGTTTAACACAGCAGAGTTGATTTGTGGGCTTTAAACAGAATAGTAGGTTAGGTTTTCAACACAAGTTATTACTTCAAGAGATTAACATGGAACATTAAGGAATTTAAAGAGTTGAACACAAAATTAAAAACTAAATCTTTTCATACATATATTTTCTCTGCTGGTTTTATGTGCTTGGTTGTAGCTGATGTGTTATTTTTAGCAAATAGGGGGTGGAGGACAAGGCGCACCATGAATAGATCACCAGTCTACCATAAAGGAACACAGGGTGACAGGAAAAATAACCATGCATGCATCCAGTCACACCTGTATATATCCCATGTTTATATGGGAGTGTCCATGTATATATTGAGAACATGCAGACTCAACACACAATGGCCAGTCATGATTCAAAACATGGAGTTTTCTGCAAGGCAAACATGCAAACAATGTGTCAGCATTTATTATGGTTTAAATGTTGCTAACCTATAAGATATGAAGCAGTTCTAAGATAAGGCTGAATATTAATAGCAACAGCACATGCTATCCACTGAGGAGAACCATCCTAGAGCTGGATCCAACTTTATAAAAAAAAATAACAACAAAAAAAGCGACTCTCAATTTAGGTTCTTTTTAACCATAGATTAATCTGGAGTTAAATTAATACAACATATGCTCTCAAACCCTCTTCAATGGCTAGCTTCTAACCAATAACACACATTTAATTGCTTATGTCTAATAGGAAGGCTATCAAAAAGTATATGAAAAAGAGGCAATGGATTACTAAAAACAATTATATTTGGGGAGTTTTGGCCTTGTGGTTAGAGCAATGCGCTTGTGCTCTGAGAAGGTTGCAAGTACCCGGTTCGGTCCCCACAGCCTGCACTCTGGGACCCTGAGCAAGACCCTTAACCCCACCCTGCTCCCCAAGGGGATGGGTAACATGCAGAGAGTGAATTTTTCCATTGTGAGATCAATCAGTTCTATTTTTGTTTGGGTAGAAATATGTTGGCATCTTAAATCAATATTATTCTACAACTACAAACTACCAGATAAAATAAAACTTTACAATAACCATCATTTATAGTTTTATTTTCTTTTAAACTTGCCCTGTCATGCTGGACTTACCCTACTGTAACATCAGTGGGCTTAATACCTTAATAAATTCTCTATTTACCTTTTATAAATGGTTTAGATGCAGTTTGTAAATTAATCAATCATTATTAAATGGCCTCTTTATCATCTATAAATGATAGTTATTGCAAAGCATATCCTTAACCCTGACTATAAACCAGTAAAAGTTTCTCTATCACTTTTGACAGATTTTTGGTAAAGAGGTAAATGTCTAACTTTACCCATTATCCGTTCCAAGTCCTCTGTTTATCTAAGATAAAGGTAAAAGGTCAGGGAGGGAAATCCAATCATCCCTCTCCCTTAGCACACTCCTTGAAGCTAAATCTAGGAGATCCCAGCATCCCCAGGTCAGAAAGTATACATAGCTTCTCTTCAGCAAGTTCTGCCCCAGGGCCCCTTCCCAGTGGGAATTGCCCAGAAATCCTTTCAACAGGACACACCTAGGGGGTATTAAAGTAGTTAGCTCAGACTAGCAGTATCTTACACAAATGTCTGTACAGGTATACGGCTTATCTTAAGTGGCCAAAAAGTTCTATGCATTAAAGACATTAAATTAATTAACAATATCATAGAGTATACTTGTATTATTAGCTATTTCCTCCAGTGGAAAAAAGTATAATAAACTCTTAATATTTCCTTTCAATAGCTCCAAGTGGTGGTCTTTAAAGGACTACAATGGCTATTTCAACTGTGTCACAATATTTGCAGACATGATTTACTATTTCTTTAAAGTGTTTTCTATATAGAGGCAACACACCGTCGCAAATACTAGTCAAGTGGCAGAGTTAAAAAGCAAAAAAGTGAAAAGCAATCCTATAACCAGGAAGTCTTTCTTAAATTCAGAATATCTAAGTAGGGAGAGACATCCCCCTCACTCATCTGCCACTGGGCTGCCCTTGAATCATGAAACAGGCCCCAGCTGCTTCACTGGAGCTGCACACTAGCTGTATATAGGGAGGAATGACTGGGAGATGTTGGTAGCTCCCTAGTGTGAATCTATACATATGTGAAACAGCCTGTATCTGGGAAAGAGCAGATAGGCTCAGTATACCTCTTCAGAGGAAATCAATGTTTGGAGAAAAAAAACATGCAGAGAAAGCTTCATCCAAAAGAACATATGTTAATGCTTGCTTGGCTCTTGGGGGAGATAAAAGCTTGATCCAGACCTTGTTTATTGGAAACTGTGTGCGACATAAATCATGTACTAAGAAAATGGAAACAATAACTCACCTTTCGCTTTGCTTTTTGTTCCAGCCACTGATAGCATGAGGGGATAACACAAGGAAACAATAAGTTAGATAGGTAGGATCAAGACTTTCGCTAAGTAGTATTGTCTGTTTTGCTATTCTTCTCTTCATGGTATGATTGAAGAGTAGAAATGGAAGCAGAATAGAAGGTTTCTTCAATACTATATGAAGCAATGAAAGGACAGTTTATGAAAAGACAGACAATACATAACTTATATTGAAACAACTCATAAACTGCCAAGTGCACCTCTTTTTATTGTGTGTGAGAGGAAAAGGTAGAGGAACAAAACGTTAGAATTTAAAAAGATAAATAGATTTAATTTAAAATCACATGGTAAAGGCAATTTGTTGCAGAATCTTTAGATTATAGGTATAAAAACTAACCACACCACACTACAGCAAATTCATCAAAGGGCTTAAATAAAAATATCCATTTTATGACAGCTTATACAATACATGGGGTGCTTTATTATTGACCTTACTGGATGGGGTACACGAGAAGAAGTAAGCCTTTTCTACAGTCTAAACTGCAAAATTAGATTTTGCTGGAGAACATGAAAAAGGCCTAATGAATATTAGGAGCACGTCCTTTGCTATAATGAGAACAAGATAAATATGCTCAGCTCAGATTATTTGGCATGAACTTGACCTGGAATTCTTGGTCCAGGAAGTTAGAAACTGTTACCATAATTTAATAATACAGGGGTTGTAAAGTGCAAAATCTTTTGGGACATGAAATTTAAAGACACCACCAAAAGCTCCTGTGAATGCACTGAAATATGAGCCGACAACATGACTTCCATTATCCTGAAGCTTGAAAGAAGAAAAATCCGGCATGATAACAATTCAAAGCATAACGCTAAAATCAGACAGGAGTTCCTAAAAAAGAAAGGAAAGCTTTGACACCTTTTGGGTATCATAAAGTGGAAGTCAGAGCAAAACTCGCCCTGCAGTAAAGAGAAGCTGAAAAGGTCCCTGAAAAATGGTGGAACCTGCCTGCAGAATTTAGCATAAAACTAGTAACCTCTGTGGTCATATGGATGAAAAAGAGTCAACTTTAGATTTGACTGGCTATTTTTTTTCAAGGAACTGTATTTTTTTTTTTTTTTGACGCAAGGACAAATTACTTTTATTTAGTTATCATTATAAAACATAATGGTTTCTAAATTATAATTAAGGAATTCAGATTTTAAATGCTTGTTGATATACTGGTATACATACAGGTGCTGGTCATAAAATTAGAATATCATGAAAAAGTGGATTGATTTCAGTAATTCCATTTAAAAAGTGAAACTTGTATATTATATTCATACATTACATACAAACTCATATATTTCAGATGTTTATTTTGTTTAATTTTGATGATTACAAATGACAACAAATGAAAATCTCAAATTCATCATATCAGAAAATTAGAATATTGTGAAAAGGTTCAAAATTGATGGCCCCTGGTGCCACACTCTAATCAGCTAATTAACTCAAACCACCTGCAAAAGCCTTTAAATGGTCTTTCAGTCTAGTTCTATAGGCTACACAATCATGGGGAAGACTGCTGACTTGACAGTTGTCCAAAAGACGACCATCGACACCTTGCACAAGGAGGGCAAGACACAAAAGGTCATCGCTAAAGAGGCTGGCTGTTCACAGAGCTCAGTGTCCAAGCACATTAATAGAGAGGCGAAGGGAAGGAAAAGATGTGGTCGAAAAAAGTGTACAAGCAAGAGAGATAACCGCACCCTGGAGAGGATTGTGAAACAAAACCCATTCAAAAATGTGGGGGAGATTCACAAAGAGTGGACTGCAGCTGGAGTGAGTGCTTCAAGAACCACCACACACAGACGTATGAAAGACATGGGTTTCTGCTGTCGCATTCCTTGTGTCAAGCCACTCTTGAACCACAGACAGCGTCAGAAGCGTCTAAAGAGAAACAGGACTGGACTGCTGGTGAGTGGTCCAAAGTCATGTTCTCTGATGAAAGTAAATTTTGCATTTCCTTTGGAAATCAAGGTCCCAGAGTCTGGAGGAAAAGAAGAGAGGCACTTCATCCACGTTGCTTGAAGTCCAGTGTAAAGTTTCCACAGTCAGTGATGGTTTGGGGTGCCATGTCATCTGCTGGTGTTGGTCCATTGTGTTTTCTGAGGTCCAGGGTCAACGCAGCCACATACCAGGGAGTTTTAGAGCACTTCATGCTTCCTGCAGCTGACCAACTTTTTGGAGATGCAGATTTCATTTTCCAACAGGACTTGGCACCTGCACACAGTGCCAAAGCTACCAGTACCTGGTTGAAGGACCATGGTATCCCTGTTCTTAATTGGCCAGCAAACTCTCCTGACCTTAACCCCATAGAAAATCTATGGGGTATTGTGAAGAAGAAGATGCAATACACCAGACCCAACAATTCAGAAGAGCTAAAAGCCACTATTAGAGCAACCTGGGCTATCATAACACCTGAGCAGTGCCACAGACAGATCGACTCCATGCCACGCCGCATTGCTGCAGTAATACAGGCCAAAGGAGGCCCAACTAAATACTGAGTGCTGTACATGCTCATACTTTTCATGTTCATACTTTTCAGTTGGCCAACATTTCTATAAATCCTTTGTTTTTATTGGTCTTCAGTAATATTCTAATTTTCTGATATGATGAATTTGAGATTTTCATTTGTTGTCATTTGTAATCATCAAAATTAAACAAAATAAACATCTGAAATATATGAGTTTGTATGTAATGTATGAATATAATATACAAGTTTCACTTTTTAAATGGAATTACTGAAATCAATCTACTTTTTCATGATATTCTAATTTTATGACCAGCACCTGTACCAGTGGTCAATTTTATATTTCTGGATATTTCTGGAATTGATGACGCTAGAGGCGGTGTCTAATTTGTAACCTAAACTAATAGGTGTTTTTATGTAGCTCAGCTTAGATTTTTAAATTATTTGTTTAAACATGGAGACTAATTAGTAATTATAGATTTAATACAGATTCTTTGTAACAAAGTTAAAGACTTGGAAAACATTTGTTTTTCTGAGAATCAGAAGTATTTTGCAATTATTACTGATGCTTTAAAAGACGTCTATTTAAAGAAAGAAGTAAAATTGGGAGCAAATAAAAGATCTTCGTTTGTTTTAAGTGATATGTTAAAGTCCATACAATTCATCCTTCCGGATTAGATCTTTTCAGGGTAATATTTATTTTCTAATCATGTTTCTTAGTTCATTTTGGGGAGTGTTGTAAGGGAATAAGGAATTTAATCTGCATCTGAGTCCCTTCCATATAAAACTTCCAATGAAATGAACCTCCTTTTGATTGTGAAAGAGAGCCGGGCTAAGGATACAAACTCAAAAAGGACTAAATTATGCAATATCATTGAAAAGGCACAGTTTTGCCTTTTTAATGCATTCTTGATGCAAAATAATTTATATTTTATTTGACCAAGGTGGGAAGCTGAACAAATGAAATCAGGGAGAAATTGTCCTCGATAAGAAACACTTATGCACACACATTTTACTTTCTCATATCTGGAGGAAAGTTACCAAATTAGGATCAGTGCAATCGCTGGAAACAGGAAAAAGAAAGAAAGTTTTTAGATCATGCCGATCTGCATGTGTTTATACCCTCTCTCGACAAGTGCTTTCTTAAAAAAGCAGCGGATAATTCACATCCTACGACATAGGATATTTTTTACTGAGTTAAATATGATGGAGAGGAACATTTAGACTTAAACGGATATACGATTTTAAAGTGTTTCTTTTGATTAACCTAAAAAATGTTCTCGGGGTTACAGAAGGTGCTGGATGACGCATTAAATTTAGCACTTAAAACTAAGAGCTCTTATATACCAAGCCAACAGAAAAAGCAGGCAGCACCCCCTGTTGTGTTTCCCTTACATTGGATGCATCAGGGAAAAAGCAGCAAGAAAAAAAAGAAAGAAAAAAAAATGATTGCACTACAAAGACAGCTTTTAACACTCAGATCCAATGTGCAATCTACACCTGGGCAAAGAGACTTTAGTGTGCACTAAATAAATCATGAAGAGCTTACTAGTTAATAGATCAAATAGTAAAGCATGAGTTCGATTACTGATAGTTTAACCTTTTATGGTCCCACACAGTTGTAACTAATTTCTATGTGTGTGTTTTTTTCCTTACTCATAAACATGTGTGCCATGCAGGAAACCCATAGTCAAATCCTATGTTTGTCAGAAAGGGCATCCAGTGTAATGAATTTCTAAGGAAACCCTAAAATATGAGAGCAGACTAAATGAGCACTTTTGACAGGAATTTAGTTTTATTAGTCATATTGTTATCCCCTAATAAAAAGGTATGAATGTAATGTAAGCCACGTCCCTACAGTTAATTAGGTGACAAACTATAAACAGTTCTTGTTATGAGTGATCCTGGATAATATCGCTACTATTCACCTGTGGCTTTGACTACTATAGTATAGTAGATAATGAAATGTTCAAAATATTAATTCTGAGCAAAAGCTTTCTATAAGAAAAAAGGAAAAATGAATAACCTGTAAAATAATGCTCACTCCTAACCTGATAGTTAGGAGCTCGTGTAGATTTTAAATTTACCATTACTTTCAAAAGATTGCTACTGATTAAAATATGAATGCATGATGAGTTGATAAGGTGAAGGATAATATAAAAAGAAGATTATTAGATAATAGCATTCTAGTCTTCTTTTGTAAGAAAAAAAGTTAATATCTAACTTTTTCAACTGTTCCTGTGAGCCTTTGTCTTCAGTAAGGATAGAATTTTAGAGAAAAAACCTAAATAGGAGTCATTGGAATTTTAGAGAGTTTAGTATATTATTTATATTATTATTTAGCGTTTTGTTTTTTCTCCAGATTTTTTTTTTTGTTATCTTTTGTTACCTGCGTAGTAGCCAGGTTATTGGGGCTGTCGTCTTGGAGAGAAAAGTTAGCATGTTACACCTCTTTGGGTGTGGGTTCTCTCTCCGTATCCCAGTTTTCTTCCACTGTCAAAACATTTTACTGTTAAGTTAACTGGTATCTCTAAAATGCCCTTGGGTTTAACTGTGTGTGTGCATGGTTTTTGTCCTGTGTGTTGCCCTGTAATAAACTGATGACCTGTCCAGAGTGGCCCTGGGCTCTCACCCAGTGGTTACTGTAGAGTGTCTCTGCAACTCCATACAAAAACAGTGGAAGGAACAAGTAGATTGATTTTCTCTATAGTAAAGTAAAGAAACCAAAAAAACAGTAATATACTATCTAATACCATTACGATAAAGCCTGTCAATGCCAAAACAGCAGAGGGTATAACACTGCATATTTGTACATGCATATTTTCTATCAATTTTCAAGCTTTAACAGCCACATATCCTAGAAGGCCCCAATATTAAGATTTATTTCAGATCTGACCTATTATTCCTATTATTATTAATTCGGATTTCCATCACTTTTTTTCTTTTTTTTTTTCCAAGGTGGACATAGTGGTGATGTGGTTATACTTTGAATTAAAGAGTTAGTTTTAGATAAGTCATTTCTACATGCACAGAATTGTGACACCTGTTAGGGCATTACTTACATATTAAAAATTATTTATTTATCTTGTAGGAGGATTTAATTACTAACTAAAACACAGCTATTTTCTGAAGGAATTGCTAATACCTGTGGACAGTGGGTCATTTGTTTCACTGGGAAAATACTAAACCTCAATAAGTCAGAGTAACTTTTAGTAAAAAAAAAAAATAGCCTTTAGCTAGTCAAAAATACAACAGCATACAAACATGGCTTTTTTTCTCTGATCTAAATCCTTTGTTTTTGCTAATGAGACAGAATAATAGATTATGCCACACAGTTTTCTAAAGACTACCATTTTGAAATCAACATCTTAATCATACGTCACTGTAACTTCCACAAATTTCGAATTTAGGGTTATGGCAAGGAGACCTTCCAATTTGGAAGTTATCACTAAATATAAATACTTGAAACATGGCACAATTGGCAAACCTGAGAAAAGTACTGCTTAGCATTTTAAAAGAACAGTTTAATATCTGTAATCCAAATTAAATTCTCCTTAAGTTCAAACACTTAGAAGGTTATAAACAATTCTCAACTTTTCATTTTTAAAAAGATAAAAAGATTTTAAAAAATCCACTTTTTATAATTAATGCACAATTGAATTGGTTTTATGATGTTTCGCAAGATTCCTGATAAGTTGCTGAGGCAAGCTAGTAAATCTATATACTTTGATAAAAATGTGTGTTTATAAAGTCAACATAGACAAACAATATTTTATATATTAAGTAGCAAAATTGTTATTTAATTTTTTTTTCAATAAGATATTACGGCATTGCTTTTATAAGTATCTCTGATGACATTAAAAGAATATTAAAAGAAAAAAAAATAAAAGTTCTATTATTTTAACATAATCCTAACCAGCTAAGATACAAGTGATTATTTGAAAATCACTCTGCAATAGCCTTGTTGTTATTCAAGGCAACAGATTACTAAAACTGCCAATAATACATGTTTTATTGTTTTTTATCATCAAATTTATTTTTAGCATAATCAAATTTAAGAAATGATGTAAGCCTCAATAATAAGTAGTTACCCATAACGTCCTTTGGGCAAATAAATCCCCCTCATCCCCCCGCATTTATTCAGCTTAAAAGTTAAATGAATAATGGGTCAAACCCAAAACTGCTGATTTTAATCAACCTAAACCTGAATAGAACCTTTTCTAAAACAATAATACTTTGAAAAATGATCCAGTTTGTTCCCTTTTTCCCAACAAGCCGTGTTTAGAGTCACATTACACTCAGTTTAACAGGGCACAGTTTTCACATTCATTTCAAAATAGTTCCTATAATATTTCAAAAGTAATGAGCTTCATTTGTATTCAACAGGCTCATGCTGTGCTTTTGTGTTTATCTGCTGTGTATATTTGATAAATGCAGGGAATATGTCTACAGAAAATAGATAACATGCCTGTTGTGAGGCAGTATAGAAAAATCACTATGGGCCCATGTTTGTATGCAATGTTTTATTAAACGCTGCTTAAATAAAATCAATCATCATGTTCTCCGTGTTTAAGATGAAGACCAAATGCCCAGTAAAAACTGTAATAATTCTGCTCATTATTTTACTCATACCTGGGGGTTAAACTGAAGCCTTGTGGAGAAAAAGTACTATTTTTGACTTTAAAATAGGTCATTGGTAACCTGAAGTGTGGAAAAAGGACAACATGCTTATCTGTAAAATAGGTCATCTCTTTTCAATTTGTGAACAAACTCTTATCAGAGGAGAAAAGTGGAAACTTCAAAGTTGATACATGCCATAGCTCTATCTAATGTAGAATTCATTGTTTTTGACACTCATTTATTCTTCCTCCAAGTGTTCAGCTTTATTGCTGTTTCAGGTGGAAGTTATTAATCTCCAACTCTCCTAAAATTCAATAATGTTGACAAAGTCAGACACTGTGATAAGATTCTCATTGCTGTGAACAGGAAATATTTGCAAGTACACAGAAAGCATATCAATATTTAGTTTTCCTATGACTTGAAAATACTTTGAAATTCCTGAGAGAACTTGTACGGAAAACTGATAAAATAACCCAAACAATATCTCTGTATGAATGTGGGTATCTTATAAACTATAAATAACATCTTTTGGTTTAGTGAATCCCACATGTATGATGGATTCTACAGATTTACTCACAACTCTACTACATCTAAATAGTTATTTGATAAGTTATTCACTTTCTCTTTATCTAAAGTAGATTAAAAAATGAACCCACTTCAACAGGTGAAATTGGTAAACAATTTTTTTGAGAATATGATATTGAAATATTACTTAAAAATGATAAAAATGTGAAACCTTTAATTTAGGAATATGACGATATGGACATACCACGACTACACAATCAAGGAGAAGACTGCTGACAGCTGTCCAGCAGACAGTTAATGACACTCTCCACAATAAGAGTAAGCCATAAAGGATCACTGCTACTGACAGGATCTATTTACATACTGCTACGCCATAGAATGCTGACTGAAGTGATTATAGAAAAATGATGTGGAAGCTAGAGTATGCCCTATGACTGTAACATTAATTTGATTAATCTGTACTATCAAAAGATGTGGAAGTTGTGCTTTTATTGATGATGTACAAGAATCTAAAGAAAGGTAAGAGGGGAACAGAAAGTGTCATGATCTTGGCACTGATGCCTGGTCTGAGCACTCATTTCACACACCTGCCTAACTCCGCCCAGTTCTCTTTACCTGCTTATATGATCCACCTGCATTAGTCTCTATTTAAATAGCATTCAGACCTGTCATCGGAGCCAGATTATTTCAAGCCATTGGTGAGACTTATTCTAGTTTCCTGTGTTCCGATTACCTGATCCTAAACCGATCTGCCTCTCGACCTCTGCCCTGCCTGTTCCCATCTGATCCGTTTGCCCGACCTGTCTTCTGACTCCTGCCGGATCTCTGCCTGTATGCGTACTATACCTAGAACTGTGACCCGACTCCGTCCTGGATTCTCCCTCGGCACCTCATCAGATCTCTGATCTCCTGGCTCTGACAACCGAGCAAATCACTGACATTGTCTCCTGCCACCGATACATCAGCATCTGGGACTTTCTGTGAGGTGACCGCCGTGCCATGTTGGCGGCCGGCCGGCTGGAACGAACATCACCCTCTGTATTTGGACTAAACTATAAAACCTGTCTTAGATGCCGATGCCGCTCACTCCGATTCAGTTTTTGATAAATGTTTGTAGAAATCTAACTGTTTGTCTGCTTTGAATACTGGTTCCTTCTGACACTGGCAGAAAGAGATCTGGAGTGAAGTTTCCACAATGACCTGGCAACCAAATATGATTTTGCTGTTGCTATATTACAGGATGAGAGATAAGAGAGACATTGTGGTAACATCTTTTTAAGTTCTGTACTGCATCCATCATATACATGTCCATTCAGGGCAGTTTCAACCCGAATGACATAATCAAAAAAAGTGCTCAGGTAAACACTGATCAAATTTTGGACTGGCATAAACACCTCTCTTGTTAAAATTGAGTTAAATCCAAACATGACATTCAGCATTTTCATAATGTATTTCTATTCTGATGCTCTCTTTATTCCAGATGCCTATGTTCATGTAACATACACAGCTTTAGCAAACCACAATAATGGGATGTGTATTTTTGTATGAAAATATAAAAAAAATTAATAAATTATTTCCATCAATAATTTTTTATAATATTATAACATTAGATATAACTGAATATATTTTACCTTTAGTTCTCTTCTACAGGATTTTATAAGTATTTGTTTCATTGTGATGGATAATAAATGCAATTAAAATCATAAATTTATTATCTGATCATTTGTATTGATATTATTCAATTTATTAGCTATGCGAAGTGTTTAAACTTTAACTCCTGCCATTAATTTATTGTTTAATGCTATCAATCTATGACTTGTGAACCAACTAAGAAAAGTAAAAGGAAAAGTTGAGTTTAGATGTCCAGCATCCTCTGTTGGGTACAATGGTTTATGCAAAGAGAAAACATACTGAGAGACAACAAACCACAAAATGATCACAAGCTGGAGGCAGAAATTAAAACACTTCCTACACACCTTTGCTGAAACACAAACTCCATGCAAAGCTGCATCGTTTCAGTAAATCATGAAAATGAAATTCATCTCCAGCACTGTATTGATGCTTATTCTGTCTAATAAATAGACTTACTAAACAGTTAACCTTTAGCATTAGAACAAAATTACTTAAATAGCTATTCTAGAAATGTAATTTTCATAGATGCAGAATTTTTGTTTGTTTTTTGTGTAAACCACAATTTTCTAAATGAAGAGAAATCTGTGATTGAAATACACAACCGTATGTGATAAATCCTAATTATTCTACTATTATAAGAAATGAACCCTTTGATAATAGTGTATAACTTTTTAATCTATGTCACACATATACGGTACAAACTTTCAACTGCACATTTGAAATTAACTGAGCAAAGCGATGGTCTGTGTAAACAAATGGTCAGTTTGGCACCTCTAATATTCAAACTCTATCTCAGGGTTTAATTTGTCTGACAAATTGACTCACACATTTCATTAACAATGTTACCTTTAATAGCCTTGAATAAGCTCAACTGATTGTTCGGACATATTGCTCTGGACTAAGCAGTTCTCTACTAATTCAATTACAGCAAAAAAAATGCTATTTCCTAAAGAACCTAAAGTTGTTCAAGCATTCGATAAATTGTTTCCTTGCAGCAAATTCAGAGGAGATGCTACTTGACACTCTACAGATTGTAACAGTATTGCATTCTCCCTGTATATCCCAAATGTTACCAAACATGAAAGAACATTTAAGGAAATATGACTGAATCCAAAGGAAATGACAAACTTTAAATTTAATGGTTTAAAACTATCATTGTTTTCCAGCCATCTCTATCCATCTTCTTTCACTTATCCGGGGTCAGGGTCGCGGGGGTAACAGCTTCAGTAGGGACGCCCAGATGTCCCTCTCCCCAGCCACTTGGGCCTGCTCCTCTGGGGAATCCCAAAGCGTTGCCAGGCCAGCCAAGAAACATAGTCCCTCCAGGTTGTCCTGGGTCTCCCCTTGGGCCTCCTCCCGGTGGGCCGTGCCTGGAATCCCTACCCAGGGAAACGAGTCCTAATTACTGCCGGCAATGTGGACCAAGCTCTGACACCGCTCATACAGAGACCTAACAGCCCTTATCAAAGTGCCCACTCTATACGCCCACAGGACCCCTAAGGGACACGGTCGAATGACTTCTCCAGATCCACAAAACACATGTAGACTGATTGGGCAAACCCCCATGCACCCTCCAAGATCCTGCTGACGTTGTAGAGCTGATCTGGTTTTCCACGGCAAGGACAAAAATCACACTGCTCCTCCTGAAACCAAGATTCGACTATCAAACAGACCGTCCTTTCCAGGACCCCGGAATATACCTTACCAGGGAGGCTTAAGAGTGTGATACCTCTGAGTTGGAACACGCCCTCCGGTCCCCTTTTTTTTTTTTTTATAGAGGAACCACTACCCCAGTCTGCCAATCCAGGGGAACTGCCCCTGATGTCCACACAGTCGTTGCTTTCATAAATGAATAATTAAGTCCAGCACAAAAGGTAATGTGATCTTCAATTTAATGCAAAAAGTTAAAAACAGCAAAATGGTTGGCATATCGAGATGAGAAATGAACTGAAAAGGGAGAATAGCAAAAGAGGGAAGATTGGACCTTATCCAGCTCCACCGCCAGAGGTGGAAATCATGAACACTCAATCTCTACTTACTTGTTTTTGAATAAGGGAAGAAACAGTGACAACATCCCATCATTATCTGTCAGACACATTTCTGTTGAGTGCTGTTTGTCTCTGTGGTGATGAGTTTAACCAACCAATGAGAGGTTTGTCCTCGGATAGTGAGAGCTAACCTTAGTCACTCAGCTGGCCATGACTGAGGTCACTGCTCTTCCTTTGCCAATGTCCCACAGCAAACTCTCCAAGGACAATCTGCCCATAAGTAAACATGTGATGGGAAAGCACTTCATCTTCATGTCAGCTAACATCCTTAAAGGGAAATCACAAGATATTGTAAATGGTGAACCAGGTTACTTTATGCATGATGATGACGCTGAAAAGAATAAGAACCACTTGTATATTCCCTATCTGATGTCTGACTGTTGACTTTTGGAATCATATAACATTAATGCTTCATTTGCAAATTGATATAGATACAGTTGCCTGCTTTGTAGAAAAGCATTTCAGTTTCTGGTTCATTATGTTTTATTTTAAGGTCTGTTGTACTACATTATAGAGTTGAGAGCTGTAGTAAAGTAAAAATTAATTAAATCAATACAGTCCTACCCTGACAGATTTTTTAACATTAAGATGTTTTTCTTATATCTATAATCTAGTTATCAAACCAGTTTTTGTTACAGTTGGAAGGATCCAGTCTATTTTAGATGCAAGATCTAAATATAAACTGTCTTAATTAGTATTGATAAGACTGTAACAAACCATTTTTATATTAAACCTAACCAATTTTTTGGTTATATCAAAGCAAATGACGTGTTTATAAGGCGGTTGGACATTTTTTAGGGTAGAAAGAGTTACTTTGGTGGAAAGTCTCAAAGTTATTTTATTGCTGGTAATGTCTCAAGGTAATGTTAAGTTAGACTTAAGTTAAGTTAGACGGCTGGTGCTGGTTCTGTTTCTCCTTTGCTTATCTGTTCTAATGCAGTTTTGGGGCCTTTTCCCACAGACAGAAATTCAGACCAGCCTTTGTTATGTTTGGTCAAATTGCAGCCAGACTTGAATAAATAGCAAACATGTTTGTGTTGGTCTTTTGAGTCTTCAATCCTTTTTGTGCTGTTGGACAGGCTTTATTTGAAAATGTTTGCAGCATCTCAGAGTTACGATTAAGTTTTATATTCCTCAGGGAATGCATACATAGACTGATGTTTACAGCTGGTAATGATACACAACAATGCAAACACTAATAGTGACTGATAGAGTATTAATTACATACATATTTTGAAAATGTTGACTCAAACATGTTCAGTATTTGTTATAAAATAGTTAAACAGAGTTTTAGAGCAACCATTCTCCCAGTAACATGGTGATTATACTTACTACTTTGGAGTGAATCATTTTACTAGTGTTTTATTTCCCACATTCTCCTCTGTTCATTGCACAAAGCTCTTATAACACATCTGCACATTTTTGTATATTTGTAAATTGCTGGTATGCCATCTGATTTTCTACCAGTTTGTTTTTTTTGTACTCTTATTTGTGTCATTACATTACTTCTCTGTTTATATGTCATTTGGAGTGTACAGCATTCAGCAGGATGAATTTCATTACAGAGAACTTTTTTCTTGTCCGTGTATATAACAATAAAAGTGAAACTGAAATGAAACTATTCTTTCAAAAGAATCAAACGACTCAGAAAATACTGCCTTTTTGCCCGAGGTTTCAAATGCAATTTAGACATGGATTTTGTCTTATTGCATACACTTTTTTTCTGACAGTGGTAATACTATCACTGTCAAAACAGACGTGCAGTGAAGCAGTGTCTTAACCGACTAAAACATTGTTTGATATGAACTCAAGCAGCTTTTTCTTTTGTGTTAAATGAAAACAAGGTCAGCCAAAGTGCAGTCTTTGTGCCTAAACATGTACCTGTCTGACGCAGTGTGGTGTGCAAACCATGCTGAGCATGTACTGAGGTTATGCTTCAGTCCAGCTAAGCTGTATTTGATGTAAACTCAGATGTTTCGAAGTAATTTTAGAGAGCCCATCTCCTCAGCTACACTGCACCAAATCAGGTTTCCTTCACTTGCAGAAAATTGCTTGACATTATGTTACTGCCCAGATGCCTTGCTGAAGCCCCACGCATGCTGATTAGAGCCTCCGCTTAAGGCCATTCAGAATTCCTGAGTCCTCCCAAGATTTTGTGGCACCGCCGAAGATAACGTCAAGAATGCACACCACAGCTCTACCCTAGGTAATGCCGAACATGCTGTCAGACTATATAGCTTTATGCGGAGCATGAGAAAAATGTAGAATACACAAAATGAAATTTGTACACAGCATAATTTACAGTAGGAGGATCAGAACATATATTATCAGCTAAATGTTGCAAAAAAAAAATTATATTTTGGTAAAAAAACAAAAAAACATTTACATAATTTTTTTCATTTTTATCCCTCAACACTGAAACAATTTTAAAACAACAGCCTGATACAAACACAAATGCTTGATACATAAGAAGATGATTTATTTTCATAAAGAAATTAGTTAGCAGTGCTAATGAATTTGGATATACTGTTTATGAGCAGACTTTCAGCATCTATAGATGTAAAGATTTTCAAGAGGCAGTGCAACATAAAAATGATTTGAACATAGCAACAAGAAATAATTTGTTTGGGCGGTAAGAGCTGAAGTGTGCCTTAATGACAAAACAGATGCTGAGTTCAAGTAATAAAATTCTGTGAAACAAAAAAGATTTTCAAAGCAAACGCTTGTTGATTTTTTCTTTTTTTTTTAATATAGTAAAAATGTTCAAGCAAGCTCCTTTACCTTGACAAGTGTGATGTTTTCACCGTCCTCTGCCACAGAGTAATAAAGACTAATATATGCTAATAGGTGAACAGGATAAGATGTTTGAAACTTTTAAAAGCCTGATAGTAAGATAGGACAGGCTCATACTGGTGAATGTAACTCAAAAACAATGCATGTGGAAATGCAATGTCTAAAATGTATTTTATAACCTTGCTGGTTTATCAGTTACTTATCATTCATAGCAGTTACTTTTCATGTTATAGAAAAACTGTTTCAAAGAGGGTCAATCTCTGGAGAGAGCTACAAGATACAAAAAACCATTCCACTCTGATAACATCCTGATTCAATGCATTCATAGACTTTTATGAACAGGGTCAGGGTTGTCTCTCCTTAAATGAAAGTAAAGTATTTCATTTCAAAATATTGTATACAAATGAAAGGCTGTATGTAGGTTTGCTTAGTTAATTTTCTTTTTATGCACCATTATAAAACAAGGGCTGTGCAGTTCATGTTCATACATGTTCCCACTGTATACTGTACAGGTATGTGAGGTTGCTTTTTCCCCTGCTTCCTCAGATACCTGTTAGGTTAATCTCTCTAATTTGGCATTAGTTATGAGAGTGCATGTTTGTTTCCTTTGTTTGTCCTCTATTTGTCTGTTGTCTGGTGATTCTTTGACCGCTTGTTCAGGATGTTACCCCTCTTACAATACAGTGAAGATAGGAACCAGCCACCCTAGGACCCTTAGAGGAAGAGCAGCTATAGACAATAGTTTGGAATGTCTGCAACATATCCATATTCTCATTAACCCTTTATTTAATTCTTTCTGTTGTTCCTTAAAAACAATGTTAGCATTTCTTATAATACGGTATGAGGGAATGAGAACATACTGACTGCACAGTTTTTAGGGTGCATAATAAAAATCAAATCCATTCCATGTATCAGTTCAATCTTAATTCAGTTTATCTATATTGTGTGGTTTCAAGGCACTAACAAAAGAAAAAAATCTATTGAAAACAATCATACAGACAGATTCTTAGCCACAGACATGTGTCCATCTACCAGCAGTACCTCAGAACTATTAGAGAGCTAGATGGTTACTTAACAGAACATGAATGTCCTGCAATGCCTCGTGGTAAAAGGACAGCTCATCATGGTCAAAGATCGACCAATATTAATTAAATACACCGATCTAAAGCAGATCTAAGCGCAACTGAATCCTCCCCAGGACCTCCTTTCAGAATATCAAGAAAATAGAGAATTTTCATTCCTACTAAACTGCATTTGCCAGAGAACAGCAGGATTGGCAAGGTTTAGCCATTGGTGCTCTGTGCTCTTCACATATGAAGGCAGGCTCACACTGAGCACATGTGACAGACGTGAGAATCTGGAGACACCTTGGAGGGCGATCTGCGGCCTGCAAAATCCTTCAGCATGACCGGTTTGGCAGTGGCTCAGTAATGGTGTAGGTTGGCATTTCTTTGGAGGGCCACACAGCCCTCCATGTGCTCCATGTCCAGAGGTAGCATGACTGTCATTAGGTGCCGAGATGAGATCCTCAGACCTCTTGTGAGACCATATGGTGGTGCGGCTGGCCCTGGGTTTGTCCCAAAGCAGAACAATGCTAGACCTCATGTGGCTGAAATGTGTCAGCAGTTCCTGCAAGATGAAGGCTTTCAAGCTATCATTATTACTGACAATTTATTAAAGCATGGGTGCAATGTAACTGTTCTGCTATAGTTTTAATAGTAGACAGATAAATAGTTTATAAATAAATGAGCTACCCTGGTTTGCAAAGTCTGGAGAAAGAGAAAAGACACTCAAGGAAAAGGGAAATAAAGGCAACAGCTGCCTGACCAGAGACACACCCCGCTGTGGATGAGACAAGGTTTCTGTTGAAAACGAACCAGTTGCTGCACTGAATGCAGTATCCTGACAGGTTTCGAAGAAGGCAACGCAGGGAATCACTTGTCTTTTGATAACAGACACAGCATGATCCACCAACACAGGAGCCACTTGGCTGACAGTAGGAACTCTCCTCACAAACATCAATCCCATAGAGGCACTTTCTGAGTAGCCCCGTTCTCACAGACTTTATTCTGTTTTAATTTTTTAGAAGAATGTCCTTTTCCCTCCAGAGAAAAAATAAATAAATAAACATACCAGCAAGAGTGTGAAAGCCAAAGCCTGATGTAGTTTCAGTAAATGTTCTGTTCTTATCGATAATTTATTGCAACATATTCTGTTTAAGGTAGAATAACAAAGAAGCAAAGACACAGAGACAAAACTGCAATAAAACAAAATCAGTTTCAAAATAAGTTTAGACTTTGACAGTTTTTTGGGGTTTTAAAAAAGAATGAAACTGAGCATATCTATTAAGCATATTTATTGCTTATACTTTTATTGTTATCTAAAACCTTGTTGTATTATCTGTTCTTATTGTCCATTCCCTCAAAATGCTTTTTCTACTGATCCAACCTCTTATAGTACTGCTCCAGTAACATACAAAATGCTCAGTCCACTACAGATAGACACAGGGAAATACATAGCCTGGATCTTTCCCTCGGTTCGGGGTAAGACAACCACTCCAGAAGCCTATTGTCACCTGAGGAACATGCCTCAAGGAGCGGGGCCCAGCCTACAGTAACTTGGGTTCCTTCTGCACTTTTACGTAGATCAGGGGTTGGCAACCCACGGGCTGGATGCAGCTCTTTAGTACCCCCCTGCATGGTGTGCAGAAGGTCAAACAAACATTCATTATGTTTTCCAATGCTGTAAACATCTGTATAAAAAATGCATTTAAATCACAAATGTAAACATTTCTTTCAACTAAAAAAATGGTGTCATCGTCATAGAGATCAGTGATCATAGACTGCAACACAGATTTCAGCGCAGCGCGGTGCCACGCAAACAAAACGGCGGGTGTGTCTTGGACCATGGATCCCTAAGGAAAGAAGGAAGATACCTGATGAGAAGAGAGGATTCAAAGAAGAATGGAGTGAATTATTTTCCTGCATTTTTGCTTTGTAATCAGAGGTTGTCAAAAAAAAAAAAAAAAAGAGTAATTTGGAAAGGCATTTCCAAGAAAAAATTGTGATTTTAAAACTTCTGGATAAATTAGAGGAGAGCAGAGATAGATCTTAGAAGTGGATTGCATCTCCAAACTCCATTACTGCTGCTAGTTTTGTTGCAAGCATGGAAAACCGTTCACAGATGGAACAGGTAGCGCACTTCTGCAGGTATGTGTATCACTAAGGAATACTGCTAACGCAGGATGTGAGATGTCGAGGTGTCAGTTTCTACTTGTTCCTCATGACTCAATCAACTCCTCCCAACAGAAAAACATCCACCTTAGAAAGATTCCTTTATCATCAATGCAACAAAACCTAAACCACAGGGCGAAGCGGCACATGGGAAAATCCACGTGGTGAGAGCGTTCACTGCTCCTTCCTCAACTCATGCTACCTTATGACATTTGCTCCGGGATAAACAGTTTTGTTTATCCCTATTGTAGATTTAAGCCGCCATAGTCCTTTTTTATAGTGGGCTAATACACCTAAAAGCCTGTGTTGCCATATGAGGCTAATACAAGACTTTTTACATTTTTTCAGCTCCAGACAGATGTGTTTTTTGTTTCTTTGGTCCAATATGGCTCTTGAGCAGTTTGGATTGCTGACCCATGACGTAGATGGACGAATTCCTCTCATATCTGTGTATTTTCCTCTAAACATGGCTCGTAAAATAATTTCCTTAATAAATGCTAAATGCTCTAACAAACTCAGCAGAAATGACAATTGAAGTTATAATAAGGATAATTAGGATAGGTTCAATAGGAAATGTATTGAGACTGGTAAATGTTTATGGCTGCGCTATGTCACAACTTGCTCTTTACAGGGTTATTCCTTTCTGCAGCACATGAACAGACGGCCTGAGATGAAGGTGAGTCACTTTTGAGCTAAAATATAAAGATTTCACACAGGCAGAACCCTTAAACAAGAACAATTATATCATAGCAAGTATGGAAAGCTGAAAATAAATGCCATAAATACAATAAATTACAAACGAGTAATATTGGCAAACTTTAGTCTCATCTTCAAATGCATGCTTTCAATAAATAAACCGGGCAGCTCACACATTTTAAAACCTTTTCTATGTCTGCTATAAAAACTAAAACATAGTGGTTTTGATTGTATCCAAGCGATAATACATTTTTAGTGTATATCACAGCTGTACTGAATAAATAAATACTAATGTTAATTTTAAATTACTCTGTGACGGAGTAAATCATTTTACATCACTGCCATGAGTAGATCAAATCATAAACCTTACATAATAATTATTTTGTCATAACAATATTGATTGTGAGGTTGTATACAGATTAATTTCAGAATGTGCTTTCACTGAAAAAAATATAAAATTCCTTTGCATGATTTTGCCATACATTTGCTTTAGGGCCAGGCAATGGCCCATCAAGGAAAGTGGAGAAATTTTGAATGTCTACTACTGTATATATTTATACACTGCAATCTGATATAAAGTGCATATCTTTGCACAATGTGAGTTTTTGATGCTGGATGGGATATAAATAATATTGATGCATGTAGACCTATGTTAGCAATCAAATCTAAGCTGTGTTAAAGAGTTTTATGCTGAGCTTAAAAAGAAATAAACAAGTAACTAAAATTCCCCAGTGTAAAGATAACATGTTTGGAGGGTGCACTTTGTTTTAAAATTTATTGGATCAGACTTCTGTGAATTGCGGCAGACGGGGGTCTTGCTCTCTACATCTAACAGCTTTCCTCCCTCAGACACCTGTTATATACCAGCAGGTCTAATGTTCCTACAGTTACGTAGGGATTCTGTCAAACCTTTTCTCTATAACTCTTAGGGAACCCTTTCTTTTTGTAACTAGACCCTAAGACAAAATAAACTTTCCTTTTTACATTACATATGAGAGGCCCCTTTTTCTTGCAAATGTTTTCTACCCCTTGCATTATTTTTCACAATGTAGTGCATTATTTCTACAATGAAAAGAACATGATTTATGATTTTAAAACAACTTTAAAAACTGTAAAAAGAGCAGGAAATCATCTTGCTTTATGTTGATTGCCCTCAATAAAATCCAGTACAACTGTTGCCCTCAGAGTCGTAATTGACTGAATAAAGAAGGAGAGCATCAGTCTTAGAAGTTGCCAAGAAATTTATGGTAACTTCGACCCACAAAAATCACTAACTCTTATTGGTGAATCTATTGGGAGGACAGCAAAAAGGGGATTGGCAAGAACAAAACTATTGTAGAGAAAATCCACTAATCTAGCTCAGGTGTCATAAAGGCCAGGTTGACCTTGCTGTCCAAATTACACATCACTCTGAACATCGTGGCACCATTTTACTAATGGGAGCTTAGTAACACGGAAGTTTGTTGTTGTCTGCGGATGAAACTATTTAGGCAGCTTAATAGCTAAATATATTTTAGGAGCAATATATAAAACCTAAGAAAAGGATCTGCTAGAGGGTACAAAAGACAGGAGACTGGGCTGGAAGTTCACTTTACTGCATGGTAATAACCTGATTACAAATGCATGCTGTGCTTATGAAATAAAAGATCTATATGTATGAGGATGACCAATGTGCCCACAGCAAAGTCGTCTTATTTATTTCTAAGAAAAAAAGTTATTAAAATCTACGCATATCTGCCTTTCTACCATGATAAATATAATCTCTTGAGTAAGAGGTAGTTGTGGAAATTGATCACCATTTATGTCTTTACTTTGCAGAGAAACACCTGTAGCAACAGCACCATACCCCTTTAGGTCAACTTTCTTTGATGCTTTATTTCTGTGTATTCATATTGTGGCATTAATGTAATATAGATGCACAAATGGATTCATATCGGTTTAGTAAATTCTGAATGTAAGATAGTGAAAATTTTTTGCATTTCTTTAAATTTAATCTAAAGTCTTCAGAGGAAACCGTTTTCACGTTTTCAGCATATAGCTCATATTGTATTACCTTGTCTTTCAAAAATGTCTTCTTCAAACAGTGCATGAACTTAATATAAGCAGAAAAATAAAAGGATGCCCCATTACAATGACAGCTAAGGGAAAATCAGCAGTTAGCTTTGAACATAGTTGTTCCTTTCCCTTTTATTAATTAACATTTCTCTAAGATACTCTCTAGCACAGTGTCCAGAGTTGATTAAAGGAACATTTGATAGGATGCTGGAAGATCAAGGCTGACTGAACTATAAAAGGGAAACAGTATCTGCTCAACTGCCACTAAAAACTGTAATATTGGTTTAGCCTCCCAGACCCGGGCCATCAATAAGAAGGTCTTCATGACTGACAAAGGTAAACAGGCAAACAGCTCACAGGCACATTCCAACCTGATAAGGCCTGTACCTCATTCGCCCCTGAGTGAAGGAGCTAATCGAGTGAGGCTGACATCATGAACTGAGATAAAGCTGGTAAATACCATTTTCACACACCATGTTTGATAATTATGGCTCTCTAATCCACCAATTGCCAGAGTGTAAAGGTGAAGACACTGCTTTCAGATAATACTCAGAATGTTCATTATTGCAATCTATATAAACTGTTCTTTGTGTGAAAAAAAATCGTACCTTGTGCACTTAAAGAGTAACTTTCTGCTATTTTTTATTTCATGTTGCCACAACTTCTTATTCCCTATGCAGCAACACCGAGGAAAATTGGAATTAGTTTCATGGTCAGCTCAAGTTACTCATACTAATAGTTCTTACAGGGGTTGTTGCTTATATTGGACTCCTTTGGTTTTATCCTATTATGTATTCAGTGCGTGGCTCTTCACTCTAGAGGAAATACAAAATACATAACTATTGACTATTGCCACCGAAAACTACTCATATTCCTTATAGTTCCATTTCAGCATTTTTTTTTATTTCAGCAACTGTCCAAACAAGTGTCTCTTTCACTCACATTTCTGCTGCCTGTATTGTGTGTAATTTTGTTCTGTCATAACCGATATCTATCACAGTGTTGCTGATCGTTGCTTTCATAGACTAACAATCATCAGATTTGCTCATGTCACCTTGTTGACAGAAAAACAAGAACCTCAGTTTTATCAGCATTGTCAGTTCAGCCATCATCCCAGTAAAACTATGCTCTGAGTGCCCTTGACAACAAAGGGCTTTTAGATTGAAGGTGCATGACTGAATGCTGCAAAAAGAAATCACAGTGAATTAATATTAATAAAAAGCAGCACATTTGCAATTAAAATACAATCACCTTTTGGATAATATGTTAGACTTTCTATGTGTTTGCAGTGATAAATGGATTGCGTGGGATACAGACTGTTCACACACCGTTGGTGAAGTATCATTTAAGCCACTGGAAAGAAGGGAGAGCCAGGTGAGGAGTTTGCTAAGTGGTGTCCCCAGCAAAGCCCTCTTTCCCACTTCTCACAAGATGGACAGAAAAAAACTCTGCAGAGACTGATTACCTGCAGTTGGGTTTAGATTAACCTTGAAGTGTTCAGTTCCATCTGTTTCCAGGACAATTTTGATAATAAAATTTAAAAAGATCTAACATGTTGCATTTCTAATAATGTATATATACATCAAACAAAGTGTTATGACTAAATTTAATTTATATTAAATTATTAATTATTTTAAAATTTGTGGATTTCTTAAAAAAAAAACTTTTTGTAAATTGACTGTAAAAGTTGTCAGCAATGCAGTGTTTTGAAAAAGTATTCACACCCAGACATTTTGTCAACTTAACTACAAATTTTAAACATTTAGATTAACACAAAATAATTGTTACATAGAAAAATGTTAAATGTAGTTTCAGGAATGTAGATTTTGAAATAAAAATCTAAAAATATATTATATTATTAATTTTAATTTCTTCTCTAGCAGCCTTGAATCTTGAATAAAGATACTCAGATTGCTCTCCATTTCAGTCAGACTGAATGGAGCAGGTAGGTATCCATATTCAACCTCTGGTCACAGATTTCCAGCTGAGATTAAGTCCAGACTTTGACTGGACCATTCCTGCATATGACTGTTTTGATGTAAAATATTTACCCTCTAACTCTGCCTAACCTGTTGGAAGGTGAATCTCTAAGCCAGTGGGAAATCGAAGATTTTCTTCGAGGATTGCTCTGTGGTTACCTCCATCAATTCTCCCAGCAAATCTAACCAGTTTCCTTTTCCTTGCTTGAGAAAAAAATCCACAAATCATGATGCTGTTACCAGAATCTACAGTGGGAAGCTTCTTACAAGAATGGTGTTAATTTGGTCTCATCTGACTCGTGCACTTTTTTTTTCAAAATGTGTGGCATGTGTCCTATGTGGCTTTATGAAAAACTGGATACTGGAATTTCTTTGGTTTCCTTTAAAAGTATGTTAAATGTCAGAACTGTAGAGACACCAGAATGATTGCCCTCGCTACAGATTTCTCCACTGTGCTTTGGATCTGAGTAGCTCCTCTGTAGTTTGGGTCTCCTTAAGAAAAATTCTAAATTTGCACTTGCATCATTGTCTTAACCTGACTCAGACTTGTCAATTGTGTTCATGGATCTTAATGGGAGTTTTTGTCCACTGATGATGTCTAACAGTCTAAATGTCTAATAATGCAAGGGAGATAAAACGTAGAAACAGCAGATTCATAAATGCTGTCACTTCTTTAAGGTGTGTTATTTTGTCTGTAGAAGTGAACCAAAGATATATTCTGAAAGATTGGAATGGAGGTGTCAACTTTAGGGTGAAAAAAATATCTTATTTTTAAAAAATATATTTGTAAAATTGTTAAACTATATTTTTGTGTTTTAATGTCAAAATCATATGTTCGTTTTTGTAGTTCTATAACAATATCACAAATACTCCCAAAAGACCTCAAGTTTTACTTTGGAGGGGTACTATAAATTACTTTAGTCTTATATCATCTTTTTTCTTTTTTTTTTTTTTTTTTTCAGAAAACAGCTTCTCTTCCATAGCAGTGCATAAAAAATAATTGAGGTCTTGAAGGGACACCCCTTGGAATAATCTAAAAGCTAATGTGCCTTTTAAGATACAATTGTACGATAAGGAAAACTATGATACACAACATTTCACATTCATATGTCAAACACACATATGGCAAACACACTGTGAAGTCAAGATGACCAAATCTTGCTTTTGTGTATGCAATAATGTTTATTCAAGATGGGTTAGTCACAGATGATGTGTCAGATTAAGTCAAGCGTGACTTTAGTTTATATGATACCAGGCAATAATAACATCTCTAGTCACGTAACTGACATTTCTGTTGTGGGATGAAGACAGTTTAACAGCGCTGCAGAGACAGATTACTCTAGTTTTACAGGACAGCTGATATTGGACAGCAGATTGCAGCCCTAGCACCATTTTACACATGAACTGCAATAAAAGTGAAGGTTAGAACAACAGCAGAATGATCAAAAGTTCACCACAGATTTGTTGACATGGTTGACAGAGCATCAGCTCATCTATCCAAGAGTGGCGAAAAACTAGAAGGCTATAATCAGCTTGCAAAGCTGTAGAGAAAGTGCAAAGTTTGGGCTCCTGGTGTCTCAGTTAATTCATGGTTGTGTGAGGTTTATCTGACAGTTTGGAAATATAACAAGAGCCGAGGACAGCTAGCATAAAGTATCTAAGGTACCACTGTAAGGTCTGAACATCTCTTTTTAATGCCTTTGGGGAATAACATTTAACTTTTCTTTAGCTAGTAGTTCTTAAGGTACATTGTGCCTGTCACCAATGTTATGTGAATAATGTCCAATTAGGTCAGGTAAAAGTGGCAAAGAAAATAAATCTTGTTCCTCTTACAATTGGGAAAGAAATTCACTTCATATCCTCTCAGAGCATAGAGACAAAATTACATCTCCCATGGGGAACACAGACCATGAACCTCATTATTCCTCTTTTGGTGAAACAGAAATTGCAGTCACTACACTTTTCTTAGTGGCTACCCCACAGTGCTATTATTTTTTGACAACAGCAGCTTGAACAGATAAAAATACTATGACATTAGCATCTAGGGCAATATTCAAAGAAGAAGAGAGCTAATAAGAATCTAATGAGCACTGTGCACTACCCAATGTCCTAATCTGCTGATTTTCAGCATCACTTTTTTTTTTTTTTCTGTTGCTCAAATCTGTGATGCTCTGGTGTTATCATTATGAGAGACAACTAAAATGAATACTTTTATTGTAAGTCATTTTTGATTGTTTGAAAATAATACACTAATAATGTAAAATAATGCACACTACAATGCTGAAAAAATGTGTAAGTTAGGTAATGTAAACTAAGGTAAGAAAAAAATAGGAAAGCAGAGACACCTGAAATTGTCCCTTGTGGTAGGTTCTTACAAGAAATGCCCTGATCCTCAATTTGTAGCTTTCTGGTTTCGGTTTTTATAAACCAGAGGCAGAAGCATTAATAATATTTTTCTAGCAGAGGTGAGGTGAAGCTGCACCGGTCATCAGTTTGTAAAAAACAGGGTTTTTCTTGATATATTAAAGACAAAATGATGGATTAGTTAAAGGAAACAGAGTTCAGACAAATCTTCACCTTAACAATGACATTTCCAAAAGTCTCTGAAAATGTCCAAGCCATTCTGTTATATAAGTATTGCTCTCTCCTAAAGCTTACAGCCAGAACGAACTCGACTTTTCTCTGTAGGTTGTGGAAAATATAGTTTTATGTTAAATACCATCTTATGTTTCTTTTCTTCCTTTTGGATCATTTTTAACTGGCTAACTAATACAGAAGATAAAACTAAGAGCTTCCACTTTAGAAGTCTTGCTTTTAATTCAACTTAATGAACATGTTGAAGCCAATGATAAAGATCATGTGAAAAGGTTAATGTTATTTGGTGCAGCTCTCTTCCTAATAGATTTGAAGCCCCGTTTGACCCCACCCAAGAAAACTAGTGCTATAGATGAACATAAATTAGACCTATTGGTTAAGGAGAAAAATTGAGAGACTGTCACCCAATGATAGATGTTTCAAAGTGCAAAAGTGTAGGTTTTAATTCCAGCTTTCTCCTGTCTCCTGTCGTTGTACCCCTGGGCAAGGAACTTAACTCCAAGTTTCCTACCACTCTTTGTATAAATATGTGTATTGAAAAGTGTTGCTGACTGCAGCTATAATATAACCAGAAAACACCATAAAAGTTCACTTTAATCTGTTTTGTGTATTGCATTGTAATCATATTATAAACTGCATGTCAGGTGGGTCAAATATTTAATGGTTTTTTTGGGATAGATCAATTCCAGGATATTTTTGAAGTATGTATGTGGCTCCTGACATGCTCTCCCTGCTAAATAATGCATGCATATGGGGATTAAAAGTGTGGAATCCAGTGTTATACTGAAGTTACTTTCATTTTGCTGTGAAAAAATGTCCTCCGTTTTCAAACTAACTGACCATCATGGAATGGGATATCACTATTCTATGGTTGCACCAAAGTGGTCAGATTATTAAGTAGGTATTTATGTGATTATTGTAGAGGATGTGTAAATGCTGCAGCAGTGGTCCACAAGTGGGGTATACTGTAGAATTTGACATGTGCATGCTTCATGCAGTAGAATTTTTCCACATATCTCACAATAATATGCGGCACAGCAGCTATATGATGATCAATATGTGGAAGCTACACTTATAAATGCATAACAAAAAGGTGCTGAGAGATTATTTTTCTATGTCATCTTTTCTTTCCATGCAATTGAAATGAAAGGATACACAATAGCGTGACAGGGTTAAGAGTGCTGGAATGAAAAGCTTACGTTTTTATTACTAGAGTGATGAATGGACTGAATGCAACCCTGATTTTTTTTTTAAACATTTTGCTTTCAAAGCTAAAAACAATGAGAACACTATAGCTATAAGTGATGTGTTCTTTTTCTATCATAAGCAACATTTTTTTTTCTGAGAAGTATTACAATCATTTAGTTCCAGTTACAGACAAGAGACTGCCAGAGTGAACAGGTTTCACCAACTCTGCAAAGAACCAGCGATTCATGACAGGAGGGAAGCAGACAATTTTGGGGAGGAAGCTCAAGAAGAAGGGAGACACACAATAAAATGTTAGAGTTCCAGTAGCCTGTAACGACGGCTCAGCATGAATGTTGTCTTTCACTGGAACTATCAAGCTTGACTTTGCAGAACTCACAGTAGTGATTCACTGCAGCCACTCCTTCCTCTTGCCCGGCAAAAACAACACTCATAAAACTATCATGGTGAAACTAGCAGAGCACAATTCTCAGGCCAATTTCCTAATCTAACAAAAATGCTCTATACACAAAAATGTTTTGTCAATTTTAACCATTGACACCTCTGTCTTAATTTGGTTCTTTTTAATAAGATATCAACAGCAAATGGTCCTGCCTAAAATAGCTTAAATCAGTGATTCTCTCACTTAGTGAGACAGATTTTATGATTATATGAAAAAAAAATGTTTAAGGACATAAATATTTATTTGCACAGTTTATTTACACATTAAAGCTTTTGGACAACAATTATAAAAAGCCTTATAACATTACTAAAGGTTACAGCAGAGAGAGAGAAAAATATTTGAGAGCTCCTCTTTCCTCCATTTCACTTAATCATCCTGAGTTTCAGTTTCTCTCCTATGCTATGTGCCCTTTATCTTACTGCAGAGGAGGTTTTCTTTACGATTTAGGTTTTAAGATTAAAATTATCACAGGAAAAATTTTAATTTTGTGTCTGGTGAATCATTTCAATGTTTATATCCAGATGACGGATCAAAATCACCAACTTTTAGATCTTCACAGTAGACTATTTTAATCCAAAAGTAACTTAAAATTTATTTTCAAAGACTTCCTGATGCAGAAAACTCTTAGACTCACAGGGCCTCTGAGGGACTGAGAGACAAAATTTCAACATCACAGATCCTAAGAGGGTCTGTTGAGGATCCCTTAGCAATCAACAGACCTGTAGATAGAAAAGTACTACAAAATGCAATTTCCTGGTCTCTGATGTACTGCAGGTACCTAACATAGAGATTTGGAGATTTAACCATTCACCTAAAAATGTTTGTCATTAATTTAGCCTTTTTTTTTTTTTCAAAGTCCACTTGTTTTTGTTTTTGATATTATTATTATTCTGCCCATGAATGTTGATAAGTTAAGACATGATTTTACGTATTCTCTTGGGGTTAAAACACATCAGCCTTACTTGACCTTGCACATTCTCTTATATTACATGATGGAAAGAATTGCAATGAGCAATAGCTCCTCTGCATGTACACACGTTTACAGGTGCTGGTCATAAAATTAGAATATCATGAAAAAGTAGATTGATTTCAGTAATTCCATTTAAAAAGTGAAACTTGTATATTATATTCATACATTACATACAAACTCATATATTTCAGATGTTTATTTTGTTTAATTTTGATGATTACAAATGACAACAAATGAAAATCTCAAATTCATCATATCAGAAAATTAGAATATTGTGAAAAGGTTCAAAATTGATGGCCCCTGGTGCCACACTCTAATCAGCTAATTAACTCAAACCACCTGCAAAAGCCTTTAAATGGTCTTTCAGTCTAGTTCTATAGGCTACACAATCATGGGGAAGACTGCTGACTTGACAGTTGTCCAAAAGACGACCATCGACACCTTGCACAAGGAGGGCAAGACACAAAAGGTCATCGCTAAAGAGGCTGGCTGTTCACAGAGCTCAGTGTCCAAGCACATTAATAGAGAGGCGAAGGGAAGGAAAAGATGTGGTCGAAAAAAGTGTACAAGCAAGAGAGATAACCACACCCTGGAGAGGATTGTGAAACAAAACCCATTCAAAAATGTGGGGGAGATTCACAAAGAGTGGACTGCAGCTGGAGTGAGTGCTTCAAGAACCACCACACACAGACGTATGAAAGACATGGGTTTCTGCTGTCGCATTCCTTGTGTCAAGCCACTCTTGAACCACAGACAGCGTCAGAAGCGTCTTGCCTGGGCTAAAGAGAAACAGGACTGGACTGCTGGTGAGTGGTCCAAAGTCATGTTCTCTGATGAAAGTAAATTTTGCATTTCCTTTGGAAATCAAGGTCCCAGAGTCTGGAGGAAAAGAAGAGAGGCACTTCATCCACGTTGCTTGAAGTCCAGTGTAAAGTTTCCACAGTCAGTGATGGTTTGGGGTGCCATGTCATCTGCTGGTGTTGGTCCATTGTGTTTTCTGAGGTCCAGGGTCAACGCAGCCACATACCAGGAAGTTTTAGAGCACCTCATGCTTCCTGCAGCTGACCAACTTTTTGGAGATGCAGATTTCATTTTCCAACAGGACTTGGCACCTGCACACAGTGCCAAAGCTACCAGTACCCGGTTGAAGGACCATGGTATCCCTGTTCTTAATTGGCCAGCAAACTCTCCTGACCTTAACCCCATAGAAAATCTATGGGGTATTGTGAAGAAGAAGATGCAATACACCAGACCCAACAATTCAGAAGAGCTAAAAGCCACTATTAGAGCAACCTGGGCTATCATAACACCTGAGCAGTGCCACAGACTGATCGACTCCATGCCACGCCGCATTGCTGCAGTAATACAGGCCAAAGGAGGCCCAACTAAATACTGAGTGCTGTACATGCTCATACTTTTCATGTTCATACTTTTCAGTTGGCCAACATTTCTATAAATCCTTTGTTTTTATTGGTCTTCAGTAATATTCTAATTTTCTGATATGATGAATTTGAGATTTTCATTTGTTGTCATTTGTAATCATCAAAATTAAACAAAATAAACATCTGAAATATATGAGTTTGTATGTAATGTATGAATATAATATACAAGTTTCACTTTTTAAATGGAATTACTGAAATCAATCTACTTTTTCATGATATTCTAATTTTATGACCAGCACCTGTATACTACCGGTATTATATATTGTGTAATACACACACACATATACACACATAAATATGTAGTTATGATAAATAGTAATACATATGTATAGGGAAACAGGAGTGAAAGGGTTACTATAAAAATCTTTAAGTTAGATGGCAGTGAAAAAATATTTCCCATCATTTTACTTTTGTCTGCACAATAGATATACTATAATTAAAAGTTGTATGTAAAAAAGTAGGCTAAATTTTTACAACTCGCTTGAAAGGTGTATATTTTAAAACTTTTTGCAGAACTTTACCCTGTGCTGCAAAAAGTGGTGATGTATGAATACAAAAATCAAAGAGGTATTGTGACCGTTTTTAAGAGACTTTGAATCAATGTGTCATTTATGAAGAGATTAATAAGTATCTTAAAGTCTACAGTGTGTGACCCGCTTACCATATCCCTATACTTAGATCCTCAGAGTCCATCAAATGCACTGGCATGGTCACAGACACACATCGTCTACTCTATTGTACGAGGATAGGAAGCCACACTCTTAAATTAACTGGTCCATTGAAGCAGTCAGGGATAAGATGACACTCTAAAGAATTATCATCATTATACAGCTCTGACAGAATTGGGTATCAGCTTATCCCTGAAGAGAGAGAATACAGACAAATCTACCAGCATCCAGTTGGTGTGATAATGCAGGGTTGTAGCTGATACTCTATAAATCTGGTTATGTTTCAGCTCCCATAGTGGCCTGGTGTACTTCCAGAATAAAATATTTTTGGCTGCCAAATACAAGGACTTTGAGTAAAATTATTCACATATCCTATTTCTGTTCCAATTGATCTAATGCTTCTCATTTCAGTAAGAAAACCACCTTTGTTATTTGATCATAGACATAATTATGTATATGTAAATGCCTGGACAAAGAGAGTGCTTAGAAAGCCCTATATATATATATATATATATATATATATATATATATATATATATATATATATATATATCTATATATATATATATATATATATATAGATATAGATATATATATATAGATATATATATCTATATATATATATATATATATATATATATATATATATATATATATATATATATATATATATATATATATATATATATATATATATATATATATATATATATATATATATATATATATCTATAGATATATATATATACAGTTATGGATTTACATTTGGGTTGGTCCCTTAAAGCCCAAGCACCACCTTTCAATGGGGTTTCAGTTATTATTACAGCAATAATAAGGATGTAGCTCACTAACTGCGACCAACAAACTCTTATCATATGTCCAGATCTTCATCTGAAAATGCTCTAGAAGACTATATATTAAGTGGGGTAAGACTATATATCATAATAATATATCATATGTAATATATGTATTTTTTGGCCATTTAAATCTATTTTACTCAGTATGCAAGTTAAGAAAGGCCTTATGAAGTATTATGCCTTTTTTTGTGTCTCCTAGCTTTTTTGGTTCGATCTGTTCTGAACTTTGTATTTTGACATTTTTCAATCAAATCTACAAGAAACCACCTCAGCTTACATCTCTGCATTTGAGTCATCTAAAAACCTTCACATAATCTGACAATTCTTGTTCTTTTTATTTCTATTTCTGTTTTATTTTTTTTATTTTATTGCAGAACTTCGTTGTCTAAAAGAAAACAAAAATGATTGGTATTAATCCCTAAATGTGGCTTTAAAGATTAAGATTTATGGTTGCTCCCCATAGACCCACCTAATTCAATTAAAGTTAACATTTTTACTAAAGTAATATATCTCTTTTTTTATTTTATTCATCAATATATATGTTTAAACAAACAAATATTCAAAATTAGTCACTGGGTCTATTTATTTTTTTGTTTAAGGTTCACAAACAAAAGCTGAGCTGTAAAGGATCTTAAATGTGAGGATGAGTTGAACAAGGTTCTATAAAAATTCCTCCCCTATGAAATGTTAACATTTCTTTAAAAGAAACTTCTCCTCTGGTTAATCTTAATTTTAATCTACCACCTCCCAGGACTGTTCTCTTAGACAATATTTTACCCTGGTAATCTGATTTGGCCCTGGATTAAGTACGGTAATGAAAATAACAGAGGAAAAGAAGGGCAGCTATCTACAGTAGTTGAGCATCAGATCTTTTTGTGCTGTGCCACGCAAAACATCTGCAAACAGCTGCATAACATAACATTATTAAATGTTTGGATGACAGGAGATATAAGACTAAAGGTGTTTCCATTACAGTCAAACAACAGTCCTGCATTAACACACTCTTAGGGTGCAGTGTGGCGTAGCGTGGCGTGGGCGTCCCATATACAGAGGCTGTTCGACCTCGACACAGCTGACTTCCGAACCGAAGACCTTTGCATGCCTACCCCTTCTCTCTGTCTGAATAAGTGCATGAAGGTGTTTAGTGCTATTGCATGTTAGAAAAAAGGAACATATAAGAGTTAGTGGTCCTGGTTTATGAAACCAATGTAATCTGAGACCCAGCAGAAGAAATTCAGAACACTGACAACCCAGGTTAAAAAAAAAAATCCTCTGATATAGAAAGTTTTAGGTTTCATGGGAATACATTCTTTAAAATAGTGCTTCTAAAAGTTTTAGGTCCCCCCTCCCCCCCCAAAAAATAACTAAACTAAAAAAAGAGTGCTAAATAGCCAAGGGCATTATTCATCCTGTACCACCAGCACAAACCCTAACTTATTTTCTGATATGTATCACACTATGTTTAGTTAATGTCAGAAACATGACTCACCCTTAATATTAATACGTTTTTGATAACAATTTTAAGAAAGCTGCAAATTTGCAACAACATACAGTACATGGGTCAGGAAGTCAGGAAGAAAGCTAGGTAAAATCTATGAGGGAATCATGAGGTACAATTTATAAATAGGAGCATGATCCAAACTCTTTACATTAATTTATCATTTTACAAAAAGAACACAAGGGCTTTGTTTTTTGCAGACTCTGTTGATATTCCTAATTCCAATAGTTTAGTTTGGAAAGTAGGATATGGATCTCAAAGCCGCCCTTAAACAAGAGCCATGACAAATTTTGCTCACTGCCCTGCTCCCCTGACAACGGCCTCCGGCAACACTCATGCCTTCTCTTGAAGAGCTGTCGGCGATATGGTCATTACCTTCAGCTCTGTGGAGCTTCATTTCCCAGGACAGCCCCACGCTCAGAGATGCTGATGCTCCTTATGAAGGCACCTCTTCATGGCGAGAATATTAAAAATGTGCCCTGATGATATTCACTTGGGAAGATGTCTGTCTTTTATTGTGTGGGGAAATGAGCAGGCACTTGGCCTTAATGTGCAGGTACTAGTCTCGCCCTGAGCCGACAGGATTAGTCTCACTCTGTAGAGAATACTTAATGTTATTTTAAAATGCTGAATTAGACTGTTTTGACTGCCTAACACCCTCATGTATGAAATTCTTCATTTACTTATCCATCCATTTGTTTTGTTAGGGTGTTTCTTTTTATTTCTAAGATCACAACTGCTTTAGAAAACGACATGCAATGCTGACTGATTGCAACACTTCCACCAACCCAAATGGTTTTATAAAAAGTACACTGCCGAACAAATTGCATTTTACTAAGCTTTTTTTTTTTTTTTTTTTTACTTCTTTGTACTTCTATATAATTGTGCGTAGGTAAACAACCAATCTGATGCGCGAGAAGTTCCCAGATGGACTTTACTTTGTTGGTTTGCATTTTGATTGCAAAATAAAAATGGTCCATTTCACCAAATGTGTAGAGCAATAAAGATTTGGACAACGCTTTGTCCAGGAAGAGTTAAACAGCTGACATATTCCCAATTACCTCCATGATTTCCAAAAAGGTGATGAAGACTGTCAGGAGCAAAAATGCAAAGTAACTGTAACATCAAGACCAACACATGTTCTCCACTGCTGGAGCCAGAGACTCTTGGCTCGGAGTAAAAGCTTCACAGCCAGCTCATCTTGGCAATGCTGGCTCTGTCCTGGGCATACTGATTCTCATATCAGGGTTCATTTACATAATCCTGCCAGTGACTGGTCTCAGCTTGATGAAGAGTGGTAATGCATTTCTATAACAATGTTTCACCCCTCAATATGCCAACATAAACATGGCGATGTGATGAAATCTGGTGAAGCTCTCAGTGACTTTACAATTAAAGAAAAGCCTGTTCGTGTTCGTCTGTGCCAATGAATGCTGTCTCAGAAGTGCAGAACTTGTCATGTTCATTTGCTGATACCTTTTTGCCCATTGACATTGAAGTTATTAGCTCCAAAATGCAACTATAGATAGGAATTAAACTTTCTTTCACCAAGAGCCCCATATAAAGTAAAACCTTAAAACTCAAAACACAAAATAAAAACTACAACTTTCAGCTATACAGTTATGAGAGTTTTATGCATTTTATATAAGTTATTAAGCCTTTTTTTTTTTTACTATTTTTTATGTTTTCTTTAAACTGTTCAGTGGTATGGAAAGTACATAGTTGAGGCATATAAAAAGAAACAATATATAAGGAAAAATGATTTTAATCGAAAACAAACAGGCATAGAGACAGATGAGCCAGAATAAGATTTGAACATGACACCTACTTGTTTTTAAAATTCAACCCATTTTTCAACATAATTAATGCTTATATAGATATGTTTATTCTGTCTTATGAAAATGAAGTTAGTTACAATCTGTGTGGTATGTACGCTTTTCAGCACAAGAGGGTGCACGGTCCCATCTGACAGCCCTGATAAAATATTTATAAAGTGTCTCCTCCTCTAGAATGGAGAAATCTGTGAGTTAATTAAGAGTAACAGGAATTTACAATATAATTATTTGAAATATTTTCATATTCTATAATAATGCCCCATATTTCATTGCTTTCAGAGCTTCAAACAAAAAAGACTGAATAACATTGAGCAAAAAAGCAGAGCCCTTGATTACTGACCTTTTATTATAACATAAGACTGAATGGTCTTTAGCATATCAACAGATGGCACCTTGTGTGAACTGTTGTGTCCAAATGGGAAGTTGTGCTCTGACCTCCAACTTTTCAACATACGTTTTTGTTTTTTTCTTCTCAAACAGTTTTGCCATGGTTGGGAGATTAAGTAGTCTGCCACAGGAGTGTAAAATGCTTCATTAGGTTAAGCAAGAATGGATGCCAGTGCCTGAAGCAATCTGGGACCCAGTGAGGTGTCGAAGGACCTCCAATGCATTTCTACCAGGCACTCATTACCTCCCACTGTATTGACTAAATTTAAGTAGGGCTAGAATGATAATTCAAAAGAACAAATCAATTCTTCACATAATATATTAATTCAAGCACTAATCATGGCATGCTTAAAGTATTTAATGAAACTAAGGTCAGCAGTGCATTAAAAAACAAATGTGAGGCTGATAAATTTAATGACACAAGTAACTTGTGACTTCTGTTAAAATCCTCTAGCCAATGCTGCTGGAATGACTCAACAGAAATCTATTTAAAAGCTCAGAGGATTTTTTATAATTTACATCTATCAAAATAATAGGACAAGGAAATGTGTTAAACGAAGTTCTAGATATTTTATCTGGTGACTTTATGCAATTTATTTTATTATAGCTGTTGGTAAATTTTGTAGCATTAGTTGTGTTTTTCATTTAAAGGTCATGTCAATTTCAGTGAACTTTAAAGATGTCAAAAATGAAAAAGAAAATGCAAATTAGATATGTTTCCCGTCATTGGAGCGAATTTACCAAAGCAATGTAAAAGTGTAATGCCGTCATAGATTGACATTTCACTTGGCTGTAATAAGTAGGGAGTTAGTACAGTTAGTAAGCTAGCACAGACCACAGATTAGTAATGGGCTGAGGTTTTAATAAACATGTTGCAAGAGGGAAAGTTGTACTACGAATGTTGTGTTATGAATGATGTTATACTGTAAACCATCCGCAGACATCCAGAGAGAAGTACGGTTCTAATGCTTGTATTTAGGACGCCGGAAGCAGAAACTATTAATCAGTCATGTGACGTAAATGTTCCCTACATAAAAACCTACTGACAAACGTGTTTCTATTTCCTTTCAGTGCATTTATTCTTAAAAAAAAAAAAGTTAAAAGAAATTTGTGGGGTGATTCAAATGTTGACGTTTCCGTCAAGGTCTTCAATACCTCAGCAAAACGACTTTAATACTTAAACAAATTTGAACCTACAGATGTCTTATTCCAGCAACTAAAAGACTGTGAGCTGATTCACCCTTGGTGAAACATGCTTGAGGTGCTCGACCTGGCGGGGGAACTTGTCCTTTAACTTCCTCTTTACTACATCAGCCATGGGTTTTGGGTCTGTTTCTGTCTCAGGGTCATATGGTTACTTAACAACTGATGTAGCACATATTTAGCATTTATTCTTGCCATTTTTAGATTTTCTTAAAATATGTTGTTGATGTAATGCAGTAGGGTTGCTCATTTTAATGTAATATCAGCTAAAATTAAAGCTCACCCTTCATATCCACGTCTCTAGTTTTAACTAATTCCAACAAATCCGGAGAAAAATGGGATATTACTAAACAAAAACAATTAGCATCATGCAGCAACATTTTCGTATTCTTGATGTAAATTTCTCTTTTTCTCCATTTACTCATGCGCCACCTCAGATTAAACAAACATTCTTAACTTTAGTAAATGATGGTGAATGATCCTCTGAAACCTGATGCCGTCCACCTGTGAGGAAGGTAGCGTGCACTCTGGGAAATGTAAATCTGCATATTTACCACCCCAATAATGCTACATATTACATATACTGTAAGTGGGAGGGCTACAAATTCCCATTCTCGTCAGCAGGTGTTTATTTATAGAAATGGCATTGAAGACAAAGAAGTAATACCCTATGGGTCTGGAGATCAAAGTTCTGCTGACTGAGAGCTGAGCGGACCAGTAAAGCCAAGCCCTGGGGAATAAATCAAAAGAGCTTTAAATGACGTTGCATTGTTACGGAATAAGAAGATATTGTAAAAAATGTATATAAAAATAAAAAACATTTGGTCCGAAAAAACTAAATGAAAACTACCGAAGGAGGCAACATATAATGTAAATGCTTAATACCAATTGCACAAAAGTCTGCAAAATCTCCTTTTAATTCACACACGTTTAGTGTACATCTCTAGACCACACCTGTCCTTTCCTCATCACACCAGTTATTACTCATGCATCAACATAAACATTTTAACAGAAAAACTCTGATTTGACTAAGTCAGACAGACACATTTTGTGTAATTACAAAGCCAAGGAGCTACAATGGAGTGAAATGAAAGCAAGTTAGTAGAGTTTCAATCAGCAAGTTGCTGAAATTTATTCTGAACTTTCTATCTATTTTCTGTTCCAGATTTTATTTCAATAGTAGCTTGATCTCTTTTTGTTCTTTCTTTTGAGGAAATTACACAAAATTAAACCAGTGTCTCCTGGATACCGACATGCACAGCGTCAGGTGTAGACAGCAATAGTTTTGTCATCAGTGAAAAAAGTCAATAATAGTTGCAGAGTTACATAAGGTATAAATATAATAATGTAGCCTTATAAAAAAGACAATTACTTCTAAGTAAAAATAAATGAAGTCATTTAGTTAAAAACTGGGTTTGGATGACAGCCGACTGACTGCGCAAGAATCCTACATTAAGTCTGGAGCACTCGTAAAATGAATGATTGTCCCTTAAGGAAGATTAGGAGAATCATTCTGTCTTTTGACATCACTTTGGCTAGAAATTATGTTAGGAAGGAAAATGTAGAAATTTTCATTTAGAGAACTATCGCTATAGTATTGTTTACATTAAAATTTACAGACAGCATTTGTGTGTCATGGTTGATTTTTATCTTAGGGTCCTGCTCATTTCATCCCTAAGTCATTGTCTAGATTAGAATTTTTGGTTGCTGTAAGTCAACCTTTTTTACTCACAAACATAAATAAGAGCAACTTGTTTTATGTGATTTTGCTATTCTTATGTACCAAATGGAAGTAAAAATGAGCAAAAGGGATGACTATACCCCAAGGCGACTACTTTCCATTAACTGCAATTAGAGCTTTTATATGCACTCAGAATAATCAGCAGTCACTACACGAGTTTGTGGGCATGCGGTTTAACATGTGTTGGTTTACTAATTATTAAGATTAATCTGTTTTGTTGCCAAAAATTAAAGTAAAAATTGCTTGGGGAGAAAAAAAGAGATTACCACAGTTCCCTCTGCTTCTCTCCCTGTAACATAAAATCCAAGGGGAGTTATCTTTTGCGATCTTCCATTGAAACAGTGGCCTGAGCTTTGAATTTGTTTTGGCTTTATCAGCACTCTGTCAGTAATTTTCAAACAGCAACGAGCAAAGCAGATTAGCCTGGCTCTACACTGCAGACTCTGTTGACTCATTTGACTCACAGATGAATACGAAATTATCTCTAATTCGTTCAGTGCGGACAAACAGATGAAACATTGTCTGGCATTAAACCTGAGAGAAAGTGTTGTTCCAGGCTTGCTCTGCTTTCCACCTTTGCTTGTAGGATACCAAGGTCATAGCACATGAGACTTAAGGCAAGAGCCAACTCTCGGTGGCGAGACAGGACAGAGGGGCTGAGCTTCATCTCCACCAGGACGACAGAGTGCCACTGTCACAGGGAGTATATACCCTCTCTCTGCCACCGAGAGCGGTCAAGTGGAAGGGGCCAGCCCTTAAGCAGGCACGGCTGTGTGAATGTGCTGGTGTGTGAGTGTACGTATGCAGAGGGAGCAATCTAGAGTGTGCTGGAGGCTACGGCCTCTTTGACATGATAGATTTCCCTTTGCAGACTGCAAAGCCTGGCGGAAGCCAGTCCACACTCAGCCACATAACCTTCAGTGTATCATCCAAAATCTGAGGATTGTGTGCATCTGCTGTGCTTACCTGAGCCTATTTATCAACTAATTGCAACTACAATTATTTACATACCTGCCTGCATATCAAGATTGTTCCTAAAACGCTACAATTGATTTTCACTGCTTGGATATCTCTACACCAAAAAAAAAAAAAAAACTGTGCTAAGGAAATATGCATATATTTGCTTTATTATGAAATAGATGGCATAAATTGGGTTTTATTGTAGAAAGAAAGCAACAGCTTATAGAGCTGAAAGCTTTCAGATCACAGCCTCTTACTGGAGAAAAAGAAGTGCTACGAGGAGGGAAAAAATTCAATTCCAAATCTTCAGCTTCAAAAGTGGATGGAAGCTGAATGCAAATAAAGTTCTGTTTCTCTGTGTTGTGATTTATCACTGTGCCGAGCAATAGTGCCGAGGCACACAGCGTATTGAACGGAATGACTCTCCTCACATATTGGAAAAGCAACTCAACAACAAAGTGCAGTGAAAATAGAGCCAGACAGATGGATGACCTTCAGGCCTCCTTGATAGGGACAGGTAGAGGAATTTGTTTAAAGAGCTAATCGTTCAGTCACATAAAAAAGATTGTGTGAAGGGAGAGCTTGTCTTTGCATACAACAGAAAATAATAAATCAGAGGGCACAACCTTATTTTTGTGTAGTCTGTAAAACAATAAGAGGATGGAAATGATATATGATGTATGACAAAAACAAAGCATGAATAGGTGTATGCCATCTTGTAATTTGCACAAAATTGCTATCTTTTTTTTTTGTCTGCTGTGGAAAAAAAAAAAAAAAACGTATAGAAAATAATAACATAGCCTTCCCTTAACAACACTGCAAAGTGGTTGATTTAAAGGGAAATTACCGCTGCATTTGAAATTATTTTTGACATTGCAGCGGACTTCCACAGTTTGAAATGCATTCCGGATGTTAAATAAAATGATATCATATTTCATTTTAATTGGTTAATTTTTGTTAAAATGCTGCAGACATTTCAAAGTTGGAATTACAAAATTCCTTTGTTGGAAGTAACAAGAATTAGTTCTTTAAACGGGTCATAGAATTATTGTATAGGGTATTTGGCACTGGTCCTTAAGATCTCTGAATAGGGTGTGTTACATTGGGTGGGTTGAAGATGGCATATTTGCTGTTCTATGAGCCCTAATGCAAGCCTGGTTAGAGCCCCAGAATGAAACAACAAGTTTTCTTCCTTTTCTAGTATGCTCATGAATATTTAGATGAGCTGTGCACTCGCTCACTGAAACATTGAAATTGTTGATATGATAGGGTGACCAGACGTCCTATTTTTCCCGGACATTTCTTACTTTTCATACTTCAAAATCGTGCAGAATTTTGGTCGACTACAGTGCAACACGTAGTCGAAACACACCCGGCATTCGAACCGAGCCAGCTGGTCTTGGAACCCCGGCTGACGGGTGCAGGAAGCCAGTGAGGAATGGAGCGACCAAACCCGACCCGGCGACGGTAGCCTGGACACCGGCGGCCCTGTGCTTCCCCCCGCCTGCTTTACCAGCCCCCAGACCCCCTCCTCTGGCTGACGACGGGTGGCTCATGGGTCTTTGCTGAGGTCCAATTCAGTCAGAGGCCAAGCAGTTGACACATAAAAACATACTTCCAGGTTGCGGTTGTGGTGGCTTTACGGTCGGAACAGCCCCTCGTTTCAGAAAAAGAAGTTTAGCAAATCCTGCTTTGAACTGTCCAAGATTTTGAAAGCTGTCTTCGGTAAAATGCTTAGAGCAAATTAACAACTGAGCATCAAACTTTGCAGGGATCTTCTGATACACAAACATAATCCATGCATATTGGGTCTTCGGATCGTTGGGAAGACTGAAAAATGTCCCCTTCCTCTATGCAGCCTGGAACACTGCATCTACGCCCGTGTTTCTGGCTCATTTTCAATAGAGGAACTGCCTGCTTTATAATTCTTGTAGAAGTAAACCCAACTGTAGGCTAAACAGCTAAACTAGTGTCTTATATCTTCCCGATCTCTATTCATGTTTTTGGGACAGTGAACCAGTGGACTGGTCTGTATGTCAATTTCGGGGCATGACAAAAGTACAGGCCAGAACCAAATAAGGCACCGTAAACGAGTTTACACCTACTCAGGACTTCATTTGGATTCGCCTGTTTTATGGTGGAAGTTTAGAATTGTGAGATTTGCAGAGAAAGGAGGTTTCACTGTGGTTTGAACTTCTCTGTACGTCCATTTCACCCAGTGAAATATTGTTCTTCATCTATGACAAGGTAAATTCGGTTTTGCATTCTATGACCCCTTTAAGCAACAGGAATGCTGTGCATGCGGCTGAAACCAAAAAAAAAAAAAATGCTATTTAACAAGAGCCTGTAGTTAAAAAGCAGAGATCCCAATTTTTTCCCCTTTATGTTCAATGACAAACTCCAGTAAACAGGATAGATTGAAGATGAGCCTTATGTTTTCCATTTATCTCCTTCGTGTATAATTCCCTGGTGATGAGTCATGTCACCATTACGCTGCCATGGGTGAGCCTCAATCTCTGTGCCAAATGACTGCACCAGAGTACAATCCCTCAGTGCAACACTGGCATCAATCTTTCCTGGAAGCAGCCAGTGATGAACCTGGTCTTCCTGAAAAGTTCTCCGTCTGACAGCTTCCATGATCAGCCATCACAGATGGCTCTGTGATTAATACCAGAACGTGGCATCGGCGGACGAATGAAAAGGGGTCATTCTTCTAAACTTGACTGTTCACATAAAAAAAAATGAAAACATAGCAGCACATGAACAAGCAAAAACATAAAAAACTGATCCATGAGTTAGGATCAGACTCATGGACTATTTTGAGTTTCCAACGTAGTTTATGCAATAGATTCTGCAACGGTTCTGACCATTTGTCCCATTGCTATCTTGTACTTTATTGTTGTCTTCCTATACCAAATAGTCAGATGCCACATTAGAGAGAGCCCCTAATCCTACATTAATTTGCTGAATTGTAGAATAACTTTAATTGGTAGTTTGTGACTTTTGATCAGTGCCTTTTTCCTTAAATTTGACATTTAGCTAAGCCTTGTGTCTTGAATATTATAAATGACACTACAATTCAAAGCCACTGCATATACTCCTAATTCAAAACATCAATCCTACTTTCTACTAAAAGAGAAAAAAAAAGATAAACAGTATTTTTAAAACTTGATAAAATTCTGTTTCTCAGTAGAAAGTTCAACCATGACATTTTTTCACCTACAGAGCAGTGCTGCATACCATTAAATCAAGATTTTCACTGCAATTTCTTATGATTGTTGCAATATTTGGTTGTCATAACATTTGAAAGTCAATTTGTTGGGAGCTGGAGAAAATACCATTTTTCTCCAGCAGAGTCCGCCGTGGATCCTCTGAGGGAGCCTCCTGCACAGGTGCAGCTCATCAAGACCATCAGAGGATCCACTACTTAAGCTGCCTTCAGACCTTACCTCAACGCCGCAGTGTTGTTCCAGTTGGTCAGCGCTAAAGCCTTGATCTCAGTGATTTTTCCATGTCCTTAATCCCGAGTCAGATCCTAACGTTTGTCTCTGTGCCTCTAGGTGACTCGTGCTTCCTCCGTGAAAGCTCTGGAAGAGCTAACCTGCCGAGCCGACCCTCCGAGCCAAACCCTGAAGATTCTCAGTCAACCTCTAAGCAGCTCTGGGCAAGAGCTAGGAAACCCAAGCCAAGGTCTGTTCTAATAAGACGTGAGACGCTGAAGCAGCTAACGGACTCTGCTAACACATCCTTCTCCAGAACCAACAGTGACTCTCCCAAGGAGAACCTCAAGAACCCTCAAGGTACTATCAGAGCACCATTGGAAACCAAAACCCCGTCAACAGTCCTTAACTGTGTTGTCTCTCGCGCAGACTCCGGTGAAACCAGATTCCAGGCCCAAACCAGTCATCTGCATATTATGTGCTTGTGCAAATAAACTTGTTAAACTTTTCATCCTGTGTCCGTCAGTGGTGTTCTGCATCTTTGGGTCTCCATTAGAGAACCGATCATGACACAATTGATATATTTGTTCCACTGGATCACATTTATTAGCCTTACATGGGTATGGCTGATGAAGCCTTTATGGTCAAAGAAGAATCAAAAGAGAGTGCTGGAAACATGGCAACCCTAAAAAACAAATAGAGGCCTTGATAAAATGTGGTCTGGCAAAAGTTAGTATTATATCCCTACAAAACACACCTAATGTAATTGATTGAGCAACATGCTGTATAGAGCAGCTGGTTATTGTGGCAAATTTGTTCCTTCAACTATTGGAGGTTTTTGCAAATGTAGTTTTTCTTCCTTAAAAGAAATGCGGGAGTTTTCATGCATCAACGGAATGCACATTTAATGCTAACTCTGAAAAAACTTTTTCAATGATTTCTAATTATCTATTCATGTTTTATCAAGGGTCATAAAACATTGTCTGTCATCCCAAACTGCAATCAGAGCCAACATAAATACAATCAGGATGTAACAAATAAAGTCTTTAGAAAATTACATAGCGTATTTTTTTCCAAGATATGATTACTCCCATGACTTTTTATCTTCACAATAATTGGCAAAAAGGAAATATGAACTTAGATATATAATTTACTATAGAGACTTGGTCTGTTTCTCTTCACAAAAACAAACTTACCAACCTGATCAAACTCGACATAACAGATCATTCGTTCAGCTGTGCACCCTTTTTGTGTCATAGTTGATAACAATTAACTCTCATGCCTGTTTCAGTTCTTTTGTCCATTGTTGTGGGAAGCAACTCTTGGTTAAGCTGTGCCACAATCAATCATTCAAGTTCCCATAGTTTTCATGCACCAGACGTGCAGCAAAAAAAAAAAAAAAAACACTGAAAAATGTTGGAAAATCTTATTTTGATGCAATCACAAGAGCCAGATAAATGTGACTTTTTGTAACTAACACTTTGTGCATCAGTGGTCTGCGTCATATACTGCATCACATCAGAATTTCTACGGTAAAATAAGTATTAAATTCCTGCTACAATACTTCTCCATCCTGAATAAATTTATTTAGCTTCAACACCCAGCTTCATGATGCAGATACAAAATTACTTTCTGTGAGACAATTGTTTCACTTGTAAATGAAAGAACTGATTTGCTGCAGACAAACTAGAATGAAGGCTTAGAGTGAAGAAATCAAAACCATGACAAGCTTGTGAAGCAGCTTTCTTGTGTCTTCAAGCTATTATGCATTCTTTTGCCAGCACTGCAGAGGGGAGTTGTGCTCTAATTAAACTCACCTCCAAATATCCTTGCCGACACCTCCAGAATACTCAAAAGCTTTGAAAATGTGGCTGAGATGGGAATTTGTTATGCATGTACGCAGCAGTGCTAATAAATTCCCTGTTCAGACTCAAGCCAAGATTAGCATTGCAACCTGCAGAACACATCTCCTGCATGGTGGTGTGTCACAAAGGTCACTACTCAAATTCTTTGACACATGAAAACCATGTGCGATTGAAGGAGTCCTCAGAGGTAAAGCCAGCTGCCTGCGTGGGGCTGTGTGAACTGTTAACTACTGATTACTGGTGCAAACACCTGTGCAGATGAAAAGCTTTGCTTCCATTCAACACTATCAGAGCCAGAAACGATGAGGCGCTTTTGGATGTAAACATGACGTCAGTGGAACTTCTTGAGGTTTTCTTAAGGAATGGAAACTTTTATTTCAACCACAAAGAACGCATTTAATAGAGATTTTATTTATGCAACCTTCTGAAAAGTTAATTAGATAGTGCAAAATCTAATGAAAAGTGTGGCAAGCATATAAAATGTTGATATGTGTTTTAGCGGGACAGACTAATCAAGAATTGATCTAGTAATGCTATGTCAAAAGAACAAAAAATGAAAAACATAAGAAGCAATGTCAGATATTTTCCACAGTCGGAATGTCTGATTTTTCGTTATGCATTTCTACTTACAGCTTTCAGCTCTTTATAGCATCTGATATAATCAAGTGCATTAAAGCATTACATTTGTTGCTGATTGACTTTTCGATATCTTAAACCACCATGCAGTACGAATCATCCAGCCTGGTCTCCCCCATCACACTGTGTGCCAACAGTTACCATTAAGATCTTATGATATCCAGGTTTCCAGTTGTACTACACTATTTCGACTTTTAAATGACAGACCAAGGTTTACACTGAATGGGCACTGCAAGGAACCCAAATGATCAAAATCAATGTGTAGACTCACATCAGCTGTGGTGCAGTACAGGTGTGGTTACGGAGTGGAGTGATTCTACAAAAAGGGAGTTTGGCCGAACAACGCAGCAGCCTCTTCATCTTGAATTTTAAAAACAAAACTGGAAGCCACAAAGAAAGTTTAGGATGAAATCAACCCAGAAACTTATGCAAAGATGGCTACAAAAAAGAAAAAACATAAACACAGAGAAAGGAAGGAGTAATCAGAGGATAAAAAGGTCATGCATGTGCACAGATAATGAATTTTGCTCTAAGACCCCTGGAAAGATTGTGAGCCAACAGGAGCCTCTACTCTTCTAAGTGCTTTTCCTGCAGCAAAAGACATATCCTGGCTGGGTTTGTTTAAGCATTTAATGTGAGTGACAGTAAGACACTACGACTACACTGTTGTTAGCGTGAGATCAGTGTGAACATTTCAGAGAGAACTGTTTTGTTTTGTTTTTTTCTCAACAGGCCATTTAATCCTGTTTCAAAATTTGTTTTAGACCTTTTGGGTATAACACATGGTCCATATGGGCTTTGCACTATATTTCACTAGAAAGTATCAGAATAAAGGGGGCAGGACACACACGCACACCACACTTTTCAGATTTTTAAAATCCATGCCTCATTCCACTTTGCAGTCAACGTTAGGGAGGATGCAAACCTTCTGTAAAACAGGACAAATGTATTTTTTAAAGATTTTTTTTTTTAAAGAAAAATTGATTTTCCTACCCAACATTATTTGCACTTCACTAGCCCATAAAGAGCCTTTTAGAGCAGTCAGGACCTTTTAAATTGATGCTTAACAGTTGAACAAACACAGCCAAGTTGGCATTAAGAATAAGCGGTTTGATAATGACTCCCTTTCTCACAAACAAAGGAACACACCCTCTCTGCGATAAAGGCTTATTAGCTACCTGAAAGGATTAAATCCGATCACTGTGGGCTGTTACGGCAACTGTAAATAAATAAGCTCCTACTTTCCACACTATCACCTTGCACAAAGGACTTCTGAATTTCTTTAAGCTGATAAAAAATTCTGCCAAGTATTCATTTAAACCCCCTTCCCCTCCCTCCAAGAAATGACACAGATGTTACCTTTAGAGATATACATTTCAACATGACTGCTAATCCGCTGGTTTTATTAAACACTGGAGGGAAAAGGGTGAGTTATTAAGATTGAAATTAAAGACACCCGAAACGATTACACATAATTAACAGCTATTGCATGAAGGGTACGACTTGTCAAATCTCTTGGGATTCTTGATTGGTTTGTCTAAAATATCCCAGAAAAAAATACTTCTAGTAAAAACATCTTTTTTATACATAAATCTGTTGGTTTGGTGTTTTTCCTATCTCTGCTATAGAGCTGGCTTTGGACACACTCTAAACAGCAGCTTAATGTTTCATCCAAAACAGCAGTTAAGCCAAACAGCTGTACCAGATGAACTCCTATGTCCTCCCAAGCCAGTTCAACTATTGGAGCCTCTTAAGGATAGAGCTTGATTATTAGTGTGGCAAATAAACACATTTATTCAACAACAAAGTAGAAAAACTACAAGACTTTGGGTGACAGTGTGGAAAAATTCCAGCTGAGTTTTGGCTGTAGCCCTAGAACAAGCATCTGTCAAAACAAATGGATTTTGTTTCCTGGATTTACTTTAATGAATTATCAACTAAAGATGCAAGAATCAAATGAAAAAGAAACATTGAGAAAGAACTGTGAAATCACTATACAGATCTGATTGTCATAGCAATTGCATAGCTGCCCTGAGAGATAAAAATAAATTGCTTTTGGAAGAACAAATTATGGTCTAAATTGTGAAATGGCATTATAAAAACAAACATCAATGGCAAAAAGAAAAAAAACCTTCTAAACTGTATTTATTTTGTTGTTATCAATTTAAAACTAAATACTCTAACAATGATTAGCACTGCAGTATATTAGAGAAAAATTGTATACACTCTTAAAAACCAGATGATACATAAGTCACTGAACTTCAAAATGAAATATTGCATGCTTATGAAAAATGTTGATATTTGTGGAACTGATATATATGCACAAGAATAAATTTTATAATACTAATTTTGGGGGATTTTGCATGACAAAGGAACATAAAGTAGCATGTTATAAAAAGGAAAGTCTTTTTCATTTGTTAACAAATTTAAATTATAATATGCATTTGTAATTACTATCATTTCTTTATGACTTCTGAACACAATCTTCTGCAAAAAGTTGCCTTTACAATTCCAATAGAGTCAACAAGAGCATAAATTCATCTCGGCTGAACCATAGCTGTCGTTTAAAGGCAATCAGATGTTCTTTAGATGGTAGTAAACCAACAGTATTGTGGAAACCAAGGAACATTGCAACTGGTCTGATATACATCTGTAGAGACATTTAAAGTAGGGTTAGTTTGTATATCAATATCTCATAGGGAACTGTTGAAACCATTATCAAGAAATAGAAAAAGTGTTTTACAGTTTAAAGCCCATCAGCAAAGATGAAGTAACAAGCAGAGAATACATTAATCACATGGTAACTCTCCAGGAGTTGTGGATACCAACAGCTCAGGTAAAAGAATTGGTCAATAATAAAAATATTGTGTAAAGTTCCACAGAATCAACTTTAATAGCAGCAAAACTGTATAAACCTGGTATATGGGAAGCTATTTTAATGCTACTTTGAGTTTTCTTTTAATATGTGAGCATAGTTCTACAATATTTATCTTCAAACTGTCTTAGCGCTAACCCAAGTGACTGAACAGTGGCTTTTGCAGTTGACTTTTGTTGTTTCAAACAACAGATGCGGGTACAGACTTTTGTTAATGGTGTACAGTAGGCTTTCGCCCCATTCAGGTAGTCATCCTATCCTCCACTTCCCTGCAACCCCAGCATCTGGCATTGCTAATTTAACGGCTTGAAGAAAGCTGCCAGAACTGAGAAGGCATTGGTCCACTGGGGTTCCCAAAACCTCTCTAAACCTTAGGCTTCGTGGGGATGAGGGAAATTCCCCATCTCAAAAGATCCTTCCATGGTTTAACTACCCCATCCTTTTACTCACTTTCTCTGCTTCATTAAGGCCAAACTGAGATAGAATAGACCAATCTAGCCACTTTCTTTTGTTCTGACACACCTCTCCTAAACTGCCACCACTAATCCCCATGGTTAGTTCTGATCCTTAAGGTCTCCCAGCACTGACCCCTTTGGTGCCATTTTTAAAAATTTGTTCGGGGGTGGATCATTTATCATGCCCTCCACAAACTTGCCCTTTATAATGGAATTAAGTCAGATGAAAAAAAAAAAAAAAAAAACTTAAAACTTTCTGCTTACAAGCAAAGCCTTGTTTTCTGCAAAATGTTTTACTGCATTCTACACATGATCCACACTGTACCTTTCACACTGGGGAAAAAACAGTTGTAGCATCATTGCCATAGGGATGCTTCTCTTGAGCAAAGACATGGAGCTAAATACAGGGCTGAACCACAGGTCCATGAAAGACTTGTGCCTAGAGCTTTCTGCAGGGTAATGACCATAAACATACAAACCTATTTTTTTTCCTTTTACTTTTTAAATTACAACCAATTTTGTATGAGAGGGCACATGAGACAAAATGTTCAATTTCTCTTACATGTCTACATAAACTCTCACAGAATCACAACTATTTACTAGACAACCAAACCATCTCACAAACACTACTATAATCTCAATGTCTCACACCTGATATACCTGTCAAACTTTTACATATATACTTACGTGATATACTATCACGCTGTTGTACATATACCATTAAACTCTCTTACATATATTACAAAACTACTTTAGATATAGTATTAAACTCCCGGTCATGCACTATCAAACTCACTTAGACATACAATCTAATTCCCTAAAATATACTATTAAATCAAAATTAAGAATGTGTTAGTTAATTAAATTACTACAACAGCATAATTGCTGTTGGCTATATTTTTCTAAAAGAAATTCAACTACATTAACATTGATTTAACAATAGGCCTACAGTAGCCTTAAAATTTCAAAAATTAAAATTATATATATATTTATATTTATATATATATATATATATATATATTTATATATATATATATATATATATATATATATATATATATATATATATATATATATATATATATATATATATATATATATATATATATATATATATATATATATATATATATATATATATGTGTTGAAGAATAAAATTACTTTGCTTTTAATTTGAATTACTTTCTTATGAATAACAGCTTTACTGAATGTTTTTTTTTTTAGCATGTCGCATTTTACTTCTATAAATACTTTTTTATATATATAATTAGATTTTTGGTTTGCACATTTTGCATTATTGTTGCTGCTATTGTCTTTGATTAAAAAAAAAACACTGTAAAAAAAGCAACAAAAAAACTTCACTTTCAATTTATTTTTTAATTCTCTTTCTTTACAAGCTAAAATATACAGTAATAAAGAGGCAGCAGAACCACCACTTAAAAAAGGAATCTCAATTGGATTTGTATGAAAAATCTGGAATCTGAAGTATAGCTTAAAATATTATGGCTCTATAATGCTGTGATGTCCTTTTTTTTTTCTTTTTCCCTCATCTTTACTAGCTTTTTATGAAATTTGCATTGTGTTGACCCAGGCATTTCCAATAACAGCTAGTAAAAGCTAGTTTCGTAATAAACTATCACAATCTACTTAGATAAAAAAAAGAGATTTTTAATAGTATATTTTAGATTATTTTAATGGTCTATCTAAGAGAGTTTGATAGTATATGGGAGGAAGTTTAATAGCATATATAAAGAAGTTTGTCATATATGTAAGAGAGTTAAATTGTATATGTAAAACTGTTTGATATGTAAAGGAAAGCTATGTATTTAGACTTTTAAACTTTCTCTCCCCAATTCTTTCCTGAGATGAGGTCACTCAGGACAAACTCTTTAAATAACACTTCATAATGTCTAGGTAATAAATAACCATTAGACATGAGAACAAATTTTACAGAAATGCTAATATTACTCAGAGCGGAGAAATTTCTTAGGGTTGCAGATGGTAGCGCTTACAAACCGGACTCGCTTCTCTGTGAAGTTGGCCCCAAATCAAAGTTAAAGAAGCCTTTTATAAAACTTCAGTATGACACATCATTATATCATACACTTTGTAAATGAGGAGACATTAATGGCTCCAGCCTTATCAAAATATTGCATAGATATTAGATCAAGAACACTGCTTTCATTCCATACCCAAATCTTTGTTATGTACATAATGAACTATATATACTATAAAGCAGAACTGTCCTAAATAGATAAACTTCTTGGGAAAACATTAGTTTTGACATGTTTGTGACAGTTTGGTTGTCTTTATGTAAGTGAATAGTTGTGATTCTGTGAGAGTTTATATAGTTATGTAGGAGAAATTGAGCAATTCGTCTCTTGTGGCCTCTCATATATTTTGTTCATCTGTCAGTTATAATGCCCTCCAAAATACAAAGATTTATTTTATGAAATGAAAAAAACTTGAAAAAATATATAATAGTGAATGTGAATTCATTTAGAGCCTCAATACAACAATGATCCTTGACTTCACACCAATTGTAAATGTGTCACACAGTCAAACATCTTGCAAATGAAAAAAGTCACCTCAAAAGGTATAAAAACAACTGAAGACTACTCAGAACACTTTTTTTGGCTAAAGAGATTGTGAAGGAAGCCCCATCTTTCACTGCAAGAATGATAAACCACATCTTAATGTGATATAGTCTATAGCACGCCACTGGTTCAATCAGAGTGGGAAATGAACAATATAAAATAAATAATTAATTCGCCCCCTCATTGTTATTCAGGGTCACACAGACAGTCCCAGCACACATTGAGAAAAAGGCGGAGAAACACAAAACAAGACTCAACAGTTAATCATAGGGCTACAACAGACAATCATTCACCTACATTTATGCCTTGGGGCAATAAATGTGACTTGCATGTGCTTTGAGTATATAGGAGACTAGGTGACATGATGTCACCTTGTCTGGAAGCGACATGTAATTTAAAGGAATAATGAATCTACAAACAACCTTAAAATGTGCCCTTTTGAAATAGCTTTTATTTTGGCTCTTTAAGCAATAATTATAAAAGAAATCTGAATCACTGCTTAGCTGCTCTGTCTCTGCTACAGGACTAGTCAGCTTAAGCTGGTAAAGGATATAGGGTTTTATAATGACACACTGAAATTTTACAAAACAAAAGTACTGAAGTATTGCAACAATGCGATTTAAAATACACTACTGTTGCAGAATCAGAGAAGGGATATCAGTGCTTCCCCAAGTCTTGTTTCAACATATACGTTAATTAGGCTCCAAACTAAAATATCAACCTTGACCTCTGTTATGCTTCCTTCAGTTCCAGCCTAAATGCAAAAAAAGTTCAACAAAAATACAATAAACCAGCTTTGATGGGAGTAGTAGTAAAAATACATCTGTCAATGGAAGTGTGACAGAGGCTTCAGTACATTCAAAACTTCAGCTAGGATCCTGATGAGAGCAAGGAAACATGAGCAGATTACCCCAATTCTCCATTCACTACACTGGCTTCCCATCTCCACCAGGTGATGAGAAGCCAGTGATTTCCCTCCTCACACATCAATGCATCCATGGACATGCCCCCCCTACTTTAAAAACTTATCAACCCACAGAACACAACCCGCTCCCTTCGCTCCACTCACCCAAACCTGCTCCACATTCCCAGAACCAGACTCAGAACAATGGGAGATAGAGCATTTTGTGTTGTTGCCCCACATCTGTGAAATGCCCTCCCTGACACCTTGAGGGCACCTCAATTCACCGAGTGTTTTAAAAAAGGCCTTAAAACATTTATTTTTAGCAAAACTTTTGGTCCCCTTTAAATGTTTTTGTCCTCTCTCTCTTTTTAAAACAGCTTTTATTATTATTAGTTTTTTTAATCAATATAATTATTTTTTATGTATTTCTTTTTTAATGCTTTTCTTTTTTGTAGTACTTTGAGGTCTTTTTGATGAAAAGTGCAGTATAAATCAAATGTATTATTATTATTATTATTATTATTATTATTATTATTATTATTATTATTATTATTATTATTAAGTGTGAAAACACCCCATTCCTGTCTTACCATCTAGCAAAAGGCTAAATAAAAAAGAAATAAAATGAAAAAAAAAATTACACCTAGAAACACAGTGTCATTCCCAAAATACTCATAACCTTTTTTAATTTTTTTTTTCCCCATTACCATCACACATTTCCATAAATTTATTTTGGAGTAACACAAATAGAGCATAATCATTAAGTAAATAGGACTAAAATATTATTTTTAATGCTAGAAATGTGAAAAGAATTTTTATGCCAAGGTATTTACTTCCCTTACCTAAATATTCCTTAATGAAAAACCTGATAACCTGTTAGGCCTACGTCTGCTTGCCTTTTCAGCAGGCCAACCAAAGATTGACTACACACTTCATGTCAACCTCATAATTCCTTGCAAAATGTGTTGAGCACCATTCCACACAGCCCTCCTATTTTAAAATTGATCAGATGAGTTTTTCTTTACCCCCTTGACTTAGAAATGATCACGTGTTGCTCCATCGTCTGTCAAAAATAGACTTAATCCTTATCTCTAAAGGAGAATGGGGGAGTGGCTGATCGACATGCTGTAACACAACAAAGCCAGTGAGCATTACTGTATCAACTAGAATAGTTTTCATTTGCAATCAAGGTGAAAATACACTTATAACTAAGCCTGTGTGAATGAGGGGTTGCTGTCTCTCCTGCGCTCCGATAACTTTATAGGATGCACCTGTGAACCTCCTCAGCTGCAGTACATCAGCACATTCCCTTCAACTGCTCCCTTGCCCTGATATTCTGATCTTCAGCATAAGACAGTACCAGCTTTTTTTTTACAGCCTCATTTCAATAGATTTTCAACATCCTTACACTGCCTGCCTACCAGATCTCTACCAAGTTACTGCTTCTTGGGTTCTTCTTTCCTGCCTTTCCCATTCTGGATACCTCACAGTTTCAATCTCACAAACAACACACCACGCCTACCCTTTGGATTTGTTAACCTCTACCTGGTTCTTTGTTTATAACCCTCATCTTTGCCAGAGATCCTCCTCTTTGTTCTCAAGCTACATTATCTCAGCATCATCTTTCGGGGTTCCCGCTGCTTGTCCTCGATGTTTTTCCAGGCAGTTGTGTAAATGGTCAGGGTTTGAATTGGCTCTTGTTAAGTAGGAAAAGTATAGATGAGTTCCACTTTTATTTTTTTAGTTTGGAAATGTTCTTAAGAGTAGAAATACTTACGATGATCTGTTATGTAAAAGATTGTTTAAGGTTTTGCTGGCAGAAGCTGTAAGAAAATGTATGTGGAAAATATATATATCTGTATTATTGATCTTCTATATAACATAAAGCATGATTTCTTTCCATCACAAGAACAAGAACAAACTTTTTGAGAAATTAAAACCTAAAATTTGCTTATGAAATAAATGAAATGTATACACACATTTATCAGTGTAAAAGAGAGAGTGGAAAACCTGTTCAGGAATGTTTGCATCTTGTGACCCAAAGCATGACTCCTTTCAACTCTGAGTACTGGGTGTCGACCATCATATGCTGAACATTTGGTTCCTATTATCATGAGGACAACAGAGGTATTGAAAAGGGATCTTTTAGTACCTGCCGGCCTCAGAAATTAGTTCATAAAGCTGAACAGCCCTTGATTAAAGAAATGAAATACACACATGCTGACATCAAAATTGGTCTAAAAGATAAAAGAAATGGATGGTGTAAAACATTTACAGCAAAAAGCATATGCTCTTTTCTTTGTTGAAGACAATCCCAGCTGTTCTCGGAGCACAACTGTAAACCCACTTTAGCGCCGCTGATTGCTGAGGTCATCACATGGAGGTGGTATGCTCTATCTCCTGCCACCCACCATGTGTCAAGTATACTGTACTTCAGGTATTAACAGAACAGACTGTCATAACAGACGGAATTTTAGTCAAGCAGTCACATTGCAAAACAAATGATCAATGTAAACCTGCCAGATAAGAATATTTAAAAAGGACTAACTGGAGTTTGACTTCATGGAGTACATTCAATGTATTACAGAATATAAAGGTAAACCAAGGAGGCTAATGCCTTGTAATTAGTTTTTTTATCAAGCCTAAAAGAAGATGTGTTTATTTAAGATCCTTTCATTACTAATTGTCTGGATTTATCTCTCTGTTTGTAACAGATCCCAAAAAAATATTCAATTATTCCTCATTTAAATAGTCATTCTATTATGCTTATGAATACTGGAAGTGACAGGTTGCAACAGCGTTTTCAAGATCTTCTCTATTTTAGATGTGATTACAACTAATAGAGAAATAAAATGTTGTTTGGCTCTTTTCACTTCTAACAGTGAAATGTCCTGTATCATAAATCTAATTAGGCCATTTGCTTCACTGAAGACATTGTTTGGAGATTAAGTTGCTCTGACCCATCTGGCTGACGGCCTGGTAGGGTCTCAACTCCCATTAAAATATCTGCCACAAAGGACAGAGAATCATATTGAATCCTATTATTGTCCTAATCTAATTTTTAACATCAGCAGACTACAGCTGCCCCACAGCATCTGAAGATGTAGCCATAATTAAAGAGAGAAGGTAAAATATTTCTAAGCATCAATAAGTTTAATGCTTTTAAAATTGATGTCAATTTAAGATGTAATATTTTCACTGTATAATTGCATTTAACTCTGTGCATCCTTTAGAAAACAGGCATTATAGACCACAAATTAACTGTGAGCCGAATGGTATTGTCCTATCACCTATTAAACAGTTGTACCAAACACATTGAAACTTGCAGGGTACAAGTCCTATTTGGTAGAGCTAATGAGAGAAGGGGAAGATTATACAAGATCTTACTCCTTTTTTAGTAATTGTCACTCAATACTAGTTTGGAGTTGCACAATGATAGCAGAATGTTAAATGTAACATTTTAAACTGCCATATATATCTATATCTATATCTATCTATCTATCTATCTATCTATCTATCTATCTATCTATCTATCTATCTATCTATATATATATATATATATATATATATATATATATATATATATATATATATATATATATATATATATATATAAGTGAAAGCAGCAGTGGTGCCAGTGGTAATTGGAGCACTGGGGGCTGTGACCCCCAAACTGGGAGAGTGGCTACAGCAGATTCCAGATAAAACATCAGAGGTCTCTGTCCAGAAGAGCGCAGTCCTAGGAACAGCTAAGATACTGCGCAGAACCCTCAAACTCCCAGGCCTCTGGTAGAGGACCTGAGCTTGAGGATGACACATACCACCCCACGAGGGGTGAGGAAACAGTTTTTTTTTTTTTTTTTATATATATATATATGCACATATCTATATATACATGTGAATCTACAATTTTCTTAGTCATGAAAACAAAGGTGTGTCCAACCTTTTGATGTGTCCTGTATATATATATATATATATATATATATATATATATATATATATATATATATATATATATATATATATATATATATATATATATATATATATATATATATATATACAGGACACATCAAAAGGTTGGACACACCTTTGTTTTCATGACTAAGAAAATTGTAGATTCACACTGAAGGCATCAAAACTATGAATTAACACATGTGGAATTATATACTTAACAAAAAAGTGTGACACAACTGAAAATATGTCTTATATTCTAGGTTCCTCAAAGTAGCCACCTTTTGCTTTGATTACTGCTTCGCACACTCTTGGCATTCTCTTGATGAGCTTTTAGAGGTAGTCACCTGAAATGGTCTTTACTTCACAGGTGTCCCCTGTCAGGTTTAATAAGTGGGATTCCTTGCCTTATAAATGGGGTTGGGGCCATAAGTTGTGTTGTGCAGAAGTCAAGATGGATACACAGCTGAGAGTCCTACTAAATAGATTGTTAGAATTTGTATTATGGCAAGAAAAAAAGAGCTAAGTAAGGGAAACCGAGTGGCCATCATTACTCTAAGAAATGAAGGTCAGTCAGTCCCAAAAATTGGCAAAACTTTGAAAGTGTCCCCAAGTGCAGTCGCAAAAACCATCAAGAGCTACAAAGAAACTGGCTCACATGAGGACTGCCCCAGAAAAGGAAGACCAAGAGTCACCTCTGCTGTGGAGGATAAGTTCATGTGAGTCACCAGCCTCAGAAATCGCAGGTTAAAAGCAGCTCAGATTAGAGACCAGGTCAATGCCTCACAGAGTTCTAGCAGCAGACACATCTCTACAAAAACTGTTAAGAGGAGACTGTGTGAATCAGGCATTTCATGGTAGAATAGCTGCTAGGAAACCACTGCCAAGGACACGCAACAAGCAGAAGAGACTTGCTTGGGCTAAAAAAACAAAGGAATGGACATTAGACCAGTGGAAATTGATGCTTTGGTCTGATGAGTCCAAATTTGAGATCTTTGGTTCCAACCATTGTGTCTTTGTGCGACGCAGAAAAGGTGAACAGATGGACTCTACATCCCTGGTTCCCACCGTGACGCATGGAAGAAGAGGTGTGATGGTGTGGGGGTGCTTTGCTGGTGACACTGTTGGGGATTTATTCAAAATTGAAGGCATGCTGAGCCAGATTGGCTACCACAGCATCATGCAGCTGCATGCTATTCCATCCGGTTTTGCGTTTATTTGGACCCTTATTTATTTTTCAACGGCACAATGACCCCAAACACACCTCCAGGGTGTGTAAGGGTTATTTGACTAAGAAAGAGAGTGATAGGGTGCTGTCCCAGATGACCTTGCCTCCACAATCACCGGACCTGAACCAGATTGAGATGTTTTGGGGTGAGCTGGACAGTATACTGAAGGCAAAAGGGCCAACAAGTGCTAAACATCTCCAGGAACTCCTTCAACACTGTTGGAAGGCTATTTCAGGTGACTACCTCTTGAAGCTCATCAAGAGAATGCCAAGAGTGTGCAAAGCAGTAATAGAATCAAAATGTGGCTACTTTGAAGAACCTAGAATATAAGACATATTTTCAGTTGTTTCACACTTTTGTATTAAGTATATAATTCCACATGTGTAAATTAATAGTTTTGATGCATTCAGTGCTTCTGATTTTCAACATAGTCATATGACATTGTTTCATCACAGATTCTTTACCTCGTTGCTCTTTAACACAGCCAGTGGAAAAAGAAATGTATTTCAATCGAACCGCAGGCGACCGGAAAATCAGAATTTTAAGACGCTATGCGGGAAGTCAAAATCAACCAAAACTGAAACTTCTTTAGATCAGCTTTAAAATCATTTTTAAAATGCATAGTCAGTGGATGGAGTAAAAATTGGACTAATGAGGTAATGCGTGCTACAGGAAGGTCATGCTGCAGCGTTTTGGACGAACTGCAGCCAGCCATTTTGAACATAACAGTCAAGGCAAGATAAAACACAGGCATGGCGGAGTTTCCAAAGGTTTCCAAAAATACAGAAAGGGCTTTATATTTGCAATTATTCTTAATTTAAAAAACTAAAAAAACAACCCTAAAATATGAGAATCCTTCATGCAAAAGGCCTTCAGTGTTAAGAATTCAGCCAATTCAAATTCATGTATCTAAATCATGATCTGCTCAGGATATTCCCAGCCTTTTGCCAATTGTTACTTCAGACAGTTTATAATTCCAGTGCTCCTAAACAATTTAAAGTTTATAAAGAAGACATATTGCACTTCTAAATCTAAAATGTAAAAATTAGAATATTTAATTTTAATCAAAGGATTTTTTTTAAGGCTTAAAGCTCAAGCATCACACCATAAATTACTATTAGCAGCAATTCTGGATTGGTTTAGTCTATGTCAGTTCAGTAATTTGTAATCCCACATTCAGGTTACATAGGTACCTTATCACTGCAGAAAAATCCAAGTAGTGCTTTATTCAAAAAGAAACCTAGACTTTTTACCAGATATTAGAAGATAAAATTGCTATGAATATTCTGCAGGGTACTGCACTTTAACACTTCCATATGCTGAAAACCTACATTTTAATTTTGTCGAAGACGCAAAACACATTTTTCCACCACTAATGTTATTTATAATGATCTTTTAACCTTAGTCTAAAAATGATATCTTTATTTTCTTTTTGATATATGTTTTTTTTTTTTTTTTCCTCTAATTATATAACATGTTATTTAATAGCTACTGTACATGAGGATGATGCCTTCTCCTTCAAAATTGCATTTATAAATTATCTGAATTTCTGAGTTGGATTGGAGCAAAATAGCCTTTTATAAAAACACCAAGGCCTGACTGCCAATTCTCATATCTCAGTTGAGGAGGCAAATATCTTTTCAGGAAAGGCAAACATGGCCACAAGCAGTGCTTTATTTAAGCAATAGGAGGCCTTGCCAAGGGCAGTGCGACTGTTGATAAACCCACCAATCAACAGCAGATTTAATCTGTGTGTCCCACTTGGCACATAATGGGCAAGCTTAAGCAGTCCAAGCTTAATAACTCATTCTTTGAACCTGCTTTTATTGTGTTTTTGTTTCCAAACAACATAGTTTGGTGTCGAACAAAGTATCACAACTTTCATTTCCATTTTGTAATCACCACAGGAGAGCCCTAGATTCCAATACAGTGAGCAAACTTAATTAGAAAGAAGTCAGCACTGCAGTCTACTTCTGTTATAGTACAGAATCAATCATTATGTGCACTGTGATGAGCAGAGACGAGTCACCTGTATAGCATTCATCATTGTGAGGTGTAATTCACACATTAATTAGAAGCTCACAACTGATACAACAAAGGATGAATATTTGACAAGACTGCATATGGTGAAAGCTTTTTAAAAATCTAGTTAGAAAACAGTAATTTACCTCAATGCTGATTGCTCATTTAAAAAAAAAAAGATATTTGATAAACAGTGTTTCCTATAGCCTTTAATAACCAGAAGTCTGGAGGTTGACAGTATTAATTCAAAGAGTTTCAGGTTTGGTGTTAATTCCCTCAATAACAATACCTAGATAGGCTAGGCAACTCTATTTTAGTTGTGATAAATGCTAACAGAATCGCTGCAGTGCACTTGATTTATGTTTTTATCTACAGAGACAAAACCAGCTTGCAACCAGGATGAGTTGACCTGTTTCCCAGCCAAGCAAATATCTATAAACCAAACATTGTCTATGAGGCTTTGAGGTGTAAATCTATTATATCTATTGGGATTTTTTTTTTACTGAAGCATTTATATTTTTTGTAAATAAGACCACAGCTACAAAAAGATTTGGTTTCTGCACAATTCATAAGGAAAATTGTTGGAGCTAAACAGCCTCTTTAAATATTTATAGTAAAATTAAAAGATAAAAAGAGCAATTGTTATTCTCCTTTGTATGCATGAAAAACCTTTATATTGAATTTGAGTCATAAATATAAAGCGATAACTTAATTAAAAACCACCGGCACGCAGCCAAGGTTCATATTTGTCTACCTGTACACTCAGGTTTACGCTGAGCAGGGTTGGGGTTGGCGGGGGAAAAAAACAAGCTGATCATGTCGAATCCTTCATGTAAAGGACATACTAGACCACACTGTGAGAATCTAACATATTAAATCCGCCCACCGTAGCATAATAAAATTTGACTGCACTATCCTTTGAGAGATTAGCAGACTAGAGACCTTTTTATTACCTTATATTACACAATATGTTTATAAGTAGAAAAAACAATAAAAAAGATCATATTATTTACTTTCAAATTTCATTTTACTCTATTTTTTTATGTTAAAGCATAGTTTAGCGCCAGATGTAATGATATAGTGCTCTTCACACTAGATTTACAGTTCTCTACAGTCCTGAGTCACTCCTGAGTGAATATCTATGTAAAGCCTTGTTTTTATTCTTTTTTATTCTGTATATGTTTATTATTTTTTATTCTATAATAATATAAATTGAATCTATAAACCCCATGCTGCCCTCTGATGCCACACTACCAAACAGTCTGTTTTTATTATCTGAAATCTTCAGTATATATCAATACAATCTTATAGAAGGTTTTTCCATTTAGAATATTTCCAGTATTCCCTAGATTATGTTCAATGTAAGATTTCTGGAAATGTTCAGGATATTTACTACTAACCATTTGCCATCACAGTTCAAACTAATGTTCAGCTATCCCTCTCAATCAAACAAAAATAAGTAGCATGTTGTGCTCTTGTTCCTCCACAGGAGAGCTCTGAAAGACCTTCCACATTTAGTTTGATTTTAAGAGTCATAGTGTGGTAATATGGTGAGAATGACACCATTAGTTGAGGTGTATCTATGTCTCAATAAAGTTTATATGATTTCAGTCTTAACGGGTTTCCTTTATTTATTCAATTTTCCAATTGAGTCCTTGGCAAATAAAATGACCAGAAAAGTATCCTTTGCTGGTAGCATATCACTGTGCCCTGTTTTCAAGGTTACGCCGTGCAATTGTGTTGGTTAAACACCAGCATAAAAACTGGCATTTTATAAAAAGCATTGAAGAATAATGTAAGAACCTCATGCTCAGTCCTTACTCTGATGTTCATTTGCTCCATGTTGTGACCAGATTATTTTTGCAGCCGCCTTCATTCTAACAAGAGCTCAATGCTTCTTTCTCTTCTCTTTGATTCTGATCTAGACCTGAGAATTGGGAATAAAAACATAATGCATTCACTACTTAGTTATATTCAAGTATATGTAAGAAATGAAGAACCTCAACTGTCAATCTTTCTATGGTTTATTTGATGTAGATGCATTTATTCTTTTTGGATCTATACACAGTTTTAATTGTTAGATTTTATAGATTTTTTTTCTATCTGATCTGTTGAGAATTCTAAAAATAATAATGCATTTCAAAAAAATCTTTGTAATGAGCTTGTAGGGAAAAGGCCTTTTTAAGAAATCAAAAGAACCATTTTTATTGGAGCAGAAGATGTGATCTGCATGTTTTAACTTGACAGAAACATCAAAGTTAGTAATATTATATATATTATAGTAAAATAGGATCTTCTACTTACAGATGAGATTTTTCTTATGCTTGAGGTTTCTTCCATTCCACTAACTAGTAGGCATGCTTCAGGCATTACAATTATTTGACAAATATAAAAAAAAAAAAAATTATCATGACTTTGGTTAAAATTCAATATTTTTTTATATCATACAATCTATGGGGCTTTGAGTCTGGTCTCCCCATATGGAAAAAATAGACAAATCCAACTAAAGAAGAAAAGTTTAGTAACCTGGTAGTCAGATTGATAATGAGTAGCCCCAAGCTTAGTTCTATACATGAATAGTCTGAGACTGTTCCTATCAAATCTGTTAGGGAAAGGGGGGACATTCAGCAGAACTCTTTAGAGATTAATAAAAAATTGGGTGGAAAAAAAAATAAAGTTCTGCAAGCAATATATGGTTGTATTTCAGGATAAGACCAATTCACCACCCTATTTAAAAAAGGAAAATGAATTCATAGTAGTAGTTTGGGGATGAACATAAAAGGTGGATAAAGTTCAAAGCAACGGAGTTGGAAGTGATAATCATTTAAAAAAATATGAAGAATTACAACAATGAATATCAGTAAGCTTTCTATGAATGTATCTCAAAGTGCAACAAATAAAATAAAAAATAAAAGATGAAAACAAAATGTTACAAGATTAGACACATAAAGCCCTATAAAAGCAGATTCTAGTCTGGGAAGGAGCAACAGTCAGACTTACAGCAGGGAGATTAAGCCCTTAACAGCTGGATGCGCCTCCTCCAACTCCTAACGCTTCCCTCAACCCAAAGCATTGCAAATCCAGAGTGGTCCACCATAATATAATACAAGTGCGCTTTGTATGGAGCCCATGAAAGAACATTAAGGAGGAAAAAATAATCCCCTTTTCCACAAGTTAGGAACTCTAAGGTTCTTATCGAGGCTCCATGATGATTGTTCTTGGGTGTATGTTAATGTAATTTCTTTTAAACTAAATAATAAAACTACCAGAATATTGCAGTTTAGTCACGTTGGATTTTTTTAATTTTTTTTTTTTATTTAATCGTTTAATAATGTATCTTTCCCTACTAATGCCATTGTAGTATTATTTCTAACAGCCCTGTGCCACAATACTGTAACTATAGAAATATTTGTTTGCAAGTGTGCACCTGAATTTCAAAATAGCTAAATATAGAAAAGAAAAATCTGTGCTCGCAGTCAGTTTAAGGATAAATCACTTTGAGTGTGGTATGTTCATTTGCATATTCCCCCAGTATTTTACATAGTTTTTTCATAAGCATATGATCGGTATAAAAATGAGCTAAATTGGATGTAAATTTTTTGGGAAAAAACAAAAATCAAACATTTTCCAAGCTCTCCAAGAGAAACATATTTGCCACTATGCTTCAGCAGGGGCATCCAACCATACAGCTCTGCTCTGCTTGTCCACTTTTCTTCTGGTTCTCCTGTTTGCAGCAACAATATAAAAGTGAGTTGGCATTTTTGTTGTCTTTTTATCTAACAAGTGAATAGAGGGAGAAGGGGGGACAGAGAAAAAAGGGGCACACTTGATACTTGATCAGTTTAGAGGAACGGTTTATCTGATGTGCATATTGTGCTGGCCTGTCACAGAGATACATCAGCAAGATCACCAAACTGGCAGTGGAAAATCAACCATACAAATCAAAGGAACCAGGTGCAGAGATTTGCAGATTTTCCTCATAAAAATGACTGACTTTGCTGGGGGTGGGGTGTTGTACCTCATATGGGGCCCACCCAGATAGATACTAAGAGCTGCTGTATCTGTTCTAAATGTGACATTAATAAAATCTATGCTTTTTTTTATCTTATATATATCTGCTTCAATAATTTTGCCTGGTGGACCAGATGTCGTAACAGTGTTTATTCTTTCTTTTTTCATATTCACAACTCTGTTTGACTGCTAAGAACTCACAGAATTCTAGATATCTTCAGTTTTTTTTTTTTTTTTTTTTTTTTTTTAGTTTTGGCATCATTAGATGTGTTTTTTTTTTGGGCCAAAAAGTGTGCTTGACTGTTTATTGCTTTTTGTTTCTTTCTCCATCATAAATGTTGTAAAAGAAGATTTTGAATTCAAAATCCATTGTATTTTGCAGCAACAGATCATAGCAGTTCTTTCCTTCGTCTTGACTTTATCACAATAAGCAGTGATTGTACCATCTTATGCTGCTTCAAGTTAATAAAACTTTAGGGGACTGCTTTGTTATAGCTTGGTCTTCAATTAATGAAACTAAATGCTACAATATGTTTATAAGAAAAACACAAACATGAATTAATGTTGGGGCTCTTCATATTCGTAAACCTTATAATTATTTAAGCTTAAAGTAGCCCATATCTTTCCTAAATTATTTTTAAGGTAATAACTAACATAAAAAGAGTAACACAAACAGAAAAGATTCGAAATGAGTTGCAGAACACAAGGCTTGCAAACATATTGTGAGCGATTTACTCCATCTGTTCCAGGATGATGGTAAAATATTGACAAGCAAGCACCACTGGAGTGTATTCAAGCAAATCATAATATAACAACAATTATTGCTGCTGCTCTGGCTTTATGCAACAGAGATAAAAAAAAAATATGCTTTAATGACTCCCAATTGTCATTTGAAGCTTGAATACTTTGCTTTCACAGACCGCAAAGTTTAAGGGTTGATACTTGAGATCAGCATCTGTGAAATTTGCAAAAATTATAGGAGAATCATGCAGTGAATAATGTGTCTAAATGTCATCAAGTTAAGAAGCAAGCTGGAAAAAAACAACACACATCAAATAAACTCAGGTTAACTAACAAATAAAAATCACATCTGTTAGATGGCTGACTTCTGTTCGCTGTTTTCTATTGCACATATTAAAGGTCTTGATTGTTTTGTACTATTGGCACTAACAAAGCAACAGAAAAAAAACGTTTAAGTAAATGTTTACACCTCTTTAGCATTTCCCTACTAACTAACTTATACGCCCTGCAGCTGTAATAGAAAAATCTCAGGTGTGCAGCCATTGGGCCATAAGGCTAAGCGGTGACATCAGGGAAATGTCTGAACAGTGTAGTCAAGCCAATAGCAGTCACATCAGGTAAAATAACCCACAGATAATGGGGATCTTTTTTCCAGCTCAGATAGTGTGTCATCTGTCGAGAAGGGCGGTGTACTGTATTTTCACAAGCTAAAAAGAAACTCAATATTCTCCGCAACGGTGATGGGTTGCTCATCCAGAAAGACAAATTCAGTCAACCATAGTGTTATCTTTTTTTTGTCTGCCGTTGTCTATTGGAAACTTTTGTCCTGTCAGCTAGGTTAGTCTAAAAGTTCTTTGCCTTACAATGCTTGCTTTTTAGAGTTACAAGATGGAACAGGTGTTTAATCTCAAACTTTCTAAACTGGTAAAATTTAAAGTGGCTCCTTCATTGTTACCTTTTCAGTTTGAAAGCTGCTACTGACCAACTATTATTTTCAATTTTGATTTAGTTCCAAATTGTAGACAGTGTGTAACTTCTGTAGGGTAAAGACACAAAGTAAGGAGTGAGGGCAATCTGTTACTGATACAACAAAAAATAAAATAACAGAAACCAGAACCCATATTACAGAATTCTAAAGTTGTTTCATGCATTACAGTATAATGACACATTAAGTTACAGTTTTAAGCCATAATCTGTTTTATGACACATTAATACCCCACGAAAAAGCTTCTTCTTGCTTTAACTAGGCCATTTTTAAGTCATTTTCCTGCTTGTCACAGCCATCAGTTTTTCCCAAGAGATAAAATGTTTCTAACATTAAATCTTATTTGTTCCATGTGAGATATCAGGAAAAAAAATAATAATAATTTTCTCTACTATACAACAACTGTACAACTTTTTTATATCCTCTTTATTCAGCAGCCTCATATAGCAATGCAAAGTACCACTGCTTACATTGCTCAGATCATTAAACCCGATTTAACTCATTACTGTAAGGGTTTTTGGGGTTTTGGTGCTTTTCTGGTGAGTGAGCATCCTGTCACAGAGAGGATCTTTCCTGGTGGCTGGGCCAGTGTTTCCTCACACCTGAGGACTGTTGCTCCCTTGTCACCGAGCATATATTTTTGTATGTATATATATATATATATATATATATATATATATATATATATATATATATATATATATATATATATATATATATAGTGAGAGAGAGAGAGAGAGGGGGGGGGGGGGGGGGGGACGGTGACTACAGTTACTATAAACTACTTTTGAACATACAATACAGTCTTATTTAGTTATAATGTTAAGACTAAGGTAACTGTGGAATTCAACCACATGAAATTTTAAATCTAATTAAACAACATTTGTTCCCTCAACTCATTCTGATGTGAACTCGCTATAGTAAAAGAAAAACACTAATGCGTGTATCAAAAACTTTACAATATATTTAAAAAGTAGCTTAGCCCACAAACTGACTTCATAATCTGATCAGTTTCAGGCTTTTATTCATAGAGCCCTTACAATCCTTCAAAAGCTGTACCTGTCTTCTGTTAGATTTCACTTAATGCACCATTAAATTCCGTTCCTTGTTCAGCAAATATAGATTTAACAAAAGATTAGTCACTGTGCCCTGTTAGACTATCAATATCAGAGGGGCATTGCATGTTGTTTATATAGCGTAATACACAGTACTTGAAACAGCTTTCCTCATAACCCCAGAGCTCAATGTATCAAACTCAGTACAGCTTCACCTTAAAACAAATTGGGGTGATGTTTCTTAAAAGGCAAGTATTGCACTTTTGTTGTTTTTTTTTTTTTTTTTTATTTCTGTACCTGCAATTCAGCAGAGCCTTTGTGAGAAGTGGTGCTCCCATGCTCTTTCCAGGCCATGGGCTGTACAGTAATCAATGTTGATGAATGAGTAGGAAGGCTTTCTTTATTCCAGCCCTCGCTGAATAGAAAGTTTCCATTATCTCTCACAATGTATTCACTCTATCAAAGTGACAGGGTTGAAGCAAGGCACACTCCATTGCCCTCACTGTGCCCATACCTACCTTCATCCGTCTACTCAAAAAAAGAAGGGAAAGCCGGAAGAGATTGTTAAAATAACACTGCTGAACCCTGCAAAATCTATAAGACTCTAACTGGTGAATCTCATCCATCATAAGTCTAGAGATATAATGACATGCATGCAGTTTCAAAAAATGATATCCTCTGTTAAATCAAATAAATAGGGAGCTTGTGTTTGCTAAATTTAGTTTAGTTTTTATCAAATCTAAAAAAGGTTTATAAGATGTTTGAATTAGTAGTTCTTTTTTATATCTCAACTAAATAGTTAACCAAAATAGTTCAATCTTTCCTATTGGTTAATTAGAAATGGTAAAAAAAGAAAAGAAACACCACAAATTAAAGTCTGATTTTTCTACCCTTTGACAGCACTGTGGTGTTAAAGAAAAGACCTAAACCATGAAGGCCAATTAAGTATTTTATGAAATAGAAATCTTTACTAAAATGTGCGGCTCTTGTTTGCTTTATGACCTGTTCTATTTAGCAGAAATATTTCCTTTGTCATTTGTAAATCAAAATGATTGTACCCTTATCAGTCTGCAGAGCCAGCAGCAGAGTATTTCACTATCAGTGTCTGCAACATTGATTATCACATGAGTTTTTATTCTGTTCGGATTTTTTGCACTAATTCCAGGATGCTAAAGAGGCAACATCTTTACTGCTGTGGTGTGCATTATTACAAGCATTTATACTCTTTTAATTGTGCTCACACAAGAAGTGCTAAAAAGTCAACACTTATACTGATAAGCATTGTTCATGCTGAACCAGCACAGAAATGCTATATAGCTTCTTATTTTATTTTAATTTTTTTTGTCTGACATAAATTCCAACCACAAAAAGAGGCAATTAATAGGACATACAATTCTTGAATAAATGCATAAGGTGCATGTATTCCTTTGGATAAAAAAAGGATATTTCAATTTCCATATAGTACTCCTTGTACCTGCTAACCATTATAAAAGGCTGCAGACCAATTACAGACAGGAGACCCTGAATCCCCACTGCTCCCATCCTCCTGTGTCAATAAACGCTGTTGTAGCGGTTTCAGGAGATGCATTTATTATTTTTTCATGTTGTTGATCCTGGTCTTATAAAGCCCTCTGAGAATACCGTCAAGCTTGTCTTCTTAGTTGAGAAAAAATGGACGTGTGTGTTTGCTGCAATACAACAACATCAAATCAAAACCAAAGGGTAAAGATACTCTGGGTTGGTGTATTTCCTTACAGTTAAATGTACAATGCCAATAAAAACACAGATGGATGACACGCATGAAAAAAGTTACTAAGTTTATTATCTTTGTAATGTTGGGTTAACAACATCAGAGGAGGTAACTCACACCTCATCTACATGTACAAGTAGGCAAACAGTCATAATAACACTTTAAGGCAAAGTATAATGAAATGTCATTCACAGATGGTCAGTTGCCTCCAAAATAAAATAAAATTTACTGAGATGGTGTCACAAAAAACAAAATGTTCCATTTAGACACAATTAAATCAGAATTTCACTTATTTTATTTCAATGAAAACGATTTAGAACAGGAGTCAAGAGAAAAAAAATTAGAAATTTCCGAACTAACTAAAAATGTCTTTTATCTACTCAGCAATGCTCTTAATTTCCTCTGTAAATGGCTGTGGTACAGGCAGTATGTGTACATATATGGCAGGGGGAACACGTAGGTCTGGGTCTGAAGAACTGAGTGAAAAAAGTAATGTAGAGGAAGAAGCTTGTCAAGATGATCCAACACAGAAATACAAAAAGGTCTTAAGTCTTTCAGTTTTTCTGCCTGATAATCATTTATGGTTTATTAAAAAAAAAAGAAAGTCAAGCAACAGATTTGCAGGAAATGTTGTCAGGAATCTTGTTTTAATTGAATGCATTAACAAGGCTGCATGATGTATACCACTTAGTCAAATATATAAGCTAAAAAATCTACTTATGACTTTAACACTCTTTAATGTAATTAAACTGAGAATTTACAATATACATTTGAGCTAGATATCTTTACAAGACTTAGAATAAAAGCAGAAGATAAAACTACAAATATAAGTACTGTACTTGCAATGTATAAAAAAAGAATAAAAACAATGACCAGAGCCATGTGAATGTTACAGCCTAATTTTGGGAGCCTAAATCATTCCATAAAAATAATTTACAAAAAAAGAGCCGAAATTTAGAGAAAATAGACCATTACATTAATAATTTGAATATGTCAAACTTAATTTAAAATAGGCCTAAATTAGACTGAGTTTACAGAAAAGTGTAGATTATAGATTCTATGAGAAAAGAATGTTTTCCTAATCTGCTCGATAGATGAAATAGCTGCCTAGTTTTGATGCACGTCTTTATTTCTGCTGAAAGAAAATGTTACAATTTCTGTGAATATGACTATGGTGTATCATGTCATTCAATTTGTTCATATTTGTTATTATTTTAAAGAACAAGACCAAATCTTAGCGACTGATGATTAATATCAGTAGACACGTACTCAAACAAAATAAAAATCAAAACAAAACAAACACTAAATAAGGCAGAGAACTGCTGAAAAAAGACATTTTTCATGCAGTGAATCAAATCCAATTATATCTGATGCTTGATCAGTTGTATTTTACATGATATGATCCATCTGCTACCCATGAAAGGAGATTTCTCTTTAAGCCACTAAATGCAATCAACAAGGGCAGCAATCTAACTACTAATATCTCAACTGTAAAGTCAACACTTAAGAGCTCCCTATGTGTCAAAAAAACAATTTTTGGGATCTAATGACATTACTGTTGTTATTTTTGGTCTAACGAGACACAATATAAAGGATAAACTATATCCAACTCCTTGATACTACAGTTACTTGTTTGTTGTTGTTTTTTTTTTTCTTAAAATCTTCATTTTATTCAGAAATATAAAGCAGTTAGTTTTTCCACATTCTGACATACAACCAGATGGTCTGATTCACAGTTGCTACAGTAGACTGAAAAGCATGGAGAGTAAACAAGATGCAGATGCTTGATTTGAAAACAGACAAGTCTATCAAAGGGTCCAACAGCTTGATGATAAAATATTTGTTAGTATTGCCAAAAATCTGTAATAAAACTCTGGGGAAGAATGGGCCTTTTAATCAGGCTAACAAACAGAGAAACTGACAGAAAAAACAACACTCCATTTAGCAGCTTACTCGGGAGTTGAGTCTGTGATACAGATTCAATGACATTTAAATAAAGAATAGGTAATAATTTCTTTAGACAGCTTTTATTAAGTTAGATGATTTTTTTATTATTATTATAAAGACTTTTCTGACTAAAATGAAAACATTGTAACGCAAATAATGTGTCTGAGGTAAACCAGCACTAACAAGGGGATGTGTAAGTCGGGTTACCACAAAGAAATGCAATATAACCAATTTAGTGCGGCACTAATAAGTCCTCTGGCCTGCCCTGCTCTGAAATCTCCAAATTAATCTGCTATTTCTTTTTCTCATCACAAAGGAAAAATGCAGCATGGAGAATGTTGTAAGTTTGATAAATCAAAATAGAATCTAGTTTAATTGCTCACATTTCCAAATAGTAAATCTGCTTTATGGCTCGGTATCAATTACTGATGCCCCCAAACCTTAACTATATAGACCAAATTTGCCTAAACGTAAGTACTTACAGGCCAGATATAGTTTTTCTTACATCTAAAACAGAAAAAGAATTATCTTTTGGATATATATTTTTATGATTTGCAGCTAAGCAATGTTTCATTGACAGAAAGTGTATTTGTTTATATTACCTTGCCATTTTTGGTGTATTTATGAAGACTCTGAGGACCAACTGGCCTTGTATGGCCCAAAAGGCTGGTCCTAATGTGGCGGACCTCCATGTTTAGTGTGAGGGAGTCAGTTTAGAGGTATGGTGTGAATTAACTATAGGTTAAGGTAAGGGTTAAGAACATAGACATTGGTTAGGCATTAATTAAATGTCAGGATAAGGCATAAATGCTATAGCTAAAATAAATGTAAGCCAATTTAAAGTCCTCATAGGGATAGCGATACAAACTTCTGTATGTGTGTGTGTGGGGGGATTTTCAGACAGATGTGGGTTAGGACACAATAGTCACACATATTTCAGTTAAAAACTATTGACTAAACAACTGAAACTCAACTAAACTATGCTACTATGTGGGTGTAGAAAAAGGAATTTAATATAGTTGAAACACATGAGCAATAGAAATGATGCAAAGCATATCAGAATTCAGCATTTTTTTAGAATCAAAGTTTACCTTTAATAGTTTGGATTCAGGGCAAATCTCATTCTAACTAACTTAAAGCAATTAGAATGAGTTCTTATCAAATTATTTGCATAATCAGAATCAATAATAATGTTGATTATTAGCTTTGAGTGTTTGTTCCTGAGGGGATACTCAAGGGTTGCAACCATTTACCTTAAGGTTTTCTTATTAAAACGGTGGATCTAGCACCCAGCAGACTTGTTTAAAGGGACTCTTTTGGTCACATTCTCACAATCAGATGTAATAAAATATCAGAAAACACATAAATGTAAACATTTCCTTAGTGTTTTAAACCCTTACTGAAATAACCTTTGTTTTAACTTTATAAACAGCAGTTCTAAATATGTTAGGACAGGGTAGCTTTTTATTACTTGCTCTACACAATAGCAAAAACATGAAATGCGTTGATCCAAAATCATCAAAAAACATTATTTTAGATTGAAAGTCTTTCCCTAACTTTGCCAGACCTCTAACCTCTGTTGAACTTCCCTTTGGGAGGGTGAGGCGTCTCCAAGTGCAGGAAAGCTTAGAATAGTAGCCGTGCAGTAGGGAAGCTAATCTCCTTTCCTCTTAGATGAAAGCCTACAGTCTCTGATATGTTAAAGTTTCCAGTAAACTCAGAGAGAAAAATTACAGAAAGTCTGGTTCTACAATTACCAGCAGGCTAACTTATGGCAGCCAAAAGGTTCTGAATTGTTTGGCCTGCATGGCCTTCCATTCATGTGGCTGGCTGAGGAGCCAGGGCAAAAGAGACTAATCTTTTGTAAGAGTTTTACTAAGCATAAAGACGGATCAGGATCCCATTTCCCTGTGGAAGTGTCTTGTGATCAGGGTCGGACTGGGAACGATTTTCGGCCCTGGCATTTTTCCATCTACAACGGCCCTCTAAGCTCAGTGGTGTAGAAGCATTCACTGCCAGCCAAGGTGGTATGTGGGCAATGTAACGGAATAATGTAAACAGATGCAAAACCCCATCATGCACCACAAAATATTTTAGCTAAATATTCTAACATAAATTTGCCAAATATAACAGAAACATCATAGTTTGGTTAAAGAAAGCATTTTAGTTTTACTATAATTTAGTGTGATTTTACAGATTTAAGAAATAGAAAAAAGGATGTGCATGACAAGGAAAGGCTACATATATACTGCATGCATCATTTATGTAGTTAATATTGTATTACTTCTTGAGCACCTTGAGTTATTTACTGTCACGGGTAGGTGCTTCGGCTGGAGAATCAGTGTTGGGGTTGGTCTGATTTAAGGAGGGTCGGCCCTTGCATGCTGAAATTTGGACCGGCCCATGGGGCAAATGCCCGGTATCACAGATTACTAGTCCGAGCCTGCTTGTGATGGTCTTGTAAGAGGGGATTTACAGCAGTTTGGATGTTAGAGTAAATATTTTCCCCCAGCAATATTCAAAGTAAACCAGCCTGGATATTGGTCCTCAACAAAATTGAACTACTTATGACAAAACATATTGTACAAAAATTTTAAACTTAAAATGGACAAAAAGAAAATAAACAGTTATTTAAATTTTATTGGATGTACCTTTCTTTAGAGAACTGTCAAACATTTCACATTTTAAGATACGAGTCTGTATCTCATCATGGACATGGACATTACAAAAACTATGCATCCCAGTAAACTGTCTGGTCTGTGGAGTCAAATTGTTGTCTGTTCTAGAACTGCCATTTGGGGCTACATGGAAACATTTCTGGGGCCACACATGGGGTCCAGACTGCACTTAGGAAACCTCTAACATAAGCCATACAATTTCCAGAGCGTAATATTTCAGTATTGGAAATCATTGTTTATTGATCTATATTGGTATTATTATTATTTTTCTAAGAAACTGAAACTTTGGTTTTAATTAGTCATAGGCCATAATCACAAAATTTAACAAGATACCTGGCTTATCACTCTGTAAGCAGCAAAATGTATGTTTAGGCCAAAAATAATTCAAAACACTGGCAGATTTTTGTTTTTAAAGTATCATCTTAATTTTACCAACATGCCCCTTCTCAATGAAGAAACTCTTAATGATTTGGAGATGTCTGACCAGAGTCCCATCTTAAATTTGATAGACAATCTGTGCTTTACAGACCATTCATCCTGAAACCAGTTTTTACATTTCTAAGGAGGTAGATATTGAAAAAAAAATATGAAATCCCAGTCTGCTGAGTGCTGACAAAAAGTAATTCCTCCTTAGTAGTTCTTCGTGATTACAAAGGCTTTCATCAGTGATCCTCCGGAGTCAAACTTCCATCTGTTTTGAATATTTATGCTACCTAAAACAAACCTGATTGTTTATGCATGTCCTCATCAAACAAGGGTATGCTCATCGGTGCGAGAAGTTTACGGGGATGTAGTCAGTTCTCACTGGGGTTATGGTTTGTGCCCAGGAGAGGTGGAGCGCATGACAAACTGTTGTACTGATGCGACAGCTTTAAGCATGAGGGCACAAGGGATCATCACTACATGTATGTGTTTATGATGGGGAGCACTTGCAAGGTTTACTGAAAAGCCTGCTGTGATGTTAAATTAAAATAAAATCAGGAGCCATAAACAGATGCGAATATGAACTAATAAATCTAGATTAATTTTTACTCCTCAATTGATGTTCTTTCGTTGAAATTATTGCTTTCACTGATTACTTTCCTGATATTACCTCAGTTACAGAAAAAATATCTGGACAGAATCTCAAAGAAGATCACATGCCAAAACATTGTCATTGTTTTCCTTTTCCCATTAAGAGTATTTAACTTTTACAAAGAGGAAATCATAAAGCAGAAGCTGAGAGTTAAGTGGAAAATATTCCCCTGTTTTTGTAAAGGGATTTGGTTTTGCTTACTTCCAGCTGCAACTGCAAAACTGTCTACAGACAAAAAAGGCCATCATGAGTTTGCAGGAGTAACAAGCACACATGGGAAACTCACACATTTCGATAAGAACAACTCCATCTTTTGATGTGGAGGAACAATGACGCTTCACTTGGATGATGGACCTCTTTCAGATGCGTCATTGATATTTTTTGGCCAATACCAGTTTTTGGTTTTCTTTTTGTTCTGATCCACCACTTTTGGTTAATTTTAATTTTGAGTTGTAGTAAGTTTGATAAAGGCCACTGCTGCTTTAAAAGAACTTCTAGTTTTAAAACAAACAATCCAGGAACGTATGTATCAGCTTTATGTGATTTTTTTATTTCAAACAGTTGCATCAAAGTAGACTTTTCTAGACTCTCACATCTCGATTGTTTTTATTAATATATTTCAGAAGAAAGAAAAAAAGAAAATAAAAATCTTACATTTCTTCACATTTGTTAAAATACATGTACAAATTTAGAAACAGATACTTTTTATTTAACGTTAGTATAAATACAACTTGCTTAGTACAAAATTTCTTAAGTAATAAACCTCCCATTTAAACTCCAAGGGGCACTAAAACTACAAAAAGACAAAAGGGTATGGACAAAATGACAGAAGCTTGAATCAAAAGCTACATTTTCACTTGAAAACTGTTAAAAATGTATATAAATGCTTGGAAGTGTTACTCTTGTTAAGTGACACAATAATTCCAGTCTAACTTCACATATTTACTTCAGCCTTCATGCTCTTTGATCAATTGATCTACTGCATCAACTCCTCCACTGGGACCCCTAGGAAAAATTAATTGAGAGAATAACTGACTGGGCAACAAAGGGAGCAATGTGGCCATTGTGTGGCAACTTTGATGATGTTTATCCTCTACCATAGAGGGCAGGCCAAGATTGTTTGGTTTGAGAATACATTTTTGGACAATTCAAAATTATAAAAAGAAATCGGAGAGAAAAATAGACACCTACTCCTTCCTAATCATCATTCGCCCGACAACAAGCGAAAAAGAAAAATAAACATACACACACCAACTTGCACATAAATTATAATGAAGCAGGCAGAGAACAAAACCCAAAATAATTAGCCAATTAAAGGTGTGAAGCAACAAAGAGTAGGCAGCGTGTGCAACATCTCAAGGTCAAACACATTTAAATGCAAATTTAAATAACTGATCAGCAAGGAGAAGGTGTGCTTTAACGACCACATGAACACCAAACCATCTGCCTTTCAAGTAGCTTACCATGTATATAGTTTACAGGACTGAGCAGCAAATTAGCCAATTACTTTGGTAATACTAAAGAGCAACTACAATACCTCAACAGCTATTTATAGAGAAAAATAAATATTCAGTTGAATAATCACAAAAGCAATTAAAACAGATCGTTTAAAAAAAGAAATACACATATCTATTGGTTTCGTAGGTTGCTGCTTGATTGATTACTTGTGCCACCAGAGAGAAGTTATTGATCAGTGATTTTTCAGAACAAGCCCCATGCAGAAGCAGACAGGATAAGACAAAGTGGAAGCAAAGCACCTTTTAAAGGCCAGAGGTGTAGGAACAAAGCTTCCAGAATCAAGCAACTACAAAAAAACAGGCTATAATACTTTAGTGTCAAACCAGAGTTTTTGAGAATAAACACGTAAGAAGTTTGTACAATCCACTTTTTAAACAAACCTATCAATAACACCAAAATAATAAGTTTCTGTTAAAAATGCATGTTTTTTAATATTTTTACTCTGTTTCACCCAAAAACCATTACGCTTACTTAAAACAAACTACAAAGCAAATGAGTCATTTTTGTTCCATCACCCATCATTTTCTCGTCCTCTACTTTGAAAAACAAAATTAAGTTCAGTTGAGGGGGCAACAGTGTACCCACCGATACACAAAAGTGTGTACATTGAGACACAAAGACAAACACACATGCTTGTCTGCACTCAAGTGTGAATTCCTCTGATTTAATTAGAAGCTAATTTTAAGTCATTATTCAACTGCAAACAATATGGAAATGAGCTCATAGGTTCCTGACAGCTGAGTTGACTTTGACCAGAAGAAGCTTGACAAATTGAAAGGAAAAAAAAATGTCTCATTCATTAGCATGTTGTTTACCAAGCAATTATCTGACAGCTGAACTGCTAAATAAAAAAAGTTGACTGAGAAGACTTGATTGTGGAAAGTTGAATCCAAAAAGAAATCTTAAAAATGTCCTTAACCAACAAGAATTCTATTATCGCTGTTGCACTAATAATTAGTCAATTACTTCTTAGCAAATACTAAAAAACCCAGTTATTGATTGATATCATTACTACTTTAGTCCAAAGTAATATATATATATATATATATATATATATATATATATATATATATATATATATATATATATATATATATATATATATATATATATATATATATATGTATATATATATATATATATATATTCATTTATTTACAAAGCTGGGCCGACCATGAGAGCATCTAGGCCTAAGTGTATGCCCTTGTAAACAGCTGCACTCGGCTTAGCACTGTAACATAGCAGCAAAATGGCAGAGTGCGTCCAGTGGACCAAAAGATTCACCTGAAGCAAATCAGGTGAAGCATATTTGCTGATTTAATGAAGATGAAAAAAGGCAACAGAAGCATAATCAAATAACTTTTCTGGGTCTGGGTTGTGGTCTTCCCGTGCAGCTTGACACCTTGCTCCCTGCCAGAGGGTGGAGAATATGGTGCCTATTCTGAACAGTAGGAGAGCTGGCTGCCTGGGAGAATCCTGTTCCCTAGTTCTTTTCTCCCCATCTGCAATGCTTAGCCTCACTTGCTCCTTCACACTACCACAGGCAAAAGATCTAGGGGAAGAGATCATCTCCATGGTGGGTCCTCCCATGCTTGTGGTGGCCTACTCCCCAATTTTAATGAACATCCTAGCCAGCATCATTTATAACATTTCCAAGACATACATTTGTAGGGCATCAGAGGGGGCATATATGAGGCACTGGAGAGGGGTCAGCCTTTCTGACTTTGCTTCCTATGCTCATGCCCACCTGGGGTTGTTGGAATGCATTTAGACACTTAGGGAGGGAGAGGTGGGAGGCGGCACACCTATCCTTCCCCCATTTTAAATATACAGTAGTCCAACAGACAACAACACTACATCCTAGCAGGAGGGAGGCTGGCATGGGGTCCTTCATACCTATGTTCTCTCTGCTGCACCTAAAGATAGACTTGGGGAATTAGGGTTGGTTATGGCTTTAATGGGGTTTCGGGTTTCCTTGGGGTCTGCTGCCTTTGGTTCCCATCCTATGGCTTCGATGTCTTGGCCATCTGCTTGGATGGGGATGCTGGTTCCTGGCCTTGGATGGGGTCTGTGACATTAGAGGGACTGGCCCCATTCTTGTAGGGAAGCCGGCCAGCCGGTGGGATACAACCACTGTGCCCAGATGCACCTCAGCTTGTGGTGTGGGTCTGCCTGGGTCCCTGCGCTGACCCTGCACATGGCATGTGCCTGCAGTCGAGTGGGAGAATGCTAGGGGGTATCTGGGGCCTGAGCTTGGGTAGCTGGGGTGGTGTTTCGGGCTTGAGCTGGGCTACTAAAGCGCCTTTTACACTACCCTTTTGAAACTGTTCCAAGAGCGGCCCTGGAACAGTAACCGAGATAACTGTTAATTGTAAATGGCATGCAAAACTGAACCGGACTGTGCCAGATACAACCAAACCCCACTAAACTAGTACTAATAGTTCAACAGTAGGGCTCAGCGCGGTTCAGTCGTGGCTCAGTTCTCTGATAACAAAGAGCGCATAAGCAGACCAATTTACAATCACCTTCCAGTAGTTGCGGTAATGCACAAAGTGCTATCCAGGCAATGTTGGATGGAACAAAACATAACCACAAATTTTTCCTATAAGAGAGCAGTAGTACCATAGATCGCCAATAGGAGGCGAGAAACTGTGCTAGTGTGATGTGTAAATGGTCGTAAGGAACCGAGCTCGGCACGGTTAACTGATCCAAGCTCGGTTCGAACGGTGGCACCTAATCAGAGCTCCTTTTTTTGTTTTGTTGTATGTTAGTACATGCATGAGGAGTGTAAGGATATGTTTAATGTCAGCCCCAGTCTGCGTCTCTGTTAAATGCTTGTATATGTCCATATGGATGTAAGGATGGGATTGTGTGATTGTAACTGGATGAATGTCAATTTGTGTTTGTCCGCTTGTCAGGTTGAGTGTTTGTGTCCCCCCACCTACTGGAATATCATAGGCCCCAAGTATGAGCACGGCCTGTCTCCTCCCCATTCTTATGCTCCCAGCTATTGAGCGGTGCCTGTGTCTGATGTTGCACTGATGGTTCTCTAGTTGAGGGGTTGGGCATTCCTTTTTACTCTCACCTTCAACTTCCAGTTAATGACAGACTCCTGTCATCTGCAGAAATACACAGATGACTCTGCAGACGTGGGAGTGCATCAGAGATGGACAAAACAACAAGTACAGGAAGCTGGTGGTCTGTTCTCTGGCACTGTGTGGAAGCATTAATCTAATCCATAATGTTAATAAACAAAGAAGATGATTGTAGATTCCAGAAGAAACTGGAAACAGTCAAATGCTATAACGCTTATGAGAGAAGAAGTGGAATAGGAGTAAAAATGCAACAGACTTTGCTGGAGAGGCAACTGTAAATCTTTAAAAAGAAGAGACAAAGCAGGCTGTGTTTGCAGCAAGATGTTCTTGTAGTTTGTGTGGAGAGTGCTTGCAGCTGCTGAGCAAAAAACCTCAGAGAAACTCAACAAGCTGATAAAGAAGGCTGGCTCTGTTGTAGGAACTATTCAAGAACATCTGGAGAGGATTTATTAAAATGAAGAACATAACAGACAACCTTAAGCATTCTCTTCAGAGGACTGTTGAACAGCAACAGTGTCCCTAGTCAAAACTTTCCAAACAACCATGTGAACATTTTATTGCCAACAGCTATTAAAACATTAAACATTAAAAAAAAATCTTACCCTGCAAGATCAATAAAGTGTTGTTGTTGTTTTTTTTGTGGAAAGAATTAAACATAATATAACTTGAATAGAATTGATCTGAATTAAACTGAACAGAATTACTTCGAATTCCCTGGCTTTGTTTTTGTTTTATTTTATGGAAGGTGGTAATTATTAAATTAGTTTTAGTTACTGAGCTTTATTTTTAAGTTGTGTAACAAAAGTAAAATAGTAGATATTTGACAAATTTGTTTCAGTTATATCTATTTTTTTATCTACATCTAAACCTTTTCCCTCTTATTGCAAAGTGTATGATTTTGTTACAAAATGTTCTAACTTTTCTTTATTGAAAAAAAAAGGCTCCATTTCATACAAAAATAAAGGGTGGGCTGTGTGATTGTAAACTTACTGTAAAAGTAATGGTTGTGGGTAGGAATTGAAGGTCACAGTATACTGACCTCTACAAACTAGACTTCAACATGGACGTAAATAGATCTCAGATGTACATACAGTCTACACCCCACATTAGAGATATTCAAATGTGTGAAATGAAATTAAATGAAATGTAACTAACTCATGCAAGACCAATGCTCCTTTAAGTCAGGGAAAAACATCACGGTGTGCTAAAGCTTTCCATTAAAGGCCACATATCTTTTCTTTATTTGTGTCTGAAAACTACTTTCAATTACCTTGTCTATGAATTATGCTAAAATATACAAATCTGCCTTTGCTTTATAATTCTTGAAGTTGAAAGCCCACATGGCATCCAAATCTGCTAATTACTTATACTGCTAAAAGCAAAGGTAGCCTTTTTTTGAAAAAAAAAAAAAAAAAAGTGTTCTAGACATCGCTTCTCATCATATTTCTGGAGGTCACTCAAGCTTAATTGTCTAGGCATAATTCCCCGTCTTGTTTGTTCAAAAACTGCCCTTCATTCCTTTGAAGAAGTACTTGTTCGACCAAACTTTATTTTTTTCAAAGTACAAACATCTATGCTTGCATTTAGTGTAGCACAATGAAGTAAATGAATATACTGCATGCAAAATAAAAGCAGTGATTTAAACAGGTCTGACGCCCTTAAGCTTTCAAGGTTAGGTACCGGTATACTAAGATAAGAGCTGTACTTGCACAAGTATTGCATCTTATTTCTTAAGTTCCCCAAATTGTTTATAAATGGTCACACATTACTATTTGGGCTTGCTGGTCAGACATAGAGACTACAATTTCTTTGTCATTGTAAATGTCACATTTTACAGCGTAATTGTCTTTTATAACACTTCTTACATCAAACTAGCAAAGAGTGATTGAATTAAAGTGATTCTAACATCAACTCTGCAAGAGGACGCAGACACTCAACATACTGATTCGTAATGACTGAAGGAGGGATATTAGACTAGACTGATAATTCTCTCATCCTTTCTGACAGCTCCTTTTATCGGAGTAAGTGCATTTCTTTACCAGATTCATGTGTCACTGGTTGATTATTCTGAAATCTTGATTATCTTTAACACATTTAACACATTTACCAAGTTGACAATGGAAGCATGAAGCCATACACATCCTAACTGGACATTCTACTTGGCAATGGGCCTGGTAAGGTTTTGAAAGGTCTTGACCTTGCAACTACCTTTTTATGATGCATCTAGTGTTTATTGACATTTTATATGATTGAACAACACAAAATCTGGCATGTTTTTGTACTGTAGTGAAAAAATACCAAAATATTTCCTGCTAGTGAAAAAATATAGTGTGACGGTTTCTTTTCATCCACATTTACCCTGCTCCCTCTGGGGTCACGTAATGGGTAAATATAAGCACACTGTCAAACTAACTTGTAATATAAGGCTGCTCTTTAAAAGGTTTGTTAGAGAACACCTCATAGACACTGTATAATGCAGCATTCACAAATGGGGAGAGTATGATATACTGTAAGTGCTAAGTTTCAAAGACATCAACCTAAACAAAGAACGAGAAGAGAGAACATAAAAAGAAGCAGCCAAGAGATCTGAGGAGTCTCTGGAGGAGCTGTATCAGTCACAGAGGGTTTGTATACTCAATAAAGAATTGCTTTATTTCCAAATAGGGAACAAATAATGTAGTTCTAATATTAATTTTATTTTAAATAGTTCTTTTTTTTTGGATTGTTTGAAACAAAACACAAAACTGATGAAGCTTTGAATCTTTCCTGAAGTTGTCTGTACAAATAAACCAGTAAGTAAGCAACAGAACTTATGAACAGAAGGTAAGCCATTTAAATCCAATCTGGGAATCTCTGAGCAAGTCATGTAACCTTCATCCACTCCAGAGCAACTGCTCAATGATCAGCACTTTGGGAAGTTAACAGGAGTTGTTGTATTTTGAGTCTTCTACATGAAGAGAGTGAGTTTTGAGAATTTGAGACTAGAGTTTCCCTGCAAGAATAAATTTGTATGGAAATAGATGATTTGCTTGTGGCTACCACATCAGCACTAAGCAGGTTTAAAGGGAAAAAAGCTGCTAATGTCAGGGCACAGAGACAGAGGTCTGTGAGATAACTAGAACCAAGAGCAAAGATTTAAGACTCAGCTGCCATGGCCACTCAAAAGACAACTCTGAGATTACAGCCGTAACCTAAAATTTATGCTGTAAAGTGTTAAGTAGCTTTGAAATTCACAGCATTATAATTGTTCTGCATATTTCAGATTAAGACATTTGATTGACATTTTTCCCCCAAATGTCCGTCCATCCATCCATCCATCCATCCATCCATCCATCCATCCATCCATCCATCCATCCATTCATCCTCTCCCTCTTAGTCCTTATCAGGGTCACGGTGGGGCCGGTGCCTATCTCTGGCAGTCTATGGGCATGAGGTGGGGTACACCCTGGGCAGGTCACCAGTCTATCGCAGGGCAACACAGAGAAACACAAAGACACACATCCTTGCACACATACTCGCACATAAGGGCAATTTAGAAAAACCAATTAACCTAATGGTCATGTTTTAGGACTGTGGGAGGAAGCCGGAGTACCCGGACAGAACCCAACCATGCATGGAGAGAACACGCAAACATGCAACAAAAAATATTTTAATGGACGGATGTAAAATCATTACATTTGTTGAGCTGGTTTGCCTTCTATTGCATCATAGAAAAAGCTGATTGTAATGTGTAACGTTGTTCTCTTTCTGTCATATTAATTTAACACTTGCTTGCTACAGTGGTCCGTCCATCTTCAGGTTCAAATTTGTTTTTTAAATTTTAGAACCAGTGTAGTAGGAAGCGATAAGGCTCTATATGTAGCACTGCACGTGCAGCTTTTGAATCACTTTGCAAACAATACATTCCCCAATTTTGTTTTCATTTTTAAATAAAAAACTTTCATTTAGCTCATCAGGACATATTGCATACAAGAAGACAATGAATAGATGGTTTTGAAACGCTTTGCTTAGATTTTTGCACGTTTTACTGTCCAAAAACAGTGTTATGCTACAGTACACAGACATTCATCGAGCACTTGGACCATGGGGACGACCGCAGGTCAAACTGAAAACCCGCTTCGCTGAGTTTAGAACACCCACAAGCTCCTGATTGGCCCCCCATATTTTCTTGTGTTATTGGCTATCACTGCTGTCTCTCCTGAGAAGCTCACTTTACAAACATCTGATGCGTCACAGAATCGGGTCTGTGATTGGATGGTCAAACATGCTGCACCCCCCCATTTCTAAAATAAACATTTCATCAATGAGTGTCACATTGATCTGTATTTAGATCTTAGATGATGGATTTTGCAGCATATTGGGGTATGCACTGTATTTTTCAGCTCTATAAAGAGAGCCTGAAATACCTACCTTTTCTTTGAGGCAAAATGTCTCAAGCTCAGAGCATATATTGTGAGATAATTACAGTATGGATTCCTGTTTGCCAGTTGTTTATATTTGAATCCTACACTTTAATAGATCCATCCTAGTACGTATAAGAATAGGCCTTCATAGAGATCAGTGTTTAGCTTTATGTTGAGCGAGCCATTGTCTTGCTAGAAGGGAAGTATCGTTTGCTTCTGAAGAGTTACAAGGGTTTCCTGACTACTTATTCTGTTAACACTTAATGATTTGGGTAGAGTAAATAATAAGAAATCAGCTATTTTCCTACACAGTTAACCATTTCAACCTTCCCTACATGATTAAAAATTTAACTATTTAAGACTTATACAAACCACACAGTAGCAGCATTGATTTGCAACGAAGAGATGATTTCTCACAGCATTGATGCCTCTTCACCTCACCCTCCTGCATGATATTCACAATCTTATCTGACATGAAACTGTACGAGACTGAATACTTGATCAGTATTTTCTACTAAAGGCTTCTGCAACAATCGCAGTTTTCCAAAACAGTTATTAGCCTTTGATCAGCAGGTATGTGCATCACTTTACAAATCAAAAGAAACACTCATCTTAGCCACAGCTGGCGGCAGGAACAACTCATTTTCAAAATCCGATTGCTTGAAAGCATTATTTTGTCAGCTCAGATAAAGTCAGTAAATTGAAAATCCCTTAAGTTTTTTTTGTTGTAAAAATAACAAATATATCAAATAAATAAATATATATATATATATATATATATATATATATATATATATATATATATATATATATATATATATATATATATATATATATATATATATATATATATATATATATATATATATATATATTTATATATATATATATTATATATATAAAATATATATATATATATTTATATATATATTTTTTTTTTTAAGTCAAGCTACATCTCACTAAGAACCAGCACATGTATTGCTTCTAGTTTGCCTCTATTGAGCATAAATTGTACTTTTGACCTCTCTTTTGATTTTTTTTTTTATGATTTTTTGAAGAAAAAAAAAATATATATATATATAAATATCTATATATATATAAATATATATATATATATATATATATATATATATATATATATATATATATATATATATATATATATATATATATATATATATATATATATATGATATATATAGATATAGATATAGATAGATAGACGGTTAGAGCAATGATGGTTATCTGAAATGCCCTTAACAACAATATAACTGTCATGCATGGGTTCAGCTTCATTTCCTTACTAGAGCTGAGATGGAATGTGAACAGCAAGGTTCACTGGGAGCTTGTATTAGCTTAGCTACAAGCTGCGTAACGCTGCCAGGCACTTGTAATTGTACTGGGTGTCAGAGGGGATGGGATGTGCCCTCACAGTAGATGTCTATAGACAGATGGACTGGGGATCTGCATTGACATTCTGATGGTGACAGACCACAGTACCTCACACTATGTTGGCCTGACAACAAAGGAGGCCTCCAATGTGCAATAATCTGATGCCCAGCCCAACAAGCTGTCACTGCATCATTCAGATAGCAACAGGCTTAGCGCAGAGTTTACAGAACAGGCTCTAAAATATATAAATAAAGCCCTCCTATTGAACAAAAAACTACAAACAATGAAGAGGCGTAAAAAAAAAAAAAGTTGTTCCTGTCAGAAAAACTTAACTAAAACCAAAACCCTGGTCATTTTTGATCTGTCTCTCACCTTGCATGTCTGGCCGTATTAACATGCAAGGTGTGCCAAGGTCTTGGATCCACAACCTTAAAGGTATGGCAGTTAGTCGATGCAAAATACTGAATAATTTATAGGAGGACAAATAAATTCCAGGCAACAACACATCAGCAGACTCTGGGGCTGATTGGTTATTACCGAGAAGTTTGTCGGGAAACTTTGGGCTGTTAAAAAGGGCAATGACTGAATATCTTTCTCAGCGAATTAGAATGGGGATCGCCAGGGCACACAGAGGGCAAATCAATGTGAGGCAGGTAATGAATTTAAGCAGCATGGGGGGGAAAATATGAATGTCAAGATGAAATTTGACATTTCTTTTATTTTATTTGCTAAACATCTATCATGCATAAGTGTTGCCACTGCACTGACATATACAAAGTCTGACATTTCTTCAAACTCACACAATGAATTTTAGAATAATTTATCAGTTTATTCTTGAGGTTTATTGGCAAATATTTAACTGCTCAATGTGTAAACAATTTGCATTATTTTTTTCTTTATCTGGGATGTAGGTAAAGAGGGAAAAAAGGCTAATTGTTGGGGAGAAATTTTGTTTCTTATGTTGCTTAAAGTACATAACATGTCACACAATGGTGCATAATTACGGAGTAGTGTAAAAGCATCAACACGGGGTTCTAAAACAATTGAGTTGTGAAAAAACCTAAAGCAACCATGTGTAGTCTGTTTCTATTTTACAATTATTACCAACTACTAATAACTTCCAATCAAGAATTAAAAACAAAATCGTTTAGGCATTTTTTTTCTTAAAAACCTTGGTTATACTTAAATGAGTTGCATTCTTTCTTCTTTTTTTTTTTTATTCAACAGACATATTTTCTAACAATTTCCAGTAAACTCTTTTATATATTTTTTTTTTATTTCAATATAATTATTGCCAGGCTATGGCCAAGGTAATATGATACATCATGTTGAAAATAATTGAAATTAAACATATTTAAATATCTCAAAAGGAATAAGGTAGTCATTCATAGTTAAAACATAATTCATTTTCCAGTGTTTGATTGCTTCCAAGGAAATCTATAAAGGAAGGAAAAAGTTGAGAAGCTGTAAAAGTTATTAATTTCTGGCAATGCCTTTTTCTGGTGAATAAATAATAGAAAACTGTTCTATGAATTAAATTATAAACCACTGTTATACTGGGTTGCCAACACATAAGTAACAGTTCATGTCTATTGTACAAGACAAGATGAATTATTAATACAGATCAGAAAGTACAACTCGTCTAAAATTAAAATCTAAAATCTAAAATTAAAAAATTTACATCGGATAACTGTGTCTGCATACTGCATCAAGTTTTGTTCTTCAGAAACAATTAACAGATGTCTTTAAAGGACTTTAACTGGAGGCATCATTTTGCCATCTGCTTCATCGTGTGTTTGACATTAATGCCTACTGTGAGAACGCTGAACCAACACATAAAAAGCATTTCATCCATAGCTGTGTCATAATTCTACTGGAGGTAAAAGAAAAGTTAAAAAAGAAGATTTATCTAGTTGAGTAATTAGAGTAATAAATGGTTCCAAAAGTTTCAACTTGTTAAATATGCAAAAGAGTGCTGTTGAGTTAACAGATTTATCCATTTCAGTTCAAAGCACCTAATGCAAAATAATGTGAAACAAATTCAAATTAAATTCCATTTTCTAATATTTTACGTCTGATATTTAATAACTTTATTGGGTTTTTCAAAACTATTCATACATCTCGTGTCATTTTCCCTGGTTTTCATCTAAGAAATTCAATAAAGTTATAAAACTTTTATGTGACAGAAAAATAAAAAGTGATAAAGTGTGAAGAAATATTTTTCACCTTAGAGATTTATTTGTGGGTTATCTTTTCTGCTTTGTTTGACAAATGTTTTATATATAATAATAACTTAACCCATTACATAAGGTAGTTTTAAAATACTTGTTTAATTTATCAAGGGGAAAAAAACAGCAACCTATAATGACATATTGAGACCAAGAAAATCCTTTTGTCCTTACCATTTTTTTTTTTTTTTTTTTTTTTTTTGACCTGGAAATGAAGAAAAACTACTAAAGGAGTCCTGTGTGCTGTGTCTCCTCTTCATGTTTGTGCTATTATCATTAGCCTAGTAAGCCAGGTTAGCCAGACTGCTTCAAAGGCAGGACTAAAAGTTTAAAGCCAATAAGATAACTTTGGATGTGGTGCAAAAACATTTTTTTCTATGAAAAGAAAAGCTCCTAATGCAGCTAGTTGTTAAACTTTAAACGATAAAACAGCTCTTTTGTGACTTAAGAAATAGCATTATAAAAACATCGATCTGCTCCTGCAATCTTAGGGTTACAGAACAGCATTGCTGCATTATGGGCCAGACTCCTGCAATGAAATTGGTGAGATAGACTAGAGATTATCAAGCCTTAGTGATGATGGCAAAACTCTAAATGAAGAGACATGCTTTCTTCCATGTGCACAATTGTTGGAATTGGCGTGGATGATGTAACACGTCACATACAATGGGTAGGTAAATATTAAAAAAACACACATATGTGCAAATTTGATATGTAACAACAGCTGCTACTGCTGCTGTGATTGGCTAAAACAGGGGTGCTCAAATCCAGTCCTCAAGAGCTACTTTCCTGCAACTTTTTGATGCACCCCATTTTTAACACACTTGAATCAAATGAGTGGCTCCTTACGATGCCTCTGCTAGGCTAAATGAGAGGATTGAGCCTTTCAATTCAGGTGTGCTAGAGAAGAGATGCATCTAAAAGTTACAGGATGGTAGCTCTTGAGGACTGGACTTGAGCACCCCTGGGCTAAAAGCTCACATGGGAGGCAGGTGCCACTTGGGGAATTACCCTATTAGCTTGCAGAATTATACTGAAAGATCCCTCCCTTTTGCGAACACTTTCCACAGGAGCCTTTCCAGATGGATACTGTGTAGAATAAAACCACATAAAACTGCACATATATATATTAGGCTTATGCCCAGTTAAAGCAGTGGTGGAAGAAGTACTCAACTGTGCTACTTGAGTAAAAGTAATTAGACTTATGGTCAAAACTTACTCAACTGCAAGAAAAGGTTACTCGGTCAAACATCGACTCAAGTATTAACATACTCACTTTTGAAAATACTAAGTATTCAAAAGTACATGCATTTAATAGTGCTTAAGCATAGAAAAATAGTAATTACATTTTCAAATATCAGTACATGTCTTTATCATTTTCAGAGGGATTTTTAAAGAACCTTGTAACTTTCAGAAAACACCTGATATATTGATGTGTAGACCCAATCTTGTTACAGATTCTACACCAAGTGTAAAGAACTTCAGCATAAAAATGCCACAAAAATTAAGCAAAGCTATTTCTATTCTTATTTATTTTAAAAACATACCAAAAAGAAAAACAAGAGTGTCTTGATTCCTCTAATTCACTATTGAATAGAGTTTTAAGGGTGAATCTATTACCACAAAGAAACTCAATTCAACTAAACGCAACAACTACAGTAACACCTTAATAAAATGTACAAACTTCTAATAATGTCTGACCTGAGTTTCTCACAATTGTGGAAGGCCATTAAATCTCTAAAACTGTGCTGTCCAAATTCAATCCTAAAGGCTGCTGCCTTACCAACAAGTAACTAGCAGTTTTCTCGAAATGTGGCGGAATAGAAAGTACAATATTTGACTTAAAAATGTAGTGGACATAATCATTTTACAAATTAGAGTTACCTCACTGATATGAGGCATTTCTTTCATTAGCAAGGATTTTTTTATTTTATTTATTTCAGACATACAAGTATATAACAAAGACTGTATATGTCTATATAACATAAAGTGAAGATACTCAAAAAAAGTAGTTAAGTATAGTGATCAAGTAAATGTACTTTGTAACTTTTCACCGCTGGGTTAAGGATAAGTTATTATTGCTAAAAAAAAAAAAAGTATTTTGCACAGAATGGTTAATTCATTAAAGGTTTAGATATGTTTTATTTTCACGTTTTTAAATAGCATTGCAGAACGCGTCCTTCAAACCAAAGAAAACTATGTACTCTATGTGCCCTAACCCACAGTATACATTCTTAACCCATAGACAGTTGAAGAGGTATGATTTCAGTATTTTGTTCACTTCTAGAGTGGAAACTGACTGAGATCACAGTTATCAGCTACATTGCGTAAGTCTTTCACAACAAATCCTAATAATATACATTAAAGGTTTTGCAGTAACTTGACTAAAAGTAATAATAAATTGTTTAATGGTTGGGGTTACTTTTGCAAGACATTGTAAAGTTGCATTTTCCCCAGAGTCATCTTTGAAAAAATCTGTATTATATAGACACGCTGCATAGAAAGAAACCAAATTTATTTAACTGGTGAGGCAGAAAGTGTTCCCTCTGTGATAAGCTCTTTGGAGTAGTGGAGTGACAGATATCCCCAGCATGAGCCTTCTCTTCATGCTCCTTCACAAACGTACACACACAACTGGAACACAAGGCAGCCAGTACTGCAGAGACTTTACTCCACAATGACTACATGATACAATGAATGCAGGAATAAACAGAAAATAGGTCGCACCACGAAATTTGCACTGATAGACAAGAACGTCCAACATGAAATGTTATTTTCCCTGTAGTGTAATCAGACTTTCATTAAGAGGATTGCTCTAAAATAAATTGTCATGTGGACATTCAGAAAAATATCTCTTTTGTAGAGTTATTCTTCTCAAATAAAGCTCTAGGAAAAAGGCATTAGGCTGTTTTCTTCGCCATGACTGGGTTGTCAAAAAGTCCTGCTTTTATTTCAGTTTTAAATTACATTTGGAAATGTAAAAACAATTTATAAAAAAAAAGCACTCCTTTATTCTTTTTCAATAGTTTCATAGATGATGCCATAGAGCTCAAGAATTAAAGGATATTTTGTATGTTTCTCTGCAACAAATAATGCACAACAGCAGGTTTTTACACCTTAGACAAGAAGAAGGCAAGGCTCTTTTCAAGTATGGGGCTTTGTATAGGATGTCTTTGACCTTAACTCCCAGTACCCAAACCTTAACTCCCAGTTCCCAAACCTATTTTATTTATTCATCGTAAAAAAACAAACAAACAAAAAAAACAGTTAACATAATCGTTTTACAAATTAGAGTTACCTCACTGATATGAGGTATTTCTTTCATTAGCAAGAATTTTTTATTTTATTTATTTCAGACATACAAGTATATAATAAAGACTATATATGTCCATATAACATAAATTAAAACAGTCTGAAAAAAGGGTGAATTGGCAGAAGTAAAAAGCAAAAAAATGCCCTCCCTCCAAAGCCAATTTACATTGGACTAGAAAGCAAAAGATAAAAAGATGGCTACCATTTATAATACATACCAATGCAGATTTTAGAAAAAAATTATTCTACAATAATAATATTTTTTTAGGAAAAAGAAAAAAAAAAAAAGGTAACACACCCAATATCTTACTGCTCTTAATTGCATTCACATGTTTCATACTTTTTTATCATATTATTCTTAATTATGTTTTTAAACCTTGTTAATGTCATACAATCTTTTGGCTCCTGATCTAATTTGTTCCATACATCAACCCCAATAAATGAAATACAATGTTGTTTTACATTTGTTCGTGTTTTTGGTTTTCTGAACATTTTCTACCATCTGAGGTCATAAGCACTGTCCCTAATCAAAACATTTTTTAATGTTTAATGTTTCATGATTTTAATGTTTTTAAATGTACAAAAAGTTGGTTTGTATGCTCTCTATAATCTACTTTATTAAAATTCGAATAGCTCTCTTTTGAATTATGAAAAATGGGTTTAAATTTGTTTTAGAGGTGTTTCCCCACACTTCAATAAAGTACATCAGGTACTGTAAGGTGAAACTAATGAACAATACAAAAGATATAATGTTTTTTGATTTAAGAGGCCTTTAAATTTGATCTGATGTAATCAATATGTGGTTTCCAACTTAACTTATTTTGTATTGTTACCCAAGAAATCTTACATCTCTTACTCTTTCGATATCTGTGTCATTTATTTTCAATTTTGTGTGCATATTAATAGCAGGATTTGTGATTATAAATTTTGTTTTCTTTAAATTTAAGGTTAATTTGTTGAATAAAACCAAAACTTAATTATTTTTCTATTGTCTCCAATAAGGTTTTTAAATCTTTACCAGAACTAAGGATATTAGTATCATCTGCTAAAAAACATTTGAGACTAATTTAACATAACAAGTGGTTTGTATTTCCATAGAAGCACCAACATTTAATTCTGATAAGTAAAAGTGACCGTGGGTGACAGTAACTTTCCCTACAGATATTCCACCAATGAAAGCACTAAGCTTTTTTATGTTAACAAGAAAAAACAAACAAAAACAATGTTGTATGAATCAAATGTACTCGATCTCACCATAGTGCATTGACTGTAAATTATTATATCAGTGTAATCAAATTGCGTCCTTTGTGAATATATTTGTAACAAGCTGGCTCTCGGATTTTGACAAAAAAAGACGAAAAAGGACACAAAGACTTGATTTGCTGATGAAGGTTCTCAGTCATCCAGGTCATAGAGGCCCAATATCTCTCCCTCATTTGCAATACAGCACCACTTCCTTTTATACAGGGCTGAATTAAAAACTAGGGTGTGCCCAATGACCGACTGATGAATTTATACCAGACACCTGACAGGTGTCACATATTATGCAGCATCATTTCCTACAGCATTTCCATTTATCATACTATATTAAACTGCAACACATGGTATTGTTTGCACTGTATTGTGTTTAATGGAAAGTACAATGTTTGGCATGTCTCATATCATAACAAATCATTCTGTATTGTATTTTATCATGCAGTAGGAGAAACTAGGGGTGCTTGCACCACTTCATGATTTAACTTTTTTTTTTAATTACTTAGGGATGATGGGGCCAACTGTACATATTCCATGTGTTTATATATTATGCTTACATTTGTCTAATTCCTCATATCATTCAAATATGAATGCATGTGACAGATTTTTGTCATTATATTACAAATAATTTTTTCTTTTTTTAGAATTATCACCAGGATCAATTAGGTCAGTCCTTGGTTAAGGTTCAATAACTAAAGCATGACAAGAACACGATTGTTTATATTACCATGTGTTTTAAGTCAAAGGTATTATTTGCAATTAGCATATAAAGGTATTATTCTGACAATTTGTATCATTTATAAAACTTAACTGCAACTTAGGGCTCTGAAAAGTGCAAATAGACGTACATCAGAAATTAAAATGAAACTATGAAATCTGGAAACTTTTTTTAAATGCAGTTATCAAATGTCCAAATAAAAAATTCTGAACATTTTGAAACAGAGAAAAAAATGAACTTTTTTGATAACTCATTTTTAAAAGTAGAGAGAAATGTAAATATTTATTTAACTTTTTTTAAGAAAAATATCAATGTTAATGGACAAAAAAAAAGAACAATCCAAAAATCCGCTCCGTCCCCCAGTATTCAGATTCACAGTTGGAATGTGTAAGAATCAGCAGTGCAGCCTTTATGTGTCCCGGACTATTACACCCAGCATTACAGCCACAGATTTTAGCCCAGTATAACCGTGTAACTTTGAAGTAAAACAAACAATGATTTAATCTAAATAAGTTTTAATTATTTTATGCAAATATCAGGAGTATATGGAGAAAATACACCACAAAAAAAAATCTACTTTCATATTAAAAAACACACCTTTTTTTTTTTTTTTTTGTCAGTAAATGTAAAATGATCTTGAACGTGTCTTCTGTCCTACTGGTCATGGAGAAGGGTCCAGCTGAGAACGTGCAGCAGGTTCTTTTCTGGAGAAAAAAAAATTGCAACATTCATGCAATATCCCCTACTAAACCATTCTCACTTTTTGTTTATAACCAATTTCATTGTGTTATATTATATCATATATAATAAAAAATACAAAAACAACATATTGTGATGCATTGTTAAATGTTGACATATTGTATATTATTCTAATACATCGTGAACTATCAAAGCTGTACAAGCTTGTTTATCTTTTGTCTCATTACGATGTGTTCAAGTGATTTTCAAGCAACAGTCACATCCTTTTGGGTGTGTACCGAGGATGGACAGCTTCCCCACCTCTTCCACAGCTCTGCACCTCAAGACATCAGAACAGACACTTTCTGCTATCTTTTAGAAAGAGAGTCTGAAAACCTGTCTGAGAGCTCATTCAGGTATAGCCGAAGGCCCACATGTGACTTAGTGCCAATCACCTCCATACATTGGAAGAACTTCTGTTTGGATCTCCACTGATACAGGATGTCAGTTTCATTTAAGTCTCTCAAGCATGGCTACACAGAGTTTGTTTTTGTTTTCTGGAAATGCCAAACTGGAGAAAAAAAACTTTGCCGATAAATATTATTGTGATAATATTAACATCTGTATGTCCATTGTTTCCGCTGTATGATTTGGACTAAATACTGTACCATCAAATTTAGATCATAGTTAACAAGATGCTTAAACGGGGGGGAAAAAGGCATTGTAATGTAACGAAAAAAGGTGAAAAAGCTGAAAGTGTAACATTCTGTTAATAGTGAGTTTCACATTACTGTACATTGAGTTTTTCAGCTGTATTACATAATACATTTTTCCAATGTGCAAATTACTGTCCTGTTTAATTTGCTTTAGAAAAAGCTCTAATATCCAGATTATTTAAATTTCAAAAAAACTTTTTTTTGTTGCTGTTTTTCTTTCTTATCTAGCAAAACATAAGACCAGCCACTTTCAAAATAACAGCACCCAGGTAGGCCAACTGTGTTGGTAAAGCTGAACTCATTGCATTTATGGAGAACTATAAAAAGGCAAGAAAGAAAATGAAAGGCTATGCCATCTCAGTTAAAACATCTTTGGTTAAGTGTCCCTTTGAAGCTATGTAACAAAAAGGGTTCAATTGCAGAAAGATAATCCATAACTAATTTACTTGATTGATGGTCTAATTATTCCTGTTTATGTCATGCTTGATAATTTGCACTTTGATAAGCAGATGAAAACTCTTATAGTCTAGAGCAGTGACAGTAATGAGAATGTAAACTGATAATACTTCAAGGTTTTCTGTGACTCTTAATACAGATTTGAATGGTTATTCTATTTAACCAGTACCTTTTTTTTTTTTACTTATATAACCAAATGCAGGAAAAATGATATTTTAATACATGGCTCAGAAAGAAAAGATTTTTAATAGCAACCAACTAAAAATCAATGAACATTATTTTAAGAGTCCTAATAATGATCATTGTATTTAAAAAAAAGTAACTGCTGGACATGTTTGCAACATAAACTAAGTGAAAACAGTTACTAATCAAACTCATTGGTTTTTTTCCTCGTTGATTTAAATTCCTATTTAAATTTCAGACTGATATCCACTTACACTGACCCTGTGTTCTTTTTCAACACCTTAGGTCATAAAAGAGAAAAAAAACAAGTCTAAGAAATTACCAGTTTATAATCAACCATATGCATAAACCCTTACCTCCAACTCCAAGAAAAAGACAATAACACAAATATTGTCATGCAAAAGTAATGAGATCTAGAAACACTTAACACTGAATCAAAATGCATAGTTTATATGAGAAGTTGCTCTGACTGCAGTCTACCACAAGTATGTTAATTAGTTCTTATATACCTAATACAATTCTCTTAATAAACAAATAATATTTGATCACCTCAATTTTACTATAGTAAATTATTTACACAGTAATAATTTATAAATTAATTATAATAATTTAAATTAATGCAGAAATTAAAATCACAACCCTAGTTGAGTTTTATTTTAATAAAAAATCCTTTCAATAAGCATAACACTTAAATTACAAGTGAATATATTTATGTAACTACTGAACAAAAACAAGCATATAAAAGTCCTGTAAAACTTTTTGGACAGACTAAGAGAACAAGGCCCCTTCAGATTAAATACTGATAAAAAAAAAAAAATTGCCGTTTATTGAAAGTCTTGACACATGTTAATATCTGATTTTAGCTTTTTTTTTTTTTTCAAATGTAGGCATTATTATTCTGAAACTGATTCCAAATGAGATAGGTAGTTCAAATCCATCATACAATAAATGACATAAGTGATGTGATCAAAAACAATATGAAAAAGAGAAACCTCCACGCTGACTTTTTTTTTTTTTTATAAGGTAAAGGATATATATATTTAAATGAAATTGTACCGTGCATGAAGGAAAAATTGAGCAAACTATAAGGAACAATTCTACTATTATCATTAAAGACTAACCACAAAAATTTAAATTACATATACCTGTTTAATCATAAGATGGATCTATTAAACTGTAGTATTTAGTTGGCATAATCTAGATTTGAAAACACATAATATCAGATTATGAAAACAACAAAGGAGCTTTCTGAATACCTTCGAAAAATAGTTTCTGCTGCTTGTTATGCCTGGAAGTGTTCTGTCATGTGCCCATAAAGAAATGTTTCTTTCTACAAAAAACTTCAGGTTGTACACAGGAGAGTGCTTTATACAAAACTGTCAAGAAAGTAACTTTCCTACTGATTTGAGTCACACAGCTCATAAGAACTTCCGCTGATGAAGTAAGAAAGCACAAAATTCGACAGCAATAGTGAGTACTCTCCTCTGAAAACTTGGCTGCTCTACTCTGATTGACATACAGTATACTTCCTTTCCCTCTTTTTTTCTTCTCACATACTGATCTCCTTTCTACAAACAACTCTTCAAAAAATGCTAAAAATAAAACTTTTGCCAATTATCTGGTGAAAGCACTGCTGTGTGAATTTTGACCTAAGCATTAGATTAATCAACTTATTTTTTAGGCCAATATGCAAAGGTTTAGAGATATTGATGCTCGCTGCAGGCTGCACCTCTCAAAAAAATCCCCTATTACCTGAGAGGGTTGGATCCAACGCTGAATGAGTCAAATGAACTAGATTGCTGCTTTAAGGCAGTCTGAGCTCCCCTAAAATACAAGCGCTAACTAAGCTATAAGTTTTTGTAAGGCAACAAAAGAGACACGACACCTTATCAGATGGTTTTGGTTGTCTGACATAGGATTTCTTTCAGAGGGGTGTATGCAGTCTCGTCTTTACAAGTAACCCACTCGTCTTTTCAATCTGTTGCTCCAAAGTGGTCTGCTATCAATCTTCAAAACATGGAGGGAGACGATTTAATTTTTTCACAGTGCTGTTGCTATTGCTTTGAGGGGTGCTAAACATGGAAGTTAAAGGTCATGGGCTGAAAGTTAAAGTATTGCTTTAATATTATTTTTTTCTTTTGTACTTTACAAACCTTTCTGTATATAGAGTTTTGGCCAGAGCAGTTTTCATCGCTATGTTAGAATTAAGGTTCAATGCCTGTTTTAGAAATTGGTTCAAATTTTAATGAGCGTAACGATTGGATTCTGTGTTGTTAAACTCATCTGCTTCCTTATTTGCACATATATGTGGTAAACCTCTCTGTTGGAAGACTTTGAGTCTAGGCTAGGAAAACATGGACTACCTGACAGCCTTACGCCCTTTAGACTGTCATCGACACAGACTTGAGTAGCTTTCCTGCTCCATCAGCAGTGAGAAAGCACAACCTTTGAAGCAACGTTTCCAAATAATTAAAATGTCTTGCTTTAGCACCCCCTATATATAAATCAATTTAATTATAAATTGCGATAGACATCTGATTAATGTCATTAGAAAATATGCCGGATAAAACCACATGGCTTCCTGTGGGATGTTAGTACATGAAAGGATTTAGCCTCTAAATGTATCACAGCCAAACTAGGCAAGTTTGCTTAGTTTGGCTGTTAGGGCAGACCTTATTTAAGGGTTAAAGTTTATATCGAAATATGGTTTGGCTTTATTCTTTGGTCATCACTTTAAACAGTTAAACAAAACACTAATCAAAAATCATGATTTCAACTGATGTGAAAGGATTTATTGCACACACACCCCCCCTGCTGCTACACCCACATCTAATCCTAATGAGAACCCTGTACTGCTTGTGCAACATCTGTTAAAAGTTACACAATTGCTTTAAACTTTTTTTTTTAACACACTGTAGTATGTTTTAAAAACGTCAGACCTCATATCAAGACAGAATGAATTCTACCTTGCTTGATCAATTATATCTGAAGCTAGCAGCACCACAGGTATCTTTTTATTTATTTTCATGTTCTATATTTATTCTTAAGTTCCACAGAAACAGTTCTGACCTTTTAAATTTGAAGCTAGGGAAAATCGCTATACTTTTTTCTATTGTAATTCACAAATAGTTGCACACATCAACTACAGCCTTCTTTTGTTTAAGAGTCAACAGAGCATTGAGTAGTATTGGTATGAAAGCAGGGCACCAAGAAGAGGGACACTTCTCTACTATAAGCTGGAGTGTTAAGCAGCTTAATCAAACTGTTGATTAAGGAGCTATATGCTGATTAAGCTGCCTAATCATGAATTAATGAGAAAGCAAAACATCCCACAAGAAAAAAAAAAAAAAAAAAACATAAGCAAAGTTATCTGACACTGCAATTCAAAATAGTGGTAGTATAGTTTAAACATGTTTGCATCATCTGATCTTGAAAAACATTGATATGCACAGAGCTACTAGTGCATAATTTCAAGCTTAAAATGCTTTCTGTAAATTTAACCATGTTTATTTATAATGGACCTGACCCACCGGCAGGCATTTGTTAATATATATTAGCTTTTTTTATGACATCATTTTGGTGGATGACCAAATATGTATATTAGTCACATTTGTTTTATATCACTCTGTAGGAAATCATTAATAACAAATGGATTTTGTTCATGTCATTTGCCAAATTTTCCTAACCTTCTCTATAAATATCAATGATGAAAAATCCTTTATGTCTGTCATTTACAGTAGACCAGTATAAATGAAATACAGCCTAAAACAACGTTCTGTTCCGAACCAATGTATTTATTATTTGGTTTGTTATATTAAAAAAATAATAATAAAAAAATGTCTGTTGATGTCACTCTAAACTACATCTGTAGAAAAGAGAAAAACAAGAACAAATAGGTATTAAACCAAGAAGTACATTCTGGAAAATATATGCCTGGAAAGGCAAGTGAAGGATGTCTGTTCTTAAAATATAGACTTAAGACTATAGGACTGGGAAGGAGCAGTTGTGTAAACCTTAAAATAAAATCCCCTCAAGCTGAAGTGCAGATCAGGTGAACAACTACAACTAAAAGTTTATCCAAAAAGTTCTGTGCACAATTGATTCAATAAAGAAAACACATTATTCTTACCACCATGGAATTACAGACAATATAATTCATGCAGTCTTAAAATGGAAACTGATCTTTTGAAATATACATGAAAAACATTGATATGCACAGAGCTACTAGTGCATAATCAGAAGAATTAAAACAATCAGAATCATTAGCTTCAACTAGGATTTGGATACAGCTTATGATGTTAGTTTAATATTAAACGATAACATGCATGTAAAGAAAGAAACTTATTAAAGATGCAAGAATGATTGTCCTTTATTAGAAAAGATTTGATCAGAGTTCTTTTTTTACTTCAATTTAAAAAATATATATTTTTGGAGAAAAGATGTGCCTTTTTATTCACAGCTTAAGAACATAAAATGGAAGATTTTCATATGAAAATAAAACCGCACTTTGGAGATTATGTGCAAATGACTAAGCATTTAAGAGGATCAGAATGGAATACACAGAAGGCATTTATCATACAAAGTGCCTAATCAGTTTATAATGATTTGCTCAATTATGTGTTGATCAACAGCGGTTCATACATAATAACAGGAAAAGTGCCACGATAACAAAAGTTTTTGACAGTAAAAAGCGAATTGATTCGCTCCTCATTTAAAATGTAAATTAAAAAAAATAAATAGTGGAATCAGATCAACACAGATGGAACTAAAAATTAAGATTAATATCCAATATAAAGGTAATAACTTAATAGGAAATGAAAAGATGTGCGTCTCCCCTCTGAACTTGACTGATTAATCTAGTGTAGTTTCATGATGTTCAACTCAGCGCCCTGCCGACCTACTGCTGCTACACTTAACTCAGCATGGTGTATGAATTTAGAGAGTACAAGCAAGGAATGAAGAATTTACATGAATATCATTGACTTTAGATGCAGATCAAGTTCGTCTGTTAAACTGTAAATGAAAAAAGGCTAAATAAAAGCTTCAAGTTTTATCCTTATAGTCTGATCCATCCATTTTCCGTCCAAGTGGGGTTGCGAGGGTGCGAGTGTCTGTCTCCAGCTGTCTACAGGCGAGAGGCGGGGTACACCCTGGACAGGTCGCCAGTCCATCGCAGGGCAACAAAGAGACAAACAGGACAAATACATCATTCACGTGCATACACACACCTAAGGAGAATTTAGAAAAGTCCATTAAACTAACAGTCATCCTTTTGGACAGTGGGAGGAAGCCGGAGTACCTGGAGAAAACCCACACAAGCTCAGGGAAAACATGTAAACTCCATGCAGAAAGACAAGAATTGAACTCACTGAGCAGCCCAAGCTTACAGCACCAGGTATTCCCAGGCGGTCTCTTATCCAAGTACTAACCAGGCACAACCCTGCTTAGCTTCCGAGATCAGATGAGATTGGACATTTTCAGGACGGTACTGCCGTAAGCCATAGTTTGATCCCTAATGAAGTTTTCAGCCAACGTATTTAATATTTTTTCCCATTGTTTCCTACACCATGATTTTAATCAGTTTTATGAAAATAAATATGTTTAATCTCTGATTATGTGTAGGAGTGAGTGAGTTTACATGTAGGGTATTTCTAAGGTTTTGCTGAATCTCTGTCCTTCTTCATCTGAACAGCAATGATTAACACACTCAATGTTTTGACCTTCTAAAGATTTACAAACAAATTTAACAATTTCAATCATAGCACATTAACAAAAAGGACTCTGAGCTTTGCAAATATTTCTTCTTATAAAGTGAACTTCAAGGATCGAGATAACCTAACACATAAAAGTGAGAAAATCAATGAATTGCAGTTGTTATATAATTGAATAAAGATTCAATTGCACTTGAGTGTGTTCTTCATCAAGATGTTGTGCAATCCAAAGCATTGGGACAATTACTGGAAAAAAAAATAGAACATTTTACGAAATGTGACTTAAAGAAAGCAAATTGCAAGTAGCGTTTCTATGGTTTCCATTAATTTGCAGTAATAATAAGCCACTTACTCCCCTGTTAAAGAAAGGAACTTTAAACCCTTTTATGATTTTCAAAGGCCAAACAATGAGCAGCACTTGTTACAGCTCCTTCTTGACACTACACATAAAATGTGTGTTAAGACTTCATGATGTGAATGAAATGATCTCCCCTTAAATGTCACACCTTCGTTAGGCATATGAAACAGCTGGGTCTCTGTGCCTGAAAGGATCTGTCAACAACTTTAATGTCCCACTTACATGAAGCCACTTTGCTCTGAAAAACATTTTTTCTGCACAGCAATGCAATTTAAGTTTAAACTTTAGCTGCTTGAACAAAATGTAGCTAAAAATAATTTCACATCCAAATGAAATCTGTGTAAAGTAAGACATACACTGTGTTAAGTTTAAAAAAAACAATTACTTACACAATTTCAAGAAAACAATAACAGCTAACCAGTAAAGTGAACCTGAAATATATTACGTAATTATATATATATTTTTATAATTACAAACATATATTTATATATATATATATATATTATAATCATATAGAGAGATGTGATTATATGAGTTTAATATCAGTATAAAAATGCTTATTAACTTGTCTGATGTTCTTTTCTAATTTTAAATGTGTTGTTTCCATGAGCTGTATGCAGAAAATCATCCGCATTTACAGAAAAAGGGTTTGAAAACATCCTGCGTAGTGACTGGACTGAATTACTTAGCAATAATACTCTAATTTGTTCACTATGCGTAGTGCACCTAAGACTATAATCAGTACTTTTCATTTACATTACTTGTAATCATTTTTTGTAATCAGCTTTTCTGTGTAATTTACTGCTTAGTTATAAACATTAACTCTGAAAGACGAAAAGAAGTAAACAGGAAAGTAAAAAAAAAAAAAAAAAACACTTAATGATGGTTTGAGAATATTGTAAAGTAATATTATCAGGCTACACAGTAATCTATTTTGATTTCAACAGAGGTATAGATAGTTTTTCAGGTCATTTATAATCTGCATAGTTTTTTGAGTTAAACTGATCTATCAGTAAGGCAGCTTGGTTTTCAGTGCTACTTATAAACATAAAAAAATCTAAGCTAAAGCTCATCAGTCTGGGATAAATTTTGCAAAGCCTGTGCTGAGCCAAAAATATCTTAAACCCAACATATCTGTAGCTGCTCTTCTCCTGCCATGAAAAAGTATGAGTAATTCAGAATGTGCCCAGTAAAGTGTCTAGGATACCATGATTTGTGTTTTTCTCCTTTTTAGATGTTTTTTTGTTTTTGTTTTTTTTTTTCTAGTTATTATTGAACCGTCTTAATGTATTTGTTGAGGTTTGTTGAGGTTAGTCATGGCCCATTTAACAGTGTAAAGATGCAATGAGGTTTTAAAACTCAATAGTTTACTAAATAAAACAATCACATCATGATGTTTGCATGTTTTAAAGTGCTTTCCTTCTTTTAATGAGATGCAAAACCTTACAGTAGATTAGCACAATTCTGCCCTACACTGATGTGTTGAGGCCCACTACAGATCAGCCAGTTTCAAAAAAAATTTTAAACACCGGAAGATGACTGATCATGTTTGTTTGTTTTTTTTTCTCATATTGACCAATGCCTTGTGAAAAGATATTTAAACTATGCTTTCTTCCTGTTAAGTTACATAAAAGAGAAAAAAAAAACATATAAACCCAATAGTGAGCTGTAGGGATTTTACCACTGATATGACTTAATCAGTAACTTCAAAATATGTCAAAAACACTTTAGGAATCTCAAATGTAACTGTGTACAGAAGTTCATGGCACTAAAGGAATCCAAAATATATGACATTAGGAAGTAGGTCATCACAGAGATGTGCAATTCTTTTACTGGAATGCAGTACTGAACGTTTCCGGCTTATTTCACCTCTGCTTGTAAAGGGTGTTCATTAGTCTAAAAGATGCTTTTTGTCCAAAAATTTTTAAAGCAGAATACATGTTCAGCTCCTCTCAATTCAAAATACATCTATAAAATGCATTGTTTTATACAGGGAACTAATTACACACACATGGGCTTAGTGTAGAAATGTGCTTACTTTTCAATGCATCTGTCTGTGCTGATATTGTTGTGAAAGACTCACATACAACTGTTTGTCTTAATTTCCCCATGAGTTAATAACTATTGCAAATCTAGCACACAGAAATTTAATCAAAGAAATAAAATTTAGTATTTTTTTGTGGCGAAACTGGGCTAATTTTGTGCTATCAACAGTAAATGTAAATTGTATTTAAGAAACCACTTACACCTTAGAAATCAGCCTCATGTATTAAAAACAAGTATCAGTTTCAGTGTTTATTTTTTATTTCTTTTTTCAACTTCATTTTGTTTTCATTTCAGTCATGTAAATTTCTTTTTTCATGTATAGCTTCACATTGTATGTTGTTTTCATGAGTGAAAAGAAGCATGAAGAAGAAAAAGCTACTAAGTGCCCCTTCCTCCAAACAAAAAGCTAAATATAAAAGGATAATAAAAATTCCAATATAACTTCAAAAAAGTAAAATAAAATAAAATTCAAATTATACGTATAGTTCTTTTCCTTAAATCTTATTTGAAGCGTGTGGCTTTGAACAATGGAAGCTATTGGTTTGTCAGCACCATGGAAAGTGATTTTGTCCAGAGGCCCGCTTCTGAATCGAGTGAAAAGTGGGGCCCCACATTCACTATTCAGACTGAAGGGAAACTATTGAGATGAGTAACCCTCTTGTTCTGTTCTGCCCCCGCGAAGAACGAGGATCTAAATTTTTTATAGGTTCCTTTTCAAGCTTAAAATGCTTTCTGTAAATTTAACCATGTTTATTTATAATGGACCTGACCCACCGGCAGGCATTTGTTAATATATATTAGCTTTTTTTATGACATCATTTTGGTGGATGACCAAATATGTATATTAGTCACATTTGTTTTATATCACTCTGTAGGAAATCATTAATAACAAATGGATTTTGTTCATGTCATTTGCCAAATTTTCCTAACCAAGACAAAGTTTCATTATTTAATAACCTGCACTATAAATATCAATGATGAAAAATCCTTTATGTCTGTCATTTAGACTAGTATAAATTAAATACAGCCTAAAACAACGTTCTGTTCCGAACCAATGTATTTATTATTTTTTTTCACAGCACAATCTGCACCCCCAACAAATACGTGTCCATTTGAAAAGTTACAGTCTGTAGCTTTCTACTGAGAGTGCATATGGTCCCTGTATTTATGGGGTGATGAGGCCTGCTCCTGGGGTTCAGAATAGTCATTATCTGGGGGATGCTACATCTCTAGTGGATAAGGTCACTTGCTGCAGACTGTATGTCCTCACACTAGAGGATACTAAATGTATAATCATCCCAGAGTTGTAGAGTCCAGGGTCTATCCAGACTGGTCATTATAGGAGCTTACTGTGGTCTCCTTCTTGACTTCATATCCTGCTATTTCAGCTCTAACTTTATCTTTCTTTTTTGTGATTTCTGAAAGACAGTAGAAATAGCGGAAAAAGCGAAAGGATTTTTATAGATGTCTACATTCACCCTGTTCTTTATATTAAACATCCTATAATTAATGTATCTCATCAGAATCTGTTAATGTAAAACAATTAAGTAAGTTCAATTTATCCTTAAACAATTTAATAAAAATAGAAAAAAAAAATCAACTACTATAAAGTAATGCCTACTCAATGCAATTAAATCAGGTCCTCATTCATTACATTAACAAAAGCAGTAGAAGGTGATAATGCAGTGATTGTTTTTTTTTTTTTTTTCAAATAAAAATCAGTTTTACTTATATACTGATCAGCAGATTCCCATCTTAACCAATTAAATATTCTTATTTTAGGCATTATAAAAAAATTGAAATATGACTCATGTTTTCAAAGATAATTTAATTCCAACAGATAATGAGTCCCATCTACACATCAGAACATGTGTCCGTAAATATTGCAAGTTTTTCATTAACCTTTAAAAAAGGGTATTAAAGTGTTGTCTATTGGTTAGTGTTTAAACAATAGAAGAGAAAATGTTGAATAAAAACAAATCATATTTTTTAAGATTTGGCCTGCTTATGGCCAACGGGAAAGTTGTCAATCCCGATTTCTGGCATTTTTGTTGATGCATAGCTGTTTCTATTATGTTGCTGCTGGTAGAACTATGAATATCTTAAATTTTGGGTTTCAGATACAAGGTCATAGTCCAGAATAAATCAAAGATGTTTTGAATCACGAGTGAAAAGAAGCTCACTAACAGTATATTATACTATATAGTACAGTTAAGCCAGTTTTTGAAATACAACTGCATGTAGAACTTTTCTTATAAATACCTGCAGCAATTCTAGCCTTGTGAAAATTGATGGAATATGTAAGAGACTTAAAAATCTGCACCCTCTGTAGAAATATCTGTGCCCCTTTTTTTCTAAAAAATAGATCAGTGTTTTCTATTGCCTGGCTTATCAGCTCACCTGCAGGATATTTTTTACCTTGTGCATCTCTTTTAATACTCAGAGCTTATTGTTATTTTTTTTTTTTCACTTTAATGATTTGGCATTGATTAGAAAGTTAACTTTGGGCTAAGTTTGGGAAAGTTTTTTAGTTTTGTCTTTTCTGCAGCAATACTTAAAATTGTGTACTAATCATCACATAGATTAACACATAATTTTTATCCTATATCTTATAAGGTTTTCGCATTAAAGAGAGGGTTTAGGATTTTTAAATGAAAAGTTTATAATAAGTTTATTATCTTACCTACAGTAGATAAATCTCTTGGTGGTTTAATTTAAAAACTTAAGCTTAAGGCTTGTGTGAGATCTCTTATCACAAAGCAAACTTTTACCATCTTAAAATAACACAGATTTGAAATGTCTTTAATGTACATGAAAATACTTAAACCAAAGCCAACTTTGCTCTGGAAAGCTATACAGAATCAGAATAAGAATCAGAAATACGTTAATAATCCCAGAGGGAAATTACTTTTGTTACACGCTCCAGTTACAGTTTTATATAATATATACACACATCCAACTATACAATATAATAAAGATAAAAAAATAAGAATAAAAAGAGATAAAATATATACACATATAGCTCTTCTGTATATATATCTGTACGTACCGTAAATTCTCTAATATAGGCCCGGGCCTTTATTTCACTCAAGTGCATCGCGGTCCAGGCCTTTATTGGAAGGAGGCCAGAATTAGAGACAGGCCTCTATTGCTATTTGAGCAAAACAGACTACCAGTGGAATGAATAAAAAATGAGATTTTGTGTCTATTTGAACCTATAAAACACTAGGTTCATTTATTGAACAAGAACAGTTACCATAACGGTATACAGAAATTTAACAACAAATAGCCTACCTGTAATTCAGGCTAAATTCCAGTGGAAAAAAAACGTAGCAAACATACCAGTAGTGCAACTAGTGCAATGTAAACACTTAACCATACATGGTGATAATTAGGCTGTTTTATAACAAAAAGCAACTTACAGGTTTAGACACCTCCTCGCTCACTCAAATTGTCTCGCTTGGTGTAAAGTAAAAAAAATAAAAATCCTCCAACTCTGTTTAATCCTCCTCCTCAGTTTCCTGCTCCTCAGTTTCCTCCTCCTCTTCATCTCTCCCTGTATTCTCCTCATCACTCGCGCCAGTCTCTATCACAAGTTCATTATTGTACAGTTCCTCATGTTTTGCTGCGTGTCTGTTTTCTTCCTCGCGCAGACGGGCAGCAGTCAGGGCCTGTCGTCCAGCAGCGCAGGGCTGTGGTACTTGTATGTTACTACCACAAGTATAATGTTGAGGTATGCCCAGAAAAAACGTTTATAGCCCCGGCCTGTATTAGAGACCGGCCATTATTTACCTCCGCCATCAGCGAGACAGGCCATTATTAGAGACCCAGCCACTAATGGAATACAGGCCAATATTAGAGAATTTACGGTATATCTATGCATATGTAAAAACTAAATCCAAATAAAGTGAAAATCCAAGTAAAGTGATAAATCCAAGTAAAGTGATACGTTGCGTGCAAAAATAGTGCATAAATGTCAATTACGGGTGGGGCTGAATAACTTGAGGGAGGCGTTATATAGATTGATGACCACAGGTAGGAATGATTTCCTGTGGTGCATCTGGGTAGGAAGAGTCTTCTGCTGAAGGAGCTTGTCTGCTGGACCAGTGTGTCGTGGAGAGGATGTGAGTCATTGTCTAAGATGGACTGAGACCTGGACAGCATCCTCCTCTCTGCCACGATGATCAGGGTGTCCAGCTGCTCCCCCACAACATCACCGGCCCTCTTGATCAGTTTGTTCAGTCTGTTGTTTTCAGCGACCCTCAGCCCACTGCCCCAGCATGTGACAGCGAAGAAGAGCGTGCTAGCACGACACACTCATAAAACATCCTCAGCATTGCCCCACAGATGTTAAAGGACTTCAGCCTCCTCAGGAAGATTAGTCGGCTTTGGCCCTTTTTGTAGACCGTGTTTCTAGTCCAGTCCAACTTATTGTTAAAGTACACCAGGTACTTATACTCCTCCACAGTGTCAACCGGAACCCCCTGGATGGAAACAGGGGTCACAGGTGTTTTTGTCCTCCTCAAATCCACTATTAGCTCCTTAGTCTAATACACAGAGAAGCCAATGATTTTTCCCGCAAGAGAGGGAAGATGGAATCCGGTCATGAGGGCAGCTAATCTGTTCTCTCAAGTCATTGATGAGAGTGTTTTTAGAGTACCTTGGTGTTTCCTATTTCCTGATCTTGACCTATTCTGCCTCTCAACCACTGAGCCTGCCTTTTCCTGTCTGAATTGTTTGGCTGACCTGGCCTCGGCCTCCCGGACCTCTGAGCCTTCCTGTTCTGATCTGTTTGCCTGATCTGGCTTCAGACTCCTGCTTGTTCTCCAGGGCTGCAGCATCTGGGAAACTCTGGGTGGTGCCTGTTACATCTTGTTGGCAGCCCACCAGCTGGATCCTACTTCATTCTCTGGGCGTGGACTGAACTTGTAAACCAGGTTTAGGAGAATTAAGACAATTTAACCTAATTTAAGCCAATTAACCTAACAGTGATGTATTTGGACAGTATTTCGAAGGAAGTCGGAGTACCCAGAGAGAACCCATGCATGCTCAGGGAGAACATGCAAACTACATGCAGAAAGACCCCAGGCTGGGAATCAAACCTTCATCCTTCTTGCTGCAAGGCAGCAGTGCTACCCACTGCGCAATGAGCAACCCCCAAAATGATACTGAGGTGCATAACTGTTTTATGTAATACAGTACACACCATCAAGCTCTATGTTTTCAGGAAAACTTTTCTCCATTGACAAGCTAAAACTTCCTCTTCAAGTAGAAGGCAAAACATTGAATGTATGCTGTTACTCTATTCCAGAGTTTAGATTTTTCTTTTCTGGGGAAACAAAACACATATCTCCATGTGGTGATCTAATGGTGAATATAAGTGTTGCAGTTAACAAGAGAAAGTCACTCTCCTGACTGTATTGCGTTTGCTGCAGAGGGGATTAGGGTGGGAGCTTTTTTCTAAAAGCTGGACTCAGCCATGTAGTTGCAGTAATGCAAATCTTAGTGCTCCAGCATATCAAGACATTCTGAAAGATTCCATTATCACAATAAAAACAGACTGACGCACATAGCAAGGTAAAAAAAAAAAGGCATATGTGAGAGAGTTTGTGTTGAAGCAGAAAACTACTGTGCTGCCCAAAGTCTTGAATTCAAGTCAGCAAAACACCTTGAGAGCATAGACAGTGAACCAGGCCTTCTTTTCCAGCATTAGTTTCTGACCATACTAATGTTCTGGAAGAATGGTCAGAACTTCTCTTAAACCTTGTGGAAAGCCTTCCCACGAGGGCTATTAAAGCTGAAAAGGGTAGACCAACATCAAATTAAGCCCTGTAGATTTAGAAAGGGATTTCACACAAGTTCACATGTAGGCAGACGGGTGAATATCTCTGGCACTACGATGTATACTTGTTAACGGTGTAACAGTACAAATGAATCAATACCAAAGATTGTCAATATTAGACTAGAATAAAACATTATTATTATTTAAACACTTTTCTGATGTGTTCTTATATTGCAGTTTTTAAAGAGAAATTAAAAGCTTCTTAAACTGGAACAGCAACGTTTTACCAAATCCTGAAAGTAGAAATTATCTGTAAATTTCTAATTATTGCATATCAATTTACAGTACTAGTCAGTTTACATTCTTATTTCATCAATTAAGCCCTGACAAAAAAAAAAAAATACTGGGATTTTGTGTCTAACATACCGCCATCTTCATTAAACTGTTACAAAATGAATGTGTTGTCAATTTAATGTGACGCAAAAGAAAGAAAAAAAAAATCAGATCTATTGTGATCATTGACTCTGAATACATTCGGTGTAAATTGGCCCTTAGAGTAAAACTAATAGAAAAATATTCGTAGTGCACATAATTTCTGACTGTTAGAATCTTCTAAAAATGCTACAAAACTGCTGATGTCTGTTTTAACACTCATCTGATATCTCCCTACATGGTTTGTTTCTCTCAAGATTATATCCCCATAAATATCAGTATGCATACACCTATACAAAAATAATCCCGTCAAACTACTAATATCAAAAGTAAGTGTTAAGATGGTAAAGCTGTGATGCCAGATGTAATAGTTAACCTTTCACATATAATTGCGGTAACCCCTTTTGCATTTTCAAGTCACAGCAGGTAAAGGAAATGGCAGATACCTTACATAATGACACATCCTCGGATTTACACAGTTTGTGTGCCTTCCTGCTTCTCACCTTCTCCTCCTTTATCCCTCTGCTCTCAGCTTAAGGCTTTTTTTTCCAGCATAGTGTGCACTCTGGCTTGGAGCATTGGCATCTCTTGCATCGGTATGCAGCTCCCGTACACACTGCTGATCTCTCTTTATGAGGACATGAGTTTCAGCGCTTTTATCCCCACCTTCACTTGCAAATATGCCTGCATTCAGTATCTGAACTCCAGCTTTAGCTGAGACTTGTGGGAAGCCTTTAAAGAGGAAGTCAATAAAAGGGTATAAACATGCAAGAGCTTAAGCTTGTGCTTTTTGAGTCTTTAACCTAAAGTTATTTCTTAGGAGGGGATGGCATCTCACTTAAGCAGGTTTAAGTAGGTTTAAAAATGATATGCATATATATATATATATATATATATATATATATATATATATATATATATATATATATATATATATATATATATATATATATATATATATATATATATATATATATATATATATATATATATATATATATAACATTTTGTCATTGCAAGTTCTGTATATTCCTATCCAGTTTAGTGACATAATAGTCATGGAGAATTGAGACATTACCAATATTTTGCATCAAGATTCATTAAGTGTTTTCTATAATAATAATACATTTAATCTAAAGTGCCATTCAAAAAACCCAAGGACTCTGTATAAATTGATCTAAAGGTTTAAAAACAGCAAAATACAGCAGTGTGACAAATGAAGTGAGTTTATAGGCAAGTTTTAAAAGGTGGGTTTTGAGATTTGATTTGAAGAGAAATAAATAATTGAGGTCTGGAGGGAAGGAATACCAGTGTTTTGGGACAGTGCAGCTAAAAGTCCTGGAACCCACTGTAACTATTGAAGAACGAGATGGAGAAAGAGAAAACTGAAGGAATGGGTGGCAGGGGCGGAGCTTAAGGAGGGACATGGCCAATCAGTAGCCACCTCTATGGCCACCCCAACAAGGTGATACTTTCAGACGTAATGTTCTAACTCGCAAATTAATGTGTTACAACTATGGGATGGAATATTTTTGACATTACTTAATATAATATATATATATATATATATATATATATATATATATATATATATATATATATATATATATATATATATATATATGAGAGACTAGATTTTTCTATCTGTTAGTAGATTAACAAAAACAATGACAACAAAATACCGCATTTAAATTATAGTAATACTTTAAATACCTAAATAAAAATACAAAAGTTAAATAGGATATAATAGAATATATGCTCTTTTCAGAACTGGGTTTTGTGCTTTATAGGGAAGAAGGGAACATTTTGTGTATTTACCATTATCAAGTAGTTTTCTATAATATTGGCAATAAAGAACCACTGCTCAACCTATTCAATATGTATATTTTGCAGACCAATAACCAATTTAGACAACATGCACATATAAATATGTAGATTTGATAGCCAGGGCTTTATGACAACCTGGTCTTTCTTCGTTGTCAATTGAATGAATCATGAAATTAAATTCAAATACATACATCTAGCAAAGGTTATTTTTAACTGCCATTGTGTTATAAATATATTTTTCATTTTCTTTAAAATTTAATTTTTAAAACCATGAAACTGTGGTATTTCAACTCAGCGTTGTCATACTTGGAAGATCTTATACTGGTCAATATTTGTGTCAATATAGTTTACATCTTTTTTATTCTCTGCCCATGACTCCAACCTTTTACTAACCTTCATGAAGATCTGCAAGGCATATCAAATCTTAATATTACTACTCAAATTCTGATCCTACAATGAAGAACTACGCTGCCTAAGATTATTTTGCTTACAAGTCCCTGAATTCCAGCTAGCCATCAATTTTCCAAAGATAGTCTTTCTATCTGGAGCTCATCCAGCCTGGCTGCTTGACTGAAGGGCCTTTATGAGGACAGACATTTTGCATCAGAGAAATGAAGTGATGTGAAATCCAGCTGGCAATATGAAACTGAGGGACTTTCTGTGTTATACTGCATTAAACAATAAAAAGGTTGTAAATTGACGTGTTAAAACTTTGGGACGGAATGTTGTTGACATTACTGGACAAAAAATATTGTCAAATGCATTGCCATGTATTACTTGTTGAAAAAACTGTAGAAAATGTAGGACAACTTTTATTTGGAGAGTTAACAAATGAGTTTATTTTATTTTTTTTATCCAAGTCTACACTGAAAAAAATACGGTAATACAACAGTTTTTGGCATTTACTTTTTCCTATTTAGTTATTTTAACATAATTGTTTCATGTTAGTAGGATAGAACATAAAACAAATGTGTTAAAAGTAATTAAATATGATTAAGTAAATGCAATATTTTTTTCAGTGTAACATGTTTTATTCTCTAGATTATAATTATGTAATTCTTTTCATAAATTACGAAATGAATTGTTCTGAACGATCTCAAAATAACACTTTTTAAATTAGAAAAACAGCAGGAGAAATGTTGGCATTATGTTTAAATCTAAAGATGCAACAATCAATTGACTGTAGATCAGAAGTACCGCTTTTTAAGCTTGACCACTCTCTACTGAAATTACAAGGCATTGGACAAAGGGAGACCAACCATGTCTCCTCTAGTAAGAAAAAAAGCTTCACATTCGAGAACATACTGGCATTAAAAATAAAACTGTCTAAAAAGACTCAATTTTTGCCTTTTTCAAGATTTTTCAAGCAATGCACAGTGGATTAAAATTTCATCATGTGTCCTTCTAAAAATTCTGCTGGATGCAGCTGTATGACATCACAGGAAGCTACTGATTTTGGCTGGGGTATTTTGAGATTTGCATACTTTCTCTGTATACATGGATTTTTTTTCCTGGGTACTGCAGCTTTTCTCAAAAGGACCAAAGAATGTATGTTATATCAGATGGTCAGTTTTAATGGACCTTCAGAGGAAACCACTGCGAGCCTATAGTCCTAAATTAGAATAATAATACATCATTGTCATTATTGTTATCATTATTATTACAAAAAGCATAAATGCATTTATTTAAAATTTAAGATGCCTGCAAAAGTGTTTACTCTTTTTGAAACTTTTCATGTTTTAGGATGAAAATGGATTGTTTGAGAATGTTTGCAAATCCATTTACAAAAGACACCTGAAACTTGTAGGATGTAATTTTTTTCTTACTGTGAAGTAAACAACATATACAATGATGAAATTTAAAAAAAATTAGAGTGTCAACTTCAACCACTCTGAATTCATCCTTTTTAGAGCCTCTTTTTATGGCAATTGCAGCTACAAATAGCATTTTGTTACTGGGATGTTTCTCCCTATCTTAAGGTAAAACTTTTCCAACTCATTCTTTTCTTTCCACTTAAAAACAATGATATTCAAAGCTAGATTCTTAATAGATTCTTATTTATAACACCAGGTGATTGCATTTTTTTGAGCTGTCTTTCATAAAGCTTAGCCCTATGGAGTTTGCAGCTTGGCGTGGTCCTATGAACAGATACTACGCTATGGAACTTTGAACTGCATTAACATGTTTTTCTTCCATGCTGCCTTTCAGATTAATCATGTTTTTAACTAAGTCTCTGAATTTTGGTAGGCCGTCCCTCTATTGGGATGTTTGTTACATTACCACGTGCTTTCAAATTGAAGATGATGGATTTGGTGTCTGAAGAAACATAAAATAATTGGATATTTCTTAAGAACCACACCCTGACTTGTATTTCTCAACAACTTTGTGTCTCTTTATAGCAAATGGCTGAATACGTGTCGTGTAGACAGGCAGTGCTTATTGTGTGTTTATTGTGATCAACTCAAGTTAGACTATTTTGTGCAGATTCCTACAAGATTTAAAATTTTGAATTAAAAAAACATTAAATTTAAAGATTGGAATGTAACAAAACATTTAAAAAGCCAAGGGTGATGAACACTTTTGCAAGGGACTGTATATTGACTGAATACATCTCTCTCTATCATTGTTTTCTGACAAACGCTGTCCATATGGCTGGAAACAGAAAGAAAACATAAATACAAAACATAAATACAGCACCTTTATGGTGCTGCACATGAAAGTAATGATTTTTTTATTCATATGTGTGTGGTAAATGCAATCTCTTTTCTTTTGTGTCTATTTTACTTTTAATTTACCCCAAAAGATTGTTCCAGAACAATGATACAGTGATCTTCCAACATTTATCAATACAGGGCTTCAAAATCTTATTCATTGAGACTCCTGCAGATCACACATAACACACTTTCTTACACCCCACATCCGATTTGTCGCAGAGGATGAAAAAATTTCACAACTGTTGATGCGGGGGCATACAATGAGAAAACTGACACCTCAGACACAGGCAGAAGGAGCACTCTTTAACAAAATCAGAAATGCCTCTGTCTCCCTTAGACTGGGAGAATCTTAAAACAGTTTGACAAATGTCTTTTTGGACTTCTCGTTGGAAGTCCTCCAGGCAAAATATCAAAGACCCCAACCAGACTTTTGACAGAATCATTTTTTTATTCACAGATAAATTCACTGCAGTTTAAAAAAAAGTATATACTGTACTGTGGCACCAACAGTTTTGTATTTAATTGCTTTTCAGGCTATATACACTGACATATAACGAGAAAGCTTTTGAAAAGACAACATAAAACTTTAGTTGTATAACTTCTCTGGAGTACAAAGCCCACTATGATAAAAATATCTTAACAGATTACCTGTCTGTTGGGTCAAAGAATAGTGTACTGATGCAATTTCTAAAGAGAAAATATTAACTTTATTCGGCGACTGCAGCAAAGGAGAAAAGGGAGATCATTCCACAGAGTAAATGAGATTTACAGGCTCATCCATAGTCGGGCAATAGCCCACTTCAACAGATATGAAGGCCAAGAGAGAATGGTAAAGGTCAACTCTGCAAACAGCAATGAAATGAAGTATAGGCTTCATTTCAGACACAATACTGTAATGTCGGGAATGCACAAACCTCTCTCAGAACACACGCCTACCACCAGGGTTCACTCCAGGACCTGCAGCTAAAACTCTCATATTCTCACACTCATATTTCCATTTTCATATTTCAAAGGTTTCCTTTAACTTTCACCTACGTTATATTTTAAACATAAATTCTGCTTTTATAAGGCTATTATAAAAAGTAGTCTGTAGAAAAAAATGTAAAATACTTCATATAGATAAATGTAAATCCCTTTTATTGTAACGCAAAGGGGAAATTCACTCTCTCCATTTTAACCCAACCCCTTAGGGAGCAGTGAGCTGCCATTGTGTGGCGCCCGGGGAGCAATGACTGTGTGGATCAAACCGGGAACTTGCAACCTTCTCAGAGCACAAGCACACTGCTAAAACGACTAGGCCAACACATATAAGTGTTTACAGGAACTATGGCTTGGTAAAAAAATTTTATCTCAATTGATCATATATATTCAACCATTTTAAAAAGGAAAAACACATTTGTTCGTCTTGTATTACATTATGAATCTGAGAGTGGAGCCATGCCAACACAAACATTTAAATTGATAATATTTTGTGCTCTTTTAAGAAAAAGTGTTTTGGACAAAGATGCATGTCTAATAAACTTGTGTATATTTGTTTATGTTACATCCACAGCATAATATATTGGGGATTTTATGCTATTGTCAAACACTAAGTGAAGCATTAATGTAAAGTGAAATAAAATAGAAAAACTGTTTCACAAATAAAAATAATGGTAGGAAAGTGTATTAGGTTCCCTTTGCTCTAAAACATCTAAAAAAAGTACTGCATCAAACATTTATTTCTGTTAATAGGTTTCCGTAAAGTATAAGTTTAGCTGATAAAATCAAAAGCAATTCAACTTTAGCCATTTTCTTTAACAGTGAAAGCAAAATCAAATAATAAGTAAAAGTTTAAAGCCAAAAAAGTGTAATCTTAAAAAAATGAATGCCCTTCATGTTTTATGTATTTAGAGAAACATGGTTAAGTATTGATGATGTGTGGATTTCAAAAAATAAAGTTAAAACGGAAATGAACAAAGATAGGAGATTTTTTTGGTTAGAAGTGGAACTCTATCTAAAAAAGAATCTGTTAAACCTTTCAATTAAAATTTTATAAATCCAACTTTAAATAACATCTAACAAAACAGCTTTCCATTTAATGAATCTGGCAATTTTTATTGGGTTCTTTTGTTTATGTTTTACTTATTTAGATGCTTAAATTTTCTGCACAATTCAACGTATCTAAATAGGTGCAAAGGCAATGCCTAGGCAGGTTACATTAAGTGGCTTTGCTTCCTAACATGCCTCACAGCTTCTAATAATCCCCTTTAATAATTTCAGCAAATTCCAAACATGTCTATATATGACTGTAGCATTAAAGAAATCTAATGCTTTTACATGTAGGCTCATTTAGTACTGAGAACAACATTCCTCCTCCATGTTTCAGGTTCTGACATGGTCTTGAAAAGTCTGTACGTTATAAATTTATAGAAGAAAAAAATTATTAAGAGTGCTTATTCAGCTCTCAGTTTTATATATTTTAAAGTATTTTATGATCTTGAAGCTTAATTTGATAAATTCTGAAAAAATTAAAGGCTTTTTACATTACATCGTTATTTACAATTAAATACGTTATACACACCCCTGGCAGTTATATATAATTGCTTATGTTTAAGTAATTGTTTTATTTAGTTATCTATGTTTTACTATTTTAACGAAAAATTTCTAATTGAAAGTGATTTAAATGTTTGTACCTATTCTTTAAATTTATGCCGAAGACATCTTTTTGGCACAGATAATTGTGATTGACAATTAAGTTTTGTCAAACAATGTTTGAATATACCTTAATTGCAAAAGAAAATATATTGTAAAATGTATACTCTTATCATGTTATATTTTAGGCTTTTTGAAATAAGCCATTTCAAATCTAAATCAAAAATTTAAGGTTAACTGCTGATGAGGACTTTTTAGAATTGTTTTGTTGCAAACACAAAAAAACACATTTTTTTCCATTTTTGTAAGAATATTACGAATTATAAATTGTTATTTAACAGCCAGGTGTATCTTTGCATTTTAACACAACAAGCTAATTTTTAGATTTAGTGAGTCAGTCAACTAAGGCAACTTTATACTTTAAAGCAATTTTACAGCATGTTGGATACATGACGCCGTCTGAATACAGGATACATCTCTTGACTTTAAAGTGTGACACGTATAAACACTGCTTTAACTGCTATGTCTTGGGAACAAAAGAAGCAGCAAGCATATCATGAATATCAGATACGAAGGCTTTACGGCAAAAGAAAAGTTTGTAAACCTCTTTTCCTCAGGGAATGGGCAAAAATAATCTTTTATATTGTAATTGCCTTACAGTCTTTTAGATTCAATGCTGAGCTTAGAGCCACTCAGAAGGTGCTTGGTGTGTAAATGTGGGATGACAAAGAGCAGGGCAAAGGGACACTGACATCACACAGTATGGCGCTGAGGCGGTGAGCTGCTAATCTGAAAGCCCCCTTCCCAACTTGTCTGAGCACATTTGCCTCTAGCTTGGGGTTTATCCTCACAGATGTATATCTGTCAACAGAGAGCAAGGCAGGGCAGTGCTGGCTCTTTTGCAGCATATTGGTTCTTTTTACTGGATTATCATTTGCAGTGGCATACTGCATATAGCACCAGCGCCAGCACTTGGCAAGTAGGAGAAATTCTGCAGGGATAAGCTAACCCCCTCAGCAGTGGGGAAAGGGTATCCTTGAACGTAAACCTCCCTTCTCCTCCATACCTTGTCGTCAGCTCAGCCAGCTTATTCCTGCTGACTGATTATTCTAACCCACAGGAGATGTGCTCAGCCACACATCTCACAGGCTCCCTGCGTCTACCAGTCTGGCATTTCATGGTTCACATTGGCTGGACTCAGATCCAAGCTGTAACAGAACTCACTTTTCACACGAAAAAAAAAAAAAAAGAAGAGAAAAGCAAAATACGGACTGCTGCACCCGATTTAGTCTGAAAGTATGCCCAATCTCGCAGTTTAAGTGAACAACCGAGACAGTTGGCACTTTTCATATTTATGCTGATTTAAGAAGCGTTCCAATCCTTTTTGAATCAGGCAGCCTAATGGTGAGAATGACAGCTTCTCAGTATATTCAAGATAAACTTCTTAACCAGTCAACTATTGCTTAAACAAGAACAGTAAGAGGCAATGCCTGATTTAATGCTGATCCTCTTGACTTCTTTTAGCAGATTGAATAGTTTGTAGTGTTTTCAGACTGATTAAAGTGTGAATGTGCAGGCTGCAAGTCTCAACTGCCTTACCCAAAAAACAAAAATTAAAATGTACCAAAATAATACTTTTGAAGGAACTGTTTTCCTTAAATGAGACTGATACCCTTTTGTGGGGATAAAAACATATTACCCACAAAAGGGTATCAGTCTCATTTAAGGAAGACTTTAGGAATGTTTTTTTTTTTTTTTATATAGTTTAGTTTGTTTTTTGAAAGACTGGCTTTATGAAATCACAATCCTTTTCCATTCATACCATTTTATAAGAGCAAAAAAAGTCAGCAGGATCAGTCGATCACCGACACCCAAGGCTCACAGAACAGAAATTAACAACAGTAAATTAACAAAAATTGTGATTTTTTTTTATTGTTTTTCTGGAATTGTTTAGCAGTGCAGAAATACAGCTGATATACAACCATCTTGTCGCAAGAAAACAGTTGTTAAATGTCTACAAACTTGAGGTTTTGTGTCACTGTTGATCTAAAAATTAAATCTCCTTAGAAAAAATGAACCATCCCAATATCATGTCTCTGCTCTAAAACGGTCTCCTTCAACTTAATTAAGGCGTTATGCATTTATTTACAGCAACCCATTTGTCTTAAAGCACAGCTGTGTGAATTATGACTAGAAAATCACATTCTTAGACAAAAGCTGTTTGTACTATGGAGGCTGAGGAAAAAGGCTGCAGAGAATTTAATTGACTGTAGTTTTGGCACAACCATTAAAAATGAGCACAGCAAATTTGCACAGATGCATGTTGTTTAGAACCTGCTGCATCACTTAATGATTTACAAGCGTCATTCTCTGCCTGTTTGATCATTTTATATAGTGCATCATTGAATTCATATAAATGTCGCCCTGTCCATGGGATCTTTTGGGTTTCTTTATATACTTCATGTATTTACTGAAGTTTCCTTTGTCAATCCTTTGATAAATAATTCCAAACCACATTTGCTAAGAAGCTGCAAAAGCCTGCAAACAAGTTAGGGTTTTAACAAGCTTAACAACAACAAAAAATGTTTGGGTCTTGCTCAGATCAATATTTAAAAACCTCCAACTACCAGTTTTGTAAGTGAAGCTGTTAATGACTAGTCTCAATCCCATCTCCAATCAAGGAGCCAATCTTTTAACAGGTGTTGTGAAAAATATTGAATATGTAACGTTTGATCTCTTATCAGGGGTTTTATTCATGCGTGTATTTGATATGAGAGAAAAGACTTTCACCTTTTATTTATCTTCCGTTAGATTCATTATTGCCCCTAAACATCATGGTCAAACACACACCCAAATGTCACCTGCCAGGCTGCTCTTGCAGACATGTCCGATGAGATAAAACCTGATGAAAGGCACCATGCTCAAACAAAAGGAAAGTTCCCTTGGTGGCGTGGCAGCTTTTAGGGCTCCGTAAGACAGAAATTGATGAAACACTTAAGAAGAAGGGAAATCACATCAAGCCAAAGACTCCATCCAACAAAGTAACAGGCAGATCATAAGATGTACATCCATGTACAACCAGTCAAGGGGTTTGCAAAGAGAGTGGGTATGGCTTCACCACATGGCTAATTAGCATTACTATCATGCCTGCCATCTTACCTGATAACTCTCTTTGACAAGTCTGTCTGCTGTCTTCATTAGCTGCCTTTGGTGAAATATGCTCTGATGGTGTAATGATACTCCAACACTTCACAAACTGACACAAGTTTACACTTGTGCACATATGGGTGTAAAAGCACATTCCATGGAGCAGCAGCACATGGAAGAAGTTTAATAAAGTCTGTCAAGCAGACATTTTAAATATTTGGACAGCGTGCCGCTACATGGGCTAAAGTTATAAATAGGTTTTCAGAATGTCACATAAGCAAAAATAGTAAGTGTATTTCTTTGACAAAGAAGAAAAAAAAGGATGAGTCTGTGTGAAATGACTCACAGCATTATGGTGCATGAACAGAGCTGCTGAGGCTGAAGTCTTGTCTACAGAATCGCTGCAGTATGTGATGTGGCGCACTGCAATTTAACTGTCGATTAGGCTGTGAACGCTCAGTAGATCCGCTCCCTTATACCTGCGCTGAAGAGGTTATGTTTTCAGTCCCATTTGTTTGTTTGTCTGCTAGAGAAGATGGTTTCTCTGAAAATTGCTCATGACTTCAGAGAAACCAGAGGATGCTATGGACCATAAGGTGTACTGATGTAGGAGCGATTTTTCTTCCCTCTTAGCTTCCCCTTTGTTTTATACTGTACGTGTGTCCTATATAGACATAAAAAATCTTATTGATCTTATCTATTGAAAAATGATTTTTAAGGATTTAAGTAATTTCTGTGTCTCTGAATATATCTCTGTCTATATTCTTTGCCAAATAGGCACTAATATGTCCTAACATTCATCCCCTTTTCGCTTCCCTTTAGTCTCTGTATTTACAAATTATATGAATATGCATCAATGATACATAAACTGTTCGGACAATCCTGAGGAGACAACCCTAACACAAACCCCAAACCGATTGCTTATGCACAAGAATGGAAATGCCAGATAAAGACTGGGCCTTAGGAGAAATACATTTTGTTGCTAATATTTCAAGCCTTTATTCCCACTGGAATGCTCATTGTACTTGTAGCTGCCTTACTTCAATAAAAATCTGAATACCTCTTACCCAGCTCATATCATTTAATTGCTCAAATGTTTTCAGAATAGTCCACACTTGAAGCAGATTAAAAATTCAAATAATTATAATAACATGTTTGGGTAATTGTGGTGCCTTTGTCTCAGTGCAATACTCTTATAATACTCTTATTTGTTGTTGTTTTTTTTTTGTTTTTTTTTACTTCACACATCTTTAAAAAGCAACATATATGATTTATACTTTTGGAGCACTGGCCTTGGCACCTCATGCATCTAAACTTTACCCTCATATCATTAATATTTCAAGTAGCCCTTGAAGTGGGCGCTATCTTGAAACAGCCTCTGGACAAGATACCTTTTTCATGGGCCCCGTTCTTTCTCTTTCCTCTCATGAACTAAAATCTGGAGCCAAGTAGGTTAGCTTTCTGATAACTATTTTTAACCTCACAACTGGCACAATTTCTGTTGAAGCTCTAAATTCTGTAAATTGTATAAAAAAGGTATAGAAATCCCTACAATTGTTTATGCTTAATACTGGATTAAATAAATATGTTCACCACTCTATAATACAGGGCATATAAAATAAAGAACAGTGTTTTTTTTATCTTTTTATTGTACTGTTCTTTGTGTTCATTAAATTGAAAAAACATTTTTCCTTTTATATAAATAACATTTTTCTCCTTGCTCAAATTTAAACACATTAATGATACTGATATTTAGTTCAGAGCCTTCTTCCCTCAGTAGCATCTTCCACTCAAAGGTGTGTTTTGTTTTGCAAGCAAACTTAGAAAAAGAAAAGTTCCAAAACGATTAATTGATGCAGAAAACTTTCCTCAGATGAGTCCAAATATTAGTGCTACCCTGACTTAATATACTTGCACTGTTTTGGGCAGAAGGTCAAAGAAGATCAGAGGCATCCATTTAAGACAGGATATGTCCAGTTTTAACAATCCATACTGGAAGTGCACGCAATAAGTTAATTCAGCTCTTTTTTAGTTGTTTTATTTTTAGTTAAATTCCTTTATGTGAAAACTTGACGCAATTCAAAGTTTGAACTAGTTATACCTCACAATCTATTTTTTTTTTTTACATAATTTTGATGATTGCTGTTTGTAGAGATGTTTAGACACTTCAAAAAAAGCTCCGTCAAAAACGAAGAAAAAGTTCACAGCAGAACTTTTAGAAACCCAACATAAAGTCAATATACTCAATATCAAAAGCTCATTTGATACCCTTGGTTTATTCTCTCCCCTGAGGGCTAAACCCACTCCTACTGACTTCCAGCGTGTATGTCCGCCATTGATTGTAAAAATGGCGGCTCCCTGCCCCTGCAGTACGATGCTCTTGAAGAAGATGGTAATGAAGCCTTGAACAGAATTGGAACCACTGGGGACTTGAAAAGGCTAATAAATACAGTTGGGCTTATTTTGAACAAAATAAGTCTCTGTAATTCAGGGCTGAAACAATGAATCGGATAAATCATGATTAATTCTTTTATTGAAATAATCGTCAACTAATTTAGTAAGCGATTAATTGTTAACTGGAGTATAGGGACTGTAAAATGTGTCTTTAGCTGACAGAGCCACCCACTTTCAGCAGCAAATATACCAAATTTGTAAAAAAAAAAAAAAAATGTGTAAACATTTAGAATTAAAGATAAAAATCTTTTTCGTCTATCAATATGCTCTAACCAGAACTCCTCCAGTGGAAAAGCTTTATTTTCATTTGGTTTAAATCCACAAAAACGTCTTCTTTAAGGAACCTTTGCTGAACCTTTTGACAGATTAATCGATTTACGAAAAAATCGTTAGTTGCAGCCCTAGTGTAATTACCAGCGATTCTTATCATGTCTCCGATACGATGAATGAATAGCATTTGTTTTAATCCTGTTAGATTTTAAGACTACAAGGCATATCTTTTATTTGATATGATAAAATAAAAACTAAAATCAGCTCATCTTTTTCTACCTGCTGCTGCTGTGCTATTTCCATACCCTAAATGGCATTTGATGGTGTCTGCCTTTTTAGTAAATCCCTTTAATGCCAGTTTTACTAAATCTTTAAAGCTATGCTAATATCCCCATATCGGTAGTCAATGATCCCACGGCTGACAGAGGTTAAAGTCTGTGGTCCTTAAAATCATTTTATCTGAGAGTATAGTTTGCATGCTTAAGAATGCAATGATACAAGTGTGAATCGATTGGGCTATAGGAGCAAAAGTTAAGAATCTTAACTCTGCAAATGACATAGAGAGAGATTTATTGAATTTAGTTTCGGTTGGTAACAGAATGGTCGCCCCTATTGATATAACTTGCAAAGCCAGAGGAAGTGCTTCAAAGTTAGATTTCATTAAGCCCAGAGAGAGAAAAACTGTTATTTGTAATGGATTAAAAAAGTTTTACATCAATTATCATTTTAATAAAATTAAATAATAATAATAATAATAATAATAAAATTAAAACATCTCAGTATAATCAGATAAATGGATGGATGGATGGATGGATGGATGGATGGATGGATGGATGGATGGATGGATGGATGGATGGATGGATGGATGGATGGATGGATGGATGGATGGATGGAATTTGCAAAAATCATCCAAGGTTATTTAATTAAAACCATAATCGTGTCCAAAAGGGGCATGTCTCTAGGCAAGCTGTGACTGTGGATGTGGTTGGATGTCTTTTCGGGTCACAGCTGTGCCTAACAGATGATGGCATTTCAAGTTGGACAGCTCTGTTAGATGAGGCAAGACTTGCTGACAGCGACTTTCCAAAAAAACGAGCATTCATTAAGGCATATTATATAAATATTTTGTGAATTCTAACACAGATTGTGTCGTTATCGTCTCCGACTTATTGCCAACACGCTTTTCAGTATTTACTAAACTGATTCTAATGTGGGTAAGCTATTAGGTCCCCTTGACAGGCACTGTTTTATATTATTGACATTTTTATATGGACTCAATAGAGGATACAAATTTCACTGCGTTCCATCAATAATAAGTGATTATTGGTTAATGAATGTATTTATTTGCCCTATATAGGTCCAATAATAAATGTCAATTTATTTTTAACAGTAGAGCAAAACTTCTCAGCCTCTGTTATGGTTTTATGGTTCTGTGCTGCCACCCCACGATTATTAGTGACCCCCAGGATTAAATGTGGGGAACTGGGTTCCTGAGTAGAATTAGTCTAAATCATTCCTGCTGTGAGTTAAAATTGCTCTAATCACTTTCATTACACCATGGCTTACACTAAATCTGCAATGACAATGTCATTAATGTCATGTGGGATTTTTTTATTAAAAGAGGAAGGCGGATTAATTTGACCATTTGTCATATGGAGCACTTTGAAGGCACCACCAGCAGCTCCTCTGAAGGGGGTTGAGGAGGCTGGTCGCCTGTAGGGCGGTGGCTGCGCAGACGTGTCCAGGAGCGGGACGGTCTGTGGGGAGATGGGCTGCTGTCAAGAGGCGACATCCAAACCGAGCTGCTGAAAGGCTTCAAGTCACGCAACCTCACCTGCGTCTGTGCACGATGCTGTCCCTGTGCACCATGCTGGAGATGCACATGCACTCTTTAGACAGTGTGCACAATATACACCCTCACCAAATGTACCCATGTTTGCATTAAGGACGATTTTCATCTTTGCAAATCCACAATCCCTAAAAATCAACCTGCGCGCAGCCTGTGGTTGTGATCATCCACTAAACAAACAAGACACCAGCCTCCTCTCCTGCATCCTGGATCAGTTTGCGAAGAAATACTCAGCTGATTGAGCACAGAAACAGAGAACTAATCATCCACTTAGGCGACATCCAAGTTGTTCCCGACGCAGAAACTTGCGTAGCCGCATTCTGCTCCCCACTGCGCCGCGCAATTCAACTTCCAGGCATTCCAGCACACTTGGCTCTGACAGCAGACAGCGGCGCACTGCTGCAGCGCCGTTTTAAAGGCGAACCAACTCTCTTTGCCTCTATTTTGCATTGAATAACACAACTTGCACCCAAGTGTGCGGCGAGCATAAATGATCTTTTAACACTCCACACAGCCTCCAGCTTTGCGCACACCACGCCCGTCTGCACAACATTAACATCCATCCATCCATCCAAAGCGGGGCTCACCTTTAAAGACGCTTGAACAGAGGCTGTAGAGGATGAAGATCAGGTGCTGCTTGAGCATCATATTCTTCTCTTTTCCTTCACAATTTTTACGCCAACACTCCACTCTCTCCTTTTTTTTTCTTATTCTTCTCTCTCTCTTCGGTGGGGATTGGACTTATCCAGCTGAACGGTGCAGTTTCTCGTTGACCCGAGTTACATTGATGAACTCAGGAGTCCCTGCGTGTTTTGGCTGATCAGAGGGGGCAGTGGTGACTGTGCTGAAGCAGGACGGCAGAAATGCTCGTCGGCAAAGTGCAGCTCCTGCTTCCCTTTATTGCTTTGACTTTGACTCGCTGCAGAGAGATAGAGTCCCGCCCACGCTTTTTGACTAATGAAGACGCTTCACCAATGAAAACACCTTGAAATACTTCTGATCGCTGGTAAACAATCACACTGAGGACATAGTTACTTTCTTACATCAGTTTTCGGACATAAAGCATATATTTTTTTTGTAGATTATTGTTCTGTTTTTTGTTTTGTTTTTTTCTTTCTTATATTATCAGTGCAAATGTTGATGAAGATTTTCAGTCATCCGGGTCATATTCCAAAAAAATGAAAAACAATCCACTGGACTTGGTTTCCAAGTTTGAAGACGTTTCGCTTCCCATCCAGGAAGCTTTTTCAATTCAAAATGTCAGGAATATGTCATGATCCTGACACAGGTGGCTGGCTTGATTGCTCATTACATTCACCTGTTTAACTCTGCCCTGTTTCTCATCATCACTTATCTTATCCACCTGTTTTCCAGCTCCTATATAAAGTGTTTGTTTTCAGCCACCAGTGCCAGATTATTCAAGCTGCTGTAAGAGTAACTCTAGCCCTCAAGTAAGTCTGTCTGTTATCCTGATTCTGAGCGTTTTTTTACCTTGCCCTTGTCTGCTCTGTTTGCTGTGTTTTTGCACTGTTTTCCTGGATCCTGGTGGTTACAGAACCTGGACTGTTTCTCTCACCTAGGTGAGAATAATCTGGCACTGGTGGCTGAAAACAAACACTATATATAGGAGCTGGAAACAGGTGGATAAGATAAGTGATGATGAGAAACAGGGCAGAGTTAAACAGGTGAATGTAATGAGCAATCAAGCCAGCCACCAGCGCCAGGATAATGACAGAATAGCTTTGGTCAGTGGCGCAATTATCGGCAAGCCGAGACTGCAGTTGCTTAGGGGCCCCCGACCTTTTAGGGGCCCCGTCACTGACACCTGGTTTGCTCCCTGAGTAAAAAATACTCTAATATAATATATTTCAAACCGCAATAAAGATCTTAAAAGAACAATGTATTTTAGTATTTTATTTTTTACAATACGACTTGGAATTATGGGTAATCCAGATTACGTGTTAGCGAAGATGGATACCAAAAAGAGGTACTTAAGCGGATTACAGAAAAGAAAAAGGAAAGAAGAGCTGCTGGAAGAAAAGAAAAAACGTTCTTTTAAAGAACCAAAGAGGGAATGGTGGACGTTGCAGAGGAAAGATTGTGACCAGGAGATGAATGGAGAGAGCGTGGATGAGGGGGGGGGGGGTTGTACTTCATTTGGGGCCCCCCAGATAATGTTGCTTACAGGCCAATGTTGTGTCGTTACGCCATTGGTATTGAGTTCGAGGTTTTATACAGTAGCTCAACAATGCCTTTGTTTTGAAAACATGTAAATTGGCCTTGGTGTTCTGGAGGGGAGGGGCGTGTCTTTGGCTCTTCACAACCACTATTGAGCATTTTTCCTTTAGATAAACTTTACATGCACATGTGAACTCTCACAAATAATTACAGGTGCTTGGTTCTAGGTACTTAGAGATTCCCTTCCATACAGAAAGCCCATATTCTTATCTTCAGCTACCACAGCATACATGTCACATTAATTAATACTACTTATACTTCAGCGATAGTATCAAGGTGTTACTTTATTGTATTTCTTATATTATATACTGTATCTGCAGAGGCGTAGCCAGAAAATGTTTATAAGGGTGGCCAGGCAATAACCAATGTAGACTGAGGGGTGGCCGAAAGTGGACAGACTGTTCCAACAGGAAAATTAACAAGTGCAACATACATATTTTCAAAATAAAAACTAACTATACTTTCCTACAGCCTTTGCTAACAAATAGACACATAAATTTAAACATCCGTGGTGTCTAAATTAAAGGTATATTGGGTAAAATTCTTTCAGGTTTGAGTTCTCAGGCAAACATCTTTTCCATTGTCATTACTTACCTACTTTTATCATTAATCCTTTGGCATAAAATTGATATATACATGTACTAATATCTACATGAATTGATTATTTAATACGTTTTTATTAAAATACTTATTTATCTATGATTTTACTAAAGACTCCTAGATGACTTGCAGAGACACGTTATTTTCTCTTTACCCCATATAACTAAAAATCTAGTTCTGAAAATTCGGTATTTATCACCTTTAATGTTAGCATACTGATGAGCATAATTAACCTCAGGGTTTTTGTTGTCAAGTAATTGGTAATATATGAAAAATTTAAAAAATTTTAATATTCCACTTGAGATTATTACTGCAGCCACCATCTGTATAAGAGGGAGAAAATGGTAGGGATGGCCACAGGGGTGGCCAATGATTGGTTAAGGGTGGTCATGGCCACCCCTGGCCCACCATCTAGCTCCGCCCCTGTATATCCATTGGTTGCGTTTTTTTTCTTTTTACATCTCTTTGCAGGTGATAAAGCAGACTGAAGAAGTTTTATCGTTATCTCCCTTTTATCTCCTCTGTCTTTCACCTTTTCTCCTTTTTACGGTTTTTCCTTTCTTGCTCTGTTTACATTGTAGTGTCCATATAATCTGTAATACCCCCTGCATATTCATAATAAAGTTATTTATATGTGTAAATCAAGCTGAACACTATGGCAATAGCCATACTGCTCCACTTGTGAAAGCAAAATCTGTTGGGCCCTTTTTTGGCATCAACACATTTATTCTTATTGCCACATTGCTAAAAGGAGGTCGTTAAAGGGGATTGTTGGCCTGGCTGAATAGGGGATTGTAGCCAGGCCAACAATCCCCTTTAACGACCCCTCTTTCAGACACTTAGATGGGAATGGGGCATTGCAGGCAAACAAAAGAAGCCAAACGACCCCCATTCCAAAGGGGTGGACTCGTTCGTCCATTCTAATTTGCATGTTTTCAAAACTAAAACAAGGCTATGTTGAAATACTGTATAAAACCTCAAACTCAACGCTATTCCTGACATTTTAAATTGAAAAGCTTCCTGGATGGGTAACGAAACGTCTTCAAACTTGAAAACAAAGTCCAGTGGATTGTTTTTAACTTTTTTTGGAATATCAGTGCAAATATTTGCAAAAGTCACCGCTTCACAAAAACGAATCAAATGCAATCAAACACTGCTCCCGGGGTGCCGCACAATGGCAGCCCACAGCTCCCCAAGGGAATGAGTTAAATGCAGAGAGTTAATTTCGTTGCTCTGTACCTGTGACAGTGTAATGACAGTAAAAAAGCTGGGGGGAAAAAACCAACAACTGTAGGAGTCTGAAGAGTTAAACTTTCAGTAAGGCTATAATTGTTTGGTGATTATAACCAAATCTTGTTTTTCGTGTTGCTGTATGTTTGACAGCGCTGAAATTATATAAACCCTTTCCTTAATAGAAACCTATAAAAATCTATGAATATCCTTCCATTGTAATTAAAGCTGCAGCTCATTTTATGTTTTTCTTTACTAGCTTTGCACAAATGAAGAAAAACGTCAATTTTTCCATTGTGCATTTTTCTTAGTGAAATGGCCTCAGCACTGTCACAACTGATGAAGAGAATCCGAGATAATGACTTCAAGTCTTGTCACAGCATCTCAATTGTAATGTAGTCTGAGCTTTTACTGGGCCTTTCTGAAACAGCAAGCTTTTTTAGTCTTTGAAAAAACAATGTTTCCAAAGTTTCCTGTGATTACTAGAAGTCCTAATGCCAAGACCAAAACAGAACTCCTTATTTTGCAATGAAAGATTAAAGGTGCATTACCACCGATCCTTCTTTCCATTGGATGTTGGAGTTTAAATCACTTTTCCCAACAAAATCATTGGGTTTAATATCTCTGCTGTTTTATACATGCAGTCTATATCATTCATTTATGTCCTATCCTGTGTTTCTATGCATAGATATACATGAATATGAATTCATTATGATACCTTTAAACAACCTGTAAAGTATGTTTATGCACAGTCTACTATTGTTATTTTTTTACTTTTTTTTACTCATTTTTTTTTACCTTTTTTCTTGTTCATGCTACAATTTATGCTTCACATACTGTTTAGATGATAACGGTTATTTCTATTTCATTTCTATTCAATCACGTAAAAACGGCTTCCATCTTGTCAGTTTTACAGGAGAAAACAGCACGTGGTGTTTAAGGTTGTCTTGGCAGCAGATTTCCCCATCTGAGCTTAGGATCACTTTAGCTCCTTAGGAGGTTCCCTTGACTGGTTTTCTGATTAGTGTTCTTGCTCAGTTTATGTAGAATACAAACGTGTTGGTAGGTCTTCAGTGTTTTTTTTTTTTTTTTCCAGATAATAAATTAAGCAAATGTCCATCAAGATCTTTAAAGTTTTGGAAACACTTAGTGCATTTCTGCATGTAACATGTTTTTAAAATAATGAAAAGGACTGCATATAGCATGAGAGAAATACCTGCTAATGTTGTATGAATAGATTGTTGCTTAACAGAGGTGGTGACCCAGTGTCTGGATGCATGTAAGGAATGACTGCACATACAAAGGGGAGGTAAATGGACCCCTGGACATCCACCTTTCTTTTAAATGGATCTCACGAGGCGCAGAGAAATGAGTGTGGCCATTCCCAAGGACAGAGGTGGGAAGGGAAAATGGTGGCTTCAGCCAGGGAGCATACTGATCGCAAGGATTTTACACATGGTTTAACATTCTGCTTGGCAAATTTGGTTCAATTTTTCACAGTGGGCCACCACGTCACTCCCACTTCAAATCAAATTGCTGACCTGAGCGAACCACCTGAGAAAAGATTTAGGGCTGGAAATATAGTTCCTTTTTTGTTTTTGTTTTTTACAGCTGTGGTTTCCCTCTCAGAGGGAAAAAAAGCTTTGTTAAAATTAACCCTCGAAACAATCAGTTGGATCACTAATCTTTAATGGCAAAAATGAAATGAAAGCGGTATATTTTCATGTAGTAATCGATTATGCTTTTAATCATAACAGTCTGAAACGGAACCTTTTACTGAGACGTGCTGATGCTGCATGTTAGCCTTTTTAACTTGGAACCATGCACATCTCTACTCCCAGTGGAGCTATTGATGCCTCTCTGAACTGTAAACCTTGAAGGACTGAGTGCTCTTGTGTGACATACGTTCTCTTTACAACTCACTTATAATTCGAAGCAGAACTATACAAAGCCAATTACCAAGAGGATAGGGGTAAAGAATCAATCCCATGTGTCCTGAAGGTCAGTTTCTTGTCATTTCATTAGATCTTTGAGAGTGGAATTCGACTCATGCACCTTCTTAACACCGGGAATTTATTGACCATGTGAGTTCAGCAAAAAAGCTTAGGGTGCTGACACAGATCTGCATGCAGAGGAGCACATTCCGCTTTTGCATATATCTGGGGCGTTTCATTGCATTCTCTTCCTTTCTTTGTATCATTTGGAGTGCTCTGTCATGTGCACCAGGTTGCAAGCCCCTCACCGGAATCCCAACTACCTGTTGTAACACAAAACATCTGAATCTGAAAAGGCTTCAAGTTATTTCAAAACAAGACTCCGAAATGCACAAAAGAAATCAAAACAAACACTGAAACAAAAGGCATGGCGAAAGCGAGTCATTAATATGCATTACCCCTCAATGATAGGATTTCAATCAAAAGAGCTTTACTAGATTCATTCTGCACGATGAACTTTAAATTTATGCCATACAGAATTATTTATATAGATGATTATCAGTTAAACACCGGACGGGGACACAGTTTGATGATTTTGTCAGCCAACTGCTGCACTGCAGCAAAATAAAAAAATATAAAAAAACATTCAAAAAATTTCTTGTCAATAGATTTTTTATAATTCAATGTGTCAGACACAAACATGCTTTTTTCTTGTCAGTGTTCCTCAGGGAAATAACAGCTGCGCTCTCAAGCTTTGTAAAATCTGAAATTGGACAGTGTGCTGAGAGTGTTATATGCTTCTTGTTTTTTTTTTTTTTTTTTCTTCTTACCCCAGGAGCAATACTTGTTATTGATGGCGAGTGGGAATACAATTCCATCTGTTTATTGCCTTTTTCATAGGACACTGCATGTCAGGACTGTATGAAAATGTCTGTATATATGGTTAAATTAGATGTAATCACTCAGACATCTTGTTTAGAGGTATATACCATGTTGTGGTTACTATTTTCCAATAAGTGTAAATATACTGCTCTTATTTTGACAGTTGTCTAACCTAATAAATGTTGTCTTACCAACAAGCAGAAGACAAGGGAAACCAACTGCTATGCAGCTTTGTGCAGCTTTTTAGGCAAAATATTTAAAGAAAAATGACAATAAATCCTTTTTTTATGTTTTTCAAATGTTTCTTTTTCTATCTACATGTTTCATGGGGACATTTAGTCACTACGATTCCAATAAGGGAGTTCTTCAAGGCTGCATCCTGGGATCATCTTACCAAACCCATGCTTCACACATCCACCCTTAAAATCATTCTTTGAACACATGGCAAGAAATCTTTTACACCGATTGAGTGACTCTTTCCAGAACATCGATCAGTGTCAGATCAGAATTTTCTGCATCATTATTAAAGCCATTGTTTCCAGACAAAGGATCAGCACAAAATATACCAATCGACCTACTTATGTCTAATGCAGAGTCTTGATCGACTCCGCAATATGGGATCAGGTTTTATGAGTCCTTATATAACTGCACTGCCTCCCTGTTTGGAACAGGACATCATTTTAAAACCTTACCAGTGTGTGAAGTACTGAATGACTTTAGGCATAAATAGATCAGAGTTACTCGTCAGGAATGAACAATGAAGACCCTTAGGGCTTCAGAGATCTGTTCGCTCAGTGTTCCAGGGACCACAGCTAAACAAGCGGAGGCAGTATTTAGTTTTCTGTGCTCCCTTTAGCTCTGCTTACTCCGCCAAAAAAACATGAGATGTCCTGAAACCGTCCGCTTAAATCAGGATTGAGAACATGCAGTAACTGTTTACTAAAGCAGCCCTGAGCTTTTTGATGATGCCCAAGTTAACTAGTTGTATATTTCTTAGTTTTAGTTTATTATTGGCACTTTCCCATGTTGTTTTCATTACATTTTTGTCCATTGTTTTCCTAAATGGTACATTTCTTGTGAAGTGGTTTCCATTTTAAATCTTAGAAAGGTTTGATTTGTGTGGAATTATAATGTCCAATGTTTTTTTTTTTTTTGGTTTTCCTTTCTTTTCTGTCCCAAAAAAAGCAGGTTAGATTTAATGGGGCTTCCAAATTGATTAAAGGTGTGAGTGCGAGTGAGCATGATTGCCTCATTTGTCTGTGTGATGGACTGTTGACCTGGTTTTCACCTCTCACCCTGTGGATGTAAGATTCTTCTCCATTTTTTCCCCAAGGTAAAGTGTATATAGAAAATGAACAAGTAGTATGAATAAATATTAGGGAAAAGAAGTGAAAAGAAAATAAACAATAAAATAGAGTGCATAACCTGCTATGACATAGTACCTTAGGAATTGGAGTGATTTTATCTAAAGTGATAAAAAAAAATGTTATATTTCATTTATTTAGCATTCACCTCACAAATTAAAAGGAATAGTGAAGCATAACCCCTATAGAAATAAAACAGCACCCCTGTTCCATCCCTTGTGAAACAACATTTTAATGTGACTTGCACATTTAAAAATTGCAGCAACTGTGATGTAGCAAAAAGCTCGATTTAAAAAAGGAACCTATTTAATTTATTAAGTGTGGGTTAGCTTGAACAAATTAAATATATAAGTGCATTTTTACCAAAATTAAGTAATTTCTTGAAGGTACTGCTTGTGTTCCATCTCCTATGTTTTTCTTTTCTTTTAACAAAGCTGATAATTGTTTACTTTAAAAAAAAAAAGTGTTTTTCCTTTCAGTGAAATTATACATGCATCAAAAAGTCTCCAAATAACTTAGAAGAGAATTTCTTATTATCTGATAAAGTTGAATTTTTATGTTTGTGCCTAAATTCCAGATAGTTCATTTAGGATCCAAAAAGCTCTGAACAGGTAGAGAAACATGGTGGTGACACCATCATGCCGTGGGTGTACTTCACCAACAGGAGATTAGTCAAGATGGAAAGAATAATGGAGAGACAGACAGAAAATCTATGGGTCGTCTGAGTAGTACTATGGGTAAAATATTTCCTTAAAACCTTAAGGAACCTGCTGGAAGGGAAAAAAATCATGAAGCAGGATCTTCCTAGAATTCCATCCAAAATATCTGATTTCTAAAGTAGACTCAAAAAGGCACTTTAGCATTGTAAAAATAAGGTCAGTGCTGCTTTCTAATTCAAAACAATTATTTTCAATTGCATTTTTGTGCAGGGAGGGTGTGGATGCTTTTCAGATTTCATTTTCAGGGTGTGTATACTTACAGTATACCTGAATAGGAAGGATTTAATTATGCGGCTGGCTAGCTGAAGTGATAAGTCACCTGTCAACCTGGGTTCGTATCCCAGCTGGGGGGGAATGAGCTGCCACTGTGGGTCCTTAGAAAAGAGTGGGGAGTGACGGCCTAGTTTATAGGGAATTGAGCTTGGAATCCAGAGGTTCTAAGTTCAAGCCCCACTCCCACAGACTGCAACTCTGGGTCTCTGAGCAAGACCCCACACTGCTCCCTAGGCACCGCACAATGCCAGCCCACTGCTCCGCAAGGGGATGGGTTAATACAGAGAGTTAATTTCATTGCTCTATACTTGCAACAGCGTAATGACATTAAAAATGCTGGAATTATCTTCTAAGTACTTTGCTTTGAAACTCTCCACGAAACATTGTATGGACCAGATTTCCTGAAACTGGAGCAAAAAGGGTTATATATTTTTTGATAACCCAGGGCAACTGGAGGTCCTGAGTTTGAGGCCCCGTCCACACGAAGACGAGCCCTGGCCTAAACGCACAAATTTTTCACCAAACCAGCCTCTCATCCACACGAAGCCGGCGTTTCGGGGGTCTGTAAACGATCTTTTTTTTTATTCAGCCTTCAGAGTGGGAAGATTTCGAAACGCCGTTTTCGCGTTTCCATCTTTACGCTCTAACCTAGGGTGACCAGACGTCCCCGATTTCCGGGGACTGTCCCCGTTTTGGACCACCTGTCCCCGGCTAAAGCTGTCCCCGGAAATGTCCCCGATTTTACCGAGGCGAAAAATGTTGCGTGTAGACTGTTATTACGGTAGAGCTGTTGCGCGCAAAAATAGGTATTACGGTAGCTGGTTGCGCTGCTGATAACATAAAGATAAGGAACAGAGCGCACCACTAGAAGGGCGGTAAATTATCCTTTTGGATGTCAGCTGCCATTAAAACACAAAAAAGAAGAAGAGCGCATCACTTTTAAAACAGAAGAAGAAGAAGAAGTGGAAGTTCGTTTTTTACAACCTGTGGCAACTGATGGGGAGCTACGCTGAGTGATGGTAAGTGTGTTAATCAATTTATTTTATTCTGATCGGGCTGATCTTGTGATAAATGTTTGGTTTGTGTCCAGGTTAAAACAATAATAAAAAGTAAGACAAGACCACGAGTTGAGCATGAGTAAAAGACGCTGGGTTAAAATGTAGCAAAATGATTGAAAACTCCTTGTAAGGCGCTAATCTGGTACGCTGGTTCTCCAGGGATCAACAAGGGTTTGTATTATGGGCGTAGGTTTGCATAGGGACCAAAGGGACATGTCCCTACCAAAGTTTTGAACCGTCCTAATTGTCCCGACCAATAATTGGATGTGAGCAACATGTTTATAATTTACAGCAGTGGCTCTTTTCCTCTCGCAGCTCCTCTGCCTGGTCTCTCCTGTCCCTTTCACCTAGCAGCGCATTGAACTGTGCTGCGCTGTTTAACTCCACTCTCATTGGCTGTTCTGCCTTAGGTCCCGCCTTCTCTCTTTCTGATTGGCTGTTTTCTAGTCCGCTGTGCTTGGAGCACAACATTGAAAATTTATTCACACTAGAATGCAGCGGTTACTACAATTAATATTAGACTATGAAACTAGTCCCAATAAAAAAAATGAATATCATGTACACTAAAAAACAAAAACCTTTTTTTTTCTTTTATAAAACGAAATATTCTGAGTCAGCCAGGAGTTCTGAAGACACAAAATGGGCAAATAAAGGCTGTAAGCCATCAACATTTCTGATTCTTAGCCACAGCCACCTAAAAAAGAAAATGTGACGGTTTCCTTTTTACCAATATTTAGTTGCTGTTACTGGTTTCATTTTTTGATGACTCTGAGGAAGTTCAGGTATAATTATTAGCAGGTGTTATTTCTCTTATAGAGGAAAACAACAAGAAATGGCGGCTAAACATCTGCTGTTTATCGTTTAAAAAGCATAATTAGGGTTCCAAATAATAATAATAATTTAATTGACTATTTATACTTCTAGAAATAGGATAAAGAGAAGAACAAACAGATGAAGAATATTAACATTGATTTTATCTTACATAGATTTCCACACGTCTATAAGTAAATTAGTACAAACATTAATGTCTGGTAAAAATGCTGGAATCTGACTGTTTATTTTGGATATTATTAAATTACAGATAAGATAGTGTTATATTGTCTTTTATAATTGTTAAAAGTGATTTTATATTTTAATAAACTTAGGCTCATTCTCAGTGTTGTGTTTGTAGATGATGCCACTAAAAAGAAAATATACATAAGGAGCTATTTATACAGTCAGACAGTAGCAATATAGGACAATGATAAAAGGTTGTGTTACATTTAATCCTTTACTACGGTATTAAAAATGCACTTATACATTATATGATTATAGGAAACACAGATATTCAGTAATAATGATGCAGGGCAGCTTGTAGGTGAAGCAGCTGCCATTCAGTGCTTCAGGTGACGTCTAAATAAACCAGGTGAAACTAAAATATTTCCACATGAGGAGTTCTGGATGGAGAATTTTGATTATATATATGTATTGTAGTTTTACAATTTTGGTATAATTACTGATCTAAGTGGGTTGCTCTGTTGGAAAAAGACACATTTTACATTTATATTATGTTTTAGAGTCTTTATACTCCAGTTAATGATGAATCAATTATTAAATTAGTTGACGATTATTGAAATAATCAATTAATGCTTCAAACATTGATAAACAGCATCTAATGAGTGTAGTGTTTTTTTTATTTAATTTTTATTAATGTAGCAAAATTATGCTTTTCTCTTTTAACATTGAATTCCTCTTATCAGTACGGATGCTCACATCGAGCATAAAAAAGGGCGTGCATATTGCATAGCACCAATGACACCCGACCAATCGTGTCCCTACCAAAGTTAAAATCAAACCTACGCCCTTGGTTTGTATAAAGATGTTTTAGAATGGATAGGTGACCTTTAGTTTATATTTCAGATAGTTATTATAAGTAGAGTTATTTCAATTTGTTTTGATGATTTATGGTTGTGATTTATGAGCATAGACTTCCAGTTTTTGGTGTGCTTTTTTACTGCTCAGTTTGGATATATATGAAAGTTCCTTGAGAAAAAATAGGAGTCAGTAACAGGAGAACTGAATAAGACAAGATCTACATGATCTGAGAATGATGGAGGAAGAGATAACCACCTGTTTAATGTTCATTTATTATGTGGTTTTTGCTTGTAGCACCTAATATTGTGGTAATTAGCATTTTTAGTATTTAGATGAGATATTAATAATAATAAGTTTTCATGTTGCACATCCTAATTTTTTTTGGAGGTGATTTTGATTATATAATGTCTCTGTTTTAGAATAATGTAAGATTGATGCTGGAGGAGTGAGGAAGAAGATAGAAAGACAGAAAGGAGATTGAATGAGAGAGGAGGAAACTAGGAACTCTGATAGAAAAAACGGTTGACAAGAAGGGAGAAAAATTTACTTTGAGGAGTAAAGCAGAGAGCAGGCAGAAGTCAGAAGAGGGCTAGAAACAAAAGCGAAGGTGGAGAGGGAAGAAAACAGACAAGACTGAATGACCAGATGGCTCTTTCAAAGAAGAGGAAGTGTCATTTTACGGAGAAATTACAATCAGAATTTCCATTGGGAAATTATATATGTATATGTTATTGCTGTTTATAAATATGGACTATTCTTGGATTATATACATTGTGTTGATGTTAAGCCTATTCTGCTGTTCAATGGTTAAACTTGTTTAAGAAATTTAAAAAGGTTATTTTGCTTTTTACTTGCTATGTCTTCTCTTATATTATTTTACCCAAATTACCAGGGCCACTGCCTCAGACCCTGTTCAGTTAATATTTCTGTTTCAAACATTTCATACATAATATTCATACATAATATGTATTAATACAGTTCAAGTGATAAAGTGTTGACATGATTTGAGTGATAAACTAACATATTGAGTGATGTAGTGTGCAAAGTATGCTGTGGAACACAGAGTGGCTGTATACTCAGGTTAGTAGGAAAAATGAACCTGCTACTTTGAGACACACAGGCCCCTGATGTGGCTAGGTTACAGTAAGAAACATATATGAACCTTTACCTGCAGGCTTGACTACTACTTGTTTTATTTTATGTTAATGAAGAAAAAAAAATATTTCTTATAGGTATGTACAGTAGATGTAAACAGAATAAGTATTTGTTGCACTTTTTTGAAGAGGTGGGGGGACTCTGTCTCAACAGACAGCCACAGGCATAGAATAAATGTTTGTATTTACTTTTCTAAATTTCTTTTCCTCATGTCACTCTCCCCTTAGGAGGCGGCAGAGCTCTTTGAGCCCAACAAAATTGGAAAGCCCTGCTAATGACCCTTGACCCCTCCGCTCCCACCCCCACCACTTTGACCCAACCCAGAGACACAGTTCTAGTTTTCTACTAATAACACTATTCATGTTATTAATCTTAGGATACACTAAACGTTTGGAAAGGATTCCTGGCTTTTACACTTGATTTTTGTTGTTTAAATATTAATAAATATGTAAAAATATATGAAACCATTACTGTCCCCGTTTCCTAATTTCATCTCGATAAGATGTATTGATTTTTATCCACGAGCAAGAAATGTCCCCAGATTTGATTTCAGAAATCTGGTCACCTTACTCTAACCGCATATTTTTTTTTACACGCATGCGTCATAGCGTCGCCTCTAAGCACGCATGCGCGACCAGTATCACAACAACAATGGCGCCGTTGCTGCTAATGCTACTCACCCTGCTGTCGGGCTTACAACAGAATCTTCTTCTTCTGGAATATCTCCAGGAAGAACAGAGCAATATCGACGACATAGTTCAGCACCTGAATTTGACTTAACCACGAAAATGGACCCGCAGGGCAACCATGTATAAATATTAGTGCACATGCCCAACATTTTGTCGCTTATTTTTGCTTTGGCACCACAGCGCCACTTACTGGCCTGGCATACATTTTACAGCGTTTTCATGCATTCGTGTGGACGCTCACATTTATTTTACGTCTCCGTCTTTACGGCAAACGTTTTGGAAAATATCAGCGTTTCGTGTTCGTTTTGACTTCGTGTGGACGGGGCCTGAATCCGCGCTGGGGGGAATGGGTCCTTAGGCAAGACCCTTCACACTAATGCCTACTTTGTAAGACGCTTTGGATAAAAGCATCTGCTAAATGCATAAACAGAAGTGAGCTATTTTACCTTAAGATGGACTGGGTCTTTGAAAATGAATCAAAGTATACATGATTAAGCTACAGTAGAAAATTCTGACCAGTATTTTAATACATAATATAGCACTCTTTTTTGTTTTCTTTTAACTAAAGTTATTGACAGTGATGCCCAGTGTCACATGCTCGTCATGAGGTCAAGCAGTCTTGAAGGCGGGACCCAAACCGGTTGAAAGAAGTACATTTCCAAAGAGTTTTCAGCTAACAAGTCTTTAATTTTTATTCTGGTACAGGACATCAATCAAGCCACACCAACAACAACAAGAAAAAATGTTTTAAATGAACAGCTAATTAAGAAATACTTTTACCAATAAATACAGAAAACAAATATTTCAATTCAACCCAAACAAATACTCAAACTCAATATAGAAAACACCATACATCAGATCAACCTCCCCCTTCAATTATCCAATGGCGCAGTCCTGTACACACCTGCTTGGAGAGTGAGAGTATTTCATAATGAGTTTTGATATTTTAACTCTTTAATCCTTGCATTTCCCTTTTAGGAAGAGTTAAACAAAAACAAAATATTGTAAAGTGAAATCAATTTACCTTTTTACAAAAATGAAAACAAGATGTGGCAAACCAAAGAACCACACCCCAAACAAATCAACTTCACCCAAAAAAATAAATAAACCAGATGGTGTGTTTAACTGTTACTTTAGCCAATATACAGGGGACAATGGCTCATTGTTACACCCAGATAGACACGTGTACTGAAAATGTCCTTAGAGGTAAACTGATGTCAGTGATAAAGTTTTAGGGATGGAGAAACACTGCAGCATCATTTAGTGAAGAAATACTTACTAGGAAATCTTTAGGGTTGGGTTCACAATGCAGTGAAACTTCTCTTATTTATCCTCACTAAACATCTGCAAATAGAAAGCTACATTTTCTTAGTAACAATAATGCTCTGTTTGGTTATCCAACAGGACTTCTGCTGAAAGATGAGTCATCTTTAAGTCAGCTGAGATCTGTGGTAATGATAGTACCTTTATGTAAGACTGTTTGAAACTAAGAGGTGCAATAGCTGAACTGATGTTGACCCTTTCTTTTAACTTTACAAACAAAGGGATGTTTTCAAGGACATGCATTATCCCATTGGGACCAGCGTGAATGCATATTCAGTCTGCCTCCTCCATCTCTCCATCCATACCAACAGTAACAGAATCTCGCACCCTAAACAGAGTGAAGTGCTTTGTGCTGGGGCTCGCATCGATGATGGCAAACCGGCAGCTGGTGTTCTCACAGACCACTGCATGGAAAATGGGCTGATTTTAGGATTTAGCTGTCCGTGGTGGATTTTTCACTAGCCAATTATCAGGGCCAGAACCACTTAGTTATGGAATTGCATAAGATTAAAACAGAGATTTGAAGCCCCCAAGTCTCAGATTTGTTAGCATGCTGGTCAATTTTGCAGTTAGCGGAATTCATTTCGAGTTTTAATAGAGTAACATCATTAGTGTGCAGCTGTTCAGCATTTACTTTGAATTGAGGGATCAGCCACAGATATTTTTGCTGTTGCAATCTGGAAGAATGAAAAATGGCCTCTTCAAACAGCAACATCTTTACAATACATTCAGCACATCAGGTCATCATTTCCAAACTGTGACACAGACATACAGAGGATGATAACAATGTGCCCACCACAGTTAAACCTCAAGTGTTTTTGTAAATTAACAATAAGAACCAGTAGTTGAGTTGTAAAAAAAAATAAAAAAAAATAAGGTGGGCTTTTTTTTGGAAGCATACAGAGCCTAATTAATATGGTATGGTATGGTGTGCTCAGTGGCACAGTGGGTAGCACTGCTGCCTTGCAGCAAGAAGGTTCTGGGTTTGATTCTTGGCCCAGGGTCTTTCTGCATGGAGTTTGCATGTTCTCCCTGAGCATGCATGGGTTCTCTCTGGGTACTCTGGCTTCCTCCCACAGTCCAAAAAAAAAAAGACTATTAGGTTAATTGGCTTCTCTAAATTGTCCTTAAGTGTGAGTGTGTGTGAATATCCTGTGTGTCTCTGTGTTGCCCTGTGATGGACTGGCAACCTGTCCAGGGTGTACCCTGCCTCTCGCCCATTGACTGCTGGAGATAGGCACCAGCACCCCTCGCGACCCCACTCCGGACAAGTGTGTCAGATAATGGATGGATGGATGGTTTTTACATGTCAGGTATGCCGGTCATTGACCTTGACCAAGGCACCTTACAGTAGGACTGCAGTCAGTCCCTGGACTGGCATTGCTATAACTGCTCCTACATAGTTAGGGACTAATTTCCCACTGGGATCAGCTTCATAGCCATGGTAGGACACTTTTTTTTTTATTTTACTTCGGAAAATCTTCTGGTAGAGAATCTATTAAGATTTTGAACTAAACCTCACAAAACATTGCAAATGATTATCTAAATCCTTTCAAGTGAAGTATTCTTTTATTCAAATTCAATCAATTAAGTTGAAACAGCTGAAACAATTCTAAAAATCTAAAAAAAAAAAAAAAAAAAAAAAAAAAGCTTAAAAGCTCAAACTCGTTCAAATTTGCCGGAAAATGAAAAATGCCTGTATGTAATCTAATCATTTTACTCACCTTTCAAATATTCATTTAGAGTATTTGTACTATACAATAGAGATTGTTTATCAGAAATTCTAAATTTCTAATTTAAAGTAAGCTAGGCTACATGCTGGCAATGAATGAGTTAAAACTATTCTAACAGGTCCTTCGACCTGCGGGTGTTGGTCATTTAAGAAGGGGGGTGTCATCCCTATGAATACCTATAAGAACCAGTTTTAAATGTTTTCTTTTAAGACTTAGCTGAATTGCCTTTTCATATGTTTTGAGCATCCAGTATGTCTTATCAGCATCCAACATCTTACTTTTAAAGAAATCTCTGCCTCATTTAAATAGTGAGGATACCTGCTTCCCTCAACGCTCCAAAGAATATCTGTTTGATTTAGTTCTGGACTTTGGTCTTGCCTTTTAAAAAAGATTTTCTCTACTAAACTAATTATTTTGTTGGGTGTGTGTATTTTCAGACTCTGTATGTTTCTAAAATAATAAATAACTCTACATCTTTAAGAAAACCTTGGTTCTATCTAAACAGAAGTGTCCCCACAGCATGATGCCACCTGCACCATGTTTTTACAGTGAATATACAGTACTGTTCTTTGGGTGACGGGCAGAGTTTAGACGAAACATACCATAAAAAATTATGACTTAACATTTTCAAACATCATTTATGTGCTATAATGCTGTAGAATTTGTTCCCATGAATGAACATTTACTCTTATTTTTTAAAGTAAATCAAAGCTTTAACTGAATTATGTAAATAAATAAATGTGATCAAAAAACCGAGAAGAGCTCAAGAATTTTTTCAAGTTTTTGCTACAACGAATGGTAGAAATGAACTTTAAAAGATTAAATACTTAAAAATAAATAAAAGATGTAATATATATATATATATATATTAGTCAACAAATTTGCAAACTTCTACACAAAAAGTGAAATGTATACATTTTTTGCTAAATAGTTTATTTTCTTTTGGAATTTTACAGAAAATATGTGTCCTCCCAAAATTCTTTAAAGTGTTAAGATGATTCAGAATTGTGTCATTGTTTACAGGGGATGTAAGCTGTTTATACTGCATGCATCAGACTTACAACTGTTAAAACTATATCTCTTCCACATTAAAATGCAAGAAGCACAAACAGCTGCATGAATCAAGAAAGAGATCATATTTTAACATCTGCTGAAGAAAAAATCAGATCTAACTTGGAGTATGGAGACTTTTTGCAACTGTTTTCGCTGTCTGCTTCTACCAGAAGTTTAGATACTTGTAAAGCTTTATTATACACAGAATTAGGATGCCAGTGTCTCAGAGCTCATCAACACTCCCTGCACCTCCTTTGCTTATCTTTGCATAACTACACATCCTGGTCATGTTTCCTTTCTCCTCCTGACCATCTGTTCCCTGCTGCCAATCTTCTGAATGTGCCAGCTTCTGCCTCTACATCCCCTTCCCACTGAGTAAATCTTGATATCGATATTATCCTTTTTTTTTCTCTGCTTTCCTATCAAGCACTTTTTTTATCTATATCAAATGTCCAATTTTTTCAGCTAAAAATATGGCCTTGAAATAAGTTGTTGTTTTGACCCAGCAACACCCCGAATGCCACACTTCGCAATTCTTAGTGAGCTTCTTAAATATTTCTCTGAGTTTCTTTACCATCCTACTCACTTTATTTTGGTGGCAAAGTTAAACGTTTCATACTTTTTTCTCATGGTGATACCACAGGGGAAAAAAATAATTGAATACTCAACCTTTAATTGATCACTTAATTTAAAATTCATTTTTAAAATTTTCCCCCCTTCAGATAATACTACTCTACTTTAATTGAAGCTTTTCTAAGGCTTTTACCAATAAATATGGAGTTAGATCCGAAAACTGTGTTGTTTTTATGCTGCACCTCAAATCATTCAAATGCACTTGAAATACAATGAACACTGCCCCTGTATAGTAACAAGTACTATATTTGGCAAAATATTAGAAAGAAAAAAATATATATGAATAAAGAAGAAATAAAGAAAAGGTTATCAGGTTTCATAGAAAATAGTAAATCTTAGTTAAATCCATCAATTTCAGTGTGAAATGTGTTTCATATTAAAAAGCAACCATATTAACTGCTTTACACAAGAATGAATAGCCCTCAAGCTTTTCATATATTTTATCACATCATAGCCACAAACTTCCAGACAATGAATTATTGTTTCATAAAGTAACTTAAAAGTGGAACGAAAATGATTTATAGTTTTCAAGCATTAGAATTGTATAAAACAGAACATTTTGGCATATGTATCTGTAATCTGACATAAATAAAATATAGCTGAACCCCTTATAAATACCTGATTTAAAGATTAGGCCAAACAGTGAGTAATCTCGGTTTCTCAGCATAAATCTATTGGCTCTATAAGGGTTTCAGTGGTGTGTGAAGAGCATTTAAATTGTGTTAGGTTGAGAAACAATTGATGTTATCTATTAATTTATTAAGAGATGTTGCAGTTTATATTTATCTATTTATAAACTGCAAAGTTACCACGACATTTAGAGGCCAAAGAGAAGCCATGAAAACTCACGGCTAAGATAGAAAGATGTCTGGACGTGGCAGCTCTTAGTCGTTTGAGTAAATTAAGACATCCAAAGTTTTTTTATCTGGATGGAAACAAAACTTTTTATTGAAAAACATGATAGTGGAAACATTATTCTTTAGAGAAGGTAAATTCAGCAAAGATATTGCACTGATAAATCTTAAAGTAATGCAATCCTAGGAAAACTTTTAACCCTTTATAGGGCAAGTTACCATTTCTGATCACTTGATTACCCCTTACAAATGGAGTCCCCGCCGTCCCTAAGTGAGGTCTAGAAGCACAAGATCTATATCAAGCCATATAGATAATGCTACATGGCTGTGCATCTTATTTTGGCTTTTCGACTAATAAGATTAACACTCGAGTGATATATCACCTACCTCAAAATAAGTTGATAAAAAAAAGGTATAAAGTTAATAAGTCAAGAAAAAAAAGGTAAAAAGTTACATTAAAAAGTTAAAAAGTCCAGAAAAAAAGGTTAAAGGCTTATTAAAAATTAAAAGAAAAGGTAAAATGCAAATTGAAAAGTTAAAAAGTGATGTTAAAAAGTTAATAAGCCTAGTTAACAATTATAGTTAGGTTTATAAACTAAAAAATGTAAGTGCCACTATCAGCATTAATGCCTCTAAGGTTATGTTGTACCAAAAAAAAGTGTTTCTTTGTGTTGTTCATGAATTTCTTATAGAAGCACTTATTTTTCTTTTTCTTAATATATTCGGCCAGGTTGGTGTTTCTTGTTATTACATTGACATTCATTTTTGTCATCAAAATATTAAAAAGGTAATAAGGTCTTGTCTTAGATTCCAATAAAACTATTGGCTTGCAATGTGGATTTTCAAAGGATTTCACATAGTACCCTATAGGGTTAAGGTATGTTCACACAGAACACAGATTTTGCAGCTAGAGTGAAGGATTCAATTGTTATCTCTAGAAGGCTGGATCTGGAGGGAAGGAAAGGGCACAGAAGCTGAATGAGGTGAAGGTGGTGAATTTAGGGAGTCGAAGTTGGCCGTGTTTGATCACAGCCTCACCTGTGAGTGAAGTTAAAACATCTGAAATTTTGTTTACATTCCCAAAATCTAGTAAGGGACTAGATGTGGCTGTGAGTGACAGTGAAGGAGCGCAGCGGAGACAAGCTATTTTTATTGAAAATGAAACATGGAGAAAATAGTATTCACAAAGGATGAAGGGGAAATGCTCTTAAGAGGATTTAAGTTTTTAAAGTAGCCATCTTAATTTAGCCTAAGAAGGACTGTTTCGTTGTATCACCTCGAGCACAAACAGATGCTTCGTCTCCCAAGCTCTGCTGCTCTCTGCACAGGGAAGCCTGGCTGATCCACTGCGGTACTCATTTCATCTCCTCTCAGTTACCACTGTCCTTCTCCAGGGCAGCCATAATCTCTGTCCCACCTTCCGTGTTGTCTTCCCAGTGCACTAATCTGATCTGCCGCCAGCAGGGCCCTGAAATGAGTCATGGATAGGTGGAAGTCCCGCTGACAGCGATCGTCATACAGACCTAGCCTTTGGAGGAGGTGATGGTATTCCCTATATTGGTTACGTCTCTGGGCATATGGTGAACCCAAAAAGGCCAACAGCTTGTTTTGCTTTCTAAACTTTAAAAAAAAGAAAAAATAATTACAGCCAGGGGCTTTGTAAATCCATGTCCACCATGAAACCAACAACCAGCAAACTGCGTGATCTAGGAGCCTTTCGCCCGCCGTTCCAAATTGCCTGCTGTGCAAAAAGCTTAGGCTGACCCGGTGAGATTCAAGGCCAGCAAAAGCAGACATACCTGCAGAAATGTTCACAGGGTTTGCATACAGTGTTAACGCACCTTACGGGGCTGTAAAAAGGTTCAAGGTTTACCAAGCACCAGGAAAAGGAACTTAAGGAAACAACCAAGCTGCAATGCTATGGTGTAGACTACAGCATATTCACAATACATTAGCCTGCCTAAATTTCATTCTCAAAGCTGATTGAAAATCTATGGCAATATATAAATATTAATGGTAAAATACACTCTCCATTCAATCATAATGAGCTCGAATTAGTTTTTAAAAGTTATCCGAAAAAACACAGAAGTGGCAAACGTAGCCTAAAACACTTACAAAAGCCTTGTACACAAACTCATGTCAAACTTTCAGATTATTCATTTATTTGCACAAAACTTCAATTGTTTTCTCTGTACTTTAATGCAACTTTGACTTGCTCTGTCACATAAAGCCCAGGAGAATACTGTGGCATTGAAACATGACTGAATGCAAGAAACTTCAAGATCTCTTATCAATGTTCAGTGTATTGTATATGTAAGCATAGAAAAGAGTATTGGCCTTTGTTAAATATAAAACATGACATAAAGGCCTTGACACTTTACCATATCATTCATCTGCTCCTAATTTTTCTTCTGAAGGTAATGGGTTGGATCGACTGCATGTCTTTCAGGAGCTCTACTGCCCACCTAAGGGTTCAAGCAAGTGAGTAATATACTCCCTGCAAACCCCAGAAAGACCACTGTAAAAGTGAAGTCTCTGTAGAATGTAGAATGGTGATCATTAGTGTTTGCAAATACTTTCATTAATGTTTTTAAAAACGGGTTCCTTGAGCTTAAAAACACAAGCATCAGAGATTTGGTTAACACCAAGAGGAATTCAAATTAAGAAAATAAACTTTAGAAAATCCTGTTTTGTAGAAAACGTGAAATCCCATCAATGCATAATGCATTAGTCCTCCATAATTTATATACATATAAAAATTTCATCAAGGAAACATGATGACTGAGGTACGCGGAATTACAAGCATTCCTCACATCAAAGTAAAATAAAATGATATAAATAAGTGATGTTATAAAAAGGAAACATGTTCAGGCTAGTCGATGCTTCACAAAAATCCTAACGTTTATAATAATATTTTAGCTCAAGCAAATTAAACCAGTCAACAGTTATAAGTCAGCTTGGCTTCAACTTTCTTCTCTAACTAGAATTAGAAAGTGCTTCATCTTAGATTGCTAAAAAAAAAAAGCATTAGACAAAAAAAAAGGATGATTAAGTTGTACATGTGCTGATTTTACTTAGCTTTAGTTAATATTTAAATAATAAATAAACGAAACAGGGCTTTACCACCCCTTGAACTTTTTGTCAGTCAGATATTTCTCTAAAAAATAATCTGTCACCAAGTGTAACAACAGATTCTCAATCGAACTAAGTTCAAGACAGCAAACACAGATATTTTTGTCCAAACCACTCAAGCAAAGTGTAGGTTAACGATTATTGTGTTGCTGTAAAGTCAGCTTCTGTCCCAAACCCAGTTCTTATTTTGCCTAAAGTTTCTTTTATGTTTGTCCCGTATTTTTCTCCATCAAACTCCTATTTTCTTTTCACAGCATTTCAAAACCTCTGTGTATCTCCTACTGTGTGATTTAACATGACCGAATTGTGCTGAAGTACTGTATTATGAAATTTGTGGCTGTAACCAAATAAAATAAAAAACTAAAATAAAAACAGTTTTCATACTTTTCTAAGATACACTATAGGGGAATTGGTAATGACAACACTTGAAAATTCCAAGAAATTGCAGTAACGGAGGTAATAAAGAAAAATGTATATTTTAATTAATATTAGGGTTCTATTTGTGGTGATTAAAAAAAAAAAACATCTCAGACAGGTTACTATTCTTAACAGTGGCAAAAACACTTTAAATATATCTCCCAACATCTCATTCAATGTTCTATTTACAGTTTTGCCGTTTTCTGTTTTACCACAGACATCTGGTTTAGAGGTGAATTAGTCTTTTCAGTTAATGCCTAATTCACCTCCACAGTCTAATAGCACTATGCGCTGTACCTGCTGTTTCTCAAACTGCGCTGCTAATTTTAGATGACTCTGGTTGCATTAAAACAAGGTGAAACAACAACAAAGGGGTGCTTAACATATACCTTTATGGAAAATCTTGACACAGAAAATAGGTGGGTTTTTACTTTTACATGACTCAGATTTGATATTTTCCAACCCTTTTTATTTAAAGTAGATTGCTGGAAACAGAACTCTTTTTATAGGAACAATATTTACCTCAGGTATTACAAATCTCAGATATAAAAAAACAAAAAAACACACATAGTTCTCATGCAAATGCTCCCATTTTACCAGCTGTTGTGAGGAAATAACATTCCCTGAAAAAAGCAACAATTCTGAATACACTTGTAGCAGTTAGCACCAACAGTATATAGCAGTATAATTTTTTCACAAGTTAGTGCATTAGTGACTGAAATAGTGCCACTACTATCTTTGTTTTAAGTAATACTGTTTAAATCTATAGTTGATAAGTTGCTAATTGCTTTTTTATCTACCTTTCTACCCAAGCAGATACCCTAACTGAATTTCCAGCTTAAGTCAAATTGCTGTGCTTGTGTCTCCCCTTAAAGAGTAATAGTAATAGGTTAAGGAAAGCTTACAGAAAGTCTAGTGAATGTGGCTAAAAGGATTTTTGCCAGTATCTTTTTATTTTTGGACATTTTCCTATGATGCACAATCATACCAAAAATAATTTTACAGCGAGGAGCAGCTACTTAGCATCTCAAAATCTGCAATAATAGTTCCGTTACTTCCACACGTTCCAGCTGAGTTAAAAAGGAGGAGCTTAAGTTTCAAAGGAGCAAGGAGAAAAGAGAGAAGAAGAAATGCAAGTAATATCTTCCATAAATCATTGTTGTTAATGTTAGATCATCAGGAAATAGGTAAGAAGAACTCTAGCAAGGACTCAGCCAGAATATACGAATGCAGTATTATGCGTTTTACTAAAACATGGTTGCAGGTTGAAATCCCTGATTCCTGTGTCTCATTCTGCCAGGCTTTCTGACCACACAAGCAAGCAGAGATTTAAATAAGGCTGAAGGAAGAAGGAAGGATGTTTACATGCCACCTTTTGCTGTTGCAGACACCTTGTGATGTCATCAGCTCTATTGTTGCTGATCTACAGACAAGGATGGGCACAAATACATAAAAATGTATTTCCAAATAAAATACCAAATATCCACTTTAAATTTGCAATCGCTAATGAGATATATAAGAATCAGGTGAGCCCTCAACTGCCAGCATCCCAGTCACTCCTGCAGCTGCAGTCCACAGCACAGACAGATAAAACTATTCCCATTAGATTAGTGAGATGCTTCCCTAGTAATAAACCCTGGATTATCAGTGATCTTAAGTAAGTCCTAAACAAGAAAAAGGAGCATTCAGGACGAGATAAAGGGAATTATTGTTGAGTACAAACAAGTAACTTAATGTCAAGATTATGGCGTATTTCTATGCCACTGACCTGAGCATGCACTTACCAATCTGAGCCAACAGTGTGACCAGTTTGCAGCATTTAATATCACATATGCATGCCCAAATGTGTAAGGGATGTGCTTAACTCTGGCAAACCCTGCCCTATTAGCTGTGCTTCCACACCTTGCTTCCCTGTCATTCTGTCAGTTTATCAATACAAACGTCTGTCTGTCCCTCCATCATATCTGAACATTGTATTTGGTCATAACTGTATCTTGGATTTAGCCACAAGAAATACAATTTGATCTCCATCTCACTAATGGCATCTTATTTAAAGTAAAAAAAAATTATTATCCAGGTGCTGCAAAATATGATAAATCTTTAACTCTTATACAATCATGGAGGAAGAAAAAGGAGGGGGGAGTCTGGCTTTTAAAGCTGCCAAATTTCCTGCTTCTCCCACAATCAATTAGATCTGTGAAATCCATTTCTCTTTGCATGTTTGCTCTTGTTTGCAATAATTACAACCTCCACCCCAAACAGGCATGATAAACACCTCCTGATTTGGAAGTGTTTGTTCAGATCAGTGGGACCTGCTGCTTGTCTTGCTGTTTATAAACCATGGAAATCTATGGGGATTACACGGGCTCGTCACCATCTGTGGAATTACTCCAAAACAGGTCTGCAATGAGTAGAGCCCTATCAGGGCACTGGAAGGGGGAGGCAGAGGCAGACTGACATATAATGGGCTGCTCTCACCTTAGCTGCACAACGTCATTGGCATTAGACACCTTTGGCAAAGATACACATCTGCACTCAAATGCACATAACAAAAATACTCGTATTTCTTTTTTTCAAAATGTGAGACATTGTGTTGCAATAAAAAACCTGAAGAAAACAAAAAAAACATGCAAAATGTTTCAAAACCCTTCTTTTTCAACCAAAACCAGTTACTCTGTTTAAGCAACTGTCACCCACAGGCATTTTAACTTTAAAATGAAATTCTTTTGTCAGGATTTCCAAAAGAAGCTTTTTCAAGTCAAGAAAACAACATGGCTGGGCTCTGATTGACAGCTGAATTCGATCAGAGTCCTTATGATTGGCAAACACTGTCAAGACATGTGACAGTGACAGAATCCGACAATGAATATTGTACGGAAACTTAAAAATCTGATAATAATATAATGTCAAGTTCTTCAAAGTTAACAGTAGAATTTATGAATAGCTTACATCCACTAATACCCAAAATGTTACTGTTACAGAGATCCAAAGCATATGCCCCTGCTGAACCTGTACAGAAATGAACACAGTTTAGTGAGTACCTACATTCAGAAGAAGTGAATGCATGTTTCTTATTATACTGTATATACCCTATGCACCTTTTCCTCCTTTTGGCACCGGTTTTTGACTACACTGCAAAAATGATCTTGAGATAAGTAAAAATTTCTTCAAATCAAGAGTATTTACCCTTAATTTTACCCTTTTACCTTAGGGTAAATGGGATGAATTCTAATTATCTTATTCTTAAAATATGATAATTAGACAATATGCAATTGCAATAAGAAAATGCTATTGTTTTTTCTTATTTTAAATGTAGATTGTCTTGTTCCATTGGCAAAGTGTCTCACTTGCCTCCTTAATTCCAGAATAAATGCACTTAGTTTAAGAAAAACTGACTTATTTAGATTTATATTTTGTGCAGTGTATTGAGTCAATGTGACAAGTGAATTTCTCCACTGTGAGATCAATAAAGTCTGACTTATCTTATTAACTCTGATTAAACTACTGTATATTTAGTCCCCTTACACTGGAAGCAGTAGGAAAAAGGCAAGATTTGCAAAGTTCAGCTTTAACACTAAAGCAATATTGTATGTAAAGGCATTATGGTCTAGCATGCACCTTACAATTCTTTCAACGACATTCCTGTGCTTATCCAGGCAAAGGTAAGATCATAGTACATTTTGTATTTCATATGGAGATCCAGGTCCCTGAGTTTGGAGGAACAATGAAAAAGCACATAGTCCAAGTTTGAGGTCCAGAGTGAAGTTTTCACGGTCAGTCGTTATTTGGAAAGAAATGTCACCTGGTAGAGTCGGGCCACTGTGTTTTATTAAGTCCAAAGTTAGTGGGGCATAAATTAGAGCATCTAAAGTTTCCCTCTGTTGACAAGTTTTATGGAGATATTGAGGACCTGGCACCTGCTTACACCTCCAAAAGTGCCCATAACTGGTTTAACGACCATAGCATAACTGTGCCAGCTAGCTGACCTGACCTAAACCCAAAAATAATCTATAATTTTTTTATAATAGAGGCTTTCATGAGAAAGATGAAAGGGGGCACAGGGCTGGAAGAAAAAACAGAGCAAAATCCTAAAAATATTTTAACCACTAATTTTATTGTTCTCATTTAATAATAAATGATACATACACCTATTTAATGAATAATACATTCAGTATTTTAAATTATTTTTGCTTAATTGTATTGCTAAAATTATAATTCCATTTATTCTACAATTTCAGATCTGAAAATAAACTTGCAAGAATACTCAAAAAATAAGACACAAAAACCCCCTAAGAATGAAAAAGTTATTTTCCATCATTTATTTTATGCCATTTATGTATTTTTCTGATTCACAAAGTTCAAAGATATTGTGTTTCAGAATTTGTCTATGCCTGTCGTGTCTATGTCTGCTGACCTGGAGGCCAAAGATTCAGTGGAAATTTGAAGTGGTTGGCCTTGGCAGTCTTCTGTGAATCGGAGCATAATGAGGGAAGGACACATAATTCAACCTCTGCAAAATGCAAAGTTGAGACATGTGGAGATAATCATATATGACTCTTTGTAATAGACCTCTTTCAAAGCTGCTGAACAAATTTCAAACGTAGGCTCAGGCCACACAAGGAGGTCTTTAAAGTGTGAGAGCGAGAGCAGACCATGAATGGAGGGTTATTAAAGCGCTTTTTGCCCTAAAATGAAAGGCTTGTCACAATCCTTGCAACACGTGGAGAAACAAACCTTGTAGTTTAAGCTACAGAACATGAAATTGGTTTTGGACAGAAAAAGTATTGTCTATTTAATATTGTCTTATATTTCATGAAATGATATCTGGGAATTTTAGAGTCTGATTCTGATGCAAAGAGTGTAATTTGTCTCTTTATTTTAATTTCATTTACATTAAACCTTTATTTTAAGTGAAAAATAAAGAATCATTTTGTCAGAGATTTTCCTTCTCCATGTCTTTCACATTGAAATACATCAAAATGATCCAAATCTCTCTGAAATGTTAACAAGGTAAAGGAGATGGAGCAAGACTTTGCTATAAAACTTGACCTAATTAAAAAGAAACCTGCATAATCCAGAACATTAGCTCTTAATGTTGTCCTAACTCAATGAGGTCTCTGATAGTATACAACAAATATTTTCTATTTAATGCATACCAAATATATTGCATAGATTAAGTGAAATGAACTCATTAAATACTGTACATTTTTCCTCAATATTTCTAATATTTGTGTTCATTTTTTCTTTTATTTCGGTATGGTGAGTAAAAAACCCTCTTGTAACTAAATTCAAAATGCAGAGGTTTTTCTGATTTGGTTTTGGGTATTTATTTTTGTGCATCTTGTTTGTTCAGTTTGTTTGATGCCTTTTGCATCATATTCTCACAGTAGCACTGTTCATACTTGTCAGCACATCTGGTAATTATGCATAAAAAGCAACCTGTAGTAGAATGCGGTTTCCAAATCTTTTTACTGCTTCCACATCTGAAGTGGTAAACAGGCTCTCTTTTTGTTCTTTCAATGGTGAGCATATGCAGGTAACTAGTTCACCTCAGTGTTTGTGGGCAGATACAGCATGTACAGCTCCCGTGTCCTGCTTTGCTAGTTTGTGGAGAACAACTGAGCTGCAGAAGCACACACCCAGGTTAACTGACTGACATGCACAATGTGTCAAAGCAAATTTTAAGAAAATACAATGTTGGATTTTTCTGTAGATGAAAATGTTTCTATTAAAATATTTTTTGCAATAGACCTTGGGGTAGCTGGAAATTATTGCTAGCAATCATGTATGCTTTTCTTAAAAAAAAAACCATCAAATTTATTGAAGCATTTTTCAAAAGGTAGCAAACAGACTTATAACTATAGCTTTGTGCAAGAAAAGCATGAAAGCAGCAGGAGTGTCACAAGCTTACTGCCAATACTTAAAGAATTTATTAGAAGGCCAATATGCAATATTTTCAGTTTATCTCTAGCTTTAAGCTTGCCAAATGTACAGTTGTTGTCCCATTTGCAGTAGATTCTACAAATCATAAATTGTGTTTATATTTGTGAAAGATAAAAAAAATAGATAAAAAGTCTTAAGACTACTTTTACTTACTTAAAAGTTGTATTGTTTAGAAGAGTTCATGCTAAGATTATGTCGCAAATAAAGATTAATATTATTTTCAATAACTGTGCACAAGTTCTACATCTAGCATGATAATAGATTTATTGTGCTTTTCCATCAGTTTTCTTAATCTGTGTCTGATGGAACCTGAAAGGTACATTTTATTCCCTTTTAAGAAATGTAAATATCCGAAATCCATAGAATCTCCTCAAAATCTAATTCATTCTTAATAAACCAAAGTTAGAAAGGTTAAGAATTATTGCAGCACCGGTCTGGTCAGTAATATCCTTAGGATGTACAAATATCATGTTTTTGCTGAAACTGAAAGAAGAGTGTAATTATTTTTGGTCTAACCTTGTTTAGTGTCCTTGTATCTGTTAAAAAAGTCATGACTTCCCTTTGCTGAGGCCAAGTTGAAATTCGTCCTTTTTCAACCTGCTCCTTTGACAATGTCCCCAGAGCCCCTTCTGCTTGATTTAAACCATTTGGCCCTTTTATATTGTGAGGTCAGGTGTTAACAATTCACTTCTTCTCAGGGGGCTGACGAGTCTGAAATTCATAAATGAGTTTTACCAAAAAAAAAAAAAATCCCAACAATAAGTTCTGCTTATTTCTATGTATTCTCAACCCATGTCAACGAGTTTGAATTTAATTGAAGCCACTTAGTCAGGCATTATTTCCTTTCTTTAATTAGCTATTTTACATGATTTGGAATAATTTAGATAAGTCTTTTTTATATGACATATGATTTTGAATATTTAAACCCTTCAAAGTACTTCACAGAATGATTGTCTGCATGTGCTTTGTGTTCTGCCTGACACACCAGTATCTCTTGGCCTCTAAATGTCTCTCATTAAAGATCTCCATCCTCATGTCAGTCTCTTGTCCTTTCTGAGATCCCAGCTACTCCATGCTTGAAATTGAAGACTGGAGTGAATCTTATCGCCTCTCATTAGCTTCATTTCCTCTCTCTCTGCTTCCATTTATTGCTCTGTGTTAACCTTCTCCCTTGGTGGCATTCATTGAGGACTGCTGTCCACCTTTCTAGAAACTGTGCAGATCATACTATTTCAGTGCACTAATGGCTGACATCTGATTTTATTACCAGCAGACAGAGGCCAACATTATACCAATACACAGTGCAAAGCAAAAGTACTCATACTGGTTTATACCTTATAAACCTTTTCCTATTTTATAACACTACATGCAAAAACTTCAGTTTAGCTTTTTGGCATGGACTATAGATGACCAGCTGATTAGAAAAAAAATGCATTTGTACTATATTAGTGATATCTATAAAGGAATACTCTTTTGAAATTAATCCATCAATCTGTCTCATATACAGACAAGAAAAAAGCAATAAGACCTCCCTTGTTTTCTTTAATATATCATTCTAATTATATTATATTGTATTATATTACCTGAAGAATATAATTAACTGACTGTATTTATTAATCAAAGTATTTCAATCAGTACACATCACCTACAGATTATATGAAAATCACCACGTGTTACTAACAGGACCAAAGTGTGTATATAGTTTCTATTTACATTTTTAACAATATTAGGCAACAAAATCAAACTGACTAAATGTTTAAAGATACTTAAATAAATAAGTTAATTTATATAGCACAATTCAATACAAAGAAAATTCAAAGTGCTTTATCTAATTTAAACAAAATGGAAAGAAAATAAAAGCTGAATAAAATCAAGTAAAGATAAAAAGTATGAAAAAACAGGTAGTAAAACGAATAAAACACTCGGACCACGAAGTTAACTGATAATATCTCAATTAAAAGATTAACTTCAACAGTCAAAGGCAGTTTTAAACAAACTGGTTTTAACTTTGGCTTTAAAGAACTCAGGCTTTCAGCACTTGTACAGTCTGCTGGAAGTTTGTTTCTTATAGTGGAGCATAGGAACTAAATGCTGCTTCCCCATGTTTGGTTCTAGTTCTGGGTCTACGGATTAGGGTGGAACTAGAAAACCTGAGTGGTCTGGGAGGTTGATACACTGACAACAATTCTGTTATGTATTGAAGTGCTTATCCATTCAGTGATTTATAGACTAACATAATTTGAAAGTCTATTCTCTGAGCTACAGGAAGCCAGTGGAAGCACTTCAGAACCGGGCTGATGTGCTCTACTTTCTTAGTTCTAGTGAGAACACAGGCAGCAACATTTTGGCGTCCATGAAGAAGCTGATGCAGTAATCAATTCTACTAAAGATAAATGCATAAGTCTGTTTTCTTTGCATTAATAAATGTGGTTTGTATTTTTTATTTTTAAAATTATCCAAATGTGTTTCTACTTTCCTTGAATCTCAGAATGCTATATTTTGATAATGGTAAAATATATTTGGTTGATGTGAATTTCCTGCTGATCAACAATCTCTTCATTCTTTTTGCTTTGAGATCTTTACCTTTATGTGACTATGCACCTTTCCATTTTTCTGTCACCTTCAGATACACCAGAATTTCCGCTCTAAGTTAATATAAAGGATATTTCTATGCTGTTCTTAAATCCTCCCACATCATTATTCTACAAAGACAATGCTTAAAAAAACTAATTTAAATTTAAATAAAAAAAAAACTTTTTCTAAATATTTGTTGCATAAATTCAAATAACTGCATGAAATATCTCCCTTTAAGTGTAACTTATAATTAAAATAGTGAATTAATAATAGAAAAATTTTAACAATCTATTTTATTAATTAGGAAACAAAAAGTCTCTGTGCAAGACAAAGAAAATATAGATACATTCTTATCAGACCTTAGCATCTCCTGTTGTACGCATACTGAATAATAAGCACAGGGAGGAAGGAATAATAATATTCCACCGCTTTGTGTTGGTCTCTCAACTCAAATTCCGATGAAACAAAATGAAGTTTGCAATTGCTGAAAAAAATGTGGTAATGTTTAATGTTTATAAATATGTTAAAACAAACACTATAAGTACTTTTTCAAATAAATTGTATGTCACTGAAACTAGTAAAACCTGTTTAAGCAGTTCCATGTCATTCCATTTCTAGAGAATTGCTGCAAAAGAAAATGTATTGTTACGTGCATATTTTGTGAGATTTTCATGCACTGTAAACCACAAACCAGTTGGAAACATAATGAGGATTTAAGTAACATGTCCAACTGTTCCACGGCTCTTCAATTCAGAAGCAATTTGCGATACAGAGAATGAAAACTAATCATGCTGCCGGATGTATGCAATTATGGAGACACTTCCTTATGCTTATATTTAGTTACAATTGTGTACTTTGTGTTGATGCGCATTAAGTAGGTTTTTTTTTTTCAAAAGCTTGCAAACAGAGGAGCTGACTTGACTTTTGTATGACAGCTGGAGTCTGAAGACATTGTTTGATTGGGAAAGCTGCTCTTGGAATAAGATATTCAGCTACAAACATCTGGGATGACAACTCATAGTCATTCCTACATCCTGTTATTCGTAATATAAAGAATGTTTATCTTTACTTTTAAAAAAGTTGTAGTCTAAATTTTGGTGCTGGTATTGTATTCATAGAGCCTAAAAGAAGCATTCAAACCTATTAAACTATTTTTTTTTCACATATTGTCATATTACAACCCAAAGCTTTGATTAATTTTAATAGTGCTGTATGTAATAGGCCAACAAAATGTTGTTCACAATTGTGAAGCCGAGCAGTAAATTGTTATTCACCCATTACAACATAAATAGAGGAAATATAAATATGTTTTTAGCTAAACCATCTGCTATAGCTCTGGTTGTATTTATCTATAGATGCTCTCTGTTGTAAAGCGAACCCATTCCTTCTAATACGAACTTCTAATACGACGTCCTTATTTAACAACATATATCTCCTCATCTTATGCTAGCTTTTCTGTCATTGTTTAAAAAAAGTCTCCCCACAGAATAATGCTGCCAACATCAGCTTTAACAGTTTGGGACAGTGTTTTTTAGGGTGGTGTATAGTGCATGTTTGCTGTTGTTAACTCATGAAAAGCTTGTGGCAAACAGTAAACAAACCTATTTTAAAGTTGCTTGATTTCTTTTCAGAAACTATTTGATATTCCTACCCCTTCGTAATATTATTACCATTGTTTAACTATCATATTTGTTATTTCTAATAATTTAGTGTTTTCATATACACAATAAGCTGTTAATTGCTTTGGTTTTAAAAGCAAGACTTGAAATTAATCCATCATTTTCATGTTCACATTTAAAAAAGGAAGCTTAAAATAAACATGATGGAATGTGGCTTTTCAAAAGGCATAGAAAAAGCAAAAAAAATCCAATCTCAGTTTCAGTTTTTTTTTCTTGTATTGATCCATATTGTCAGATTTGATCCCTGCTGTTTCCCAAAAATAAAGTACCGTTCAGTTTTCCACTCTTTTTTCAATCCGTTCATGTAACTATTTCATTAATGCAAGCATTTTTCCAAAGCATTTTTATCATTCATTGACATCTCTACTTAATCATCTAGCAGTGATTATTTATTTGCCTTGGAGGGGTCTCATATTTGCTGAACACTCTGGAAAGTAATTCTCTCAGCTTCAGCGTACAATAATGCTTTCATAAATAATTACAGGTATTGAAGAACTAATTATATTTTCTTTATTACAAATGACATCAGTGTAGCAGGCTTGTGTATTGGTGCCACTGTAGTTGAATGAGAAGGTGGATTGTGTCAGCTCCCATTAAGTCACACAGAATTGGCATTTTAGCTACGTTTTTCATGTCTGATCCCTGTCTAACTATTGGTTTGGGTGTACAGTTTAATAACATAGGCCCTATGTGCTCAAAGCCTAAACATTTGATGAGACAAAAAACATTGCCTTCTCATTCTTTAGAATAGGCACAGACTACAGAGAATTGTTAACATTTTTTGAAAGCAATTATTTGTTGGATTGAAGACAGAGGGATCCATGAAAAGGTGTCAAGAGTAAGTGATTATCCCACAGAGTTATCCCTGTCATAATATGTATGACAGGGATACATTTTATATGTATGTTTATATGTATGCCTGACATAAAAGAAAAAAAACTATACATTTATAATAATATGTTGCTATTCTCATATTTTCAAGAATTAACAAAGGGATTTTTATGCACTCTGACTATGGATATTCAACTTATGGCCCATAAAAAAATGCACAAAAAAACATTTTCCTGGTTTCCCGGCCATCTTCTATAAACTCTGATCTTTAGTTATTTCCAAACATTTTCTTTTGGATTCAAGTCAGGTGATTGGCTGGGCCATTCTAGCAGCTTAATTTTCTTTCTCTTAACCAAGTTAGAATATGCTGATGAAAATTCTCAGTCATCCAGGTCATAGTCATTTCATAAAAGTTTAAAAAAACAATCCACTGGACTTGGTTTCCAAGGTTTGAAGACGTTTCGCTTCCCCTCCAGGAAGCTTTCTCAATTCAAATGTCTCAACCTAGTCTCATTATGAGTTCGTATGAAATCGTACGAAAAGTTATGCACCGTAATTTCGTACGTTTTGGACGTTTTTTTCGTCTTATGCGCATGCGCATCTTACGCACCATTCAAGAACATAGAATTTAAAATACAATTAGCCTTAGCCCTGACCCTGTACCTAACCCTAAGATATAAAACAGCAAGCAACGTAGTTAGAGACATTTCCCAGTTTTACGTCCGTCCGCGGATCTGCTTTTTTTGTCTGTCTGCCTGCGCATGCGCACTGATGTGGTTTTTTGAGGAAAAACGTCCAAAACGTACGAAATAGTGTGCATAACTTTTCGTATGATTTCATACGAACTCATGATGAGAATATGTTGAATGTCTGGATCTACAGTGAGCTTGAGGCTTTAGATTGACAAGGCCTTGTATTGCTTGTCTATATAAAGCCTCAAACTCAGTGCGGATCCAGACATTTGAATTGAGAAAGCTTCCTGGAGGGGAAGCAAAACGTCTTAAAACCTTGGAAACCATGACCAAGTAAGAGTTTCCTTGGCTGTGAGTTTGGAGTCATTGTCTGGCTGAAATGTCCACCCATGTTTCCTCTTTATCATTCTTGGAGATGGCAGCAGATTTTAATCAAGAATGTCTCTGTACATTTTTCTATTCATCCTTCCTTCAATTATTTGAGTTTTCTACTACCAAATAGTGAAAACAGCCCCATGCCATGATGTTCCTACCTCCAAAATTTGTTTTTGGGGTGATGTGCGGTGCCATGTGTATTATGGCATCCAAACAGTTCAATTTTGGTCTCATCTGACTAGACTATATTCTCCCAATATTTCAAAATTTCAGGCTTGTCTAAATGTTGTGCAGCAAAATTTAAACGAACTTCAAGATGCTTTCTCTTCAAAAATGGAGTCTTGCATGGTGAGCGTGGATACAGGACATGGAGGTTGAGTGCATTACTTATTATTTTCTTGGAAATAATTGTACCTGCGACTTCCAGGTCTTTGTGAAGCCCTCCACAAGTGGTCATTGGCTCTTGTGCAACTTTTCCAATAATTCTTTTCACTCCTCTGTCAGAAATCTTGCGAGTAGCACCTGGTTGTGGTCTGTTTATGGTGAAATTATGTTCTTTCCACTTGCAGATTATGGCCCCAACAATGCTCACTGGAACATTCAAAAGTATAGAAATCTTCAATCATTATTTGCAGCAATAAGGTTGTGAAGATCTTGAAAAAGCTCTTTACTTTTACCCATCATTAGATGTTTCTGTGTGATACCAGAGAAACCTTTTTATAGGCCATCATTTGGGACTGAACCAGCTGATATTAATTTGCACTGACAAGGGGCAGGATTGGTTTCTAATTACTGAGAGATTTCGGCTGGTGTATTTGCTTTCAATGCCTTTTTGCACCTTCTTTTACTTGTTTGATACTTTTTCCCTGTGCTATTCCACATTATTATAAATCACTTAATTTCTGGTCATCTATGGTTTGATTTCTTTGTATGTATGGATTGCAACCAACATCTGGTGAAAATGTCATGTCAATAGCACCTCTAGAAATATATTTACTGAGAAAAATAGTGGGTGTTCAATATTTATTTTACCCGCTGTATATGGCTTTATAGCTCAGTTAGTAAGGAGACAGACTCCTATGTAGGAGACTGGGGCACCACCATCAACCCCACTGATGCTGGGTACTAAGCCCCAATGGTTCAACCACTAAATGCGGAAACTACTTACCTAAGAAAACAAAACCATGGCTCAGATCCTGTCAACCTCGCCAACTGCTAGGAAAGTTACAGTAGCATTACAAGGAGCGATGATCTCCTGGCTGATGTAAATACAGCACAAAGTACTATTCCAACTCCGACCATCATAGAAACTAATGAGCTGATATACAGTACACCATTAGTGATCCTTGATATGCTTGACCAAGGTAAAGTCAAGAATGCCCATAGAGGACAATGTCAACCATGGAAGAGAAGGTTGGAAGCCAAAGTCAAGACAACATAGAAAGTAGGCCACCTCTCCAAGCTCCAGAGGGTATCATCTGGCATGGAATGCTGCAGAAATACAAACAGATGGGGCCCTGGAAACTGCCAAAGAAAGACTCCAAGCTTTGTCTGCCTGACTTAAGAGGTATACGTGATTTCAAGTAGTGTTTCTAGGGAAAACACCCAAACCTCTCCATGTCTAACACCCATTGCCTGAAATGTTGATCAATGCCAAGTGTTAACTACCGTTTCTCTCCCTGATAATTGTTTATGTTATACAAATGTTTACGAAAGCCTATGTGTTTTGTGAATCTCCACAAAACACAATCTGGGTCGGTGGAGCAAAATGCAAGATGATGAGTTTTTAAGTTCCGCTGATCTTCATGAGGTGTAACATTAGGAAAATGTAGACTGATATACAAGCCCACATGTCGTCAGAGTCTTTGAATACATGTTAAATGTCAACAGGTGTTGATTGCAAAATTTTTAAAATTAATCAAAATGTAGATTAGTGTAGAGCAAAAAAATTATGCATTCCAATGCAAAGCAGCAGGACACCTAATTGCACAGCAGTGCCATTTTTTATGATGGCAACAAATTTTCTATCCTCACAGCAATCTCTGCAACTCTCCTTTAATGCCCTAGTCTATGAGACTAACTTGTTAAAGGAATCAGATAAAATGTTCGGACTTATGTCACCTTAATGTGGCTAAGTTATTTGCTTTTCCAGACACCTCTAAGGTTTCACAAGCAGCTATAGCTTTTAATCATTTGTTTATAATTTGCTCCCCCTGAAATGTTCATTTGGAGCACATTGCTTGGGACTTTATTTTATAAAGAAGGATGCATGTACATAGTCAAATTCCCAGCCAATCAGATTGATTCCACTTAATGTGCCTCTGTGATTTTTTGAGTTTCAGAGAAGTGCCGGCCACTTCTCTAAAGAAGGCAACTGCTCTATTTTTGCTGCTTGCAGCTTCAAATCCATGTCAATCTGGAACAGAGTGAATCTTTCAAGCAGGATGTAAGCTGATGAAAAGCAAAGTGGTTCCAGCCAAGTTCACAAGTAAGGCCCAATCCCAAAGCGGCCCCTAAACACTACCTCTGAGCACCTCTGAGCATTCCTGTGAAGGCTCAGCCATATTAATGTCCGTCCCAAACCATGTAGCAGGTAGGGCGGTTGGACCATTCAGCCTTTAAATAACGAGACTGTATCATGGCATATTCGCTGCAATGTGGCAGAGGGTACAAAGGTGGCCTGATGTTGGAGAAAACGCCTACATTTAGATTTAAGTTCCACTGGTTTGCTGCAGCTTTTCATTAAATCATATATTGAAAAATATTCCCCTTTTTGTTTTTTTTCATGAGGAAAAGCAAATAGGAAGAAGAAAAAACATCTTGTACTAACTGTCCTTTTTAAAACATCTCTATCTTTGTCACAGAAAACCACAACTTAAGAAGAACTAAAAAGTCCTCTTTGAAATATTTTTTTAAAAATTGCTGTATAAATGTATTTTCAAGAGGCAAATTTCTTTTTTTTCAGGTCAACCTGAGCCACAGAGCTGCAGCCAATCACAAGGGGCGTCTCTGAGTTGCGATGGCAACAGGAAGAGGGTGTCCCATTTTTATTTACATACTTCATCCTCAATCATTAGCGCACTTCACAGCTGCAAGTGTGACTTCATTAGGAGTGAAGGGGTACTGCATAGTGGGTGGTTTGGGATTGGACCTAAAAGACTACATGTGCAGGGATTGGATCACAGTTCCTGGAATTTTATGTAAAAATTATGTTGATACAGTTAATGGACAGCCCTAATAAATATGACCATTAAATCGAACCCAGGACCTTCTCCCTGCATATTATGCGAATCATGGAATATACTAATCATGATTAGTATGATACTAATCAATGGTGCTAATAAATAAAAATGTCATGATAAAGATCAAGATAGTGAACTGTTACCTTAAAGTTAATCAGGTAATCACTTTTTTTTTTTTTTTTTTTTTTTTTACTCAAAAAGGTTAGATTTAGATTAATCCTTTGTTGTTATTTTTTACTTTTTGTAAAAAAAAGTTGTCAAATTCAATATATAAAGTCATAATAGCTATAAGCAAGCTGCAAAAAGTTGAAGAAATAACTTTATTTTATTCTTTGTAAAACAGGCAAATCATGCAAGGTACTTATTTAGTTTGTGGCATCTAAAGGCAGATGTAATTCCCTCTTTAGAATTATACGTAACCTGTAGACATTAAATGTTTTATACATATAGAAAAGGTCTTTACTCAGAAAAGTTTATATCTTTAATAGGGATTTTTAAAAAAAATATGTTACTTGCCACGTCTCTTGAGGTTATGATACTTCAGCTACATCTAACAGTTTTGTCAGTCATTGTCCTTGGCTTCTGTACCTTTTCACATTTACTTGCAAACATTTGTTATTTAGCCGTGAATCAAAGAGACAGCATTTATTGGCACAACCTTCTGTGGCGGACAGCAACACCCTTGTTCCATCTATTACCAACAGATGGCTCTTTAGAATGACACTCACTTTGTGACCTTTAGCTAGGACGGTTTCATTTTGTGACAAGGACAACTCCTCAGGAGCTGCTCTGCGTCTTCAGTCAGCATGCATATTTATCAGCCTCCTCCAAAGAGGGATTTAATCTAAATTATTGCAAGGTTATCCATCTTGAATTCAATAACTTTGTCTGTTGAGGCAATAAAGAATTATATTAGAACAATTTAAGCAGTCAGTTTTGGAAATGTATTTCTCATAGAGTAGAGACATGAGGAAGGGCCAGTGGAGTGGTAATGTAAATCTTATAAGAATAAAAATAAGCAAATTAAACAGATTTGTTGGTGCTGCAGGTTATATGCATTTAATTCAGCTTTGGGGTAAATGCCACCTTATCTAGTAACATGACAGAAAACATTGACACTAAACAAACTTTGCTTAAAGTAGACTTTGACCCAATCAATCCTTGCTGCTATCCACCCTGAGTTGTAGCTGTAGCATGACATGTTCATCCTGTAAACCTACCTTCAAGGATATTTTATTGAATAAACTAGATAAAGACAGCTTCACATCCCTAAACGACTTGAAATTGAATTTGAAAAGTCAAAGGTGAAGACTTACACTGGTGTCCAAATGTGATAATAAGGTGTTAAGTGTGGATCCAATAAGATAAAGAAGGACAATTAAGGACAATAATAATAGAAATGTTTACACATCACACTGATGCTACTATATCATCAAACAGAAAAACAAAACAGGATTCAATTTCATAAATGTTTTCAAACAAAATGGCGTAAAGTACCTATCGATGTAATTTGCGCAGAAACTGTTTTGTAAATAATCCATAGAACTACATACAGAATGACAGGCAGCCACAGGGGATTACGGTTTAAACATTTAACTAGTGTTCCTGACTTAACTTCCTAGTTGGCTCATTAAGATTTATGTCTTAAAAATATTTATTCCAAAATATTTAAAGGAATTTATATGACTAATTAAAACAATTAGTAAAAGGTGAAGCAGAGATCTAAACTATTGTTAGGAATTTACTAAAAAGAACATGAATAAATATGCACTTTTTGGTTATAAGTATCCCAAAATTTGCCAAAAAATTCCCAAATTTTAAATTGAATAGAATTAAAAGAGATGAAATTAATCCCAACCTTTAATATTTGTTCATGGAGTTTGCACTTAATATCTGTGCATACTAAGTTTCTTTCCTGGAAATTTAACTTCTTCCAGGGGTCAAAAATATGACTTTTAGGTTAATTGTGTAAAGCATGCATGGTTATTTGTTCTGTGTGTCTCTGTGTTGCCATGTGCTGGACTGATGACCTGTCCAAAGTACCCAGCCTCTTACTCAATTACTACTGGAGATACCAGACAGCCAGAGCTATGTGGGGTGGCTCAAGTACAGATGCTGGTGCTAAACCCAGCAGCTGTGGGTTCAATTCTTGCCCCAGGGTTCGCTTTAAAAAGCAGTTTAACTGAAAACTGTAAAACTGTTATCCGTTTCACAAAGAGATTTTTCTCAACCTCTGTTTCGGTAACCATAGTAACATTGTCCCGAGAGCTAACCTAGTCAGGAGCCGGTTTTGTTCAGTAAACTCAGGGTGTCCTCTGTCTCCGCTCTCCTTGGAGCCAATCGTGTTGTTTTATTTCCTGATTTACTCAGGAGATTTTTCTCTTGCAATTGAAAAAATCATTCTTTATGTCCATTAGACACATTTTGTTTTGAAAACAAACATTGTTTGTTTTCATGATTGGCATTAATTCAGACAATTAAATATTTATTGGGAGAAGATTCTACAACTCAGTCGATAGGATCATGAAATGTATTTGTTTTTCAGTTTGATTAGCGACATGCGGAAATTTTTGTTATGTATATATTTTTACAGTACATGAAGAACTACTAAATTAATTTCAGATTACAGATAAACAGATTGATAAATTCTGCTGTGGAGAACAAATCACTTTAGGGTTAGGATTAGGTTCATTCAGTGATAACAACCGACTGAGCCTACTGGTATACAGGAGGCACAACCTGAATACATTCTATGGACTGATTACCTCTAAAAGCAGCCTTTTATTGGGATGATAACATCCGAAGCGGCTGCAAACAGCCACTTAGTATTTACTGTGTAATGTGAGACAGAATCAAATTGAGGAGGAACCCCATGAAATGATGCACAGATCCTATCTATTGGAGCAACGTTTTTATGCTGGTGAAGATTCTCAGTCATCCAGGTCATAGTCATTCAAAAAAAAGTTAAAAACAAACCACTGGACTGTTATCTGAGTGTGAAGATGTTTCACTTTCCATCCAGAAAGCTTTGTCAATTCAAAATGTCTGGGTGTAACATTGAGCTCCAGGTCTTTATAGAGTAGCCAAACAAAGACCTTGTTAGAAAACATGCAAATTGAACTGAAAACAGGTCCACCCCATTGTAATCGGGAGTTGTTAGGGTCTTTGTTGGCCTGGTTAATTTGCAGGTCAACAACAACCTTAATCTGATGTAGTCCTCTGTTCAGGACTAGCTTGATTGTAGGAAGCGGGCAGTTGTAGTTCTATGCCTGGATATATGTGTGGTCTATTGAAGCACTGACTGTAGTATGAACCTTTCTTTTCCTTAACTGGTTCATTGCTTCTAATATTATTTTTAACTGTCTTTGTTTTTTTTCAGCTTTATGTTTCAAATTTTTTTATCACATATGTGTGCAGCACTTTGTTGCATGGTTATTTTAGAATTGCTTATCTAGTCCATTGCTTTAGGGGTCCTCTCAAAGTGTTTGCATGTGTCTCGTTTTCTATAGTTTTTTCCTTCCACTAAACTTAAACTAATACGATGCATTCTATAAACAGCGCTCCATACTATGCAGTCAGCACCTTTAGCACCTAGATTTTGTAGCTTTTCCTCCTTGTAGAGGGTGCCTGTGACTGTTCAGTCAGAAGTCTCCCTCATGATTGTTAATCTAATAATCATGAAAAAATACATTCATCAAAAAGGTCCTATCTTTTAAGAGGTCCTAACTTTTTTTAATCCACATATGTTTAGCAACTCAAAAAATCCATACTGGTATATTTATTATAAAATGAAAAATAAATATACAATGAGTATCTTGAATTAGATCTGTGATGTGAATATTGTTATTTTCTCATATCGTTTTATTTTTTTAATCAATTATTTTCAATTCAATTAATCAGAGTTGTCAAGTAATGAAGTACAAATACTTTGTTACTGTACTTACTGTACTACACTTTTCAGGTATCTATACTATACTCCATTTCTTATTTTTCTTCCTACTTCTGACTTCAACTCAATTTTTTCACAAGTATCTGTACTTTCTATTCCTTACATTTTTAAAACTAACGTTACTTGGTGCTCTTGGCTTCGGTTTAATGTTTATAAATATTTATTTCACGTCATGTGCGCCATCCAATGCAGATCATTGGCACGATCCACATCTAGTCAAAACTAATGGAATTGGATGAGTCACATAACGCAAACACTCATTAGTTAGCTATTTGTCAAATTTGTGCTGAGGCCAAAGGAAATCATCAGAAGCAAGCAGGTGTTCCTCAAGCTGTAAAGATAAATTATCCATTCCATGCTACAATGTCGGATTAAAACAAAGATGTTGAAATGTCTGAAAGGTCGGACATAGGCGAGAGCGTATCGGGAGATGGAGACCAACAAGACCTCCCTCATCCTTGGCCCAAATGGCATTATGACACAACAATAGGCCCACAAGCAAAATTATCTGGGTGGGCCCAATACAGTTCCATAAATCGGCCAAGAAGATACAATTATGCAATTCTTAGTAATATATGATGACACATCACAATTCATTGGTGACAGCGCACCACAACATGTTACAGACATCCCAAGTTCCAAAAACTAATTTCAGGGAGATGCTTATCTACGCTCTGGGTTACCCATAAATCCAAGGTGTAGTGTAAAAAATAAAATACTCAATTACATTGTTCTTTTAAGATCTTTATTTCGGTTTGAAGCATATTTTATGAGTTTATTTTTTACCAACCGTCTAATGAACTATACATAGTTATTAACATAGTAATTAAAAGTACCACTGTCTGCTTTGCTATTGGTGTTGTGTTTAAACAAAATCTGCCATGTGTCGGGGTATAAATAAGGTCCAGTCAGTCAATTTAGTATCAAGTGGGTTTAAGAGGATTTTTTCCCCATGATTACATCTACAAAGAGACGTCCTAGTCCACAATTGTGTAGAGGGCCTACCAGGAGTCACTGATGGGACCCCTAAGAGGTCGGGGGCCCCCTAAGCAACTGCAGTCTCTGCTTACTGATAGTTATGCCATTGAATCTAATAACCATTAAAAACTACATTCATCAAAGAGGTCCTATCATTTAAAAGGTCCTAACTTCTTTTAATTCACAAATGTTTAGCAACTTAACAAATCCATATTCTAAAATTTAAAATAAATATAGAAAACGTGTGATCTGAATATTGTTATTTTCTCATATGGTTTTAATCTTTTCAAAGGGTATAATGAATTATATGCAAGCGAGGTGTAAAAGCAATGTTTATGAGGAAAAAAATGTATCAAAACAATCTGTAAAATAATGCTTAAATGCTAATATGAATGTGATATGTATCTGTAGTTACAGGAAGCTTTAGTAATGCTGCCATTACAAAAATAAGCAAAGCCATGAGTCAATAAATCGACTTATATTCCTTTGGAGGGACTCCTTAAAGTCGCAGAGCAGCCCATCAGAAGCAGGGAGAGCTGTGGGGCTCCTGGTTGCAGACTCAGCCCGGTGTGGTGGGGGGGCGGGCTTCCATAGAGCAGCAGCATGATTCGCTGCTCGCTCCGGATACTAAAACCCGGTCCACCTCCCCTCCCCTCCCCTCTCTCTCCCCGTCTCCCACTATAACCTCCAAAATCACTCGGAGCTCGATTGGTTTGGTCTGGCTGCAGAAACCATGGCAGAGCATGAGGATTGCGTCTCGATTCCTGAATTCAGCAACCTTCTCCAGACGGACCCTAACCTCCAAAAGTATGAGAACGACTTCAGGAGAAGGTAAAGCCACCGACTCACGCTGCGGTTGTGTGCACAGCTCGTCAAAGTCGGGGAAGAGCCACGCTTTCCCTGCATATGTGTCTTGAAACACATTAAACACACCTGACATTCACAAGTCGACATTAGTGCAGCAGGAAATCTCCTTCTGGGGCGTGAATGAGAAGAAAGAAGCACAGAGCTCAGTTCCCTCACATGCACAGTGGGATAAAACCTTTCAACCCTCCCCCTCCCCTCTTCAGCAGCATTCCCAAACCTTCAGCTGTGAAAAATAATCAAAACACGTCCAGCAATGCTTCGTTTTGCAGGAGAACGCCATTGTTAACTTCCTGCGTGTGACATCAGAAGTGGAGTCAGCTGATGTTCTAAGGCGGCGCTTTCTTCTCAGTCTGATGTGTGAATAGGAAGATCAAATTGCTGTGCAGAGTTTGAAGCATGCAGCTCCAGCAGGCTGCTGGCCTTTCCACCGCCACTGACCTCAGATGGCTGCAGAGTGTCGCAGGATTTGCTTGTTTTAACCCAGAGTTGACCTTGAAGCAAATTTAGACATGAGACTCATGCATGGAGCAACAGACTGTTTGTGTGCAGCTCAACTGACAGACTGTTTTGCAATATTTAGCAATTTTTTTTATGACATCAACCACCTCCCTTTTTTTTCCTTCTCGGATGTCTTAAAAGCGGTTGCAGTTTCCATCATGTAACATTGTAGCATATTGTGTCCTCAGATATGAGAGGCGTAGCCAGAATTTTTATTTAAAGGTGGCCAGCAGGGGCGGATCTAAATGGAGGGGCCAGGGCCGTCATTGGCCACCCCTGTGGCTAACCATACCGTTTTTTTCCCTTGTAAAGCCCGGTGTACACTGTGTGATTTTCAGGGCAATTTTGCAGTCGTGCGAGAATCTTTCGATCGGGCCGACTTTCAGCCTGATCGTGAGTCGTGTAGTGTACAGGGGGTAACGAGGGGCGATCAGCCTCTCACGACCACCTCCCGATCAGGAATCGTGAGGTCTGGGGAAAAGCAAACATGTTTGATTTTTTTCCCGCCTGTCGAGGGCAAATCGCTCAGTGCGCAAAGAAGGATTTTTCTTTTTCTTCTTCCTCTCAGATGTAAACACAGCAGTGTGACAGGGATGCAATGAGTGAAATGCAGCTCTGTCTGTGAAATTCAGAGATCGTAGTAGCCACTTTTGATCAGCCATGTCTTTGTCCAAATACGTCGTCACATTTTCTTTTTAGGGCTTTCAGCACAAAATTGCACAAATTGCCAAGGCAGCATGTTTCACTCTAGTGAACTTCATATTCCCCTTCTATTTGTTTGGCTTCCGGATAGACAAGTCAGAGCAGCTCCATCTCACTGCGGAGCTGAGTCCGACGTGATTTTTAGTCGCTAAGTGTGAGCAGGTAGATCGCATGAGAGCGTCGGGCCAAACATAAATCTTGAGCTGTGAGCTCACACTGTACGACTAAACCCTGTGGTTGGTTGTACAGCGCAACGATTGATAAAAAAAATCGCACAGTTTACGCACAGTAATACAGACGATGGCAGCAGTAATACTATGAAGGGGAATGTTCAAACATATTAAAAATAAAAATGTTTTCATATATTAACTACTTGACAACAGAAACACTGTGGTTAATGATGCACATCAATATACAAACATTAAAGATGATAAATACAGAATTCATGTTTTTTTTAGAACTAAATTTTGAATTATTTGGGGTAAAGATACAATTTTGTGCCTCTGTAAGTCTTCAGAGTCTTCAGGTGAAATCAATTATAAATAACTACTTTAATAATAACTTACAAATGTATTAAATGTGGATGTCAGTAGATTTAAATATCATTTATTTGCAGAATGATTATTGATAAAAGTAAGTAAAAAAAATTTAAAATATGTTAGCTGCAGAACCCAAACCTGAAATAATTTTGTCTACTATACCTTTTATTTACATAGCATAGATGGTTAAATATATCTGTCTATTTGTTAGCAAAGGCTGCAAGAAAGTATAGTTTGTCTTTATTTAGAAAATATGGATGTTGTGATCGTTCCTGTTGGAACAGTGTAGATTGACCCTGAGGTTCTGGAGCTTTTCGGCCACCCCTCAGTGTACATTGGTTATTGACTGGCCACCCCTATTAGGATTTTCTTGCTACGCCTCTGTTGGCCAGGCAATAACCAATGTACACTGAGGGGTGGCCAATAATGTATCAGCGCCAGAACCTCAGGGTCAATCTACACTGTTCCAACAGGAAAATTAACGGGCAAAACATCCACATTTTCAAAATTAAACTTATTTTTCTACAGTCTTTGCTAACAAATACAGGTGCTGGTCATAAAATTAGAATATCATGAAAAAGTAGATTGATTTCAGTAATTCCATTTAAAAAGTGAAACTTGTATATTATATTCATACATTACATACAAACTCATATATTTCAGATGTTTATTTTGTTTAATTTTGATGATTACAAATGACAACAAATGAAAATCTCAAATTCATCATATCAGAAAATTAGAATATTGTGAAAAGGTTCAAAATTGATGGCCCCTGGTGCCACACTCTAATCAGCTAATTAACTCAAACCACCTGCAAAAGCCTTTAAATGGTCTTTCAGTCTAGTTCTATAGGCTACACAATCATGGGGAAGACTGCTGACTTGACAGTTGTCCAAAAGACGACCATCGACACCTTGCACAAGGAGGGCAAGACACAAAAGGTCATCGCTAAAGAGGCTGGCTGTTCACAGAGCTCAGTGTCCAAGCACATTAATAGAGAGGCGAAGGGAAGGAAAAGATGTGGTCGAAAAAAGTGTACAAGCAAGAGAGATAACCGCACCCTGGAGAGGATTGTGAAACAAAACCCATTCAAAAATGTGGGGGAGATTCACAAAGAGTGGACTGCAGCTTGAGTGAGTGCTTCAAGAACCACCACACACAGACGTATGAAAGACATGGGTTTCTGCTGTCGCATTCCTTGTGTCAAGCCACTCTTGAACCACAGACAGCGTCAGAAGCGTCTAAAGAGAAACAGGACTGGACTGCTGGTGAGTGGTCCAAAGTCATGTTCTCTGATGAAAGTAAATTTTGCATTTCCTTTGGAAATCAAGGTCCCAGAGTCTGGAGGAAAAGAAGAGAGGCACTTCATCCACGTTGCTTGAAGTCCAGTGTAAAGTTTCCACAGTCAGTGATGGTTTGGGGTGCCATGTCATCTGCTGGTGTTGGTCCATTGTGTTTTCTGAGGTCCAGGGTCAACGCAGCCACATACCAGGAAGTTTTAGAGCACTTCATGCTTCCTGCGGCTGACCAACTTTTTGGAGATGCAGATTTCATTTTCCAACAGGACTTGGCACCTGCACACAGTGCCAAAGCTACCAGTACCTGGTTGAAGGACCATGGTATCCCTGTTCTTAATTGGCCAGCAAACTCTCCTGACCTTAACCCCATAGAAAATCTATGGGGTATTGTGAAGAAGAAGATGCAATACACCAGACCCAACAATTCAGAAGAGCTAAAAGCCACTATTAGAGCAACCTGGGCTATCATAACACCTGAGCAGTGCCACAGACTGATCGACTCCATGCCACGCCGCATTGCTGCAGTAATACAGGCCAAAGGAGGCCCAACTAAATACTGAGTGCTGTACATGCTCATACTTTTCATGTTCATACTTTTCAGTTGGCCAACATTTCTATAAATCCTTTGTTTTTATTGGTCTTCAGTAATATTCTAATTTTCTGATATGATGAATTTGGGATTTTCATTTGTTGTCATTTGTAATCATCAAAATTAAACAAAATAAACATCTGAAATATATGAGTTTGTATGTAATGTATGAATATAATATACAAGTTTCACTTTTTAAATGGAATTACTGAAATCAATCTACTTTTTCATTATATTCTAATTTTATGACCAGCACCTGTATATGCATATATTTAAACATCGATGCTCTAGATAAAAGGTATAGTGGATAGGATTCTTTCAGGTTAGAGTTCTGGGGCGTACATCATTTCCATTGATAATCCATAAAATCTATATTTACAAGTACTTAAACCTACCTATAAGTATTTTATACCTTTGTATTAAAATGGTTATTTATCTATGATTTCACTGAAGACTCCTGGATGACTTGCAGAGACATCATTTTATTTTTAGAATTTTATTCCATGTACATCAAAATGTAGTTCTGAAAAGATCATGAATTCTGTACTTATAATCTTTAATGTTTGTATACTGATGTGTACAAGGGCGTAGGTTCGGTCTAAGTTTTGGTGGGGACCTTGGTGGGGACCTTGATCATAAAAATCATAAAAAGGGGAACAGATTATTTCAGTCAGCTAAAATATATGGTTCCCCTCCTTTAATTTTGGCAAATAATGCACACATGTCAACAAATCCACATGATTTGTTGTTGGTGAAGAGAGGAATAAGCACAGTCAAGGAACTGTGTGCTGTTTAATGTTTTAGCTGATTTTCCCCATTTCATTTCATTATATTTATTATATTTTTTTAAATTGTTCTCTTATATTATTTTATGATTTTTTAAATTTTATTATGTATTTTATATGTGCAACACTTGGTCAACATGTTTCTGTTTTAAATGTGCTATATAAATAAAGTTGATTGGGTTGGATGAGACGGTTCTCAGCGCCTCTCTGCTTGCGTAAATTGAAGTACACACAAATTTTGGTTTTGTGTGGGAAGCGGCAAAAAAAAAAAAAAAAAAGACAAAAAAAATGAGTCAACATCTGCACCCTCAGGGCTAAGCCCCTGATCTCCTAGAATCCTAGATCTGCCCCTGTCTGAGAACTAACACCTCACCTGGAGCCCTGAAGCTCCGGCCACCTCTCTATCGTTCTGCTCTGCCCCTTGCTCTGCTGTCTGAGCATCCTATGTGAAAAAAATATTACATAATTAACAGATCTGTTCTACCTCACATTCAGTGCTGACCTTACTAAACACCGGACTTTACAACAAATGCGTTGCGTGATAGATATCTAACTTATGGGTCCACTCACTGTACTTACAGCCGACGTAGCGAAATAACTTCTAATGTCTGTCCTTTTCTTTTTTGGTGGCGACATGGTCTTGGAGACTCAGAAGGAGACGCGTGTGCCCAGCTAGCCGCCGCCTTTTGCAGCTAATCAAAGAACGTCCGACGATTCAACTGACTCCCCCTCCCCCCACCCCCCCGACAGCACCGTTCTGACACGGTCTCGGAGGCTCATAATAAATGTCAAACTAAGAAGCTGCCGTTCCGCGCACCACCTCTTGCTGCTGATCAAAGATCGTAGATCCACGTTCTTTGAGACAATATGGCAAAGATTGGTCGGGACTTTTTCATATCCCGTGAATATTGGTTGGGACATGTCCCTACCGTCCCTACCCAAACCTACGCCCATGGATGTGTATAATTAACCACAAAAAATTCAAATGTTTTGAATTTTCCACTTGAAAGTATTACTGCTGCCACCGTCTGTATTAGAAAGAATAAAATGGAAGCCATGGCCACCCCTGGCCCCCCATCTAGCTCCGCCCTGCCAGATATACATTTAAAATATAATATATATTGAGATTTGTTATGATTAGTTGATACAGTATAGGACCTAACTGCAGAGGGAACATTTATTTATATATATATATATATATATATATATATATTTACAATTTGTTACCTTTGTTTTAGAGTCTCTATAGTCCAGTTAAAATAAAACAAATACTAAATTAGTTGAAGACTATTTCAATTAATCTACATTAAACAACATTAATCTGATTAATTGTTTCACCCCTTATACAGTATATGTAAATAAATAATTGATTTCTTTTTTTGTTATTTAATAAATTGGATCTCTTTGTACTGGAGACATTTTTGTACATTTGTGTTTTTTACATTTTCCTGGAAAACAATGAATTCCCCACAAATTTCATTATATTGTGTTATTATACAAAGAAAATTGTAGGGAAATCGTATTGTTTAAGTTATTGAGGATAGACTGGACGAAAGGCATACCTGAAAGGGAACTATAAGTAATTTGGACCGTGCCTCACAATGAATGGAGGACACAACAAACAAGTGGAAGGAGATTTTTTGGTTTACTGTTGGTGGAAAAAGCAAATGCTCTACATTACCCTGAATGCTGAAGAAACATAGTGATGGCTGCATCATGCTATGTAGGAGTTTCTTTAGAGACAGGCACATAGGATTCACAGAAATCTGCAGTTTTTAAACTTTGAATACTTCTTTGGACTGCTTTTGTTCACATTGCTGATCCTTTAGTTTGATCAGTTTGTATAAAAGCAATGTAATGATTGGATCGGAGGGAAAATATCATATAGGTAAAAGTTGGATTATGAAGTTCTCTAACCACCTCTGGCCAAGCACAGAAGTGCAGTACTCTTCTGCTCGTCCTTGCTGCTCACACTCTATCTTCAGAAGTTTTTTTTTTTAAACATTATTTTTACTTTTTTCATCTTGGTGAAGTTGCCTTAGGTTTCTGAGTTGAGCTGAAAGCCGGTTACTTCTGAGTATCCAAATATCTATATTGAATATAACGCTTTGATGCCTTGCTAGGTTGGACCCATTTAACATGGACGTTCTTGATGCCTCATCTGCAGAAATAGTATGAGAACCAAACACCCAAAGCATTTTCAGGAAAATAGTCTACAGGCTTATAGATGCATCTGCACTGAACTACTGAGGTGTCAGTCTGCTCATCAATTGATGTTATAGGCAAATTTAATCAAATAAAAAGGCCATTTAAAAGATATTTTTCAGTAAAAACTTACAAAATGTCTCTTTAGGATTCTATTTGTCAAACGCAAATCTCGTTTTATGGAGTCTTTGAAAGGGTTCATAAGGGTTCAGTTCTTTATAGGTGAGAGTATTGGCATGTGTTTTGCCGTACGTGTCCCAATACAATATTATCATGATATTGCAACTTCATTGTACATTGTAATATTTTTTTACTCTTTGTTTTATGCAACCATATGATAAAATAAATCTAATTCATTTTGTAAATTTACTAAATAAGAAAATCTGAAATATCACATCATCATAAGTTTCCAGACCCTTTGCTCAGTATTTAGTAGAAGCACTCTTTTGAGCTAGTACAGCAATGAGTCTTCTCGGGAATGATGTAAGTTTTTCTAACCTGGTTTTCGGGATCCTCCCATCAGATCCTCTCCAGTTCTGTCAGGTTGGATGGTGAGCGATGGTGGACAGCTATTTTCAGGTCTCTCCAGAGATGCTCAACTGGGTTTAGGTCAGGGCTCTTCAGAGCTGTTCCCAACCCACATTTTGTTACTTGTGTGCTTAGGGTCATTGTCTAGTTGGAAAAGTTCTAATATTAGTCCTGAGCACTCTGGAAGAGTTTTTCTTCCAGGATCTCTCTTTACTTGGCCGCATTCATCTTCAATTGCAACCACTCTTCCTGTCCCTGCAGCTACAAAATACCCCCATAGCATGATGCTGCAAGATCTGCCTTCATCATTGATTTGGCTCATATCAGTACTGTTCTCTCCATCCATTTTCTGTCATACTTCATCCAAGCTGGGGTCGCAAGTGGTAGCTGGTGCCTATCCCCAGTTATTTACGGACGAGAGGTGGGGTACACCCTGGACAGGTTGCCAGTCTATCGCACTGTTGCTTTCTTTTATTTTATTAGCATAGAACCAGACTTAAAGTAACACAAAATAAGATCTAAAAAATACTAAATGTATTTATGTAAACACTTGTCTAGCCAGTCATCACAAATTGCATTTTTTTTGTCCGTAGTTTCAGATAACTAGCAGACCCTTTATTGATGTTTTTATTCCTCCTTTTTATCTTAAAACGCTTACATTTCTGCTCCCTATCTGCTAATAAAAAAAAAAAATGCAGCTCAACTTTGGCATGAATGTTTGAATTAAGAATTACAGATCTTGTAATTCTGTGCTCTTTATGATCACACGTTAGTTGCTTGATTGGGTAGAAATGGTTCTTTTATTGCATTAGATTGAACTGGTTCAACTTTATTCCCCGGTTAATGTTAAATTACCCTCATCTTCTTCTTTTATAATGTCCTGTTTTCCAGTTGGAGAGAGATTTCACTTAATTTGGGTCATCTTCCAGTGAAACTAAGCTTTAGATCTCCACTCAAGGACCACATAGTTTCATGTGTGTTCATTACCGTGTCAGATCTGGTTTCTAATGTGGCAGGTAAGAGACCACCTGCTTTGTATTTGAAGCCAGAAAGCAGGGCTGTAGCCTCACAGAGAGATGAGCATGTCAGTTCCATCTTAGACACAGCTTGGGATTTCTAGGCTTCACTGCACTCGAGACATGTCTCAAACACCTGTCCTACTGATAAAAGTTGCACATAAATATTTTACATATAGAATCGCTGCTGTGTGAAGGTTAATTCTTGATAAGCTCACAGGTTTCCAGCCCTTGGAGACCAAACAACCTAACATGAACACAGGCTGAAATCAAAAGCCTTTTTTTTTTATTATTTGGGTTTCACTGACAAGTTGAGTTCCAGTGCCAAGAATTTAGAGGTCTTATCAGGAGACCTGTGACTATAAAGATTGATTCTTTGGATTTCATTACCACCCAAAGGCGCATAGCTGCCCCTTTTTTTCTGGTCTAATCAATCTTTGTTTCATGCCATGTAGGTGCTATATGCACAGTTCAAACGATTCCAGCAAAACTCTTCCATACCAAACAGTTTTTGTTCTTTTTCTCACTAGAATGGCATTTTTAAAAAGGATTATAAAAGCAGCTGCTAATCCAGTTTGCTAGTCCTCCTTACTGTGTTCCGAGTTGTGTTGACATTCATCTCTACGTCGTCTTCCTCTTGTGATATTTGTAGGAAGTGTGGCTTAGTTTTTCAAACTAAAAGTTTATCCAAAATATATTTGTTCATTAGACATAATTTGCATGCGCTTCAAATGAAGACTGAAGGTTTAAACTGAAACACAAAAACTGGTAATTTTTAATTATTAGGGATGCAAATTAGTGATTTAGTTTATCTTAAGTTGATTGATCTCATCAATCCACTGAAAATTTACTGGTAACCAATAAAATTGTAAGCAATAAATTAATAAACAAAACAAAATTTGCTCACACATTATGGAACTTTCAAATGTTTATTAAATATAACAAAACACAATCCTAAGCAACCTGCAGGGTGGGCTATCTTAGGTAATTTTGAGGAAAAACATTCATTTACTCATAAGATCAAAAAAGAAACTTAATGAACACTTTCATTTTAGCAAAAACCATGTAAAGCAAAAAATTTTATTGAATATCACTTTTCCTTGTTTTGCTATTAGAACTTTTCCTGGGAGAAAAAAAAAAACATTCTAGAGACAAATTAATGACATTCAGTCTGGGTTTTAAAGTGCCAAACACTGCAAAATTAACTTTTCATGTTTTTTAAACTATGCTAGAATGCTATTTCGCTTTATTATTGCATATGGGTATTCCTTGTAAATTGCGCTTTATTACCAGCAGTTCCTTTCTGTCCTGTGAAACCGGGCAGATGGGGCATGTATACATACAGCTGCTCCTCTAGAAAGTGCCTATATTGACAGCACTGCATCTGCACTGTAAACAAATACCCTCTTCTCCGTTCAGGGAGGGTTAATGTGGGTTAGAGCGTGAGGATTCTGGCTCAAGATTGAGATTAAGTGGCTCTTTTTAATAGCTAATATGTACAGAGAGATCAATTGGTCTATTCTTGACAATCTCAAGTCCTGCATATCTGTTGATTGGTGGCGAGAGGTCTCTGAATTTGTTTGCTCTTCAGAACTGGCATTATCCAGCAAAGTCAGGAACTGGATGGCATTCAGGCAGGGCAGGTGTTTTGTTATTGGGTTAGGAGAAAATACTTGTTTTTCATTTAAAAAATGTGACTCCATTGTGCTAAAGTATTTTTTTACATCACATTGGAACACCAACCATTGACTTTGGAAGGCTTCAAAAAAGCATGATTATTGGACCTTTTAAAGCTTGAAAAAAATTTGGTCAACTTCCTTCAGTCCAGATCTCAATCTCATTAAAAAGTTGTGGTTCCTAGGATAGCAGTACAACAAAATAAGTCTGTAACCCGAAAGGAACTGAAGAATCTAAAGGTAAAAAATCCTTCTCAAACTCAAAACCCCTATTTTATAGCTGGTAAAAGTGAGTCTAAGCACTGTTAAATCATTGATTATTAAAGCTTTTACATTTTTTTTTGTTTTTGTTTATGTTTGAGAAAAATGTCAGCCTCTGGACTGGGCTCCAAATACAACCCATAGCTGTTTTTAGTTTAGTCATTATTATTATTATTATTATTATTATTATTATTAAAACAGTAAAAGGGTTTTAGAAAGAATTTAAGATTAAAAACTCTGCAAAAAAGATTGGATTGTTTGCATAGTTTTGAGAGCAAACATAACAGCTGTGATCGGGGGGAAAAAAGTTGACTGCGCTATAACTGAAGTAATAACCTTAAAGCAGAAAAAGATGTCACAAGGGAACATTTCCATTGTTTCTATAATCTTGGTTTAAAAAGTGAAGGAAATCTCTGCCAGTTCATTTTGGATTATGAGGATTGTTTTTACTGCCTTGACGTTGGCTTTGACAACACTTATTTTTTGTGTCGTGTTACTTCAGGGTCAGAGCAGAAAAGTTTGGCTCTAAGCACTTAATTTGTGTTGAAATGCTAAGCTACATCTTTTGCTTCATCACTCCTCCAGATCAGGAGGGCGTTATTTAAAACTCCCCTTACTGTGGAAGCCCCCAGTACTGGTATTTAATATCAATCTTATATTAAGGACCATTTAGCTTTCTCATGTCTATCTGTGTGTAATTCAGATGTACATGACACCACTGTGCCTCAGCTGTTAGAATCACTCGGACACCACATCACAACAGAACAGAACAGATCGCTCTATATTTAGATTCTCACATTTTCTAACAGTGTGCAAATGTTCCAGAGTTCAGCTGCTTCCCAAAGATGGTTTTAAAATGTGGGTGAAATCATACTGAAGACCTTGATGCAGTTTATAATTTGGATAAGAGGGAATTACTATTTTTATCTCTAATTTAGTAAATTAAAAACCTTTTTAATTCTTTTTGTCTTTTCATCCATTTGTTTTTGGGGTTTTTTTTTGTAAGGATTTAATGGGCATATGCAGACTATAAAAGCTTTGGAAAGCACTAGAAGGGGAAATCAAGGTATGCAAAGGTTTCAGAAATTTGTCTAGATTTAAATGCCCCTCTCTCACAAATTGTTTTGCATTGCTGTTCAACTTACTAAAAGAAGGACACTCTTCATTTCCAATAAAGATGCTTTTATTTGTTTGGAAAACTGTGAGAGCACCGTCAGTCATGCCGGTGAAACTAAAGGAGTGCCACCTATCATTGGTTTTAAAGGAATAGTACACCCAAAACATGATTAGCCTTCATTTTCTACTCACCCCCATGCTGAACAACACTCTGGAGTACTTTTTTGATATCTCAAATGCATCTGGAGATCTGGGAGGCTTCTTGCTGTCTGCTGACATTCAAATAATGGAGGTCCATGGCGCCCGAGACAGAAAGGTCCACAAAAACGTATCAATATTCCTCCATACTGCTCGTCCAATGTAATCCAAGTGTCCTGAGTGGGTAGCATCCAGAATTTACTCGAAACGAAGTCATTTAGAACGTTTTAGAGCCTAAACAGTAGTGTATAGGATTTCCTAATAGCGCCCCCATGCGCGCTCACGATTCTACGGAAGCCGGCAGACCAAACCAGCGCATTCAGCTCGGCAAAGAACTCATGCTCTTCCTCAACACTGAAGTCCTCAGACATTTTTCTTTCGTTGTTTCTTTCTTTGCACAGGTAAACAGCACATTTCTTCTTCTACGCTTGCATTATCGGCAGAGCAGACGCTGAATGCGCACTTTCTTCCGGTTTGGTCTGCCGGCTTCCGTAGAATCGTGAGCGCGCATGGGGGCGCTATTAGGAAATCCTATACACTACTGTTTAGGCTCTAAAACATTCTAAATGACTTCGTTTCGAGTAAATTCTGGATGCTACCCACTCAGGACACTTGGATTACATTGGACGAGCAGTATGGAGGAATATTGACACGTTTTTGTGGACTTTTGTGGACCTTTCTGTCTCGGGCGTCATGGACCTCCATTATTTGAATGTCAGCAGACAGCAAGAAGCCTCCCAGATCTCCAGATGCATTTGAGATATCAAAAAAGTACTCCAGAGTGTTGTTCAGCATGGGGGTGAGTAGAAAATGAAGGCTAATCATGTTTTGGGTGTACTATTCCTTTAAGAAAGCTGTTTTAAAACTACAGTAAGCAAGCTATGTTCATGCAGTTCCGTTAGCAGCTCAGAAAGCAGCCCAGCCATTTCTGGTCCTAGGACCCAAGCTCTCTCGGGGCCCCAGACAACGGCTGACCTTGTTATAAACTGACTGAATTACATTCTGTATTGTTCAGTCTGTTAAACCACCATTGACTCTGGTCAGATCTGGCTTGACCAATCACAGTGTAGGAGGTAGGAGGTTTTTCTGCTACCATATCAACAAGCTGGTGGAGCAATCTTCCAATGAAAATTAAGAGCATATTTTAAAGCACATCTTATATCCTCAGATCTTTTTTGCAAAACCAACAGAAATCGTTCAATGGAGAGTTTTCTCGACGGTTTGACATGGACTACAGAATTACTTTAACAGAGTGCGCTGCTTGGAGTTTTTTGCTTCACGTCTGTAGTTCTGTGATCTGTTCTAACCTGAATTTTACCTTTACTGCCAGAGCTTTCATTTTGACATATACAGATGTTTCCACAAATAATTCACCTCTTTCTGAACCACCCGATGCTGTTGTAGGTGAATGCATGTGCCATGTTTATTTAATTAAAAGCTCTTTGAAGCAGTCTCTTTTTGTCAATGGGGAGTGAAGCTTTTGTTCTACATCCACTTGAAAAACTGGCGGCAGAGATTCTGAACCAGAAGTGGTAGAAAGCCCACATGGACCAGTTTCCACTGAAGTGCATGTGACACAGAATCTCCACAGAGCCAAGTGAAAAAAAAATTCTTCTTCCACAAACTGTACAGTTGAACTGCCACATTTCTGGAAGAGCTGTGTAGTTAGGATGAAGGAACATCTTCTATGTCTGGATGAGATTTGAATCCATCTGCTTTTTACTTTGATCTAGCAGTTTGATTCTATTCTCTGTTATGAATCACTTTTTACCTGCTGAAGTCCAAATTATTTTTTTGAATAAAGCAGATTGTCCCATATGAGTTGAGGATCCATAGCACTTCCCCTGGTGGTCTGTTCCACTAGTGCAGCTGCTTTTGCGACTTGCAAAATTTTTCCTTTGCATGCATTTCATATGTTTTAGTGTTGGTGTTATGCATCTGCAGTAGAATTTGCATTTGCGGCATATTTCAGTTTAGGTGCTCTATATTTTTTCTGGTCCCAACTTTTCTTAACTTGCAGTCGTTTTTGCTATTTGCAGCATTTTTGTATGCATTTTTTGTTGTATGTTAATCTCAATATTATTTGCTAGAATCATTTTTGCCTTCTTTATCCTTTGAGTTTCCAGGAGCTTTTGAATCTGCCGTAAAAGATGTATTTACAAGGCATTTGCAACTCCCTTGGCCACTGTAGTTTGTGCATGAGGCTGAGGACAATTTTTCTGATTTCACCATTGAATTGAGGAGCATTTATACTAAAGTGAGGACATTTTGTTGGTGCTGACTTTGTTTTTTGCTAACCATTAGATTTAGTACTGAGTTATGCATTGAGTTTATTGCAGGTTAGTGTTAGGTTTGCACTGGTAATGGTTAGGTTTGGGGTTATTGTCACAGTTGGAGCAAAGAAAGCAGCATTGGTGCACTGCCCATCTGTGGATAGGGCACCCCCCCCCAAAAAAAAAAAAACAGGCTGGTAAATTTCTTATTTTTTTTACAATAATAAATATAACCACATATTTGAAATAAAAAAAATATGTATATGTTGTTATTAGATATAACCAATATAAAACAAAAAACAGTAATGGAAGAAAAAGATTGACCAGTTTCCGGTGGTGCAACCCCTCATCCACCACTTAGTGTTCTGTCATTATTTGTCACGCTTGTGTTTGGAAAGACATTAATAGTCAGGTTTGGAAATAGGGGAAAGAAAAAACAAGGGGATGAGTTGATGAATAGAGAACAGATTGGTAAGGGTGACGGCACCATTCTGTCCACTCATCTCCACCTCTCCTTCTCGATGTGCTCAGGCCAGCTGTGTACGTTGAGGGGAAGTGACACAGAGGGAGAGAAACTGAACAAGCCTTTGGATTTTCTTTTTTTTGACTCTTTTAGATACGGTAACATGGCAAAGCATCGTTTCACATGTGGTTTCTCACTACTGATGCAACAATATACCTCAATGCAAAACATGAAAAATGATTAATACAGGTGCATTGAGGGTATGAGAAATTATCCCATGTTCAGCCTGTTACAGACCTCCTTATTCAAAACATATATATTTACTCTGAATAGCAGTGTTAAAAAAGCTAGAAACATTTGCGCTTAGGGCTTTCAAATGGCTTGAACCAACCTTTTTTTAGAAGGGTCAAAATATGGTCCTCACTAAAAATGGTGAGACAAGAATTTATATGAGGGAGAGAATGCACACAAACATCAACACATGCTGCATCTTTATGGTGATCGTACATTGACTTCCATTCATTTTTATGACCTAACCCAGACTGCCACCCTACTCATTACCAATTCATGCATAATTCAATCTAAACTCAATTCACATCTTAGCCTTTAACTCCCAAAAAAAGTTGAAAACAATCCACTAGACTTTGTTTCCAATTTTTGAAGACGTTCCACTTCACATCTAGGAAGATTTTTCAATTGAAAATGTCTGGAATAGCATTGAGTTCAAGGCTTTATACCAGGGTTGTCAAACTGGTTCCAGAAAGGGGCGTGTGGCTGCAGGTTTTCTTTCCAACCAAGCAATGGCACACCAGTCTCCAGTCATTTCATCAAGTGAGTCCAATCTTAACATGATGACTTGATGAGATAGATTGAGTCTGGTGTGCTATTGCTTGGTTGGAAAGAAAACCTGCAGCCACACGGCCCTTTCTGGAACCAGTTTGACACCCCTGCTTTATACAGTAGCCCATCAAACCTTGTTTTTGTTTTGACTTGGATGACTGAAAATCTTCACCAGCACATAGTCTTTAACCTAACCCACAACCCAGAAGAACCTTTCCTAATGGGGACCTCTCAACTGGTTCAAACAAGTACAATATTTCAGCAAATTGGCATTATAATGTCCTCATAAGGTAACAGATATGCAGTAGCTCTTGGAATGCAAACCACAGTCTATTAAAACTGCAATTGGTAGGTTGAACCTAAACGAAGATTAGAAAAGACTAGAAAACCACTAGTACTAGTAAAAGCCTGGTTAATGCATCTTTAACTTATTTTAAAGGAAACTGATGCAATACTTTTGTCTGTCTTTAATAAGTTATTACCTGTTTAACAATATTTCAGCAGCACCCATTTGCTTTTTAAGTTTTCCTGTAAAAAGACTTTTCATACAGAGTGTGCATTCCTTTTCCTGTGTGTTGCAAGCAGAGCTTTTGTGCTCTTTTGGGAGCCAGTTCAGCATGTTACTGAATGTGAGCCCCCACTGTGCTGTACGAAGTAGGCACACCTCAAGACTTTTCTCTGCTTTAAGAACCTCATTCCTAGACTTAAAAGCACCACCAGAAGTGGGGGATAACATCAGTCAGTCTTCCTGAGAAGGAGGGTTCTAAAAGCTGCGGTCTTAGGGGGCCGACTTCTAATTTTTTCTTCTTTTAAACTGAGATTTTTGTTGCTCCAGTGTGACATCCGGTACTATTCCATGGGTAAATATGAAAGGGAGGATTTAAAATTTATTTAAAAATTTATACATTGATTCTTATCGTGTTTTTTGAGTGCATCATGCTATTAAAGTATTTTTGTCCCCATGGATTATATTGTTATTGAGGATCTAGTTAGCAGGCAATATTTACTTTCTGAAGCTATCCTAAAAATCTAGTTCAGTAATAAGGTAAACAAATTTGGGGAAGGGGGAAAAAATAACTTCATAAACTTTAACACTGTTTTTTGACAAACGATGTATTATTTTGGTTGGGAACTCTGAATAAAACTATAAACTGACTACAGATGACTTTTGAAGTGATGGAATATAATGTGGAAACAATATTGTTGCATATAGGAGATTATTTCTAATATTAGCAAACCTTTAACTTAAATATTGCTGTCATTTAAAGTATGAATTTCCAATTTATACTGAAGTTGTTTTATCTTCTGTCAATTAAATAAGAATATAGATGAAGCAATAAAAAGTGACCATCATGATGAAATTCTTAATGATGCTCATTTTACTTTCCAGAAGAACAATAATGAACAGAAACAGGAAATATCAGATCTATAGAAAACTGTTAAGAGTTATATAACATTAGTATATTCAGTATCTATAACATTTTTGGCCTTTTGTTTATGGGAACGGAAATAATCCTTTGTTGATATTAAAAGTACTGAGTTGGGAGAAACTGTGTATTGCAGTCAGAAAAACATTACATTTTTGCATAATACTAAACCTTTCAATAAAAAAAAGCCAATTTGACAATGGAATATTTTGAAAAAGTCATCTCTAGTGGTTTGTAGGGGTGTAAATCACACCCATCATGCCGATTCGATTCAGTATCGATTTCCTGACCCAACGATTCGATTATTTTTGATACTCAAGAATACACCACGATTCGATTCGATTAATCGATTCATTTTTTTTTTTATTTTTTTTTTTAGACCTTACAGGCTAAACAACGTTTCAAGTGTGAAATAAATCAATGAAAGCTGTAATATGGTTATGCATTTTTTTTTTTTTAGAAACAACAGCAAATAACAGAAGTAGTCCAAAAGATGCCTAAAGTTGCCTAAAGTTCGTTGGCTGGTTCTTTTCTCACTTCCTTGAGGAGTTGGTAATATGTTTTAGGATTAAGTTTATTAGACGGTGGGAAGGTTTCCCAGTGTTTCATCTAGGCTCCACAATTACAGAGATAAATTTGTAAAGGTTTCCAACCTGTGTGTTAATTATTCTATTTCTTATTATCTTTAAAATTTTTGTGTCACTATTTGTTTCTTTTTTCTTACTTCATGCTCTCACACAGTGTTAATTCAACTTACTTTCTGGGGCTGTATGTTGGCTGTGAAATTTAGCTAATCTGTTAAAAAATATACGGCTGATCAGTAATTAAATGATTTAAAATGTGTAATTTTAAATAATCTATTTTATTTTGGATAAATTCTTCATAAACAATGACTCATAGTGTGGTAGTTAATTTTGTCTGATATTGAAATTAGGCTAACATAAAATATTTAATGTGCTCTTAGAAAAGAAAGATATCTGCATGTTTTAACAACGCTGGGTTATGTTTCACTCGCCAAACTGAACGAAACTAATTAAAAATCTTGCACAGATTTTTATATTATTTTTTTGAGTGCGAGGGGGGTTTGAATAGTTTTAAATTGGATTACTTCATTGGTTTATCTTTGCTTTCAGCATATTTTCATAATTCTAACAAATTGGTAGGAGGCACGTGGCCACATTGGTAGATTTTTATTTGGCAACCACTGCCTGCATCCAGTGTGCTCAAGTTGGGAAGCAGCTGCTGAGAAATAATCTCTAACCCCAGGGCATTCACAGGCGAGCCCCAGCTTTGGTTCAGGGCTATAGGGGACGGAGTGCACTTAACTCTGCAGGCTGAGAGAGGCACTCTGTACCCAGGGAATCTGATATGGACACCAGCTTGCCTGCAGGAACCAAAGTGAGATAAATTGTAAACTAGTTAGTCTGTCTTTTGCAGTTGAAGGTAATAGACAGACGTTTATCTCTTAGGAAATGCCTTTAGTCATACATTCTGAAGGCAGAGAGGCAGGTTTTCATCTGGAGGTTAAACTTCAAATAGATAAAAAAAAAAAAGGGGGGGGACAATAATTTAAGTCACCGTAGGCTTATGATAGAATATTTTTGAAATGCTTCAAGAAATGTTAAAATGATAAAGCAAATCAAACTTTTCACATACATGATTGCAGTGGAGTTGCACACGCTCTTGTGATTGCTTCTTACACTGTGATGATTAAAAAGAAATGATACTTTTTGCACATTCATACACTGTACCAGTTAAACACCTGCAACATATTCAGGAAAAGGAGTTGAGATTCCTTGTTCTTTTAATCATAACTTGGGCAGAATAACCAATGCTATCACTTTAAATGAGTTGCATGCCAAAGCAAATTGTCTTTTTTTAATCTTATCTGGATATTTTCTATTAATGTGGCTTTCACTGATGTAGTGCTGATAAAATACTCTTTGAATCTGTACATAATGACATTTTGTGGAAGATGAGGGAAAAATTATCTTAAGAATCAAATATGTCCAAGTATTTTGGATGAATGACCTGAGATGCATCCGTGCATCTTCTTTCTTTTCTCAGTTTTTTTTTATTTTTTACATACTTTAAACCGCTGATACCTTTTATATCCATCCACCCATCCATTTTCCATCACGCTTATCCCAAGTGAGGTCGCGAGGTGTGCTGGTGCCTACCTCCAGCTATCTACGGGCGAGAGGTGGGGTATGTCCTGGATAAGTCGCCAGTTCATCACAGGGCAATAAAGAGAAAAACTGGACAAACAACCATTCACACGCACATGAACACCCTGAGGAGAATTTGGAGAATTAATGCATTTAATCATGTTATTGGTCTGTGGAAGGAAGTCTTAGTAGAAAGGCCATGCAGAAAGACCCCAGGTCGAGAATTGAACCCGGAACCTTCTTGCTGCAAGGCGGCAATGCTACCTATTGCGTAACTGAGCATATACCTATTGCAGCTCATTTTCTTCTATTGATACTATTGCATATATTCTTTCGTACAAGGCTAAATGTTGTAGGTATTTTATTTCATGTCATTTTGATGATTCTTTCTCGCACACCGCCTTTTTTATTTTGGGAAAGCAGAATATTAACAGGATATAAGATATCAATATTACACCACTCTCCCAGTGTCTCTAAAACCCTTTTAAACACTGGAACAATCAGCTTTCAGTCGCAGTGGGAACGGTTCACTGACCCGTGTTCACCCAGGTCAAACTACTTGGCAAGCGACCCGGCTTTTTTTGCCAATGGGAAGGAAGCCAAACGCTGATCATTAGAGGGTTGACCTGTGTTTAGAGAAACCTGAGTAAACCCGCTAATTTCAGTATTCAAGAGGCTTTAGATTCAAACAGAAATGTCAGGCTTCTGAAAAGTTAGTTCATTTGTACGAACAATACTTAGTTTAGCATCATTTTGCATGAATAACATCAATCTGGAGTGGCGGGGAGGCCATGAACCTGTGGACCTGGTTAGGATTAAATCTAGGGCTGCAACTAACGATTATTTTAAAAATCGATGAATCGGCCCATTATTTTTTCAATTAATCGATGAATCGGACAAAAAATATTTTCAATATTAACCTCTTTATTCCAAAACAAACATTTTAGACCGAACAAACAGGCACACAAGTACAGGTTGCTTATTAACTGTACTGTTGCAATATAAAATAATAATAATAATAATAATAATGGCAATAATAAATGTTTGTGTTAAAACTACACAAACTTACATGACAAATGTATCTCTACATCCACAAAACAAATGGTATTTTGTTTAATAAAGTGCAAAAAAAAGACAGGCATTTTTGTTTTTTAAAGCCCTAAGAAGTTCAAACAATAGGATAAATATATCCAAACAACAAAACTCAATAACAGTACTTGTTTCAACAATAACCCTTGCTTAATAATACTACAAATATAGAGAACAAATAAATATAGAGAACAAATAAACCTTCCATGACACTAATTTAGTCACCCAGAGTTGCACAGTCACTAACTCACTTTACTCAGGAACTTGGCATTGCAATGCAAAAAGGTTAGCATGTCAACATGCTCCTGGCTAAGACTGGCTCTTTTTTTGGAGGCTATGTTTCCTGCTGCAGAGAAAAGACGCTCGGAGGGTGTTGAAGTTCCAGGAACACACAAGTAGGACCTAGCTAGCCTAGCCAAAATTGGGTACTTGTGTTTGTTATCTTTCCACCACTGCAATGCATTTTCATCCTTGGTTAGATTCTTTTCTTCAAAATATGAGAGAACCTCTTTTCTTACTTTGTTCTGAACATCCTCCCCTGTGTTTGCCCTGCCCTCATCATCATCATCAGAACCAAAGAGTGAATCCAGCAGGTTGGCAGGTGCTGTTTCTGCAGCTTGATTAGTAGTAGAAGTGCTACTGCAACCATCATGCTGCTGCACATCCATCTCCATCATCTCTGCAAGTGCCATTGTTTGAAGTTTTGTTTGGACTTGCAAGATTTCAGCAGGTGAAAGAAACTTGAGTTTCCTAAACCTTGGGTCAAGGGCTGCAGCAAGAATCACTGTGTTAGGTGTTTCGTGTGAGAAAACAGTCTGACCTTTCCATCGCTCCTGTAGCTGCTGTGCAGCAGTAAGTTGGAAAGCCCTAAGGGGCACTGACTCAAAGGTAGCAGCTTGGGTGGACTTAAGTAGCCCCTTCACGAGTGGTGGTATGGCAGATGTTGTTGTGTATTTCTGTCCACTCATGAACACTGTGGCACATTCAAAAGGCTTAAGAGCTGATGAAAGTTCTTCCAGTAAGCTCCACTGTTCTGGTTTCAAATCAAGGTACCTTTTGCCTTTTTTTGTGGCAGAAATATCAGACAAGGTTGCTGTTACAGGCCACCGCTGCTCAACCAGTCGGCTTATCATATAAAATGTACTATTCCATCTAGTGCTTATGTCTTGAACAAGGTTGTGCTCAGGTGCAGACATTTGTTGTTGCTTCTCTTTAAGCTTAGAGCAAGCTAGCTCACTTTTCTTAAAATGTTCAACCAGACACCTTGCAGCCCCAATAGCTTTTTCGATGCTTGGATTCTTCAGTGCAGCATTGATAACAAGTTGCAAGGTATGGCCAGCGCAACGCAGAGAAGACCATTGATGCTTTTCCACCAAAATGTTTGCTGCAGCCACAATATTAGCACCATTGTCATAGACTATAGCAAGAATTTTACTAGGAGGAATTTCAAACTTAGCTAGTACCTCCTCCAACCACTCTGCAATGTTAGTTGCTGTATGTCTATCCTGCAGAGGCATGGTGGTGAGGCAGATTGACTCCATTTCCCAGTCATCTGTGATGACTACACTTGTCCATACATCAGCAGTGAGAGCAAGTTTGCTGCAGTTTGTTTTAATTGCGGTCTTAACTTCCTTAAAAGTGTTGTCATATTTTTTCTCCATTAGCTTTGTAAAGTGTGTCCTTGAGGGGAGAGTGTAACCTGGATTGAAAGTGCGGATCATTGTAGTGAAGCCTTCATCTTCAACCATTGACAGAGGCCTCATGTCAGTGACGATCATGTGCAGAATGCTCTCAGTCAAGACAGCTGCTTGCTGTGGTGTGCATGCCTTTCCCACCATGAAGCTTGTCATTGTTTGTTGTTTTCTTCTGTAATGAGAAGGACAGTACACTGTTAAATTACACCCCTCCAGCATGTCAGCAGAAAGCATAAAACTAGAATTTGCATTTCTAACGTTATTTAATATTTTGTTTAAATAATTAGAAATGTTTTGATTTATACATATTTTTTCTCAAAGAATGAGCTCTGCAATAGTATTGCATTTTTTTAAACTTCCTCATTTATCCATCTACAGTCTTACTTAAAAAAATTCTAATATTTTTGTGATGTGTCCTTTAAATTTTAAATATTAAATTAATTGCTAATTCATTTTCCATTATTGTAAAATACTAATAATTTGATTTACTTTCTGAATTAATTTTTCCAATACGTCCCCCATTTCAACAAATGTTTTTTTTTTTTTTGTTTTTTTTTTTTAGACTAGAAGAGTTCTGCCTTTTAAGACAGGAAAGTATAACAGTTAAAGTTGCTACTTGAGAAAATACTGAACCATAGAGATAAAAAAATAGCCCTGTGATTCAAATTATAAATTGTATTTGGAATAAAAATGAGAGAACTAGGGGTGCTAAAAAACACATCCTCCAAAGACAGATATTTACACGGGAATGTGGCAGATAATTAATTGACATATTACTGATCTTGCTGGATTTTATTCTGCTTTACTTCCATAAATTGCAGGATCTTCTTTACTTTATCTTTGCCAGAAGATTTAAACTTTAAAAGCCTTGCCCTCATAATTTGCAAGTTAATTTATTTATAAAGAAAATATAAACGCTGCTTAAGCTAATTCAAATGAAATTAAAAGTAAAACAAGTAACCAACTTTATCACCGTCTGTAACCTACTAACAAGGTAAGGAAAGCATCAGATGAGCTACCTGAGAAACTAACGTTACGTTTCCCCACTTTAAAACCAAACAAACACGGTTACTCACCCTGCTGATGAGCTCTCTTCACCGACATCGAAGGCTCCAACGTGTTTTCTCTTCAGGTGTTGCATCATAACCGTGGTGCTTCCGTGCCATGTTAATTCATTTTTGCAAAAGTTGCATGTTACAACTTTTTTCTCTTTACAAAGCCTAAAGTGCTCCCACACTTTAGAGGACTTTGGTCGGACTGTGTTTGTATCTGTCATTAGAAAAGTTGTCGTCACCTCGTCACCCGCGGCGCTAGCTCGCTCTGCCCTTTTTTTTTTTTTTTTCCCCTGTGCGGCAGTGATGACGGCGCGGCGGATGACGCATTAATCGCGCGACACAACCAATCGATGATGAAATTCGTTGCCAACGCTTTTAAAAGTCGATTTTTATCGATTTTATCGATTCGTTGTTGCAGCCCTAATTAAATCAAAGCCCAGCTTGCTTTTAAAGCAACCTTCAGGTCATCTGTTTGGTCTTGGAGTTTTTAGTCTTCCTCTTGAAGCTACCGTATTTTCACGACCATAAGGCGCACCGTACTAAAAGGCGCAGTCTCAGTTATGTGTGCCATTTCTGTATTTAACACACACATAAGGCGCACCGGACTATAGGGCGCGTTTTTTATATACAGGTACATGTCCTCTACTACCTTTAAATAACTCTGCTGCGTATTTAAAAATACAGCGGGGGCAAAACTGAATATGACTGTGCTTTATTCATGTATTTATTACAAAGTATTAATCAAACCTGGCAGCTGGCCGTGAGACAGACACATCGCAGATGACACAGCGCTGTGATCACTCCTAAATTAACTTAAAATCCTGAAACCTGCCGACGGAATATGTTCGCTTTTATTGCCGGTATCCTGGTGCCTGCAGTTAAAATTATTTAGATGAAAAACACCTGCCAGCCGCCGCGGTGAGGCTGCTGTTGAAGGGATTTCTACTGTCGGCGCACCGCTGGTATGTGGGGGTCTGAGCGTCTCCGACAGAAATAGATAATCTGGATGAACTGACTACAATTATTAAGTTTTCAGGTGGCCTTTCTCACTTAAAAACATATTAAAACTACTTTATTCCCACTGATCACAGCAAATATAGCTGCAAGATTTAGATTATTTAGATGAAAAAACACCTGCCAGCCACCGCGCTGAAGAGGAGGAGACGCGCCCAGAGGCTGCTGCTGAATTAAGTTTTCAGGTAGAAAAATAGAGCGGGAGCAAAACTGAGTATGATTGTGCTTTATTCATGTATTTATTACAAAGTATTATTTAAACCCATCAAAGTCATCATCCTCTTTTTCTGAATTAAACAGCTGCGCTAAATCAGACATGCCAATTTCCCCTTCTTCGCTGTCAGAGTCACTTTCCGTGCAGCGCGGCTCCTCAAAAATAATGCCGGCTTTTGCGAAAGCTTGAACAACAGAGCCAGCAGACACTTTAGCCCAAGCATCTACAATCCATCCGCAAACGGTGGCGTAACTTGCCCGGCGCTGCCTTCCACTTATCCTGAAACTGTGGTCTCCGTCTGTAATACATCGCTCCCACGCCGCTCGCAGCCTTACTTTGAACGGCCACTTCACACCAATGTCGAGCGGTTGAAGTTCCTTTGTCAGACCCCCCGGGATAACGGCGAGCACAGCGTTCATTTGATTCAACTTTTTTTTCACATCGGCTGTGAGATGGGCACGCAGCGATGGTGATGCGTGGAAAAAACACCTGGTCTCCTCACATACACCTGCCTCAGCCACGCTTTCATCATCTCCTCATCCATCCAGCCTTTTTCATTTGCGTTAATATCATATGTCATCAGAGCGCTGTGTCTGTCTCGCTGTCAGCTCCCAGATCAGCTTCTCTGATTGGTTGAACTTCAATTTTTCCATCTCGAGCAGTTGCGCGTTGGCGGTGCGTCAGATGCTTAAACGCTCCCGATGCGCTGCGCCTGCTGCTCAAAACGCGCTGCGGGACCTTTTGCTGCACCTATACGCGCGTCAACCATTGACTTTGCATGTAAACTCGCTGCTTCTGCTGCACCTGCTGGGTCCGGTTCACACCGATGTCGAGCGGTTGAACAGCGAGCACAGCGTTAATTTGTTTCCCCATGTTTTTCACATCAGCTGTGAGATGGGCACGCATGGAGTTACATATTAACAGCGATGGTGAGGGGTGGAAAAAAAAACACCTGGTCTCCTTACATTCAGCCACTCTTTCATCATCTCCTCAATGAGGTGGTCTCAAAAGTCGCAGTTACAACACACATAAGGCGCACCGCACATTTTGAGGGAAAAAAAAAGATGTTTAAGTGCGCCTTGTAGTCGTGAAAATACGGTACTCCATAGATTTTCTGTGTATGTCAGGTCCGGCAAGTTTGTTTGCCCATTAAGAACAGTAACACCATGGTCACTTATCCAGCTTTTGGTGCCTTTAGCAGTGTTGGCAGATACCTAGTCTTGCTGGAAAACAAAAATGGCATCTACATAAACTTTTGAACAGTAGGAAGCAGCTTGTACTTTAGAATTTCCTGATAAATTTCTCTGTTGACTATGGACTTAAGAAAACATAATGGACCAACATCAACAAATGACCTGACAGCTTACAACATTACTGACTGTTGAAATTTCAAACTGAATATAGAACATTCTGAATTATGTCTCTCCAGTCTCTTTTGATACTCTATGATTTGTAAATCCTAAAATTATATTTTCAGTCTTTGACAACCCCCCTGAGACTAGTTTTTACACCTATATTATGTTTTGATGTGAGCTTAAAAAAACTCCAAGAATAATAATCATCAGACCTCAGAAACTGCCTCATCTGTTTGATTATGTCTCTCTGTCTGTTGGCAACAAGATTTTACCCTGTATTGATAAAAATGGAAAATAATTTTGTTATATTAGATCTGACACTTAATTTGACAAGAATATTAGGCGTTGTCTGGGGTGCCCTTTTTTTATTTCAGAAGTATTGCAAAATTTTAATAGGATGCTGAAGTCCTTATCCATTAATTTGTGACAACATTCTTGGACTACTGTAATGGCCTTCTGTCTGGACTGCCTCAATAAAACCTTAAGAGCTCTGCAGACGGTGCAAAATACTGCTACTCATATTTTGACTAAAGCAGCAAGTATGAGTATATTGCCCTGTTGCAGGCCTCTCTTCATTGGCTTCCTTATTAGCTGACTTCAAGGTGCTCGTGCTAAACTGTAAAATTATTCTTTGTGGACTCACCTCTACTAATTTAGATGATCTTATAAACATGTCACAGAGCTGCCGAATTCTGCCAAAGTTCTGGAAAAGGTCTGTTTGTAAATGAGGTTCTTCAATTTGGTCACCTAACTTTTGGAACAGTCTTCCACTAGACGTCAGACAAGCTTGTTCTGTAAATGATTTTAATCACAAACTTGTTTTCCCTTAATGCGTCATGAGTTCAACAGTTTAAAGCTTTTGTATTTTTATTGTTATTTTATGTCTGTTTTGCCTGCTTATACAGGACTTTGATTGAAAGGACTTGATAAATAAAGTTAGTTGTATTACTAGTAGTAGTGTTGGTAAGTTTCAAGTTCAAACTTGCAATGAAACATACATTTACCTTTTGGTGCATTTTGATCCTAATTATTTTTCGTATTTACTGTCTTTTTTTTCCTTATTTCTAGACTTTTGTTTTGTAATTCTCTATTACCTGAACAAACTCCAGTAGTCTTTCCCTGTAGAACTCCTACCTACATACAGCTTATCAATGTGACATTGTGGTCCTGTTTGGCGCTGTACAGTGTTGCTCCAGCACAAAGCTGAAAAAAAAAAAAACTCCAAGGAAAAAAAGAACTGGAAAAAAAAAAGCTAATATGAATAATGCAGTATATTAGTTTTACCTTCTGAAATAAGTGACAAAAATGTCAATTTTTTTTTTTATCGTAATCATATTTTTTTTGCAATGTGCCTGCAGATGTAAATGTACATACACTATATTGCCAAAAGTATTTGCTCACCCATCCAAATTATTGGAATCAGGTGTTCCAATCACTTCCATGGCCACAGGTGTATAAATTCAAGCACCTAGGCATGCAGACTGTTTTTACAAACATTTGTGAAAGAATGGGTCGCTCTCAGGAGCTCAGTGAATTCCAGCGTGGAACTGTGATAGGATGCCACCTGTGCAACAAATCCAGTCGTGAAATTTCCTCGCTCCTAAATATTCCACAGTCAACTGTCAGCTGTATTATAAGAAAATGGAAGTGTTTGGGAACGACAGCAACTCAGCCACGAAGTGGTAGGCCACGTAAACTGACGGAGCGGGGTCAGCGGATGCTGACGCGCATAGTGCGAAGAGGTCGCCAACTTTCTGCAGAGTCAATCACTACAGACCTCCAAACTTCATGTGGCCTTCAGATTAGCTCAAGAACAGTGCGCAGAGAGCTTCATGGAATGGGTTTCCATGGTCGAGCAGCTGCATCCAAGCCATACATCACCAAGTGCAATGCAAAGCGTCGGATGCGGTGGTGTAAAGCACGCCGCCACTGGACTCTAGAGCAGTGGAGACGCGTTCTCTGGAGTGACGAATCGCGCTTCTCCATCTGGCAATCTGATGGACGGGTCTGGGTTTGGCGGTTGCCAGGAGAACGGTACTTGTCTGACTGCATTGTGCCAAGTGTAAAGTTTGGTGGAGGGGGGATTATGGTGTGGGGTTGTTTTTCAGGAGCTGGGCTTGGCCCCTTAGTTCCAGTGAAAGGAACTCTGAATGCTTCAGCATACCAAGACATTTTGGACAATTCCATGCTCCCAACTTTGTGGGAACAGTTTGGAGCTGGCCCCTTCCTCTTCCAACATGACTGTGCACCAGTGCACAAAGCAAGGTCCATAAAGACATGGATGACAGAGTCTGGTGTGGATGAACTTGACTGGCCTGCACAGAGTCCTGACCTCAACCCGATAGAACACCTTTGGGATGAATTAGAGCGGAGACTGAGAGCCAGGCCTTCTCGTCCAACATCAGTGTGCGACCTCACAAATGCGCTTCTGGAAGAATGGTCAAAAATTCCCATAAACACACTCCTAAACCTTGTGGACAGCCTTCCCAGAAGAGTTGAAGCTGTTCTAGCTGCAAAGGGTGGACCGACGTCATATTGAACCCTATGGATTAGGAACGGGATGTCACTTAAGCTCATATGTGAGTCAAGGCAGGTGAGCAAATACTTTTGGCAATATAGTGTATCTGCTTGACGCATCCATGATGGCGGTGCGTGGCCAAAGTGTATCATTTTAGCATCAATGCCCCTCTCTGATATAATATGGAAGCAAATCGTTACCATATTTCAAATGAAAAAGCATTTCCAGAAATGCTTTTTCATTGTAAGAATGTGGCTGCATTGTTTGACTCATAAATGAAATTGGTAATCAGTAATCCTGTGTTTGCATGTTCTTCTTCAACACTGCTCATCCTTTTACTTAATTAAAATGAAAAAGAAAAAGACATTAGAGATTTATTTTTCAAAATGCACCCCAGCAAATACATACCAAAATTCAATTGGAAATATAAAATTTGAAAATGAAAAAGCATTTCTGGAAATGCTTTTTCATTTTAAGAATGTGGCTACATTATTTGACTCATAAATGAAATTAGTAATCAATCATCCTATTTGCATATTCATTTTCTTCTTTAACACTGCTCATCCTTTTACTTAATTAAAATGAAAAAGAAAAAGACGTCACTCTGCTGCCCCTGCCGCTCAGAATGCTTTTTCGTTTTCGAGTTGTGGACAGTACTTTGCAGGCAGACCATGAAAACGAAAAAGCAATGTCCGCTGTGTTTTCTCCTTGATTATGGCATAAAATGTGCAGTCTTAGAGAAGAAAATAAAAATGCAAATAGGAGGATTGATTACTAATTTCATTTATGAGTCAAATATTTGCAGCCACGTTCTTAAAATGAAAAAGTATTTCTGGAAATGCTTTTTCATTTTCAAATTGAATTTTGGTATGTATTTGCTGGGGTGCATTTTGAAAAAATAATTCTAAAATGTCTTTTTCTTTTTCATTTTAATTAAGTAAAAGGATGAGCGTTGTTGAAAAAGAAAATGAAAATGCAAATAGGATGATTGATTACTAATTTAATTTATGAGTCAAATAATGCAGCCACATTCTTAAAATGAAAAAGCATTTCTGGAAATGCTTTTTCATTTTCAAATTTTTCATTTCAAATTGAATTTTGGTATGTATTTGCTGGGGTGCTTTTTGAAAAATAAATCTCAAATGTCTTTTTCATTTTAATTAAGTAAAAGGATGAGCAGTGTTGAAGAAGAAAATGAAAATGCAAACAGGATTATTGATTACTAATTTCATTTATGAGTCAAACAATGCAGCCACATTCTTAAAATGAAAAAGCATTTCTGGAAATGCTTTTTCATTTGAAATATGGTAACGATTTGCTTCCATACTACTCTGAGGCTTCTGCGCTGTTTGAATTTTCCTCACCACCCACATAGAAAAAATATATAACTAACCAGACAGTTGTATTTCAAAAATGTGGACAAGCAACAGCTCCTTCTTGTGAGGAATAGCATATATAAACATCTACAGACCTATAAAATTTGATCTCTAAGAATCACCTCTATCAACAAATTGTAAACAACTATTGTCAATAAATTGTACACTCACTCTTAAATTACATAAATAGACATTGAATGTGTTATGATCTACCTAATGTGGTGTTGTAGTCTGAAGATGGTACCTTACACTGACCCCTAGAGTTGACCATAATATGCGATACAGTGCTGCAAACAATGTCTTAGAAATATCATCTCATTTCTGTACAGAATGTAGATGTGTCAAACTTAATGTGAATGTACTACCTTGCTTTAGGTCTCAGTACTCCTAAAGGCTGGGAACATTTTCCAATGCCGCATTATAAGAAAAAGGATAAAGAATATTTTTTTCTGTTAAGCAGTTGGAATGTCCTTGGGTTAAAATTCTGGCCTGGGGTCTTTCATAAAGTTTCAACGTTCATACCGGCGTTTGCTCCTGTTTCATTATCCAGTGCTAAGAATGTAATTTGCCTCTAAAAATGTCCCTTTGGGGTAAGTGTGCAGTTGTTTATAATGTCCTGTTACCTAAAATCGCACTACTTAAGGCGGCTGAACACCACCTCTGCTATTTTGATTTTGATGTTCTTTTTTAAGACTGGAAGGATTTTTGCTGGTATTTTTTCCTCCCTTTTTGGACCTATGTTATGATTCATAACCATATCAAAGGAAGTTGGATTTTTTTTTAACCAAAGAGCAAAGAGAAGTGCTGAGGATGCAAGGCTGTAGCAAAGAGTGGAGAGCAGGAAATTAAAGCCGTCACTTCCATCAGTCATAATAGGTAATATAAGATTTTTAGTAAACAAGTCTAAGAACTCCAATCCTAGCCTGGACCCAAGTAGATTAGACAACAGAATTTTCCTAGTGTGCACTGGAAAGCTAGTGGGAAATGGGTTGGTAGTGTTTGTGAATATCAAATGGTGTCATCCAGGACATGTTGCTTTGAAGAATCACATCTGCAGCCAAGCTTCTGAGCTGTTGGCAGTTGGCTTTCATTTATGTTGGTCTAAAAAGTTCACTAGTGTTCTTTTGTTAACCGTTTACATTTCACCTTCTGCTGATACCGACGCTGCATGTAGCGTCGGTATCAGCAGTACTGACGGTTTCCTCCTGTGAACCCCCTTTTATACCAAAAAGCTGCCAATACGCCATTATACAGTAGCTCTAAGTTAGAAACATGTTCAGCTGTGGTCTGGAATATGTTAAGTACGTCGATAGGTGATTGAGAAAAGTTCTTGATAAGTTACACATAAGTCATGCACAAGTTACTCATAGGTTTTGGATGAGCTATACACCACGAATAATGAGCAACTTCCACTTAACCTATGTCAATGATCAGATAACTTGCCTGTAACTTATGCCCCACGCATGAGCATAAGCTGACATTAAGCATGCTCAAATTTCGCGACATACTTGCCGTATATCGACGTGTGCCAGCATGTTTTAGCGTGTTTCACTGGCTCATAACTTTTGCAAAATGCACCCATAACTTGTACAACATATGCCAACATAGGCCTGATTTTCGACGTCAGGCTCAAGGTGTAACAGCGGCATAAGCTACAGACACAAAGGCCAAAAGCATTTGTGGCAAATAACCAGTGATTTTAATCATGCCTCGTTCTCTGCTATACTACCAACATTCCGACAGGTTTATGGGGTCATCTGCCAGTATTTTTGTGCATCTCTCTCACATGGATTTACAAAGTTGGCAAGCAATATGCAGCCTTTCAGATGTCGCAAATGTTTAAGAAAGTTGAGCGCTGAAAATCCCCCAGAAAAATTACCACACAATTCTGTGCATATATAGGAAAACTAAAAGGCTAGTCAAGTTAAAATATTGGGATTAAACCTAGGCCTTTTTAAATTTAATGTATAATTTTTATCACATCCTAAATGATGTATGTGAAGCTGTATATTTGTCTTGCCAATTTATAATCTGTGTTTGTTTAAAGGTATGAGCTGCTGAAGAAGCAGCTTTTCCTCTTGGAGGAGGCGGAGGGAGGTGTTGACCAGTTCACACGCAGCTACCTGAGCTTCGGTGTGCAGCGATTGCCTGACAACAGCCTCTTTTTCAAGGAATGGGCTCCAGCTGCTGAGGCCCTTTTCCTTACTGGTGATTTCAGTAAGTTGCTTGGGTCATTCAAAAAAATTTTTTTCCCTTTTCATGCTCAACAGATTAACTATTTTTCAGTTTGCACAGGATTTCTTGAATTTTATGTAATACCTCTAAAATGATTAAATGCGTAGGAAAAAGGTCAGCATATTGTAGAAGCGTTGTCTCCTTTAGGCAACCTTCAAGGGATAAGGAAACATAGGAGATATTGATTACACCTGCATATTAAAGGCTAATCTTTTCAGGGTAGAGTATTTGTGTTAATATTTCAGTACATGGTTCATTTAATCATTGTTGTTAAAGTTGTTAAAAAGCTGCAACTATCACATTTTCCCTGAAATATTTATTCCCAAGTTCATAAACTTTAAAAATCAGTATAGGTCGATACTTTTTTTTAATTTTTTTTTAGGCTGGCCTATGTTAAGAATAATGATATAAAAATGGGATAAAGCCTGTGCTTGTTGTATTTTCTTTATAACAACTGAGTGTTTTACAGGATTCAGTGATTTCCGATGTTTTTCTGATTCTTACCAGAGTGGCTTGAGGACTCCTCGTCCATTTCTGTTTCTTTTTTTTTTTTTTTTTTTCCACAAGCCAAAATTATAATGTTGAAGCATTGACAGATGGCCGAGGGTGTTACTCAACCAAGGCTCTGTGTGTTTTTCACTGACCGCGGCAACTTGTGACTCCATTCTGTGGCAGGGCTGTCAAGACTTCAGCAGAACTCTGGTGTTGCAACACATCGATTGAGCAGAGCTTTGATGGCTCTGGTCATGGTCACAAAGGAAAGCACCAAGAGGCTGTGGTGTGCTGACACATTCAATGGTGTGCTTACAGCTGGAGCAGCTTGGAAGCTGCAGTGCCATATGCCTTACAGGAAAGAAAAACGCTGTCCAACTGCACTAGAGCATCATTTGAAGAAACTTTTATTATGATGTGCAGATGTAGCAGAAAGGAGACAAACATATGAGACTCTTCCTAAACTGAAATCAAGCAGCAAAACCTAGACAAGAGTCTTCCTGTGTTAGACAAGAATTGATTTGGTTCGACAGGAATTCTACACAGTTTTTAATTTAGGAAAAATTTAATTTGATAAACAGTTTTCTAGTTTAACAAAAAGAATAAAATATTAATTTTAGAAAAATATTTGACTCTCCAGGCTTCATTCCATCATTTGAAAGATAAAATCTGAAATTTCAGAAAGTTATGTGTTTTTAAGTCATTGATTCAACTAATAGGGAATCTATATTTGTATTGAATCCTCATGTTTAGATTTAGGTCAAATAAATGCAATGCAAAACACAATACAGAGAGTCATCTTTAACCACAATTTGGTAAATATTACCTACCAAAAAATAATCTTGAAATTTAAGTCTAGAGTATGTATTTTTGGAATGAAAACTGAAATTTCCTTTCTGTTTGAAAAACAAAAACAACATTTAGTAATAGTTGTTTTTGTTTTTTTTTAAATGAAGCTTTCACCTTTTTGGAGGGATTTCTGGATAAAAAACAGACCTGAACCTCAAATTAGTATTGGAATCGTTCACAGAAATGTGGATAAACCCTAACGGAGAACTTGTTTTATAATAAGAAAAGGAATTCATATTTTTAAAACTACAGTAAAATGCAGTGCCAAATAAATTAAATAGTGTTTACAGGTGACAATATTCTTGTTGTAGAGCCTTTCTAATACGAATAGTTTTTTCCTTTACCATTTGTCAAGTCTTTGCAATAATGGACGAAAAACAATTATAGCAACTATTTTCCAAGGAAAAGTCGTTAATTAAAAAAAGACAGAATGGTGAGAGCGGGCATCACAAACATTCATTTAACAGAGGATAAGTGCTTCAGATGGTTTTTTTAGGGATAGTTTTAACCCATCCGGAGACCAATGTTTGCTCCAAAGGCAGCAGCACAGTAAAGCTTTGATCTCTTTCCTACAGTAAAAATGTGTGTGATTAGTATTTGTCGAAATTCTAATGCATTCCGATTGATTCAGTTGGCAAAATGGAAATATGTCAATTTGTTGTTTTTTTTGTGTTAATTTTGGTGCTAGTTAGCTCTGCATCTGCGCTTTCCTTTCTCTGTATTCCTGCACTTCGCTTTCCTTTTGATTATTTTCCCAGGAGCTTGGGCACCAGCTCACTTCCAAGTTCCAACATTCAGTTCTGTGAGAGATTACATTTTGACATGGCTCAATCATATTATTTGATTTCAATTTCATAGCAAATGTGGAAATGGCCCAGCAGCCCTAGTCATGAATATGGTACACTTTTGATGCATAATGTACTGTTGTCTTTATGTTATTTTTAGTTTTCTCCAGACGAGATTAGGCTAAGGACGATAAATAAATAGTGAAGAAGATCAACTCTTCTTACCTGTGAAAAGTGCTGTGGTTGCCCCTGTACACTTCCACAGTATCTCCTGTGATTCATTTTCTATCTGGTCTTGTTTCTGCTCATGAATAGTCAATGCACATGTATAACAGAATGAAAACATCTTAAATAGAAAGGCCATGGTGGTCACATTATAGTAAATATTTTGTTTTCTGTTGGTCACAGAGAAATAGTATTGTGGTTTAAAAGGCACTCTACTCTTATTGGCTTTACATGTAAGAATCACAGCGCAGTTTCATTTTTTTATATTGTTTGTTTATATTTCTTGCTGGATGTTGGTGCCTATAGATGCATCTTTTTGTGTCTCAATAGTCACATGATCAGTATAGCAATCACATACACAGCAACGGGTTATTTGTCTTTGAGGGGGGAAATTTTGTAAAATTTGAATAAAGATTAGCTGTTTTTTCTTCCGCTTGCTCATCTGGAACAGTTTTTACATTTTTTTTTTTTTTTGTTTAATCTAATTTTACCAAGTTCTGTATTTTGGAGATATTTGTTTTTCCTTTTGTTCCTCAACTCCCTCATTTCTTTTTTACAATGGAGTATTAGGGCCAGGTTAGAGATTTTTTTTATTTATTTTTTATTATAAAGTTGTAATATTATGAGAATGAAGTCATCATACCACAACACGTTTCAGAAAAAAAGCTTCGAGCTCTGACCAGCAGATGACGGCCGGTCAGCATAACCAAACGGTAACCTTAGTCCACTCTGACATCCTGCCCAATTTGATACTGGAGTGCTAAAAGATTTACTTATTTGTCAAATCGATTTGTTACGATTTTATTCTCGTAATTTTTTTACTTCTCGTAATTTTACGACTTTATTCTCGTAATTTTACTACTTTATTCTCGTAATTTTATAATTTTATTTTCGTAATGTTACAACTTTATTCTTGTAGTTTTCTGACTTTGTTCTTGTAATTTTCTGACTTTTTCTCGTAATTTTATTAATTTATTTTCAAATTCTTATGACTTTATTCTCGTAATTTTCTGACTTTATTCTTGTAATTTTATGACTTTATTTTCATAGTGTTACAACTTTATTCTCGTAATTTTCTGACTTTATTCTCGTAACTTTATAAATTTATTTTCAAATTGTTATGACTTTATTCTCGTAATTTTCTGACTTTATTCTTGTAATTTTATGACTTTATTTTCATAGTGTTACAACTTTATTCTCATAATTTTCTGACTTTATTCTCGTAATTTTATAAATTTATTTTCAAATTGTTACGACTTTTTTCTCGTAATTTTCTGACTTTATTCTTGTAATTTTATGACTTTATTTTCATAGTGTTACAACTTTATTCTCGTAATTTTATGACTTTATTCTTGTAGTGTTACAACTTTATTCTCGTAATGTTACAATTTTATGACTATTCTTTGTGACCTTTTTCTCGTTATTTTACGACTTTATTATTAAATGGAAAAAAGAAAAAGTCTCTAGCATGTCTCTAATACTCCATTGTACTTTTTAAACAAAAAAAAACTTTATGGCTATGTTATTTGAATATACTGCAGGTATTACAATATTGTCCTGTTGTGTAAATCTCTTCAAAATACAGTAGTAGCCATCCAAAATTTGCCTGCTTTACTTGGCTGGTCTATAATTTTGTTTTAAACATCAATCTTTGTACTAAAATATTATTTCTTTCATGATTTGAGGAAATTAAGATCTAAAGAGTAGCATCATCTCCTGGTCAGACCATGTAATTCAGTGAAGGTGTGGAGTCAGAGTAAAAAAAAAAATGCACACCCAGGAGAAGGCCAGTGGCTGGAAGTTGGAAGGGATTTTGCTGGAAGCTGCTGGGAAGTGGGCTGCTATTCGGCTGGTGTTTGACTGGGAAGGCCAATTTTGAATGGCAGTTACTGTATTAAACACATTTTTTATGTGATTATTTTCATTTTTATTCTAAATCTACTAATTTCCACTTGCATGATGGAAAACCATTATGCCGTAAATGATCGAGGCTTGAAAATCAACACTTTCCTGAGTTACAGATATGACTGGTAAAACAAATACCCCAACAAATTGTGTACATGGGCTTTGAATGAATGTTTTTTTGGAGTTTTTCTTTGGGCAAAAAAAAAAAGATAATTTTAACATGTATCCAATAGATACATATATCCTTTCTTGGGGGAATAAAACGGGTAATTTACTATTTATTGTGTAAAATAGAAAAAAAATCTTTGTATTCACAGAAATTTTTCTTAACTAACCTCTTCACCTCCACAGCTGAAGCAAAAAATAAAGGTTTTGGCTAAAAAGTGGAACTAAGTTGTTTTTGTTGTAAATAAACATCCTTACAAGCAGTACAAATAAAATATTTGCCTAAATCGTTACACTCTCAGAAAAAGTGTCCTTAACAGAAATTTTGTCCTTTTGTGCTAATCTTATGTAATTATAATGGGAAAGATTGAAATGAATGCTAAGCAGAACTAATATTCTTATCTGACATGAATGTGTCGTTTCTTTTATTCATTCTTTTATAGCTTTTTCCCCCCCCTTTGCATTATCGTGGCCTGATCAAAAGTGTTATGAATATTTTAACTATTTCCCCATAGATGGCTGGGACAAATTTGCCCACCCTTACTCCAAGAAAGAGTTTGGCAAGTGGGAATTGATTCTTCCACCGAGGCCTGACAACTCCCCAGCTGTGGATCATTACACCAAGCTGAAGGTAAGGAACAGAACGTCTTCATGCTTGTTTTCACGCTCTCACTGGGTGACGTCTGGCCGTGGCAGCACAAAGAGTTGTCACTTTCAAGCTGTCGTGTGTGGTGTCTTAGAACCAAGTGGAAACCTGGCATGTCGCCATCAACAACATGTCATAATCACAGGGCAGAAGTGAGATTACTGTATGTACACAGACTTTCACAGTGGAGAGCAGATACACCTGAGGAGTTCGACTGATGGCTTTGGTTTCAGTTTCCATCTGCGCACTGTGAGGGCTGTGTTTCTTTTTTTTTTTTTTTTTTTTTCCTCCTTCAAAATGCAACCCACATTCCATCCTCATGATTAGTTTTAAGCTTCAGTAAATAATTCCTCAGGGTTAAACACAGAAGACACACCTCCCCTCATGCATTGTCTCAGCATGCATGAGAAATAACCCAAAAAATGGTGCCAGACGAGAAGAGGATGGCATCGCTATGGGCCCTCTCCTTGGGAACGGGTCATCATTGGCTCGCTCATGTGCCCCGGATCGCCTGCCCAGCTCCCATTGTCTGTAGAGGTCAGTCTAAGGACGATAAGAAGCAGATGGAAATGCTGGCACCTGGCCTTTCCTTGTGCACCCCTGCTGCCGATGAATAGCGGTCTTGCTGTGAGCTCCACTTTAGCATTACTTCCACATCTCTCACTTGTGGATGCAAAACCCAAGCTCCAGTCACTTTGGAGGAGACCGTTTTACCTTCTGTGTCCCATTGTTGGAGGCCTTTTTTTTCTTCTCTTCATACCCAGGCTGTATACTCATGTGGTTTTGGCTCTGGGATGGGAAAGGATGGAAAACATGGAAAAGCACACATAGGAATAATGAGCAGATTAGAGGTATAGATGCACTCATCATTGGCATCGATGTTCTTCTTCTTTAAATTTTCTGACTGTTGGTGATGCATTTAGTGTATTTTAGTTTAATTAGTTTAAAGGGATGGTTATACAGCCACGAGTGGAGTTACTCTAAATGTCCATCTGTTTGAGCTTTTACAAACACTTAAAAGTATTCCTGTATTCATTGTAATGGAATATGTTCAACCTTAATTTTTTTGCCATTTTCAGTCTTATCCAAAGTATAAGTCTTTAAAATCTTAGTCTTGCTGGAACACCAACATAAGTTTAGGTTTCAACCATTGGACCCAAACCATTGGCGTAACGAAACAACAATAGGCCCGTAAGCAACGTTATCTGGGTGGGCCCCATATGAAGTATAACATGAAATCTGCCATGTGTTGGGGTATAAATAAGTTCCGGTCAGTCTCTCTAGTATCAGGTGGGTTTAAGATGAATTTTTTACACCATTACATCTGCAAAGAGACATCTTGGTCCACAATTGCGTAGGGGCCCTACCAGGTGTCAGTGACGGGGCCCATAAGAGGTCGGGGGCTCTAAGCAACTGCAGTCTCTGCTTACCAATAGTTACGCCATTCAAGGCAAGGCTTTCTAGAAAGTTTTACAGACTGCGACGTATAGTGGAAAAAACCATTAAGCTAATTTGATGTCAGCAGTATTTGTATGGTTTAGAAAGTGGGTTTGAAAAAATGAAGAAACTTCCTTGAAATTTTTCTTTAAAACAGAGCTAGAACATGAAGTTGGGCATAAACGGTAGCCAGGAGCTCTAAAAGGACAATATGAACATGCCACTGGATTTAGAATGTGTATGACGAAACGTCTCCAACCTGAATCCCTTTGAAAAAAGATTGTACACTATTCTGTACAACAGCATCTGCATAATAATAATTTCATAATTAGCTTTATTAACCTCACATTGGAGAAATTAAGCTCAGTGGGTTGCCATTGTGCTGCACCTGGGGAGCAGTGTGGGGTTAAGGGTCTTACTCAGAGACCCAGAGTGACAGTTTCTGGGAGTGGGGCTTAAACTCAGAACGTCAGGATTCCAAGCTCTATGCCATAACCACTAGGCCACCACTCCCCTGCAGTAGGAAACCGATATTTTTAATTGAGCTAAGAACATCAAAAACGGGGGTTAAATACTCATTTGGGGAGGTATAGTTTCTACCCTTTGGGGATCCTCCAAATCCATGATAACTTTAAACTAATACACTCAGTTCTTGGCCATGAAAATTACTGACATGTATTGCCATCAATAGTAAAACAAAGAACTGTTAAAATGAATCATTTGAGAAACTAGCAAACAGAGAAAATATATTTTAATACTGATGATGCAAACTTCTGATCAGCAACATAAACGATAACATCACTATTTCTCTGGCCTTGCTGGCCTGCTCCAAGTTGTATTTCTGGCTCAGGCACTCTTTCAGTCTGCCCAGTAGTCAAAGTTTTCTCTGATGTTCCTAATTCTAGCCAATTTGTCTGAAGTACCAGCTCTCTGTCAGGCTTTATGCCAGTCCATTTATCCAACTATCTTTTCCTAATCCTATAAACTATGAAGCATGTCATACTGGGACCCAGGCAGCTAACTCCTAGGTGGCCTGCCCATAATGAAAAAACCCTAGAGGGGAGTCTAGCTATTGGCTCACAGGCAGGTGGCATTGGAGCGGTCATTACTTCACAACAGCGGCCAGATTTACTTGAGTTCTAATGCCCGTTACTGCAGGGGACAAAATAGGGCGAACACATACTGCGGGTAATACGTCGATTTCTTGGTGGCTTTTTTCCCCAACTCCCACACTGATTTTCTCCTTTATTGTTCGACAATGAGAGCAAAGTAACTTGTCAGATTTCCAAAGTGTGTTTATTTTACCCCCTTCCAAACCTCAGTTGCAGGACATAATGGATGAAAGGCGAGAAATAATGATTTAGATGTCCCCTTTTTCTTTTTTTTTTCTTCCTAAACAGCTCCCTGGCTCAAATACGTTCTCAAGACAAGTCAGTGAGTTGCTGCATTAAAAAGCAATCAGTTGCCCCATGCAGGCAAATATAATGCAGCATAATCACCACTGAATCCAGGTTACCTTAGAGGAGTTTGGTCAATACTGTGCAGTTAGTTGCCTTGTTTTCTCTGACAAAAGATCAAGTTATACATTTTGCTCCTCGAAGTGGAGGAGCAAAGTAAAAAAAAAAAAATTTAGTTGTAGTTAATTGGTTGAGCAGTCTGCGCATTCTGTGTGTGTGATGGAAGGAGACTAATGGCTTGGTTTTATGATGTAAGCATTTCATGGCTGGAAGGCGTAAATAAATGCAGGCTGTAAAATCACAAACATTTAGAAGAAGAAATCTGCAGAAATCTCAGAGATGGAGGCCTTTGATTATCTTCATCTTTTTTTTGGCTTCTGTGCTTTTAGGTGTTTAACTTTGAAAATATCAGGTCCTAAAATACTTGAGATTTCATTTTGGGTTTTAATTGTTTTCCAGTACCCCTTCACCTGATAAAGCAACGAAAAACCGTTTAGTTTTTTTGTTTAACTGTATGCTGACTGACTGTAGCCGCTGTTTTTTCTTTCCACTTTCTGTCACTCTCAGATTGCCCTTGCTTTACCATAACAGTCATTTATCTTGTTTCCCCAGGTGGTTGTTCACACTAAGGAGGGCAAACGCCTCTACCGCATCTCGCCTTGGGCAAAATATGTGACCAGGGAGGAAAAATCAGTCATCTATGACTGGGTTCACTGGGATCCCCCTAAGCCTTATGTTGTAAGTCAGAATTTTTCTTGAATGTTTGAATCATTTTTTTTTTTTCTTTTTTACTTTGATGCTTCTATATGTATTTTCTTTTTTTTTTTTTTTTATCATTGATGGCTTTGGTTGGACCTAAACGTTCGGCCACTGGCATAATATGAAAATCATATGAATTTAGCAAAGTTTTTTGGGAAAAAAAAAAAAATCCTTTACTTTTCTCTTCATTAATAAGAGCCAGTGCTTTGTCAGCAACAAATTCTGTTTTAAAGATTATTCCAGACTAGTTTTTATTAACCATATACTGAATTTTGTTTATGCTTGTCTAAATAAATCACAAGGTACAGTTTAGATTTTACAGTTGAACAACATTGGATCTTAAAACATAGATATATGTTTTACACTCTGATTCTAAAGCGTTTCATCTTGGTGATCTTAATGTCATTTAACATTACAGGCTTGACAAAATAATTGATTAAAGTTTTTCATTTTATAATTTTTTTCCCTTTCCTACTCCTGTTGGTTTCTTTATTTGTTTTCCTCTTTGAAAGCTCAACCTAAAACCTGGTTGTGATGAGGCGTAGTGAAGTTTTAATTCCTGTTTTAAAGTCTTTAAGAGTGTACAATGGCAAAGAGATCAAATGTCCAATGCTATTTCAATATAAATACATGTTTTTTTGTTTTTTTTTTACATTTAGTTGTTAAAAGCTCCATTGCAGCTTTAATAGTTTGACATATCAATGTCCAACAACATTATATTGTATTCCTTCAGTGAAAACAGTTTTTTTATGTGCCCCCTTTTCTCTAACCTTTTTGTAACAGCTGTTGTTTCACTCTTAAAGTGGCTTATAGATAAAACAGATTTTGAGAGGGTCTGAATGTGTCTCAATGCTACTTGATGTTCTTAGCTCAAGAGTGAACAAGGGAAAAGCACTAAGAGGCTATTAACGTCCACCTTGCCTTCCTTATCATTGGTTATTTGGCACCGTTTTAATTAAAGAGGGCCTCTTACTGGCGTTTATATTTGTTTTATTTACAAGTGCCTCAATCATGTACTTCAGCAGGAGGGTTCAAGGCCCTGTGGGTAGCTATCAGAAATTTTGGTCTATATATAAAACAAGTCCCTCTGCTGTTTTATAACACAGACTGAGGATACTAAGAGATTTTGTCAAGTCAGTGAAAAAAATTAAAGTTAAAGGCAAAAATGTGATTTGAACCAAGTATGACTTTCCCTTAGAATTAAAATTATGCTTGGCTGTCTATTTTATTTTTTATTTTTTTTATAGAAAACTGCACGTGTTGCATGCATTTTTATATTCAACACCCTTGGGTGTAAATTAGCATGAGCAGCTTTCACTACAGCAAGTATCTGGGCTACGTCTATAAGCTTCGCCCATATAGCGCCTCGCAGCATCTGAACACCAATTTTCAAGTCCCACCATAGATGTTAAATGGATCTAGGTAACTGGGTTATTCAAATACATGCATTTGATATAATCTTTTATTTTCAGACTGATTTATAGTGTAGTTTTGTTGTGTTTTTTGCAGTGTGTTTGGCCAATAGGATAATGATTAGGATTTTTCTGTCTGACTAGAGCACCTTCTGTCATGTTTTCTGTGTCCCCTATATGGCTTTGTGGTGAATGCCGAATGGGACCTATTTTCTTTCTTTCAATAATGACCCCCCCACACACACACCCTTCCTTAAAGCCCTGATTTGTTGAGTGCACAGCTTATTCTGTAGTTATCCTGTCAACAGATTCTCCCACCAGAGCAGTTGACCTGTGCAGCTCTTCCACCTTGGCAATTTAACCCAAACCTCTTTGCAACTTTAATTCTGACTGATTTGCTGTGTTCCCTGCTCTATATGTTAATATTTGTTTGCTAAATTCCTAAGTCCTTCACTGAAAGGTTGCATTTTAATAGTCCACAGATTGACTCTATTACATGTATTTTACCTAATAAGGTGACTTCTGAAGGTTTAGGTTTTATACAATTTATTGTGGTGATTTCCAGTGCTGTGTACTGAATACATATAAGTGGCACACTTTTCAGACTTTTATTTGAGAAACATTATGTGTCATTTTCCCTTTACTTTACAATTGTGCTCTACTTTGTGTATAGTTGTGACATGATTGATACTGAAGCATATTGCATTCACCAAACAGAAAATACAACAGACAGCAAATCTCATAATTACGAGATATGATCTAATAATTATGAAATAAGATGTCTTAGTGTGATCTCGTAATTACGACATCTTATCTATATATCTTGCAGAAAACTGGTCTTCATGATTACTTCTTGAAAATATCTGCAGTTCCACTCCTGTTTTCACTTAATCAATAAAGTAACCAGCATAACCCTGAGATTACTACTTGTGGAGTAAGCATGCAGCCATAAGACCATATGCGAAAAGCCGTCAACAGCTCCATTATTACAGATTCCATATGGTTTTAGTGTGTCATATGAATCGACATGCCGCACCAAGTTGGGAACCGGGTTTCTATAGAGACGCCTAAAAAATCTTAAGTACTTATGGTACCTGCGCAATGCTTACAAACTAAAACTAATTCCATCCACGTTGAAGAAACTCAGTATTTTCCAGTGCCGCATACCTTAAAGGAAATAAAAACATATTAAATCTGACTATTCACTAATTTTTCGCGTTTCATGTAGCGTACCTCAGCAATCAGTGTCCTTCCGGATCTCCTAAGTATGACATATTATCTCATAGTTATGATATCTTATCTCGTAATTATGAGATAAGATCTCATAATATTTAGATCAGTATCTTGTAATTATGAGATTGTATCTCCTACCTATGAGAAAAGATCTCATAATTATGAAATACTGGTCTCGAAATTATGACATAAGCTGTCAGATTTTATTTTTTTCTTTGATGAATGCAATACACTTCTGTAGAATTACATTATATGGAAGAATTTGTTATAAAATGTTTGAGCAAAGATGCCGAAATTAATTTTCTTTTGTTGTAATTGCTTACTTATGTGCTGCATCATCTTTATCATAATATTACTGTTATGCCCATTTTCCTTTTCCTTTTTTCCTGCAGCACGTCCATCCTCGGCCTAAGAAACCACTGAGTCTGAGGATATATGAAGCCCATGTTGGTATCGGATCCCCAGAGCCGAAGGTCGCTTCATACACAAACTTCACGCACAACGTGCTCCCTCGAATAAAAGAATTGGGTAAAGATATGAAAACACAAAATTTAAGAGATTTTTATTTTTAGGTCCTTTAATTGATTTGTTGTTCAGTTTAAAGTTCCTCATGTTGCTCGGAGTGATTTCACAAGGAGTTAGAAATGAACTCTGTGCTTTCCATACAGAGATCAGGTGAATGTAAAAAGCATTTGTGTAACTCTGTTCTGACCCAATGATCTGCAAGGAAAACAATGAAATCCAAGAAATGTAAACTTTTTATCTCTTAATTTAAAAACAGCTGCCAGTGTTTCTGTCAGGTCTATTCCGTAACATAGCAGATAGGGTTTACTGCAGTGAGTGCCACTGTTTCTCCAGGAGCAGTATTTCTCTGCACACCTGTCACAATCCCTTTGCATAACATCACCTAAACAGGCCTACATTCTGTGTACTGACACAACCTAAAGGGATCACTGACCACTGGGCTTTTCTTTGTAAGGAGGCTTTCTAAAGCTCAAGTCACAGCACACAACTGAACTGCCACTTCCCTTCAGTTTTCCTAAAATATGACTTAGACGACCAACAGTGAAGAAAATAACCTTTTATTTTTATTTTCTACCTATTTGGTGACACATCTTACAGGCAGTCTAAATCTGGCAATGTTTCTTATGTCATAAACTGTTTTAACAGTTTTAACAGATGTCCCTCATTACTGGCTTAAAGATTTGTTGAGATGGCTACTGGTTTGCTTTTTGTTGCAGTCTTTTAGACATTTTTGGATTCATATAATTTATTTACTGAGTTCTTATTGAGTTACTTTGAATTAAAAAAAAAATACACCAAGTAATATAGCATCATATAGTATCAACACGCTGCTTTAATATTTAGGTTTATTTGGCTTGGTAAAGAGCTGGATTTCCAAGGCGGGACAATAAGGCGCAGTGTCTTCAGGTTAGAACCAATTTGATACCTACAGATGTGATGGAAAAAACTTGAAGCGATGCACCCTGCTTGTGTAATTTTGTTGTCTGTGAAACAAGTCAAGTCATAAAAGAAACTCTCTGGTGAACTATTTCTGTCGGTTGTGCCTAAAATATCTGACGACATAAGGTGTGTAAGTACATACTTAAATTTTCAATTGAACATTACTTCATTGCATTCACCAGCTTTATGTTCCGCTTGTATAAGTAACACACATTATCAGTCTAGGCCTGCTACTATCATATCAGTTCAGGAAAGGGAGGTGCATTCATGTTCAGCATGCCTGACTAGGGTTGGGAATTGATAAGATTTTCATGATTCCGATTCCCTTATCGATTCTGTGAAACGATTCGATTCCTTATGGATTCTGTGAAACAATGAACTTTGTAAGTGCACGGTGACATTCGTCTAACTTCGCCTGGGACATTCTATTTCTGTCTGCTTTGGCGAAAAAAGAAGGCAGTGAACGGGAGCTGCAGCCGCTGAGTCAGCCAGGCTACCCATCTCGTCACAGTCATCTAAATCCAATGGAGAAGGCATCCGTTTAATGAAAAAGCATTACTGTACAATTTCGGGAAATAAACTCATCCCCCCCTGATTTAAATAAACGAGCATCACCTTTCTCTTGGTTCCTTAACTGCAGAACCTCGTAGCATGTTTAATAACCCCAAAGAGAGGTAGGAAATTGGTTTCTTTCCAGAAATGTTATGATTTACCAGGAACCACATTAAGCACAGCCAGTGATATAAAACTGGCTACTTGCCACCACGTGACGTAACTTGCGTAAAAATGTGACGCAAGGCTAGGCTCTGGTGCTGCCTGGAACCGTTAACAGAACCGTTAAGCAAGCTGCCAAACGGTGCCATGGAATAGGAACACACGTTGTTAAAACATTTAAAAGCAACAGTTATCTGAGGCACATGCATTACGATGTGAATAAGGGTTTCAAGCTGTGTGCTAATCGTATCATTATTTTTGTGCAACAATTTCATGGAAAAAAATGGATTTAGATCTGATACTTTTATCTTATTGCAACTCTTAAGTTATTCATTTTAACTTCAAAATAAGAACAGTAGAGAAATCTCTGGAGACCTTACATGCCCTGACTGTCGGTCTAACAAACACATGACAGAGTGCTCAGATCAGTACCGTGCATGATTATACCAACCCTGTCACACCTTTTATGACGCATGCATGGGAGGGGGAGAGTCACACTTCCCTTTTTCATATATTTAAAGGTAAATGGCTTCATTGAAAGCAAAGTGAAAATTAAGTCAAATGCTTTGTTTGTGATAAAAATACTCTGTACCTAATACCTATTAATTACTGTTTGATTAATTGTTTTGAGTGTCAGAAAGGTGCAACCCTGATCGCTATGTACATTTTTTTCTTAAGGTGGGAATATCTACTTGTACTGAATTGTAAGACTGGATTTTTTATTTTTGGTGTGGAATTCTACTACTACACAATTATGTGTTAAAAAATGGCTGAATGGTTTTTAAGTCTTCAGAATCAGCAGAATGAAAATTTATATCCAAGGTATTCCACAGCTAAGACCCAAGAAGTGGAAGCCCCCATTTCCTAGTAGTGTTTGGCCTTTCATCAGGAACCACCAGCAGATTCTGAGCCTGTCATTGAAAGGGACCAGGCGGTGTGTTTAGTGATAAAGCAAGAGATAAGCAGCAGCTTTACCATTTCCAGCTCAGTTATTAAATACAGATACTATAAAACAAATTCTTCTAATCTTCATTAAATGGGTTGATTTGGAAATTGTTTTATGGATTTATGAGAAGTCTGGTTGTTGATTCTAAAAGGCATACAGATTTGCTTATTTATCCTAAAACAGTAGGGTAGAGTAAGTCAGGCATTGCAATAATATGGGTACAAAAATGCAAGTGGAAGAATATGCACACGAAAGCATATACTGTAATTCAGAAATGATTCCTAAATGAAAGACGCAGGGATAGGAAATGTATCCAATATTCAAGACATAGCCTTAAGTTTGACTCAAATAAAATTACAAGAATTATACTTTGGACTTAACTGCTGAGCAAGAAGAAAAAGTGTCTGTTTGATATTGGAATGCAGATCAGTAGGACCTGTTATTAATAAGAGAGGCATCCTATTCTGGTTAAACAATGCATTAAAATTAAGAGCATTTTCGCCTTTTGGGGATTAGATGAATGTGACTAGATGTCATCTGCATACATGCGGTAGGACATTTTTAAAAGGACTGTATGTAAGCTAATGGGGTTATGTAAGAAGAACAATTGTCTGAGAACATCAGACTTTATGAAGGCGAAAGTGTCCTCATTGTGGAAGTTATCTGATAAAAAGTAGAAAATCTAATGCAGAGCTGGATATACCAGTCAGAATTCAGACTGCTCAGTAAGGTTTTTAGTTTGGCTTGATCAAATGCTGCACTGAGATCAAGTAGGGCTGTTAAAATATTAAGATTAAAGCAACACAGCTTAACCTTTAACCCAGTTGCTTAGTTTTAAATATATTATAAAAAATGTTCAGATCAGTATATACCACTTGGTATGTGTCGATGCTCGGTGAGGGTTGCCCTTTTAGAACTTCAACTATTTAAATTGAGACATTTGGATCTGTTGCTGAATGAGTCATTTGACCCAGAGCAGTGCTATAAGGCAATCTGAGCTCCCTTTAACAGAAGAGCTAACTAAGATAAAAGTTGTTCTTGCGCAACAAAAGAGATATAACCCTTACCTGATCACACATATTTTTCGTCTCTGATGTAGGTTTTAATCTAGAGGGGTGAATGTGGCCTTATCTTTGCAAGGTACTCCTTAACTTCTTAGTTTACTGAGCCAAATTGGTTTGCTGACAGATTCCAAAACACATTTGAACACTGCTTAATTTTGTGATGTATTGTCACCAGTGGCCTTCCTGGGGGCCAAACTTGTAATTCACATTTGAAGGCGTTCTGGTGGCAGCAAGGTACATTGTAGCTTTGAGCAAATTCAGCAAAGATTATTTTGGGAAAAAAGGTGAAAAAAAGGTGATCCAGTCACAGGAATGCAGCCCCCCCCCCCCAACCCCCTTCTACTTTTTTGTGGAAGTCCTGCATTTGTGTCTAAGACTGCCTGTTTGGTGCCCTCTTCAGGTTGAAAAGGAGTTACTGCATCTGATTTTTGTTGTTGGCTTAGCCTGGGATTGGATGTCATATAAGGGAACCAGTGGTGTGAAAGGTACACACATTTGTTACTTAAGTAGAAGTATAGATGCTGCAGTTTAAAAACACTCTGGTAAAGGTTGAAGTATCAACTTGACCCCTTTACTCAAATAAAAATGAAAATGTGCTCCAAAAAAATACTTAAATTATAAAAGTATAAAGTAACCTTTAAAAAAAACAGCCATATGCCACAATATGAATTGAAAGCTAAATTGTTTGACTATTTTTGAAAAATTCTTTGAGATAGGGCCAAGGATGAGGGAGGACTTGTTGGTCTCCTTCTCCGGATATGCTCTCGCCTGTGTCCGACCTTTCAGACATTTCAACATCTTTTTCTGAATCCGACATTGTCGCATGGCCTAGACAATTCACGTTTGCAGTTTGAAGAACACCTGCTTGATTCTGATGATTTTCTTTGGAGTCAGCACAAATTTGACAAATAGCTAACCAATAAGTGTTTGCGTTGTATGACTCATCAAATTCCATTAGCTTTGACTAGATGTGGATGGTGTCAATGATCTGCATTGGATGGCACAAAATAAATATTTATAAACATTAAACCGAAGCCAAGAGCACCAAGTAACATTAGTTTTAAAAATATAAGGAATAGAAAGAACAGATACTTGTGAAAAAATTGAGTAGAAGTCAGCATTAGGAAGAAAAATAAGAAATGGAGTATAGTATAGATTCCTGAAAAGTGTAGTACATTAAGTACAGTAACGAAGTATTTGTACTTTGTTACTTGACAACTCTGATTAATTGAATTGAAAATAATTAATTAAAAAAATAAAATGATATGAGAAAAGAAGTATTTGTACTTCGTCGTTTGACACCTCTGAAGAGAACTGATATCAAGAGTTCTACCCTGGGTGTCAGTAGTTAGTTGAGGGATGTATAATAAATGAAACCATTTTGTTTACACTGGCAAATGAAAATGTTTTCATCCTTTATAAAAATTAACAAAACTAGCAAATGCATGAAAGGACATGCATTGTAAACATCTGTTTTCCGCTGTGTGTATAAGCCCTTTGGAATTGTTGGATCTTGGACCACAGTGAACAAATAATTTGTATTTTTAAGTCTCAGTTTAAACTCAGTACTGTATAACTGTGTAGCTCTGCAGCTGAAGCATTGCATTATTTTGTATAGAAGCATGCCAGCTTGGCCTCGCTTTATTGTAAGGCTCCAATTGAACTGGTGCAGCACACCAGAGACGTGTGATAAATGCTGTTTTCCTGCTTGTGTCATCTTGTTTAGCGAGTAAAGAAACTGCCAGATTAAATGCTGTCAAAGAATCCACCTGGAGCAGCTCAGGGATTTTGCACAACAGGATTCACTGCGAGGCTAAATTCCATTGTCTCCAGTGATGGCTGACTCTGCCTGCCATTTCATTTTCTTGACTGAGGAGGGTGTGCATCTACAGTATAAATTCAGAAAAGAGAAACTCCCTCTCACTCCTGTGCTTTGTCATACTTCTTCAGAGGTAAAGTTTTCTTTCCTCCCTCTAGCCTGAAAGATATATAAATATATATATAAACAAATGGGGTTCAGACAACAGTGAAAAACCTTGGGACCTCCCAGTGGAGTGCTCAGTGGCACTTTAGGAGCTTGTTTTTCTCTTATCCATAGACACTGTTTTTCCCAAGTCTTTTTGAAATGTTCTACATGACCTCCTAACTCTAATAGACACCGTTTCCTTTGTGCCTAAGCTTGTATGAATGCGCTAGAGCTGGTGTCAAAGAGGAAATGCCTCGAGCTCATTAGTTAACTTCGAGTGGCACAGGTTAGACAGAGAATCGTGGTTTTCAGAGAGAAAAGAAACTAGTTTTCCCATGGCTTGTGTAAAATTTATGCAGTTAACAGCATCCCCATAAGGGAAACTGTCATATAATACTTTTGCTTTTTGCCGTGTGGCTAATGCACTGCATACTTGTTTTGGAAATGATTCAAGCAGCAGGTGTCTATTAAGTGAATAATATGAAAGGAGAAGCTGACCGGACTGAGGTATTATTTAGCAGTTCTACCAACAATAAATGGATAAAATGTGTGCATTCCAAAAATACTCTATTCGCCGTCATATTTTCCCTTTTTTTTTTCTTGTTGCAACACAATTCAATGCAATGTATGATACGGCTGAAAGATTTTGCCAAAAAAATCAACATTGCGACTATTTTCAACCAGTATTGCAATTGGAATTTTATTGCAATTTTTTTTTTACCTATGCGTGCATTAAATACAAGCATGTAGATGTTTCACCGCAGGCTTTTAGTGATTTTATGACCTTGAATGCACGCTTGTACAGTCCATTGTTTCAGGACTTAACTGTAACACTTAAGAGTTCTTACTTCTACTATCATGCATGGATCTACTCTCTCTTCCCTTCTTTGCTGTGGCAACCCAGTGGCAAATTACCGACACCTGAAGGACTGTAAGAATGAAATTAAGTGTTACTTTTGCTCAATATAATGTGACAAAAATTAAGTGTTTCTGTGGTTGGCAAGTTGCGTTTTGCCAAATTGTGATTGTATTGCAATAAATTGCACAGCCGTAGTGCATAACTATTTTTGTTTTCTCCTTTATGTAACACACTTCACATCAAACTGAAGTCTGTAGGGATGTTTTTCTCCAGCCGAGAAACTAGTTGGAGATGATGCCAATTTGGTTCTTCATTAATTGCGCAAAGCTTTAAAGGAATAACAAAATAAAGTACAAATAATAGTTAAAATTGACATTTTAAGTCATAAGCAATGCATTTTGATGATATAACTTCTCATCGCTGCTTAAAAAAACACCCAAATATAATCACAAAACTGACAGCCTCTCTGCAAGTTGAACTGAATTTGACCTGAATTTAAACTTTTGCTGAACTGCTGTAGGGGAGTAAGTCCAAAGCAGAAAGCACTATCTCATCGGCTTTAAAATGTGGAGACGTGGCACATTCGTGATCCACGTGAAGAGGCAAGCATTGCTTTGCTCTCCTCTTTTTCAAGTCTAGACATATAATGTTATTGGTTTGCTGATCCAAGATGAGTTTGAAATATGAGAGAGAGGGTGTTTATCAACACACAGGGGGAAGATTTTTATGCAGCTTGGATTTTTTATTTCATTTTTTTATGTAGACTTAAAAGTCCTGCTTGCAAGTGGAGCTCCTGAGTTTTTGGTTGTCATGTGCAGTGTTATTTCCTTCATTTGTTTTTCCATTTTTTTTTTTTCCCTTTCTTTTTAATCCATCGTGACCATTTTCTCGGACACCCGAAAGCAATTGGGGAGTGGGCATAGAGCTTGGAATCCAGAGGTTCTGAATTCAAGCCCCACTCCCACAGTCTGCCACTCTGAGTCGCTGAGCAAAGACCTTTAATCTCACACCGCTCCCCAGGCGCCGCACAATGGCAGCCCACTGCTCCCCAAGGGGATGGGTTAAAATCAGATGGTTCATTTCGTTGCTCTGTACTTATGACATTGTAATGATGGGGGGGGGGGAAGGAAAGAAATTATACTTCACAGGGATGCTTTTGTACCAGCTCAACTACCCTAAAACTGTAACCAGATCCACTGTGAAATGATAAAACGGCCTAATCAAAGTCCACGCCCATAACTTATTAATAATCTTTGACTTCTTAACTTAAATTCAAATCCTAATAGCCATTTCTTATATGGGTTGACATCTTGAGCTGTTTTTTGATGAATTAGAGGCACAGAAGTTCCTTTCTTTTAGATACAGAAGGTTGGAAAAAGATAACTCCCCATTCCTAAGGGGCAGACCTGTTTTTTTTTTGGGTTAAATTTGCATGTTTTCTAAGTCATAGCAATGATTTGTTGGGCTACTGCATAAAGCTTGGTACTCAACGCTAATCCAAACATTTGAATTGAGAAATCTTCCTGGATGGGAAGTGCACCATCTTCAAACTTGGAAAACAAATCCAGTGGTTTGATTTTTTACTTTTTCAACTTTGTTTGGATAAACCACTTCAAAAACCTTGCTGGTACAAATTACTGTATTATATTGGCAACATATCCACAATAACATTGACCTTTGATGTTATTACTTGTCAATGACAAAACATTACAGTACATTATTTTCCTTTTCTTACATTGAAAATAGACAAAGTTATAATGTTGTCATTGGATATTGTGTCAACAAGCATTTTTAAATTATTTTTTTTTTCCTAAGTGTGTTAAGTATTTACTTGACGTTTTTAAGACGATGTGCATAAAATGCAAGGGAAGTTTATTCTTTTAGCACATTTCAATAAGAAGACAATTCAATGTGCTGTAATTGAACAGAGAGGAGTAGTTTGGAGTGGTATAGATGAGATGGGTATCGAAAAGTTGGACTATGAACTTGATCTAATGATCTTTTTTTTTTTGTCAAAACTAACAGTCAAAGAGAGCTCTATTAAAAAATGCATGGAGTTCTGTGGTCTATGTCATGCTAGGAGGTGAACGTCTTCCTCAATTTCAAGACATTTAGAGCCTCCAATAGGTTTTCTTAAAGTTGCCTTGTGTTTAGCTTTATCTTGCTTCCCGTTCACTTATATTAGCGCAACTACCATACCCTTACTGATTCAGGGTTATGTGCTGCCTTAATTTTTTACCATACATTTTAAGCTTAATTCTTACTCATCCATAGCACTCTCTTGGTTGTTCAGACAAAGCCGTATTAAAATGCCTTTAGGGTTGTGTTTTGTAAAGTAACAAAGGTAAATAAAAGGTCTTAGTACGATGAATAATTGTGCTAGAAGTGCAAATGAAATGCTCTAAGTGATAAATGGCTTTTTAATTTCATGTTATTTCATCCAGGTTACAACTGTATACAGTTGATGGCAATCATGGAGCATGCCTACTATGCAAGTTTTGGATATCAGATTACAAGTTTCTTTGCCGCATCCAGGTAAAGCTTCATTTTAATAATTATTTTTACTGCTGACAGACCAAATTGTTCCAAGTAATTATTTTGTATTGTCTGCTTTGTTTAAACAGCAATAGACCTAATATTCATTTGGTAGTTGTTTGGTAATAGGATTATATGCTCATATATAGTTCATAAACTCATCCATATGCACGTTTCATATCCCTTTGCTGGCAGCATTTGTGCATTAATCCTGAAATTAGAATGCTGAACAACACTTCCCTGTCAATTTCTGACCAAAAACTGAAAGTAAATCAAATAAATAAATGCAGTGAGATGAATCCTCTGAGCTACATTTGTTCGGCTTACACTATGACCTGCTTCAGTAACCACAGGTGTTAACAAATCAACCAGGAGTGAACTATGAGGGATTAGAACTCAAAGGTGTATTTGTTGCAGACTTTCTCCATTTATACAGTTTTATCCTCTCCATATAGTATCTGTACCTGCACTCAGTCATAAACTGAGCGAGGCGCTTCGACACAGTCACCTTAAATCAAGGTTATGAAGTCTGACACAATCAGTAATCTCTTGGTAAACATGTTTGCTGTTAATCCGCAGACTTGTGGGGATTCAAAGATAAAGACAGACCAGTGTGAGTCTTTATCATCGTCCAGAGTTCCTTATTCATTATTTTATATACTGTCTTTGCATCAGTATCATATCCAGGATAGGGTGTATATTGTAATTTTATACTTTATTAATCTGATAGGCAAATTGCTTGTGTAGTTACAGTCCCTTACAATGTTATTTATGCCCTTTGAAATCTTACCCTTATTTAATATTGTTCAAATGTTCTAACATTTACTTATTTTAAAAGGAAATATTTTTGTTCACTTAATCATTGTTTGCCTTTTGTTCATGCAGTCGCTTTGGTACCCCAGAGGAGCTAAAGGAGCTGATTGATGTAGCTCATTCAATGGGTATTGTGGTGCTGCTGGATGTGGTCCACAGTCATGCTTCCAAGAACACGGAAGACGGCCTTAATGCCTTTGATGGGTCTGACTCCTGCTTCTTTCACTCTCCACCAAGAGGAGAGCACAGTCTGTGGGACAGCCGCCTCTTCAACTACGCCAGGTATTCTGTCACCCCACACCACTTAACCAAAATATGGTATATATTGTGTGCATCTCTCTGGATTGGATTCTTTCATTGATTAAGAAAAAATTACAATCTTTTGTTGTAAAACAAGGCAGTGTTAACCTGAAAATCAGGCTGATGCACTCATTTTCTATGAGTGTATCCGTCCGTTCACTGACATCTAGGCTTTCTCCTCAGTACTGTTAAGGACAAAAACTGGTTTGGGTGGAAACTTTTAGAAGTACAACAGAATTATGCAGATTTTCTGACATTTAATGAGCCTAACGGTCATGAAAACTGTGTTCTTAAACACATTTGCCTCATTATTTGCACAAATTCATGAGGAAAATGCTGTGAAAATGTGAACCCTGTGCTGTGAAATCTTTCATCGGCTCACTAAGGCAGGAGAACACGCTACAGCCCCGACGGCAGAGAGCAAGCTTAGAAAACAAACAAAACAGTAAAATTTGCTTCCAGATCCTAACCCCTTCCACTCCCTCTAAGGTTTTCCTGACACTTTCAAACAATCGTTGTGAAAACCCTAGTGAAATGAATCCTTTACTTAATGTAGACATTTGCCTGCTTTTGCTCCTTGCAAGCATTGATTTGTAGCTGAAGTAATAAACAACTACAGCTTTTATATACTTAACTAAAATCGAAATAAAAAACGTATAAGTTGAGCTTTGGGAAACTGGTGCTGCTGACATGCATTTCCAAAGAGCTCAACATTTGTGATGCGTCATGGAATCCAGGGACACAATTGGCAGGACAACTTTCGTGCAAATTGAGAAAAGGTTTTTTTCTTTTTTCTTTTCAAATTTGGTGATTTTCGCTTTTTTTTGTATTATCTGCTTTTTCTAGTCTCGGTGTTGTATTTAAAAGAGTACATTTTAGGCTTGAAATAGGCTGTTATTAGGAGATTTCTTCATATGTAGAGGGGACGTGTCGTTGTCTGTCTGTAAGCTGTCCTTTGTTTCCTTTGCTAATGCTCCCGCCTTCCAAGCGAATAGCGTGGCTGATATTAGGCAGCAAAATGACTGTTGTATCAACATTCACTGAATATTCACTGCAAAGATCGTTGCAGAAGAGCTGAACCGAGGACGTTACGCCGAGAGTGTTCTGAAGTATTTCTTCAACAAGCCGGATGCTTATGAACACAAGCTACACTGATTTTGAAGACTATCTTAGTGACGATGAAGGCGACATGATAAGACTGGATAATATCCCAATTCTACAACTGAGTGAAGATGTAAACGAGGAAGATTGTATTGGACTAGCGTCAGACAAGTTAGACCGTAAGATATCAGAGGCTATATCGATAGTAACTGTTGATGGGGAAGATGACAGAGAAATTGAGAAAATTTGTAACTTTGACTGTAAATGCTACACCGGAAGAAAAGTGTACTCTGAGTAGAAAAACAGTCCTGTAGCCAGAAGCTTACTCCAGACTCTGTCAACATATGGCTGGATTCTTTAGCTTTGGAAAGACAGTGGCAGGACATGCAAATTATTGGACATTTAGAGGCAAATAGACGCACAATGCAAACTTCCCAGATGATTACTACCACAAAAAAGAAACCAGCAAAGTAAAAACATTTCCATACTAATTACTTCATTGGAGGCAAAGAGATCTACAAAAATACGTTTCTCTTTCTTATGGGGTGTTTCCATACATTATATATATTTTTTTATTTGTTTTCATTCCAACGTGCGTTAGCTATTACTCACCTGAACATGCCTGTCAGCATTCTTGAATTGAATTTAATGCTAACAATTTTAGCCAATGGTGGAGGGAGTACTACTTAATATTCTTGCTAAGGATTTATTACCATCAAAGTAAATGTATCAGATTCAATTACTACTTAAGTAAAAGTTTAAAGTAGCCTTAAAATGTGCGGCCAAAGTAAAATAAGATTTACACAATTCAGAAATTAATTATTTGTACACCACATTCAGATATTATATGTCTATTATATTATATGTCAAAAGTGGGTGTAGCTTCTCTAAATGAGATGAAAATGAGCATCATAACTCCCAGCAGCAGACGGAGGTGAAAAGTTTGATCTTCAGATTGAGATTTCTTCATGTCAACCTTTTCAAGGTACCGTATTTTCACGACTATAAGGCGCACTTAAACGTCTTTTTTTTTCCCTCAAAATGTGCGGTGCGCCCTATGGTGCGGTGCGCCCTATGTGTGTTGTAACTGCGACTTTTGAGACCACCTCATTGAGGAGATGATGAAAGAGTGGCTGAATGTAAGGAGACCAGGTGTTTTTTTTTCCACTCATCACCATCGCTGTTAATATGTAACCCCATGCGTGCCCATCTCACAGCTGATGTGAAAAACATGGGGAAACAAATTAACCCTGTGCTCGCTGTTCAACCGCTCGACATCGGTGTGAACCGGACCCAGCAGGTGCAGCAGAAGCAGCGAGTTTACATGCAAAGTCAATGGTTGACGCGCGTATAGGTGCAGCAAAAGGTCCCGCAGCGCGTTTTGAGCAGCAGGTGCAGCACGTCGGGAGCGTTTAAGCATCTGACGCACCGCCAACGCGCTGCTGCTGCTCGAGATGGAAAAATTGAAGTTTTGCTGCTGGACGCGCCGCATCAACCAATCAGAGAAGCTGATCTGGGAGCTGACAGCGAGACAGACACAGCGCTCTGATGACATATGATATTAAATGGAAAAGGCTGGATGGATGAGGAGATGATGAAAGTGTGGCTGAGGGAGGTGTATGTGAGGAGACCAGGTGGTTTTTTCCACGCATCACCATCGCTGCGTGCCCATCTCACAGCCGATGTGAAAAAAAAGGTGAATCAAATGAACGCTGTGCTCGCCGTTATCCCGGGGGTCTGACAAAGGAACTTCAACCGCTCGACATCGGTGTGAAGCGGCCGTCAAAGAAAGGCTGCGAGCGGCGTGGGAGCGATGGATGACAGACAGAGACCACAGTTTCAGGATAAGTGGAAGGCAGCGCCGGGCAAGTTACGCCACCGTTTGCGGATGGATTGTAGATGTTTGGACTAACGTGTCTGCTGGCTCTGTTGTTCAAGCTTTTGCAAAAGCCGGCATTATTTCTGAGGAGCTGCGCTGCACGGAAAGTGACTGACAGCGAAGAAGGGGAAACTGGCATGTCTGATTTAGCGCAGCTGTTTTATTCAGAGGAATGCTGAGGATAACAGAGGATGATGACTTTGATGGGTTTGATTAATACTTTGTAATAAATACATGAATAAAGCACAATCATACTCAATTTTGCTCCCGCTCTATTTTTCTACCTGAAAACTTAATTCAACAGCAGCATCTGGGCCGCGTCGCCTCTGGTTTCACCGCGGCGGCTGGCAGGTGTTTTTTCATCTAAATAATCTAAATCTTGCAGCTATATTTGCTGTGATCAGTGGGAATAAAGTAGTTTTAACATGTTTTTAACTGAGAAAGTCCACCTGAAAACTTAATAATTGCAGTCAGTTCATCCAGATTATCTATTTCTGTTGGAGGCGCTCAGACCCCCACATACCAGCGGTACACCGACAGCAGAAATCCCTTCATCAGCAGCCTCTAGGCTGGGCAGCCTCCGGGTTCACGCGGTGGCTGGCAGGTGTTTTTCATCTAAATAATTTTAGCTGCAGGCACCAGGATACCGGTAATAAAAGCGAACATATTCCGTCGGCAGGTTTCAGGATTTTAAGTTAATTTAGGAGTGACCACAGCGCTGTGTCATCTACGATGTGTCTGTCTCACGGCCAGCTGCCAGGTTTGATTAATACTTTGTAAAAAATACATGAATAAAGCACAGTCATACTCAGTTTTGCCCCCGCTGTATTTTTAAATACGCAGTAGAGGTATTTAAAGGTAGTAGAGGACATGTACCTGTATATAAAAAATGCGCCCTATAGTCCGGTGCGCCTTATGTGTGTGTTAAATACAGAAATGGGACATATAACTGAGACTGCGCCTTTTAGTACGGTGCGCCTTATGGTCGTGAAAATACGGTATATGCTTTCAGATGGCATGGACTCTCCAAGACAAATCTGATTTTCATGCCTGACATATCATTGGAAAACTTGGAAATCACACTTTCCAAATCAGTGAACAAGGCAAAATACCCCAAAATCGACTTGTCTTAATTTACCATCACCGGACACATTTATAAGAATATAACTCAAATGTAGTAACAATTAAACCTGAAAGATCTGTTCCAGTCATGTATCCCAAATTTTGGAAAATTTTTCAGACTCTAGTGCCATGTTGCTACCAGCCACAAATTGTTTTTACTCATCTTCTTTGTATTTTTGAATTTAAAATGGTAAATTTGCTTGCTCTTTGACCTCTCCCTCCTATCAGAAGAACCTAAGGCAGGTGAGGTGTATTACCAAGGTTGAACAGAGATGGACAGAGCGGGGGATTTCAAGTGGTTACAGGACATACTTTCTCCTCCTGAGCTACTGACTGTCTCTCCAGACTGACCTGAATTGAGAGGAAAATTAGGGTCATGCTCTCTTTCAGGATAGAATCTACCCATGCATCGTTTTCCCATACTTGATTAATCTCACTGGCTCAGGGGGGTCTGGGGCCCATCTGCAGCAGTCATTGGGTGAAAGCTAGGGAACACCCTAACCATGCATCAGAGCATTTTATTCAGTGGAATTATTGGTAAAAACGTTGTCATATTTAGTTTTGTTAGAGCAAACAAGTGAAAGTTTGCTTAAGTATTCATTTTACAAAAAGCATCCAACTTCTTCAACTGACTGAAAAGACTTCTTACCAGATTAACCTGAATTACATTCCAGAGTCGGGTATTTATGCAAAGGAACAAGTCAATAGAAGCTAAATGCATTTCTTGTGAACAAGCTGCGCTACATTATTGACATTTTAAGATGTAAGAGATGGAACTAAAATCTTCAACTTAAACTCATATGACATTGAAGCTGCAACACAAAAGCCTTCAGACTGAACCTAAACTTGTGTTCTAAAAAGTTGAGACTCAACTCTGTCTTTATTTCTGGGCCTTAGCTCTTATTATCAATCTTTATCATGTTATTTAGAGTGTAAGTATTTAGGCAGATGTGATCTTACACGACTGGCAACATTTAATGCAGCACATATCTGTTCACTACAATTTTTTTGGACAGTACTCACTTGTGAAATAATTAAATGATAGATTCCAAGTTAATGCATTTTTTATGCAATGCTGCCAACATACACTTAGCCACAGACAGCAGCTCTAAAAGGGGATGTAAATGTTTTCTTATAGGAGGGAGCATTTAATTAATTTCCCAGGGCTATTCATGGTTGATAAGAACTAGAGCTCTGCAGTGTATCAAACTGTGGTTTTCACCTTTGTATATATTTTTTGCAATATTGCAATTTTAAGACTACTTTAATGCCATTTTTAAAGGGGTAATATATTCCACTTGCCTTGCATGCAAATTTTACATGCCAATGATATATCTACCCTGTTGGAGTGGGTTTCATTGCCTTCAATGCTTGAACGTGGCTGTGAAAGTGGCGATGGTTCATAAAAATGATGGAGACATTATGAAGAAGGAACAAGAAAACTTGAATTGGAAATAGACTTAATCGCATTGGAATATTACAATATTTGGCAAAAGCTTGTTTTTGATTCACTGAAACTGTTTGCTGTTGCATCATAATAATTACCACACGGTTTAATAACTAAGGAATAAGGATGTTTGTTTTTTAATCTACATCAGTTCTCTGTTTAAAGCGATTAAGACGCCGTGCATCTGTCAAAGAGTTTTACCGATCTTCATTTATTCATGCAAGCAGGTGATGTTAGCATTTTAATATTATATATAGCAGGCTTTGATGCTATAGATTCTTGAACTTGATCATTCTGAGAAGATCGATTTAATTGCATCCATTATTTTGGGTGTGTTAGTGCTATATAAAAGCAGGGAAACAGCCTTTGGATTGCTACATCTTTTGACTCCTCAATTATTTTCTTGCTGGGGGAGATTAAAAGCTGCTTCCTAATGTTCCACATCACATTCAGCTCATGAGGGATATTTAAAAACCTGCCATGGTTACATCAGATGTATAAATGAGTGCAGGAGTTTTACTGTGGTTCATGATGTAAAATGAACATGAGCAATATTTAAACAGGCTGAGAAATGAGGCCAAATGGGAGCTGACATACCACTCAGACTGTCTGATGCAGGATGATATGTTGAAGGTCAAAAGCCTGATATGATCACAATGATGACACGTTGCAACTCCCAGCAAAATGCTCACAAATTCCGGCAGTCTGCCTTTCTGACGCACGCTTTAAAAAAACAGCATATTAAGGTAATAATCACAGTTATTTTGATTGTTTGTAGGTGTTGATTTTAATGTGGAAAAATCATTTCCAGTATCATGTTGGCAAAATTAAACTAAAAAAAAAAGATTTTCTACCTTTTCTAGGCTTAGTGTTCAGATGCGTTGGTGGCTGCTGTTGTTGTCGGCTCTATTAATTAGATGTCTCTCTTGCTTTTGCACCCAGAAAAAAAAAATCCCAGCACACATTTGGGAGGAACAGGCTCTGTTGAGTCTATCAAATGCCTTTTTGAACTCTCTTTTTAATAAGTGTGTGTCACTGTGTAGCAGTTTCCAATACATTATACAATGCTTAGTGTCAGCTGTGTGGATATAATAAGAGAACAAGGTTCTCCTTTCATTAGTTATTGAACCGTCCTCATATCTGAAGCCCTCATTAGACAGGGTGCAGACATATGCTGCGACTACAAGGCATATGAGGAGTCATTTGTAAAAACCCAAAGGACCACTGCAATGTCATAACCAGTTCATTTGTCTTCTTTGCTTGTCAGAGGATGTTTGGACGTGTCTTTCGTGTCAAGCGTTCTGTAACTCACTTTGGAAGGAAATGGATCTCGGAGGCAAACTGTGAACCCAGCAGGAAACAGTGTGGTTTTAATCAAACATCCTTTCTATAAGCCATAGCAGTCTGACCATGATGTTCTTATTAAGTTGACAGAGGCTTACTGATATAGACAGTCACCCTTTTTTCCTTTTTTGCTTTCTGTTCTACTCTGCCTTGGCTGCTGAATCTTTATCCAGAGAGCACCTTTATTTTTCTTCTAGTCTGCTTTCCAGTTTAGCTTTTCCTCATAAAACATTCAACGCGGTCTTGGGAGAATGCTGTTAAGATAGATGCCTGCCATCCAATTTGTTAACTTTTGTTGCCTCTGAGTCAAATGCATCGGCATTCAATGTTATAAATGTCTGGCTTTGCAAGCATTGGTTCCAGGCAGGAGAATTGCTCGAATTACTTCTGCTGCTGAATACCAACTTATAGGGGAGGGATTTAAATGGTTCTAAACTTTGTTGGAACAAGTAAACATGGCTTTTTTAAAACGAGATGCTGTTTAACAAGAAATAGGGATTTTTTTTTCCCCAAATAAAACACAATCTCTTTTTTTTAGTATAATTTGCAAACTGATAGCAGAGAATATTCTACATTTTTTGGTGTTGCATATTATCAAACCGTTTCATTTTTGAGCTTGACTAAAGAAAATCGGCGCTTTTCAAATGGTGTTTTGAGCTTTTGAAAGAAGATATTTATGCCTTGGACTCTGTTTAACCACACAAGCAACATGACTAAATGAGATTTACAGAAGTCAGTATTGCGTTCAAGTTTCTATAAATTACAGTTATTTACAGTCAAGTCTTTTATTAGTATATATCAAACTTCAGATGTCCAATATGTATAAAAAAAATGAGTGATCAAATTAAATAACTTGATCAAAAATTTGATTAGAAATTGAAGAGGCATTTAATGAACAAATATATACAAGTGTAAGGTGTAACTAAATTAAATCCTTTTCTTGGTGAAACTCTAGGTATATAAGGCTCTTATCGATAATATTTTTTTGTAAGATAAAGATGGGAAAATGTGAATAGACTGTTTTTCATATATATAAACACTAACCTGAGCACTGCATAGCACATACCACATACCTGGATCATTGAATGCTTGGACCTATAAAACATCAACAGGACTCCAAGAGCCTTCATTGCGAACTCAATGAGGTTGTGGAAAACCACTCTTGAGGCCAATGGTAAGACATCTCCACAAGTCTCCATCAAATGTGGCATATACCAAGGGGATGCGCTGTCCCTACTACTGTTTTACATAGGCCTTAACCCCCTCAGTCAAATAATCAACAAGACTACCAACTCGGGAACGGAGCCACCATCGGCCACCTCCTTTACATGGAAAACATCAAGCTGTACGCTAAGAATTAGAAAGACATTGCCTCACTGATCCATACCACCCGGATCGTCAGCACAGACATCGGGATGTCATTCGAACTAGAGAAGTGTGGTCGTATGGTGACTAAGAGAGGGAAGGTAGTCCACACAGAGGGGGTCTCACTCCCAGAAGGAACAATAGCAGACATTGAGGACAGTTACAAGTACCTCGGAATCCTACAAGCAAATGGTAACCTCGAAGAGGTGACAAGGAAAGCAGCCACAGCCAAATACCTCCAACGAGTGAGGCAGGTCCTAAGAAGCCAGCTCAATGGCAAGAATAATTCTCAGGCAATAAGTAGCTACGCTCTACCAGTAATCAGATACCCTGCAGGAATAGTAAGCTGGTCAAAGGAGGAGGTGCAGGCCACAGATGTTAAGAAATGAAGGCTCCTAACCATGCATGGAGGGTACCACCCCAAATCCAGTACCCTGATACTGTATGCTAGCCGAAAGGAAGGGTGCCAAGGACAAGTGAGAGTGAGATCCACTATCCAGGATAAAACATCCAAGATCTGCAAGTACATCAATGAAAAGGCTCCAACAGACGACGTGAATGTCTCACACAATGGGGAACAGAAGATGAGGTGCTAGAGGTCCCCTCATGAGAGGTTAAGCCCCCACATGGGATGTACCACTGAGACATGTGGAAAGTGGCGGATATCAGGAAATCCTACCAATGGCTAGACAAAGCCGGACTGAAGGACAGCACACAGGCACTCATCATGGCTGCACAGGAGCAGGCCCTGAGCACCAGAGCAATAGAGGCCCTGATCTACCAGACTAGACAAGACCCCAGGTGCAGACTGTGCAAAGAGGCCTCTGGGACAATCCAGCACATAACTGCAGGGTGTAAGATGCTGGCAGGGAAAGCTTACATGACGTGCCATAACCAAGTGGCTGGAATAGTGTACAGGAACATCTGTGCAGAGTATGGGCTGGAAACCCCAAGGGCAAAAGCAGAGGAGAGCTGTTGTGGTTTACATAGCAATACCAAGTCACTTCAACATCAGCAAAAAGGAACACGAGAAAAACTGGACAAAGATCGGGGGCCCAGATGTTGCTTTAGTTTTCTTAATAGAGACACCTTAGGGGCTTTATTTTTGTGACTGTTCTCAATCATCCAGGGTATTTCAAAATCAAAATGGGATAAATGACTGCACTTCTGGTCCATTGTTGAAGATGTTTTGCTCTTAATCCAAAGGGGATTTTCAGTTCAAAGAGAGAGCTAGAAATTATCCGGATTTTGCTTATAAACAAAATAAATCTATAGTCACCCCAGAATAGCGTCTATCAAACACTCGCAGCTTTGCAGCAGTACTTAATTGGATTCATCAGCAGACCCATGGTTGAGTTAGGGTGATGTGTGCTAATAAGCTAAACATAAAAAAACTGAAGATTTGTATGAAAAAAACAACACTTTGAACTATGTTTTTATGTAGAGACTCTTAACATTCTTTAGCATGACCGATTTAGCAGTGGGTCAGTAATGGTGTAGGGTTGCATTTCTTTGGAGGGCTGCATACCTCCATGTGCTTATCAGAGGTAGCATTACTGCCATTAGGTACAGAGATGAGATCCTCTGGTCCCTTGTGAGACCATATGATGGGGCGGTTGGCCCTGGGTCCCTCCTAATGCTAGACCTAGTGTGGCTGGAGTGTGTCAGTAGTTCCTGCTAGATGACGGCATTGAAGCCATGGACTGGCCGACCCGTTCCTCAGTCCTGAATCCGATTTAGAAATTCAGTCTTTAAGGGGTTTGGCATTTCAATCATGATCTATGTTGACAGAAGTTAAAAGCTTAAAGGGATAAAACACAACCTTTTTTATACTCCCTTTGATCAGTCTTTCTCTTACTTGCCATCTTGCAAACTGGATATAAATAAATTAATATGACAAATCATTCAAAACCCATGCCTATATAGCTTAACTGGTCTGGACAACCAATGCTGGCATTTTTAACAGACTTTTGAAAGTTCTCGGCGAAAACAAAATAAATTGAGAATTATTGGATGACATGCAAAGGTGTGAGCTTGTGCCCTGTTGGCCTTCTCATTAACTTAAAGCATTTTAATAGTCAGTATGTATGTTTTTATGTATGGGCTACACACTTGGCTGCCCTTTTTTAGAAAAGAGTTGGATAAAATGTACATGCTTGAGTCAAAAACCATTTCCTTTAAAGACGCTGTAGTAACCTTGACTCAATGACCGAGTGAATGGAGCCTACTGTTCCCAAAGTAGGGGGTTAGTTACCAGAGGAGCTTAGCCTTTTTGCAGATCAGTGCTTTGAGTGGTGAGAACTGAATATTCTGAGGAGCTTGATGTGGGCTTTTTCTATAATCCCCCACATCTCCGAGGATCATTTGCATCCAGTATTCATCAATCTTTGTGTGACTTCTCTAGATATGAAGAATAGGCCCAGGGCCAGCCTTTTTAAGACCTTTTTTCCCTTTTTTTTTTCTTTTTTACTTATTTTCACACTTTTCATACTGAGATATCGGCAGTGCCTTTGAGGACCCAGTCAAAATATGTCTTTGACAACGTTTTTTCATTATCTGGACTTTTCTTCCTTTCAGATGTGTTAATAAGGTTTACCTTTGGCAATAATTTAATGTCAATGTTTCATTTTGTTTCTCAGTTCTGAACAGGTTTGAAACATGATTTGATTATATTAATAACTTAGCAGCAGTAATGTTTGTTTCAAAGTTGAAAAATACATCAAAGATGGGGAAAAAAATAATTGTGTTTTTCTTTAGCAATAATAAAGGTTACAGAATATGATTGGTATGCAGAAACTTCTTGAAAAAGATGCAAAAATCAAGCCCATTTCTAATTTCAATGAATTTACTTTCTGAATACATGAAAAGATTTAGGCCATATAAGTTATCAGGCTTTTATTTGATCTGTCATTAAAGTCAAACTTGGAAGGTTGGCTCCTTTCAGTCTTAGTCATTTTAGTGGTTAGCACTCTGCAATTATTTTCTTCGGCACAATCAGATCACACTGAAAGAAGAAAATAGTTTTTTCCCCTCTGGTAAGCCTTAGTTAATGAGCTGAGCTTAGCAGTAGGTGTGAATTATGCTTTGTTGAAAATGCGTCTTTTGCTTTCACTCTGTGATGGAAGATGCAACGAGTGGAAACATGCAGTTCAGCTCTCATCCCTTGACGACCAGCTTGCACCACCTTTAAAACTATGGGGTAACCGAATAAAGTTGCATAGCAGTGATGTGTGAAACTGTTTGATTGCTATAGAAATCACACACCTATTACGGAGTCGAATAAATACAGTCTTGTTTTGTATTTTGCAATTTGGGTAGAGGCAGTCCTTTACATATTCTCACAAGTTTTTTTTTAAATAATGTTCTTAATTTAAAACTAACTTTTCTACTTCTATTCATATTTGGGGTAACAGATGGGCTGATACTTGTCTGCAGGCTTCATTTTTGTGTTTGCTCAGTTTCAGGTAATGAAACGCATTAATTTCTCTACAAGACAAGCAAAATCAAGCAAACGCCCGACAATGAGATTAAACAACTAAAGTTGGCTTAGAAACATACAACTACATACTTTAGATGTTAAACAATTTGAAGATGCATAAAAAAAAATTGTTGCTGCACAATGATTAAATAGTTTTAAATTGCTATTTGGAAAGACACAAATTCACTTTTTATTTTTGAAAACAGATAAAAATCCAACATTACTGATACTGGTGGGGATTGTTTTAGAGGACAGAAGCCACAAGATGTTAAAGTTTATGAAGATGATTCGTGAAACCTTTCTAAAGCTTGTGGTTTTGGACAAAAGTATTATATTAAGATCAGATTTTTTTTTTTGAGGTAAGAATTTTAAAAGCACAATGTCACATCCTTCTTAAATTTGCATCAATTAGAGTGATAAGCTTGCTAATTAAGATCTTTCTTGAAACCAGTCTACAGCACCTCCCACACTCACTGGCATTCTGACAGCAGGAACAAAGTGCTTAAAATAAATAGTTTCTTTTATGTCTCCAAGTTTCAAATATAATACTTTGACTTTTTTTCCACCCTCCTTAGCCCTTTCTCTCCCTGTATGAGGTGGCAAGATAAACATGATCCTCATTCAGCCTCAGTTCCAGTTTCTTTTAATCACTGCTATGATTGTAAATATACCAAAGTTTTAGATGGTGATCATTACCTGTATGTGGAATGGCTTTTATTCTAGACTTTGCTATACTTAGACAAGGGTCAAATAGAAATGGGCCGCTTTTTTACATATTAAAAAACGGTAGCGCTAAATTAAATTAGAAATGTCTTTTTGGAAATTACAATTTTGTAAAAAATGTTTTTAACTCCACATAGAAAATATCTTTTACAAAGAAGATGACTGCAAAGAACTCTGTCTAGTGGCCCCTTTTTAGTCAAATGGTCAGGGTTTTAAAATATGGTCATCATTTTACTAATAAAACCTCTTAGATATTTCACTGCTGCTAATATAAAGTCTGTCGATTAAAACTTCAATAAAACGGTACAAAAATAATGACAAGCTGCGGCTGATTTCTAAAAGACAGGAAATACTGAGTGTTCCTAATTGCAGGTTACCAGACATATAATCTCAGTGACAGCTGAGGATCCCTTTTAGGAAGCCCAGAAAGAGCAGGTAGCTGCCATGCAGTTTAAAGAACAGCAGACAAACAGCAGATGTGTGACACAAAACTCAGAAAAGCAGGCAACATCTCACTGAGAGTTTTCCTAAAGCTGTTGCTTAATATTGCAAGATTTCACTTGTCTTTAGACCAGTATACTGCATGCATTTGCCTACCCCAACTTTGCTTTTATATCTGTATTAAAAAGAGAAAATCTGTGAAATGTAAATAAAAAGTAGAAAACTTCAGTTCTATTGTAAAAAGAAAACTGAATATTTAAAAAAAGTATACCGAAGAGAGTCCCATCAAAGTCTTTGTTCTGTTCTTGCTAAAGAGATTATTGAAGTTTGAAATGCGTTGGAAGAGGCAGCCCATTTGTCCCTTTTGTTTTAACAAATGCTTGCCATCCATCACGTGTGTCATTTTGCCATCGGCTGAGCATCACACTCTTGAATTACCTGTCAGCTTCCTGATTTTTTTTATTTATTTTGGTGTGGGGTGGAGGGGCTCTTATCTTAACTGTGACGTTGGGTAAACAAGATCTTAAATCTTTTTTTTCTCTCCCAATATGATGACTTGCGTCAATCCCTGATGGGAAATTAACGTCGGGAAAAGCAAAATATTTCACCATCTGTTGGTTTCAATCCCTTGTAAAAGTTTTGCACATCCTTTTTTCATAGTCACAATTACATTTTAATTATGAGCTTAAGTGCACCTTATGGGGTCATGCTTTGGCAGACTGGCTGCTGGTGAACTCTTCTGTTCACTATTGAATTGGACTTTACTGGTCCATTCTAACATATGAATACGGCTTGACCTAAACTATTTTGTTGAAGCTTTAACTACGTACAATGTTTATGGTTTGCCTACTATTGTGCCGCAGCTACAGACTACAATAGGCAGCCGCCACCATGTTTATCTTTGGGGCCAGTGTTTTAGCATTATTTGCACTCTTGGTAACTTCACCTCTCTCAGCACTTTCTGTATGGGCCAGAATATTGTTTTCTGTCTGATCAGTGCTCCTCCTTCCATAAGTTTGCAGACTGCTGTAGGCCATTTAAGAGAAGTGTTGGCCTAGTGGTTAGAGAAGTGCGCTTGTGCTCTGAGAAGGTTGCAAGTACCTGGTTCAATTATTTTTATCAAATGACTGGGATTCTTATACAGTAGCTCTCTTTCAATAAGGGATTACTTATGCCCAATCTTTGATCAAGTCAGTCAGATTTGTGTTAATTTTTCAAAAATCGATGACTGATCGCTGCATCTGATCTGTGAATCTCCACAAATGCCAATACAATTCTTTAAAGTTTTTGGCTCTAACCCAGCAAAATGTAAAAAAAAAAGGAATAAAAAGTGAAGGAGTATGCAGAGTATAAAGTCAGCTCTGCTATAAATAAAATTTTTCTATTTTTTTTTATTTGAGCCACGTCCTGCCAGCATGGAGAGAAAATGAGCTAAATGAGTTAACAATCATGAAATATGAAGAGCGTGTGTGGGGGGAGAAAAAAAAATCTTCTTTTGAATTAACTTCAGGTATTTATTTTAGCTGTGTGTGTGTGTGTGGCTTGCAGGAAAAAAACAGGAAAACATGACAGATTATCTTATCTTTCTTTACAAGCAGCAATATTAGAGCTTTACTCTATTAGTGCTCCCTAACTAGGTTTCACTGTCACTGCTAAACTTTAATCTAAGGACGCTGTAATGTGCAATTTGCTTTTACATTAACACCGCAGACCAGCTGATAACTTCATGCCGCTGCATAGATAAACGTTGTGTTCCATCTGGTATAGAGATCTACCTTTCACACTGTAATTGGACCTGATGATGAATGGCATTGCAGGCCCTAATGTGGCAGTATGGTTTCATCTCGGGCCTCTAGCTCTCACTGGCTATTATCTCCATCCCGTGAGGATACATTGTGTCTGAGCCTTTGTTGGCTCTGCGCACTGAAGTGGAGGACCTAATCTATTTATCACAGGGTCTGTGTGACCACCCAGCCAGGCTACTATATCGGATCATACCAGGCTCCCTTGTTCTGCTCCTCCAGGGAAGAAGGAAGCGCAGATGTAACATGCGGCTTCACACCTGTCAAACAGTGCTGACTGTGGTCATCCCTGAGGAATGGAGCACAGGAGGGAACACATTTAAATCTTTTTTTTTTTTTTTTTTTTTTCTAAAGAAACTGGCTTTTTTTTTCTCTTGACATACAGAACGTAATCCTCTGCGAGTGTCGGGTATAAATCGATAATTAGGTTTCAAGAAATGTTGAAAACGAGATTTGTTCAGTATTGTTGCATTGCCAGTTTTACACATTAGATGCTACAAAGGCCTCTTTTAAATTCCTAAAGCTTCTTATTTTTCATTCTATTTTGTAATTGCATCATTCAGATAGAAATAATTAAATTATCTGGTACCTAATTCCATCTTGTGAGGTGCAGCACCACCTGTGCAAATATTGGATTCCCAGGTAAATATTGGAACTTTTCTTTAAGCGTTTATTCTTTAATTGCGATTTTATAGTTTTACTTTTTGGCTGGATGGAAACATGTTCCAGGTGTTGAACATCGTTTGTTTAATTTTATTTTTTTTACTTGAACTGTAGATGCGGGCATATTTAGGTCAGTAGCCTTTTCCTGAGTTTAGATGTTTAACATACATCGACCTCAATTAAATTTGGTGTTTTCCCGTCTTTTTTGGAGAGAAATCAGCACTTCTGTCACATTGTATAAATAAAGTTCATTTAACAATGAAAATAAAGCAACTATTTGTGCTTTACTGGCACTAATGGGTTAAAACTATTATATTCTCTTAGAAAATATTATTTTCTCTCTAAATTCTTAGTTTAAATTTAGGCTAGAGGAATAAAAGCAGGCAGAGTTTGTACCGAATTCAAATTTCCTTTGGAACAATAAGGTTAATCTTACCTTATCTTAAAAATAACGTGTGATGTTTTTATTTATTTTTTTATATGCATCCGCACCAGAAGAGTTGATCCGTTGATGATTTGAATGCTTATGTTGAAATTATGATTATTAATTTTTATATTCCAGTTTAATATTCCTTTCTCTGTATATAATCCTTAATTAATCATAATTAAAATGTCTACAAAAAAATCTTGCAATGTAAAAACATCTTTGTTTATGTTTTTATTCATAAATGCAGTTAACACAAATTTCTCTCATCATTGTTGGAGCTCAAAGGACACTCAGCTTAGGCAGAGGCAGCACTTCACACTTAATCGGCATCTTGAATGTGTCATTCATCTCACATCCTTGGTGCTTTGCTTTTGCCCTACAGCGCTGCATCCGAGTACTGTGTTTCATTTGGTGCTCATTACGCGCACTGCATGGAGACGACCAAATATTGAGTTTTTGCTGACGTTTCCATGGCGACACGCCACCTAAATGGGAAGAGTTGAGGTGCGCTGTGTACTTTGCCTTGAGTGACTGCATGACTCTTGGAGTTAGGATGGAGGACGGAGGCCATTTATGGAATCCACATCCTCCAGCCAGCAGCCAACAGCTGCAGCATATTTCTGTGCCACATCCGATGGCTCAACAATGGGTTAAATCTATTGCAAACTGCATTCAGTATTTGGGAATTTTTGCAAGTTTATCCTTTTTTTAGGCATTTACACTCTTGCCTGACAAATGCTGAAACTCATTACACGTGAAGCTGAAGATGAATGCTTTAACCCATTTTTTGTAAGAGGCTTTAATTCTCTTGTCCAAGTGTGGCATGAAATCCTGTCAATGCAAATGCACCAGGATGCCTTGATACACATATTTTCTCTACGAGCCGATGGAAATCATAAAGCAACCGATTTTTCATCATGACATCTTAATATGTGAAAGACATAGTTCTCCCTATTGTTAATATAAGCACCGTCTGCAGTTGCTGCCACTCCCTACCAGATATATTGGAGCTTTGGTTGTCAGTATGTGGATGTCCTGCTTTCAAGAGGGAAATTAATCTCTGGTGACTAAAATTCATGATAATATGTGTGAATAATTCACAGCCCTTTGTTTATCTGACCTTGAATTGTTTTTGTTTCTGCCATTTGTGTGAATCCTGCTAGCTGGGAAGTGCTCCGTTTTCTGCTGTCGAACCTGCGCTGGTGGATGGAGGAGTACTGCTTTGATGGCTTCAGGTTTGACGGTGTTACCTCAATGCTGTACCATCATCATGGTATCGGTAAGACTTGTTACCCTGTGTTTGACCATGTTTCTCTTTTCACTATTCTGAAGTTAAAACTGCAGCATTTCTTGCAAAGGTGGAAAAACTGACTTATGTAAAACATAGTTTCAGGTCCGTATTACTTAGCAAAAGTATTTATACTCCTTTAAACTTGGATAACTTTCCTTTACAACCACAAACATTGGGATTCTTTTGTGGAATCTTAAGGGTATGGCTTACTAGTAAAGAAGGGGGCATAAAACCCTATATGGCATCTCCTGTTTTGACAAATCTAAATGTTAATAAGTTTATGTAAATCCAGCTGTCCTGCGAAGGTCTTTAAAGGAGAACATTAGTGAACAAACGGCATCATGGAGATCAAGGGAGCAGGGATAGTAAAAGTAAAAAAGGGTTGGGTTCTAAAATTATAATCCTGACTCTCAGAACACTTTCAACAACTTTCATCTGAAAAAAGGGAAGCAATATGAAACAACTGCTGATCTACTAAGACCTGGTCATCCATCTAAACTGAAAGGCCAGGAAAGGAGAACATGCATTTAAGAGGTAGCAGAGAGGCCAATGATAACTATGGGAAACAATCAGATTGATGATGATTAACTGATTATTGGGGCAATCAGCTAATTTAGAAATTGGTTAATCGCAAACATGAATATGGAAACTCTAAAACAAGCCAGTAGCTAAAAGAGCAGTAATTATAAGCAGTAATTATAGCAACATTTTGCATTAAAGATGAAAAAAAGAAGTCAAGTGGCTTAGTTTTCTCTTCCATCCATCGATTTTCCGTCATACTTATCTCAGGCGGGGTCGCGAGGGGTGCTGGTGCCTATCTCCAGCTGTCTACAGGTGAGAAGCGGGGTACACCTTGGACAGGTCACCAGTCCATCGCAGGACAATCAATGATTCACACACACACTCACACCTAAGGAGAATTTAGAGAGGCCAATTAACCTAATAGTCATGTTCTTGGACTGTGGGAGGAAGCCGGAGTACCCTGAGAGAACCCAGGCATGCTCTGGGAGAACATGCAAACTCCATGCAGAAAGGAACCCGGAACCTTCTTGCTGCAGGGCAGCAGTGCTACCCACTGCTCTACTGAGCAACCATATTTTTCTCTTCACCTGGTTTAAATTCTGTATAAAATTTTATTTATGGGCCCTCTGATTTTTAATCGATTAATCAAAACAAACAAAAAACGACAGATTACTTGAATACCAAAATAGAAATGTATACAAAAAGAAAATGTCCACAATATATAAATACAATTTTCATGCTCCTTATCCTGACTTAACACCCCTTTTTAGACATAATCACTAAACTACGATTATAATGTGATCATATAACATTAATTATACATAATGTTTGTATGGGTTAAACTGCAGATTTTACTATATTTGCTAAAATAAAGTTAATCATGGCATTCATGATTAACCCTGAGAAATCATTGGAACCGGTTCTATCCTTTCAGTTCTCTCTCGTTCAAATATAAAATATTAAATCAATTATTTTGATTCTCATTCTGTAGAGCAGAAATGGAAGCTGCAGAATACAGTAAAGAAGAATTTGGAGAAGTGGCCATGCAGCCATCTGTTAGCTTTTAAAAGTGTGGCTTGACATAGTTTAAAGACATGATCAATTAGTTAACAAGCATCATCTGCAGTTATATTATTTCATCCATAGGATAGCACATGGCCAACATGATTAAACACAAACAAACTCAGGATGAGAGTTCCTCTTCTTTGACCCGCTGCGACAGGGCTGTGCTGAAGAAGGTTCCCCAAGGGAATTTGTTCCCTAATGCATTCATAACACACCTTCTGAAAGGACAGCAGAGCTTTTTTTCCTCTTTCCTCTTTTTCTTAATATGTATCAGTTACCTGCTTTTTTCCCTATGCGTGCTTGATGGAATAAAAAATTTTTTAAGCTAGACTTACGAATCATTTAAAGCATAATTTTATTCATTGTTTATTTCGGCTTCATATGATGATTATCACTTCTTCTATGTCTGGTTGAGTGGAACTGAGGTCCAGTGAAAGATGCCGAGGATGTATATTCAGTAGGGATACCATCCTGAGCTTAACACCTGCACTGCTTGTTCTCCAGCTGCGAATTTCAGCCTAGCCTAGCTTAGTTAGAATCAGGTAAATGCAATAAAACAGTTGTCTTATACAGCATAATTACCTCCAGTGTCATACTTTTTATGGGAAAATGTACCGGTAACTCTGTTAAAAGAAAAGGTATAAGATTCATATTAGTGGTTATAGGTTTGATATTTATAAAAATGCGATCCTTTATATGAATGTTTGCACAAAGTTGAATATTGAAGGATTTAAAATTCATTGAGATGTTCACACCATTTTATCCATAGGGGACTCTGGTCACACAGCTCATTTAAAACACGTAAAAAAAAAAAAGACTGAATTAATGAGAACTGGAATCGAAAAGCAGGATTCTGAATCAAAACAGAAATTATTCTAATTTAAATATTATTATAATTTCAAATTATACCTAAACTTATATATTTATGTACACTTCACTCGTTTTTATATAAAAAAAAATAAAAATAACCGTGTTATTCTCCTTTTATTTCATCAATTTTAATTTTTATGTGTTGGTGAAATACCTTCAAGTTTGTGGTTGTGATGTGGAAAAGGCCACGGAAGTATAAATACTCTATAATTCAAAGCACTGTAAAACAGTTCCATTAATATTAAACACTTTAAACCAAACCCCTCATAATGCTGGAGGTAACTAACAAATGAAGTGAAGCTAGTTGAATCACCTGGAAAAAAAGAAAAAGATCTGGTCAGTTTGGAAGTTTGGGTAGAAAGCAAAATGAGTGTTCACCATGTGGGTGTTTACCCTTCAGGCACTGGCTTCACTGGAGACTACAGCGAATACTTTGGCCTACAGGTTGATGAGGAATCTGTGACGTACCTCATGCTTTCCAACCACATCCTGCATAGTCTTTATCCGGACTGCATCACTATTGCAGAGGTAAAAACACACATCGGCACCACTTTGCAAAATTGAGTGCCTTTAGCCATTATAAAATAAAAGCACTTATTAGGCAGGCATATCGTCCTTTTTTTCTGTTTCTGTAATTAAAAACCTAATGTAAAAATTTTTTTTTGCACATTTTTTTAACTTGATAAATAAATTATGCAGCCTGTAGTGATGGGATTTTGTTTATTTGAAGAAAACCACAAAACTGTTATATTAAACAGTGAAACATCTCTGCAGGATGTTTCAGGGATGCCTGCCCTCTGCAGAAGAGTAGAGGAGGGTGGGATGGGCTTCGATTATCGCCTGGCGATGGCAATTCCTGACAAGTGGATTCAGGTAAGAGGATTTTCTTCTCTTAAATGCCTTCTTTAAACAAAGTGCCTGGAAACCAGGTGTTAAATTCCTATAAATCCCCCAAAGAATTACCCTAATGTAAGTTCAAATTCAAGAAATCTACACTTTGTTAATGCCATGAACATCAGTTTCTCAGAGGCCTACAATGGTAGCTTTTATCTAATTTGGTCACATTATGACCACAAATCCTAATGCATTTTATTGTACTTTTATGTGGGGGACCAACATTACGGAGATAATTGTTCAGCAGAAGGGAAATAGTGCATAGCTTTCAATTTTTCTAGCAAAGAAACACCAGAAATAAGATGCATGCATTTGTGTTAAACTGTAGTGCTTATTTTGCCTTGTATGTATATATATATATATATATATATATATATATATATATATATATAATTTGTTTAGAGATGGTGCTCATTGATCATAGTGTGTGTGAGTTTGCAAAATGTAACTTGTTTTCATCAGTAGCCTGTGAGGCAGTTATAAGAGGCAGCATGGCTGACACACAGTACAAATTATTATTTTTCTTAACCTTTTTGGGCCGATTCTCCAGTTCTGCAAGAATTTTTTTGATCTGGCAGAGTTTCAGGCTCATCATGCGTCTTGCGTTGTCCTATCAGGAATCATAAATTGGGGAGAAAATGAAATATGTTTGAAGTTCAGTCGGCCCATGTAAGGTTTTCGCAGAAAAATCCTGCTGTTGAAGCAGAGCTACGAGTGTGTATGAGTCGGTTTACCTTAACCTCGAGCACTGTGCATGTGCAAACGGAAGTTCTTCTTCGTCGTCTTCCAGATTGACAAGTTCGACCAGCGCCAACTCTCGGAGCTGAGTCCGACGTATGTTTTTTTTTTTGGACGTGCAGTGAGAGCAGGTAGACCGCATCATAGCCTTGGGCCGTACAGTGTGAGAAAAAACATTGCGAGCAGTGACGTTTTAAACCCTGCAGTTTCTTCATACAGTTTGAGCTGTAGTTGACTGCAACGTTTGAAAATGTCCCGTATGCCTGGCTTTACACACAGTCTAATAAAATGAAATTTCAGGGGGTCCTTTAGTGGAGTCTTCTGTGTGTTAAACTGGGGAATTCTCTCATAGTGAACAGGCTGCTCCAGATGTTACAGCTCCTGACTAACAGAGCTTACTGCCCAAATGTGGTACGTCCAAAGGCACTTTGAATTCTTCTATAACAATAGCCCAGTGGCTTTGCTACAAGCATGTATCTGTTTTGAATTCCCCCTATGGAGGTGGTGCAAGTCCTAAGACTGTTTTGTATAAGGCTCCAGTGCCCAATATAAAAAAATAGTCCAACTAGATGGAGAGGTACTGAGGGTTATCAGTTGTATTCATGCTTTGCCTCTGTCCAGCTAGATGGATCTTCCTTTGACATTTGTTTGGCTCTATCCATATCCTCATAGACTCTAAATCAGCTTCCTCCTGTCTGTTGCCTTTTTTTAACGTAGCAATCAGGATCGTAACTACAATATTGGACACCGAGGTTGTGTCCTCAGTATTTCATTAATCTATTTATGGCTTAATTTGTGATATAAACTCAAAAACATTACAGCGAAACTGACTGTAGGATGATGAAAAATAAAGCAAATGTTTAGTTATTGTAAGTCATTGTCGACACACTGTCACTATTGTAACTGCCACACACAAGCAACTGCTTAATGAGTTTGTCAGTCCCTCAAAGAGGAACACATCAAACTAGTAATGCAGGTGGAGAGCAGTTTATGTTCTTAATAACTGTGAGAAAAATCTTAATTTCCATGAAGAAGGATTTCAGCTTGGGAGCTACTCGGACAGAAAGGGAACGTCGAACCAAAGTTGATTTAACTTTGTCGGTACCAGCCGTTAATCAATTTCCACTGGTTAAATCAACATTCATAATGTAACGGATATGTTAGTGACATCTTTGGCTTTAAAAGAAACCTTTATTAAACAATGGTTTCTCAGTGTTGGATGTTGAACCTGTTTTATATTTCTGCCGGATGCCGGAACTAAACGCTAAGCAGATCGCACAGGACAGGAAGTCGTACGCATGTCAAATAACCCACAATAATGAAAAACATAAATATTTTGCATTTAAGATTTAAAAAAAGAGGTTGACAAAAGTTTTTGTTTCTCCTGGTTTAATTATGTAAATAATGTTCTTTAAGGAATGTTTTGCTATCCAGTTATTACTGGATTGATCCAAAAAACAAGAAAAATTAAGAGATTAATCGATTTGCAAAAAAATCCTTAGTTGCAGCCGCAAAACATTGTGAGCAATACCACTATTAATGGAGAGTGGAACATATATTTTAAGTTTTAATTTTATATTAGAATCAATATTATAATGTCAATAATAATGTGTTTGTAAGCCTTATTGTTGTCAGTTTAGCAGACCAGAGGAATTTTGATTGGTCTCCGTATTAGAAGACATGTTTACTTTCCTCAGCTCAATCTTGCTGTCAAAAGTTTTGTGTTTTTGCAGATTAATATATATACAATAAAGTCTTAAATAGTAGTTTTTCCAAAAGAGAAGTTTGTTTCTGATTTGGAATGCAACAAGTAATTCGAAGGATGATCATAAAGGAAGGTTTTTTTCTTCATGTTTCTAGTCGTTAACTTATCCCTAATGTAGAATGAATTAATGAATTCTATGATGTTAGAATTATTCACTCCATCACCCTAATCTTAAACCCTGTCCATAGATTATTTAACAGATTAAAGTTAGAACTCAGGCTGGACCACTTTAAAACGCTGACTTCCAGTGACAAGAAACATTCAAATACTTGTTAGATTAAGACATTTTTTTTATATTCTGCAAATGATCTGCATATTTTATTAGTTCAAGCGCATGTTTTTATCAGTTTTATATGCATTTCTCATTATTCTCGGTTAGGAGTCATTTGTTGGACAGTTAAGTTGGAATATTTATTCTTTTTATTTATTTTGTTAACGCCTTGTGTGAGTGTGTGTGTGTGTGGAGGGGGAGATATAGATATATATTCTATTGTTTAAATTCAAGTCTTGTGAAACAAATTATTTAAATTGTCACTAATATTTTTCATCTATACTTTAAGCTCCACCCTGTTCATTTGTTTTTATTAATATGGTAGCTGGTCTATTAACGATCTTTGTAGTTTCAGATCAGTGTCATGTTAGAAATATTCCTTGACCTATAAAAACATTATTATTTTCAGCTGTAAACAATATGCATTAAAGATGAATATAAACAAATTATTAATATAAATAATGCTTAATGGGTGTTTATTAGAAATTTGACTAGTTTTAATTTTAATTTGTACGGTAAATAAACTGTAACAATTTTTTCTTTTACACTCATTCTACAGTTAAGATGCATAAAATACATGTTTTATTTAAAATGTTATTTACTGTCCCGCTCTTCCGTCAGAATCAAACGTATTCTTTTTGACATGAGACAAAGATCTTTTTTAGTTTAATTTATTTATTTTGCAACACAGCATCTCCACAAATGATACGATTATCCAGCATGTTGCCGCTCAGCACTGCATCTGTCTGCAGGGGAAATCATGGGCTCCAAACGTTCACAAATCCTCCACAACAATTGTTGAAGGACCCTTTAGTTGGACACTTCAGTCCAAACTGCCACTGTGAAAATGCTTAATAGCCCACCGAGGGAAAACATTGTTTCAACTATTCAGTCATCACGTCCATAACTTTGTGATGTTGAAGCCAAGTAGCACATGGAGGAGGGGGAGAAGGGGGGAGGTGGTGGGGTTTAACATGCATACCCAATCCTTCATCCACAGATAAAACTGTTTATCTCAAAATCTTTCTCCTACTGTCTCTAGATGAGCTGACACACTGTCAGAATGTTTGTGTTCTGACAAAGGATGAATTGATAAAAATGGCACATGTATTGTCACTGCCATTTTTTTCTTTTCTTAATAATCAAATATTTTCTTATAAATTAAATTGAGGAAAAAAAAAGAGATAGGCAGGAAGGACGTTATCTCCAGTGATGTGCATGTACGGCTTCGGCTGTTGGATGAATAAGGACGTTTCAGCGCGTGTTTGTTTGGAGAATGCAGAGGCCTTTTTCCTTCATTTGAAGAAAAGTGCTGCGTGCAGAATAGCTAAAAAGGTTGGCTCTTGTACTTTTTATGTAAAGCATTTTTTTGTGCACCGGCCCACATTGAATTCTAAAGTATATTTACTCACATTTTGTAAAAAGGGAGGTAGGGGTGGGGGATGTAATTGGTGACCTCGGCTCAGCATGCATGCGCTACAGTTTCTTGTGTTTCCCAATGGGGGGAGTCAAGGCATCGTTAATCAAGTCTGTCTCTCACAGCAGTTGGTTTTACTCGGCGTAGGGGATGGAGGGAGGAGAAAAGGAGGTGAGAGATCTAGTCCAAGACTTGACCTTCCTCTGTGATTCGGGAACTAGCTGTGCAGCCAGCAGGGCTTGCACCTGAGAGGTTTCACCAAGTTATTCCCAGATCTTCTATAGAGGCTGCTGTTGCCTTTGCTTATTCCATTGCCAGCTTTTGTTTTTTGGGTATTTGTTTTTGATGCAAGTCGTTGCATGTTTTAATTAAATTTGTTGCTTCCCTGAGGAGATTTGATGCTGGAGGCAGGGCAAAAATGTTCTCTATATCCATGCTGGGGAGCATTCATACGAACATGCTGTGGTATAGTCAGTGAAGTGCATTCAGGGCTAGCCTCGCCTCTCCTCACAGAGTGTCAATTAGGGAGGGATTTGAATGGACTGAAGTGGAGCCTCCAGTGAGGTATATGATGCAGAAAAGGGGAGTTGGAGCAGGAAGGGAGGGCGAGACAGGAGGAAACAGAAGGAAAGAGAAACAAAGACACAGAGCAACAGAGCTGCAAGCTTATTTATAGATTCACATGTGTGCATGGATGAATCTTTCAGTTCCTTGGATGGGGCCCCCATGCTGCGTTTTGTCCTCAGCATGACTGATTGATATGACTCATTTACTGGCTGCAGAAGGCTGTTAGGACCAACAGACTGTGAAAAATTAAGATGTCCTAATGAGAGAGACCAGATAAGGCGCGGCGGCACAAGTTTGGATGATTCGATCTGATTATGACCATAAAATGCTGTCACTCCTAATGGATAATGTTACAAAGCCCTTTAATTTAACAAGCACCCTTCCCTCAAGCTACAATAGATTGAGATGTAATTGAAACAATTAGAAGTGGAGGAGAAAGAGGGCTCCATGGTGGCGGCTGGGAGATGAGAGGTTGATGCAGAGAATTCCCTGCCATCCCTCCGCTTCTCTCGGCTGTTCAACTTGAATGACCTCTGAGTCAATTGTCTCAATTTTTGCCTCTGTTCCTCCATTTATTTTAATTGAATGAAAATATCAGTCTGAAAAGCTCCCCCTTATTAGTTTCAGGGGAGGGAAAGAAAAAAAAAATCCATTTCTTGTCTGAGTCACTCTGCTCTGTCCATCATGCCAGAAACACTTTCAATTAACATGACTTAATAAAATTCATGCTGTCGGCGAGCAATGATGGAGCTCGGCTTGTTTACGTAAACATGCCGCCGGCTTTATCGGCAGCCTTTCGCTCTGACCTGCTCGGCTGGTGTCGCCCTCTGTGTGACTGCTTTTAACGGCAGCAGCATTTTAGTTTTTTCCGGTTTAATTGCACTTTGAGGCCACCTCTGCGTGGTGTTAACAGGCTTTCAGCAAGGATTTTTTTTTTTTGCAGAAACTGTGACATGACCTAAAATGGGCCATTTTAGTTTAGTAAAACCAACCGAATACTGTAGATGTTTGTGTTGGTAGAACCTTCGTTACATTTGGAAGTTATTTTGATGGATGTTTGGTTGTTCTTGAGGATGCAGACATGTATGCGTTTGATTATATATACATTTAGAATTCTTTTTCTGAAGTCTACCCAGTCTCTAAAAAGCAAATCAATCAGCTTATCAATGAAATGATGAGCTAAGTAATGTGGACTTGAAAATAAAGGAAGTCTAAATTGAAGCCTAAGTGCAAATTTCACAACTTGTTAAATCTGTTTGATTATGTGTGATTATCTTCTAGGACCCATGTTTCGTCTATGGTAGTCAACAGAAAGGGAGATAAATGAAAATTCCAAAATTAATATCAGGATGTATACAAACGGAATATATTTTTTTAGGATCCAGAACAATGTCTAAGGTCTTATAATTTCTAACAATTCATGTCAAATATTTATTTCAGCCACAGCTTAAAAGAACCCAGGGACCTTTCTTGGGACCTGTGCTTACTTTGGTAGAATAGCTTTTTTTTTTTTTTTTTTTTTTTTTTTTTATATAAATTTAGGCTTTTGAATCAGAAAAGACTAAATAAAATGGACTCGTATGAGGCACCAGTCACTTAGGAGTTTATCTTTATGTAACTGGACAGTTTTGCCTATTTGATAAAGGTATTCTGATATAAACAATTGGGTGATAGTTTTTTGATGTCAGAGTTTTGCAGATATGCAGCTTTATCTAGAATATTTACATTTTGACCTTAAACAGTCTGCTTTGCACATTCAGGGTCTTTAGAGTATGTGATAATTTCAGAGGATAAAAGCAGTTTTACAATCTGCATATGACACGGTAAACATTCTGTGTTAAACTTTAAGACAATGTTATGAACTGTGTAGGGGTTGCTAGTCCATATCATGAAGGAATCAATCTTATAATTATCAAGCAGCCACAGAAACAATGTTTACATTGGTTTTAAAGGTTTACCTCCCTCCTTAAGAAAGACAGGAGGTTAAAAAGACAGCTCATCCTTACAAGCTTCTGAATGTAACTTGTTTTATACTCACTAATGTAACTAGTTTTTCACCATCGCACAAGTTTGCTGACTTTGGTGTGGCTTTTTGTAACTGTGGAATTAATTAGTTTCATTGGGTACGTTATCTTCCTCAGGATAATAATCTGCTATCATCAGTCTCAGGAGCCCACCAATAATCAGAATAGCAACTTTTAACATTAACATTTGAAAAACACTACGATAAACTGCACCTTATGACTTGGGTCATAATGCCTGCTTTCCAAAGAATTAAACACATCCATAAATGCTTACATTAAAGAGGAGGACCTACAGTACATGGGTGCTCAGCTTATACATAAAATAACATAAATTAAATATTTAAAATTTGTCTGCAAGTTAAAATATTGTAGCAAAAAAAAATTATAGTGCTCAATCCTTTGCTTAGGATTTAACATTTTATCGTACTATTAAACACATTTGTCTAAGAGTCGAGTCTCAAATGCAGGTGGCTTTTTAAATAAATAGAGAGGAACAGCAGTTGAGAAGGACCTGTAATAAAGAAATGCTTTAAAAGGAGGCTTAGATTTGGCCAAAGCTTGGGTTTGTTTTAATAAAGTGCTGTCAAAAACAATTTGCACTTATTCCCATGAGTAACACTTAAATGTTCCAGTCTGTTTGACATTTTATTTTAATATGAGCAGAGTGAAGAGAAAAGAAAAATAGAAATAAGCAGTTTTAATTGAATATTTAATTTGTTTAAAAAAAAAGGTAAAAAAAGAAAACAAAAAAAGCAATTGAAACCAACATGCCTATGTGTAAAAACGGTGCTTTCCTCTTGTAAACTAGTATATGCTAGCCAAATCCTGAGCTGAACGGTGCCAAATCGGTAAATTCAAGCAATCCCTTAAATAATGTATAGTAGTATAGGTTTTATATCTTATAGTAGATCTTCTGAAGTAAAGATTGTTCTGCTAATGAAAGTGAACTTGGATTCCTCCACATGGGATGAAAAAGACTCATTGCCATGTTGATGTCGTTGTCTCCAGGTCTGCCACAAGGAGATTTTTTTTTTACCCATGGCTCATTTGGTTCAATAAACTTTTTTCCTTTAATATATAATAGAAAGACCAAAATAACAGATTTTTTTTTTTAAGAGTATATTTATTTTACTCAAATGTATTTAACCTAAATATGACAGATTGGTGGGTGAAAAAGAAATTTGCAATGACTCAAGTGTTGTTGTTTTTTAAGTCAGAACACTGGAGATTAAAAAGTCAAAGGTTATATCAGCTTATGAAACAAACATTGACTATATGAGTGTCAGTGTTGGTATAATATTATCACATGACCACATAGAACAAAAGAAAATGCTCAGATCAACCCAAAAAAATTTAAATTAGGAGCTAAAAGCTAAACCTCTCCCTGCCATTAAATCCTTTCCAGCTTTGTGTGAGAGCCTCTTAAATCAGTCACAGCATGCTAGTGGCAGCAAAATGACCTCATCCTGCACTGCAAGACTTTTTTTTATTTTATTATTATTTTATTTCTGGCTCTGTCTAATTAATCTGGGCACTCTGGTTGGCTCTTGACAGCAGGCTTGTAAAGTAAGATTTGTGCACTGCTCATTATCATTGATGAAGTGGAGTGTCAGCGGTGCCAGGAAGCTCGGCTGGCCGGGGCTGATGCGGGTGAGCTGGTGGTAGGGAAGTCATCAACCCGTTCACTTCTGTCTCTGCTCGACAGTCCCACTCCAAAATTAATTGCTCCCAGACCACTTTTGTGGTTGAATTGAATTGTAATGATTCATAAAGAAGTGTAAAATGTGTAATTTTACGTGGATGTGGAGGCAGCCTTGATGATCTCTGGGGGAAATGTTAGTAGATTCCTTTGGTTAGCTTTTATAGGTGTTAAGGAAATACATTTTTAAATGATTGTATTTTGACTAGGGTATTGTACTATAGCACTATTTTAATTATTGTCATACTGTAGGCATATGATTACAGTATAGCACTGTACTATGAGAAGAAAAATAAAAGATATGCACTTTATCACAATGTTAAAAAATTTGGAAAAGAAAAATTATAACATCAGATAAAATGTTTGCATTTAAAGTTGCTATCAAACCAGCTGGTATTGGTCAGTTTTGAGACCTTATTCATTTATCAAATCTGAAATATGACTCTACTTTGATTCCTTGTTTTTTTTGTTTGTTTGGGGTTTTTTTATGATCAGAAAAATTATCAACCAACCAAATTGGTATTTATTGAAGGAATCAAATAGCCTGATACACTAGACTAAATGTGAGATTAAATGTGTAATTTAGTCCGGCCCTGATGAATGAGACATTGTAAGATTGTTGATGAGAACAACCCGTTGTTTTTCAAACCATGTCTGTGCCTACTGGCCAACGCTCTGATCAATGAGCGCAACTGACTGTGACGTAGTAAGAGTGACAGAAAACTGGTGGGGGAGTGTAAACGGCGAATATCATTAAAAATGAATGAGCGTAGAGCCTATTCCTGCTCACATTTCAACGAAAACCCCAAGTCTAATCCTTCCAAAGCCGAGTCAAAAATCGCCATTAGAGCCAGCGGTCCTTCACACATGGCTATGCCAAGAGAGGGCCACTGCAGACGGTCTGCGGTTAGCCGTGGCTGCCGTTAGCCTCGAAGGTCCGCTGGTTGCTGCAGTCCTCTCAACTTCGGAAAGTTTTTTAAATTAAGCATTAAATCGGTAATTGGACCATATAGTGATGCTTTAAACTATAATATTCTCGCCTCAAATTATCTTAAAACGTACTTTTATTGAACAACAGAAAAGAGAACTTTAACTTGGAGCGCTCCATTGAAAGCTGCTGCTGATGCAGTGCATGCTACTATTCAATAGTCGTTGCCATCTTCCTTGTTGTGTTTTCTCCAGCATCACACCCTCAAAACCCCGCCCGCTTTGCAACCAAAAATTCAAAACACATCTCTTCATTGTGATTGACAAGCCAGTTCTAGGGCCTGGGGCATTGATTGAGGGTGATTTTGGCCGCTGGCAGGTGGGGCTAGTTTACTAGGCTAGGAATCAATGCGTGTAGCAAAAATAGAATAGAAAAGCCTTTATGGTCCCACAGTGGGAAAGTTTGGGTGTGATGGTGGCAAAACACCAGTAGACACAAGACTTACACTCAAGACTAAATACTACGAAAATGACAACATTTATTACATACAATCTAAGAAAACTTTGACTGCTCAGTTACTTTATTTGGCATCTCATTAAAACTACTTTAAACGACAAATCTAAAATGTGATTGAATATATCTTGAATTGTTATTTTCCCTACACTGTGTGCGGAATTATTAGGCAAGTTGTATTTTTGAGGATTATTCTTATTTTTGGGCCACAGTTGTGTTCCTAATCAACCCAAAAGACTCCTTAATATATATCAAAGTTTCATATTTTTGGAAGTTGATGTGTTTTTTTAATTTTTTTTTTAAGATTTGGCCATTTTATGAGGATGTCTGTGGGTGCAGGTAAATATTACTCTGCAGAATTATTAGGCAATGTAATAAAAAAACAAACATATACCCATCTCACTATTTTTACCAGGTAAACCAATATAACAACTCAAAATTCAGAAATAAACATTTGCGACACTCAAAAACCAAAAAAACAACAAAACAAATCCGTGACCAATATAGCCACGTTTCTTCACCAAACTGGCAATAGGTCTGGGAGTTGACTCCATCATCAACCTGAAAAGGTCCCACAAGCCCATCTTTGATGAAACCAGCCCAAACCAGTACCCCACCTGCACCTTGCTGGTGTCTGAGTTGATAAGGAACTTGCTTCCTTTTACTGATCCACCCTCGTGCCCATCCATCTGACCCATTAGGACTCACTCTCATTTCATCAGACCAAAACACCTTGCAGAAATTAGTCTTCAGATATTTCTTGGCCCAATCTTGACGTTTTGTCTTTTGTGTCTTGTTCAAAGGTGCTCTTTTTTTTAGCTTTCCTTACCTTGGCCAGGTCCCTGAGTATGAGCACATTGTGCTTTTCGGAACTCCAGACATGTTGCAGCTCTGAAATATGGCACAACTGGTGAATAATGGCTTCCTGGCAGCTTCATGGTTCATCCTTCTCAATTCATGGGGAGTTATTTTGCGTCTTCTTTTTTTAACACGCTTCTTGCGCCCCTGTTGGCTATTTGCCATGAACTGCTTGATTGTGTGATGATCCCGCTTCAATAGCTTGGCAATTTCCAAACTGCTGCACCCCTTTGAAAGACACCTGACAATTTTTGACTTTTCAAAGTCTGCCAAATCTCTTTTCTGACCCATTTTGGCAAAGGAAAGGAAGTTGCCTAATAATTAAGCACACCTTATATAGGGTGTTGATGTCATTAGGCCCCAATGATGCACACCACCTGATTTATTTAATTGGTAGTTGGCTTTCAAGCCTATACAGCTGAGAGTAGGAAAACATGCATGAAAAGGATGATGTGGTCGAAATATTCATTTGCCTAATAATTCTGCACACAGTGTAGTCATAGTACAATTTCAGATATCTTAAAGTATCATTAATGATAGTCAAAATGTATTAAATAAGGTTTGTTCTATTATGCTCAGAAGCCCATAATGTGTTGCTCAGATGCGATGCTCCTGCTGCAGGACATTCTGATGCGTGTCAACAATAGACTTTGCATGTAAACCAGCTGCTTCTACTGCTCAAAGTGTGTCTGATGTAAACGCAGGCCAAGAAAAGACAATATAAGGTTTTGGATGTTGTGGCGTCGACTACAACACATTTGTGTTTTCTCTGTTGTAAAATAAGTAATTTGTTACATATTTTTCATAAGTACGATTGGTTGTGTTTTTAACACTTTAGTTTTAATTCATGATTTCGATCTCGGCTAAAATATTTCCTAAATAATTGCACAATATTTCCATGATTTGAGTGTCTGACAATGTATCAGTAATAGCAGGAGTTAATACCTTAGAGATCCTGTCACATGTGGAAAAGAATTGCCACTCTAAAGTGTCTTTGGTGGCAGTGGCAATGATTATAGCCACACAAGGCAAAGGTGATGAAAATTGAATGTGAACAGATGGTGATATAGAGAGGCACATTGCTTTTATTTAGGAGAACCAGTCAGTTCATCCCAGACATATTGATCGGCACAATTTACTCTCTTTACTCAGAGGATTATGGCTCTGTAGAGTAATATAAAGGTTTCCTGACTTGTCAATCAGCTGTCACTGCCAATTCCACTGAGCAGACTTCAGCCTGTCTCTGAAATGGGTTTGCCGAGTCACCCACCTCTCAGACAGCGGCATGTATATTGCCAAGGATTCCTGGAGGACAATTCTTTTTTTCAATATTCAAAGTGATTTTGAGAGTATCCCACCACTCATCTTCATCGAATTATATTTGTTCTTAGTGCAGTCACATTATTTTTTTCCTCTTCATTTTGTTATTTCTGTATTCTTCCGATTACACGGGGTTAGATTTTATTTATTGCAGCACCGTCTCTAAAGATGTCACTTGGATGCTTCCGTTACCTCTCTTCATTTCCTCCCCTTTCTTAAATGACTCCATTGGCAGTAAGAGAGTATGTTGACATGCCAGTGCAGTGCCACCGTCTGGATTTATTGTTGGATCCTTCCATTGGATTAGAGGTTCTGACCTTGCCCATCTTGGGTTTGGAGAGCTGATGCCTTACTACCCATGGGCTGTAGTGCAGTTATTAAAAACTCCATTACCACCATTTATAGGTAGACATAACTCACAGTACGGATATAGAGATGTCAAAACAGAGATTGATCTCGGTAAGAAGTGTAACCCAGAGAAAACTTAGGAAAGGTAGAAAGACTGCCAGGACTGAAATACTGCGCTGAAGGCATCAGTCAATCTGAAAAGAACTTTCAGCTATACATCTATCATACCCTTTTTCATAAACCCTCTCTGTCACTTGTAGATCCTGAAGGAGTTAAAGGATGAAGAGTGGGACATGGGTAATATTGTCTTCACACTGACCAACAGGCGATATGGAGAGAAATGCATCGCCTATGCAGAAAGCCACGATCAGGTACGCTTTAAATCTCATCTCCCTTTAATGCACATCAAGTCAGCATCTTTTTCTACTGTGAATAATGCAATATCACACACATTTCCAGGCTCTGGTTGGTGATAAGACTCTGGCCTTCTGGCTAATGGACAAGGAGATGTACACCAATATGAGTGCCCTGATTCCCATGTCGCCCATCATCGACCGTGGAATGCAGCTGCATAAGATGATCCGCCTCCTCACTCATGGTTTAGGTGGAGAGGGATACCTGAACTTTATGGGTGAGTCATCACTGTAAAAGAAGAAGAACCTAGAGCTACAGGTGCTACAAAAGGTTTCACTTTGTGCTAAAATATGAAATAGTTTTTTCTGCTGCTCTTTTATTCTCACTTTCATTAAGATATATATTTTCGTTACGGCTTCAAATAACGGCAATGTCCAATTATAAATGCTCCAACAGTAATTGCTGATAAGAAAAACGACATCATTGCATTATATTATGAAGAATGAGGCCTGATTACTTTTATTTCAAAAAGCACTTCCTGTGCACAGCAGGATAATAGCTTGTCTGACATATACATTTGCCAGTGACTTCCTATTATAAGCTACAGTACAGCCCTGCATGGCTCTTCCCTGCATCATTTTCTGCTACAGACAGTACATTCTCAATGTGCTTGGCTCCCCGAAATCACACAACATGTGAAGCCTCAGTATCACAAATTACCTGCATGCTTTGGCATTTATCATGGTCTGTTTGTATATATGTATTTATTCATACTTTATTAATATAATGTATCTTTGTTGCACCCAAAGAACAAAAAAGAAACTAATATTTACAAGTTGATATTTGAAACGGATGCAAATCTGCTTGAAGTTGAACTTCCATTATATTACGTCCTAGACAGATACACCTATAGTATAGTTGCTCATAGTGCTGAACATAATAATAATAAAAAAATCTCATCCCATATCACCAGTCAAACACAGTGGTTTAGAAACATGACCCGTGGATCTTGCAGTCGTGAGGTTATTTATAAGTAATTCGGTCATCCATCCAACATGTAAATGTGGGATAGATATGGCTAAGTAACATGAGGACTATCCCTTACAGTCCACATAAAACCTGACAAAGAGTGGATAAAAAATAAGATTGCTGGCATTATTTTGATTCAAAGTCATCACAAACTCTGAGCAGTACTTGCCCTGCTCACTTTAATCCATCTTATTTATATAGCCCCCGATTGACAATTTTGTTCTACCAAAAGAAAAATGTTTGCTAATAGAAACAAGCTGCTTTTTTCAGGCTTCACAGTAAATAAAGAAAAGTGTAAACAGGTGATGAACAGTGTTTTGTAAAGCACATTTTAACATTTTAACAAGACAATTAAAAGTGTTGTACAAGAACAAAATGTAATAGGAATACTGAGAAAAGAATATTGTAATATGAGGAAATATAAAACTGAAATTTAAAAATTATGATTTTTAAAGTTATTAAATGATTATAGAACTGACATGATTAATAGTGACATGATTATGTAGCTAGACTACAAACCAAAGAATAATTTTTAGCCAGTGAAGTAGTTTTAGACTAGGGGTCATCTGCTCTGCTTCCTCTGTTTAGGTGAGGATGCAGGCAGCACCATTCCGCATCAACTAAAGATATCTGGTCAGTTTTTAGGATGACCTGTAACCAGTTCCGCTATAATTAAAAGCTTGAATTACTTTTTCCGAAATCCTGCTGAGACATTAATTTGTCCTGTAGATGTTCATTAGGTGATAGAAGGCTGTCTATTACTGCCTTTATCTTACTTTGTTCTTTTGGTTCAGTCTAAGTCCATCACTGCATCCAAACTTCAAGCCTGATTGGTGGTTTCTTGCTTTATTAACTGAAGCTGGCTCTAACTCTTAAACCGTCTTCCTTTGGTCCAAAGATTATTACTTCAGGTTGTTATGATTCAGCTGAAAAAACATTTAGCTCATCCACACATTGATTTCCTCTATGAATTTACCTTGCTCTTTAATTGGATTCGTAGTAGGCCTTGGCGATTAACTAGATTTTTACCATTACTCTCATTCACTAAGATAATCAGCGACAATTTCCCCATGTCTGTAAAATAAATAAACTTAATTCTACCGTTTTGCTGTGTGCGCTTGTTGCTGGTATTTCCTTCTCCTTTAAGACGCTGCAGCGTGTGTATATTCGGCCGATCCAGTCAGAAGCATAAACAGAGAGAATGCCAGATGAGCCCAGTGAAGAAACGTCTAACACGGCTGTAATCGAAATTACATCACTTATTCCCGTGGAGACGAGCGAGAGCAGAGATTAACTGACCACAAAGAGTTGAGCGGGTTGTCAGGTTCAGGAAGGTCCGCATAGGGTTGAGAGAGGGTATGCGGGTTTAAACAATGCACATTTTTCTCACTGCATCCTCAGTTTGGTGGCACCAAAATTACACCAAAAAAACATGAAATACAAAGTTTGACTGAAAACTGTCAGGACAACCCAAAGTAACACATCCATCCTTCACCACCAACAGCACAACCTGTTGAGTTCAAAGATGTGCAAAAGGCTCCATTACCTTTGCACAAAAATGTTTGAAAGAGAAGTAAAATTGTTCTCATGTTCAATGAGAATTTGCTGGATGTTTAAACTTAAATGGGTACAAGAATGTAATAATTAGTTGAAAGTAATATGTAATGTGATTTAGGTCATATTGCCCAGCTGTAGTTTGTTGTCACCTGGTGACATCTTAATGAACAGCTGTGTGTCATCTGTATAGTGATAACTTATGATATCTGTTGTAGTCAAAAGTCCAGCATGTAGACATTGAACAGGAGTTGGCCTAGGATGGACCCTTGGTTTGGTAAGACTGATAAAAGAAAATTTTTCTGTTAAATCAGAAGGTATGACAGGCAAAATTTTTGGAAGGAAAGCTGTAGGTAAACCATCAAGACAGCAGGAAGAGGAGCTTTGTTGGTCTAAAGATCCTTCCAGGAGGAGACCCAGGGGGAGACCCAGGACACGCTGGAGGGACTATGTTTCTCGGATGTCCTGGGAACGCCAAGTGGCTTGAGAGAGGAATGTCTGGGCCTCCCTACTGAAGCGGCTACCCCCGTGACCCGACCTGGATAAGCGGAAGAAGATGGACGGATGGTTTTTTGTAGTTTATTTGGTGGAAAGTCTGACATTTTGTCGAAATAAGTTCTAGTTGGAAACAACTTCAATATCACAGTTTAAATGGATGCACAGTCTGCCCCTCTATTCTTTTTTTTTTTTTTTTTTTTTTGTAAAGAAACCTGTAAATTCATTGCAGACCCTGGTAATTGGGAGTTTAGATGCTTTAGTTACAGGAGGGTTTGTTAACCTTGCCTGTGGCAAATAAGGCACAAGCGCTATTAGTTTTTAGTCTCTCTAAATACATGTTATATTGAACCTGGAATCCAGTCTTTCTTCACCTGCATCTAGCTTTCCGACTCTCCTTTTTTCTCTTCTGACCGGTGAAGATTTTTTCCATAGAGACATTTTCCTCCCATAAATAACCTAAACCAACGTTTCCTCGATTCGGTCAGGCAACCAAATCTAGGGGTTGCCTGACGGGTTTCCACTCGTCGTTTTTTATTTTTTATAAATAATTGAGATCACTGGGCTTTTTGAGACATTGCTGTCGGATTTCTTTTGTACCTCCTGCCGTTTGTGCCTTTACACATTGTGGTTCTGGAAGTATACAGACATTTCTTTTAGCTTTATTGCATTTTTCTGCTCTTCTATTCTAACTGTGAGATCTGTAAAGCAAGCAGGCTTCAACTTACAAGAATATCTCTAGGGTGGGCAGTAGAAATAAGATCTACAGAAGCTTAGTTTTGAGTGTTATGTCCAGATCTTTAAACATTAATCCATTTTCTAAAATTACCAAGAACCTCTTTGATATTGCAGCCAATTTTGTGAAGATTAAAGATGAAGTAACTATAATGAAACAGTTTTGAGACTAATTTACAACATATAAAAACTGTAGAAAAAGGGATCCTGCTGTATATACCTTATGCTGTACTTTATACTATATTTGTTTTTTGTCCAATTTGTTGTGCGAGTCGACAAAACTAAACATTCTACAGTAAACTGATATTGTCCTCCCTAATTAGGTCATGTTTTACAATCAGGGCACATACTTGTGTTGTTCCGGTGACATTAAAATGCTGAAGAGGTGATCAAGGTCGTTTGATGGCTGCTCCCCCTTTTCCTTCTATTAAAACAGGCAAGGAGACGGGTTTTAGATCCCTGTCATGCACTGTAATCCAGCTGCATTTGAACGTTTGCCCCCGGGCAGACATAGCGCTCCCCTAAGTGTTCAATGAACGGATAGGAAAATACATCTACTCTCCTGTCTTTCACAAGCAAGCAGCTGGTTTAAGACGAGCTCCTATACAGACAAGAAAGGACAGATTTTCCTTTTAGAATAGATACTTTCATGGCTTACATAGCTTTTATATTCAGGGTTATTTCTTGTATGTATTTAAGTCTGTTTTTATTGATACAGTATTTAATTCAAGTGTTATTTCAATAAGAATTGTATTCAGTAATCACTCTTATTTTTGTTTAAATGGCTCCCGTCTTATAAGTTTTTTTCTGGTTCCAAACATTTGTGTGTGGATGAGCCCACCAACAATAATTATAACCGATGGCATCAGGAGAGTTCATTGAAGTTGGGTTGACCCCAGTTTCCAGAACTGATTGTAAATTATGAGCCAAAAGTCAAACGGATTGCTTTTATTCTCCAAATGCTCCCCCTCTCCAATCGCTGTTGAGGTGCAGCTCATTTGTAACTCATCATTTGAAAGGGAGCATGACTTTATCAGCTCCTGCTGGTAAAGATAATAGTCATTATTAATTACAAAGAGTTGGAATTTGACCTTGGCTGCAATCAATGCATTTCCTTGATTGTGCCAGACCTATATTCAATGGAAATACAGCTTGTACACCAATGCAAAAAATATTCATCCTACTTGAACATTTGGACCTATATAACATGGGGAAAAAATTACAAAAAAAAAGAGAGCAAAGCTAATGTATTTCTAAATAATTTTTTTATGAAAAGAAGATCTGAAAGAGTGATAAGCATTTTATTTTTTGCAGTCTACAGTTTGACATTTTTGCCTTTTTTTTCTTCCAAAAAAAACAAATCATTCAGCTGATTCAGATCAAATGGAGAGAATCTGTAACCTAGCAGTAGCCAGATTTATGTGTAGAACTGAGTTGGATTCTACTTTATCAATCTGGGGTGGCTGCCGTTCAATCCGTCTACTGTATGAAAAGGAAAGAGGTTTAGTACAATACTTCGAGCTGATTGGCTGATATCCCAACTAGTACCACCTCCCATAATACGCTTTCAGCCAATCATTGCAGCGATTTGTGATGTTCCGTAAGCTGATAAATCAAACTTTTTCCAGATTCCATTGGAAGAAAAGCACAGACATCTTTCTCATCTAAAAATGCACAAAATGCTTCTCTTTGCTCCTTCTTTAAACAAATATTTTTTTTCTCTTTTAGCTAAAACTGACTCAATTGCGGTATCGACAGGTGAATCCTCCAGTGTAGCCATGTTTGTAATGCCCCCACCAAGGCCCTTCTGACTGTCGTCATTCCTACATTTCCCGCCCTGAGAAACACTGCTGGCATGTCATTGGTCCGGCCCCCTGGTCTTTATGAGATGGACGTATTAGCGGGAGTCTTTCAAGATGGATTTGTTTCGAGACAGAAAAGTCGGATCTCGTGACAATCCAGCTTGCAGCGCAAGGTTAGAGAGTTATTTGCATTTTGCAGCAGATTTTGGCTCTAGCCCTCTTCCCATCATCTGTGATATTTGTCCCTGTCCCCTTTTCTAAAGAATCAGCACAGTTATGCTTACCCCATCATATATGTAGACCTGCCCAATGTGATGGAGTGATCAGGGTGATATTCATTGATTTTTTTTTATTTTTTTTTTATTAGCTTGTTAGGTTTCAGCTTTCTTTCCATCTACCTGGACACTTGGTTCCCCAAACAAACCCTTCAGCTCGGCAAATCAAAAGTGTTTTACCTGCTTAGATTTTGCCATCAGTCTATATTATAAGATGTGCTGCTGCTTAGATAGATGTTTGGGTGGGCAGAGAGAACTATCAAAACAGCTTTTCTCTTTGGACAGCTCTAACCGGACAGCCTTTAATGATTAGAATGCCAGAGGATTGACCCCATGTGGGCTGCTGAAGGACAGTTGAAAGTAATTATATCTGATTCTTTGACTAAAGCAATGCTGAAAGGCACTCTCTGCTGCACTCTTGGTGCTTTGACTCCCCCACAGATTTCTGTGCCACATTCATTTTCAGCTAATCATTACTGATTCAGAATGAGGAAAAAGGTGATGAGTGACAAATACCTTCCAAGTTTATTTGACAATGATCTGATTAAGTCCACAGAATTTTTTGTAAAGGATACGATGAAGTTTCTCTCTTGATTTAATATTGTGCTTATGGATCATTTGCTTACATTCAAAAATGCATTTAATAATATTTATCAAAGAAAAGAAAATGGATTCCACAATCTTTTTTATTTATTTTTTTTTTTACTTTTACACAGTTTTTAATCAGATGATTCTTATGTCTCTAGAGACGACGCCTCAGCCTGAGAAAGACCCAATGTTGCCTCTCTCAATATAAGAAAAAGTGCTCTAGGTCATTTTCTCTCTGCTTTATAGGTTAAAATAATTGTGTGCAGGCTTAAAATATCATTGCAGTACATAGTTATGTTCCCATGGCACTAAGGGATCAATATAAAGGTCATTCGGGGGAAAAGTGTCATATTAACAGGCAAAAGGGAATACTGGGATCCGATTAGGATTGTCAACCAGATTGGGGAACTTTCAGATGTTTGCTCACACTCACTGAACACTGTAAGAGTTTCTTTTAAATCCAAACATGTTTCAGTCCAATCAAGGAATTTTAAGCATATAAGCACAACTAATGTCATCCATATGGAAGAACAACTCTGCCTTATTTAAAAATAAATATAGAAATAAATAAATGCTCAAGAAATAAATAAGCATACAATTAATTGCCCCCAAAAATACAATAAACACATAAATGTAAGTAGAAATTAAATTGTACAGTGAGACATAAATGTATATAACTCTTTTAATTAGCTTCTTTATTTATTCGCTTTTGTAATAATTACCTTATTTATTTATTGTCCATTATAATCTTCAGCTTTATTTATTTATTACTTATTTTTTTTTAAGTATTTATTTATGTACATGTTATAAAATCTTTGTCCGTTTTATTCTTCGTTTGTATTTTTTTTTCCTTTATTTCTTCAATGCTATTTATTTCTGCCTTTCGTTTTTATGTTTTTGCATGCATTTCTGCCTCATTATGTAAAGAGGGTCAACTTCTGCCCATTGGTTAGTTGGCATTTTGCGGCATTGGTCAAATTTACAGGAGGAGAGGAGACACACCCCTTCCTCATGTACATAATGAGGCAGAAATGCATACAGAAATGTAAAAACGACAGGCAGAAATAAATAGGGTGAAAAATTACAAAAGACAAATAAAAGAGACAAATATGAAATCATGCACATAAATACACGTAAATACTTAGTAATAAGTAATAAAGTTGAAGATTATAAAGGACAATAAATAAATAAGATAATTATTACAAAGGCAAATACATTTGTTTAAAAAAAAATGTTTAATTTAATTTCTACCTACATTTATTTATTGTATTATTGGGGCAATTCATTTTATGCTTATTTATTTATCGAGTATTCATTTATTTCTGTTTTTATTTTTAAATATGGCAGAGTTGGTCCTCCATACATCCAAGCAATGTTGATAGAATTAAATGGTTTACCCAGAGAGCTTTTAAAATCAAAGGTAATGCTAGTCTGTTAGGTCTCTGCCTGAAGTTTCTGCTATCAGGCAACATAACTTCCTCCTCCTTTCAAGATAAACCACCATAATTCTTCAAAGTAATCTGTGTAAATTCATATTTACCCTTTTTAAAAATAGTGAGCTTTATTCTTCTCTTTTCGATTTCAGAATGTTTAGAAATCTCTGACAAAACAATAATAAGGTGTAAAAGAGATTGCTGCCTTAGACTACACACAGGAATTAAAAGCGCATTTTGAAAATCTAGACGGCCTTTGAAGATCCTAGAAAATCTTAGAACTACCTTAAGAGGAAAGACCTAAAATACAAACGCCCTTTAAGAAAAATTATGAGTAAACCTCTTTGAAACAACATTCTGAGCCCTTGGTGATGATTTATAGATCATCAACAAGCTTATAGATCTGCACTGTGTATTTTATGTAAATACACAGTGTAGCTTGTATTAGACCAGTCTGTGAAATGAGCTGATTTAATTTTGATCAGGGCTGTTTGAGTGTTAATGTGTTTTTGTGTATGTATGAACAAATAAGGGATGATTTCATTTTCTTAATGCATTCTAACTTGGAAAAATTATGCACTTGCCAAATCATAACAATTTCCATATATCTTATTAATAAAAATTAATTATAAAATTCAAGAACAGTAAAAAAAAAAAATGTTCAGACATCTTAAAATGTTTCCAAGTTTAGGCCATTACAAACGCATTTTGAAAATGGTTAAAGGAGAAAACCAAGAAAATCACGTAAATCAAGATGACTTGCCATGTCAGTGGATCAATGATGGCAGAGTCATTTAGCCTGTGCTGAGCAAGAGCAAATTGTTTGAGCAAGCAAATCAATTTCAAGTGCATTGCCTAGAAAAACCATTTATTTACTTCTGACCACTAGCAAACACCACAGAGCAAGAGGACAAAGGGAGCATTCGCATTCCGGGCGCTGCTGGATGGATACTGTAAAAGATGTAGGAGCGTCGGCGACATTAAAGCACCAAGTGGCGTGGCGCTAATGAAATGCTTCAGTGGCTTTATCATTGCATCAACAGGGACGAAATGGAAGTGCTCCCACTTCCTGACTTTCAGGGCTCACCGAGACATAAGATAACCTTGCAGATTTACCGACCAAATCTCTGAGCTGAAACTTCTCACCTCTTTGCATTCATAGTGGACTACAGTGCAACAGGCAGCCATTATATTGTAGCCCTGAAGAGTGAATTGAAAACCAGCACTTCTTTCTCGTAAATTTTCAAATGTATAATCCCTTTTTCAGCCGACTTTTCTTTCTTGCTTGGGGATTTGGAGGAGCGTGCCAATCCCACCTCTGCTGTTTAACCAATAACGCTTTTTTAATGTGCAAACTGTGAGTGGGAGTGACATTAACAACACAGGATATCAAATTAGAACAACTAATAATATCAAGTCTGCAGCTTCTTCCTTGTTATTAGATTCTAGCTAAAACCCTTTGTGAGACTCTTGCCCTCTCATCCCCTCATTGATCTTCCTTTGCCAGAATCCCTCCAATGAAAAACACATTGATCCTTGGCTTCTCCTTGTGCTGCTAATTACTGAGGGGACTGTGTCACTGTCAGGCGGTTAACTGATGCTGGTCTGTGCAGACAAGTAATGGGACATGCCAGCTGAAGCTGTTTTACATAACTCTGTAAGCACTACTGTACCTACAATCATGAAAAAAAGTAAATAAATTAGACAACCTTTGTCCTCTTTAATGTCTTGTTCTCAGGGTATTATAACTGAGTAACACAATTAATGAAACAAAGGTTTTTTTCTGCTACTGCACCTCTATTTAAATAATTTTATTTTCCATTCCTATCAAACCTGACATAAATCTAATCAGCATTAATTATCCAAAAGGTTTTTCTTTATATTAATTGTATCCTTAACTAGGGCACTAAAAGCTATTTAAACACAGCAAAGCTCGTCACTGTCAAAGTAAAGTTTGTCCTGCCAATCTGAGCCATTTAGTTAATGTCAGCAGCTAATTTTGACTACTTTGTATAAGCTAATGTTCTTAATAGTGAATAAAAAGAAGGGTGTTATAAGTTCTGCACCCACGTTTTTATTAAACTACTTTATTCAGACAGGAAGTAGTATTAAGTTGTGAGATTTTGAAATGCTGAGTTCATAAATGCTGTGAGCTAAGATTTAGAAAATAGTAATAGATTATACCTTTGTTTGTACCTTCTTTAAACTAGTTCTGCTAAACAACTTATATCTTTGCAGCCATTATTACCCATGGATTTCCTAATTTGTTAAGAATTATTTAAATTTAGGCCAATGCACATGAGGTCTTTGAAATGTGACACATTTCCACTGATTGAAAACATATGGCATGTGTTTTATTATGGTTTGATGTATCGAGATAATACAGATAATTAACTTCTCATTGCAGTTGTAAGTTCTAAAGAAAAGTATCATCAATTTAACCCAGAGTGATATCCTGTAAGGTTTGAATTGGATACTTCAAGTCTTCCAATGATGCAAGCTCTTTAAAACAATAAGCTACATCTCTGCTTTGTCTTTCATTTTGCATTAATGGCTTTTACAGACCTTAGCCCAATGGTTGACTTTCATTGCATCCATTCCTTAGATATGGTAAAATACTTGAAAAAAATCAATATTCTATAAAGTATGGATGCTCAAATACTGTCTTCTGATACAGCACTAATTTGGCAACGTATCAAACTAAAGATAAGTGTTGTTTGCCCAGATTTGCTATTTTTTATTTTGGATTTCTGGACCTCAGACAACCTTAAAGGTCTTATGGAGGGTGTTATTTTTCCGGGTGGATCATCTAAATAAGTGGTCCTCCTAATTGTCAATCATTCTGTTGATATGTTTACGTAAGGCGGTCCTACGTGCTCGTCCCCATTGTCACTTACTGGTTGTGAATCTGACATAGTGGAAAAATTGCAAATATTTGTTTGGAAAGTAAGCTTGTATGAGCGATGCAAACAGCAGTTTTCAAACAGCGTGCAGAAGGATGACCTCGTGGAGCTCTCGCATGCATTTAATCAGCTTTCCCTCTCGGGAGTGGGTACAGGGTTGTGCATGTGCATGTTTTATTTTACTTTTTTACATGGAGAGGGAAGGTCTTTTTAAAAATTTGCGAAAATCATCCATTATACCTTTAAAATATAAAAAAAATTTGTTACTTTAGTGGAATTTATTTAGCATTTATTTGCACACTTATTGAACTAGTATCCCTTTTGAAAGACAACCAAAGAAATTAGCTTTGTAGCGTTTATACAGCTTCATGGTGCAGCTTGACCACACCTTAGTGTGGGCTGTATCCTTACATCTTCACGACTCGTATGATACAGTTACTGGAGAGGCATTTCACTAAAAGGGTGATGAGTTGATTTTGCTGATTTAACACTAATCTTTAGAGAGAAAGTTATTGCATTTGTTATTCCTTTTTGTCTGGGAGCTGGTCCAGGATGGTAGCATTATAAAGGGTGGCCTGAATGGATGTATGCAAAGTTGAAGAAGTCAATCGGCTTTTTTATTTTTGTTTTTCCAATACATGATTATAAAGCACTTTTTTAGCTGACTTGAAAAGATTGAAAAGATTTGTGGTGATTCTCAGTGGTAAAGCTAAGATAGCATAGCAACATTTGCACACTATTGCAGTTCCATGTCTGCTCCCATCTACCCTTAAGGATCCCACACTACTAAAGTCATTTTGCCTCTCTCTTTTACCGACTCTCTGTCTCCGGCCATTATTCTTTTGTCTTTAGTCCTCCTCGACTCTCTTAAAACCCTGAAAGTTTATCCCTGCCCTAACTTCTGTTATTGAATTTCTTTACAGATAAGCTCAGAGCTAACAACAAACTTCATAACTTGACAGAAAGTATAACAAATATAACATTTAAAATAACCCACCAGGTTTGCTTGAAAAAAGGCAGTAATTAAACTTATCAGTAAATCTACTGGGCAATAAAAGATTTACACTTATTTGTTGTGGGAAGCTGCAACAGTCCTGGAAGGATCTCTTAATGATCACAGCATTCCCTATCACACTGAAACACCTGGTGTTATATATCAGTAATATCTAATGTTGGTTCTAGTGTGTGCATCAGGGTGAGAATCTATCACTTTTTTTTTTCTTCAAGACAATAAAATACACTGTCTGCTTTATTTCTGCTCTGGGTAGACAGAAGAAGGTGATTATTACGGTGATTAATTCAGACATATGGGAGGATCGCTGCTGTGTTATTGTAGCTGAGAGGCAAATGATTGCCTAATGGAGATGTGTCAGATGTAGGTTTTTTAAATGCTCAAATCAAAAAGGAGTCGAAGGCTTCCACTGGATGCTGTATTATCTTCTGAAACAAACCAATCATCTTAGCAAGGGTTATGCAAGTACAACATCTGAGAACTAAAACGGGTAAAGAACTTGCTGTACTGAAGCCGTTAATGAAGGGTAGCTTTTTTAAAGAGCTGCTTATCAGAGCCATGGCTTCTGTCTAAGCTTTATTTTTTTTCACAGATTTTATTTCCATCTTTAACCTTTTTGTATTTGATCCTAAATTTGTATTTGTTACTGTATGACTTTGGCTTTGTTATAGCCTTTTAATGTGAGTGGAAAAATATATATGACAATGTGTGCTACTGACTAAAGGAAAATTTCACATGCAGCATTGCTCCTACTTTCAAATTCAGTAGTAGGCTAAAGACAGCCCTTTATTAGTTAGTACAATCACTGTAAAAAAAAAAAAAAAAAAAAAAATCTATTTTAGAAGTAGTCTTTACAGAAGATTAACACTATCTTGCAATAAGAACATTTTATGTTTTTATTTGTTTAAGTGCTACTCTAACAAAAATTAGTTTTTGATTGACTTACAGAACATTAAGAACTAAGTAGGGAGGTAAGGATATACGAGTCTGAGTCTTTGGTCCAAACAAAAAATTTGTTTTTTGTTTTCTTTTTTGGTTAATGTGATTTTCTTAGTGTTACTGTCCGTCTTGGGGAGGCCAGATCATAGCATGAAGAATCCATCCTCTTTAGATCCCAAGGAGCCAAGACACCTGAAGTTGAACATTTTATGTTATTTATTTTCAAAAAGATGTATATTTGAGTGTATTGAGTGTATATTTGAGTGCACCAGCACACTCATATTTGCATAATTAAGTGGACGACGCCAGTCGTAACATTAGTTTATTCCAGTGTTACGGCATTCTTGTAAGGTATCTTTAAATTCATAATGTTTCTTCAAATAAAAAAACCCTAAAGGATGATTTTACTGTAACAGATGCTAAAAAGCTCTGTTCATTTAACATAAAAGCATATTTATGTAATCCCAAATTGGTAAAAATTTAAATTTTAACATGAAGAGTAACTCATAACATTTGATTAGCATTTTTCATTGTTAAACTACATTTTCCAAAAAAAAATGGTAACTCATTGTTTAAAGTTGACCTGGACGGCATCTGATGATATAACATTAAAGGCCTGACTTGGACTTATAAAAATGACCTATGAATACGTTTCTAACCAGACGTAAAGTCACTCTGATGTTGATCTCATTCTCAAGACAGTTTCAATCGCCTGCTTTCTGTCATAAGTGATTTATGGGTCTGAAAGTAATAATTTTGAATACATAGCGACAAAAGATGCACAAATCACTACTCTTGTACTGGAGAGTGATTAACTTAAATTGCTGCTCTGATCACCTGTAAAATTGCTCCACTGAACTTTGAAGTTTCGTATTGAGCACGTGAAGCAGATTCAATCCGTCTGAAACCTTTTAAAGCAGGCTTGGTGCACTTGTGTATAATAAAAAAAAGATAGATGAGAATGTCAGTACATTTAGAGGTGAAGAGGGGGAGAGGAAAAAAAAAGTTTTGACCCAGAAAATTGTGCCCTCACGATGTATCTCAAGGCCATACAAACACTTTGAGCACATTACATGCCAGTTCAGCCAGCATTTGTAGAAAAAAAAAGGTTTAGAAAAATGCAAACAGTTTTGTAATAAGGCTGCTAAGGAGCAGAAGCTTTATATTTCGCACACCGTAAGGTAACTGTATGCTTTAGCCATCTGGTTAATTGTTGTTAAGCTGTTTTAGTGGACAAATAAAACATTCACACTTTCTATTAGTCCTGCTGATAGTGAGAACATAAGTAAAAAGGACTTGTAAAGTTCCTGCTTTTCACATGTATGGCTGTAATATTCTTTAAAGAATCCTCATAACCTTTGATAAATTTGCAATTTTGAGAGGAGCTCATGTTCAGAAGTTGCTCTGAATTTCATCACAACTGGAAAGACCTCGGATGGCCTTCGTATCTATGGCTCTTGTTTGAATACCTGCGTAATGCATTTTTTCTCGGTCTGTGTTTCGTCACTGGTATGTAAAGTACCGCATACTTTTTGATAGCTTTTTTTTTTTTTGTAGTTTGAGCTGCACTCTACGGCACTGATCCTTTTTTTTTACTTCCATATAAAAAGGACAATGCCTTTGTGGTTGCTTTCACTTCTAGATGTACCGTGTGCAACTCTGTGCAACAATGAGCCTTTTCCCAAGGGCATGCTGAAAGTAAAACTGGGAAATGTACTGTAGATATTTACAAGTCAGCCTGATGAAGGATACAGTAAAGTTATGAAATATGCATTAAACAACTCGTATTGATTTTTGCCAACTGAGTGGGATTTTTGTTTTTATTCAGGAGAGATCCCTGAGGTGATTGAGAGACTTCATTTTAATGTATTAGAGAGTGGAGAGTCTAGAACAGAGCTTTAAACATTCTTGTTTTTGTTGTTTATGTAAAACCTGGCTGAGGCCATGGAAAGCGGTGCTTCTTCTGACTGGCATTATCCAAAAAGTTCTTCAAATTGATGCTGTGCTTTTGCTTTGATTTTTTAGGTTTTTTTGACAGCTCAAATAGTTTAATATTGTTTAGCTTCAATTTTGCAAATCAAAGATAAACTTTTGTGTTTTTAATTAGATAATTAATTAGTGTAGGTGTAGGTCCATGCTGCTATGTCAACTTTGCTAAGCACAACCGAGGATATTTCTCTCAATGTGAAATGTGATTAATTTAACCAAGATAAATAGATTAAAAAAATAATAATAATAAATAAATTAACAGGTAATGACTGGTAGACTTGTATAAACCTTAGAGATGGAACTGGGTGAAATATCTGAAGAGATCAGTTTTGTCGTCCAATTTAAATCAGTTAAAAAAACAAAAAAAAATGTTTTTTGATCTTTTTTAAACTGTAAAAGAATAGTTTTAAAATCTATAAGAAATCCATAGAATGCCCTCATTACAAGAATTGATTTAACTACAGTTGCCATCATCATAGAAGTGGCAATGCATTTGTATGACGATGGTAACGCATATATCTGTATTTGGGATGTTTCCCTTATTTTGCTCATAGCAGACCAATAGAAACAGAAAGGTTTAACAAAATAAGAGCTGCATTAAATAGAAAAGCCAAAAAAAACTAAAGCGCCAGAGGCCAGAGTGGATATCCCACATTGTGTTAAAAACCTGAGAGTAAAAATCTTAAAAAGCTATGTCACCTTTGAGTTTGTTTATTCTCTTTGGACATTTTTAATATTTATTTGTCTTTAGTATATGAATATAGCAGTTCAGAAAGATGACAAGCAGCAAAAGAATCAGTGGAATTCAAAGACGGTAAATAAATTTTTCAAATAAACCCATAAATGAATGAGGAGTCAGTGAAGCGAAGTCATAGTTGCACATTTAATTGTTCAAGTAAAAAAAAAAAAAAAGTTTTCAGAATTATTTTAAACAATTATGTGGAGGTATGGGATCCTGATTAATACAAAAAGGTGTTTTGCATTAATAAAGAATATAAAATAATGCCTTAAAGCATCAAGGTGTCCTGTGAGCTTGATCAGGGTGACTGCTTATTCCTGATACATTTGTTTTTCTTTTTGACTCATTCCTGAGATCCCCTCTTATTTATAGAAAAACAAATCAAATTCATATCTGTTGTATTAGAGTAGAAGTGGGGGTGCTGGCACGCTTATATTTGTAAGAAAACCAGCAGACTAAATTAAACTCTGGCTGATTTGACGTTCTGAGATAACCCAGTCAGGCATGGGCTGTGCTTGCTCTGGCCGGAATAAAGTGGCCATATCAGCCATTCAGTCTATCCATATTGTAAAATTTTCACATAGTAAGTCTCTAACCTCCTGATGTACCATGCACAGCACAGATATGCCTGTTGCACCACTGGCCTGCAACAATTTCCTCCACTGCCTGGGCTCGTCTGTCACAGCACAATCTTTAGCACAGTCATTTCCATATAACTCAGAGTTGTTCCAAATAAATATTGCAGGTGCAGCAGAGATCAAGCAGTACTGCATATCAGTACTGAATTCAATCCGCTCAGTTGAATATACATTAGCTGCAAAACACTTTTGAATATGTTTTTGTTGAGCTGAACATCGGCACGACTGGTGAGCACACAAGGCGGGCTTTGGTATGAAAACAAGGACTCCTACGATGGCTCAGTTCTTTGATATCTCTGATAAATAGGCCTTCAAATTCATAAGAGATAAATATAACTACATCTTTTTTATATCTTATAGGGTTCATTACTTTTTATATTGATTATTTTTTTCCTAAAACGTTTTTTTTAAATCTATCTTTTCCTGTTTGCAAAGGGTGTAAATATTTGAAACCACAGGGACCAATTTCCCTGAGATAGTGGGATATGCCAATGAAACAATAGAGGTTGATGTAGATCGTTATAAGAAAATGACTATAACAGTTTGCTTCTTGTGAAAATTTTCAAATACCGTAGAATAAAAATCCATAGAAAATATGGGTTTTTATTCTCACATTGGGAAAATTCATATGTAACAGCAGTAAAAACAAAGAAAAACTCAGGAACACACAGGACTACATCTGAAAAGAACAAAATCTGGAAGTTTAGTTCATATTTCAGAAAGGAAAACATACTGTGCAGTTATTAATAAAAGATAAATAGTCAAATAAATATGTATTTGGTACTGTACTTGCACAGTCTACAAATGCTTATCTATAGTAAGGCTTGATCAGCCGCAGCATCCGTCAGGTTGACATCTATAATGTTCCTCACTAGTTAGCTTTATGCTTAAACGAAAATAAGGATTAAAAAGATAAAATGTCCAAAAACAAACTGTTGTCTGCCATAAATGGAAAATGGCTTTACATGAGAAATAGGAAAGTGAGAGAAGTAGTCATGACTATGAATGAAGAAATAGGAAATATGGGTATTTTTGCAATAGTTTAGATTTTTTTTTTTTTTTTTTTTTCCTCTGTGGGAAACTCGAGATGTAACAGCAGCAAATAGTATAGCAGCAAATTGAGTAAAGATAAAAAAGTGAAAAAAAAAATGGGCATAAATGGGAATAAACAATTATTTTGTTTATGGTTATTTTAAAAATCAAATTCAGTCTGACATTTGGATTCATTCTGACAGTTCAGATGAATAATATCTGAAAAGCCCATAAAAAGAATTGCATTTAGGGATTTTTTTTCCTAAGATATGTTCATAAAAAAGCATGAATAAATATAAATTTCAAATTATAATTGATTGCAGTTACTGAGTGCACTGTAGCGATCAAAATCACTTTTCATAATTTAACTGGTGTCCTGAAGAAACCTTTTTCAAAGCAGTGATGTTTATCCCAACAGTTAAAATTCTTCTCAGTTGTTTTTCAGGATCATAAATGTCTCAACAGTAACAAACCAGAAAAAGGTTGTGAAAGACCCAGTTTTGCGAAACTGCTTTAATTGTTTTCAATTAGTCTGGTCCATCAGTTTGTGTTTTTCCATCATTCCATGTTTTCCTCTTTCTTTCACTTAAATTCCCCTTTTCTTTCTGCTTCTTCATCTTCCTGCAACAGTTTTAATTAATTCATTTGAAGTAGACCATTTCAGTTAAATAGTTCTTCTTTTCAGATTTTTTTCCCTCCCTGTATTAAAAACACAGTTAACCTTCAGCTAGAATAATTTATTTATTTATGGGTCTTTTGGTCTATTTCATATGAAATATTCACACAGGAATGTCAGACAATATGATGAACACAATCCTCTGGCGGAGAGAGTGAAAATAAGTCTGGATTTTTAGTGCTAGTGTTGAGGTGTAACTTCATGTTCAGGTTGCGTGGGAGGCTTTTTATTCATGCAGATGTCACAAAAAGCGGCTCTCTTTGCCTCTCTTATTCTCTTCTCCTTCTCACGTCTGTCTCGCCTCCTTCACGTTTTCGCTGCCCTAATTTCGAGGTGACTCCTACAGTGAGCTTCTTCCATTGGCAGTCCATTTTTTTTTATTGTTTGCCACTTCCTTAACACCTCCATAATGTTTTTCATTAGAATTGGCTGTCAGTACCCGTCAGTTCAACTCCATCCGATCACTGTGGGTTTTTTTAATTTCATTTTCATTTATTTATTTATTGCCGTTGCATCCTCCTCCATCTATTGTCTCTTTCTTCCTCTGGTGGGAATTCAATTATCCCAACCAATGTTTTATAATGTTTCATGACATTCACTGACGGATTCATTATCTCATCTCTTCGCATGACAGGATAGTTGCACATACTTGTGCAGCGTGCACCCAGATTTATGAAATGATGATAAAATTCCTAAGGGTTTGATTCACGCGTTCCTTTCCTCCTTATTACCATTCTTGGGAAGTGGTAGTAATGTCCATAAATTTCTTATAATTAACACTAAGCTGTGCTCTGGAGTCACTTTCAGATGGACAAAATCTTTATAGGACCTCATTTGCACCATATTTTTAAACTTTACTAAGCTTTAAAGAACTGATATCTCGGTTTATTATATATAATTAGCTTCTGCTTAGTTAATGCACAATATATTAGAAAAGATTGAATGTAAGTCATTGAGTGTTTCTACTTTTTTGTGGTTTTCCTTTGTAGTTTGAGCTATATTTTTATGGGATGGGTTCTATGGGGGTGCTAAAAGATCAAAAATGTCTCACACTTTTACATGTTTAATCTCATCTTTTTATTTGTGTTTTCTTCTTGGAAAATTTCCCAAAACTTCAAAGAAAAAAAAAAAGCTCTCATAAAGGTTGATGAGTGTGCTGATTTTGAAACAACTTGCTTTCCCCTTCATTATGCACGCTCCCTAATATGACTCTCTGTGATGCAGGAAATGAGTTTGGTCATCCCGAGTGGTTGGATTTCCCCAGAGAAGGGAACAATCAGAGCTACCACTACGCCCGGCGGCAGTTTAACCTCTTGGAAACGGATCATCTCCGCTACCGGCAACTCTACTCCTTTGACCGCGACATGAACCGCACCGAAGACAAGTACGGCTGGCTGGCAGCTCCACCTGTAAGAAAAACACACACCTATCTTTCAAAAGGTTTTGTGTAGGCCTATATGATAAAATCACTGAATGCGGACATTTTTAGAAGGTCATACATAGTTAGATTAAACATTTCTTTTAAATTGTGTTTTGTTGGGTAGCTCATAATAGTTATTCATTGTTTCATTTCAACAAAGGTAGCGAAGGTAGTGAAGAGTGATAGTGCATCCTGCAAAACAGTGAACCTATTAATAAACACTGGCCCCCAGAAATAAAAGGGACGCTTTCAAAGGCTCCAACTGTATATTTGTATATTGTAGAGAGTAAACGTAATTTCATTTCCCTTGTATGTCTTGTACATATGAAGAAAGTGACAATAAAAGCTGACTTGACTTGACTTGACTTAAAGGTACTGTATAGTGGAGGACTTTCACGAATTTTTGAGAAGACCCACCCTCTCCACTTAAAAAAAAACAAATTGGAGATGCACAAACCTGTACCCGCTCCAGTGCATGTGAATGCCCTGTTTAAATGTTGCTATTTGCATCAGTTATGCAAGCTTATTTTCCAAAATAAGTTTTTTGCAATTTTTTTTCCAATATATATTTTTTTCCAGTACTCACCATCATGAAAATGGGGACGACTACGTAGGACAGCCTTACATACACATATCACCAGAATGACTGACAATTAGAATGACTGACCACTTATTTAGATTCTTCACCGGGAAAAAGAAAATCCTTCGCTATACCTTTAAGTTGTTGTTCAAAATATGGATACTAACTTTGGCATTTCTTCACTGAGCAGGGGATAGAAATCTGACAGACTGGATCCCTAAACAGTGGTATAAAAGCTCTTTTTGGCTACTTCAGTGGTGAATAGCCTTGTTTCTATTTAAGTGAATTTTTTAAAGCTAACTTTAAAATGGAAATTTGCAATGTTTCCATTTGGTTTGGAGCAAACTAACCAAGCACCATAAAGGTGTCCTACATCATTTCGTCGTCATGCATGGCTATAGTAAGCAGGAAGTAGAGGCTGTACTCTAGCACTGACCACAGATCAGTAATGAAGGAAAGTTTTAATGAATGTGTTGCTGTTCTTAGGTCATCATGTCAGTTGGTAATGGCAATGCTGCTTCCTGACATGTCTATATGCATAATAAATCAGATCTTTAAGGCTACGTTCACACTGCAGCCTGAAGCGACCCAAATCCGATTTTTTTTTTTTTTTGCCCATATGCTACCTGGATCTGATCTGATCTACACAACACGGATCTGATTTTTTCCAATGCAACCCAGGCCACTTGGCTATGTGGTCCTGAATCCGATACTAATCTGATCTTTTCAAATGCGACCTGTGTCTAATGGCCATTAATAGCCATTAATAGCGGACAATGGTCACTATTATGCGTCTTGCTACACAGAAGCGGCAAGAAAAACAACAACCATGGCAGATGATGATGCGGAGAGTAGTATTTATGTTTAACCATGTGAAAAGATTGAGTTTTTATGGTTGGAAAAGATCGGTAGATGTGCGCTGGTGCTACCATCCATGTTTACTTCCATAAACATAGAGCATGCTGGCCTGTGACGTCATTGCGTCCTCTACTGCGCACGCAGGGCACTTGGGTTGTATGACTCCAGTTCACACAGGCGATTACATACAAGTCACATATATTTGGAAATATGAACGGCAACACAAAAAAAAAATTAATTTCACAAAACAATCCGAATTGAGCATCAAGGCCTGCAGCTGCTGATCAGCTATGTGAGTAAAAGTTTGCTACTTCAGAGCTTATTCGGAAAAAAACTGTTTCCAACACCAGATTTTGCGCATCAACCCTTTTTCGCAAAAAACACCTAATGCGACCAAAGTTTTTTTTTTGCAAATTTTAGGCAGTTTATTTGAATTTTCCCATTTCTATCAAGCTTATTTCATGGGATACTTCAAAATGCACATTGTGACAGTGATTTTTTTTTTGTATTTAAAAAATCTTAGCAGATTTGGATTGTGTAATTTCTGTTCCTATTTCGGATTAATATAAAACTGTGTTTTTGTAAGCACTCTTTGCTGGAATTCAAGCAGTAAATGTAAGTAACTGAAAGTCCTACTTTCTCTTTATAATCTGTGTTTAAATCATTAGCGTTGACCAAAGTAATGTAGCTTTAAAGATCGCATTCAGAAAATACTTTTTGACATCCGAATCAAATGATATCTTTGTGGCAGTCATTAAAAGTCCAAGCATCATAAAACAATGCATTTTCTTTCATGATAAACTTGATGCTTCGCCACAATATAATAGTAGCTTGATAGTCTGTATCATGACTAGTTCTCATTCCTGGGATTGCAGTTTGATTTCTGTCTTAGCTTTAGATTATTCCTGATCTTAAAGCCAAGCTTTAAATTACAAAACCATAAGATTTTCAAACAAAGACTGATTTGATTGTAGCTGGACAACTCTGCCCTCTTCACCCACTGTACAGTATTCATTAGCATTGAATATATTTTGCACTTCAGGAAAGTTGTAATCATATATATATATATATATGTGTGTGTGTATATATATATATATATATATATATATATATATATATATATATATATATATATATATATGCCAAGATTAAATGTCTTCTTTAGATGTTTAGCAGAAAGAAAATAATCAGAAAATGAGCTTATTTTGTAAATGTACTTTCTGATCTTCTCTTGAGCACGAATTTGTTTCATTCACATTCATGAATCCTATCATTGCATGTAATTGAGAGGTAAAAATAAATAAATTGTGAGGTACTTTGTAGAAAATAAAATCAATAGAACAAATGAGAATCATGACTTATTCTGGATGTAACTTAAGAACAGGGCACAACCTCATCGCTTTAAAAAGATCCACAAATCAAAATCCACATGCAGACCTGCAGATTAGAAGCAACGGAATCTGAAAATATCCCACAGCATAATTACGTATACGCGTGCTTGTATCAGAGAAATGATTTCTGACTTTTTGCTCCATCATTAAAAAGTGCATCATCATACATGCTGCAGAAGTCAATGAGACAGAGCTTTGGATGTGAGGCAGAGGAAAGAGAGCCTTTTGGGGAAATGATACGGAATGCTGTTCCCAGAGGACGCTCCTGGCAAGGAAGACAAATATCTTTGGCACGAATACTGACCTGCTACACACTGGAGGCTGTTTTTCTTGGCTGTTTCTGTGCTTTTAGTGTGAAATCATACAGTAATTGACAGCCCCACAATACACCTTCAAGACGTCATCATCTATAAAATAAATCATGCGTAAAATAATTATATGAAATTATATAGCAAGAGTGTTGTGACTGTAATTGCCTTTAGGTGCTTTTGTGTGTGAAGCTTTGGGATCTGAGGGAGAGCAAGATCATGCATCAAAAGAAAAATGTCTCTTTGTCATTTTACTGATACCTAAGCCTAATAAATCCCGTCCAAAGGAAATGCACGTTGTTTCTTCAAACAGCGGGGCAGTTTTTAAAATCAAACTGCAAATCAAAGTAAATTTAGTTCAATTTAATGTCGACCCTTAAGCTGTTTTTAATACCCAGCAGGGTGATTGGGCTGTGCAGAACTTAACTACAGATGCAGTGTTTTCTGTTGTTACCAAGCAGTGGGAAGCAGAGTGGACACAGCTGGTGCTAAACATACATTGGATGAGTACAGAGAATAGGACCGACGGGTTGTTCAGAAAACACCTGAAAGTCGTGACACTGATAAGAAACTGAAGTGACTTTTGTTTGACAATTTTGACTTAGGTGATCATTTGTTGTTTAAGTATCAGCATACATATATTTCTTTTGTCCTTGAGATTTAGTTTTACTTTTTTTATATGTTGTGCAGTTACTGGTGTTCAGGTTCATCAGAAGTTGAAAAAGTTACAGCGCAAATGCCTTTAAAGGTTTCAGCCTTACCATTTATATTTCTTCTGATTTAAAAAAAGATATTTTATCGTGAGTTTTTCTTCTATTTTTCCTTTTTTTGTGGAACATAGCAAAGTGCAGCATTGTCCCCAACTTCTCCACACTTTCAGTACCTGTCACCTGCCCGAAATTAGGGTTCTGCACTTTCCCCAGTGCTATCATTTCAGTTCAGCTATATATAAATTTGCAGAAAATGTCACCTCAATGCAGTCAATGTGCAGGCTGTCTAATTCAGTTGAAAAAAAAAATAATGTCAACAATTATTAATGTAAGGCACCCTGGCCAGATACCTCATAGCATTGACTCTGAGCAAGCAACTGGTGACCGTGGATGAAGAACTGCATTGTCACTGAATTAGTAGTCATGTCTTACCGCCCTCCCATACCATCCCCTGTGACATTTTATTACTGAATGTGTAAAAGTTCTACTATATATTACCAGTAATAGCAATAATATTCCCCTTTCAATAATTGGTGGGCTGTGGGCTTACGAGTAGACTTAACTAAATAAATAAAATCAAAGAAGCGGCCTGCCATGACTATGAAGCTGATCCCAGTGGGAAATTTGTCCTGGGCATTTGTCCCTTACTATGTAGGGGCAGTGATAGCCATGCTGGTCCAGGATCTGACTGCAGTTCCACTGTAAGGGGCCTTGGTCCAGGTCAATGACCGGCGTACCTGTCATGTAACAACCATACCATGCATATTGATTTAGGTTTATAGTCTATATTAGTTAGGCTATGTATGCTTCCAAAAAATATCCACCATCATAATTCTTTTTTTTTTTTTTTTTACAACTAGACAACTGGCAATGCAATTCATTCCCTTCACTTTACTTAATTTCCTTGTCTGTAAGAGCCAAAGACAAAAGTCCATACAATTGTTACTTAAGTAGAAGTATAGTTACTGCAGTTTAAAAACACTCGGGTCAATGTTGCAGTATCAAATTGACCTCTTTACTCAAGTAAAAGTAAAAAGTATAAAATAACCTTTAAAAAAAACAGATGCCATTATATGAATTAAAAGCTCAATTTTTCGATTATTTCTAAAGATTCTTTGAGATACGCCCAATGATGAGGGAGCTCTTGTTGCTCTCCATCTCCCGTTACGCTCTCGCCTGTTTCCGACCTTTCTGACATTTCAACATCTTTTTATGAATCCGACATTGTCGCATGGCACAGACAATTCACATTTTGCAGTTTAAAGAAGACCTGATTGCTTCTGATGATTTCCTTTGGCTTCAGCACAAATTTGACGAATGGCTAACCAATGAGTGTTTGCGTTATATGACTCATCCAATTACACCAGTTTTCACTAGATGTGGATGGCAGCAATGATCTGCATTGGATGGCGCACATGACGTGAAATAAATATTTAGAAACACTAAACCGAAGCCAAGAGTAACAAGTAATGTTTGTTATAAAATGTAAGGAATAGAAAGTACAGATACCTGTGTGAAAATTGAGTAGAAGTCAGAAGTAGGTAGAAAAATAAGCAATGGAGTAAAGTACAGATACCTAAAAAGTACTTAAGTACAGTAGTGTAGTATTTGTACTTTGTTACTTGACACCTCTGGATTTCAGTGCTCCCCTGCTTGGGTCGTCATACAACCTGTAGAGCAGTGGTGCTCAACTGTCCTGCAAGTTTTAGGTGTCTCCTTGGTGCCACACACCTGACTTATATTAAGGGGTGATTAACAGGCTTCTGCAGCACTTGGTGGCAGCTGAGGAGCTCATACAATCATTTGAAGCAGGTGTGCTGCAACAGAGAGGCATCTAAAACATGCGGAGCAGAGGTACTTGACGACCAGGTTTAAGAGCCACTGCTGTAGAGCTAGCAGCTATACTGGGGTCTGGAGGGGGGGTCGTGATGCTGTAGCTGCACCTGATTGATCTGACCCCTTTTTGGGTAGATTTACATAATAAAAGCATTTATATAACTACAGAAAACTGAAGCCCATGCCTAGCTGAGACCTTTTCTTTTTTCTTATTATTTTAAAGCCAAATTTTCCCTTGTGTAGTATTTATATCCTCAAAGACACAAAGTAATAAATAACTTATGTTTAAGGTCTTATACACTTTAACTTTAATTAGTTAAGGTGCTCTGTATAAAACTCTTATAGCTTTATTTTTATGTAGACACTGTAATCAACGTGCTGCTATTTAAATGTGCAGGTGTTTGGCACCTAACTTGGTGCTGTATGTGCTCTAAATATCAAAACTCTTGCAATAAAACCAACAGGATTAGATTACTTTCTTTAAATGTAAAGAAATCCAACGAGTTTTTCATAAACTAATGTATAAACATTATAATTAAGAACATAGCTTTGCAACTTCAAGATTATGGCATTATAGCAGACTCTTGGGAAATGTCACAGCAGATACAAATTACAGACTGAATAAATAATCCTAGATCCAACTACAGTGGGTAGGTAATATTTATGTTGCTGTAGCTCTTGTAACTGACCCCTTGTGCCACATTCTGCAAAGCAGAAGCCGGAAAAAAAGTCTCATTCATTTATTCAGCGGCTAATATGATATCAGAAACTGACTTTGTCGAACATCATTCACAGATAATGCCAATAATGTTCAGAGATTCATCTGTAATAACCAGATAAGTCTGAATCATCTGTAGGGCTTATCAATGACATTGCCAAGGTAATTGCATTTATTAGATACATTCTATAGCTTGGCTGGTTCAATATTTCAGCACCAGCATGATCCAAGGACGTTTTGTAGTTGAAAGGAGGAGCATGAGTTGATTTGTCAGCAGTTTCTTTTTCTTTTTTTCTTCTTGTTGTCTCAGGTGCAAATGAACTGAGGGGGGAAATGGAAACATGCAGGGAGGATTTGTGATTTGTTGAAACATCAGAGATGCAGAGCTTCAAAGGACCAAACTGGATGTTAACTGAAACTTCCGTCAATGCAGCAATATCATTGCTGGGTGTGTAACTGAGGAAAGAAACGTCAATAAAACCAGTACAGTGTGAGAAATGGACTGTGGCACCCACAGTAAACGAGCTGAGATGAGAACGCTTCTAATATTCTGACAACAAACCGTGGCAGCAAATCCCTTAATATTTGATTATTAAATATATATTAAGTAGTAACTGAAACTAATTGGTGAATCTTTCAAAGGAGTCTGTGAAAAAGAGATTATTTTCAAACTGATTATTCAGAGTGGTTTAGCTAGAAATTAAACAGAACAGTTATTGGATATTTCAATACGTTATACACACGGTTAGAGTTAGAGTCCAGAAATAATGGCATGTAATTTGCTTTTTAGCATTTTGCAGGTCCTCAGCCCAGAAAAATGGGGGGGAAATAAACAGTTGTCTGGATTTTTTAATCCGCCTTTAATGGTTTTCTGATCTGAAATTATTATATATTCCTTAAAAGAAAAAGAAAAAATAAGATAGCCTTTTTTTTTACTGTGATAAAAAAAATTTTGATGTATTTTTTCACCAGTTTACTAATAGATTTGTTTTTACAAATGCAAAACACTGTACACTGTACTGTACAATCAATACTTAGAGGATGAATTACTGCTTCAATGCAGCTTTTGGTTAGAATCAGAAAAAAAATAATTGCCAAGCAGGTTTTTTGACATATTTAAGGAATTCTTTTAATGATGAGGTGCTACACGTAACCAGGCATACAGTTGACATAAAAATATTTGAAGATATATAAGATGAATTAACAAGGGCAGGGGTACAACAAAAAAAAATAGTACAACTATAAGCAGAGAAAGAGCAACGATGCAGAAAACATTCTGGAATTAAATTGAATAGTATTTACATGTGGGGAGAGTCTGAAACAGTTTGTGGCAGTTTGATCCTCTGCAGCCGGTCCGTGTTGTGGCAGCTAAGTACCACATGGTGACGGAGGTGATCTGCTCGTGGCTCTATTAAGATAATAACTAAGCCAATAGTGCTTTATTAGCAGACTTTAGCTCTAGTTAGGGGACCTAGTGCATTATCTCACTCTTGACATAGTCTATATTCTTGTTGGAGTTTGAGTCAGGCCACTTTGCTGGTCAATTGAGAACAGGCCATGGTCATTAAATCAGGTTTTTTGTATTGCTGGTGGAGTGGCCAGCTTCCAAGGCCTGCCAGAAAATTAAATCAGCATCTACAGGAACTTTATCACCAGAGGGAAGTGTGAAGTGCTCTAAAATTTCCCGTTGGAGACGGGGACTCTGATGAAATCGAACTGGATAAGACACGGTGGACCAGCCCCAAATATGATATGGCACCCAGATCAGCATTGGTTGTATAAACTTCACACTGAATTTCAAGCTAGATTTAGCTAGATTCTTTACCTTTCAACTCTTCCCCAACACCCTGGGACTCCGGTTTCTAAATACAGAGCAAAACGGACTTTGGTCTCAAAAAAGGAAATTCCACCACTAACCAAAAGTCAAGTTTCTTTCCTTGTAGGGATGCTTCTAATGGTGTCTGGCAAAAAAAAAAAAAACTGACCCAATACGAAGGCATAGCTGTATCTTAATCCATGAAAACTTCAGCAGCTTTCCATAAGTCCACAGAGGCAGGTGAACATGTTGCGGCCTTAATAGCAGAGAGCAAAGTTTGGAGAAAAAAAAGCTCCCCCAATCGTTGGGTAAAAAAAAAAGATTTAATCAATTTTGAATCGATTCCTTTACATTTTTACAAAATCAAGTACATGACGTTCACATTCAAATGAGCAGGAAAGATGCACTCAAGATGACTTTAAGCCAGACAGCTGCAAATATAGCCAATAGGTTGACTGAAGACATTAACAAATGGGGGCTGACCAGAAAACACTCTGTAGTTGTTAAAGACAACGCTGCAAATATGGTTTGTGCAGTGGAGATGATGCAGCTCATGCATGTCTGAGTGAGTGAGGCTTCACTTTTTCACTTTTCACAAACAAGTGCACTTATGAGACAGTTTTGTTCAAATTTAAACTTTCTGATTTAAACTTGATTTACAAGTTTGCACTGTGTTTAATATGACAGGAAAAAATAAAATACATCAGTATTTTAAAACACAGTTGAACCACTTTCATTATTGTAAAAACAGATCGAATCGAAATAAATCGATTTAGAACTTTATTAATCAAAATCTAATCGATTCAGGACTTTGGCGAAAATGCCCAGCCCTATCGCTGGTTATGTTATAACTGTTAGAACTATGGAAATATAGATAACCTGACTTTTAATGAGCATAACGGCCACAGAAACTGTGTTTTAAAAACACATTTACCTTCTCATTTGCACATAAACGGTAGTGGGAAGCTCTGAAAACGTGAACCCTGTGTTGGACATCAGCTCTTAGAGGCAGGCGAGCACAGTATTGTATACTCTGTGGTGAGTTTTCAGATAAAAAAAAAAAAATGTTTAGATACAACATCTAGTGACCATTTCCTGTCTTATTTGAGAGTTTGGTGACAAGACATGCACTGTTAACTGAGTTTAGGGTCTTCAGCGAGTAGTGAGTGAGCGAGCCCCTTCCTCCTACAAAACACTGCAGCTGCAGCCTGCTTCTGCTATCAGAAGGAGCAGAGCAACTTACCTGTTTCCCCATTGAATATGAGTCACTCATGTGCAAAGTTTCCACTGATCCCTTCTGAATTAACAAGTGGGATGTAATTCTTTGAACCTGTTGCACTAAAACAGATCCTCTCTGCATTTAATTCTTACACAACCAAATCAACTATGTTCCTCTGTTAACTGCCTTTAAGTTGAAATGGATAAAATAAATTGATTTGGTTTCAGTTAAGGTTAAAATAATCTGGAATGCTACAAAATGTTTCATAAAGTTTGTCTTGAGTTTTAAATGTATTGTGGGTGTTTTTAATCACATTCTGTCATAAGATGCATATTATGTGAATGTTCTCAAACCTCAAAAACGACTGAGGCTGGAAGTGATCAGCTGGGAACTGGGACAGTCTAGCCTTCAGCAGGAGTCCTGCACTCTCACCTCAGTGTAACTGAGATGTAACCCTGTGAGTTACACCAGCGTAACCCTGACAGCATGAGGCATGGGCCAGTGAAGTCTAAACATGATCTTTAACATTTTATTGTGATATGTGTAATATTTATCAGAGGAAAACACAGCGAAGCAATATGGCATCATTGCTGACTGGTCTAACAGAAAAATAAGTGCAATAAACAGCATATGACAAAGGTTTAAGTAAAAACAGCTCAAACTATTCTCATGAAACGGTAATATTATCCTTATTAATTTAGATTTTTTTTATTCTGTGCTCCTAAATTTTTTCATTTGGGAACACTTGTGCTTCTGGTAAAAATGCCAAGCCCTGGTCAGTAATTTTCTGCTCATTATCATTGTTCTGTTATTTAGTGAATATTCTTATTTTTCCCAAAAAAATACATTTTGGGGTTTTCATTTACTCTGAGACATAATTATTCAATAAAAAAAATTGAAAAAATTGAAAGCTTAAAATAGATTAGCTCTCATGGATTAAACAATTAAAATAATAGTTTCACTTGAAATTAGATGGAATTACTAAAATAAACAATAAAACCTTCTTTCATATTATATCTGTTAATAACTTCTCTATCTTGGTTGTTTTTAGTTTGAACTATCTGTCAGTTTCCCAGTTTTGTTGAAATGATTAGTGACCTGCTACACTAGCTCAAACATCCACGTTAAGCTTAGATCTACATTAGATGATTAAACAGCTGTTAGGACCTAATATTCTGGTATTATTCTTATATATGATTATTCTAGGTATTATGGTAAAAACTAGGTTAAAACTAATTATCCCAACATGAGATGAAGCTGTACTAATAACAAATATATTTTGAGATGATCACATTTTATTGCAACATCTCTTTTCTTCATGTAAATTAGGTAATCGGCTCCTTTCTAGATAACTTCATACCAACAGTTCTTTGCATGACATTCGAGTTTTTTAAAAAATGAAAATCCTCCAACTCCTAATCCTTCAAAGTCTGAATATAGTTAAGGTGATTAAAAGGGGAAATTTCAGGGGGCCTTCAAATGCTTCTAGATACTAAATAATTTATATGCACCAAAGATTGTCATCAAAGATTTATTCTCTTAAAGTAACCGCATTGTTTGGAAATTTTATTCTAAAAAGGGTCTTGAATTGAGCATAGGAAAGTTTACTTTAACCCATTTAGGCCTAAAACGCCTGGAAAAAACACCTTAAAAACCTATGGCCGATTTTAAAAAATACCCCTAAAACCTGAAGTTTTTCTGTAAATTCAGCAACTGTGTCAACGCCTAGTAAATTATTGATATCTCAGCTTCTGTAGCAGATAGAACTCAAAATATATTTTATCTTTGAAATTCTTCCAAAAAAAAAAAGTGAAAAGCAGTAATAAAAAAATAAAAAATTCAACCTTTATTTTTTCCATATGTGATCATGTCTTCATTGAGAATGTGCAATATAAAACGTTTTTAAAATAAAGAACAAACATTACATAAATAACTATCTGATGATTACTTATTAACAGTATTATTATGCATAATAATGCATATGTCTGTGTTATAAATTGCATACAACTTACCTCCAGATGGCCACAAATCTGTCCCGGGACATATTTTGGGGGAACTGCGTCCTGAAGAGAGGTTTACTCTGTCGCCAATAATCTCTTCGTACTGGCAACACAAGAAGTCCTATGCCCATACACAGCCCAATAAATGTCTTCATCTCCGTCACAGTCACGGGTGACCACTTTGCCATCTTTGCTCTTGTTGGAGTTTGGTTTGTTTGGTCACTGTACCTATTCGTCTCGGTAACAAGATGCATCCAAAGTTCTTCATTAAAAATATGCTCAAATGCCTGCAGCGGTGTGGTGTCTGCAGGCAAATCAACTTTCACTCCAGGTGTGCGGTTGAAAACACTCCGTGCATTGCGGTGGTAGTTCGATTGGTTCAGCGCGTTCAAAGTCATCATTTTCATCTATACCGTCATCAAAGCCGACACACTCCTCAAAATCACTGCCTTCCGACATCTCTTCTCTGTCAAACTCCTCCATGTTTGCTTGAAAAAAACTTCTTTCTTCTTGCTTGACTTATATGCTCTCCCGGCGTCAATGGTAGAATTACGCAACAGCGCCCCCGGCTTGAATGGTAGAAATGCGGTAATGCTTTCCCGGCCTAAATGGGTTAAACACAGAAGTTATGTTTTTTTTTTTTTTTTTTTCCTTTTTGGAGAACTGAGAGTAATGCGGCTGACTGAATCTTACTTACAGAGGAAAACGGAGGAGGCAGAGGGGCTGTTGACATTTTTGAGCCATTTCTCAAAAAAAAAAAACTCTGAGAGTGCTGACTTTACAAATGGGGAATTATCCTGCTCTCCTTCCATGGCTGAGTTTTACTCTGAACTGTTCCAGGTCAGTGTGGTGCTGCGGGCGGTGACAAAAACAGAAACCTGACTCTCTCTAAGACCGAACTTCAGACCAGAATTCCTTACTTTGATATCAGGCAACCATATGTTTGTGCATCTCATGGGGAAATTGCTGTTGGTGCTGCAGAAATCTAATACATGATTAGAATTTTCCAAACGTACGCCAACAGATTCTAAATATAATCACACATGCTCTGGATAAAAATTTAGCTTCTTTACATGTTTTTTTTTACTGATCAAGAACAGATATCATGGGTTTATTTGACCACTACTCTCTACATGCAGGTTAAATTTTGTTTTGCAATTCCAAAGCAGTCGCTGTCTGCCAGATGAAGTTGGCATTACTTCAGAGCTCTTTCAGAAATGGACCGACTCCAAACTGTCAGCTCATTTCTTTAACCTCCATCCTGTCTGCCGGTCCAGTTGCAGGGGTGCTTATCATCTCGTTCAGCCGTGAATATGCTGCCCTGAAATTGGCTTGGGGAACAAGGCACCAAAAATAGGGGGTTGGGTGACATTGATAATCTCTGCTAATGACACGTTAGCCGTGGCTTGCTCCGGAGGAGAGAGAGCTGCCTTTATCACACGCAGCTGTCTAAAGCTGACAAATTCTGCTTCGCACCATCAGGGCCGCTGCTTTCTGCTGATGAGAGCCACCTGAAATTTTGATGTGCGAGCGCGCCTCATTCTTTTTGCATATCTGTGGTCCCCTGATATAATGTGAGCCATTATAACTGTTTAAATCCAGTATGAGAGTTAATGATTATTCATGAAGACATACTTAACTTTAATTTTTCCTTCACTTTTGCTCCTCCAGGCCTACATCAGTGCCAAGCATGAAGGGGACAAGGTCATTGTGTTTGATAGGGCAAATGTGCTCTTTATCTTCAACTTCCACCCCAGCAAGAGCTTCCAGGACTACAGAGTGGGTGTAGAAGCACCAGGAAAGTATCCTTTTTTACTCTATGACATGTCAGGACTTTTTTTTATGTTTCTGACACTGACATTCCTTTCACACAATGTATGCAGTGCACAGTAATAATAGCCTTTTTACCAGACATTGTGACTCAAGTCTGTGGCTTAGTTGAGTTGTACTTCAGTTGTAAAAACAGAGATTTCAGACTCTTCAGACTTTTTGCTAAAAAAAACCCTCAAGATTTGAATCAGATGTGTGCTCTAAATATTGAAGACTTGCCCAAAAATCTAACATAATATATTTTAGGCTTGACTTACACTATGTCGATTTAAAGTGCTTCCTGTTTAATTTCATCAGATAGCCACAATGATGGGTGTTCAGCTTTTTAAAATATTTTTCTTTAAGCAGATATGTAAATTTCCCCTTTTTTCCCTTTTTTTAGGTTTATTAATGGGGATGGACCAAATAATTGATTAATTAGAAATTATAATTATGGCATGTGTTGCGCATTATTCTTCCTCTCATCATCATACACTTTGAATGTACATGTGTCTAATAATAATCATTTCAGTTCCTAAGCTACAGCAGCAGTTCTGTGGTTTTGGAAGAACTAATGCACGTGTTATATAAGTTTAGGCTAATTTTAGAGATTTCTTTTAGACGTCATGTCTGCGAAAAAACACTTTTTTTTTCTTTCTTTTTTTTTTCTTCTAAGGAAATAACTAACAGTATTTTACCAAGATAGTTAAACGAGCCTGAACTGGAAAGCTGCAAATCATCAATTCACACACACAAATGAACTCATAAACCTCCCAGAAAATATTACTGTACACATGGGAACTCTATGGGGAAGCGAGAACTGTATGCAAGTCCCCAGATAATGATGCCTCATTATACATATAATATGAATTTAAAGTAATAACAACATTCCACTTATATCAGCTGGACTGGGAAATGCTACAGAACTGCTAATGTAGCAGCTGATGTCATCTTTACTTTTCTTATTGTCAGCACTCTTCCAGAAATGCTCACATCGACAATATGTCAATCATTATAATTTGGTTCCTCACTGGATGCTAATACCGGTTATGAATATAGAGTGTTGGGAGCTGGAATGGGCACCATCCTTTTAGTTTTCAATTTTATCAGGACATAATGAAACAGATTTGTTTCTAAAAGGTTTTTTAGTCTTAACTTGAAATTTACAAAATCCCATTATAGTCAGAACTGGCATATTAAGACTGAAGCCAAAGTGGGGGGAAAAATGAGCGGAGAAACATTATTTCACACTGTATCCATATTAAATTCAAGGATGCAGAAAGGTTTAGTTAGGGGTAAGTTACGGTACGTATAGCTGTTAGACAAATGTTATTTATTAAAGCTCTTAGGCAACTTTGATAATACCAACTTATTGGGCCTGTTTGGAGCAGTGAAGATTATAAAGTCTGCACTCAGAAAGATGTCTGCTGAGCAGATGGAGTCTGCTCTGTCCTTTCCTCTAGCGGGCATCAGTGTTGTCACTCCAGTCCAGTTTATTGTTAAGGTGAACACCCAGATAATTAGAAGAGTCCACTATGTCAGCAGCAGTTCCCTGGACGTTCACTGCTGTCATTGTGGTGGGTCTGTACCTGCTCTACCTGCAGAGCTCCTTTGTTTTCCCCTCATTTTAAGTAATTTCAGAACTTCTTAAAGTAGCAGCCTGGGGAGTAGATGAAACAGTCTGCAGTGTAGAGGGGAAATGGGTATGGTGCCAGCACAGGCTCCTGTGGATCCCCTCGTGCTGCTGTGCAGCCTGTCACCCACGGCCTAATACCATATCCAAATGGTGGTTCACTTCTGACCCCTTCTTGTTCCGTAGACATCTTGGTTGGCTTGTGGTAGAAAGAACTGGAAAAATTTAAGAACAAGATCCTTGCATTGCTTCCAGCCTTGTTCAAGTGCATAAATCTTGGCGCAGCGGTGTAATGCTCAGATTACAGTGGTGAAATTGTGATTTATTTGGGTTTATTTTATTTTATTATAACTACAACATCTGAGGACCTTGGAGTCAGTGAGTCAACCATGACCTGAACTACTCCTTAAAATCTGACACAGACGTGAAGCTATCTGTTTTTATTCGCTAAGAGAGGAGGAGGCAAACAACAAGACAATGTTTTAAAACGAGGTACAAATCTAAAGAATTAGGAATCTAAGGAGAGTGAAGGTGATGCAATGGCACAGTCAAGGTCAATACTCCAGCCCAACTGAAACGTTAAGGTGGAACCTTAAAATAACCATGCAAAAAAAAGATATCTTGTAGACTTTAAAGTATTGATGACACAATTTTGATTTCATGTAATTTTGCTTTAAAATCACGCAGCTGGACATAGCGGCTGGTTTTATAGGTATTATGAACCAAATTGGTCTATTTTTAACACAAATATCGTACATTTAGTAGCTCTAGAGCAGCACTTTTGATAAACAACTAGTAAAAACCCATCTCTGTGTGCTGACATCAGAGGGAGAACACTCCCTCTGGGGATAGCTCAACATTTTATGATTGATATGGATGGAAACACTGAGATTTGTTCTAGAACATCTAGTCTGGAATTGGTTTGTGTGCTTTGAACCATCAGCCAGTTCAAGCTCAGGTAGTGATTTTTGAAGAATATGGAGGCATCACACCTTACAGATCAGGACCATGCAGAGCAGACCTGTAGCCTAAAGAGTTGGAAAAACAATGTAACTTCCACTGCTAATAACATTTTAATGATCCAGGATTTTTTTTAAAGATTCTGTGAATGCAGGTATGAACTTAAGGTGGAAGTCTGAATGTGTTGTGGGGGGTTTGATAAATTATGACGACGGTGGAATTTTGTCCACTTAAGGTTAGAGCTGATCAGTTTTACAACCTGGTAAAGATCAGACATTTATTATGTTCTGTGATGTAAAAAAGTTCATTTGAATGACACTAATTTATTTTCCATTACAAAAAAAAATCCCTTCTGTTTTAAATATTTATCCTCAGAGGCAAATTCTCTGAATTGTTTTGCTCCTTTGTCAGATTTGCATCACGCTCTCCTTTAATCTTCAGATTCGCTCTTGATGATTTGATGGGCTTGACTCGTCTCTTAATTAAACTTCTACATTTTGTCGGGGGTAAAAGACATTTTAGGGTACTAAAAATGTCCCCTGAGAAGATTCTAAGGCTGGGAAGTGGATCAGAGATTTAAGCACTCTGCGTGAGCCCTGTTAAAAATAAACGAGACTTGTAAAGACCCACAGTTTTAATGACTTTTTTCCCTCTCTGAGGCTGGCACTTTTGTGTCGTAATTGTTGAGAGGGAATATGAGTTGGTTGTTTTCTGTATTGTTGTTATGCTGTTAGAGAGAAATAATATCAGAGCCCAGTGATTCAGAAAGACTCTGTTTAGCAACATTGGTTGTCTGGAATTTAATGAGTCCCCCAGTTGTGATTGCAGCAGGCGTAGTGATCAGGGACGTGAAGGGGGACAGGGAGCTGACAGATCTGTATTTTTCATCGTGGACATGGTTCCCTTATGAGGCTGACTGTAGCTCACACCATCCGTCTCCCATGTGGACATGAGGCTGTGCTGCTTTGGCTGCCATTAAAATACAGAGATAATGAATATGAGTCTATTCCAAGTTTGTTTGCCTTTGAATGCTAGCTGCTAAAATCCTAACATTTTCTAATGATGTTGTGAGTTAAAGTATCGTTTTCCCTTTATAATTGTGTCATAACAAAACCATTCAAATACATTTAAATACATATGAAAAATAAAAAGTAAAAGATTTAGATTTAGACTAACTTTTTTGTAATTTTGTATAAGCAGTGTGCACAAAACGAAATTTAATGCATACAGTGTTTCAGCAGTGAATGAGCAGCTTACAACGGTGAAATTAACATTTCTATTTACAGAAACATTGAGTTGAGTTCTATTTGAAGGGATTTGAAAATTTGCCATGTAGGGCAAATCTGATGTTTACAAGTGTGATGCTGTGTCTTTATACGTGTCTTGATTAGAATTTCAACTGTTCAACAGTCTGATGGCAGCGGGGAAAAAAGCTGTTGCAGAAGTCATTAAATTATTATTTTTTAAATTAAGGCCTTAATTGGCATTAAAATTAATTTAATGTGTTTATTGTGGCATTTAAAATGCTTTCTTAAAATTTTTTTTTATAAAAACAGTTTCGTCAGACATATTATATCATGATATATTTGCATGGAACTGCTTCCGGTTGATCGCAAAGCTGTATGTTCAGAAAAGAAGCTTGAGTCGGAGAAAAAGGTAGGCAATGGGGGAGGAAAGGCAAATTTCAACAAAAGTGGCTGGAAAACGAGGAATTCGGGACATGGCTGCAGCCTGTCGACGGGTACCTGTTCGTGGCATTAAAATAATTTCTGAGAGCATTAAAAAGCACTAAATTCGAGTTATTCATTCCTGTATAAACCCTGGATAAAGTATTAAAAGATTAAATGTTATAATATATATATTCATTATATTTGGAAGCGTTCGCATTTTTTACATTAGAGATTCAAACATCCGTTTCCTGTATGGGCTGTATGTGATATATATCAGCAGAAATTTCTAGTTAACCATTGTTGGGATATGGAAGGAAAATGATGCATGTTGGAGAAGAAAAGCATTTAATATTAAGTGGTTGCTTAAGTAAATGTTACGTAACACTAGAGGAACTGTAGAGATCCACAGCTCAGGTGGGAAAGAGCAACATTTAGTTGTGCACTTGTTTGTTCTATAAGGAGAGAGAAAACGGCGTTTGCTGAAGGAATGCCAAAATAAGTCAGTTTTTCAGTTTCCTACAAGCCGTGTGTGTAAAGCAGCAAACATGCTGTGTGAGTTTTCTCCTCAACTGGGTCATAGAAGCTGGTCAGACCTAATAGGAAGGAGGATGCTTCTACTACTTCCCTTCTACTACACAATTATACACTACTTTCTGATGGTCTGTCACATACAATCTCAATGAAACACTCTGGTGTTTGTGCATATTAATACTTTTTGCAAAGCATTGGTTGATGCTTTTGTTGTGAGTTTGTTTGATGTGAGATAATTGTACTTTTTGCCTCATGTTTTTAGCTAGATGTCGAGGGGGGTGAGTCTTGGGCAAAGCGCTAATAGCCAAGCTGCACAGTGTCTCTAACATCGTTTTTGAGGATTTATTTTCATTTATATGGAACCACATATTTTCCTCCTGGTGCTTCTTTTGATGTTTAAGGAGAGGCCTCAGACACTGGGTGTGGGTTGAGAAGAAATGCAAATAAATGTGAGGGCAAAGCTCTGGCTGTCATTATACAGAGAGGCGGTAAACACATAAAGGCAAATGTGCTGTGTGTGTGAGCAAGGTAAATGTGCTGCGTGTATGAGGAGATGCAGATCCTCCGATGGGAATGTGTGCAGAGGATCCAATTAGAGGAGAAGACAGATGAAAGTGCCACTCTGAGGCAGAGGAGGTAAACAAGACAAGCTCAAAGAGTCCAAAAGTGCTTTTTCATTACATTCAGCTGTCATATACTTAAACTTTCTTCTACCTGCGTGAGGGTCAGGGTGTCACAGTGGAGCTCTGCGCTGCAGCCATATCTAGAACTATTATAATGGCTCGATGAGGCTGACCATGCTGTGCACCACTGAAAATTGATCCACCAAGGAATGATGCTTCCTTCGGCAATGTAGCAAGTATCATATTATACCAAAGTGTCCCTCCAGACTGCAAAAAAAAAAAAAGACATCACTGAAATTCCTTTTGTTGCTTTCTGTCACATGTTGGATGCTTCCTGCGTTTTAACACAGGTCTCCAGGTGTTATTTCCCACCTGTGTAGCTTCCGTAGTAATTACTTTCGATAAGTAAGCATGCTGTTGCCAGGCGGAAGGATGTTTGATGTGTACAAGAACTTTTTGCTTAAACAGTACCCCTCATATTTTTGGCACGCTCTTTAAAAATGTGGGGGGGGGGGGGATTTCTAAAATACAATCATCCTCTATCGTAGTTACAAATTACCCACCAGAACTGTGAGATAAACACATCCTTTAATCCAAAATTAAGAAACAATTGTTTTAATATCCTTTATATATATATTACCAAAAGTTATACAACATAAACCCATTTTTCCCCCTCTGTGTCTTGATTTAAAGTGCTTCGTTTTACTACAAGCCTTTGATCGTTGTTGCATTGTGTATACATGAGTGACTTGAGCTCATTTGTCTTTGCAACACTCAAAGCAAAAAACAAATGTTATGAAGTGTGTTAATTTCTATAATAGAAATCAATCAAAGATATCTGCAGTCTGAGCAATCATTGAAAGCATTTTAATGATCACCTAATCTGTTCAATCATTGGAAAAAAAGTAAAACAACTACAACTTTAGAGGAGAAAGCGTGGGCAGCACTTATACAGAGCCTTTAAGTTATTTATGCTTCCTGCCAGGGATAAGCTCTAAAACCTAGAACCTTTACTGCATGCTTCCCCACCCGTTCTCTTTCTGCCTGCTTCCTGTGTGGAAACTAAACATAAAAAACAGGAATGCATTTTTAAAAAGTAGAAGAACTCAAGTTTATATAGCTACAGTACGGTTTTCAGGATAGTAAGGGAAGTAAATTAATAGGAACTGCAGCAAATCGTTAAGTTTGAGATAATGCCACTGCAATGAGAGGTTTATTTTAATGCTTTTTAACTCTAGTTTTAATAACATCTCAACATACTGAATTGTCATGATATTTCTCATTAAAGTGAGGTCTGTGCTGTCAGCCTGAGTTTCGCTAATGAAGTAAGTCTAAGCCAGTTTTAAAGGCGCCACTTTACCTAAACTTAAACCCCTAAATATTTATTTTTCTGGCAGTTTGAGCTAAAATTATTTATGATTTAACCTAAAAGGTGGTTTCTGATACTCAATGAGATGGTCACATTTAAAAAAATTAAAAAAAGAAATTTGTAAAAAAGTGTATAGCTTACTGTATTGTTAAATTGCTTACTACTGTAGCTTTTTGTGCTTTTGGGTGTTTCTGCTGCTATTTAAACTTTTTACCTTTGATGACAAGCTACAAGTCTTTGAGGTTGGACGTCATTGTTGCCATCACCCTAGAATATAGCTTCCTCTCCAGATACTCCAACAGATGCGAGTTGGGACTGTGTAAAATTTCTTACTCGGTAAAAAAATAAAGTGATAAAGACAGACAAACAAAATACAAACTGCAGGAATACCATGTCTGGTCAGATATTAGCCACTAAAAAAAAGCTATATTCTGCATCTGCTTTGGAGCATCTAGGCAAAATTAGTGTTGTTATACTCATACACAAATGTTAAAAAAATAAAATAACAAAAAGTGACACAGTCTGAATATCTCATGAAACTCAAACTGAAAAAAAAAATCATAACTTCCTGCTATTTCAATGTATGGAAGCACAATAAAGTGTTTATTCCAATCAATATTTGTGGCAGATTGGACTCTCTTGGATTTAAACATAGCGAAAACCCAATGTATAGAAAAGTAAAGTTTGACATGGAGTATTCTTAACTAATAAAACATTCTTAGACACAGCTGGTGTTTTTTTTTTTTTTTTGTAATCATCTCATGTCTACCTTAAAATTTTTTTTAAAATAAAACCCCTTTTAGTAATCCCAAATATGTATTAACAGTATTTAAAACCAAAAACGGTATATTCAGTATTTTATTATTTTAAAACAAGGTCCAGTCACTGTAAAACAGGGAACTCAAAGCACAATGCAGGCTGCAGAAGAAAGGAAGAAAGTTTGAGTAAAGACGCCCTGTGCAGACAAGCTGCTGCAGGTTGTCAGCTTGTAACTCGTCTCTTTTCTAAAAGATCTTACAGTATATAATACTTTTTTCACTTGATATTGGAAGCTACAGAAGCTAACAATTTTTTACTTTGAGTTGGAGGCGGGGCGGTCTAGTGGTTAGGGCATAGAGCTTGGAATCCTGAGGTTCTTAGTCCGAGCCCCACTCCGACAGACCGCCACTATGGCTCGCTGAGCAAATACCCTTAACCCCACACTGCTCCCTGGGCGCCCCACGATGACAGCCAACTGCTCTCCAATGGGATGGGTTAAATCCAGAGGTAAATTTCTCCAATGTGAGATCACTAAAGTTCACTTATTATTATTTATTATTATTATTATTAAGCTCTTGATCCATCGGGATCAATCCATAGTGACACATTCAGTTGCCATTTGACCCTTTTGTAGTTTCTTAAAAGCTTTTTCGATGTGTCTCTTTTTCTTTATATTTTTTTCTGTGAGGGAAAGGAGTAAAACAAGTTACGCAAAGCCCTTCATCGAAATATATCGGTCATTAAAATGCAGTGGCCGTCGGATTTTTAGTGCCATCTCGCCCATCAATGTTATTTATTTTCTCTCCATCTCATGGTGGACACAATCTTCAGACAGCGGTCTTTATCTGTCTGTTAGTGTATTTGAAATCCCAGCTGGATTCCATCATGAAAGCTGTACCTGTAGGGGCAGATTGCTCTTTGATTTACACTGTGCCAATAGGCAGTTGTGATTGTGTCAGGTTATCATTCTTCCTTTCTGTCTGAGCTTTTCCTGAGCTGCCACACAGAATAATTCAACTGTGGATGGGGGATCACTTTCTCACAAGAAATTAGATCAAAATAAGCACTGGAATATATAAATATTATCATTTTAGATAAGGCTAGTAAAGGTACAATGTGTTCCTTTTTCTTTCTAAACTTTGCTTGCGGCAGACTGGTCTTAAATGTATAAATATGACTGCACTTTTACAATAATTGCCCTAGCGGCAACAACAAAAGCACTTTTAGTGTCTAGAAGCGACACTGGGTGACCATAAAAACAGTCTAAACGGAATAAAATATTTGTATAAATCGTTAGTGGATCTTTTTCTGCAAATTTAGCAAAGTGTTTTAGAACAAAATATGATCATTTATTGTGCTACAATGGAGAAGTTTAGATATAACAGTAGCAGTAAGGGAAAGCTTAGAATAGAATAAATGTATTGAAAATGCTAGGATTAAATAAAATGTTTATCAGCGTAGGTTGGTTGGAATTCTGTAAAATGTGCATGTATAACTGCATAAATAAAAAAGTACCTGTTGCAGAAAAAATAAATTTATCCAATTTCCGTCAAGCAAATAAGTGACATGGATTTTGTTGGGAGCAGTGATGCTAATAAAGGAAGAATCTACAATAATTCTGCCTTGTGCACCTAAGTTGCAACATAAGAGAAAAAGGGCATATGTCATGTTTAAAGTAATATATTTCCTATCACTGTGGTCTTACACAGCAGCTCACCTGTTCAGAAGACGGTTCTGAAGGACTATAGTTGTGAAATGCTTATGTAACAAAATGTCGCATAGTGATAACTCAAACTAGGCATCAGCACATAGCAAATAGTCCATAGGTCTTCAACCTCAGTCTCCTGGGCCCGCTCTACAGGATGTTTTAGGCGTTTCCCCTACCTCCACATACACCCTACTTAAATAAAACAGTGATTAACAGACCTCTCCAGCCCTTGGAGTCTGCTGAGAAGGAAATATGGTCATTTGATTCAGGTGCACTGAAGTAGGGAAAACATGTAGGAAAGCAGGCCCCTGAGGACCAGAGCCCAAGACCTGGTCCTCAGGGGCCCACTTGAATATACTTCTTTGATGCCCAACTCTCCTGTTCCAGTTTGAGCTCATAAATTAAAAAATTCTTAAACAAACTAAATTAAAACAATTGCAGGGGTAAGCAAAGTGCGGTACATAAAATAGGTAAAAAATAAATACGATTATAATAGACATCATAACCAGATTCACAACAAGAGTACTACTATACAAAACTAGATATGTGTCAAAAGCCAAGGAATAAAAATGTTTTTTTTTTTTTAAGAGATTTAAAAACATGAGGCCAGTCAGACACAATGTAGGAGCCGCTACAGAAAATGCTCTGTCCACTCTGAGCTTCAGCCTAGTTTTAGGGATGGCTCAAAGCAGCCTATCAGCACATCTATGTGATCGAAGAGGACAGTAAGGCTGAAGCAGCTCAGATAGAAATGGTGATGCAAGGTTGTTCAAACATTTGAAAACGAATAAGATGCTTAAAATGAACAGGGAGCCAGTGAAAGGATGCCAGGTTAGGGGAAATATGCCCATGTCTGCAGATGTGAGTTATCAAGCAAGCAGCCGAGTTCGGCACAAGCTGCAGACGAGCACAGACACCTCACCAATACAAGCATAGAGTGCGTTACAGTAGTTCAGAAGAACCGTGATAAAAGCGTGGACTAATTTCTCCAGGTCTTGGCTTCACTTTGGCTGTTTCACAAAGTTGATTAAACTTTTCTGACCTACACTGCTGATCTGTTTCTCAAATTTAAGATGCAATTCAATGTTTAACCTCAGATGTAGTGACGCAGTCTATGAGATAAACTGACAGTGAACCTGACGGCACCTCAGACCAAATAACATAACTTCTGTCTTGTTCTTGTATAGACCACGGAAATTAAGAGAGAGCCATGCTTTCTGTCATTGTCATTCAGGCAATGCATGAGTGACTATATTGTGTTATTTTGTACAAACAAAATAAATCTGACAGTCATCAGCATATCAGACAAGCACAATTGAAAAGGTCAGGAGAATTCTTTTATAAAGTCAGTATGGTGATACCATTAAACTTTATTTGGTTTCTGAAGATGTTTGAGTTGAAAGTTATTTCAAGCTTAAGCTGCCTCGGAGGGTTGTAATTTAAAAAAAAAAGTTAATTAGGAAGTTATTAGGTATTATATAATACCTAATACCAAACATTGACACAGTTAAGTATTTTAGGTAAATATGCAGGATAAATTTAGCATTTTTTTCGTTTGTAGATGAACATTGACCAAAGAAAATACTGCCTTGCCTGATTAACTATATGCCTACAAACACCCATAATTGTTACTGGTCTGGCTGTTTACTCCCTGTTCAAGCTGTAATCTCAACCTTGGTGTAAACTCTTTTTGTTTTCACCCCTTAAATGTGTTTTTTTTTTTCCCCTTTAAATCCTTAAAGTTCCTTCTCTTCACCCCACGGTCCATAAATATTTTTTTTTAGCAATATTGCATACTGAATCTTTTCTCCTTTGTGATTAGTAAATGACTACACATTCACTAAGTATGATTTCCCAATATCAAAATGTGGTTTAAAAAAAATATCTGTTGTGACTTAATAATATCAGAGAGTAATAGGTGTCCATATGGCTTTGTTAAAAATGTTACATCATCATTAATCAGAAATTAACATCTGCTTTTAAGGCCGTGTAAAGAAACAAACTAAAACAACATGTTTCTGTTAATAAAAATGTGTGTAAAAAAATAATATCCGATTTAAAGACCAAAGGAAATGGTTGATTGATTCTACACTTTAGAATATATTGTTGTTTGTTTTTGCTTTTTATGGTTTCTGGCTCTAAAATATGAAAGTTGGCCTCTAAGTCCACATTCGAAGGTATTATTCCTTAATCAGATTAAGATTTTTAACCTTGCCTAAATTCAAACTGATAGAGTATATATAGTTTTTAATAACATAATTATATATAAGGAAACCTCGAGACAGAATAGTACTTTGTGTTTCAGATAAATAGGATTTATGGGGATAACTGATAAAAGATGAAAAGGAAACGCCATAGCTGCAGAGCTGAATCTGTAGGCTTTAACTGACAAGTTAGTACAGCAGAAAGCCTCTGTTATTGCAGCTATAATGCAGATGAACTTGTGCTTGGCCTTGATGGAGGTGGTTGTGCTTTTTTATGACTGTTTTCATCGTTATATAACCCACCTTGGATATAGTGAAGCTCTATTAAATTTCTTATCAGAGGTTAAAAACTGTATTTATACAGTATCTTATTGATGTTTAAAGTTACTTTTAGGTTTAGGGCACATTGTGCATGATTTTAATTTTTAAATAGAATAGATAAAACTTTTGTATAATCTTACTTTGAAAGTTAAGAACTTGTGTTATTGAGTTCTTAACTTTTGAGTCATTTGTTCCATCATATGTATTTCATTCAGAATTCTCAGCCATTTTCCTTGCGTTTTAGATCCGACTTATTCCATTTTTTCGTGATTGCTTTTTTCTTTTTAAAGCTGCCAACAAAATATTCAGTAAATATTTGTCTTGTTTTTGGAAATTTCGCTTCCAGAATACAGAAACAAACAAACCTTTGAGATATCATAGCCCAGGACCAGAAAAAGTTTAGCATCTTCCCAAAAATGTTCTAATGTTAGGCTAAACCAACAACTAAGGGGATGATCAACATTTAAAGCTCCACGTTATTTTCAATATCTCTTTGGTGCAGATGGTATTCAGCCCTAATTTATAATGACTTTAACAAAGAATCGTAAGTTATTTTAACAGTATAATCTTCAAACATGTGACAAAGTACTTGTCGGCTGAGATTTCCAGATATGTGACTAATTAGCCTATCCATTCAGACCTACTTACACCATATACACAGTATATTAGCATGGAAAAGGGCCCAATTTCAAAGGTGGGTCTTAAGAAGTTGGGGGAAGAAGTTTAGAACCGATCCGATAACTCTCGAAATGTAACACAAACATTTCTTTATAAAAAGTTAATCTTTTAGAGCAGCCAGAGATTTTAAAGTCAGAGAAGCAATGCTGCATTATCGGTCTGCCTTCAGGGATGTGACTGGTCCGATCTATTTTAGACCAGAGACCCTTAAGGTTTAGACTCAATGACACCCCTTCTAAGTCAGTCGGTCAAGCTGGCCATGCTAGGGGCCAATGATCATCAGAAATATTTAATCCAAGTTCGGTCTCCCATTTTAATTTCAGCCTGTGAGGTTGTAATCCCCTTTCTCTCCACCAAGAATAATTTTTCTGCATTTCTTAGGTTTCTCTTCCTTCTAAAGATCGCTCTTTGTTTTTCCATTGGGCCATATAATCTCTGTTGTACCAGCTAAACATGGGCCTCATTTGTGTAGAATAGAAAAATACCTTAAAGTTGGGCAGAGCTAGCCTCTCCTATGGTTCCATTTAACAAAAAGAACTTTACCATCATATTCTGAACAGTTTTTTTTTTTTGCTATCTGTATGGACAACATGACTAGGTAACGGAGCCAGAGAAGAACATTCATTATAATGGTCTCTATTCAAGAACCCATTTCTTGAGAAGGACCGCTCACCAATGGAAATATTCCCAATTTCTTATTTAATTAGCTTCATGCAGTACATCTATTTCTTTATTAAGAAAACCCCAAGAAATTTCACTTTTGTCATTTTCCAAGCCAGATTATGTTCCAATATGCTTTTGAATGGGCTATAATTGAATGTAAGAATTTTTGTTTTATTCATGTTAAGCTTGTATCAAGTGCAGAAGCCAAAGAGCTCTAATTGATCTAGCAAACCAGGAATGTTTCTAGGTCCTCTAGATAGCAGATAGACAAAAACTCCAATGATGTGTTCTTCAGCCCAGTCTCAATTCCCTTAAGTTTTTTTTTTTCTGCTTTACTTGTACCAGTGGTTCAGTGAAAACTAAAAATAAGGTTGGTTAAAGACAACAACTTTACCTAGTTATTTAAAGGTTATGATCCCAGTGAGACTACTACACACAAACAGCAAGGATAAAAAAAAAATGGAAGAGTTTTTGTTTTTTTCTGCATTTAACTGCTTTATTTGGTCCTTAATCTTTAAGTACTTGATATAGAAATGTATAATTCTGTCAAAGGCCTCGGACGACGTTTTATTATGAAATATAAAACTGGCTTTTGTCTTGAGGTACCAATATGATTTTACCCGGCAGGCCCTGTCTTAATTTCTTTAAGGCAGATGTATTTTTTCGAATATCAGCACAGGAAAATGGCTACTGCTACAGTCAGAGGGATAGTATAAAAGTTCAAACTGTGGAAACAAAGAAGTATAAATGTCACTCTTTAGCTGGAAATATTTGCTTTTATCCAATTAGAAAAGTGATCAAATGAAGGTTGAAGGTACACTGCTGGATGGACTTGATGGAGATTTATTGAGAAAATGCCACATCACCTTAGATTTTTTCACCACAGCAGACAGTGTTAATATTATAGTTTGCTTTTGTTTGTTTTGTTTTTTTATCTAAAGAAGACCAAATTTCAGTTGAACTTGAATGGTCTTGCTGGCAAAGATTGGTTTGAACAAAACACTTTATCAGCCAGGGATCCAAGTCTAAAAAAAAAAATATGTATATTGTATTGAAAAAGGCAAAAATGTTTTGCTGTGGAAATTTAATACATGTACTTAAACTTTGCATTCTTCCATTTCTGGATAAAATCTCATTCAGTGAATGTCAAATCTGCTTACATTGTACAAATGCAGTTGGCAGCTTGATGCGTGCTGTATTTCAAGCATTTTGAGATGCTGAGTGCAGAAGTCAGTCACTGTAGAAAATGTATTCATTTTACTTTTTCATAACCTGTCTCTTGTTTGTGTTTTTTCCCCCTAACACTAATTTGTTTCTCACTGATGTGGCTTAAATCAGAATGCATGCTAAAATTGACTCTGAAAAGACTAGACATGGCATTTACAAAACTTACAAGGCCATGCCACGTTCTTTAGATGTGTGCACAGAGCTCACTTAACTCTTGTTTACCCACAGCAGCAACTTATTGCTTCAATATAGCTAGAAAAAAGGTAACAATGAGCTTATAGAGGAACTAAGTGGTAGCTGGAGCTGAAATAGTGGTCATGGCATGATTGTTTTCGGGTCATCAATGACTCTAATCTTCAAGCTTTTGGTCTGCCTACTTTTCTCTTTGGTCATTGGGTAAAACTGATTGTGTTCTTTAATCTACCTCTTTATTCACACTGGCTGTATTGATCACAGAGCTTTACAGCTGAACTGCAAACTGTCTCTGCAGCCATCTGTAGCCACTAACAAAGACGTAATCGCTCAAACCCTTCCAACTACCAATTTGTGTTGGTTCTCAGTCCTTGTAGAGGGGTTTGATGGGGAACTCTAAATTACTGTAACTATGCCTCATTTCCAGGACTCTCTGTGAAACTGACACACACTGATACACACATACGTCCAGACATAGATGTGAGTTGGTCTCGATATTAAAACTACTGACAGCTAGTGTGAATAACGTTGATTATTTTATTACAGTGGCCCCTGACAAGGGGGAGGGATATACTTTGCGGTGAGTGAACACTCAGTTTTTTTTAATCTGATGTGTTGAAAGCAGGGGAAATGGACTAGTGTAGGAATCTGAGTGACTTTAACTGTGGGCAAATGGACATAGTTTGACGAGTAGCTGAGAACAACCCCAAAAACAGAACGTGGTACTGTAGATAAAACGCAGTGGTTAGTGCAGTGCCTGCAAAGAACTGGAGAGCCAGTAATCCATTGTTGTATTCATGTGTACCCAAAACTTTAGAGAGCAAACACTCAACTATCTTTTAACAGTATTGCTCTTGTGATGCTGATTCTTTGAAAAATAATACAAGCAGGGATAGAAAAAATGATCTGAACACACAGGGAATCAGTCTGACCTGTTATGTACTTTTGGCCCATATCGTCAATAATTTCACATAAACATTAGGTTTTCTGACCCTTTGTTTATCTGACAACAATATGTGTTGGTGAAAAATATACATACTGGTGAAATTAATGGTATAGTATTTTTGTGAATATTTCACCTAAAAGATTATGTAATCAACTCAATGTCAAGATCAGAAAGATTTCATGTAAACATGTCAGACTGAAGTGCAATCCGATTCGGTCCGATCGGAAAGAATCTCATTTTGAAAGAGAGAGGACATTTTTGCAGATCGGTATCCTGATTGGCTTCCATGTAGCTTTTTCCTTTACTACGAATCATCATCCCCTAGCTTTTGGTCCTTGTGGCTCTAAATGTATAATGAAGGAGTGTTAGTTATCACTGAGACACTCACCGAACTAAAATCACCACCAAAACCAAAGGTATGGATAGAACAATATGACAAAGGACGATCAGGGTCAAAACTAAATCAACAGACACAACTTAAGAACTCAATAAAAATGTGCGGGGCAGGCAGCAAGAGTAGCTAAAGTTGAGGATGAATGGACAAATATAGGTTGTTTACATAGCAGGCAGAATCTTCTACTACTAAAGCGTTTCTGGAAAATTAGAATAGTTTTGCTTAAATTATTTCATCTGATTGAACGCTTGGTACATGTATACACACGTCATGATCAGATCATTTAAACGGATTTTGAATTTCCGATCAACCGATATTTAGATCAGATCCGAAATTTTTTCATGCGTAGCTACTGATGCAAGTTGCATGGAAGCAGACATGGGCAATGTGGAGTCAACAAGTCATCTCCATGTCATGTATTTGTTCTACCCAGCCCCTGAAGCAGGTGAGTCCAATCTTCACCGTGAATTAACCTGTGCAGATTGGACTCACCTGGTTAATTGGCTGGGTAGATTAAATACATGACATGGAGATGACTTGTTGACTCCACATTGCCCATGTCTGCATGGAAGCAAATTAAAATCCTCAGTTCTTATTTAGATTTATTTGTAAATGGAATGCTTGTATCCACTCAGTTAACATCTATATTTATAATATGACCATGATAACTTAGCTAAATAATACAAGTGATTTTGAAAAAAAATAAAAATAAAAAATGAGGCCTTTGTGCTGCTGATTTGTGGTGGGTGGTTCTGCTGCCAGGAGCTTGTACCCCGCCTGTCAGCCAGGGCTGCTGGGTTGTGGGCTTAAGCTGTGCTGGGATTGGGTAGCAGCAGGTTTGGTATCCTGCTTCTCTCCCCCGGTCTCTCCGACCTTGTACCCACTGCTGCGGTGCTCACAGCTGATATAACTCTGGGTTAGGTAAATAGCTACTTCAAGGCACCACATGGCGTCTGCCTGCCTAAGGTTGCTGTGCTCTCTGGGAGCAGAGGCGAGGTGCTCCTCCCTGTCCTGTGGCTGTGAGCGCTGCACGGTTACTACTCTTCTCATCTGTGTAACATAGTCACAATTCCAGGGGTCAAACCAGCCAACTTGCTCAAAACACACTTTCAGAGGTTTGTTTTTCTGTCTGTGCAACCTATTTACTTTGATTCCAGATGCAACTAGATGATTAAATAAAGTCAATCAAGCAATTAGGATACCATTGCCAGATGTCCTTTTTGCACAGCAAAGCTGCGCTGGCACAGCTTCCTCATGTGATATCCCTGACGGGGGCGGTAAGAGTTCTGTTCACCTGTCTCCTGCATGTTTGTAACAAGAAAAGTTATAAAATAAAGAAAATGATGCTTTCTGCATCTTCATTGTGTTCTACGTTATATTGTAGGGGGAGAGGAAATAGTAACTAAACAGATGGAGTAAGATCAAAGTATTCATGTTCAGAAGATTTTAGGTAAGAAATATGTGTTTGACTGTTTGTTTTGCTGCACTTTTTTAGCATTTTAGCTCTTTAATCTTCTATATATTTTCTCCAACATTAATACCAGCCCTTTCCCTGGCTCTTACACTCATTTTTTCCCCCTCTTAAAACAGAAGATGTGTGCTACACTTATGTCAAGCCCTCTCATGTTAAAAAGGGTTTTCTGAAAATGTCCTTGGAAAATAGCTCTTCCAGCTAGGTTTTATTAGCCAGCTGAAGGGCAGATTTGGCTGCTCCTAAGAAAGGTAGCTACATTGCAGATCCTCCAACACAGCATATGGCATGATTTACATATTCCATGCAGTGTCTTTTTTTTTTTTTATTGTGGTCCCTTTTTCAGAATACACACAAATCATGGAAACTTTATAGTGGGAGCTGCCATCGCTCTGCTCCTCAGTATCTCTGCATTCTCATTCAGATGCGCAGAGCAGAGACAGTATAGCAAGAAAAAAAGTGACAGGACGTGGGATTGCCTTCCTCCCCCTTCCTTACATACAGAACATAAAGCTTCTCAGCACCTGATCAAAGCCATTGCATTTTTTTTCCCTCATTATTCTGCTATATTATATCTACAAAGTTTTACAGCTCCAAACCTGTATCTGACACAATAGAGTTAAATATTCAACTTAAACTGTGTATAGATCATCATGTAATAAAAAAAATAAAAAATTACAAAACAATGCTATTTTAGACCATGTCAGCCTAAACCATATGGATGACAGGTGAACAAATCTTCACCTTTTTGAATAAATATTCCTTTATTCATCAATCTTTTCATGTTAAAAATGATGCAAACCAAATAAAAAGGCCAGTTATTCACAGCTCCAAACCTGTATAAATATTCAACTTAAACTGTGTATCATGTAAATAAAAAAAAAAAAAAAAACATTTAATTCGACAGAGCCTACAGTTATATCAGGGTTTTTACTATATGGGCTATTATAGGAAAGGTTTATGGTGTTTAGCTCTACAAAACAAAACTTATTTAGACGATGTCAGCCTAAATCATATTGATGACTTCACCTTTTTTGAATAAATATCCCTTTAATAGTTTAAATCTTCTAATGTAAGAAATAATGCAAGCCAAATAAAAAGGCCAGTTATACAAAAACATTTTAAACATGCTAAGAAAACTGAGTCAATATATAATATCTTTATAACCCTTTGTGCTTCTTAACAAATGAGTTTTTGAATATTCTTTATAGATGTGTAGCATTTTTCTTCTCAAATGTAAAAAAATGTGGTGCCATCTTGATTTATATTGTATTAAATGTGATTATTTTCATACATATATTCATAAGTGTGTTTTTGTAGAATACTAACGTGCAGGCTCAGACGAGGAACGATTTCGGCCCTGGCATTTTTCCATCTACACCGTCCCACTTATGGACCCCCAACTGGCAGGGTTGCCAAATGTCACTGACTCACGTTTTCCAACCCAAAAAATGTTCATAAACCGCCTGGATATATGAAATCTCGCCCAATTTGAGCCAAAGTCTATTAATCTCTTAGGCCATAAATTTAAAGAAAAAAACCACCATCCTAAACTGCCAGATTGGGAAACATCCCAACCTTGTAACAATGCAGGTAAAGATGGGAAACGTTAGCCTTTAGATGCAAAACCCCATCATGCACCGGAACATATTTTTGCTAAATATTCTAACACAAATATCGTAGTTTGGTTTAAAGAAAGTATTTTAGTTTTATTATAAATTTGTTTGTTGCAAGGAATTTACAGTTTGAAGCAACAGGATTTTACAGTTTGAAGAAATAGAAAATTTACACCATATGCCAACCTTCACAAGGATGTGCATGACAAGGAAGTACTATATATACTGCATGCATCATTTAAGTAGTTAACATTGTATTACTTCTTGAGCTCCTTGAGTTACTTATTGTCACAGGTAGGTGCTTTGGCTGGAGAGTAAGCGTTGGGGCCAATATGATTTAAGGAGGGCCGGCCCTCGTACGCTGAAATTAGGACCCGCCCACCGGGCAGTCCGAGCCTGCTAACATGTGGTGATGCAGCCATGAACAGTTTTTTTTTTTTTTTTCTTACCATTTTAATTGCTCATCTAAACTGTCTTCAGCAGTGGAATCGTTCTACATCACAGAGCTTTATTTAAAAGCAGTATTCAGCTACATAAATTTTGATTTATTGTGAATTTTTTCTTAATGTATACTGAAATAATTATAAATGCGCATAGGTGTTCTGATTCAATAACAATTTTTATGTAGTTTCAACATGTCCTATTTTGATTTCGTTTTTTATGGTAAATTATAAAAAACAGGTAAGCATCTGTTGCCACATGCTTGAATTCAGCATTGTTTATATATCCAGCCTCTAAATAAAATAAGCTGTATGCTTAAACCAAAGCTGAATTAGTGATTTTATTTTGGTCACCATTTTCTTAGTGCGTTGGTTCCTCTCTGGTACATTTCAGTTTATGAGGAGGAGATAAATGCTAATGGATCTGAGGATTTCTGGAAGTATTTTCCACCTGAGCACTGTTAAACCAAGTCTGCACCGCTGATAAAACCTTTCCTTTCTTATCTTCTTTTGTCTTCAAGCTCTTAAGCTAGTTTCCCACCGTTATTGCACTTTAACCCAGATCTGTGTCAGATACAAAATCAAGCTGGATTCAGACATGCTTCAGTATGGAGGGCACGGACGGCTCGACCACAACACTGATTTCTTCACTGAGCCCCAACCCTTGAATGGACGCTCCAACTCCATGCTGGTAAATATTTCCAACACCACACTTTGGCACATCTGAGGTCACCCTTTTTGTTGAATGTCACAGAGTCCTAGCTTTGCAGCACACTACAATTACAAATTCAGGGCTGCTGTTGTTGAGTCTAGGCCACTTTTCTCATAACCAATTCTGTATCAACATTGTATTCTGCATACTAATTCAAGCATGATTTGGAGGGTGTTGTATATTCACACCGAAGAAGAGGCAAAATTAAGCATGCTCAAAAATGTCAGCATGCATACTAAATGAGGATGGAGTGTGCTGTTGACAGACACTATTGTCCGACAAAGCAATAAACACATGTGGGCTTCTTTTAAGGAGTTGGTCACCGCTGAAACACATCAAAATGAGTTGTGGGCGGTAATGAGACAGCTCCAAAATTGGCTAGAAAAACATTTAATATTATTTTACAAAGGACAGGCATCTTTTGCTTTCAAATTCAAGGTCTTTGTGTGTATAAGTCTGTCGTTTTCCTTTTTTTCTTATTCTCAGCTTTACAATTTTTTTATCATGTCTACAATACTTTGTGAAAATATTCATAAACCTTAATATATATATATATATATATATATATATATATATATATATATATATATATATATATATATATATATATATATATATATATATATTATATATAGTAATTACATTAATTAAAAAATCATTTCTCTTTATCTTTGATGGCTTATTAGTAAATGGCTCTTTGTGCAAGAATATTTAACTAATGATTTATTAAAGGTACCCATTGTTACTTTTTAACCTTTACATATTTAATCTAGAAAATGTACATAAAATCTTCCTCTTTTTATTTGAATAAAACAATGCTCCAGGTAAAAGCAATTCCAATTTCAGATTAGGTTCAAGTTCGCAGGGTTGGCTTAATTCAGATGGATTACTGCTTTATGAACAGTGATATGTGATTTAGATAAGTTTTAAAACCTAAAAACGTCTTAAGACCACTGTGTGTTTCTCCGTACTGTAGAAACATGTGCTGCTTTGAGTTGGTATTTCATATGAAAACCCTACACAATGCAAAGAACCTATAAAGAGATGGTCCCATAGAAAAGTCCCAGTTAATAGTATTAATCATGCTGAGATCATGAGCGTCACGAATGCAGATCGCCACCATCACCTTTACTGTATATTTCCAGAGGTTTTAAAAACAAAACCCTTAAAGCAACATTGGGATGAAAAGGCAGACTGTTTTTATTTTTTAACTCAGTATGTTGAGCATCTTAACACGTTTGCTTATCTTCTATCCAACAGTTTCTGACAGATCTATCTACCCATTCATTAGTCATCAGATGAATATCACATTGACACCAGAATATATAACTTTTTTTCTGAAGACTGTCACAATATTAATACTACTTCACACAGTGACACTTGGTGAAGCGTTTTATATATAGAAATATATACTACCCTGACATCTTACACGTTCAACTTTTAATGTGATTGTTGTATCTTGAAGATAGATGGTTTTAAACTTTTCAGAAGAAATTCACAGCAGCAATAATGAGCAGTGCTGTCATTGATATTCATTGTTGTTTCTTTTTCTTCTTTTGCTCAGCAAATCAGAATACCTTTTAATGATGTGGTTTATTTTTACGCCGTTGAAGGCAGAATTTTGAATTTTGACTGCAGGAAATCTGCCTACATTATCCAGCTTTCTTGACAGTGTTTCTTTCTGTTGGAGAGAATTGCCTTTCCTTTAGTTGCTCAAACATGTTTGCATTCACCCCACCCACACCGGGTGGATATGCGTCTCTTAACTATTTTACTCGTTCAGTTTTACCATTGCAAAGTAATTTTGTAAGTGCTGGCAGCAGAAACAAAGTCTGATAAAATAGCTGTCCACGTGTTGATGTTTTCTACTTGTTTTATGTTGAATGTTTGATTTCTCAAATCTGTTTAATTGGTCTGAAATGGGGTTTGTAGTGAGGGAATGTTTTAAAGCCGTTCTAATGAGGTTTAAGTGTGCTGGCATGAAAAGGGGCTGCTTTCTTGGCAAAGTGCCACTATCTGCCTAGCCTGGGACTTTCCTCTTAACAACAGCCCCATAATTTACTGGCTTCCTCTAAAGCTTCTAATTCAACATAAAGAAATGATCAAATATGGCTACATGCATCAAGGCTAGATCCTACTATCAGGGGGATGGAAAGTATTGTATGGAATATCCAATGCCTTAAGTTTTGTTTGTGAATATTATATTTGCCTTCTCTGCATTTTCTTCTGCACAAGCTTGGCAGTTATCTTGAAGTTATTCGGTGTCGTGGGAATCCGATACACGACTACCTCCTTCCCCCCTAAGCAAACAATATGCATTATTCATGGCATCAGAACTTACCTTTTCATGTTCATGCCTTTAAACCTGTACAGAACCGTGTAGAGATGTAAGCTACCTGGAACAATGAGCTGCTGGCCCTCCATCATGAAAACCTCTTCAGGCTCATATGATCAAATGATTTTCGTCTTATTTTGTGATGCTTAAGAAACTCTGGCATGTTATCTCCCATGACAACCAAATATACAATTTTTGGGTCCTTTTATGTTTAATCCAATTTACATAAAAGAAAGGTAAGGTGATTTCAATCTGGAAAACTCACATGAAGGGAAAAGACAATTAGGAGAAATTCATTGATAGAATTATTTTGTCTTTGGCGCTCAGACCTCGGCAGGAAACATAGCGCTTAATTTTAATAGATATGCATGAACAGGAGCAAAGAATAGGGCTGTTTACCCCCAGTTCTGAAACTGGTGGTGGAGTGGAGATAGATGAAGTTGGTCGGTCTATAGACTGCTGGTTAGCGAGACGGTATGCTGAGCTTTATGGGGAGACCCAGTGGACTGCATGAGCTGATGCTAGAGCTTCACTCAGGGACCTGGAAGATGGAAGTCCAGTTGGATAACACAGGTTCAGAGAACCTGTCCATGATGGGCAAGCATGGAGCGACAGTGGAGAGGAAAAACTCCCAGTTGGGAAGAAACCTCTGGCAGAACCAGGCTCAATATGGTGGTTTTCTGCCGGACTGGTTGAGTAGAGACAAGGAACATAGTAAGAGTCCGGGAGGAACAACACTCTGATGAAGCTTTAGCTACGAAGATGTAGGAGGGGTTGGCAACTTAAACCCAATGAGATAGACTTTCTTGTTTGTGCTTTTTCTTTTTGACCACAAAATAGTTCTACTAAAGCATGACATTTCATTTATATCTAAAAAAAACAAGGAAACAAACCGGTTTAACGCTTGTTACATAAACCGCTAAAGGTTTTTACTTGCAGCAAATCAAAATTGTATCATTTTGTTGTTGCAGTCCTATCTTCATTCCATATGGAGAGGAGGGCATAACTACACGTTTCCCACTCTATCACTCATAATCATCATTGTCGTTGAACATGTTTTTTTTTTTCTTTTTTTTAAATATAGCTCAAAAAGAATTGCTAGTTCACTTAAAGGGTTTTCTGTTCCCCTCAGCTAAAAATGGGTAAAATACACTCTTGAAATGTTTTATTGATATATATCAGAGACCTGCCCTGCTTGCTTTATACACCCTGTGTGCTTCTAAACAGGGCAAACCCGGATGGCTTTTCTTGTGATTCTGAGATTTTTCTTTGTATTTTACCCAAACCAGATGTGTTATTGCCACCCTGACTTTTCCTGTCTGACTCGCGATATTTATGCCAAATTGCTGCATATGTTTGATCAAAATAGACCAAGGGTATATCTCAGTCAGAGCTACACAAGCACAGTTCCAGGGAATCGTGTACTTTTTAATTTCATGTAACGGCCCAACCTCTTATAATCTGGTGATTAATGGAAATTCCTCATTAAAGTGGAAATGAAACAGTCAACCAAACTAACTTAATTTATGATATTGTGCCTTACTATTATCAGTAATTCTATTACAAACATGAAAAATATAACCCTATAAAGGAAAAGAAACATAGTTATTTTTAATAAAGCGATGTTAAATACATACCAATGTATTCAACTCCGAGCTATACAGCCAACGAACGCTGTTACATCACTGCTCGGAGTGATGCAACATGGTAGCGCAGTTGTCAGGAAAATGATTAAGAGTTCTACTTTTCTTCTTTATTCGTTTATTTTTTTCACCTTTGTAATACAATTTTTGATAATGGTAAAACACAATCTGGTAAATTAACTTAGTTTGGTTGCCTGTTTAATTTTCACTTAAAGCTGAATACAAGTTGTTGGATAGAATTAAAGTTAACTTCATTAGTCATTAGATTTCTATGTTACTTTTCACTCTTGTTATGCTGAATAGATGCAATGGAATAATTTATTGTAGCAAAGGTTACTAGATTAAAAAAGAAACTGAATCCATCCTTGCATTTGGACGTCAAAATAATTAATCCATTAATTCCCAATTCTTTTTGTTAGTAGGTCCAAATGGTTTAAAGTAATGCTTAGGGTATAATGTATGAAGATGCATTTGCAAACAGAAATTAAGAAATGTGTATATTGCATCCAAATATTCCAAATATATGCTGTTGTTTTATGCCGGAACACGTAGAGAATGTTTATCTGTATGTTATACTCTTGAACACAACGTTGTGTAAGCGATAGGAGGAAAAGACAGACGACTACAAGCTGTCATTAAACTCTGTTATTTAAGAACTTTAAGGTTTGTAGTGCAGTTACAGTGAAAAAAAAGGTGGAATGATCAAGAATATATTTCAACATGTATATTCTTCAAAAACTAGCCTGACGTTGTCCTACTCAATTCTAGTCAGAATATGAGTCTGATACTGCTCCATAGAGCTGTGATTATGGGGCGTGTTTCGAACGGACCAGGAAAAAAAATGCCTCTGCACTCAATTGGATAGACCTACAACCAATAAGGGCCACGGAGTGCGTGACGTATGTTAATCGATGCATTGTTGTTGTCAACAAAAATCAAAGCGTGCAGTTGCGCGCCTAGAATAAGAAGATGAGCCTTGATCGCATTTCTCTGTTCCTCTTTTAAAATTAATTTGCTGTCGATATCTTCTAGAACAGACCTAATAGCAGAATCTACTCACCTCAACTCTCCGGCGGCAGCCATTGTTGTTGTCACCCAAGCGCGCTTTGGTCACGTGGTTGATTACGTTACTGTTGCTTATCTGTCCATCATCGTATAAAGCCCGCCCTGACAATTTGATTGGATCGCCAGAGGGTGGGCGATCATACTCGCGCTACTATGGAGCAGAGCCAGACCGAACTTCCCGACCTCAAACCTTGTGGGCGGGACTAAGTTCGGAATGGCACCCAGGCTATTCAAAAACATCATTACTCTCCTAAATTACTCTTCTACTATTAACACCTGCTTTAGTGTTTGTGTTTCAACCAAATCAGAAGGTAGCACTGCTCACTTAGGCTTCCCCGTTCACCTGTTTGTCTCTAGAAGGCAGGCAAAGAGACAAATGGAAAAACTGAGCTGCATTAAAAGGGTTTTGATGGCGTTTGACTCAGAGTTCTGAAGGACTGTGAGGAGCAGCTCTGAGGGATTCTACAACACCTCTACCCCGTTAGTCTGACCCAGGAGATGGTTTGCGTGTTATGGGAGACCGCCTATTTTGTTCCAGTAATAATGAAATACAGCCATCAGTTCCTGTTGCCCTGACATCATCTATCAAGAAGCTCCTAGAAAGATTCCTGTTGGCCAACCTAAATTAATAAACAAGCAACAGTTTGCTAAGCTTTATTTTTAGTTGATGATGCTATCATACACCTGCTTAAACAAACCACAATTTAGACAAGGTAGATAGAACTTAGAGAATCGTATTATTTATTTCTCCAGTGCATTTAACTCTATTCACCCTCTTGTGCTTTGTCAGAAAGCCTTGATGGCTACAGAAGGCATCCACAATAGCCCTGATTAAAGACTAGCTGACAAACAGACCACTGTTTGTGAGACTGAAAGGTTGTGTGTCCAGCTGGTTAGTTGACAGCTCAGGAGCACTTCAGGGGACTGTACTCTCATTCCATTTTACTGTATACCCCTCAGACTTAAAGTACCAGATTGACTCATATCAACTACCATCCTTTTTATCAGATTGTTGTACAACAAGAACAGTGCCTTTATTCAAGGGGTTCTTCAGACTTCTTGTGAAACAGAAATCCTGAGAAAACTAGTAGATGAATATCAATTCAGAAATTTGACTTATTTTGGTTTTAATAAAGTTTTTTGAATATAGTTGAAATCAATTTAATTGTGAGCTAGATGAAGCTAAATGTATGCACCCCTAGTTTTGGGTCAGAACGTTTACCCTAACCCCTAAATTTCTCAATCCCTATATAGACCAGGGACTATATATAGTAGATTTTGTAGTGAACTCAGTTAACTGACCGTTCAGACAGGTGATCACTCGTTTTTGCTCCCCGTTGGTCGCGTAACTCCGCCTCCACCCCACAGTGCCTGCGCCATCTTTGTTATTAGTTGCCCCTGTGACAGCAAGTCCCATGATGATTTCCGGGGAGAGCTCTCCATGCAAAGCATTCCAGGATACATCTGCTTGTCTAGTCTACATGGATGATCATTACTTTTCAACATGCATTGTGGAAAATTTCGATTCCACTACTTTTTCATCCACTAGATGTTCGGACACTCATCTAAAATGGCGTAACCACTATACAGTGCCCTATGTAGTGGTTAGGGCAGACATTCGGAGACAGCCTTTGTCTACCATTAGACATACTAAATGAAGGCATTAGCTGTTAAAATGTTCTACTTTTAAGGTATTAGTTTTGTTGTTACTGTAAAAAGGTGAGTTTTAATTTGATTTTTGGGTGTTGGTCAGTAAACTTTAAACTAGTATAAATTTGTTCTGCCAACTTAAGGCATGACTGAATGCATTATTCTAGAGTAATTTACTTTATTTCAAGCATGCTTCCTAATTTATGCGTATATCTTCAGCAGACATCAATCCTCTATCGCATTAGCTTAGGTTTCATCATCAGTGACACAGTTTCTCCAATCCGTTAACTTTTTTCTAAGTCTTATTAATTTAAACACAGTATCTAACCATGTCCCTCCTGGCCAAAATGTGAAGTTTAGTTAACTAGTGATCTGCTAATTTTGGCACACGGGCAAATTAATTAGGAGAATATGAGAGAGCGAGAGGGAAGAAGCAGACTGGAAGGAAATGATGGAGGCAGCAGGGACCCTTCTAAAAACGGGTTGTCAATTCTCCTTTCAAGGCTGCTTTCTAAAGCTTTGACAATAAGAATACAGCCGTGCACAAAGTGGATTTTTCTCCTCCTCTTCACACCTACCAGGTAATGACAAGAATAATCAGACAAAAGCCACTGCTGGGGATGCAGAAAGGTGCCCACACCATCCATGCTTTATTTAACGACTAAAGCTTTCAAAGTCTGCACAAACTTCTTTTTAATGTGTCTGACTGTTCACAAACTTCCTTGTTAGAAAGGGATAATAAACTCTCCATGTTCTCCAACAATGCATCTCACTGCAGCCTGTGAGTGCTCATAATGAGATCAAAGCAAAATGTCAGGAGCATTCTTGTATCCTGGTACTCTTGAGAACTCGATGCAACCCTTATAGCCAGTGTTTGCAAATGTGGTTGTCGTTTACTGTAATCTACTTAGCCCTGTCTGTAGGATCCTTTTGTATATTAGCAAGGGAATCAATAAAGCTCAAACGGATCCAACTCGCATAAACAAAATACTGGCATAAAAATTAAATTATGGATCCTCAAGAGATCTTAAAGATTGCATACACAATATATTGCAAAATATTTATTGTACTTAAAGGTACAGTGTAGGATTTTTGCGAATTTTGATGATCCACCCGGAAAAAGTACCTCCTCCAATATACCTTTAAACATTTACACATTTTCAAGGTTACAAGCACAGATCTTTTTGTGCTTAATTTAGATTATAATAGAACAAAAAGTAATTCATTCAGCCCCTAACATTATCAATGACCCCTTACACCCCCACCATGGACTGTTCTCCCTGCTGCCCTCTGAGAAGAGGCTTTGCAGCATTCGATGCAGGTAAAGTAGATTCTGCAACATTTTCTTCCCCACCGCCATCAGACTGCTGACCTGTTAAAAAAAACAACTCTAAAACATGTCATAAACTCTGCATCACACTGTTAACACCAAACCAAAAATACTGCATATTTGTACCATATATATTAATGCTCTAAACATCCATATCAATGTGTTTTTTGCACGTTTTTTTTTTTCCCCCACACTGTTTACATTTGTTCACTGCTGCCCTTTATGGCATGGAAATGTTCATTTACTCTCTGGAAAGCTGTACGAAACAAAATTTTGTTTTGTATACACTCTCTGTATACAAAAAGACAATAAAAGTTGTCTAAGTCTAATGAATCATTTTAGTTAGAAAACAAGATAAATGGGTTGTGTGGATTTCCATTTAGCTTCATTTTTAAAATACTACTCAGAAGCCTTGTTTGCACTTTCTCATAAGCCATCACTGTGGTTCTCAATAATTTCTTTTTTTATGAAATATACCTAAATGCCACATTTTGATCACTTTAAGTAACAAGTTTTGAAAAATATATATATTTTAATGTCTCTGATTAGTTACAGTTGCTTTGTATAAGACTATGCCATCAAGATTAAAATGTTGACATTAAAATTACATTTCTATGTACTTTGGTACCTGCAGAGCACAGTAGAATAATTGGCATTGATATCCAATCTGTCACCACCATCGTTTTTCAAAGCACCATGATTTAAGGGAAAAATCACAATGATGACTTTTACAGACATAACTACGAATTATAGAGTAAGTAGAGCTTTCTTGGCACGAAAATTGCATTCAAATTTCCTTTACTAATTGATAAAAACAAAATCTGATGCACTGAAAAAAGCCTTTTGGCCAACAACACATGAAACAATGTCATCAGTTTGAGGAAATGAAGAAACTCTGATCCCCCTAAAAAACCTGTTTAAAGATTTATGTCCAAATTCCATTACTCTGATTAGATAAATAAAGGGCAAAATCCCCTCTGTGCAAAAGGGGAAAAGGTGTTTAAACCAATTTATGCTTTTAAGTCCAAGAAATAGCCAAGCAAATTGAAACGCATTATCTAAAATTACATGGGCGTCTCGTAAAACCCCTGTCCCTTTTAAAATAACAATCAAGGCTTTAATTTGATGTCAAAAAGTACAATTACAATCACCCAATCTCTATCAAAGCAATATTCTCACAAAAAAAGTAGCCCAAGAAGGAAGAAAGTCCAAGAAAGAAGCTTTCTGCAAACCATTGTAAGGTAGTGTTTATTCTAGACAATGTGGTTAAGACGTGATCAAATTTTAAATTCAGTTTACCAGTTACAAATCTAACATAAAGCTGAGGTAGAAAGCAAAGCCATTTACACTTTTCACAGAGCCTCTTCATGCCGTCCAAGAGTGACACCATTTTTTTTCCCACAATCTGGTGATAGTGGTGGTATTTGAGCTAAATCACAGGATGTCTCCAGATGTTTATATTTGCAAATCCTTGCCATTAGGAGCTATTCCTTGCTCACCATGTTTTTCTGCATAAACCTATCCGCATATTGTAGTTCCAATTTTCCTAAGCACATGGGGTGGAAATTCTGTTTGCATGGACGCCACACTGTGAGACACAGAAGCCAAAAATGATGTGATTTGGTCCCGGAGGCCTTGCAGAACCATTGAGCATAAATCACACTTATACTGTACATAGAGGAGGATGTTCTTTCTCCAGGTGATTCATCAAAATAAATAATCCTCCTAATTGTCAATCATTGTCCTACATGTTTGTCCCCATTTTCACTTACTGGTGGTGAGTCAGACATGGTGGAAAAATTCTTTTGGAAAGTAAGCCTGTATGAAAGATGCAAACAGCAACTTTTAAACAGAGCGTGCAGGAGGAGAAATGGGCTTGTGCATGCTCTTGCGATGCATTTAATAGATGTTCTCGGGAGTACATGGTTGTGCATTTGCATTTTTTTTTTTTTTTTTTTTTTTTGAGGTGGAGAGGGAGCAGGTCTTTTCAAATATTCGTGAAAATGTTTTCACTATACCTTTAAGGACAGAGATATGTCTGAAGAGTTGAATCCAGAGTTGATTGGGCAAGAAGTGGGTTTCACCCAGGACAGATCCCTGGTTCATCAAAGGGTAAACACATTAAAAATACTTATTCATTAACTATTTTGTAGAGTTAGTGCAATGTTTTTTAGGCACATTTGTTAAAAAATACGTTGCTACATTTTAAACGTTTATTTTTTCTTACCTATACATGCTTATAATTATTCAACATGTAAAGTAAGCTCTCCTCTATCCGTTTCTGTTTGCCTCTGCTGGCTAAATTTCTAAGCTTATAATAATGATTCTGGCTAAATTTTCTTTGTGTGGGTTGACATGCTGCCCACTCTCGTTTACCTGCTTTCAACTTGTTGCCAAAGTGGGCAAACATCCACAAAAACTCAAATTTTTGCATTTTTAATAACGCAATCTTAAAGATTTGCAGTTTGCCTGATTTCAAACTAGTATGTAGAATAAAAATATTTCATTTGTTTTACCTAAACATGATTTACATAAAAGTGAGTGAAATGCTGTTACACGCTTTATCTTGACAAGAATTCTTCAGTTTTTATTGTCTAAGAGAGCTGACAACTCCGTCTCCTATGGGGGGAGCTGCTATTAAACGATTAGAGTTTATTAATTTAACCTGACAGAAACTTTTATATACTAGGAGAATAAAAACTCCCTCAGTGAGAAAATTTTAAGTTATCCTTCTTGGAGTTCATGTCACATGCACAGTTTTGTTTGAGTGTTATAATGTCAAAGATGTAATGCTAAGAAAGTGTGAAGAATAATTAGCTGCTCTGAAACCTTTTGATAAACTTTGCATGCATCAAAGGGGGTTGTCTCCTGTGACAGTTTCTCAAAAAGAAATTAGTCAGAAATAAGAAGGGGAAAGAAAGTGAAGAAAAGTGTAGCAGGTTCGTGGCAAATGATCAAAAGACGAAGACGTTCATTTCCAGGGTGCAGATCTAAGACAGACATTGATGAGGAGGAATGAACTAACATAATAAAAGTGTGACAGGAGGCAAAGGACCTTCCTCTATCTTTTGCAGACGTGTAATATCCTGCAGAGGAATCATAAATCCTCACCCTTGTACTACGGAAGCAAGTTATCAATTAATAAATTCATCTAAAGTTTCTGGACCATATTTTACAATTAATGAATAATTGACAAGCAGTTTCCTAAAAAAGGAGCTTTCTCTTATAAAAACAGGGTCTTTCCATAACATGAAGGACTAAATATGTGTTATAATAGGCAAAATTAAACTAAGAAGTACATTGTTATATTTAATGTATTTATCGTGTCAGCTGCATGAAATACTGACTCAATAAAAAATATTTTTTTTACTCATTATAAAACTAAATAAGATCTAAAGGCTGATTTATACTCAGAAACCAGGTCGTCTGCGTGTGTCGCAGTGAACGCAAATGTGACCCCTTCCCATCCGCTGCACCTCTCAGAAATTGTAGTTGACAGCAGACAGTGTTGCGGACAGGAGGCCTCCGATTGGTCAAATCTGTATCCGCTCTACTCTACTAATGACCGCCATTGTGCAAAAAAGGCTCATGAAGTATGACCAGCTAGAAGATCGAGGTGCGCGAGAATGCTGGGACCCTTTTTCCACCTGGATCCCCGTTGTTTTTTCGCCCTCATGTCCCTCCGTTGTTGCACAAACTTGCCCCCACTTCCTCGCCGCCTCAGCCATATCTAGACACACAGCTAGATCGTGATTGTCCCTTTTGCGTGGAATAACATAGCGCAGACCATGCTTTGATATTGGGCATAAATCAAAAATATCTGTGTCAAGCTCACCATTCCTAACAAATCAGGAACCTATTGGGTTACTGAATAAAAAAAAAGACGATACAAATGTATGAACAAATTATGATTTCCAGTGTACATACACGTACAATTATCATTTAAAGAAGAGGTATGTCAATTTACCACTCCATTTCAGTAAAGTGGACATTACTCTGATTACGCTTTCCATTTTTGTGTAATCTAGCATTCAGTGGTGGGAGAGACTACCATGGAGGGGTACCATTAAAAATAGCTTCATCAGTCTTCCCATTACCTTCCCTTTGCCTGTTAAATAAGACCAACCCCACAGCATAATGCTATCAGCATAATGTTTCACTATGGGAAAGGTATCTTAATGATAATATGAAATGTTTGCTTTCAGTCCTACATAGCATGTTACTGTATTCATTTAGCCAAAAAGTTTTGTTTATATTTTGCGGGCAACGATCAAGGGGCCTTTATTCAATTCAAGTAGATGCTGATATTTCCACCAACAAAAGCCATATTTAGTTTTTTTACAATTATAATTTATACTGTCTTGGTCTTTCACGGTTAAGTACAGCTAAGATAAATAAGGTTGTCATATGACAAAATGTGAGAGAGAAGGATTATATATTGTATATTATTTTAGTCAATGTAAGCAGGAATTTTTCCTGCTGCTAACTAAAAATGTATAAAAGTCCTGAATAGAAGAGATTTGTGAACAAATAGAATTCATCAGAGTTTAAGGTGTTTGTTGTAACAATCTAATAACCCTGGTTGTGAACACAAATGGATATAATCCTCTAAATCCAAAGCCTAGTTAACCTCCGAGGCAGGTTTTGAATTTTTATCTGTCAGATCCTTTGTCTGCCTAACATTCTGTACAAACTAAATGTTGTCTACAGAAGTGCTTACAGTGGGCTGATTCTTGGTAAGTGAGTAATGGAGCCAAACAGAGACATGTCTGGAGAGTTAAAAGTGCAAAGATAGTCAGGCAGTGCGTTCACAAGCAGCTGGGGTCGGGAGAGAGGAGAGTGGATGTTCCAGAGCAGCGCCTCATGAATCCTTTATCAGTGTGTTTGAACATTGATCAGATTGAGTATTAGCCCAAAGGCTTGACTCAACTCTTGAGGGGAGTACAAAATCCAAATTCTTATTCCCCAGTGAGGCAACAAAAGAACATCCGAGAGACAAAAGGAGGCAAGAAAAGGACAAAGTGTGTCAGCAAACTTTCTGCTAATCCAATATTTAAAAGGAAAATCTGCTTTGCTTCCCTCTCATCTCATTAAGTTTTGCACCTGTGATGGAGTAAATTGGAGATAAGGTTTTTGTTCTACAGTAAATGCTGCTTGATCTGACGGTTAAAAGAGCCTGCTGTTGCCTGGATATAAGATGTTCCTTACGAGTGTGGGAATGAAATGTGCTTTCAGAGCGGCTGAAGTGGTAAACACCTACTCCTAATGAGTAATCAGAGGCGGCAGAGGCTTTACACACACATTCAAACAAATCCCACAGGACATTTTACCCTGATGAAAAACTGTACCGCACTGAAGAGAATTAAGTTGAATATTTCTGAGTAATTCATTTGAATATGTAGTGAGTGAGTGGATGAGGATGATTCATAAATCCCCCCCAACATGATTTAACCAGGGATGTGAAGTCATTAGCACATGGATATTAGCAGGGTTATCACACATGATGTGGCTGTGAACCCGTTTTTTTATGTTATTTATTAGTACAAAACAATTTTTTTATATTCCGACCCATGCTTTTAAAACTCAAAGTGACAATTTCTATTTCCCTCTTATTTGATGATTTTTCTTCTAGCACTTCAGTCCATCTTGACCCTTTTATGAGTTTTTTAATGTATATGTTATGTAGAATTGATTTTATCTTAAAATTAACTCACTAATAATTATCTTTCTTTAGGGGTCTTTGCATATCACTGCTAAAAAAAAATAACAAGGAACATGTAAACAAACAATATATATTGATTCTGTGAAATCAAACTGTCCACTTTGGAAGCAAAACTTTTCAATCCTAATTTCACATGATTTGTGCAAATGGAATGGACCAGAAGTGGAAATTATTGGCAATTAGCAAAAGACACTCAATAAAGGAGTTGTTCTGCAGGTGGGGACCACAGACCACTTCTCAGTACCTATGCCTTCTGACTAATGTTTTGGTCACTTTTGAATGCTGGTGGTGTTTTCACACTCACAGTAGCATTAAACAGACTCTGCAACCCACACAAGTGGCTAAGATAGTGCAGCTCATCCAGGATGGCACATCAATGCAAGCTGTGGCAAGGAGGTTTGCTGTGTCTGGGAGCATTTATTATTTGAGCTTTCCCTTTATTTTTGGAACGGTGTATTTTAAAACGGAGAAATAAGGTGACAAGTGAGAAAACATTTATTCTTATTATTCAATAGCTGCAACAATATTTTCTATTTTTAAAGAAACATGAGGTCGCCCAACCCAACGTTGAACCACAAATCTTCCTGGCACCATTCAGTGTCATATAATGTTGAGTAATTTCTTGCATAGAATCAGATAGAGGAACGTTCAAAATAACAGCTTCCTGTTTCCTGTGTGTCCTAATTTCTGTATACTATTTATGTAAAGCCCTTAAGAGCCTCTGTGTGCGGCCATGGGAAGTTTTATTGTTTTTTTTTTTCTTCAGTCAGATTTAACATTTCTTTTGTTGATTTAAACCTGTATGCTAGAAAAGCAAGGATAGACTAAAATAAAGCAGAGCAAGGCACAAGAAAGGCTAAATATGTTCCTCCTGACCCAAACCACCTTCTTCGGTAATTACAGGTTGCCGTTATTGGCTTGCAGATGCATGGTAATAAAGAGCAGTAGAAAAAAGTACAAATGTCTCTTCTTCATTAATAATTGGATCTAATATGTCAAAATATGTCCTATTGTTAAATATTTTGACATATCGTAGTTACATCATGAAAGTATTTGCAGTTTTCTTTGCATTTTGTTCTTGAACATTGAAAACTGTATGTTTTTTTTTCTATTTTGACTTCCTCTTTTCCAGAACATCTGGTTAAATATGTTGAGTCTTTCTCATTGAATTGTGATAGTTTTTATAGAGGTTTAAAGTAATGTTTAGACTAAAAATTATAACATTAAAATAACATCCTGAATTGTTCAAGCATACAGTAATTAATGTTGCTTCATTCATTAAAAAAAAAAAAAACTCAAAATAAAGTTATTTTTTAAAACAATTTTAAACTAAAGTGTCTTAAATGCTTTGTGCCATTGACACTCAAAGCTGGAACTCAGATTTAGATCATTACTAATGTTACCAACTAAGCTAAACACTATAAGCAAATACCATGCAAAAAAAAAAAAAACATTAAATCCTGATTCCAAGCTCAGTAATGTTAACAGCGGTTAACAACAGGTTAGCAGCACATTGATGTGTTAGAGTTTTAATACCAGCATGTCAACTGTTTATTGTGACAGATCCCTGTATGTTTCAAACTGGTTAAATCCTTCCAGGATTTTGAAGGCCAGTGTTGACTTAAAATTCTGGTTTGTTGACTTAACATCGAAAATCTGACTTTTGTTTAAAATAAAAGCCCAATTAAAATCAAATTATCATTCAGTATTCAGTGCCAAAGAATTAAAACCTCTCTTTAGTTTCGACTTTGTTTTCATGATAAAAAAAAAAAAAATAATGGGATAACTTAAAACAATTTCATGTTTTTTTTTTCCAAAGGTAGTTTCAAGCATATTATTATATTGGAACCAATGAACTGCAGAAACGCTCTAGAAATAAGTCAAAATTTTTTAAATTAAGTGTATTTACCCTTAATTTGAGTAGGTAAAATAAATTATTTGTGAATGGAATTCATTTGTTCCTCTTATATTAAGATAATATGCACTTGAAATAAGACAGTGCAGTTGTTTGTTTTTTTCTTATTTTAAATGTAAATTGTCTTGTTCCATTGGTGTTTCACTTACCTCCTAAACTCAAGAACAAATGCACTTATTTAAAAAAAAAGTGATTTTTTTTTGCAGTGTGCCTTGCTATTTTGTTCCTTCCTCCTATCGTTTGAACCTGTATTGTACACATAAACTTTACTATTATTGTCCAGTTTATCTAATTAGTAATACACTTTTTTTGAATATTTATGATAATGAATTGCAGTAAAACATATCCAGATTATTTTAGATAATTTAATGTATTATTTCTTTTTAATATGTCACACTAATTCTTAGGATTGTAATTCTGATAAACAAGACACTATCTATTTAAACACTATCCGTTTAGTGGAAATAAAAGCTGTTGACATACTCCAGGTTTGGCGCAGTGGTAGCTTTTGTCTGAACAGGTGCAGCGATTCATTCTGGCTTTTCTTCCCTCTGTGATGCCTTTGCATGCAGACTCTCCCACTGTGACTGTTTAATTAGGCACCAATGTCTGTGTCAGTGTTTCAGCGGCGGGCTGCTCGACTCCCTCAATGACAAACTGTTGCCAAAGAAACGCATCCACGGCGAGCTCAGATCTTCTGATGCCGAGGGGCGGCTAGGAGAGTTCAGTGGGGTGATTGAACTGTTTACAACTCTGCTCCCTTTTTTTAGTTTTCTGTTGGGGAAATATCGCATCATTTATGTCTGTCTTGCTTTTCCTTTGGCATGAATCTGTGACTAATGATACACGATGGCTTCTTGCCTCTAAATGTCACTGAATATCAAAAGGATTGATCATAGGCTCTATTAGCCACACGGCTTGAAAATGAGGCCCTTACTTGGCTGATTCTTTGTACTGTATATATGTAGGCAGTCTGACATTTGCAGGCTCTGTTTGTTTTCCCTGCCGAGTCCACAGAGCTTCTTTTAGATCAGCTTATGCCCAGTGGCAGATTGTGCTTCTTCACACAAACCCATATTTGCACTAGATACACAGCCAGTATTTGGAGATAATTAGAAACAGTTATTGCATTGATTGGAAAATGTGGAGATTATTTTTCCAGAAGACATGGTGCCTCCAATTCAAGCAAAGTTGCTCTTTTGGTGAAGGCAAAGGCTTTGGATGAAAAGTAATCATTTCAATTTTGAGCAAATTGACTCAACAATTGAACGCTTTAAAGGATTTTCAACATTAAAATGTCCTTTCTTTGTTGGAGAAAGCAACAAATAAAGTTCTACAGGCTCACCTTGTAAGACCTGTTTTGAGAAAAAGAAATGGCAAAAAATGTTTTTACCTGCTAGATGAATTTTTTTTAGAAGCCTCTGATGTACAAATGACATTCCAATGATTGCATATAATGTAGCATAGTCATATCTAATAACCTTCCCCATTTATAAAAGTAATGTTCTTTTAAAAATATATATTTCCTCTGTTGCTGTAATAGGTCTTAGAAGAGTTGTTCACCCTTTTATTACGCTGTGTGGACCACATCCTGTGGAAGTTCTCCAATAATTACTTTGCAAAACCCACTGCAGTTAAACCTAAAGACATATAACCTATGGATTTAAAGAGCTCCCCATCATTAAGAACACACAAATCGTTTTAATGGTGTTTACTCTAAATTAGATTGGATTGTAAAAAAGAACAAATCAATCAAGTTAAAAAAAGGAAATAAAATTATTATAAGTATAATATAAACTTAATTTGAATTTTCTGTTAATTGTAAAAAGATTTAATTTAATTTTGAATCATAAACAAAATGCTATAATAATAATAATAATAATAAAAAAGCTGTTATATGAGAAGTCTGCTTGACCATGTGAGGTAAAAAGTGCAAAAGCTGTTTTAGCTCCCATCCTAAACTAGGCTAAAAGAAAGACTTTACAACATAGTTATAACTCCAAATAAATAGATATCTATATATTATTTACTTTTACTGCTTGCATTGACCAATCTGGACATGAAGAAAACCAGCTGTTTAAGTAGCTGGTCTATAATCTTAAGCCCCTTTCCCACTGAAAATAGCCGGTTACCGCCTGTTTTTCAAACACTGATTGAACCGCTAACAATCCACGTTTGGCTCCCTTCCCATCGCAGACTATTCTTAGTCCCACTCACCCTCTGGCTTATTCCACCACCAGTGTCCGGGCCCCGGAGGAAGACTACTCTAATCCGTTCTAGGTTACTCATCCAAGGGAATGTTGATTCACAGCATCAAAGGCAGCCTGAAGTGACCCATATCCGATTTTTTTGCCCATATGCGAATGGGCATCTGATCTTTTCATGGCTCTCTGAACAACACAGATCAGATTTTTTCTGATCCGACCCAGGCCACTTGGCTATGTGCTCCTGAATCCGATACGAATCTGATCTTTTCAAATGCGACCTGTGTCTGAACGGCCAGGTCACATTTATCCGACCTGAACGCCATTAATACCCGACAAAGGTCACTATTCTGCGTCTTGCTACACAGAAGTGGCAAGAAAAACAACAACCATGGTGGATGATGATGTGGAGAGCAGTATTTATGTTTAACCATATGGAAAAGATGGTGTTTTTATGGTTGGAAAAGACCGCTAGATGCGTGCCGGCGCTACCATCCATGTTTACTTCCGTAAAAAAAGAGCATGCTGGCCAGTGACGTCATTGAGTCCCCTACTGCTTGCGTTGTATGACTGCAGTTCACACAGGAGATCACATACAAGTCGCATATATTTGGAAATATAATAAAATCGTATTTCGCAAAAAAAAAAACTGAATTAAGCATCAACGTAGCCAATTTGAACGTAGCCAGTCTTGTGCCGGGGCTTCCATCTCCTTGAACCCCATTCGGCCTCGGCAGATGGCCGCTCACTCTGAGCCTGGTTCTGCTGGAGGTTAAAAGGGAGTTTTTCTCTCCACTGTCACCACATGTTGTGTGAGGGATTGCAGAGTCAACAAGTCCTCGCAATTAGAGGATTTTCCTTCGAAGAATATGATTGTGTTACATTTATAAATAAATTGAAAAATACTTTTCCAATTGCAGCTTTGCTTTGTGCGAACCTCACCAGGGTGAAATGCCTATGTTGATTTGCATGAAGCATACAAAAATTGTTTACCGAGTCTAAAGACCATCCAGTGAATTTTCATACTTCTCTCATTTTTTCCATTTAATAACAGATTGTCAAGGATTTACACAAAGACGCTTCCCGGTATCCATAAGGCCAACTTTGCTTTTACAAACCACGGTGGTTTGTGGCTCAATTTAAAAGCTATGAAAAATATTTAATTCTGCTATTTGATATATTTCTATGTACTGCTTCAAAGGAGCAATAAGTGGGGAAAAAAACAAAATGACATCATACGAGTTTCAGTCACCGTTTTCTTCTCCCCTTTCTTTTTCCCTGCCTCTGCATCTCCGAGTTGTCTTCTCGGATTTGCGGCTCCTTATAGCTTCTTTCCCTCCTTTGCCTTAAATACTTTAATGTAAACATCCCCACTACAATCTTTGTATCTTTCCACATCATTTTTTTAACTCTGCTACTAAACCTTTTCGTCTCGATCGGTGGGAAGCCATAGGGTTGTTGGGTTTCCACTCTAAAACTGCATGCCTAATGTAACATTAAACACTATTGGTAACTTTTAGATATTGTTAGGCAATTGTACAAATGTTGGTGTATTATTATTTTTTAAGTTTCCATATAAATTTTGTCCAGGAGTGTAGTTTTGGAATTTTGACTCTGATACCCTTTAGTTCAGTTTGCTGACTCTAGTGCCACCCAGAGGCCGACATGCTGCAAGCCTGTCACGTTGATTATGGCTTTCTAACCTTGACTGTTCACTTTGATCAAAGCTGTAGCGTTTGTCTCCTATCAAGTTTTTTTTCTTTTATTGCTCTCATGTGAATACACCTCCTACACTCTTCATTGTCTTTCCTCCTCCTCCGCATCCTTCCCAAGCTGACACATCGACCTTGGTTAAAAAGAAAAGGGGGAAAAAGCTGTCCATGTCTGACCATGAGACACTACCAGGTGTCTGTGTGTCACTTCTAAAAAGAATAAAATAAACCTGAAGATTCAGTAATCTCCAAATTGGTGATCTTGTTAACATCATTAATCTTCAATTGTCTCACTTTTCTTTCTTTTTCTCTGTCTCTTTCTTTCTCAGGTCTACATCCCCTGCAGAACAGCTATTGTCCTGGCCAACGAGGAGATAGATTACTGTTATTAGAGGATGATTGTCTCCACAGAGGCTGGGATTGAGAACAGATTCCAAGCTCAAACTGAGTGTTAACAATCACCTTCATCTTAAAGTGTCAACCTTGCACACCAACCAAACCCTATTTTTTTGCCTCTAAGCCCTCTCCTGAATAAAGGGGGATGAAAGAAAGGCATCATACAATTGTGTGCTTTCAAAATACCATCTGTAACCTTAGACTGTGTGTAACCCCATTTGCTTGAGAGTGGTCCATTTGGGAAGCCTCCGACCCATCCAAGCAGCTAGATGCTAAAAATCAAAAGCCCTGCCCAGTCCATCCGACTCTAGCCAGCAGCTATTTCTCAGCTTGGTTGCATTTGGCGTGTCATCTGAAAAATACACCCAGCGACTGTAAGGCAGCCAGCACTCATTTATTCAAACATAATGATCAAAGAAAATAGGAGTGTTTTAGACGGGTAGATTTGTAGAAACAGAAGTAATTTGTTTGTATAGATATAGAATACAGAAAGAAATGTGTATTAACTGGAACACCTTAACATCAATATGTCCATGTATGTAAACACCTGTGACCTATCTTTGTTCATTGTTATTGGATCCAAATAAAGAGTCACTTGCAATAAATAAGGAGTTAAGTCATATTTTAGCATTTAACATTTGTTTAAATATAAACAGGTTATGTAAATGGTCTCACATCAGTCTTCATACTCTTAAGCTTTTTAGTTTTTTTTCTCTTGACAAACTGACACTGAATTCTAAATCTATATATTTGAATTCTTTGTACAGACAGTAAATTTATAAGGTCCTTCCAGATTATTAATAAAAGGAACTCTTAAAATTACACTGTTGACAGCCAGTCAGTAATTTTTTTTGGGATACTCATTTAGATGTTTTTTGTTGTTTTTTTATATACATTTTCTGACTGAAATTGATGCACAGTTTTTCTTTTTACACTACCTAGCTTATTCAGATTTTATGATGTAAACAAAGATCGATTTCCAATTCTTACGACAGACTATTGGAAGGATTAAGATCTGGACTTCAACAGAATTGTTAGATATGTTCATACGGTATATTTGTTTGCTCAGAGCATTACCGCACGTGATGCTGCCACTATCATACCAGTAGGCCTTATGTCTTCTGGCTGTTAATTTTCCATTATTTATTTAAAGCACCTTTTTACACATTAGTTGTGTCCCCAAAATGGCTTGAGGTAAACTTCTTAAAATGACTATATTTTTTCACATTAGCCTTTTTATTTCTTTGTCCTCCATACAAGGCAATATGGAGTACATAATCAATATTACTTTTTAATACATTTTCCCACTACCTTTTCGCTACACATTTCTTTCCTTATATTTTTCTTGAATTCAGTCTTTCGGTCGTTTTTTACCTACTTAACTTAAAATGTAGTGCAGAATTATTGGTAGCTTTGCTTTTGGCTGGCAATTACTTGCAATTTTAAAACCTGTCTATTTAATCTTTGTACAATTTTTAAGCTATTAGCAAAATTTTGCCTTATTGACTGATTTTCGATATACCCTTTTTGAGGCAGAAGACTGTCATACATGAGACTGGCACACTTCACTACCCTAAGAAGTAGTGTGATTTATCTATGCTATGCTCATTAGGTGCTGTTGTATTCCCATGGGATTGTTCCTGCAAAAAAAAACAAAGCCGAAATCCGCACGCAGAGCTATGCGTGCCTCTTTCAATTAAATCTGACTTTTGTGACTTTTGTCTCAACTTGCTTGATTATTGAACATGTCTAAGAGCGGTGCAGTGCTGCTGAGTGAGAAGGTTATTGATTAACTTAAATGAACCGAGAAATGGCACTGATGCTAACTGACAGCTGAACTCACACGCTCATAAAATGTAAAATATTATGTCCCGAAAATAACTGTGATAAAAAAATCTCCTGCCAGCCTTTATATATTCTCGATTTTGACTCTCTTTGGACTCCCTTGTTGCTTTTGGATGGTCTTGATCATTTTCTAGGTCGCATCCAGATGAGAAGAGTATGACAGAGTAGTTTTTATTTGGAGATAAATGCTAATGTTCTGCTTATTATGATCCAGCCCATCTGAATCGGTTCAGACTTTGTCATTTAAGGTTTACTCTGTAGCATATGGCGGGTTCTGATCTGCCTCCCCCGCAGCTAAAGGAAGCCACATTCATATTCAACACCATTTTCTTGTGTTTAGTCAGAAGTATCATGAACATGTCATTGCTTCTGTTTAAGTATTCAAAAAGAAAGGCCTTTCTCCACCTCTCAAATCGCTCAGAGAGGATCACTCTGCATACATTATAAGCAACAAGGTTGTGCACCTGAATTAGAGCCTTTAATCACCCTTTATCTGACCCAGTGTCACTGTCATTTTGCTGCTGCCACAATCAATTGTCTACTTTTGTTCCTTAAAGAACCTCTGATGTCTGATAGACTGTAACTGTTTCAGTTTATTTCTTTCATTACTATTAAAGATAATAAATCAGAATCTGTCAAAGCAAAGCGATGTGGATAAACTCGGTGTGATGTCTCGACTACTGATCTGTTTCTGTTGCATCCTTTAGATAATGTGGTTATTTTAATATTGTCTACAGTGTGTACATGGTAGGCTGGTGAAATCTCGTCATGCTGATGAAATTACGAGTCCAATGATGACCTTGTGTAAAACACAATTTTATAACATTTGTAAAAAAAAATTTAAAAGATGTTAAATGATCTAACTGCACTTTATTTTTACTATCCATCCATTTTTTTGACACGCCTATCTCCAGCTGTCGATGGGCGAGAGTCGGGTTACACCCTGGACAAGTCGCCAGTCTATCGCAGGGCAACACACAGGACAACCAACCATGCACACTCACACCTAAGGAGAATTAAGAGAAGCCAATTAACCTAACGGTCATATTTTTGGACTGTGGGAGGAAGCCAGAGTACCCGGAGAGAATCCACACATGAACAGGGAGAACATGCAAACTCTATGCAGGAAAAACCCCAGACTGTGAATCGAACCTGAATCCTTCTGTCTACAAGGCATCAGTGCTACCCACTGCGTCACTGCAGGTTCATGTTGTTTTTAACATGAAATAATTCTGCTGCCAAATAATCTAACACATATTGGAGTTTGAAATAATTTTTTTTAAAGCCATAATGGTTTTTATAAGGTAATTTGGTAGTGCACAGCTTGTAGTTAAAAACCACTACTATTTCTGGCTTGGATGGTCAATTCGAACCTTTTTTAAGCCTTTCATCAGAGGGATTTTAATTTTATATTTAGACCTTTTTTTTTTTTTCAAAATAACATATCAGAATAATCTAGTGTTCCTTAAGTTCTGATTGTACAAAAAATGCTAGGCCTTGATTTACTTTGTCTTTATAGTTAAAATGTGTTATGGATTATTAGTTTTTCACCTTTCACCATATACAATTGAAAACATTATGCTCACGTTTCCCCAGGGAATTTCCAAGAATACAGAACAGTTCCATGTTTTACTGTAAACATGATCAATGCTGCAGTAAATCAGGTTTCCAGAAGTAGCTTTCAATCAAATTCTCACCATAGACGGATCAAGTGTTTGTTTTGTGTGCTCAGTTATTGCAGCCGACTGCAGGAAAAGCCCTGATATCTCAGATGACAGAAGAAGGAATCTACTCTGTGCTGCAGAATATAAAACTTTCATTTTCCATTTGGTGACAAGAGAAGATGTGAGATGCTACCAAATGACTGCATGAAAGAAATCACAGCAAGTGATTCTCTACAACATGATGCAAGGAGGATGAAAGACAGCTCATCAGACTGTAATATTTTAATTTCCATTTTCTGGGCCCCACACTTTGTTCTACTTACACCAGATTATGAGTCTTTGTGCACAGGCATCTGTGTAAGCCTCTTAATAGCAGCTGTAGCATGAATAGCTGTAAAGGGAAGATCACAATAGCTTTTGTTGAGGTAGTCTCACAAAGGTGTGGATTCGATTCTTTGGGGGATGTTTTATTGTTTTTCTGTATTGTTTTTTTTCTTTATTGTTAACCCTTTTCTATGATTTTCTATTTTCCCCCTCCGCCTCATACAGTATCTGTCTAAAGATTCAGCTGTTGGATCATATTGCATCTTCAGGGCAGTCATTTGTTTGGATTCTCTTTGAGCAGCAACACATGCCTTACCCAAAGATTCATTTTTAGCACCGTCAAGTTTAATAATAATAGTTATTATTTATAACTTATATATATATTTAACTTTAGCTTTTTTACTTTTATAGTCCACAGCTTTAATATTCATGTTTCATTTACAGCTCCCCTGCTCCCCCAAACTCCCAGTAGCAAACTGTTTTCCCAGTTAAACTTGCTTCTGTTATCCATTGCACAAGGAGCCTTGTAGATCACCTTTAACAGACCCACTAACTCTGTTTTTGCACAAGCAATTTACCACTCCTTTGTATATTTTGAAGATCAGGCCCATAGGGTTTTGACCTAAATATCAAATCACTTTATATCTTTTCCTTTTGTCTTATCTGTTTTGTGGATACACTGCTTAAAGGACTTCTAGACAATTTCCTTCAACGCTTTGGTAATCTTCCCTTTTACAGTTAAACCCCTTTACACCCTTAACTCTGCTCCTCCAGAGTTAATATGGCTGCTTTTAACTGTAACTGCTGCTCATCTAGTAGTTTAGGCAGAAAAGCCATGTCTTGATAAGTGTTCTAGTTGCTCCATATTCTTTATATTCTCCAATGATTAATGGCAAAGGACTGTATGAAATATCAAAAGCATGCAATATGGATGTATAACTTCTAACCTTTTATACTTCTTTGCAACTTTATTTAAAATCTGTCTTCTAATTTCCTTATTTTTTTAAAGAAGCACACTAAACTTTATATTTAAAACATTTTGAAAATACCACATTCCTGTTCAGCTTCATGCTTACAAGCACCATTGTACATCACATAAAATATCAATAAAATACTGTTGCAGTGATAATGTGAAAGAGTTAAAGTAAAGTGTTTGTTTAGCCTGCCAGGATGCTGGACCACAATTGTGGTAGACAATGCTCCATAGAGGGAAAATGCATCAATGCTGTATAGCTAATGCTCCAAACAGGCTGCAAAGAAAATGCATCAATACCACAAGTCTCACCACATACTTGAGAGCAATAACCGACTTTCTGAAACACTGAATTTTACAGGTGTTCAAGTTATTGACTGCACTCCCGGTAGGTATCTGTGTCATAAAAAATGTATGCCGTACAGTATAAACTATGCAGTACAGTACAAGGAAAGACTTTGCACTGGAGGCTGTAGTGGGAGCTCTGTGTTGTATCACTTTGTTGTATTGCATTCTTATTTGCCCTCATGAATATAAATTTCTAAGCTGGAGTCATGTCGTCAAAACCGGGAGGTGTGACAGACACAGAGGGGATGGTGCCTGTCCAACCCATGAGACAGCACCAGTCAGAGCGTTTTCCCGGTGAAAACTGCTGCTGCTCCAATAGAGTTTCTTCCGTTGGCAGATGTCACTGAATGCGGAGATGAAAGGGGTTTTACTCTTTGCACGCTATCTTACAGCATCCCTTTCTCTGCAGGATAATACAGTCCAAGCAGCAGGGAACACCCAATGCCTGAAAAATCTGCTTAAATGCTGTCTACTTCCTTCTGAGCATTTCTAAATGCCATCGTGTCAAATCTACTCAAGCTTGAATAACTTTTAACAAAAAGCAGTTTACTGCCATAAAAATTCCACATATGAAATCAAGATTTGCTTTTAGGGAATGACAAGTTCAATCTACAGATTTACTGATTAATTTGGAATGATAATCTTACTGCAACCTTTTTTCTGCAGATATTAGAAACCTTCTGTTTTGCTTTTCGAAGGAATGGTACATGGTGTTCAGGAACAATAAGCTCCCGCTGCTTTGAACACCTGTTACACACAGCATGCAATCTGATTCCATTAAGGCTAACAAATTCATTTTGTTTTTGTAGTGAGACGCTTTGCACAGATTTGTTAGGGCTAAAACTTATTTTTTATGTATTCATTCACAAAGTCTTCAAATATCAGTGCATTATCTGGAAAACTGCAAGCTATCATCACACAGAATTAGATCACATTTGCCTAAATGAAATTCCGTAAACACAGGTATGTATCTGTAACGTGAAAGATCACCAAAAAAATGTTTTTTTTTAGTAATTTATTCTTGATTATATTCTTTCATGGAAAATGAGGTATTTGATTCATGTTGAACTCTTAATGGGCACGGAGTAAAGAAACAGAAGCTAAAATGGAGCATTTTAGCCAAAACCAAATTAGATATATTCAGAAAAAAGATTCTTGAACATTAAAACCTGTAAACTATTTTCAGTACAGCCCCAGTGTTAAAATAATGAACCTTCGAATAAACATAATATTAGTTCTTGTGTAAATTTAGGGATGCTTTTCATCTCTCAGCAAGCTTTGACAATATTTTTTTGTCTTTAATTTGCTTTATGATGTGCAAACTGAGCCCTTGCATAATTAACGTCTGACTTCACTTTGTTTTGATTAGGAAGCTGAATTGTAACTTGGGACAAGGTTCTTTATTATGCAAAACCTTTTTTTTTTCATTTCAGTCCTTTTTTTTTATTAGAAACTTTAAAAGAGTCTTTGAGAGTCTGAAAATATCAATAGATGTTTTTTTTAAAGCCAGTCTGTGACTTAAATGTAATTGGTTTACACAGACCCAAACAGAAGCTTTTGAAGTTCTTGTTGCTTAGTTTGTTTTTATAGAAGCTTTTTAGTTTTTTGCTATAAAAGCAAGCCCAAATTTATCACGCTTTAGTAAATGTCATCCTCGCTTACATTAACGTTTAGCAATGGTGAATAATTAAATATTCTAAAAAAAATCTGTTTAAATTCTCCAAATAGTAAAATCCTTGATATGAAGGAAAGGGACAATTAAAGCCAAAGGTCTTTAAATTTCAATTCTGTTGCTTCAATCTAATACGTGATAGACATGCTACCCACAATGCTTTGCAAAAGTATTCAAACCCTTGTATTTCTTGTACATGGAACTTCAAATGCACGCAATGCAATGTTTTTTTATAATAGACCAAAACTGCATACCCTGAAAAAAAGCATAATTTTAAAGTCGAACCAAAAAATATTTATTCCCAAATAAAATTAAAAAAGGTTTTTGCTTGCTCTTTACATGTGGAACACACCTTCCGACACGGTGGTGGCAAAATGATGCTGTTGGGGTTATTTTTATGAGTTAGGGAGACTAAATACATATCAATAAGGAAGAGTGAATCTTTTTTTATTCTGAAAACCACTTCAAACCATGTGAGACACTAGTTTCACTTAATACTTGTTGTTGGTACAATCCAAATATAATACAGTAAAATGCATAACGTTTATAGATGTAATGTTGCCAAATGTGGAACATAACTAGGTTTATTGATATTTTGCAAGGCAGTAAAAAGGTTTTGTTTCTTTTATTGGTTTGATTCAATACTTAATGCAAAAATGGGATTAGAAGTTAGATGTGTTTCTATTAGAGGTGTTTCTAAGACCATTTTATGAAGGGAGAGCAACCCTCCAGACGTGTTTCTTTCTGGTGAGCCGGAAAGAGGCATATATCTGATTTAATATTTAGTATGAGCTGCTTCCTTCTCCGAGAACTGCGTGGCATCTAAATCCCCTAAGAGCTGCTACTCCTATTCATCAAGGCAACCCACAATTGGCCCACAGGGTGAGTAGCAGTCAGTTATAAATCTACAAATGTCAGATGCAGAAATCTAATGTGCTTCTCCTATAGCAATTACATTTAGATAAATGTTAGTAGTTGAGCTCAAAGTAAAAGGGGAAGTTATTTGGAGTGTGAAAGAATCCAAATAATATAGAAAAAAACTATTATTCTGGTTTTTCACACATACGCTGTCCTGCCATAAGTTTAGAGAATGTTACCTTTCACAGATTTTCATTACACAGGCTTTAAGTTAGATTTGAAATAAAGCTGCAACTTTATAGAGAAATACAAAAACTTAATACATGTCTAGCTGGCAGGCTATATATTAAATTAAAGGTATTCTCAAATGCATGTAGACTCCACTTCAGAAAGGTATTGCATAACATTACAAAAGAAATCTGAGCAAAGCACAGTTTTAAAGTATCAGAAGCCACTGATCCTTTGAAATTCAAACAAGTATACGTCCATATATATATGCTACTTTATTAACCAGAAAAAAAAGGTACCAGATTTCATACAAATTCTATAGTTTTCTTGAAGAAGTCATTATAGATGGTTATAGATGTATTCAGGAGGTCTGTGGAACAAACCTAAAGATGACTTTTTGGTGAAAATGATGTTCATCGTAGCTCACCATGATTTTAATATAAAGAACCTTTCACTTTTTAAGCAATGAGCTCTTGAGCCTTTAGGCAGTCCCCAAAACATGCTAGTGTATTCCCCTTTCAGTTTTTTTTTTTTAGCCTAACCCAAGAGATGATTGCAGGTAAAAATGCAGTCTCCACAACAAACCCTCATAAGATATGTAACATCTTGCTGCAAACTCTATAGGATCTTCCTTCCAGTTTCTTTAAAAACACAGTCTGCTCTGTACCTTTTTGTATAATGCATTTTTGCTAAGATAGAATTAGGCACGGTCTGACTATTTTAGAAACTACTGTGCCTCTGGGATTTCCATGCACAACCGTTTCTTGGATCAGCACATAATGGTCTGGAAAAAAAGGACTATCCAGGAAGCACTTGTGTGGACAAAAAAGGCTGCTTATATCAGAGATCAGAGAACAGACAGACTGACATGATAGAAATGTCTAAGTAGCCCGAATACCCTCTCAATGCAGTGACATTATGTGAAATACCATCTGTAAACACAGCACAACAAAACTCAAAGCTGATGGGCTACCACACCAGAACACAATGGAGCAGCTCCTGTAAGCTCAAACCAGGGAAATTAGTTTTTACAGTTCACTCAGGGTCACCAAAAAAAGAAATAGTAAATTAGAATAAAAAGGTTCAATCACTTATAACTCTTGATTTCACCTGCAACATTTGCATGACAGAATTTAACATAATCAACATAGAACATAGATCCCCCTGTCTTCTATCATTTTGTAACATTTTAGGCTGCTGGTGGTAATACGATCATGTTGATTTTTTTTTTTCTGTATAATTTAGAAGTGCTGGTACCAACTAAGCTTTATTTAAACATCACAGCCTACATAAGCATTTATACTGACTATGCCCATCTCTTCATTGCAACAGCATCCCCATCCCCATCTTTTAAATGGCAGTTTCCGGCTAAATAATTGAACATGTCACAAAGCTCAAATCATCTCACTGGTGTCTTTTACATGGAGATGAGTTCACTGTTTTCTGATAGTTTGCTCAGTCACCAAATCCCAGCCTGATATGAAATCTTTGTAATGTCGGTACAGATCCTAATCGAATCTCTAGACAAGCATGTGGTAGCCTTGTGTTATCATGTCAACATGGAGCATATTTTCTTAGAAATATTTCTGGCATCTAATGAAATTCCATGAAGAATTAGGACATCTCCAGTTGTGTCAAAAGTACACACATTTGTTACTTAAGTAAAAGTATAGATGCTGCAGTTTAAAAAAACTCTGGTAAAAGTTGAAGTATCAACCTCACCTGTTTACTCAATAAAACGTGAAACAGTATGTGCTCCAAGAAAAAAAAAACAAAAAACAAAACTTAAAGTATAAAAGTAGAAAGTAAAAGTCAGATCCATCAATGCTAACACATTGTACGTAAGGGTTATGGTTTTAATCTACGCTCTGGATTACCCATAATTCCAAGTTGTAGTGTAAAAAATTTTATATTCAAAAACATGGTTCTTTTAAGATCTTTATTGCGGTTTGAAACATATTATATGGGTGTATTTTTAACCAACTAGTCTAATGAACTATACACAGTTATTAATATAGTAATTTAAAGTACCAATGTCTGCTTTGCTATTGGTGTCGTGTTTAAACGGCTCACCATCTTGTTAAAATCTGCCATGTGTTGGGGTATAAATAACGTCCGGCCAGTTATATTAGTGTCAAGTGGGTTTAAGAAGAATTTTTCGCGCCATTACATATTCACAATTATGTAAGGGGCCAACCAGGTGTCAGTGACGGGGCCCCTCAGAGGTCGGGGGCCCCTAAGCAACTGCAGTCTCTGCTTACCGAAAGTTACGCCTTTGACCTCTAGACATCTCTAATGGTACCAGTCTGACCCAGTCTAACGCAGTATGTGGAAAGTGTGCCTATTTTTTATTAAATCCTGGAACAGCCTAGTGGATAAACCCAAATCCAGATGTAGATTTGTGTTATCTATGAAGATGCAGGCTGGGATAAGAGGATCACCAACACTCAGCCACAGCAGGACACATGGAGAATGGAGCGTAGCAGCTTTGTTTCCCCCCACAGAGTCTTTTACAACTTCACAAGAAATTCATAATCACCCAGCTCTGAAAAGAACAGCAGGGACAGATGTGAAGGCATGCATACTGATGGGCTATAGGGGTGATTTTAAAAAGTGAGACATGGCCGGAGGGCAGCTTGCTTTCTGATCTACACCCAAGATGCCTCTGAGGGGCCCTCAGGACGACCATTCACTTGGAAAGTGCGCCATCTAGCGGCTCACAGAGCTTCCTGCACATCATCGGGTGGAGCCACAGGCAGCTCAGTGGGTGGACTCTTCGTGGGTGTGTGTGAATACAGTTCACCTCCATGTGTATGTCCTTCCCACGGAATCATCTGTCAGCTTCATTAAGGGGAATCCTTTCAAAGGGGGAAAAAAAACTAAAGCTGTTTGTGGCTGACTTAAAAGTAAGTAAATATTATTAATAATGATGTTTTGGAATGAAAGAGAAGGGAAAAGTAGGTATAAGCGCGGCTTCATCTCACAGTTAATAAGGAAGCAGGCGCACATGGGCTGAGAAAGGACGGAAGGATCATCCGGCTGATGCAATAAAACTTCAGGGCATCTCAGGGAAGCTGCACTCTGCTTCCAAAGCGCACTTTGAAGTTGCTGCAAACAGTCAGGGAAACTAATTATTTAGGCAATTTTAAAGAAGTTTTGTTGATGTTTACACTTTTAAAAAGTGTGGGCAATGCAGGCGGAGGAACATTTCCTTTTATAGGAGTGCGCTTCACAGCTGTAGCGCTGGCGGATGAACTCACATGAACCCAAAAAGGCGCATGAATGAAACTTCCTGTTCTCTGCTTTTATTTATTTATTTATAACAGCTCAGAAAATAGTGCAATTTTTTTTATAGATATATTTATGTTTTCTTTTTTTAACTTGGTATTCCTTTAGTGCTTCCCTATGGAGGACCAATTCTGCCATAAAATATATCATGCACATAAATAAAAAAAGTAACAAAGTTGAAGATAAAGGTAATTATTACAAAGGGGAATAAATGAACAAGCTAATTAAAAGAGATATATGCATTTATGTCTCGCTGTCTAATTTAATTTCTACCTACATTTATTTGTTTATTGTATTTTTGGGCGCAATTAATTAAATGCTTATTTATGTAGTGAGCATTTATTTATTTCTGTATTTATTTTTAAATATGGCAGAGTTGGTCCTCCATACTTCTCAGAGGCGGACTGTGGTTATTTGAGACCTGGAGCAGAATTTGTTTGCGGGGCCCTTTCTTTCGGTCCATGCTTGATGATATTTATATTCTGCTTTTAAGATGTTGATTTTACTAGAAGGGCAGCAGCTAACAATTATTTTGCTAATTGTTTAATCTGTCAATTATTTCTTTCAATTAATCGATTAATAATTTGTTGGCAAGAAGATTTTTTTAAAGGATTAAGCCAGGTGGAACTAAAGTTTTTCCACTTCAGGAGTTCTGGGTAGAGCATATTACCGCAGAAATAAAAAAAATATATCTTAAAGACAACATATTTATGTATTTTTATTTATTTTTTTTTGCAATTTTGGTATAATTAGGTCTACTGCTCTAAGTAGGTCAATCTGTCAGCTAAAGGCAACTTTTACAGTCTCTATACTCCAGTTAATGATTAATCATTACTAAATTAGTTGAAGATTATTTCAATAATCAATTAATCTGCTTCATTCTTTCAGCCCAATTTAATAGTAACAAATAAAACAAAACACTAATTTTGTAACTTTGTGTGTGTTTAGGCTTATCATCACTAATAGTTACATTCATTTATGTGATAAAATTAAATAAATATGCAACAAACAAAAACATAACCGGAGCATAACACAGATGTTGTCACTCAGTGATGGCATTGGGACTAGAAACAGCATAACTTTAGTACCGTAAGTTCCAACAAAGGAAAATGTAGTATTGTAAAGTAGGGAATGGAAACATGTAGCCCACTATAGATTTTTTATTTATTTTTTTCATGAGAAGCTGTAGGCTTTATTGCATTAAAGCCAAACAGTAGAAGGAGCAAGTTTGGATAAATTCTGTTTGTCAGGTAGGTTGGAGACCCAAGAACCGGCAAGCAACAGAATAATTTAAAAGAGCTGTGTTATCCCTTTACCTCATAAAACTCATCAAAGTGGGATACGTCATCATTTATAGGCTGCAGCAGTTCAAGAAATTACGATATTGCAACCTAAAAGTATACCTACAAAGCAACAATTACCGTAGTAACAAATATATTTTAATTGTCATGGTATTTTGGGCCTGCACAATATTGCAATTAAATTTGTCCTGATCTTGTGCAGGAATGTCAATGAGAGAATGAATTGACAAGATAAAATTTGAGAAATATAACAATTTTTTAAATTGAAATTCAGGATAAAATTCTATTACTATACCTCCTTATGAGTTTTTAATCAAAGTAAGATTGACTGTGTATTCTTCACAGAAATTCTAATTTGCAAAGGTTAAGGACAGGGAGGAAATAGTTCCTCAAAGAAACAAACTCTATGCAACCCTTTCAATGACTGTCTTGAGATTTGTCTAGAGTCCAGATTACATATTTAAAGATACAGTGGAGGATTTTGGCGAATTTTTGAAAAGACCTGTCCTTTCCACTTTAAAAAAAATGCGAATGCACAACCCTGTTCCCGCTCCCGAGTGAAAATATCCTCGTGCACGATCTGTCTAAAAGTTTCTGTTTGCATTGCTCATACAAGCTTACTATCCAAAAGAAGATTTGCAATTTTTCCACTATGTCAGACTCACCAACAGTAAGTGAAAAGGGCAACGACTACTTCAGATGGCCTTGCGAAAAACATATCACCAAAATGATTGACAATTAGGAGGACCACTTATTTTGATGATCCACCTGGAAAAAGAACATCCTCCACTATACATTTAAATCTTTCACTATATACAAATGTTTTGAGACCCAAAGTGTTACGTTTTCTTTAAAAAATTATATACCGTTGGTGTTTGATTCTTGTTTATTGATTCTTTTGTTGTCTTTAAAGTGACTATACAAACTGCTATGATGTTCAGTATTTATTTAACTTTAGAATCCAACACCATTTACTACAAAAAGGAGTAGGAAGAAAAACACAAAGTTCATGTTTTTTTCCACAACGTTTAATTAGGCATTGCAAGATTTATGAAATGAATGCAAATACATTCAAGATAATAATTAATCCCACTAATAAGCAGTGTGGCCACCTGCCAAGGCACCGTCAAAATTATTGTTCTCTTTTAATATATTCTTAGAGCAACGCTTGAGGCAGGGTCGTTAGCAAAAGGTCAGTTACTTATCAAGTGTACATGAGGAGATATGAGATAAACTTTCCACAAGTATTTTTTTTTTTATGTATACTTCTGCCTTGGAAAAATATGTTTGCTCCTTTAACTTTGTTTTACATCACAACTACTAACTCAAATATGTTGTATAGTAAATGTGTGTGGTAATCAAACACAAAGCTGTAAAATAAAACCAGCAGGAAAAAGGATAAATTATTTTTGTTTCTTTCTAGAAATTAAAATCTAAATAGTGTGGTATCTATTTGCACTCATCCTCCCTTGCTTTGATAAATTTTTCTCTGTATATGTTGATGTATCCATTGAAGGAGATGTTTGTCTGTTTTTATTTCAAGTCTTAAACCTTATATGATCGAAAACATACATTTTTTTTGTTAAAGACCATTCTAACTCACTGATATGCTTTAGATTGAAACTTCTTCCTTATATCTCTGGCTTGACATTTATGGTCGCTGACCTGGAGCGAGGTAAAGCTCCTCCCCCTTTTGCAGCCTAAAACATGTTTTCCCCCATGATTGCCCTAAATGTAGCACCTTTTATCTTCTGATGAAATTTGATGAGCTTCCATATCCTCAACAATAATGTTGGCACTATAATAATAGTGATGGTAATTATAATAGTTTTATTTGTGTAGCACTTCTGATGACATAGTGAGATGAAGTGAGAAAAGGGAACAGTTGGAGGAAAATCTAAAGAGATTTTTGTGTGGATCTTTAGTAAATAGGGTCAACAGTCCAGTGCAATCCAAGCCGGAAGCTGGTAACGCATGGAGAAAGATATCAGGTGTTTTGTGTTATAAGAGTATCAGCAAGAATGAAAGGAAAGATGTAAAAGACGGTGGTAAGATTCGGAAGGGGTGGACAATTTAGAGACAACAGCACTGAAAAGGAGACAGGAGGCGGAGCTAAAGGTAGCAGAGAGGATGATGAGGTTCTCTTTAGGAGCGAGAAGAATGAACAGGATCAGTGGGTCAGCTCATGTTGATATTTTGGAGATAAAGCCAGAAATGGTTTGGAAGTATGCTAAGGAGGGATAATTGGTAGATCCATAGAAGAATTGCCAGGCAGGAGGTCTAGAGGAAGACGGATGGAATTAAAGAGGACATGAAGGTAGTTGGTGTGGCAGAAAAGGATAGCACATCTCAAAAAACTACACTATACTGTTACTCCTAATGGATTGACAGTGGCGTTGGATGCGGGAGCTCGGCCTGTAACCGGGTGTTTGCCCCCCAGCTCCGGCTCTTGTGTTCCCTCTGGGAAAGACACTACCTACTGATGGCGTCAATGACCTCATGTATCTTGCTGGCATCAGTGTGGGAATCAGGGGTTTAGGGTTTTGTTCAGGAAACCAGAGTGGGATCGAACCGAGTACGCTCAAGCTTCTCAGAGCGCAAGCACACTGCTCTAACCACTAGACCAACACTCCCCTCATTTACCAAACACATGCATGACCCCTAATAAGCAGAAAACACAGGATAAGCACGTACCTATGTTAGTACCTTTTCAAGGAGAGGACTCCAAACTGCTTTAAACACACATTGACACTGATAGCAGCAAGCTTTACTGCAGCTCCAGCTGCCTTGGGGCTCAGTGACAGAAAAAGACGGCTGTATACAGGAGCCACCGGGCCCTCCGGCCACCATCAGTAGGCAAAGCGGGTAAAGTATCTTGCCCAAGGACAAAGAAAGTGAGAGCTGGAGCTACCCTCCATTTGCAGGATGCAATGTCGGATGTGAACTCCAGCATCCGACAGGGGTTTGCCCTGCAAGCATGAATAAAAATCAAACATTAAAAGCTGTTTTTGATTTTGATTTGCAAATTCTGTCATCTGGGTCATGTCAACCCATAAAACTGGCTTAAATTGGAAGCAACCAGACTTTTGTTCTGAAAAGTTTTCTAAACCTACCTAGGAGTTTTTGTCAACTGACAGACAAGATGTTTAAATATGTGAATCTATCTTTCATCTTGGGTTTGGCATCTGGAGCAGCAAGTTTCCATAGAGTTAGCCTGAAATCCGAAACCTAAAGCCGGCTCCAGCATGGCTTGTGACATAACATAAACATCATATTGGCTTTTTTTTTTTTTTTTTTTGGGGAGCAATGGCTTTATTTTTGCCATCCTAACGACGATTGGTTTGGCCAATATATTCTCTCTTTAGAGCTTGGTATTGCTGCAGCTCCTCAGTTATCACGGGCCTCTTGGCTGCTTCTTACTCTGCTTCCCATCTCGTCCTTCTGGCGACATCTTGGTAGATAACTTCCATTTATTTCCATTCCGGCATGTAGAACTGAGCACTGTAGTGTGAGTTTGTAATGTTTGACATTTGTAATACTGTTTTACAACCTAATCCTGACTGAAACTTAGCCACAGCTTTATTCCACTGCTTTTGGAGTTATTTAGGGGTACGAAGAAATGCAGACTAAATATAAATATGTGTCACACTTCCTGGATTAGTATTTGTAAAAAATAATTTCACGTCACACTTTTGCATTACTTTGTTGGTTTTTAAGATGAAGTTTGCAGTTTTAATGTTGCAGAATTTGGCAAAATTAAGAGGTATGATTGCAACACACAGTACATTGTAAAGTATAAGGGCGTGTTGGAATTTGCTTGAATCCAAAGCATAAACAGCAAAATAACAGTTTTGGTATGTCAATATTGCATCATCCGCCTGCTAGCCCTAAAGGCTGAGAGCCACAGGGCGGACCGAGTGTTTACACTGCTTGTCCACTCACATCCGCTCACTATGAATTCAAAGATCCCTGGCTGAACATCAGGTTTACATGAGGATAATTTAATGGGATGAATAATTAATTAGTAATTTATGCATGCTTTGCTGATCTGCTATTAAAAGTTCTTTATAGGTCTATCTGTGACCGTCAGTATAAAAGTCATTTCAAGGAGCTTATATTCATTGTGTCTGCAGGCAAACATTTAAAACCACGGGACCAACTGCTCCTCCAAGTTAATCCACATGCCGTTATGAGTCACCAGCACAGCGATTGGATGAGACGGGGGCAGGGGCCCTCTCCTCTCACCCGCCTTTTTTAGCTCAGCAAAGGCACGCCACATCATGTTCATTCTGCTGTGTGGTTTTGTTGTTAATTCTGAACCACTGACTCATCGTTACACCTCCTCTTTTTTCTTTTTTTTCTGGACGCGGATGTGGCTAATGATCTGGTTCACCAGCAGCATAGGAGGACATGCTGCATGTCAAAAAGCTGGTTCCAGTTTTGGATAAATGGGAAAGACTCACTGATAGTTTTCATTCTATGTACATTTTCTAGTGTCTATATTTGGCCTTTTTTCTGTTTGTTTTAGAAGCTGAATGCGGGTCAGAATAACAGTTCACTATGACCTGGGCACACAGCTTAAAATTGTTTGGTCTTATCTGAGGTTTTCTCAATGCTTGATGACAATACAGTTTTTACGTATCAAGAACAACATTTCCTCCTAATATAGCACACCAGTAAATGGCTTAGTGTTAAAGAAAAAATACCACAGTATATTTTTTACAGTCTCATTCCTGCCTGTGTCCTCAATTAAAGATGCATCACATAGATATCAAACTCTCTCTGCTTTGGTGGATCAAACCTTAAAAGTCGGACATCTAAATCCTCAGGAAGGTATTGTAAAAACTTATTTTAGACCAAATTAGCAGGATATTTAAAATCAACTTCCTATAGTCAAGCATTTGTTTGATATAAATCTTTAAAGGTGGCTGCTTTGAGAAGAACAAACAGTTAATTCAGATTACCTCTGCCTCTGTATGTTCTTGAAGTAGTTTAAAAAGGAAAGGGCGGGTTAGTATTGGCGTAATCACAGCTGCCCCTGATGCCATGTGATGCATCACTGTTCTATTTGTAAACCAAACACCTTGCACAGAAAAAAGGCGTCCTTAGTCACATGTCAGACCTATGGTGGTAAATGTCTGATCTAAAGATGGCGATGGTGATGTGCAGTCAGGAGAATTAATTTTGGGAGCATCAGGAAAGGCTGAGGATTCCATCTTGCTTAGTTGTTGAAGTGAAGTGAGTACTTTCTGGATCACTACTGTTGCTGATGTATTGTTTTAGAGGAAGGTTGAAACTAAAACTAATGTCACAATTATTTAGTCTAGGGCTGCAACTAACAATTATTTAGCAAATCGATTGAACATTTTGACGGAAAAAGCTTCCTTTATCTTTTTTTTTTTTTTTTTTTTTTACAATTTTAATAAAACTACTGCTCTAAGTGGGTTGATTTGTGAGCTAAAGGCATGTTTTACAGTCTCTATACTAAAACGATTACTAAAATAGTTGACGATTATTTCGATAATTGATTCATCGGATTAATTGTTTCAGCCCTAATTTATTTCATACTGTTGATACATATTCTGCCTACCTTACCAAACCATAAAAATTTAAATTTTCTTAATTTATTCCTTATTAATTGAATAAATTAGAGGTTTATAATTTTTTAATACCCAATATTTTGATCTACTTTCGTAGATGCCATCACTATTGAAAAGAAGCCTATTCAGCTTTTTGTTGGAACAGAATAAAGAGAGGTTATATACTAAATAACACTCAAGGAGCACCAAACTCACCACGCTTCTTCTTTTTAAGGTGTGTTCAGTCTAGATATGGTTTAGATTGACTGACGCAGCAAAGTTAAGCCTGATTGCAGTGTGATTGTTTAAATTAGCACAATAAACTTATGAGCCTCTTTCCTGGACTGGCCACTGATCGTCTGAATACATGCCATCGTAACTTTGCACTGAAAAAAAGGGGTAACATTTACTCTAGGTAACTTTTTCCACATAGAAATTATTTGAAAATTTCACTCAATAAAATCTAAGTTGATTTTACAAACTAAGACAATTTGATTTAACAAACAAATGCAAAAGTACATTTTACTACCAAATTTCTCTCATCAACAAAAGATTTACTTTTGTTTTGCTTGTAAATTAACAGTCATGTTTTTGGCATGTGGGAAAGCCGGAGTACCCTGAGTAGAACCCCTGGTGGTATCCATGGTCCATAAAACCCTGGGAATCGAACCCAGAACCGTTTTTGTTTCAAGGCCACAGTGCTACAAACTGTGCCCTCTGGATTGTTGTTGCAGCCACAAATTTCAATGCATTTTATTGGTAGTAGGGGAGTGGTGGCCCAATGGTTAGTGCATTGCGTTTGGGTTCTATTGGTTCTGAGTTCAAGCTCCACTCCCACAGACTGCCACTCTGCAAGACGCTTAACCCCCACACTGCTCCCTGCATGCCGAACAAAGGTATCCCACTGCTCGCCAAGGGGATGGGTTAAATGCAGAGTGAATTTCGTTGCTTTGTACTTGTGACAGTATAATGACGATAAAGTTGAATTCGAAATCTATTTTTGATTGTGGACCAGCACAAAATTATAAGACCAGATATTGTATTGTGTTACCAGATGTATCATATTCTGATCAACATTTCTGTTGTTTTGTCCAAAGGTATTTTTTCAGCCTTTTGGTGCTAACAAAGATGATTCTGGCCAAACTTAAAGACGTCGGGAAGCAGCTATTGCGGGTGAAGGTGGTGGACTGCAGCACAGAAGAGTCCAGGCTATCACGATGTCTCAACACCTTTGACCTGGTGGCCCTAGGTGTCGGAAGCACACTGGGCGCTGGCGTCTACGTCCTCGCTGGTGCCGTAGCCCGTGAAAGCTCTGGACCTGCCATCGTCCTCTCATTTCTCATCGCTGCCCTGGCCTCCGTCCTGGCCGGTCTTTGCTACGCTGAGTTTGGAGCCCGTGTTCCAAGAACTGGATCAGCTTATCTCTACAGCTATGTGACAGTTGGAGAACTTTGGGCTTTTATTACCGGCTGGAACCTCATCCTCTCCTATGTCATTGGTGAGGCTGTTAAAAAAATAAAACAAAACAGAAAATAAGAGTACACCGTCGTCCGTCTTAGTATTTGTTTTTTAATAAGCTGAATATTTCTCTGTGCAGGAACTTCGAGCGTGGCGAGGGCATGGAGCGCAACCTTCGATGAGCTGACTGGAAAGAACATTGAGACTTTTTGCAGAGAAAATATGAGGATGAACTTTCCAGGAGTCCTCGCAGAGTATCCAGACATCTTTGCTGTCTTAATCATACTTATTCTGACAGGTTAGAAACAAGCATTACTTTTCAGGATTCACACAAAGTAACGCTACGTTTTCAAAAATATGGAGCAGGATCTTCTCAGCATGGATTAGAATTTAGAATATAAAAATCTAAATTAAAAATTTTTGAATTGAATTTTTTCCTTTTATTTTTTTTCCTTTTTATTATTTCCATCCATCAGTCTATCCACCCTACTGCCCCTAATGTTTTACTCCTCGATTTGTACATAAACAACAGGCTTAAAACTGAAATAGAATAAGACACTTCAAGGAATCCTGTGGGTTTTTTCCCCCCCTTAATAATTATTCTTTTACCTTTTGTAGGACTGCTTGCTTTTGGAGTCAAAGAATCAGCAATGGTGAATAAAGTATTCACTTGCGTCAATGTGCTTGTCCTGCTGTTTGTGATCATCTCTGGATTGGTGAAAGGAAGCTTAAAAAACTGGAGCCTGGACCCTGATGAGATCCTTAACATCACTGCAAACACCAGCGTTAAGTAGGTTAAATAAAGATCAGTCTACCCGTAAGTTCATCTCCAGGGATCTGCGTAAGTAAAGTAATTTTTTTTTTTTGTACCTTCAGTACCTCGTTTTCCCTCCCTAAAAAGGAAACTCTTGGTCAAGGCGGCTTCATGCCTTTTGGTTGGACAGGTGTCCTCTCCGGTGCTGCCACCTGTTTTTATGCTTTCGTGGGGTTTGACTGCATCGCCACCACAGGTGAGGACGAATCCATTAACACCGGTAGTGCCTGCATGAGCCCTGTTAGCTGACATATCCTATTTGTTTTTGTTTGTTCCCCCCTCAGGAGAGGAGGTGAAGAATCCCCAGAGGGCCATTCCCATTGGCATAGTGGCCTCTCTCCTCATCTGTTTTGTAGCTTACTTTGGCGTTTCGGCGGCTCTTACTGTTATGATGCCGTACTACATGCTGGACAAGAACAGCCCTCTTCCAGTGGCCTTTAAGTATGTCGGCTGGGAGGGAGCCACTTATGCAGTAGCCATTGGCTCTTTATGTGCTCTGTCGACCAGGTAAGTGGGTCTCCTACTGCCTCTCAGCATGAGAAGCCACAGAGGGCGCGTAATTGTTCAACAGGAATCTTTAGAAATGAATAATTCATTTTAGCTGCACTGAGTTGTGAATTCTTTTACATATTTTTTTACTTACTGTTGGCCGATGAGCTGCAGTTAAAACACTGTAGGTTGGAAAGAGTGGGGTTTATTATGAGGCAGGTCACAGATACAATTTTTTTAATATTATTTTGATCAAACATGCAGATAGATTTATGAAGTTATTCTGGTTATGAAATGATATTTAACTATTTTCATGTTTCATCCAGGCCTTCCTCTATCTGTCTGAATGGTACTGTAACAGACTTCTGTGTTAAGATAATTTGCTTCAATCAAACAATTTTTGTCACAGCTTAGAAAATAGTTATCATTGTGAATCTGAGTTAGATTGAAGCCCTTAAATCTCCAAATTCATTTTTAATGATTGGCTTTAGAAAAAAAAAATCACATATAGGGATAAATGTATAGAGTTAGAAAGCCAAGTAGTGCAGCCTAGAAAATATATGCCTTATTTTGAGAACAATTGAATTGTAATTCAAGGTCAGTTAAAAAATAAACACAAGAACTCCTAGAGACGTTATTGGAGCACTGTAGCTCCAGATTTAAAGCACTTTACCCTGTGCATGTTTTATGTTTACATGATGTAACAACAGAAACATTTAAAACATTTCCCAGTCCAAAAGATGCACCAATTCATTAGAGGTGCAATCTAGAAATGAGTCAAAATTTCTTAAGTTACTCTTAATTTCAGTTGGTAAAGATGATTTGCCAATTAATTGAGTATTTTTACTCTTAAAAATAAGATAATTAAATAATATGCACTTGAAATAAGACAATGCGATTGTTTTTTTTCTTATTCTAAATGTAAATTGTCTTGTTCTATTGGCAAGGTCTAACTTACCTCCTCAATTCAAGAAAAAATGCACTTATTTTAAGAAAAAATTACTTCTATAGATTTCTATTTTTTTGCACTGACAGGCCTGCATATAGAATATAGGTTTCTGCTGTGTCATAAAAAATGCTCTCATTAAATGCTTTTTTTATACAAAAAAAATACATTTTTATTTCACCACTGAAATCTGAGCTTTGTGTGTTTTAATTGACATTGCATGTTGGTTTTTCTTTCTCCGTAATAGTTTGCTTGGTTCCATGTTCCCAATGCCGAGAGTGATCTGGGCCATGGCAGACGATGGCCTGCTCTTCAAATGTTTGGCTAAACTCAGCACACGAAGCAAAACCCCGCTAACTGCCACAGTAACATCAGGCATAGTTGCAGGTGAGCTCACATCCTAAACTCACTAACTGAATGAAAGCTGCAGAACCTGCAGACCAGTATCCTCAGGACCTACTAACATGAAATGCAGCACAAAGGCAGCCGACCTTAGTTTCCACCACGCTGACACTCTCTGAGCAGATGCTCTGTTGGGCTTAGAATGAATGAGAGCTTGTGGAAGCAGCTAAGTTCTTAATCTTCTCCTCCTTCCTTCATCTGTGGCTCAGCCTCTTTGGCTCCATGTTTCGTCTGCCACGCATTATCTTTGCTATGGCTCGTGACGGTGTGATGTTCTCCTTTCTGGCTCATGTCAGCGGGAGGAAGACGCCAATGGTCTCCGTCTTGGTGGCAGGGCTTATCGCTGCGTCTCAATTCGCAGGCTGCGTACTTCCGAGGACGCAGCCTACCTAGCCTCCGGAGGACCCAGACTTGGTAGGCTGCTCCGGAGGATCCTCAGCCGTTGGTAAATGGGACGGTCTAGCCTTTGGAGCACTTCCTGGTTGCGACACGACGTCATCACGTTTACCCCAAACACAGCGCGAAACAAAATCCGACAGCTCGAGAAATACGGAAAGAACCAACAAAAAAATAGATATGGAAATTTTTATTTTTTTTTATTTACTTGTTATTGGAGGAGGAGAGTCGCTTTGACGGCTTCGGCGGCAGCAAAACCTGCGACGGATTTTTCTCAGGCTGGCAGAGCGCAGCGGAGAGGTAAGATCTACCTGCTATTATTCTAACCCACAGGGCCTGCTAATGATCAGAATATACCAGTTATTAAATAAACGCTTGTCAGCAGATTGATGAATAGGTTTAAATATCAAATTTTATATTTATTTGTAAGTTTGTGATTTATTTGTTTGTAACTTTAGTAAATTGAATTGAATAGTTAAATGTGTACAAACCCTGTAAATAACTGACTTAAATCACTACTTTTACTATCACTAATGTTGTGTTGAGAAGCCAAACTGTTGAGAAATAAATCATTTTTGTCTAAATTGTTATCCCCTTACTGCCTGATTTTTTATATATATATATATATATATATATATATATATATATATATATATATATATATAAACATAATACAGGGGGAAAAAAATCAAAATATAAAAACGAAAAAACTAAGTTAAATAGTGGATCTAGATGAAGTAAAATGTAATTTCTAATAAATCATGTAATAAAGATAAGGAAAAAAAGATAGATGACTGAATAAAAATAAATATTTTTGTCTTTTTTTTTCTACAGGTCATAACAGCCCCAGAGGATGAAGAGCAGGACGACATGCCAGAGGATGAGGAGGGGAGAACGTGTAGGAGGCAGTCAGTGGTGCTCCCTGGCGGGGCAAGCTGTCTGCTGAGGTGTCTGCCCTGGAGGAGGGTCTACCTGACCACCGTTACATTTAGATGGCAAGTAGAATCACATTTTAGCTGTTCTTATTTAAGGGTTATAAAAACAGTTTTAGTAAAGTCATTATTTTCTGCGTCTTCTTGAACATTTTTAGTAACATGGCAGCCATCGATTGGATCAGCAGTGGAGAGAGGCACCCCCACCCCCCAGATGATGTCCCACTCGCAGTCAGAAGACTCCAAGCTCATCTGTGTGGCATCCCATCCAGTCCAGCAGCCCCACCAGGGACTCCTGCTCAGTGACAATTATATATATATGTTCTCTAGTAATATTTACTGTATATCTTCTGTAAATAGTTGTAGTAGTTAATTTTAAAATCTAATGTCAATAGTTAAAAATGTTTTTAATAGTTTATTGTAAATACTTGCTTCTCTAAAAATAAACTGATGTCACTGAGAAGTTGTTCTAAGTTTACTTAAATTAAAAAGAAGTGATGAAACAGATCATGTAAAAAGGTTAAAAGACTTTAAGAACACACCGACAGCAATAACTTTTATAAACAATTTAATAATTTAATTTAACCATAACAGCAACACAGAACTTCAACTTGTTAAAAAAAAAAAAAAAACACCAAAAAAATAATAACATCTGTCCACCATCCTCTCCAATAAATGAAATAATCTGTCCATCCTTTCCCGCCTCCCTCTGCCATCTCATCTCCTCCCTGATTAAATCCACCAACTCGTCACTCCTCCTTCTTCTCTTCCTCCTTTCCCTCCTCCCTCATCCTCATTCTCTTCCTCATCTTCACCCTGATGCTGCTCTGCCTCTGCAGCATCTAGCCCTGGTGTGTCCTCAGGGATGGAGGCAATTAGGACAGGTGGGGTAATAGAGGGCCTCTGTCCTAATACCTCATCCATGAGGACAAACCAGGGCCAGGTGGCAGCAGTAGGATTCCCACTGACCCCCTGCCCTGTCCAAGGATCTTTGCATTCCTAAAGTAGAGGAAAACTATTTGTATCAACAGATGCTATTTTCTGTAGTGTTTCTTTAAAGCTAGAAAAAAGGAAGGTTTCATGATTTGGATGGATTAATGAAATTCTACAGAAAAAGACTTTGGAATGGTAACCTGGAGATTACTTTTTCAAGCTTACTCAAAGTGTAAATTAACATGAAAATAATAAATGAAAGATGTAATTTCCCTACACATACCCATATACATACATACATACTTACAAAAAGTGGCATCTGAGCATCATTTGATGTGATCAAAAGATTATATTTGTACGTTGGTGTTTGAACAGGACTTATTTTAACCTGTGTGACTTTTACATAGAAATGCAACATGTAGATGGAATTCTGCCTGAACTCTTCCCTCCATCCGCCTGCAGCAGTATCTTTGGCCCCGATGATAAGGTGGTCATTTTATCCACTCCTCTGTCTGCTCCCTGGAACCAAATGACATGTAAAGCATATTTCTGTTATGTCAACAGGCAAAATGACTGTTCTGTATAATTACGCCTGTATTGTTCTTCAAGCGAATTATACTTTAAACCTTATTATACTGTACTGTAAATAAACTATACATTATTGAGTATTAAAACAAAACGTTTGCAGTATTAACAGCCCAGTACAGCTGGACTAATGTTATTTCTTCAGCTGCATTAAGCTTTAACAGTTCTAATCCTTTGTAATAAACTGTTTGAGAATAAATAGATCCGATTAGTGAGGGATACGGCTATCAGTACAGTAAGATGTAGGTTAAAATAAAAAATAGTGACATTTGTATGAAGGCTTTTAATTGTTGATGAACATCACGTATCAACAGGTTAGCTCTAAGCTTTAGTTTTAGCTGCTCCTACACATTCCGGTGGCTCCGTTACCGTCATGTATTTTAATAGATGTTCATTAAAAAAAAACAAAAAAAAAACAAACTACTTACATTTAAAGGTGTTCTCCGCACTACTGTCGGCGCTGCTGCTGCTTTCGGTTGTCCGTAACTTCAAGAAAATCCGACTTTCTTCTTCAACTACTAAAAAAAAAAAAAAAAAAAAAAAAAAAAAAAAAGCGCGCAAAGCACCTCGGGAAATCTAGTGGCAGGCGAGGCCACTAAGGATGGTAGCGATGCATCCTCAGAATTCGGGGAAAAGGAGGACGCATTTTGAGGCTGCATTTTAAGCGTCCTCAGAATTTTTGCCAAATGGGACGGCCTCCGCGCAGCGTTGTGACGTCACCGGCCTCAAAATGCGTACTACCAAGTACGCAGCCTGCGAATTGAGACGCAGCCTATGTCTGGTAGGTAGCTGAAACAAAGCTAAAGGCAATAGTGCCCCCGTGTGGAAGGAGGAGGGTTTGGGGATTAAGAAAAAAATCCCACAAGTAAAAGTTTGCCAGTTATTTGCTATATAAGGTCTCTATTTAACAGTATGTGTTCAGTGTATATTAATATTTCTTGTGCATTTTGAATCTCTTAGTTTGCGAAAGAAAATGTTCCTCCTCTGTTCCCTGCAGCTGTGATGGCGTTCCTGTTTGATTTGAAGGATCTGGTTGACCTCATGTCTATCGGCACTTTGCTTGCCTATACTCTGGTTGCTGCCTGTGTGTTGGTGCTCAGGTAATTGTGTTTCTCACCATATTGTTTCAGTAGACATATTGTCTAAACCAGTCATAGTGGCTCTATACTTTGAGAGGGCTGCTTGTAAGTTCTCTGAATGCAGGACAAATTAAAACCTAGAAGGTTGGAAATAATCTGCACAGTAGAAATTAACTAGACAGGTTGACCCAATATTATTGTTGCACTAAGTACATCTGAGTCTATATGTATATTTCTGAACTGATCCACAAGAAATCAGAAGAAGCCTGAAGTAAAGTGATATAAGTTCCTTTGTTTGAGGTTTATAAATTTCACTTCAGAACTGTAGCTCTCATCCTCACCTTATGAACTCCGCTCGCTTCTTATGTGAAGGTACCAGCCTGAGCAGCTGAGTACCGCCTATGAAATGGCCAACACCCAGGATGATGCAGACATTTCCGAGTCTTACATAGAAGGGAACTCTGACATCTCTCCTCAATCAGAGGATACAGCCAGCATCAAGAATCTCTTGTCCCCCTCCAACCCTGAGCCGTCTCCCATGTCTGGTCGTACCGTCAACATCTGCACCAGCATACTTGGTAAGCTTCTTTCAGTCTCTGAATGATTCATGTTCCACCAGCCCAGAGCATGACATGGTGGGATCCTTTCTTTCCCTCCAGGTGTTCTGGTGTGTGTTTTCAGTGTGGTGGCTGTTCAAGGAGGAACGGCCCACTGGTCTGTGTCTCTGCTGATCGTCATCATGGTGGCCTGCTTGCTTCTCACATTTATTGTATTCAGGCAGCCTCAAAGCAAAGCCAAGCTGGCCTTTAAGGTGAGTCTAAACTCTATGTATTGTTTTCTTGCTTTTATTTTCTCTCATGCTGTCCCTTCCAAATGTATTCATAACCTTTTAGTTTTTTTTTTACCCTATTATATCAAATGTCTGCAGGAACAGACCAAGAAAAAGCACAGAGGTTAGGGATAAAGTTATGCAAAAGTTAAAAGTATGGTTAGGTTTCATCCATCCATCCCCTCCCGCTTATCCGGGGTTGCGTCGCGGGGGTAGCAGCTTCAGTAGGGAGGCCCAAACGTCCCTCTCTCCAGTCACATGGGCCAGCTCCTCCGGGGGATCCCAAGGCGCTCCCAGGCCAGCCGAGAAACATAGTCCCTCCAGCGTGTCCTGGTTCTCCCCCTGGGTCTCCTCCCGGTGGGACGTGCCTGGAACACCTCACCAGGGAGACATCTATGAGGCATCCTAACCAGAAGCCTGAGCCACATCAACCAGTTCCCCTCGACTTGGAGGAGCAGCGGCTCTACTCTGAGTCCTCCCTGGATGACTGAGCTAATCCCTATCTCTAAGCGAGAGCCCAGACACACTATGGAGAAAACTAATAATCTTGTTCTTTCAGGTATAAAGCAATATTCCCACAGTAGAGCACTGTTTGCTCCATTAGCTGTAAATAAAAAACAGTACTTAGTCAGAGAAGAACCAAGAATCTCTGGTAACTTCTGGTTCCACATGCCACAAATTCAGGTTTAATAAAAGCAGTTATTTGTTTGCTAAAAGTAATGAAGGAGACTATTTAAACATGTGGAGTAAGAGGTTCAGATCAAATCAACTTAAAATTAACCTTTCTGGCCTAAATATATAAAATATGAAAAACATTGCAACGCACGAGGCCTAACAAACAACCTTATTGGAGCAGGGTGGTGACAGCATCATACTGTGGGGATTCTTATTCCAATACTGGGAAGCAGCTTTAAGTTGATGGGAATAAATAATGAAAAAACCTGTTTGGTTGTAAACAAATAAGACTGGGGCAGAGGTCCACTCTCCAGCAGGACTGGATCCCAAAAAATACAGCAACAGGAATAGTTTAGATCAATGCATATCTTTGTGTTACAATAACCCAGACTTAGAGTTAACAGAGAACATGCAACATTGTCTTAAAACATGCTGTTTATTGATATACCCCTAACCTGGCTGACTTTGAGCTGCTTTGTCCAGAACAAAAGCCAAATTTTCCCTCCATAGATTTGCAATGCTGGTTCAAAAAAAGGATTGCCTCAGGGAAGAGGGGGTGCAGGTGAATACTAATACCCTCTAACATATTTCAGGCTTTAAAGGAGAAGTTCGGTTTTTTACACTTTAAGCCCATTTTCTGTAGTGTCCAGGATGAAATCGAATGATCGACACCAAACTTTTGACAATTGGTCCTGTCTCTGCTTTTTGGCTCATTTAGAATCACCCCCTGGCTGCTTTAGAATGGCTAGCATAGAGCATGTCCGATAATGTCCTTAAAACAACCTTAAACGTTCTTTTTTTAAAATATGCTACTCACCGGGTCGTCAGCGCTGTTCAATGACGTTCCAAAAAAAGTTTCGTAAAGAAAAAACGTTCCTGTAGTGTTTTATTTAGCATTTTGTAAATCCCATTGAGTTCTGTAGGAATAGTCAATATTCCCCTGCCACCGGAAACGGAAATGGGGCCTGTTTACACAGTTGTAGTCTTTTCGCTTCACTCTGTGTACTCCGACGTCGAGGTGCTAACGTCTCTGTTAAACACTTTAAAAAACTCTGAAAATGGAATACGAAAGGTGGATTCTTGATTCTCGACGTCGGAGTACACAGAGTGAAGCGAAAAGACTACAACTGTGTAAACAGGCCCCATTTCCGTTTCCGGTGGCAGCGGAATATTGACTATTCCTACAGAACTCAATGGGATTTACAAAATGCTAAATAAAACACTACAGGAACGTTTTTTCTTCACGAAACATTTTTTGGAACGTCATTGAACAGCGCTGACGACCCGGTGAGTAGCATATTTAAAAAAAAGAACGTTTAAGGTTGTTTTAAGGACATTATCGGACATGCTCTATGCTAGCCATTCTGAAGCAGCCAGGGGGTGATTCTAAATGAGCCAAAAAGCAGAGACAGGACCAATTGTCAAACTTTTGGTGTCGATCATTCGATTTCATCCTGGACACTACAGAAAATGGGCTTAAAGTGTAAAAAACCGAACTTCTCCTTTAAGTTGTGAAACATTTTTAAGACCTTTTCCTTCCAGCTGTTATGGTCGAAGACATTTGTTTTGCTTTTTAGCTGCCAATTCCTCCCTTATAAAATCCAAGTTGTCAGCTAATCTAAATGCTATTGATCAATTTGAAGAATCTTTTTGGTTTTTATCTGCATGTTAATGAAATCAGAATCCTTGCTTCAATATTAAATCTATTTCTTTTTTTGCATTAAGGGAATAAAACCCTGAAAAATGAAATTTCGACCAGCTTTATGGCAAAGACGTAATTAACAAATGCAATATTTATTTTTGCCTTTCTTTCCCACAAAACTTTTTTAAAACTAATATCTTTAAGCACGAGGATTTTTAAGATGATTCTTACATCTAAGGTTTATTGGCTACTGTGTTCTTACAGTTATAAACCCATAGTTTTTTCAGTGCAGCTTCAGTATTAACTCATACAACTTGATTTTTTTATAAGCTTATTAGGACATACATTTGTTAGATACTCATAATACATTTTGTGGTAAGGATTAGAGCACAGGACTCGTCTTCTTGTGCTTGCTCCCTGGTTAAAGGTAATATTAATGGAGGCACTTTCTACACATTGTTTTAATCCTTCCTCCTGGTCTTCTGTGATCAGATGCAGGTTTTGATTTTTAACTAAGTAATCGCCTCTCTGAAATGTTTTCCTTTCCACTCACAATCTTTCCAGCTGTTTGTGTACGATCACTGATATTTTCTTTGTTGTTTGATGTTAAATTTGTACGATTCACGTTCAAGGTTAAATGTGACCCCCCAGAAAAATGACAAGTGACGCTCAGTTCAAGATCGAAGAGAGTCTAGCTGCAGAATTGCACTGTTGCTGAACGTCACTGTGAGGTGTCCTCTGTGTCCCAAACTGAAGTTTATTTGAATCCTTTCAAAGTAAAAGGGAAATAAAATAAAAGCTAGCTATCTAATAGGATGCAGTTTATTACTTGGCATATAACAGAAAATCAAACCTAGAAGACAGCAAGACAATTTTCTTAACTAAACTCTTATTTATATGTAACTTAAGTTCAGTTTTATAATGCTTTATTAACCTGATCATAAGTTACAATTTACTTCTTAAGTCGTTCGTAGGTGGTGGCCAAGAAGACTTAGACAGATTTTATTTTGTCATTTTGAATACACAAGTGTAAACAAAAAGAAATTTTGTTAAATACAATACAAACTGTTATGTGGTAACCTAACCTAATTACCCACCAAAAGTCTCCAGTGTTACACATAAATGTACGATTGTAATAATTACATACAGGTAATTACTTTGAAATTATATACCTTAATTTTGGGGTGATTACCAAATTTTTTTCTTGTTACCAAGTAATGTAGTGTGACTTGCTATGTTATTACCATGTTATTACCAAGTTCTTTTATGAAGATATATCTAATCTGTGTTTACAAGTATTGTATTTTATATTCTTTATTCTTTTAGTATTTTTTGCGTCTTAGCTAGGTGACTGTTGGAACACATAGATTTGCCAATGGTGTGTGATTTCAAATTAACTTAGCTTTGTGTACTCACAGTAAATTACTGAATACCTAGATACATGACCAAAATAGCCTGTAACTTATGTTTTTTCCCCACAATACTGGAGAAAACAGTAGACAGAATAAAAAACTTAAAAAAAATTTTTTTTTTTATTTGCAAGTGCTTTTATTGTCAAAATAGCAGATTGCACAGCATCATATTGAAACATACGGTACGTCAATAAGAGACGGATAATGTAATAAGTAAAAGAAAAAAAAATATGATAAAACATGGCTTTCTTGGTCTTTAAGTGGGGAAAAGGCAGATTTAAGTGTGCATTCGCCTTCCAAAAAAAATATGTCTTCTTCTTCTAATAAAATCAGGCTACGTGCTATTCCTGAAGGCTTCGATTAAAACGCCCAGAATAAACTTCCGTTCTTGACAGTGCAGGAGGCCGTATTGTGCAGGTCTGCAAGGAAGGCTCCCGGCAGTGCAGGTCTGCAGCCAGACCCCTCTGTTAAGATCTGGCTATAAATCACACTAGATTTCAAGAATGAAACAGCTATATTTTTGTTTTACATTTGCTGAGAATTTAAACTTTATTTAACCAATAAAGATCTTAATTCTCAATTATCATGCAGATAGCTAATTTTCCTAAGGTATTCTGCTTTGCTCACTGATTTGCTCTCTGCCTACATGAATTCATTCCTCCACTACACTTCATAAAAAAAATAAAAAAAAGACGTTTATATTGGGAAAAGGATTTCAATGTTAACCTCTTGAAATGAACATTCTCTCCTCAGGTTCCCTTGTTGCCCTTCATTCCCGTCGTCAGCATGTTTGTCAATGTCTACCTGATGATGCAGCTCGATAGAGGGACCTGGATACGCTTTACCATCTGGATGATCATAGGTACTTTAGTTCAATAGCAAAACATTTTTTTTCAGCTTTTATAAAAAGAAGCTGACCTCTCTAAACTATATTCTCCCACAAACTGCAGGTTTCATCATCTACTTCGGGTATGGGATTTGGAACAGTTCAGAAGCAGCTTCCAACAGGTCTGACATCTTCCCTCCCGCCTGCTCGATAAACGGAGAGCCGATGAGCCCAGAGAAGGAGTCTTTCCTGCACAACACGGCGAGCTGCACCCCAGACGGCGACGATTGATGAGGATAACGGAGAAGTTTATATCTACTCTTGAGATTTTCTGCAGCAGCAGCAGAGAAATAGCTATGCATGCATCCTTGTATGACTGTTTATAAAGTTAGCCATTTGCAAACTGGCAGTGTGCTAACATGACAAACACTTTCAATGGCATATTACGCGGGGGAAAATGAGTTAGAGCTCAGAGAATCAGAGCCGCATCTTTTAATGTTTGTTTACTGTGAACTGTAGAAATTAGAGCCAGAGTTCTGTTAGAGCACCTAACACACACAGGTGCTTCGACTTTGGAGCTTTTGCATTATTTTATGTTACTTAAAACATGACAACTGTGTGAATATTTTGTACGTCACTTTGACATCTAGTGAGAGCAGAGTCTTTCCTGGGATGGTCTGCTCTATTTTAAGCATTTATTTCGTTTATCTTTGAAAAAAGTTTGTTGAATGTAAAGCACATACATATGTTGTTTTTAACAATGGCAATTTGCATATTTTCTCTGATACCAGCAAAGCTGCTAATATGGAGTTTTTAGAAGTCAGATACTTGAGATTTATTTTATGTGCTCATTTCCTAAACAAATTTTACACCCTTAAAGGTGGCGTTCATATAACACTAAATACTTTTTTTTGTGAGGCATAAATACATTTTTTGTCTGTGTATATAACGCACATTTTAAATTGCCAAAGTCTGCTTTTAAGGAATACGGTGAGTTTTACATTTTTGGACAATTTTTACTAGATAATGGAGAAAAGACATTTTGAATATTTTATGATAGCATTAAAAAAATATCCTGTTTTTTTTTTTCTCTCTCTCTAATGCATTATAGCAACCTTAACAGTTAGAAATGTCCCTATAGATATCATTTGTGCCTCATACAGTCATTCAAATACAGTATAACATTCGCCCAGTCCAGTGCTGCATTAACACCGATGCCATGTTTATGTTTGAAAATATAGTAGATTTTAATTGCAGCTCAATAATTAATGAATGTGATCAATAATGCATGGTTTACATTTTAACTGTGACTGTTTAACTCACCCGGCCATGATGCTCTGGTCTATGTGTTATCCAGTACTGCTTGGGTTGAAACCAGAATGAACTGGATCAGGGTATCAGTTGTTGAGTTTTGTGTAAAATTGCCTGGGGTCCGAACGGGACGTCCCGAATAACAACGTACCTCAAGCAGATTTATCTTGAATATAAAAGCTCCTGGGTGAGCGTGTGGATGTGTGTGTGTTTAAAGATCCACCTGGCAGCTCAAAGCTTAACGTTATCTATCAAGATGTTTATTTGTTGACTGAAAAGGCAACTTGGTGAACTATGTCCTTTAAAAATATCCGTTTTAAATCCTTGAATGGAATCGTCTGTAAGCGTGTACATGAATTAAGCTGATGTGAGATTTTACTTGGGTTCTGTTGTCTGACAGTTAGTGAGTTAAATCGGTTCCAACTTAGAAGGTTGCTCTATTTATTAACATAGCGTGCTGACCTTTCTCACAGGGACACTATACCGCCTTCATGTATGATAATAATCAGTGTAAATAAAAGTCGCAATGGATGTTCAGTATGATTGTGCGTATTTGAGTTGTTTTAATCTGTTTTGTAAATACCAGTAATTTACAAGGTTATGCCACATTTACAAACTTAATTTGGATTGTACAAAGTTTATTTTTTCTCTTTATAAATACTGCTTTTAATTTGAAGAAGATGTTACAGTCTTTAAGGTTTATGTGACAAATTAATCTAAGCTCACTACCTTTTCAAATGGTGCGGATAAATAGTATATGTGCAAACGTGAACCCAGATTTCATCCCTGCACGTACATTTCCTTGCTGGATTGTGTTTTTACCATGGAAGCATTATACAAATATTCAAACTGTATTTTTAATTGAGCTGCTTTTGTTCTGTTTCAACCATCTCTTGTTCTCTTTGTTGTGGTTTATTTTGTTGTTTCTGTAAATAAATATTGGGGAATGTCAAAATGTGAAACTTGTTTGCATTATATTTTTCACCTATCCATGCATATACGCTGCACATTTTCTGAAACCGAGATTTAGGATATGCAGGTAAAAAATGAAGTCAGTGTCAAAGTAGCTAAGTGATATTTAAATCTGCTTTTTGTTTTTTTGATTTTGTGCTTTGTAAGATATTTGTTTTTTCCCTCTTTTAAGACAGAGGAAAGTTTATTTAGTCTGTTAAAAAGGATCTTAGTATCTTCCAGCTGCAGGAACGTCTTTCATATTTTTCATTTGTCAGCTTTTTCCCTCACTTTAGTGGAGTAATTCAGGATTTCAAAGGAATGCTCTTTTATAAAATCTGTTTCTTTATGTAACTCACGTAACAGACAGCAATAGTCCAGGGATGGACAAGTTTGTTGTGTTCCACACAAAATTATTTAGTAGACCGTTCAAACTTCTTCACATTTTCTCACATTACATTAAAACGGGGAAGGAAAAAATAAGCATCGTTTTTAACTCTCTGATTACAACCAAAAATATTAATGAGATTTTATTCGATAGACAGGAGTGCAAAATAGCAAAAAAATTAAGAAGTAAAAGAGATGTTTTGAAGTGTTTTAATGGTAATAATTGGACAGTGCACCTGCAAGATGCTTCTAATAGAATGAGTCACAATAAAAATGCTATTTCAGCCACAGGCAATTTACTCAAGGATTAAAAAAATATCAATTTCCGATTTATTCTTCTTTTCACTCTGTTTTTTAATAAGCCCAGATAATGACTAATATGTCAATAAGTTCTCTCAGCCAAGCAAATAATCTGCTGCCAGCTTCTCTGTTCTCTTCTCTATACCTTTATTTAAGGGTGTGATTTGCAGGGTTATAACCCCTCCAAAACTCTGATGCTGCCAATTTAAATGATATCACATTACTGCAAGTTACAAAGATATCTTGCATTAATGATGTGCTGATTTTTTCCCCTCTTTGCTAAAAACTTGGTATGCATCCCTCAAGCTGTTCTCTCTACCTAACTTTCACCATTTGCTGCCATGTTGATGCAGTTTGAGTGATTGTAGTTGAAAAACATGAGAGGGACGCCAGAACACAGATGTTTTGTTACTGGTTGAAATCAAGCCCTTGTCATTTGAGTACTATTATTAAAAAGTTAATATGACTTATTTTACAAAAGGAAATTATTCACATAACATATAACAGAAAAGCTTAACCCTCCTTTTCAATCTGAAAAAGTCATATGAAGAGAAAGGACAATTAGGATAAATTTATTGATACAATTACTTTGACTTTGGCGCTCAGACCTCGGCAGGAAACATAGCGCTGAATTTTGATAGATATGCATGAACAGGAGCAAAGAATAGGACTGTTTCCCCCCAGGCCTGAAACTGGTGGTGGAGTGGAGATGGATGAAGTTGGTCATTCGGTAGACTACTGGTTAGGGAGACAGTATGCTGAGCTTTATGGGGAGATCCAGTGGATTGCTTGAGCTGATACTAGAGCTTCACTCAGGGACCTGGAAGATGGAAGTCCAGTTGGATAACACAGGTTGAGAGAACCTGTCCATGATGAGCAAGCATGGAGCGACAGTGGAGAGGAAAAACTCCCCATTGGGAAGAAACCTCTGGCAGAACCAGACTCAACGTGGCGGTCTTATGCCGGACTGTTTAAGATGAGACAGGGAATGCAGAAAGAGTCCAGGAGGAATGACACTCTGATGAAGCTTTAGCTACGATGGTGGAGGAGGGCCTGGAAGTGGGTTTAAATGGCGTTATCTGAAGGAAGTCACACAGCGCATCTGCCGCCTGCACACTGGAGCAGACAAGTGGATCCGAGGTCTTTTAAAATTAACTTAAGATGCAGATTGGCTTTCATGGAGGTTTGGTTCAAAGCTGATTGGCTGTATCTCAGCTGCATGTAGGAGAGCAATCAGTTTCTTCAGTTGAACTTCCACCTAAAGGCTCCATGTTAGACCTAATGTTATACCTTTGACTTTATCCCAGACCTGTCTGCTTTGTTCCTTGGTCCTCTTTACACTGAGTGTTCTTTAAGGTCTCTCTGAGACCTTTACAGAAAAATCTCCAATGGTTTAAAGGTCACCGGTGGTTAAACACAAAACATCACATGCGTGACTAAAAAGGAGCAGAATGGTAAAGGAAGAAGAAAGACAAAAAATAAATAAGGTAATTATTACAAAGGCAAATAAACAAAGAAGCTAGTTCAAATATATATATATATATATATATATATATATATATATATATATATATATATATATATATATATATATATATATATATATATATATATATATATATATATCACTGTATAATTTAATTTCTACCTACATTATTTGTTTTACTGTATTTTTGGGGTGCAATTAATTGTATGCTTTTTTCTGGAGCATTTATTTATTTCTGTGTTTATTTTTAATTATGGCAGAATTTGGCCCTCCATACCTCTTCCAGTAGTGTGAAATAATGAACAAGTAATTACTGACTCGGACCAGCAGGTGGCGACATAAGCTCACCTTGGTCTGGCGTCACCGCTCGTCTTCTCACCTCCTCCTCCTCCCTGTTTTCCAGCAGTCCTGCAGATTGATTCCTCTCCATGAACACTACATGCTTCCCTTCATCTCCATCTCTGCAGCGCTCTTCAGCAGAGGACCTCCACATTTAAACCTCTATTGCTCCTGGAAGACAGCAGGTGTATCCTCCCTATCTCTCTGCCTCTCTCCTATGGAATAAAATGGATTTATGAAGAAACTGCAGCGGGTGAGCCTCTTGTGGTTCTGTTTAAAATTAATTAATTATTTTTCTTAAGGTGGCAGCTTGATTGTAGTCTGAAATAATGTCTCCTTCCTGCAGGTGTGTTTATCCTGATCCAGATCCATGTTTTTCATCCATATTTTGCATGCATGTGCAATATTCCTCCTTCCTTTCTCACTTTGGGGTGATGACTGTAGATGCTCTGTGTTATATTTAGAAAAATGGACAGCAGCAGCATGGGAGGAATGAGAATGATAGTCAGCTGCTTTCATTTCCCTATTTATTCCAGATGTGACTGGCAGCAGAGTGGGAATATTGCATCTTTGAGATTTGAGAGCTATGTTGATTTTATATTTACCTTTATCAGCTCAACACATATTTGCAAGTCCAATGTTGCTGATGTATTATGAGCCTCCAGTTGTTACACAAAGAAGTCAGGGCCACTCAGCTGTGAAAAATTGGAGGGAGACTGGTGCCTCCATTTTCATTCTTGTTTAATATTTCATGAGAATCCTGCACAGAACAATCTGTGAAGCTAAGTACAGTAAATTAAGATGTTTTGCTTCAGAATGACGACGTCTCAGATTTCAGAGAAGACTACAGTTTATTTAGGTCCCCAAGAACAAGTGCATAGATTTCATCACATGAAAGGTCCTTCCTGGTATCAGGAGGCAGGTGGCAGAGTGGATCCATGCAGGATGGGGGGGGCGAGGGATTTGCTCAGGGAAGCGTGTTGGTAGCACTGGCAGAAATGATCCCTTGTGCCATAATTATTAAGTTGCCTGAGGAGCAGAGTTTGAGGAGCAGAGAGACGACTGAAAACAAGAGAGAACTAGGTGCATACAACTATAACGGTCTAGCAGAAGGCATGCAACTTTTCCTAAAGAACTTCCCTTAATTTGGAAGACACTATAGGCACCTTAGTGTGGCCCTGAAGGAAAATATGCCCCCTACTCCTCAGCCAAAAAAATTGATTTATTTTATTTTAAAGGCCTCTCTTGATATACAGCATTTGTAATGGCTTGCAAAAATGTTCATTTAATTTGACTATGTTACAATTATAAGCAGAAAAGGTTAAGGATATGACTACATTTGCACTTGAATTATTATTATTTTAGGGCTGAAATAATTAATCTGATTATTAGTGATTAATAGAATATTAAAATAACTGGCAACTAATTTAGTAATTGATTAATAATTAACTGGAGTATAGAGACTGTAAAACATGCCTTTAGCTTACAGAGCGACCCAATTAGAGCAGTATTTATATACAGATGTTTTAGAAATATAAAAATTTTACATTGAAGATCATTTAATTATATAAAGTCTTCTTTGAAAAACCTTTTGCTATCCTATTATTAATCAATTAAAATGATTGACAGCTTAATCGATTTGAAAAAAAAAAAAACTTTAGTTCCAGCCCTAATTATTGGTATACATCATAATGGTAATTTTTTCAGCTTTTGACAGGTCGGTCTTATTGTTCTATCTTCCATCTCTCGAAAGTTTGAGCAAAATCCAGTTTGGCCTAATCTGGATTTATTCATTTATTTCTCTAATTTCTTTATATATATATATATATATATATATATATATATATATAAAGTGAATAAAATCTATCATGTCACAACTACTCTAATAAATACTGGCCTGAACTCTCTGTCTGTTGCTCACACTCTGCTCTAAATTGATTTCAAGCTTGAATTCAATTTAGTGCATGGGAAAGCAATCAAGGCTGCAGCAGAAACAAGCCTTAATACCAAACTGTAGCTTCTTTCTTGAAAGCGGTCTCTTGTCTGTCATCCCTGGATGTCTAGTTGCCCTAAGGGAGGTGTTAACTTTATATGGTGTGAAAGATGCGTATGTGAGCTGGCTCAATACAGGCTGTTGGGATTGATTCATACAATGAAATAAAAAAAGTAGCAAAGAGAATCCCAGATGAAAACAGGAAAAATGAGCAACACACTCTAGGGCCCATCTGAGAGTTTGCTCATTAGTCTGAAAGCTTATGATGCTCTCACACCAGGTTGTTAGACACCAGGTTCTCAGACCCAGCAAAGCTGCTTGTATGACCCTGGGAGAGATGAGCAGCTACCCTTCAATCATGAACAAGACTGTGAAAACACAACAGACATTTTCTCTTTTCTTGTCATTACAAAGTAAAAAGAAAAGAACACATATCACTGGTATGGCTAAGAAACACCATGTTTACTTTTATTTTTCCACGTTTCCATCACTCTCACACCAAGTAACACTTTTTAATCATCCTGTATGTACAAAGATTAACATTTGGACTTTTCTGTAATCAGGTTTTTAGAATAAAACAGAAAATCCCTTTATTGTCTCACAATGGTGGTGTTGCTGTGTTTACAGCACCAAAAGTTACAGTAGAGGTGGTCACACAACCTTAGAAAAGTGTACACAAATAACAGATAGGAGAATAAAACAAATATAGTATTGTACTGTACAGTGTTTTACAATATAATACTCTGTATCTGGAGAAAAAAAAATCAATTACCACCTGTGGACATTTTTACAGTAATGGGTATGTGGAAAAATAGCAACAACACCAGAAATGTGCAAAAGAAAAAAAAGAAATGACAGCAGTATGTTTTTTTTAACTGACTAAGACATAAACTGTGCAAAAAATCAGCATGAATTTAACAGCTTATTGAGGTTGTTGGGAACAGAGATGGTTATAAAGTCTTACAGGTGCTGGGAGGAAGGATCTGTGATAACGCTCCCTGGTGCATTTAGGGAGCAGCAGTCTGTCACTGAAGGAGCTCTCCAGTTCTGCAACAGCTTCATGCATGGGGTGGGAGACATTCTCTAACAGAGATTTTATTTTAGTTAGGGACCTCAGTCTCCTCAGCAGGAAGAGTCTGCTCTGACCTTTCTTGTAGAGAGCCTTTCTTGTTTTTGTCTAATGCTGTGCCTGCAGCATTTATTTGTAATTAGTAAAATAAAAGTTAGAATACACTAAATTATTACAAATGCACCACCTTATTACACGTTTGCATCTCATAAGTGCCACAGCTCCCACATGTCATGTATGCTATTCTTATAAACAACTAGGACTCTTAGCATGACTTCATAAATTACTACATTATGTAGAAACTCACTCACCTCTGCATGATGCAGCAGTGAAAATGAAGACCTGCTTTCAAAGAATGTTGCAATTAAGTTATTATTTATTTCAGTTAATCAGTTGATCATTTAATTTGGAAAAACAAAGTGAGAGAAGATGGGGAAATTACTGCACCAGTAGATATCCTGCCCTGATGCACAGGAACACAGTAAATTGTGTTTTTCTTTTTAAGGCACTGCAAATCTTGTTGAGTGCTTTAGGATTTTAGAACATTATAATCAAATGTTTTGATAAATATTCTTTTGATAAAATCGCAGTATTTCATTGAAATTTCTAAAGGTTAAAAAACAAAAGAGTAAATTACATAGACACGCTTTACTACCACATACACACACAGTCAGACTCTCACAGATACTGAGTAAACATAACAATGCATAATTTATATATATATATATATATATATATATATATATATATAATGCTAATGCAGTAAAAGATAAACTATTGTGTATGTTTTTTAAGTTTTTTTTTTTTTTAAAGGGGATCAAATTAGGGCTGCAACTAATGATTGTTTTGCTACTCGATTAATCTGTTAATTTCTTTCCAATTAACTGATTAATTATGGAATAGCAAAAGGTTCCTTGAAGAAGATTTTTTACAGAATTAAACTAAACTGAATAGAGCATATTGACAGAAGGAATATATATATATATATATATATATATATATATATATATATATATATATTTTTTTTTTTTTTATAATTTTGGTATAGGTACTGCTCTAAATAAGTTGCTCTCTCAGCTAAAGGCATGTTGTAGAGTCTCTATACTCCAGTTAACGATTAATCGATTACTAAATTAGTTGAGGACTATTTCAATAATAGATTAATCACGATTAATCCGATGAACTGTTTCATTACAAATACAGATAATTGTGACTGATGCTGTGTGACAAACTCTGTAACTTTTCTAGAAATAAGTAAAGCCTCTTCAACCTATGATCCACCTAGGAAATCAGAAATCCTTCCTTACTGTGATTTCATTAGAAGCTCTTGCATTGTTGTTTAAAACCTGATAGGCCGGAACAGTAAATGCAGATGTAGAAGGAATCTGATATGTGATTTATCGGTTTGTGTACCTCAGAGTGCTTGCTGAATCAGCTTTTCCTTTATGTCCAACTTTGCATCTCATTTTAAGAGCATATAAATAAATTGAGCTAAAAAAGAACTGCATGCATCTTCTGCTTGATGACAAGCATCAAGCTTGGGTAGAGGACTTTATTTGGGCACATATTGTGAGTTGGTGTCATACTAACAAGGACATTTACTGAAGATCTGTTATTCTACAGGCCACATTCATTTGCATTGTTTTACCCTGCTGTTGTAAAGCTATGCAACTTCATATTTTATTCAGAGGAAAGAAGTGCTGGGCATTATAATAAAGCTTGACAGTTTTATAAAATGTGTGGTTAAATTTTATGAGCTAAACGAACTTGTAAAACAGCAGTGAATCAATTCCTACATTTGGCGAGGTGAGAACTTAATGCAGGTGGATTTGTGGAAACGCCTTAGATCAGAGCGGCTGTCAAGGCTATTTTGCTGCACAGGAGTCAATTTAGGAGATCTACTGTAGACAACCTTTATTAAATATTTTGATCCTGCAAAGAGGAAGGTTACAGGGAGGAAAGGATGTGCCTCTCATTTCCTCCGTGCTGCAGAATTGACCAGCAGTAAAAGCTCTCCAAGCAGAAGAAACATTTCAGGGACTTTGGCTGCCACATGCAAGCTCATTTAAGTCTTATCTTAGTAATTATTTTGGAGCTTTATCTTTATATCTATATATTTTTATCTTTTTTTGGAGTTTTTACAGCACTAGTGGCTTGTTTTTTCAAAAGTAGGCTGACAGGAAAGGAGGTATGAGAGAGGGGGAGAGACATGCGGCAAAGGACCACAAGTCGGATTCGAACTCAGGTCGGACGCATCGAGGACTAAGTACATGGGTCATGCACGCTAACTAGTGACCACCTGCATGCCCCACAAGCTCGCTTTATCTAATTATCACCAGATTTTGTGGACAGATGCTTTAGACCAATACATATCCTTTAAATCTACTTCTGATACCCCACATTCCTTTGCATTGGCTCTCCCGTTTTCTTTTTGAAGTAGAAACCAGGCTGTTTGCATTGCAGCTTAGTGTGTTCTGAAGAAGAGAATAAGTTGAAAGGTTTGACAGCAGCATCCTGATACTACGATAGCTGTGAATATGCCTGCAGGCTTTTTTTGCTAGCTGTCACTGATTGCTGCAGTCATTCGACTGTTGCTGAGACACAGATAGTTTTGCAATGTGTCATTGCGTTGATGCTGTATTTATACAGCACACAGCCACACTTTCAAACAAGAATCCTGTTCAAACTATAGCTTTAGTAGCAATGTATTGAATATGCCTGTAAGTAGGAATAAAAAAAAAAAAGCAGTATTACTTTATTGATCAAAGATCCTAATTTCTATAGAATATAAAGAAAAACCGCAAATAGTGTGAACCAAAATACTGGATTCCAGTGGGAAAAAGAATATTCATGTATTTCTTAAGCCATTCACAGATTTAATGACCTGGAGATTGGAATCCCGACCTATTTATTTATCTAAATTGATTTCTTCTGCAGCTAATTAACCGCAATATTTACTCATTAGAACATATACAACCTCATTTATTTATGTTTATTTTAATGGTTAAATGTAACATTTATTAATGATGAGGCCCTGGTAAAGGTAGCTGTGCTCTGACCAAAAGTAAAAATCAGACCATACGTCTTCATGTACTAAACAAGATTTCTTTGACAAGACAGTTAGGCATACAATACCTGTTTGTTTATATACTGCAAGTGTCTTCAATTTTAACTTTACATGCCTTTAATACATGCAGTCAATCTTAAGAATCTCACTGAACTAGATGCTTTGATTTGATACAAATTATAAAATGTAAGATGCCGAAAATGAGGTATGGTTGAAGGCCTTATGATGACAGAAAGACTAGAAATTATTTTCTAGTATTGTGCATCCACATTGTTTAGTTTTTATTTTCATTAAAATGAATCAACATTTTATCATCCATTCCTTCCAAACTGCAACTGGAAAGCATTTGCATTTAATAAACAGATCATTGGAAATTATTTAAACTTTATTCCAAATTAAGCAAAATTATATGGCATATTATTGAACCTTTCAGTGACTGTTTTGAGGGGTTTTCACTTCAGTCGTACGGGAAGTTTTAAATCTGGGTCTGGTTCCCTGCAGAGCTCGTTTATACTCTTATGTTAATCATCTTTTGATTTTTTTGTAGAAATATACACTGCTATTACCTGTTGTATCAAGGGAACCAAAAAGAATAGGCAGTGTTTCAGATGTCAGAGAAGGCTAGAGTCTGTTTAAATGCACCAACACTTTCATAATGAATAAAACCATCATCAGAGCTAAGAGCCTCCTGTTCTGCCTGCAGCACAGCATGCAAGCCCTGCTCTAGACAAATGCAAGATGCTTCCTTTCATGTCGAAGTGATGAGGCATGGCCTGTGAATCTTCTGTCATGCTCGTTTCATTTGCAAGTGCATGCTGCATAATGTATTATTTATAACAATGTATAAACCACTGATGGTTAAACAGTAGAAAAAAAAATTATCTGACATATTTTGTTTCCCCGGCTTTTCTTAATGTTACAGAGGTTAACAAACACAGCAGATATCTATTAACTCCTTAGATATCCAGTCATTAATTGACCGAGTTGTTTCAAAATATACACTAGAATGAAAATAAAATAATTATTTTGTTCCCTCATAGACACATAATCTCTTCTTTGCAATTCGCCTTTTTGCAGACATTGTTGATAATAAGGGTGTTAAATCATTTTTGTGAGGACTACTGAACCCTGTTCTTGATTCATATTTTTTTTAGTTATATTTAGTTATATTTCTAAAGGGCATCTGAAACCTGATAAGGTTCTTCAGATTCCCCTGCTAAGCAGTTAAATGTACCCTATCATATGTATATTTAGAGATTTATTATTGTATTAGGTGTCTATTGATAGTGAACTATATACCTGTCCTTTCACTTAATTTTTTATTCAAGAAGCACTGGTTGGGGCAGAAAACTATTAAAAGGTCCTGAGGGTTTTGCAGGAAAACCTTAGCTTCATGATAATTCAGTCTGGTTTGCTTTAAACTGAGACATTTACCGATGCTGAGTCCCTCTATGCTGCTTTCTGCACTATACAGTGACTATTATTAATCATATGTTTTTATTATTGCTTTCTTTCTTTACAATTCTGTCGACATTGCTCTCTCAGCCATCAGTATTTTTAACTAACTTGCCAAATATAGAAAAAATTATCAGGCCATTCTTTCCATTGTATTCTTTATGTTCTGTAATACACCTTAAGAACAAGATATTGTGGAAACAAGGTTGGTTTGAGATTGTTTTCCATCGCTGTATAAACTTGCAGAGCACAGAGCATGGCACTTTAAATATATTTATATCGTATTGATTTATTGTTGCTATGTGGGATTTAAATAATTGATTAATTATGGCTTGTAATTGTGATCAGATTTTGACTCCCATGCTACTGCTATGTTGTTATTACATTTCTAATTTTTTTCTCTGCTTTTACAGCATCCAACCAGCTCTGAAGAAGACATCCCTTCCGAATAAGCTCCAACTCCTTCAGTTCTGGGAAAATATGTCACTCTATTCTTTTTTTCTGCACTTTATAATGGGAAGGCAGAGACCTACAACTGACGCGATGGATGAGTGACGTAAATGACCTCCTGAGGGTACCATAGGCTCTTAGCTGTGTCCATAATGTGTGATCAAGTAGAACCAGTTGGAGAAGGAGAGATAAGAAATAACAACCAACAGGGTGCCGGTGATGCAAACGCCAACAGTGTTCAGACAGAGGTTGGTGGGAGAACTGGACATACTGGCTCTCAATTGGGTATTATGTCTGAGAGAGCAGAGCAAGACAAAGTCATCATCTGGGGAACAGACTCTCAGTGTGATGACCCTGAGCTGGCTGAGTTTGAGATGTTGGAGTGTCAGGAGCTGGAGGCTTATCTGGTGGAGGATGAGGAAGATTTTGTAGGGCTTGCAGAGAAGAGCAAGTGTCAAGAAGAGCCCTCATCAACCAGTAAAGCCACAGAAATGCAGGCAGAAGAAACTAATAAAAAAGGAGCAGAGTCTGTTGTGGATGTTGCCTGTGACCAGGAATCATCTGTGTCTCATGTCTCTGATACTGAAGTCTTTGTGAGCTGTCTGTCCACCACTGCTGCTCTGACCACAGACTCCTGGCACATTGCCCCTGGTTCCCATGTTACCCTTTCAGAGGATCTAACCGTGGCCTCCCAAATTTGCAGCACTGTCTCTGAGCAAGACAAAACCGTTCAAAAAGCCTATCCTTCCTTCCCAGCTAGAAAAAACTCAACGCAAGATTTAGACATGAATTTAAATGCAGCACTTTGTTCAGAGATCATTACACCACAACAAGAGCAGCAGGGTGTTTTGAGCAAGGATGCAAGCAATGGACAGGAACAAGATAATGAGGCAGGAAAATCCATTTCAAGAAAAGATAGTGATGATACAGACACCAAGGTTTTGTTCTGCAGAGAAAGCAACAATACAATGGATAAAAGCACACAAGCCAGCGAAATGCCTGAGTGGATAAAACCACTTAAAAGTAGTGCAAATAGGACTGAGCCATCATTTGAACACAAAGCAATAAGAAAACAAGGCTCATTTGATAGCAGTCCAAAGAAACAAAACTCTTTAGACAGGAATTTTAGAAAGCAGCCGTCCTTTGAGAATTCTTTTAAGAAGCAGCTTTCTTTTGAGAACAGCCTGAAAAGGCAGGGCTCCTTCGAGAACAGCACAAACGTCTCATCTCAGGAGCGTAGGAAAACCTGGGGGAGCCCTGGTCAATCAGCAACAACAACATCCCCCAAAACTTCACCCAAGAGACAACCGCCTGGTTCTCCCGCTAAAGCCCAGGGCACAAGGGCTTTGAGTTTGGAAAGAAATGCCGCTTTTCAAAAAAATGCCAATCAAATCATCAGACCTCCCAATAAGACAAACATAAGCAGTGGAATTCCCAAACTGATTGCCCCCGAACAAAAAGAAACTGAGGTGAGGATTTCCTCACTACAACAGAGGCCGAAAAATGTGAGACCGAAAATCATTACGTACGTTCGAAAAAACACACCAGTAAAACCACAAGACAACGACACCCAGGCTGAAGATTCGACGAAGCCACTGCAACAATCGACCTCTACACTTACCCAGAGGGATTCAAAGAGTGTTCCTCAGTCCAGATCCACTCCGGTGCTCAGCTCCTCCAATGTGCTGTTCGACAAATATCGACAGGAGTTGCAGAAGGCAGGGTGCTATCGACAGATTGGCATAAAACTGTCCAGTGCCACTGCCCCTCAGAGGGTTAGTGGGAAGTCAGAGAGCTTTCATGAAGAGATGTCAAAGAAATACCTCCAAGAGGTGAGATTTGGACTCTGAATTCAACTTGTTTAACACATACATGATCGTACTCCCTCCATATTTTTTCCTCATGTGTACACATTACAACCACAAACTGAAAGGTATTTAAATCGATGCAATCAAATCACCAACACTATTAGATTTTACTTCGCCAGAAATCATTAATCACGTATCATTTCACCTTTACCTTCATATATTCAACTTTCTGTCTACCTGTGAGTCAATTGATTTGTGGTTGTAAAATTCAAATGGTATAAAATGTTTGTTCGAGGTATTTTATCTTAGACCTTGTGAGCAGGTTCTCATGCTGAACATCTTAGACTTCCTTTATTGTCATTGCACAAAAAAACACAAGGTGAATCTTGACAACGAAATGTCGATTACTTGGCTACCACTGTAACAGAGCTAAGACCTTATTCCTGCACAATAAATATGTTTTCTATGAGTAAGAGCTAGCTATTTACAGGGTAGAAATATATGTAAATATACATATATATTGCACTAAGTTATTGAAGACTTAACATCAATAAATAAATATTACACTGAGTTATTGAATATTGCACTGAGGAATTATTGAAAACGAAACATTAAATCTTGGTTGGTAATATTCTTCATCAGAACCCTTATCAAGATGGCGGAAGCATCTATCGTTCACCCAGAACTGTTAGGCCTCAACTGGGTTTAGGGGCGGTTACCAGGCAACCTGCAGCCAGGACAAGAGTGGAGCAGATGGGTCAAAGGTCAGCTTCATCTTCATGCCACGCAGCCAAAGTGTCATCGCCAGGTGTCCAGAATCAGGCAGGTGAGATGGTGGGCTGTTAACCTCTGTTGCAGTTTTAAAAATCTTAAAGGGCTTTCCTGTCTTTTTCTTGCTCAATATTCCTTCCTCAGACTGTCGAGTATGATTTGGCAAATTTTCTTCATGTGACGCTCTCAGTAAAGTTTGGCTTGTGACTCCAAGTCTTTGAAGTGTAAAACATTTGTTAAACAAATTCAGTCAATTTCCACAGCATATTTTAACTTCTTCAAGCGCTAACATAATCTACCTCCACATAAGCTGGTCTCCTTTAAGTATTATTCTATCATTCTGATTACATTTATTTTTATACCAGCATGTAAACTATGCTTTTCTCCCATTAATTTCAGAATAGACAATTATTTAATAAATGCAGTTATCCTATGTATTTTTCAAACAAAGTCCTAGAGATTTTTTTTATCTGTTTAAATGCGTAAGGTAACTAGAGTGAAGTTGTCAGCGAGCCATTTTAAGTTGCCCTGAAGAAAAATAGTTTTTTCTTCCCAGAGACCACACCTAAAAGTCTCCAGCTGAAGTCGGGCCAGTCCGGTCTCCGTCCTCCAGGCTTTTCCAGCCTCCCACCTGCAAGACTAGCTGCTTTAGGTGTGATACGGACATCCAGCGTCTCGTCTGTGTCCAGCAGCCATTCCAATGACAGCTCTCACAGCGATCCTGGTCAACCCTCTAACTGTGAGTTGCATCGCTCTCTTCCTTATAGTTTTACACTGCAAACACTTTATACGTCTCAACAAGTAGATATTAATTTATTTTAGAAAGTAAATATATTTATTGAATATAGAGTGATTGATTTTAGAGCAACTGTTATGATTTGCTGCTATTAAAAATACATAGTAAAGTAAATCTAATTTATTCCAGAAATGTAATATGGTCATGTTAAAAATTAGATTTTTTTCTTTGGCTGTTATTTCGGGGTTTAATAGCAGACAGTGCATTTTTCTCTTTAAACTATCTTATTTTATCTGTTATTTTTTAATTAGCTTGTTCCAGTTTTAATGTTGTTAAAGATAAAAAAACAGTTTGAAAGGCTGTTAAAAGGTGTACTTATCAACACTCAATTAAAACTTCCTCTTGTTAACATATACACAGGTACATCTATTTTTTTTATATTAATAGAGAGCTGTTTTTAATCTTTTAAGAATAAATAACTGAAATTAATCAAAAAAGGGATGTATTTCAAGTGTTTAAAAATTACAGCTTATATCAAATGAAAAGCTGATTAGCGTTAGACTATTAAAGAAGAGGAACAAACAGGATTTTTTATATATAATGTTAATTTAGGGCCTTGATAATCATAAGTAAGAATGCTTAGATAGAAGACATAAAGGATGCTTCGTTGGAAACTATCCTTCACAAGGATGAAGAGCCACAAAAGGTAATTGATAGAAAAGCTCACAGTTTACAGTTCTGTATCTAAATATATTCATAGAAAGTCTAGCAGAAGGAAGATGTTTACTACAGACGTTGCCTTTTTAGAAGCCATGCCATCTGCTAGTGTGACTGTTCTTTTAAGGCTTAAAATCAGCCCCATCCTCAGCAAAGAAATCTCTAATCAGTTATGCTTTCCTTTGATAGTGAGTTCTTATGGAAACTCTGGATTACCTCTTAGGGTTTTGACTCTCCTTCTGTCTTTGCTATTTTTGCATTACCTGGTTTAACATGTTCGGCTTGTAATACAGTTTGCATCATCTTTGCAGGAAAGAATTGAGCTCTAATTAAGCTGAAAAGTCGTTTCTACTCAAATTTAAATAGCCAGCTAAAAGTGCTGTAGCAAATACACGACTAGCTGATAGAGCAGCTCATTAGGGAGCCTCTAAATGGAAATTAGATTTCAACACTGTGCTCCAATTGCGGGTCTTCAGAGTAGCAGAGCTAATCTTCTCTGAGCTGACAATGTCTTCTTCAACATGCTGTTGGCATGGAGTATATCTGTCTATTTAGCATTAGAAGAGTCTATGAAACTGTTTCCTCATGTTTGATAGCAGGCTTCCCTAAAGCATAAATGTGTTGTTTAAATTTTTAAATTAGGATCACTCTGGATTAGTCATATTAAATGATAATAACAATTTTAAAACAAGATGATTATTGTTAGCAGCAATATTATCAATTGTTAGAGCTTCTCTTTACTAATTTTACTATAGTTGCCTTATGTCATTTTTGAAATATTCCTAAAATGATTTCTTTTCTCCTTAAACCATCAATAACTCTTTCATCCCATGCCACCTGCATTACTGCAGTTTGCCTTTCTGCCTTGAAAAGCACTCAAACATTTACATTAGTGCAGCACACAGCGGGTAAAGGCTTTACCAAAAGTAGTTTGTGTGAATCTGTTACTCCAATTCTAACCTCTTTGCAATTTTCACCTATGATGTTGAAAAATGGATTTTAAGGTTTTATTTTTAGTTTGTAAGTCAATAAATGGTTTTGCCCCTTCCTATATTTCTGGACTGCATCTGATCAACCAGTACTCTCATTTAACACAAATAGATATTTAGCTTTTTTTTTGTCTTAAAAGCTTAATATAGAAAGCTCTGCCAAATAATATTAGAAAGTCTCTAAAATTCCCCCTTTTTTAAGTTTTTATCAAGACCTAATTTAAATAAGTTGGATTTTAACTATTAATGTTGTGCATTGATTGAATTGTAACTAATAATAACTAAGTTTTCCATTATAAAATCAAAAAAGCATAATATATATATCTATGTATATACCGTATATAAACACATATATAGATATATATGTCTATATATAGGTATAGATATATATTTTTTTATGCTTTTTTATTTCATAATGAAAAAATGAAAAACAAATTACTAACAATTTTGAAAGGTGCTATGCAAAAAAATTTAATATTACTATGCGTGTTGTGTTTTGGTTTGTGCAACAACAAAGTAGCTAAGCCATTCGTCACCTTAATAAAATATTTACCAAGGTTACAGCCCTATTTTTAATTTTCTGAGTGAGTAATTTGATAAATGTTTATGGTACAGCTGACACTACAGATGTTTTGTGTTAACAATAAGTTAGGAAAACCTTAAGTCAAATGAAGGGTTAAAGCATGGCTAATATAAGATTCTCACAGGATGATACAGTTCTGGCTATATTTGATGTTACATGATGAAGAAAAATAACTTTTAAGCATATAAACAAGAAAAGCAAATTTTGTTCTATTTTAAGTTCTTCAAAAAGGATTTACAATCAAAGTATAAAAGATGCTCTGAGCCACTTGCTGCTGATTAAAGAATCAGTGCTGTGGAGGGTAGTTTAACACTGCACAAGCAGCCAAGCATGCAGCAGCAGCAGCATAAATCACAGTGAAGCACAGCCTGGTTGTCAGTCCTCTTCTCTGCTTTGTGTTTGCTTCAGTGAAAATGTGCTGACTCTCTCAGGTGGATTCCAATTGCTGCAGTGTGAGGAGTTGCTGCAATCCCTTCTGCGTTTAGAACCAGACTTTGTTTAACTAAGATCAATTAAATATTCAAGCTATTAACTGTGCAGTAGTGCATGATGCAACCATCTTATCTGTTCTCTGGTAAGAATAATGCAGTTCAAAGGCAAAAGATTGATTTTATTCCTCTTTCAAGGTGTCAAATTACCTGCAGAAGTTGGAGCCTCTGTTAGGAAGCGTATTGATATAGCTGCTGAATATTTTATAAGTAATGTAATCTGTCTCCCTGGTTTTTGACTTCCTGCTTACTCAGACATAGTAAACCTTAATCCTGATGTTTGTGTGTTTATACCTTTACTTGCTGCTGATAGATTTTTTTTTAAATATATTTTACTTGCAAAGTAAGGTTATTTGGGGAAAGCAATGACTTTATCCTGGTCTTTACTTTTATTATTCTGTTCTTTTATCAGGGATTAGATTTAGGCTCAAGTGATTCAAATTGAAAGGTCTGGGTTAAGTTTAAAAAATAAACGAAAAAACAATGGAGGTCAATGAAAACAACCCATGCATGTAATAAAACATGGATATGTGTTTGAATGGTAAGAAACAGCCCAAGTTCAAAATTAGGGGTGCCCTCTGCAGAATTTATTGGATTTTCATTGGATCAATATTTTTAAGAACAAAAGGTTTTTTTATTCAAAAGATAATTGTCATTTTTTAGCTTTGTTATAGATATTCTAATATGTAAAATAATTTTTCGTTTTTTTTTTAATAATTCCCTACAATCAATTATAACAAGTAACCCAAAGGTACTCTGGAGAGTTTAGGATAAAAAAAAATCTTTACAAAAAGTGTTTATGCTAAAGTACCAGATTCGATATACACAAAAAAATGTAAGAGCAAGTAAATATAATTTGTAGGAGTTGTTTCATTTCAAATTTTTATAAAAAGAAGATTATAATGAATCTTTTTGTGTGAAATCACATTAAGGTCATGATATGGAGTAATATTCCTCTTGCCAATTACAGCCTTGTTGCATGTTTAAAGACATATTAATCTTTCTCCTTCTTTTGCAGTTCCCAGTGCTGGCAGTGATGAAACACTTCCACATAAATCCGTCACACTTCTTAGTGGATCTTCCCATCCTCAGGGTCTGGTGAAGACCCCCAACACCATGAGCATGCAACGTCGTAACGTGTCACCGCAGCACAGCTCCCACTCTGGTACAGTCACACATCACACAGACAAGTCGAAATAAACATCTAGTCTTCAGTTTGCTCTCCATATCCCTGTGTTTAATTTATATGTAAGACTCAGAGGTAATGCTTTTGTTGTGATTGCCTTATCTCAATAACTGGATGTACTGTTTGATAGATGAGCCTTTTGACACAATACATGTCCCAATAGGTTGGGCTACAGTGGCGTTGGATGCAGTAGGGTCCGCAGTTCAAACCCCAGTCTCAGTCATGTGTCCTTGGACTGATGGTGGTCAGAGGCCCCGGTGGCAAAGGTGTAAAACAGCCTTGCTTCTGCCCCAGGGCACCTGTGGCTACAGTGTAGTTCACTACCATCAGTAAAACATGGAATTTATTATAAAGTGCTTTGGAGTCCCCTTTCTTATAAAGGCACCATATAAGGACAGGACCAGGGCTGCAACTAACAATTATTTGGCAAATTGATTAATCTGTCCATTATTTTTTTGATTATTAATCAGATAGCAAAAGGTTCCTTAAAAAGTTATTCTTACAAGATTAAACCAGGTGAAACTAAAACTTTTGCACTTGCGGAGTTCTGGATAGAACATATTGACAGACAAACTATTTTTTTTTATCCTAAATTCAAAATGTTTGAATATTGTTTTTTTTTTTTTACGATTTTGGTATAAGGTGGGTCTCTGTCAGCTAAAGGCATGTTTTAGAGTCCGTATAATCCATTTAACAAATAGTCGATTACTTAAATAGTTGAAGATTATTTCTATTCATCACGATTAATCTGATTAATTATTTCAGCCCTAGACAGCACATTTACCATTTCTACCATTGCATCTCAACTCACTGATCGTTAACACAAAGGGAAATCATACAGATGAACAGGTTAAAAGTTTTCTAGCTAAGGAAACCCAGTTGAATGCATTCAGTCATTGACTTTCAAATCCACACTTACATATACTTAGACAGACTTAGACAGATTTTATTTTGTCATTTTGTACAAGCAAGTGTTAACAACAAGAAATTTCGTTATGTACAGCTCTGTAGACCAGGGGTCCTCAACTGTTTTCAGGCCCTAATTATATATATTGTATGAAATTGTGTTATATATATATATATATATATATATATAAAAAAGTCTAATCAACCAAAACTTTTACGACCCCCATGCAGTACCTCTGTGGACCCCCTAGGGGTCGCAGACCCCCTGTTGAAGACCTATGCTCTAGACCAGGGGTGTCAAACTGATTCCAGAAAGGGCCGTGTGGCTGCAGGGTTTCTTTCCAACCAAACAATGGCACACCAGACTTGATTTATCTCATCACGTCATCATGTTCAGATTGGACTGACTTAATGAGATGACTGGAGTCTGGTGTGCTATTGCTTGGTTGGAAAGAAAACCTGCAGCCACACGGCCCTTTCTGGAACCAGTTTGACATCCCTGCTCTAGACTATTTCATTTTTTTCTATTTTCATTTTTTAAAGTGCAGCCATGATGAAAAAAAAAAGTGATGGAAACATATGACTGTATAGTTACAGTTCCAACATTCAGTTGTTGTTTTTTTATGACCCATTTTACATAACATTTAGCAGTCTAATGGAAGTGAGCAAGAAATTGTTCATTTTAAGTATTGTTTGAACTTTGTGGTGCATACTTTCAGACCTAACTCTCCAAACTAAGGGTGTGCTGTCATGTTTGGTTGCTCTATGTGTGTCATTGCTACCTTGGTTAGAGGTTTTTTCCTTGCTCTGCCTGTTATGATGTATCTCCCCCTCGAAGCAATATCCAAAATAAACTGTTTAAAGGCTTCCTCTGTGTATCACAGTGCCTTAATAAGGATTTCTTAAAGTGTTTGCAAAAAAAACAAACAAAAACAATACTGTAATTTCAGGCATCTGTGCTGTTGTAGCTGTTGCCTAGCATTGCAGCTCAAGTGATGCTGCACCACACATTGCACTTCCTTGCTGTTCCCATAGGAGGCAGTGAGATATGTAACATCCCCTATATTTGCAGTGAATGTGGCATATCGCCACCATCTAGTGGTCATTCTGTGTATAGAGTAACCCTGGTTCTTCTGTATATTTTTGGCTCTTTTTGTTTTTCAAGTTGTTTTTTTTTAAGATACTTTAACTGTAGGAAGTATTTCATTTGTTATCTAAAGAAAGCAAAGTGAAATTAAGAAGGTGGAACAAGCAAAAAATCAAAACTTTTACAAACCTTTAAATAATTTATTTGCATTAATGCATCTATTTGACAATTCAGATCTCCTGCTAAGATGTAATAATGAGCTGAGAGGAGGTGCTTAAAGATCACAGAATTATCATTGATTATGGTTTTTCTTACATTTTAATGCTAAGGTCCATAACAATGAGCTTTGCAGTTTCAGAAATGTAATTAGATCAAATTTGAAGTACATTGAAATTATTTATACCCAGAAAGAAATTTGTTTTTGTTTGTTTGTTGTTGTTTTTTTTGAGGGGTTAATTCTTTAGTTCTTAGCAGTTTTTTTTTTTGCAATTACAAGCTGAACTGTATCACATTTTTTGTAAAATAACTTGAGATCAGTCATACTAAAGGAGTGCATTTATCAATGCCAATTCAAGCCTTACCAGAACTTCTTTCATGTATTTAAGTCCAGAATTTGTTCAGGGTAGATAATGATATCAACATTTAGGAGCAATTTAGTTTTTTGTTTAAAATTCTTTCTTAGATAGTTGAATAAATTCACAATCTTTCAACTGAATGATTCGTTTTAGCTTTCAATGGTATAGAGTCTATTTATCTTTAATTATGCATACAATTTAGCTAATCATTACTTTATAAATGTTATTGAATTAAAATATTTATTAGATTTATTGAGAACATTTGCAATTTCAAACTTGAGTAAAAGTAAAGGAAAAGTTAGCATTTGGTATTTAACCAGCTGTTTTTAAATCTTGAGATGTTATTTAGAGAATGCAATGTCTAAACACTCCTAATCATGTTCTGAAAAAGAATAATTAATTATGTTTATTTGTTGGAAATCAAGCCACTAAAACTAGAAACCTTTACTAAACTAATTTGCTCTTGTTTCCTAACTTTTCGGTTGTAGGGTAGATTTCTTTAGGAACAAATCCAACATTTTCTTCTCTACACAGTGTCGAGGACAGAGCTGCATAAGGACACTGAAGCTGGACTCTCGCCGAGATCATCCCCTAAAAGGTGTGCTGTGGTTCCACCAAAGCCACAGTCCCCAGGTGAGTCCATCCTTTCATGCTCACACCATGTACACCCCATGTTCAGTTTGTTCCCACATAGCGCATCTTCATCCACTGCTTCTGTTCCTTTAAAAATGAAAATTGAGTTCATGTTGTCCAGTTCTCATTTCCTGACCCTATACCTAGCAACCTAATGTTGTCATGGCAACAAGGTACAGTTTCCATAATGCTGTGGTGGCTCTGTCAGCAGCAGTGTTTCCGGTTTAGATTACATCAGTGTTTGTCACTAAGTTGTACTTTATTTAGATACACCTCAGACAGAGAAGGAGCTGAATATAGAGCTGCAGTGCAGTGAATAATGTTCCAATGGAGGCCACATAACATGCAGCCATACTTGGGAAGTAGAAAGCTGCTCTTCCTTCCGCAGTGTGTAAAAATAGTTCTTATCTCCACCTCCCTGCTTGTGCATTAGCCAAGTAAGATAATTAAACGAATCATCTGAAGCAAACTCGGCTCTGTAATAAAGTAATATTAATCTCTGCAGACAGTACAGGTGCACTCTAGTGGTAGAAAATCAAAAATTTATTTTTTTTAAAGATTGAATTAAAAAAAAAAAATCATGTTTCATCCATTTATTAAATAAAGCATTATGGTATTCTAAGCTTTTATTGCTGTTTCTTTGAATGAGTATGGCATATAGTTACTGGGACCAGCATCTCACATTTCCAAACATTAGAAAATCAAAAAAAGAAGAAAAAATGAATTTCAAAATAGAGATGTTCGCTTACTGTCCTACAGAGAAAAAAACTTGGTAGCTCATCAGCAGAGGGAAGCACAGAGGATTTAAAAATGACTGAAAGCTGATTTTTTTTTTTTGGTGTTTGACTTCATTACTACATAGAGTAGTGGATCAACACTAATAGATGGGATGGTTCCTCAACTCTCCTCTGACTGGAAACTTTGCAATGGACTGAAGCTAACTTGGATCTGGTGTTTCTCCACCTTTCCTCTAGACTCTGGGATCTACTCTTGGTTATCTACAATAACCTCCCAGGTTATTGAATGGACTTTGCTTCATGATCCGCTGAAGGCTCCAGTTATTACTGTATTCTGGGCTACTTTTTTCTGATCCACTTATGTTTTCTTCCACTTAGCTCTCCATTAACATCATTGGAAACAATACTATGTGAAGAGGCACCTTTTTTAAGGACCTAGTCTCTATGATTAGGGTATCAGTGATTAATCAACATATAGAAAATCAACAGTGTCCCATAGCATTATATTTCAAGGTTACATTAAATTCAGTTTTCAATTCAGTTTATTTATAAAGTGCCAATGCACAACACATGTCATCTCAAGGCAATTTAAGGTTCAACAGGTCATACAGGCAAATTTATTAAAGTTTTCTATCTAAGGAAAACTAGTTGATTGCATTGACTCATTGACTCAAAAGCAATCCCTCACACTAAGCATGCTTGTAGAGACAGTGGAGAGGAAAACTCCCTTTTAACAGGAAGAAACCTCCAGCAGAACCAGGCTCAGTGTGAGCGGCCATCTGCCGAGGCCGACTGGGGTTCAATGAGAACGTTATACTTGTGTATAGAGTCAATGTATTATAAAACTCTCCAATACATAAACTTTTATTTAATAATTCGACCTATTGAGATTCCCTAATGGCCAGTTGCTTGGGCTCTCGCTGCCTTTGATGCCAATGTTTTACTTGGTCATAGAAAGATGTGTCAAAACAGAAGCGAAGAGAGAAAAAATTGATTAATTGCAACTAAAAACATCATTACAGACTGAACAAAACTATTATAATTGCATCATTTCTTTAAATTGTGTTGCCATACTTTCAGTAGAGATACCTATCACACTCTGATCTGACTTGAAGCAAAAACATGTTGCTGAATCATTGCTTTTTCTCTTTAGCTCGCAGTCGGGCAGCAGCGGTTCATGGTTCTCCTCGGACAGGAAGGCCACAGGAGCTGGACCGGGCTCTGATCAAGCAGCTGCAGGAGCGATGTGAGCAGCAGGCCCTGCAGCTACAGACCCTTCAGGCTCAGTTGAAGAAGGCCTCCTTGTGTCTAGATGCTTTCAGTATCGCCACTCTGCACTTTTGCAACAAGGTAGGATCATAGAAATGATACCTGTTGGTCTAAGGTCAGGTTCTTTTATCCTAACCCAAATCCCAACACAAAACAATATTTTTACATAATTCCATAGGATGATGAACAGATTCTAAAGAAAAATTCAATGCAATGTTTTGTAAAAAATCTTATTACTGAATTTATATAATTTATTCAAATTTATTTTCTTTACTTTGAGCTTTATGGTTTTAGTCATTTTTGACTCACAGAGTCCACATTTTCTGAGATACAGAGAACCTGTGTCAGCTTCAATGCAACTTTAAAGCATCCATCATCCTTTTCTTCAAAAGGCACCTGTAGAGTCCAGCTATTTCTGTCAAAGCAGTAACTGTCTTTGAAGCTTTTTTTATGACACATTAAGGGTGACTCTGTAGCAGCCAGCTTGATCAAACAACTGCTTTTAGGATTTCCTGAGAGGTTTTATTATAGATTAGAAAAAGATTGTTTTTTTTTAAATAAAAATAATGTATAGAGTATCCTGTGGAAGCCATGTGTCCACAAGTTTAAGGTGTAAATCTTTAAGCTAGTACCATTTTGTTAGGTAATATCCACAGACATCATTGTTTTTCTAGGGATTCTTGACCAACAACAGATCTAAACATATGACCAGAGATCCAGAATTGTTCAGATGTCTCTGTCTGTTTGGAGGGAGCACTAAAAATCTAGAACTAAATCAGGTTGAGAATAGCAACATTTGGAAATTGATTTTTAGAGTCTATCCAATCAGATTGAGCCTAAACAATCTCCCTTACTGTCCCTTAGTGGGGATATTTAGGTTTGCCATAAGGAAGTATTAAATATGATAAATAGGTAGAAACACCCCTAAAGATTTTTTAGACATAATTGCTGCAAGAGAAGGGTCTACTATGTATTGACTTTAGGGAGCCTAAAAGAATATAAACTGCACTTTTCAGGTATTATTTGGATTTGTTATTGTCCTCAGTTTTTCTTCCCTAAAAAGTTAACATTGTTTTTTTGGATATGGATCTGCTCCACCGTTGAGCTCTAGCTGACTCAATCAGAAGTTTCAAATGTGTCATTTGATGTCAAATACTGTAAATTGCAGCTAATGAAAGCAATACCTACCTTAAAAATTGGAAAATAGTCTTGATTTAAAAAAAAGGCTCAAAATCTGGGCTGCAACTCTGAATTACCGGTATTATTATTTGTCTAATTGATTAATATGTAAATTATTTTTTCATTTAATAATCAGACAACAAAAAAATGCCTTAAAGATTTTTATTTTTTTTTTTTCAAGATTTAAACCAGGTTAATTTAAAACTGCCACTTCAGGGCTCTGGATAAAACATATTCACAGATAAAAATGTTTTTTATGCTTAAATATGTTCCTACTTTAAGGGGGTTTGCTCATTTAGCTAATGGCATGTGTTACAGTCTCTGTACTCCAAATAATGATTATTAGTTATTTTCAAGAACCAATTAATCACCACTAATCAGATTGTTTGAGTTTTAGCTAAAATATTAATATAGTTACAAAAGTAAACTATGTACAGATTTAGTTTTAATAAGTCAAAATTATTGTTCTATAGAGAACATTAAAAGTACATTAATGTATATAATGGTGATAGAAGTCTGCAGTCTGATATGTTGTGCTTCATGTGTTATAGTGGATAAGATTCCTTGCTAAAGGACCATTAATAAACCATCTTTTGTACATTTCTGTTTTTTTCATAGAAAAAAAATAAGCCCCCTCAACTGGTTTTCTTTTTAAATGTCTATAATGTCTAATGTTGGCTTAATATTTAATTTTTTCTTTCTTTTCCTGCCCCTTTGGATTTAGCAGTTGTATTTCATAAACCTGTGCTGTTTACAGTTGGGTAGATTTGGAAAAACTATTGTTGGTGTTTTATTTATTTTTATATAAAAAAATAGAAGACGTGTGAATATTTACCCTCAACATTTAACAGTACTGAGCTGATTATTTATGGGGATTCATTAAACTGTAGTTTTAAGATGCTTGATTTCAGTGGCAGTGGTGTGAAATTTTACTCTAGGTCCAAAAAGTAAACAAAATAAGATCTCAAGATTGTCCCCTAATCTGTATATCTGACTGCTTATCGATTAGGTCTCTTCTTTTCTCCAGCTGCCCTCAGAGATTTATAAGATGCGTGTTGCTCTCTGTCGTGCGTATGACTGTGATATGGGGCGTGTTTGTGGGGGGTTGAGGGGAGGACAGGCAGGATCTGGCTCTCTTTGTTCTAGCAGGGATAAATGATGCTCGTAAACCAAGAGCAAGGTATGGTTTTGGTTGTTTCCTTTCTCCTCTCCTCCCCTCTCCTTTCCCTGCCTCATCCCTCCCCTCTGCTTTGACTTTCTTTCTGCATCTTTCCTTTCACTTCCCGTCTATCCCTGCTGCCTCTACATCAGGCTAAGGGATGCTGCCGTCTGCTAGCCTAATATGGGCCATTGCTGCTGCAGGCTTCATTTTCTCCCTATCTGCTGTGTGGACCCAACGGTAAAGGCAGTGTCATCTGAGGGCAGTAAGCTTGTTTTTCTTTTAGCACAGAGGATCCCTTAATGCATTTGTAGCTGTGCTCATGTGTGTTTGGTGATGAGGGGGTCTGAATGTGTGCATCTATATGATCGTTATGTTCACTTGTTTCCTAGCGACAGCCGGTAGAGAGCATAGGGATGATTATGCTGAGTCAAAGCTGTCTGAGTTTGCAGGAACACTGCAAAAAAAAATGTTGCAGCTGTGCTTCATTCAGTGTTTGGGTGTGTGTATTGTGTCAATACCTTTCTTCTGCTTAATTAAAGTCTATATAATTGAATAATTTTAAGCACCTTAACATGAATCTCATGGCAAAGCATTGCAAAAATAATCCAAATAATTTTAACTTTTTCCACATGCAGTGTATTTTAGATGTGCTACATTTTAATAGCTTTAACTTTTTCATTTTCATCATAAATAAGGTGCAATGTGTGGCATAGGTATATATTCAGCCCTTCTTGTCTCTACCAGTTATCTAGATATACAGATTCAAATGTTTGCCCATTCCTCTTTGCACAAAAGCCCAAATTCTCTCAGATTAAAGAAAGTGGTGAACAGCAGCACATTCAGCAGCAGATTGTCTTTGTTGGAGCTAGGAGGAAAATGGAATAATAAAGTAACTGACTTCAGTGGGTCAGACATTTTATTAGTCAGATGGGTGGAGCTTCTTTGAATAAAATGATTTAAAACATGTTTTATTCCTTAGAAGAAGAGCCTTTAGTGCAGTATGATGTTTTTATACCGCAAATGAAACCTCTTAGAGGATGACATCATTTTGACTAAGATAAACTGTTGACTGTTTCATACATTTTTTAACAGCTCCACTGCTTTTTTGTCTGTGTTTGTCTCTTCATTCAAATGTAATTATTTGTTAAATACAGTTTTTTTCTACAGACTACAATTAGGATAAACTATTTTGTTTCTCTCTTGTGTACCTTATGTTTTTTCATGAGTTTTGCCATACTACACCTATAGGTCCCGTCGGGCAAATAATCGTGTTGCATTATTACAAATAATGAAAATAAAAATCCTCTGCTTACCTTCATTAGCAAGATGTGATCTAGGTTAATTTAGGTAAGTGTACGAGCTTCATACAAGCATTAAATCAACCTGCAAACGATATGAAAATAATAAAATAATGGAACATTTTAAAGCTGATACTTTAATTGTATTACTAGATTTTTTTATGTCGCATTACGTGATCTGATAATTCCTGTTTTATTACTCATCACAGAGATAAGTACTTATAAAAACTATATCTCTGCTACCAAGTACAGAATTTTTTAGCAGTAATTTGAAATGAATTAGGTTTTAAAAGCTTCAACTGTCTTTTTTGCTTTTTTTAATATTTTTTTTTTACTTTGATTAATCTTGTCTGACCCTGAACAGTTCCTCTAAGATGAGAGATACATACAGGATTGCAACAGAGATGAAAAAAGATAAATATATTTATACCAAACCTGAATACTAGGCAACTGTCAGAAAGAGTGGCAATTGGGGGCTGAACAAGCCTCAGTAAGGAAAAAAAAAAAGAAATCATATATTGGTGATTTGAAATGTAATCAGTTCTGACTTAGATACTCGTAGAGTTTCTGTATTTCGAGTAAAAGTTTTATTTTGTGGAATTTGCAATTTGAAATGACCCCTAGGACAAATGTATGTGATAAATATTATGTTTGTGACACATTCATACTCTCATCTAATAAATTATTAGATGGACTGAATATATTTTTAGTGTGATTAATGCTCACACATGATTTTTCAGTAGATAAAATGATGATGGAGACAGCGAGCAAAACAGTTATGGAAAAGAGAGAAATTAAATGTGACTTTATTGTGATAATGTGTCATTTCAATGCAAGTGATTGCAGTCATTCACAAGCTACATGCATGTTAGCTTATGGAGGACCAGCTCTACCATATTAAAAAATAAATACAGAAATAAATAAATGCTCAATAAATAAATAAGCATATAATTAGTTGTAGGTAGAAATTAGATTATACAGTGAGACATAAATGTATATATCTCTTTTAATTAGCTTCTTTATTTATTCACCTTTGTAATAATTACCTTATTTGTCTATTGTCCAATATAATCTACAACTTTGTTTAATAATTACGTATTTATTTATGTGCATGTTATAATATTTTGTCTGTACATTCGACAAAAAACATTTGTCGAATGTTTTCCAACCGATACCAAAGGTAAAGCAGACACGCACTTGTTGGTTATGATTATTTATCCTGCAGAACATAATGGAAACACATACCTTTTTCTTTTTTTTTTTTTACAGCTTTCTTTTTAATTACTGACATGAGTTTGTTTAATTAAAAGGAGTTCAGTTTTTTTTTTTTCTGTTTTATTCCAGAATGAGAGCGCCATAGTAAAAGAGAGGGAACTATCCCTTGAGCTCGCCAGAATCAGGGATGAAGTGGGTAAGTGGGAAACAGTTGATTATTCAATGATTAATACTAACAAAATGGAAAGAACTAGAATAAAAATATATATTTGTTAACTGAAATAAAAATAGAAACTTATTGAAACTGTAATAAGAGTTTACCAAACTAATTAAGACGAACTGAATTTTAATAGAGAATATGCTTAGTTTCCATTTGTTTATCATAATGAATTAATATGAGGTAGTTACCAGTTGCTATTTTTACATTTTTTTCCGCTGTATTGCATAACGCTAGCAGATGGCAGGTACAGCAGTCAGGTCATTGGTGTTGCTGCAAGGGTCTCTACTTATCTAGCATTTTTTATTTGTTTTTATTTTTTAGTATTTCTTGTACGCAATACGTAAGTCTTATTACATAAAAGACTAAATCTATACCTGAAACTAATGAAAACTAAACTGAAACCAAGCATTTTCCAAAACTAGCTAACATATAATAAAATATATATAATATAATAATATATTATATATATATATATATATATATATATATATATATATATATATATAATATATATATATATATTAGGGCTGCAACTAACAGTTATTTGGTAAATCAATTAAGCTGTCGATTGTTTTTTCAATTAATCAGTTAATTATTGGATACCCAAAGGTTACTCAAAAGTTATTTTTTTACAGAATGAAACCAGGTGAAACTTAAACTTTTCCACTTAAGGAGTTGTGGATAAAGAATGTTGACAGTTGACAGATTTTTTAAGATTTTATTTTTTCATCAAGATTTTAAATGCAAAATGTTTTTATATTTTCTTACAGTGTTGGTATAATTACTCTTCTTAGTGGGTTTCTCTGTCGGCTTAATGCATGCTTTAGAGTTTAAACTCCAGTTAACGATTAATTGATTACTAAATTAGTTGATGAGTATTTCAATAATCGATTAATCAGGATTAAACCAATTATATGTATATAAATGTATATATCGCGCTTCATCCCTGCTGGGGTTGTGAGGGGTGCTGGTGTCTATCTCCAGCTGTCTACAGGCGAGAGGCAGGGTACACCTTGGACAGGTCACCAGCCCATCCCAGGGCAACACAGAGACAAAAATAACAAACAACCATTCACACACACACTCACACCTAAGGAGAATTTAGAGAAGCCAATGTTGAAGCCATGTTTTTGGACTCTGGGAGGAAGCTGGAGTACCCGGAGAGAACCAACGCATGCACAGGGAGAACATGCAAACTCCACGCAGAAATAACCCGGGCCAGGAATCTTCTTGCTGCCTGGCAGCATTGCTACCCACTACGCCACTGAACAGCCCACAAAATACACATCTCTAAAATTTTAAAGGACCCATGTCTGACCCCATACTACCTAAACTAAGATCTATCCATATTGAACATTTGATCACCAAAATTTGGGCCCAGTTAAGTTATTTTGTTCTTTACATGTTCCAGCTGTTAGTGTCGCGCACTGGGAGCAGCTGCAGCAGGAGAAGGGGGACCAGGAGCGTCGCTTTGAGGCAGAGCTGCAGGGACTGCGGGCTCAGCAGCAGAGAGATCTGGGAGCGCTGGAGGAGAGGCTGAAGGCTCAGCACATTGAAAAAACCGAAAGCCTGCAGGCCCATCAAAGAGCTGAGCTGGAGGAGCTACGCTCCAGACATCAAGAGCAGGTGCTTAAAACACGCTGTTACCTCACCTAACACGCTTTTAAGGGTTCGGGATTATAGGCGTTATGAAAACATAGTTTGTGTAAAACATCTGAACATTTTTGTCAAAGCTTGAGGAGATGACTGACAACCATGAGGCCTCCTTGATGGAGATGGAGACCACCCATAATAACACACTGGACACTCTACAGGAGGAGCATGCAAGAACAGTAAAGAGTGAGCATCTGTGTTAAAGACCTGTTCTGGCTGCACTGTCTTCATTTTAAGATGAAGGATAATATGCTGTCTGTTTGCAGATCTGAAGATGGCTCATGAACAGCAGAAGAAGTCTCTAGAGGAAGAGTTTGAGAAGATCAGACTTTCCCTCCAGGTTTATTTTTCTCTTTTAAGGTTAAAATTTGAGCAAAAAAAAAATTTATATATATGTTTTGTTTTGCTTTCCAGGACCAGGTAGACACTCTGACATTTCAGAATCGCAGCCTCAGAGATCGAGCAAAGAGGTTTGAAGAAGCTCTGCGTAGGAGCACAGATGAGCAAATAGTTGTAAGTTTTTTATGATTTAGAACTATAAGATATAGGAATGGCTCTGAGAACAACTGCAGAATAAATATGGCCTCCGTTTCAGGATGCTTTGGCTCCATATAAACATATTGAGGAGGACCTGAAGAGTCTAAAAGAAGTTCTAGAGATGAAAAATCAACAAATTCATCAGCAAGAACTGAAGATCTCAGAACTGGAGAAAATAGTAGGTTTTAAGTGTTTTCCATCAAAGTGTATTTTTTGTTAAGGATGTTTTTTGGATGCATCTGATTCATAATTTAGACCGTCACAGTGATCATTATTTGAAACATTAGATTAAGCATAAATGGGCTTTGGATTTTAAAATATTCATTAAATTCAGATATAAAAAATGTTTTACACTGTTTTATTTTTGCAATAATAATGTGTCCTTATGCAAAAGATGAGGTGATGATATTTTACATCTAAGTTTGCAAAAATGCAAAACGGACAGTCAAATAATTTTCCCTATCTTTGTAAATTGATGCATTTATTAAAGTTTTATGCTTTTATCACATTTAAAGACTTTAATGTTTTCTGCTCTTTCACCTGTGTTTTTGAGCAGGCTGAAAAGAATGTGTACCTGGAGGAGAAACTACAAGTGTTGCAGCAGCAGAATGAAGACCTGAGGGAGCAGATACACAAGAATCTAGCCGTGTCCAGGTCTGTATTTATGTGCGGCCCATTTGTTTTTATAAGATCTAGTTCAACATTCACTGTGCACTGTATATGTTCAAAACGTTGTTATTTTAGAACCTTAAAGGTATAGTGGAGGATTTTTGCGAATTTTTGAAAAGACCTATCAAACACGTGCGACAGCGTGCATGTGCCCATTTCTCCTCATGCACACTCTGCTTTTAAGTTGCTGTTTGCATCGTTCATACAAGCTTCAAAAGAAGATTTACAATTTTTCCACCATATCAGACTCACCAACAGTAAGTGAAAATGGGGATGAGCATGTAGGACGACCTTACGTAAACATATCACCAGAATGATTGACAGTTAGGAGGACCACTTATTTTGATGATCTACCTGGAAGAAGAACATCCTCCAGTATACCTTTAAACTTCTATGTATTTTGGGATTTTTTATTGTGAGCAGTACACTATACGGTAATTAAAAGAGCAATTTTGGGGGGGAAATCTGAAATATGTGAATATTTTGTAAAACCAGCTTACACTGGAGCTACAGCTAAAAGTGTTTTGATGTAGGTCTCTATTATCTCTCACATACAGTATAAGAAGTTTTTCCTTTAGTCGGGACTTTGATTAGGCCATTTCAGTACATGAAAAGGGGTTGATTTGATCAAATCCATTCGACTGCAACTCTGGCTCAATGTTTAGAGAGTTGTTTAAGTTCGCTGATATATGAAATAATTTTGTTGTCTCCTTTCTCATCCATTCTGACACAAAGCAGCACTCCAGCATGACTCATAGCCGCCTTCATATGTCACAGTAGGGTGGCCTTCTGGTCTTGTGACAAACTGCAAATGAGACCTCTTATGGCTTTCTTTTAACATGACACTTCTTTTTGTTCTTCTATTCCTTTACCTGAACAACTCAGAGCCTGGTTGAACTGAATTTTATTTGAGGGTATCATATTAAGGGGGTGGAATACAGATGATTGTGAGATTTTTAGTTACATTTCTTTTTGTGATAACTTGATAACCTGGAATCATTTCAGTGCCACTTTAAAAATATCTGTCACATATAATCCCAGTAAAACACATTTGAGATTATATTTTGACAAAATATTACAGTATATCAGCTTGGGTTTTCTTTTTTGCAACATTAATTGCGTATTTTCTTCATCAGACAACTCTCTGAAGAGAATGCCAACCTGCAGGTGCATGTGGAGATGGAAAGCAAAGAGAAGAAGCGTTTGAGTCGCACCAACGAGGAACTGCTGTGGCGTCTGCAGACAGGCGAGCTGAGTCCACACATGACCCCCAGCTCCTCCCCCATCCACCGGCCAGCCTCTGGACCAGGCTCACCGGCCCGTCCACACTCCTACCATCAGTGATTGTTTGTACCAAACACATTATTTTATTTAACTCTGAAAAAAGTTCCTCTGTTTTAAAGGAATGCTATACAATCGGTTATATGTTGTTTGTTGGGAAAATGTCAATCTTCCCTATGAATTATTAACAGTCCACTGAATGTTTTTTTTTCATTGACCTCATGAATTGTACTGATGAGCAAATCCTTATCATCTTTTTTTTCCAGCTGATGAAAGTTCAGAGAACATCGCAGTGCCTCATTAACATAGTTATAGCTTCATCTACATTTTTACGTTTCCTTTCCAGCTCTCAGGTTGATGGATAAACAAGACAGTGTATGCCCTCGAAGCTCAATGACAAAATCAAAAAGCGCCTTTTGTCATCCATTTCCTCCCACCAGCAAGCTCCACCTGGGGCTCAGCAGTATTATGAGAAAAATCTACCTACACCTGTCATACTGCAGATCAACATTTGTACGTTGAAGCATCTCATGCCCCATGCATATGGATCATAACAAGCCATCTAACCTTTAAACAAATGAAACCACTTAACTGCCAACGCCATGTAAGTATATTATCAGTTATTACACGTGTAGACTGTAGATGTATGACTAGCTTTACAGCATGAGTTATCTTCCAGTTAGAGATGATTTAATGTGTGAAAATTGATGAGTTGAAAAGAAAAGCAGCACATGCTATAGCTGGGAAACACAAACCATCACCTTCAGCTGAATGGAAGAAAAATGGTTCAAAACCACCAAAGATGAAATCATTAAACTGTTACACACTTCATTGGATAAAGGTTTGGAGTTTAATGCAGCCCACTCAGGCTTTAGACAGAACTAAATACGCATTTCTTTCAAAGTTCGAAGAAATGGTTATATAAATGTTTATTAATGTTTTAAACTTTTTTTATATGTAGATTTTATTTATATAGAAACTGCTGAAAAATGAAACCGGCAGGTGTTCAGCTTTTTTGAGACGAAAACAATTTTGGCTGCAGTTCTTTTAAAGTTTTTCTCTGCCTTTTTGCACATTTAGAGGGAAACTTTTTTAGTTTAGAAATGTATTTATTTATTTTAATTTTCTTTTTTTTTTCTTTTTTTTTTGCAAAACAGTTCTGGAAGTTCTGTAAGCATAAATTTCCAACTCTTGCTCCAGTTTCTCAATTTGTAGTTTAATTAGGACATTCAAAAAATACAATATGAATTGATCTAAAAGTAGCGTAGTATGGCGATTTTTTACAGTAACAGTTTGTTTTTTCTGGGCTCATTACATTGTTCTGATTTTTTTTGGTTACACTTGACCAAACCATCATCACAATCATTAATAAATGGTAAAGAGACCATTAATGGTTAACGGGTAGTTTATCAATGTTAGCATCGAAACCATTTATGAATGGTAAAGAGATCATATTGTTCTTCCATCTTCGTTTAGCCCCAAATCTAGCATTAGTTGACTTTAGGCCTGAAATTAGCCTTTATTTTTAATTGAACTTGCCCTGTCATGTTGGACTTACCCTAACATTAGCGGGCATAATGCCTTAATAAATGATCTATTTACTTTTTAAAATGATTTAGATGCAGTTTATAAATGAACAAAACATTAATAAACTGTTAATCATTAATAAATGGTATATTTACCATCTACAAACGATGGTTATTATAAAGTGTAAACTTTTTTTTTTTTTACATACATCACAAACAAAAGTACAAATGAATGAAATATCCACCACATCTCCAGCTTGTGCTCATGTTTTGCAACGTTTTACGTGACTCTTAAGAAAACAGAAAGGAAAATCTGTCGCCAAGTTACTTCATTTTTTTATGGTTTGATTTAAGCTCAGGATTTATGAAGAATTATGAGTCCTGAAAGGGAAAAAAACTGCCATAGTTTTGATTGTATTTATATTTAATTTATTAGTGTTTACATACAGCAACCAGCCATCAGAGGGCCATCTTGCTTAACATTTTTCTTAGATGTGCATTTAGATGTGGATAGAAATATTCCAAAAGGTGTAGAGTATTATTTAATTCACAATATTTATGTATACATTTCATAGAGCATATTATGTTTAAAACCTGTTCAAAAATTATTTGGCTGTAGATGTGTCTAATGTTAGATAATTATGCTCAGCGGGAAGAGAATCAGCTTTACACCGAGCGTGGAAGCTGCCTTTCTCTACATCAGGTTCTCCGATTGCACTGATTGCCTCTGTGTCCTGTGGACACTACCTTGTACTCATATACTGAACAAACATAAAAGACGAAAGCTTTTGTTTACAGTTTACATGCAATATCAGAGAGAGGCTGTTTCATCATGTGGATGTCTTTCCTTCTGTGGGTTTTTTTGTTAAAAAATATTGTATTAAGTATTTTCCAGATAAGCCTACATAAAAGCATGTCTTTATATGTTTTCTGTAAATGTATTTATTTTTTTCGGTTATACTTCATTCACCCTCCTTTAAATCAAAACAGTAACTTAGCTATGGTTAATAATAAGAGGTTATGGCTATGTATGTTGCACTTTGTATTTAATGATTAAATCACAATAAGCAGAGTAAGTAAAATGCTGTCTGTTTTGTATTTGTCTTATGCATATATGTAGATCATTTTTATTTGATACAGGTTAACTTTAGAAAGTTAATAATTGTACTGAGGATAGCTAGAGAAATTATGACTTTCGCTGCATGAAACCTTGCATCATGTCTATGGGCAGGGGGAAGATGATGGTGGAGTTCTTCTCTGAAGCAATGCTACTGAGTGTCTGCAGGTATCGTAGCTGGAGAGCAGACGGGGCTTCAGCTATAACCAGAGAAGCTTCTTTCAGAGCCCTGGAAGCATTCATTTCACCCTCTGCAGCAATGATCTGAAACAAAGACAATAACACCCATTACAATCTGCTTCTCCATATGTTTACTTCGTGTTTTTTTTAGCTTGTAAAATTGCAAAGTAAGCCTTTGACTGCTGCCCTCACCTTAGCCCTGGCCTCCCGACTGGCCTCAGCCTCTGCAGCCATGGCTCTCTGCAGCTGTTGAGGCAGCTTCACATCCTTGATCTCCACACGCTCCACCTTGATACCCCACTGATCAGTGGCATCAGCCAGGGCTTCCTAAATTTTCCAACAAACGTTATTCTAGACTGTTTGCAGAAGCACTATAGCAAACTGGGGGAAAAAAGTGAAATATACAGTATATTTCCATTTATGGCATTTCCCGCCTAACTACATCGCCTTATACTGTGTTACCTCTTCTCTTCATTTTATACAACAAATTTTACTCTGAAGTGAGAGGACAATACTGCAAAAAAGTGCCCATTTTACCCCTAACTTTTGATTTACCTACAAGTCACCATTAAAAATGTCCAGTCTAAATTGCATATTGCTGTGATGCATATTGGGATGTTTATCTTCCAATAAAATAGATATTGCACCTTTGAGACCTGACTGATACCGATATTGAACCGATACGATATTGGCACGGATCCTATATACCATTAATACTTATTTTTTTAAGTGTGGGATGTAAACAGGTTTGATCAAATAATATTATCAAACAGATAATGATAGTCAACAAAAAATCCTCCTTCTCACATATAAAGCCTTTAATGGCCAAGTTCCATCTTATATCAGAGATCTGATTGTTCCTTATGTTCCAAACAGAGCACTTCGCTCTCAAACTGCAGGTTTACTAGTGGTTCCTAGAATTTCTAAAAATAGAATGGGAGGCAGATCTTTTAGTTATCAGGCTCCTCTTTTGTGGAACCCACTACCAGTTTTAGTCCGTGAGGCAGACACCCTGTCTACTTTTAAGGCTAAGCTCAAAACTTTCCTTTTTGATAAAGCTTATAGTTAGGGTGGCTCAGGTGATCCTAAGCTATCTCTACAGTTATGCTGTTATAGGTTTAGACTTTTGGGGGACATAGGGACCCCCATTTCATCATTCTGCTTCATTCTCTCTCTATTCTCCAATTCTGCAGAATCTGTTAGTTCAATCTTTAACGTTATGCTCTATCTGCTTTTCCTCAGAGTAGCTTTGCCTCCTCTGTTCCTGTTTGGCTGTGACGCCATCCTGGATAGAAACATCAGCTGTGCTGCTTCCATCAGCACCCTTGTTTATAGATGCTGGAGATAGGCTTGTTTTCCAGTGTGGTCCTGTTTCTCTCATCGTGACTGGGTGAATGTGCTCTCTTCGTCCTCTGGCATGGGAGCTGGTCTGCCTGGCTGTGTTTCCTGGAACGAGGCTGCCTTTTACAGCTGCTTTTTGTGTCTCTGCTTCTTTCTCCTTGAACCCCAGTCGGCCTCGGCAAATGGCCGCTTACACTGAGCCTGGTTCTGCTGGAGGTTTCTTCCTGTTAAAAGGGAGTTTTTCCTCTCCACTGTCGCTACAAGCATGCTTAGTGTGAGTGATTGTATTTGAGTCAATGAGTCGATGCAATCAACTGGTTTTCCTTAGATAGAAAAATTTTTATCAATTTGACTGTATGATCTGGTGAACTGTAAAGTGCCTTGAGATGACATGTGTTGTGAATTTGGCGCTATATAAATAAACTGAATTGAATTGAATTGAACAGCAATAGGTACGAGAACAACTGACCCATTTCTCATAAACCAACCGAAGGTATTGTATTTTCACAGCATACTAATATTCGGCATACTAATCTGATAGTTTATTGCCTGATTTCAAACCGATATCAGAATGAGACATTCCTAGTTGCATATGCATAAAATATTCTCCTCTACAGTTTGCCAAAAGCAACAAAAACGGAAGAAGGAACTCCATATATTTTTCCCTTCTTCTCATATTTCTTTATTGCTTTGTGTTATTTTGTCAAAACAAGTTTAGATATATCAAAGTGTGGTTCTGAAAAATGTGAAAAAGGTTAATCAGGTATTACTTACACTGTAAGCATTGTGTTTCTATAAAGACATACAGCTCCTGTAGTGCCTTTTATTAGAGTTTTTATCTAACCTGCATGCTCATTGAAATTCCTTCTCTGTCAGACAGAAGTTCTGCAAGGTTTTTGGTGCCAAGGACATTCCTCAGAGTGGTTTGTGCAAGCAGACGTGTGGATGAGTGTGCGTTGGACACATTTGCCACAGCTGAGATGGGACAGTGAATGCGAAAGTACACAACTCCATCCACTGACACAGTGACAGAGTCTTTGGTTAGGATCTATGAAAGGATATATAGATAGAATATTGTTCAGTAATAAAGACTCTTTTTTTAAGTGCCCGAAAAGAAAAAAAAAAATCTTAGAAACACATCCTTTATGTACAAAAAGAAGACTTACCTCTTGCGGAGGGATATCAAAAGATACTGTCCTTAGATCAACTTTCACAAAATTATCAGTGCAAGGCAAAACAAAGAAGAGGCCTAGAAAGAGAAAAATTACATACATTTCAAGCAAACTTTAATGGGGAAATCTATTCCCAAGAGGATCCAGTGTTTCTGTAAAAAATGTAAAATGACAAACCAGGTCCTTTAGGCTTCCGATCCGAGATCCGTCCCAGTCTAAAGATGACTGCTCGTTCATACTCCTTCACTATCTGGACAGCAAACCAATACAGAGAGCAAAATTAAAACAATTTCTAAATACTGTGTCCTCCAAAAACCATTCATACCACTCATACATTGTACTGTATATTTCATTTGGCTTTATTGTGATACAGTACTGCAGCATTGTATAGTTGAATTCAGTAATTTTTTCTTTCTCTTTGAAGCTGCAACTCTTCAAAAAGAATGTTTCTCACAGCTTCCCACTTCTAAAAACTGATCATTTTGAATTTTTTTAAATAGCTCAATCCCTGTCAGATTGGATAGAGAGCATCTATGAAGTTTTGAAGTGTTACCAGAGTCTTAAATGGATTTAGGTTTCTACTTTTCCTGTGCAATACACATGAATATGAAACCTCCTCCTGTCATCATTCTGACAAAGTAACTCGTTTGTTTGCATTCAGCTCTGCTCCAATCATCATTTCACTCATTCTTTACACCTGTTCAGCTCCCTCTTTCTCATCAGTGCTCATGCTTACCACCTATTCTTCTGCCTATTTAACCAGCTATAAAACCACTTACTGTTGCCAGATTACCGAAAGCCTTAGTTATAGAAGTCCAGCGTTCCTTCCCTGCCTGATAACATCCTCTCCTCCGTCCTACGGCTTCCTAATTCCTTCCCATGCCCAACATCTCCTGCTTTCCAGTCTTAAGGCTAACCCTATCCAACCAGTAGTTTGATGTCACCTCCACCCTGTTAAGAAGGAACCTAAGCTCAGCTCCTAGTTCCTCAGAGTTGTCAAGGGGTTCCTGAACTTGTTGCTGGAGGTTGCTTACCACCTCCCTTTTGGATTATAGGAAACTTTAAAACCTTTTCTGTTGTTTCTGACGGAAATCTTGGGTCCTACATTTGAGTGGGTTTACACCTCCCTAGTTTCTGGTGTTTTGCAGCTTCCAGCAGGTGTTCCTCTTGGATTAAATTCAGTTAAATCCATCAACCACTGATGCGTGTTCCTGCCATCCCATTTTTTCAAGATGTGTTCAGGATGATATGTTTGACCAAATCTAGTGTACAAGTATTTCAAAAATATTTTAACTTACATATCCAGATGTATTTCCAAATCAAGATAGAATTAGGATATGATTATCTGGAGGAAAATGACTTCACTACTTTTATCATAGTTAATGGGCCTAAATACAAATGGATGCTAAAATTTAAGCTCTCCACTGTGAGATCAATAAAATCTATCTTGTCTTATCTCACCTTATCTTAAAAGCTGAAGGAAATATGACACTATCTTCCTTTTACTTCATAATTATGCACTACGTTGTGTTTGCCATTCACATAAATCCTGATCAATGAATAGGACGAAAATGTTCTTACCTTGACACACATAAACAATGTGACAGGAAAGGTTAGCGCTATAAACAGTAGCGATATGATGACTAGCAATGAACCAAAGCATCCCAACCTTCCTGCATTTTTATCTGTGGGGAGATAGAAGTTAAAATCAAAGCTTGGCTTTGAATTTGCTTAAGATCTGTTCTATTAATATGAGCCCTAAATATCTATTTTGCAAGCTAGTGCACTAAGTTTGACGATAGTTAATTAAAGAGTGTTAGATCTATTTAAACAACAAAAACATCCATGCTGAGGGCTGCGCCAAAGTCAAAAATATCATTTGTAAACAGTAGTATCATTATTCCAAGAGAGATATCATTGGACCTTTGCCTGAGCTAGGAGTTGCTTTGCAAACTCTCTTATATATTATAAATTGATTTCATGCCTTTCAATAAAATAGTCAAAGCGGGATTGGAATGATTCAATAATTTTCCTCCTTGATGGTGTCGACAAGTAAAGTCCTCAACGTTTGAGAGTAACCAATCATTTATTACATTTTTTTTATTTTAAAAAAAGTGCCAATAAAATCTATAATGTCTTTCTTGGTATTTGACTTAAATACACAATGATCCATTAAAAACTCGACCGGAAATCTGAATTTCATGTACATTTCATGTAAATGGATATATATATATATATATATATATATATATATATATATATACATGAAGGAAATATGACACTATCTTCCTTTTACTTCATAATTATGCACAACGTTGTGTGACACTAATATATATATATATATATATATATATATATATATATATATATATAGAGAGAGAGAGAGAGAGAGAGAGAGAGAGAGAGAGAGAGAGAGAGCTTTTATCAAGCCAGATCTTGGATAGTAGCTCTTCAAAACACAAAAATGAATTAAAATTTGATGAGTAAAGGTCACCAATCCTTTTTAATCTTATCAATACCATAGTTTGAAAGTTACATCTGCTGATTTCCACACATTGGACTAAATTGTGACAAAATGTTCAGAAAATGATTTTCATTTTTTCTAAATTGTGTAACATCGCTGATTGGTTTAGTCTTTTTATTTATAATTAATAACAAAAAAGAAGATTTTGTATTGTTTTTTAGAAACTGAATTGGCCGGAATCGACTTCTTTATATCAGTCAAAAATAAAATTACATCATCTGTCATCAAACGGACATTGTGTGCTTGGTGGGGCCCATTGTGATCCCAGGGATGGGTGGATGCAGATGAATGGCTGCTGTCTATGGCCTGAGAGCTAGTGGCAAGGGAATGAGTGGACATCCTTGGTGAAAATCCTTTATTCTAAATGGCTTTAATAATATCTTATATTTTTTTTATTCTCTTGGGTTATTATACATTTACAAGTTTTTTCCACAACACAACATTTCCAATATGTTAAAAATATTCATTTTACCCTATTGGAAGCTTTTTCCTGCATCAGATGAGAGAAGTGCACTCTATTTAGACCAAATTCTGATATTGTGGTATCTTTACCACCCAAAAGACAATAAACCCATTCACGTGGACCGATGATCCTTATGTTTGGCAGTATTCTTTGCAGCTGATTTTGAGATTTGAGTTTAGAAAACTAGTACTGTAGGCCTCAGGGTTTTACATTTACAGTATTAGGGGATTTACCCGGCTTTGGCAGGGGAATAATTAAAGCCTGATTCATGGAGGGAGGCAGGAAGCCTTTTATAGAGAATGATAAAGATGTCTAAAAATATGCTTTTTAAAACAAATTAACTGTGTAATGTAGCACTTAGTATAATCCTGACTCTTTTTTCAATAAATCTGTAATAAATGATTAAACTTTACATTTCTCCTTTCAAAATTATAGTAATATTTGGGGATCCCTGCTTATTCTAAGTAAATCTTCAATACCGAATCTAAATTTGAGTTCTTGATTTAGATATTTTCTCTTCAACAGCTTGATAGAAGGATACAGCTAATGGAAAACATGGCATCCAATTTGAATAAATGGTGAAACACATCATTTAGGGAGGGATTGCATTCAAGTCGACGCAATCAACTGGTTTTCCTTAGATAAAAAACTTTGAATTAATTTGACTGTATGACCTGGTGAACTGTAAAGTGCCTTGAGATTACATGTGTTGTGAATTGGCGCTATATGAATAAACTGAATTTAATTTAATTTACAGGCTATCAAGACCTACATTTATAATAAAATGTATTACTGCAAATAAACTATTAAAAAAAGCCAAAAACCCAATGTAACAAACAACATCATTTGAAATACAATCATGACAACAAATAAAGTAGCAGTAAGTTAAGAAATGTCATAATTCTGACTGAGAATATGGTGGTTTACACCTTAAAACATTAATTCCTTGTCCTCCTTGTTCGTGCCTCTATAACAATAATGAGAACATAATTACCTTCAATATTTTCTTCACTTATCTGAAGTTTGCCTTGAGTAACCATTTCCACTGTGCTGGATGTTGTCGAGATCATTGGTGAAGCATCCGGATAATGGAGAAGCAGCAGCACACTTGTTTACTTCCCTCCCTTCTCTCAGTAGGGTGTGGTCTATCCACTTCGCTCTTACTGCTTCCTGTAAATCTATTGGTGTGGTAACCTGAACCACAGAGCATCCAGCTTTTGCATACTACTGTAGTTGAAATCTCCAGTTTCTAAAACCAATAGTCCTACTAGTATCTTAGGGGGAGTCTTATCACTTGTTGACTCCAGGTGATGAATAATTAACAAGTCCAGAAACATGAGACTTGGTGTGAAGAGGCGGCGGGACCGTCAGCTCATCTCATTTTGAAAGAAAGCACTTATAGCAGTTCATTACTTTTACAGTAATGGGTTTTTCATCGACTACGATAAAGAAATGCTTCCTTTTTACAGCATAAGTTGCATAACAAACCACATTTACATCATTTACAGAAAAAGTAAGAGGCCTGAAATGGGAAATTCAATAAAACCTGTTCATTATTGTGCTAATGATTAGTTTGAGGTACCTCAGTCTGAACAGAGAAATGTTTTAGAAAAGCTAGACCAAATAATCTATATCTATTTGAATAGGTTGCTCTTACTAAAAAAAAAAAAAAAAAAAAAAAAAAAATGGGCAGAAAGGTGGTACATAAGTTTTCCCACATACACACTGACAAGGTTGCACAAAGATATATCTTTAAAAATGTCTTCAACAAAACACTATGCAAAGTACATCATTTTCTGCGACTGTGCACCATGTCTCCTGATTTTCTTTCAGTCTGCAAGGGAATCTACTGTATTTCAGGGTATCGAGATAAGCTTTTGCATTCCAAGTTATGCAAATTAACCTTTAGACTAAATAATTTTTTTAAGAATACTAAAAAAACTGTTGACTGCTTATTGACTTTAAAACATCAGTTTAGCAACAATCTAAATATTAATGCACTGGTTATAACCATCCACCTCATAAAACAACATATGGTAGCAAAAAACATCAAGCAGATACTTGAATGTTAAGATTAAAACTTTATTTCATATGACGAAGACATTTTGCCTGAAATTTGTTATAACAAAATTCTTATTTTAATATTGTTTTAGAAGTATCAACCACTTTATTTATCATTTAAACAAAACATTGTAGGCAGAGTTACATCAGGTCAGACATGTTAATTAGGGGGATTAATCAGCACCCACCCTATCCATCATATACTTGCGGCTCAACTCGTAAGCTAGGAAGAGGGCTCCGTTGGCAGGGAAGGTGCGTATCATGGTGGGAGTCAAACCAGAGTACAGAGCGGTGAACCCTGGGGGGAAGACACAGTCAACAGCTACACAGGTTGTTCCCTAAAGACGATGAAGCCTCCATCTTGGGCAATTTGCAAATTAATGCATTCATGATGTGTCCCACAACCTTAAAGAATGGGTTTATGCAAACAATCCCCCATTGACAGAGAACAGGACACATTTTTTAATCTTTCAAATAAGCCTGGCTAATTCAGAGAAAGTATTAAAAATACGGTTTATATCTTTTTTATTCAAAATACACATTTCAAGACAATAGCTGGATCATCTAGATTTTATTTCCTGACCAGAGATGGAAATCCTTTCAAAGGAGTAATTTTGTACGTGCAGCTCTACCTTTAGCATTGCTAATAAAATGTTAGTTTGTCCTACATTAGGTCTAATAAGCATATGAAAATAGAAAAAAATTATGCAAGACATGTTCATAGTTAACATCTTGGAAATCCGGTTTATCTTATATGGTATCATCAAAGGAGTTACAGCGTACTTAACAGTTCAGGAAACTAACCCTTGAGCTAATTCCCACAAAGTGCTAATAAACACACAAGACTTTTCCTGTTGTCATGGAGATAGGAGATTACTGCTAAAGGATTAAAAAGATTAAATGTGGGTAAAAAGCTAAGTATAACTTGGACGTTAAAAAAAAGTGAGGCAAAAAGTATTTAGTCAGTCACTGATTGTGCAAATTCTTAGGAAAGAGGAGAGCGCTGTAATCGTCATACAAGGTACACTTCAGCTTAGATAAAATGAGAAAAATCCAGGAAATCACATTTTAGCATTTTCAAAGGATTTAATCTATAAATTAAAAAGGAGAGTGACTCAACAATAAGCAAGCAGGCTGGTATGAATAAACCAACTGGGGGAGCAATTATAAGACAATGAAAGACATAGAAGACCACCGAAAATCTTCATGCAAGATCTCATCTGATGGGGTCAAATAATAATAAGAATGGTAGGCAAAAATCCTAGAACTACACAGAGAGAGCTGATGAATGACCTACAGAGGGCTCTGACCAAAGCAAAAAAGGCTACCATCATTACACACTATGCTGAGAGAGACTTAAATCCTGCAGTCACAGGAGTGTCCAGACCATCTAAAGTTTTCCAGAGAGCATATGGATGATAAAGAAAATTGGGAGAATATCATATGGTCAGATGAAACCAAAATATAACTTTTTTTTTTGCACAAACTCAACTCGTCATGTCTGGAGGAAGAAAAAGCATGAGGGTTGAAACATCAAACTTTGGCACTATTTTTCTGCAAAGGAGACAGGAGGACTTATTTGTCTTCAGGGAAGAATGAATGGGACAATCTAAAGGGCTTTTAGCCAAAACCTGCTTTCATCAGGGAGAACATTGAAGAAGGAATTTGGCTAGGTTCTGCATGGAGGAATGGGCCAAAATACCAGCTACAGTGAGAGTAAATCTGGTAACCTTTGACCTCTGTCATTGCCAACAAATGTTATGTACAAACTTTAATTATTGAGTTGAACTTTTTCATTGACCAAATATGTATTTTTCCACCATAATTTTTAAATAAATTATTTGGAAAAATCATACAATAGGATTACCTGGATTTGTTTCTCCCATTTGTTTCTCATAGTTCAAGGATACCCATTGTTGTTGGTTATGTTCCTAACAGCGCCCTTTACTCTCAATCTGCAGCTTTACTAGTGGTTTCAAGGATTTTTAAAAGTAGAATGGGAGGCAGATCCAGCTTTAGTCTGTGAGGCAGAAACCCTGTGTACTATTAAGGATAGGCTTAAAATAATTCTTTTTGATGAAGCTTCTACAGTAGTAAGAGTGGCTTAACCTATCATGAGCTATAGTTACTTATGCTACTATAGGCTTAGACTGCTGGAGGACAGAGGGACCACTTTTCATCAATTTGCTTCTCCCATTCTGCAGTATTTTGTAGTTCAATCTCTGAATTTATGCTTTCTTTGCTTTTTGTCATTGTATTAGCTTCTTCTGATCTGTTCTTGTTAGGTTTTGAAATCACCCAGGAGAAATATCAGCTGGGCTGCTCTCATCAACCCCTTTGTATATAGATGTTCAAGTGTAGTACCGTTTCTCTTACAGTGAATTGTCTCTGTAAAGGGCCTTCATATGACTTGTGTTCTGAATAGGCACTATATAAATAAAATTTATGAAATTGATGTAAATTACATACCTCTCTCATCTTTCTAAGTAGAAGTTGCACAATAAGTAGTTGACCTTTTTTTTGCCCCACTATAAATGGCAATACAGAGACAGCTTGCAGGCTTTTAATGAACAACACATGTTCAACACTTACCCTCAGTACGTATAATACCCAAGAAGGTCTTCATGAACCCCTCTTGCCTTCCAGCTAATGAGTAAACCTGGATCCTAGACTTTACACAATCTATTGGATAGACCACCAGCCAAAGACAAGCTCCTCCAAATCCACCACTAAACATGAGTGGAAGAATGCCTGCATACAAAGATATACGTTTTCAACATATCTTTAAAGACACATGAAAATGAAAATGAGAATAACATACCTATACTGTCTTTGTCTGTGCCCTTATGTTGTGCAAAAGTTGTCCGACACAACTCATAGGCCCCAAAGAAGCAGAAGTAACCTGGTATCTCCCTAACAATGGTTGAGGTCAGTCCCTGGTAGAAACCCAAAGGACCGTCAGTTCTCAGTACAGTCCTAACCACAGACCAGACAGTGCTGATGTCCCACCACAAACACAAAAACAAAGGTGAAGTCAGATGAAACTGAAAATGCTTGGTTAATTGCAATATTTCTGGTGAAGCTGACCTCCGGTGTCCTTTCGCTACCTTGCCAGTCGCTTCCATTTCGTGCATGGCCTGCAGGCGACATTTCACCAACTCTGTTGGGCACAAGGCCATGGAGGAGAAGATGGAGGCTAAGGACCCAGCAGATGCTTTCTGGATGTCACTGAACACATTAAATTAAGTTAAATGACACATTAGAAAACTAAATTTTGTGACAATCTTTAGATATCACCACCCAAATGAGAGTATGATAACCATCTGAAAGCTCAAAAGGATAAAACAGTAACTTTTCACCACTCCACCTAGACCTATTCTGATTCGCTTTCAAGCCTTGCTCTCTCTTGTATTATTGCCGCCTGAATGATCTATAAATCACGTGTCAGCCTTTTGTAAAATATAGTTCTTTTAAATAGCTCCCTCATAAGAAAAGTCTAATAACTGTACTTACAAAAGAAGCTTTCTGTAAAAAAAATAAAGTTTGTTTGTTTTTGCTAATGTATTTAATTTCATGTAATAAAATGCAAAGTAAATACTTAAAATAAGACTATGTGATTTTTATGGATCTTTGCTGTAGATTCCATGACTCACAGTTTCAGAGTACCTATGATCAAAAACATTTTAGACTTCTACATGCTTAGCAAGTAGGAAAAAACTGGGTATTGTTACAGAGGTAATTATCCAGTGCGAAATTTGCATAACAAAATATTAAAAAATCTTATGCAAATTTCTGTTAAACCCTTTTGACTGAAGTTGCTGAAAAAACGTTGAGAAAAACGAGTCTAACTTTGAAGATATCACAGTCAGCCCTATTTCTTATGCATCTACTCCAGAAAAGCTATATCATTTTACTCTAACTGCTTGCTCTCCCTCATTTCTCTCTACAAATAGAACATTTTAACCTACCAGTAAGAACCTCTAACCAAGACTTTATCAAAGCCATCCACTAACTACAAAAACTATAATTGATATAGCCTGTCAGATGGCCAAAGGTATTGATCCAGAGTGAAAATTATAATGGCAATAAGAAATCCACATCAGAATCAAACCTTAGTTCGGTTCCTTTATCCATCCTTAACAAAAGGCGGACAGCGTCCTGGCACAGGCCGTAACTTAAGAAGAGCACCGCATTCTCACTGATGTTGGCAAGGAGGGCCGGTGTGGTGCCTTTGTAGAGACCACGGAGTCCCACCTGTTTGAAAGTTGAAATGAAGCAGTGGATGAAGCCACGGTACATGCTGGGAAACGTCTGCATCTTCACCTTGGCTGTGTCAAATGGCTGACCACTTAGCACGCAGGCTGTACCACCTAAAGTAGGACAGCATAATAATTGATCAAAGTTTTAAGCTTCACCAAAGCAGAAGACACACCTTCTAATTCATCATTAGGGTACACATGAACTGATTCAGTGCATAGGAAATGTTTAAATTCCCCATTCAATGTATTTTATTTGATAGGTCGCCACACCAGTTGTTCCAGCAAATGAAACGCTGAATTGTGTGGCATGCATTTTTATTCACTTCCCTTAGTTTCCTGGTACCGCCTCAGGTACCAAGTAGCATGTTTTAGACTTCTTCTCAATGCTGCACACCTGACTTATATTAATAAATAATTAATTGGCCTTTGCGTCACTTAAAGGCTGCTAAGCAGGACATGCAATTATTTGAATCATTTTTGCTGCAACAGATAGACATCTAAAACATGCAGGGTAGTGGTACTTGTTGAACAGGAGAACTACTTTTTGGTGTAATTAGTGATAACAGTATTCCTTTCTCTAGAAGATTATCTCGAGTTCAGAGCACATTTGAGAGCATAGCCTTGCCCCAGTTTATAAATAGGATCTAGGTCTCCTATTTAACTTAAGACTGTCACATAAATGTGGTCTGATTAAAAAACGTTCACATGTAGCTCTGACTTAGATTAGGCTCCTGAAGTTTTGAGCCTTGAACAGGTATTCTGTCAATATTGCTCTCCATTTTGTTTCTTCTTTCTATCTTCTTTCTATCCTCCCATCAAGCTCAAACGGCTTTTTGAAAAGCAGATTACTAAAAGGATCCCAAAATTTGACGATGAGTAAAAGTTCGGTCCCTGTAGGGATGGGGTCTGAGGGTAGATTAGGCAACAAAATAAAAGGGAGCTTGCAACAATTTCTTGTTGTAGGAATTCTTTAAGAGGTTGTTTTAAAAAAAAAGTGCTTGAATGCCATATGCAGCCCTCAACCATATTTATATAATCTGGTCTGTTAGCACAGATAAAGATGGTGATTTATTAATATTTTACATTTACATTTTAATAGACAAATGATCAGAATCTTAAAACATAGAAATGTCAGGCACAACTGGAAATATTTCTTAATTATGAATCAGATTTCTGCATACAGTAAAAGAGAACCATGAATGTTTATGAGCTTTTAATCTAAGCCCATCTTGAATGTATTTCAAAAGAAAGAGGAACCAATGCACTGTGCTGAGATTAGGTTCAAAAAATTATTGCAAGACAAAAATGATATCAATTCACCAAACAATTTAGGAAACCGTAATCCTGTCATGTGTTTTGGATCTATAATGCAATGCAGATCTCCTTTCAGCTCAAAACCCTGACCATATTGCTGGAGATTCCCAGTCATTCAGGTCATAGTCAGTTTCCCTGACCATTTTGTGTATTTCAAAACAACTGACCTTCTTTAGATTATCGTTAAACAAGCAAAAATTTAAAATAGGCAAAATAATTTATTTTGTGAACTTAAGTGAATGAAGCATCTGTCCTTCCTTCTGATATAGAAACTGGCTCAGAGCACTTCTACTTAATTTTTTTTCCCAAGGCAGAGACTCTTGTGCTGCTAATTTACCTTCTCTAACATAAATGGTTAATTTAAATTCCTTTTGTATGTCTGCTTTTATCTCCTTGAACATCCAGTCTGCCCAGGCAGAAGGACTCTCCAACCGAGAGAGTTCTGTTAGAGATACCGAATGTAGATTCTAGCATCATCAAATCAAATCAACAACATTAGAGAATAGGGAGCTTCTCCAAACATTAGGGCAAAGCAAAACAAGGACTACTAGCCATACTAATATTATAACATAAATGAAGTGTAAATTCTCTCATTAAAAGATAACAACAAACAGATGAGTAAAATCAAGAAAATATCATAAAAAGAATTACAGAGAAGTGATAGATATGTGCATACAGATGATAATATTGGAGACTATGATCATTTATATATGAGAGTTCATGAACTGTGATGGATCTTGGGGAAGTCCTTAGAAGTCGGATTGTCTTAGCTTTGATACATCTGTAATTCCTATCAGACAACAGCAGCTCAGACATCAGATAATATCCACGATGATCAGGGAGCCCATTATATTTTATTTTTCATGTTTGAAAGGGCATGCTAAGTTTAGCACATGGTGAACTGGCTTTATATGTTTAATTCTAGTACAGTATATCTGGTAAATAAAGTGAATGTGTGACAGAAACTATTCTAAGGCAAACTATTTGCTAACTAATTGTTGACAGATCTCCATTCCCCTATTGAGCTATGACAACTAGAACCACAATGTTTCACCACATAAGCTGTGATGATCAGTGTGATTTACTAAGTATTCATTGCTCCAAAGGTATTTTTTGAAGTATTGCAAAAGTAGTAACAAGAAATATTCTATTTTTAGATTAAATATTGCACAGTGATTCTATTAGTTATTTTATATATATTTATTTTGAATAATCTAACCATGCTTTCAAGTTGATTAGGTAAAGGATTTGTGAAATCATATGCATCTTTTTCCCTTCAACTCACAATTTGGCACCACTTTTTCCTGGCTTGTGAACATTTCAATAAAATACATTGAATGATGTGACATGAACCTATTGTGAACATATTCATAAAATGTTTTATGAATATGAGTCTTCATGCAATGCAATCCTCAGCTTATTTAAAAGAATGACTGTTTAAAAAAACTATTCAACTTGCCTGCTGCTCCTGCTGAGAAGTCAATGACAGCTTGTATTACAGGATGTGGGGCCATGATGGTGTCTGTGTAAAAACACAACACTTCAAAAAAGACTGAAAATCCTAAAAGCCCCTGAAACTGGAAAGCGAAAAAAAGTTGACAGTGACAAATGAAGTTTATATCAAACTCACCCGTAGTCCACTAAATATGGATTTAGGCTACAGTATCTGGTGTCTTTCTTTTGGCTCACCTTCGATACGATGTGTCCAGTAGCTATGGCAAAAAAAAAAACAGCGATTTAAAGCAAAACTCCAGAGCAAACTCACACTAACCGTCTGTCCTAAACTTCCGTCATCTCAAGACTTGGAGCGCACCTTACGTAAGCGCGTAAAGACGGATTTCAATACATTAGACGCTCTCTTTTGGCAACATGGCAAAAAAAAGGTTTAAAATAAAGATATAGTCTGTGTATCAGTCAATTAATGGTGATCAATTAAAGTCACATTTAAAGTCAGTCAATTAAATTAAAGTCACTATCTGTCACTATGGTGCGCTGTGTGCCATAGCTATGATACTTATTGTCCACTAGATGTCAGCAGACTCCACGCCAAGGATACTATCTATCTATCTATCTATCTATCTATCTATCTATCTATCTATCTATCTATCTATCTATCTATCTATCTATCTATCTATCTATCTATCTATCTATCTATCTATCTATCTATCTATCTGCTTTGTTATCTAAATTATTTGATCCCATCCCAAAGTATTTGAAACTAACACACCAGTGCGTCAATCTCAGGGAAGATTAATGCAAAATAAGGATTTATTATCACTGTTATAATCTAAACTGTGCATGTAGTATATTTTGCTACAGTTCTTCACTGAAAAAAAACAATGCAACAGTTTTCGGCATTTAATGCAATTCAATTCAGTTTATTTATATAGCGCCAATTCACAACACAAGTCATCTCAAGGGACTTTACAGTTCAACCAGATCATACAGTCTTAATTACTTAATCATATTTAGTTACTTTAACACAATTGTTTCATGTTAGCAGGGTAGGACATAAAACAATTGTGTTACAGTAACTTAATATGATTAAATAAATGCCAAAAGCTGTTGCATTATTTTTTTCAGTATATATAAGTCATGCAGAGTTGGTGCAGTGTTAGTATCTTCATCATATTTATCTGCTCCAAAGTATTGTTATATTTACCAATGTCAACCCTTTAATATGATACGAGTATGTAAAATTGTCATTCTAGGGGAGTGACTGTATCTGTTATGTGATGTTCCCACTTTGAAGTGGACATGATCAATGTGGTCCAAGAACAGAACATCTCTGAACATGCAAGAGTTATGAGGGGATCCAGGCTAATTGATACAGGTGGGGGCAAGACTGGTCACTGTCGTCCAGTTAATAGGCCATGTACTGTAACCCACATTGGACTGAATTCTGGTTCAAAGAGAGAGGGAGAGAGAGATTTATGTTTATGTTTTTAACTATGCAGAGAACTGTGCATTTCGAACGTATTCAGTGTGTTGCAATTTTATGTTACAGCCTTATTCCAAATATAAAAGTAGTTCCTGGATCCACTGTAACTGACAACCTTTATGAGTCTTTATGATTTTTTTTTTTTTTTTTTATATTGGTTCAGAATCAGAGTGGAAAACTGTTTAAGAATGATTCATAAGGAAATGCATAAGAAGCAAACACTGCAAAAGCAAAGTTGCGTAATACAGTCAGATTTTTTATATGGCTTCTTTTTCATCATTTTAAGCAATCTAAAAGATCCTTTTAATTGTTTTTTTCCTAAGCAAAAAAACAATTAAAAGCGTAACTTGACAGTTATAATTAAAATATAATTTTGGTTTTATTCTATCCGGAATAAATAAAAAACAAAGACAAATGAGAGAAAGAAAGTGGGAAAAAGAAAAGATTTAATTAATTTTATGTTGTCCATGTGTTACAAAAGGGGCCTTTTCAATGACTAATTGTGTGTATCATCGCTTCGCTTCAATTATTATCCATTTATAACATGCGTTCATAACATTTTCTTTGTCATGACCATTTAAATATTCCCCAGAACATTTGGTTGATTTGACCATTTTTAAAATTAGGCGTGTCCCAATAAAATGTTCTCATGTGTGAAACAATACCCATATTGCAGCTTTTAGTGTTAACTAAGACCAACATTGACCTGATATAACATCCTGTGTCATACATCATTTATTGCCTATTTTATAGCGTGAAATGATAGAAAAGGCTTGATCATATGATATTTCTCAAACAGAGAACAAAGGTTACCATATAAGATATGACAACTGACCCATTTCTTATTCAACTTAGTTACATAAACTTCAATCAATAGCAGATCTAAGCATAATGTTTCTATGGGCTTATCAGATATTTTAGAGGCACAATCTGATATTCATTTTTTGGCTAATATTGGATCAATTTCAGATATGAACATCGAATCAGGACAGCCCTATTTAAAATCCAAGAACAGTTGTATTGTTTTACCAGTTTCCATTGTTTTTATAATTAGTCTAAATTTACAAGACTGGATAAAATCATTTTTAAATAGTATCTATTAAGTCTATCAACAGTTCTAATTTAGGTCTGCACTTTGACTTAAGAATTCAGACACATTATCATGCTTTGTTTTACACTGTTATGTTCTCAATGACAAGCTTTCTTCCCTACTTGATGGTATTAGCACATGGATATGCTTTTATTTAAACTACTCTATTCCATTGATCATTGAAATACGTATGCATGTTAAGCTGGAAGGTAACCTTTGCCCTTACTTTAAATCTATGTTTAGCTTCTGCATTCATTTGTATAGTGATTAAACAGAATAAGAGTTTTAACCCCTTATCTATCTCTATGGATAGATCAAACAATATCAACGATTAGAGTCAATTTGCACGTGTAATGTATTTAAAAAGCTGACAAAAAACAAGAGGATTAGGTTGACTAGATAAAAAAAAAATTACATTTTAAAGACTTATCGAGCATTTACAGAAGAGGATTAGGGCCACTGAAAAAAGAAAAAAAGTTACCTGATTTTTAAACGTTATTTCAGTTTAGTATGGAATAAGTCAGAATTCTGACTTTTTTCTAAGATTTCTGACTTTAATCTCAGAATTCTGAGATTTTTATTTATCAGGATGCCAAAAAGGAATTCTCATTTGTTTTTTTCCCCAAAATTTCTGAACCTCTGTTTTGTGCAAAAGTTATATATTGGTCCTTATTATGCTTGTTTCTATTGATTAATGTGAATCTGATTTTGTTCTGCATAACTTTTTTTTTCTTTTTGCTCTGCATAAGTTGTTCTTTTTTTGCCCACCACCCTAAAAATAAAAAACTAAATTTGTGACAAAACATGTCTTTTAATCCCAGAATTCTAACATTAAAGTCAGAATTCTGAGGTTAAAGTCCGAATTTTGAGATTAAAGTCCGAATTCTGAGATTAAAGTCTGAATTTTGAGATTAAAGTCAGAATTCTGAGATTAAAGTCAGAATTTTGAGATTAAATTCCGAATTTTGAGATTAAAGTCAGAATTCTGAGATTAAAGCTCGAATTTTGAGATTAAAGTCAGAATTTTGAGATTAAAGTCAGAATTTTGAGGAAAAAAGTCAGAATTCTGAGATTAAAGTGAGAATTTTGAGATCAAAGTCAGAATTCTAAGATTAAAGTCGGAATTGTGAGATTAAAGTCAGAATTCTGAGGAAAAAAAGTCAGAATTCTGAGATTAAAGTCAGAATTTTGAGATTAAATTCCGAATTTTGAGATTAAAGTCAGAATTCTGAGATTTAAGTCAGAATTTTGAGATTAAAGTCAAAATTCTGAGAAAAAAGTCAGAATTCTGAGATTAAAGCTTGAATTTTGAGATTAAAGTCCGAACTTTGAGATTAAAGTCAGAATTTTGAGGAAAAAAGTCAGAATTCTGAGATTAAAGTGAGAATTTTGAGATCAAAGTCAGAATTCTAAGATTAAAGTCGGAATTGTGAGATTAAAGTCAGAATTCTGAGATAAAAGTCAGAATTCTGAGATTAAAGTCAGGATTTTTTTCCCAAATTAACCTGAAATAGTTAACTTTTTTCCTTCCAAGTGACCCCAATCCTCTTCCGTAAGCATTAAATTGGTAGACAAGAGAAAAAAAAACTTCTTTGTGGTCGTTTTCAACAGAAAAACAGAGCAGCTCTTGAAGCGGCAGTCATTGGTGGCTTTTGGTTGTCAATCAAAGATGGGGGCGGTATCAGTTGACAAATGAGACTTCCAGTAAGTCCTCCTCACATGCTGTACAACAGAATCAACAGGCTGTAGGGGACAGCAGACAGAACATCACCACGACCGGACAACATAAACAAAGCAGCGCTCCAGCAGATCCGTCCCTGCAGCTCAACTTTGCCCCCCTAGAAAGAGCAGAGAGGGGCAGACTTTTCCAAAGTGTTTTAAAGCTTTTCACCGCTTTGGGATGGGACTTCCAGGGAGGAATAGGAGCCTTTTACGCTGAGACTTGTCTTGAGTTTCTCAACATTTCAGAGACCAATTATTGACTTTACGCAGGAGGCGTGAGACTTCTATGACATTGTAAGAAACCCCTTCATCTGTCGGCACCATGGCGGAAGCGGCCCAGCAGCCACACCTGGTGGAGATCGACCCGGATTTCGAACCCCTTTCGCGGCCGCGGTCGTGCACTTGGCCCCTGCCCCGGCCGGAGTTCATCAACCCGGGAGACTCCAACACTTCTTCGCCGGTCCCGTCCGTGAAACAGGAGCCCGGGGTGGGCCCCGCAGAGTTCATCAACAACCTGAGTCGGCTGGAGGAGAACGAGGACTTCCCGGAGCAGAAGCCGGTCATCCTCTGCAGCGACTTTCAGTGCCAGAAGAACTGCGTCCACCAGCAGACTCAACATCACCATCAGCAGCAGCAGCAGCAGCAGCAGCAGGCGAACCCGCAACTCCCGCATCCACAGCAGCAGGTGCCTCTGCTCTCCACCCCGGTGGGCTCCTCACCTTCCGCGGCCGCAGCAGCTGCAGCCGCCGCGGCGCAGAGGAAGAGCAGCTCCTCTCGGCGGAACGCATGGGGGAATATGTCATATGCAGACCTCATTACCAAAGCTATAGAAAGTTCTCCAGAAAACAGACTAACTCTGTCTCAGATTTATGACTGGATGGTGAAGAGTGTGCCTTACTTCAAGGACAAGGGAGACAGCAACAGCTCTGCAGGCTGGAAGGTAGGTCTGACTTTATTAACCGAGTCATTAATAAAAATGCACTGATCATGTTTTGTTTTTTTCTGGTTGACACCGATTTTTTTGATTAGATTCATTTATGACGAGTTACAGTCTGATGATGGAAAAATATTTTTGATTCATATACTTTTTATTTATCAGGATGCAAAAAGGAATTCTATGTAAACATTTGTATAGTGATAAAACAGAATAAGAGTTTTAACCCCTTATCTATCTCTATGGATAGATCAAACAATATCAACAATTAGAGTCAATTTTCACAATGTATTTAAAAAGCTGACAAAAAACAAGGATTAGTTGCACTATTTTTAAAGACTTATTAAGCATTTACAGGAGATGATTAGCGCCACTGAAAAAAGAAAAAAAGTTGATTGATTCTTAAATTTTATTTCAGTTTAGTATGGAGAAAAAAGTCAGAATTCTGACTTAAATCTCACAATTCTGACTTTTTTTCCCCAGAATTCTGACTTTTTTTTCCTGAGAATTCTTACTTTCATCTTAGAATTCTGACTTTAATCTCAGAATTCTGACTTTTTTCTCAGAATTCTGACTTAAATCTCAGATTTCTGACTTTAATCCCAGAATTCTGACTTTTTTCTCAGAATTCTGACTTTAATTTCAGAATTCTGACTTTTTTCTTAGAATTCTGGCTTTAATCTCGGAATTCTTATTTTAATCTCAGAATTCTGACTTTTTCCTAAGAAATTCTGACTTTAATCTCAGAATTCTGACTTTTTTTAATCAGAATTCTAAGATCTAAGATATTTATCAGGATGCCAAAAAGGAATTCTCCTTGGCTTTTTCCCAAAATTTCCGACCTCTGTTTTGTGCAAACCTATATATTGGTCCTTATTATGCTTGTTTTTATTGATTAATGTGAATCTGATTTTGTTCTGCATAAAGAAAAAAAGGAAAATACGTTTGTGACAAATCGTGTATTCTGAATCATTTTCGTTCTGCTAAATATGGTGTGATTTTTACTCTTTTGGAACACATAAAATACAAAAAATAAAAGATGCAAGATAGAAATACGGAGGAAATAGTTTTGTAACAGGGATAGACACACTTAATCTGTATTTATGCACCACAGTAAGCTGTAGTTTGATGCATTTATATACTGAAACTGTTGTGAGATCTTTGGAACAATCCATTGCTAGTCAAGAAAAGAAAAATGTCACTTCTAATTTCTTGCCTATTTATCTGCACATCTCCAAGTTGTCCTATAGGGAATCTTTGCTGCTTGTGCATGATAAAGCCACTGTCTGTGCCAGTTCCAGTGCAAAGCTATCCACTGGGGAGTTTTGGTGTGTCTGTGGTATTTCACAGTGGGTTTTTAGGGACTTCATTGTGTTTTATGCTGTTTTTATCTCATGTGGTATCTCTGTAATATCCTCTCTAGGGAGATTTGGTTTCTGTGGTGTTTAATGGGCCAGGGAGTTTATTGCAATGCCTTTTTGTCAGGGTTGTTTACTTTTATAGCCCTATTGTGTTTTCACTGTTAACGGGATCTTATAGTTTAGTCTTTATTTTCACAAGCGATTCATCAATCAGGATTTCCCCTGTTAATCAGATCTGATTTCTTGACTCCATTTTCTTTAAGACTTGCACAAAAAAAAAAAAAAAACATAGTTTGATACAAATATGCATTTTTTTTTCTGACCTGTCAATCAAACAATAGAGCGAAAAATGATCTCTGGCTGATTGCTATACATCTCTATTTTTACATTATAATTAAGTGTCTCCTTAAAATTCTCTAACATTTACTGAAAAAGCATGCAAACACTTTGAAATGGCAGCTAAAGTTTTAAATTATATACTTCTTGCAGCCAGTTAATGGTAATTTTACACAACTGTCGGCTTTTGATATCACCTTAGACGGTCATCTGACTTCCTACTGCAGAATGTGACTTATGTGAGTCTCCTGATTCAACAGGATTTTTTTTAAAGCTTGCCATATTGATCTTTTAAACATAGTAATCATATAATACTTGAGTGCTGACGGTATACTTGAGAAGTTTCTCTTCTGTGTTTTCTTTTCCTTTTGAAAATGTTATAGATTTTCAGGCTGAATGGGTTTTCCACATTAGACCGTGGAACTCAAATCCAGCTAAGTTTAAGCGCCTGTGTTGAAAGGAGACACCAGAGCTGATCATGTGTCCTAGAAACTTTCCCAAAACATTACACAAGAGTGGACTCAGAATTTCTGATGTGGTGTGAAAGAACACCCGCCTACCGAGGACTATTGGAGGGCGTAAACCTTTCTGTTATTTACTTTTTTTTTTGGGAGACACATAGTTTCAGCGGTGTCTGACAATAAATTAATGACAGTCTGCTCCCCCGGCAGGAAATCATAGTAAGCCTCACACTGAACGATTTATTACGGCTGCCCTCTGCTGTAAGCTTTCTGGTTTGCTGTTAAAGTTTCAAGCAGTTTTAAAGCATTATTTCTTTGTGATTAAATTGTATGGGCTTGCCATATTTGACTCCTGCTGAATTTTGACATGTTTTCAAAAATATTGCAAAGAATTTCCTTATGGTATATCTTGAACAGATGTAAACATCATTGATTTACTTGCATGTTGAGCATACTTGATGCAGTTTTTATTTAATTATTTTTTACAGAAACTTCTCTATATTCATCTATTTGACCCCAGTGTTTTTTGAAAAATAAAAAAAAAAAAGTTTCAAACTCACGTTGAGCTATCAGCTGTTTTCCCATCAGTGGAAAAACCCCTCCATTGTAGGAATACATTCAGTAAACATAGCCGTTAGTGGACAGATGTGTTGCTAGGGGGTTGATATTGTTCATGTAGATTTGTGCCTGAATACATTTGACCATCGCTTATTCAGCAGGTGCATATATGTGCTCTAAAACATCAACACTTGCCTATGAGATTCATTTTTCACTATTTGTTATGCTTTTAGTACGAGATTTGATTTCCTTCCAAATAATGAGCATGCAATAAGCTCTAAATGTACTTTGAGTTTGTGTGCTCCTGTCACTGTGTTTTTAACCTTTGGAGGGAGGACATTTTTACAAACTGAGGATATTTTGGATGGTAAACTTAGGTTGAGGGCTAAGGTTTGAATTGGGCTAGGGTGGAGTATGCATTGGTAATGGTTAGGTTTAGGGTTATTATCAGGGTTACGGCATAGAAAGGGTAGAAAATGACTAAAAGAAATCCATGGATGTCAACTTATGGTCCTCACAAACTATAGTGAAACGAGAAGTGTGTACATGTGTGTGTTAACTATGAGCTATGAGTCATTGTATAGTGAATGATGCGTAACACAAATAATACCTATCAATTACTGCAATAAATATAGCAAATAAACATTCATTTGGCAGGTTGATATTTGATCAACCTGATCTTGTCGAACATAGCAAAACAGAAAGGAAATACGTTAAACTAGAATCAGTGTATTTGGTTGACAAGGTGCATGGCTGTTGAACCCACACAGACCAGTTTCCATCCAAAAAGCTACTTCCTTATAGTGTTAATGCAATTAAAATGTATTACATTCACGACAGATGAAAAACTTTTAATTTTTTTTTATTATTCAATGACCATTTCAACCACTGTCAGTAGAAGGTATGAGGTTCTTACTAGGGCTGGGCGATAATTCAATAACGATATATATCGATCGATAGACGTGTGGCGCAATAGAAAAAAAGAGGGTCGATAAAAGTTCGATAAAAAAGAAACGCAGTTTTCCTTCCTTCTCATTGTAGCCTAGCATGTAGGTTTATGCTAGTCGCTGCTTCCTCCCAACCAATCACAATCGCGGACCCAGGCACGACGTCACCAAGCGCCGCCCTCTCAAACCTCAACACAGAGCACATGAAGCTGTGCAGCAAGGAGAGGCGGAGGAAGAAAGGTTTCAAAGAAAGGTTTTTGTAGTTCGGCAGTCTGGCAGTATTTCGGTCATGGCAAGTCGGACCAAAAACAAACCACAGTCATCTAGAAAATGTGTCGGGAACCAGTGAAAACCAGTCTGATAACGAAACCAACTTTTTTTTTTTATCATCTCAGCCGCTCGCAGCCGCAGGAGTACGAGCTGTGTAGGCCCCGACGCGGCTCTCCTCCGAGGAATCTTCGGAAAATATATATATATTTTCAGTTCTGGGCAGTTTCCCACGTAGTTCTAACAATTGAGATAAAAATGCTGAGGGGCCAGAAACTTCAAAGTAATAACTCCGGTTAAAGCAGGAAACGGGGGCGGCAGCGGCGGTGGGGGGGCATTTATTTATTTGTTATATTTATTTTGGTCACTTTTCTGGTCACTTAAGTTTATTCTTTGTCAGTATTTAATAACATAACTCAGGTCTCTTAAGTTATTTTTCTTTAAAACAATTCTGTTATGGTTAAAAAAGTTGGTTAAATAAAGATTTAATTCGAAGTCGAAGTGTTTTTTATTAAAATTCAATCATTTAGCAATATTATAAAAAGTCCAGGCAGAGCTGCACATAAAATATGGTTTCAAATCTTTTCAATAATTATCGATATCGATCAATATGCATTTTTTTTTATCGATAAGCTTTTTTTCTATATCGCCCAGCCCTAGTTCTTACTATAGATGTACAATTTAGGATGATTTGCACATACACTATATTGCCAAAAGTATTTGCTCACCTGCCTTGACTCACATATGAGCTTAAGTGACATCCCGTTCCTAATCCATAGGGTTCAATATGACGTCGGTCCACCCTTTGCAGCTAGAACAGCTTCAACTCTTCTGGGAAGGCTGTCCACAAGGTTTAGGAGTGTGTTTATGGGAATTTTTGACCATTCTTCCAGAAGCGCATTTGTGAGGTCGCACACTGATGTTGGACGAGAAGGCTCTCAGTCTCCGCTCTAATTCATCCCAAAGGTGTTCTATCGGGTTGAGGTCAGGACTCTGTGCAGGCCAGTCAAGTTCATCCACACCAGACTCTGTCATCCATGTCTTTATGGACCTTGCTTTGTGCACTGGTGCACAGTCATGTTGGAAGAGGAAGGGGCCAGCTCCAAACTGTTCCCACAAAGTTGGGAGCATGGAATTGTCCAAAATGTCTTGGTATGCTGAAGCATTCAGAGTTCCTTTCACTGGAACTAAGGGGCCAAGCCCAGCTCCTGAAAAACAACCCCACACCATAATCCCCCCTCCAACAAACTTTACACTTGGCACAATGCAGTCAGACAAGTACCGTTCTCCTGGCAACCGCCAAACCCAGACCCGTCCATCAGATTGCCAGATGGAGAAGCGCGATTCGTCACTCCAGAGAACGCGTCTCCACTGCTCTAGAGTCCAGTGGCGGCGTGCTTTACACCACCGCATCCGACGCTTTGCATTGCACTTGGTGATGTATGGCTTGGATGCAGCTGCTCGACCATGGAAACCCATTCCATGAAGCTCTCTGCGCACTGTTCTTGAGCTAATCTGAAGGCCACAGAAAGTTTGGAGGTCTGTAGTGATTGACTCTGCAGAAAGTTGGCGACCTCTTCGCACTATGCGCGTCAGCATCCGCTGACCCCGCTCCGTCAGTTTACGTGGCCTACCACTTCGTGGCTGAGTTGCTGTCGTTCCCAAACACTTCCATTTTCTTATAATACAGCTGACAGTTGACTGTGGAATATTTAGGAGCGAGGAAATTTCACGACTGGATTTGTTGCACAGGTGGCATCCTATCACAGTTCCACGCTGGAATTCACTGAGCTCCTGAGAGCGACCCATTCTTTCACAAATGTTTGTAAAAACAGTCTGCATGCCTAGGTGCTTGAATTTATACACCTGTGGCCATGGAAGTGATTGGAACACCTGATTCCAATAATTTGGATGGGTGAGCAAATACTTTTGGCAATATAGTGTACTTGTGAAACAAAAAACCTTGTAAAAGATTTGGAAACTGAAAAAGAAGATATCAGCCAGTGCCACTTTTGCTAATCTAGTCGAACATATTATACATTTAACATAAATAGGTCTTTAAAATGCATGCATTATGTTGATTTGAATATACAGGCTTAGGTCAAAATAAATGAATAGACGACCTAGAGATCATTCGATACATGTATTTTTAAGGCTTATGTGATATGTGCTGCCAATAATTTTGGGTTGAAGCATTTATTAACATATCATAGAAAACATAAACAATGGATAGCAATGGAAGGGAGCAGCAATGCATGCACTGCATATGATATACATTATATTGTATTATCTTGTTAATTTGTTATGCTATCTGTTCTGGTTGGGGCCTGGAGTCAGATGGTTAGAAGAAAGATTTGCCTTAATAGAGGCAATTGATTTTGCCCCTTTAGCTTCCATTCCATGACTGTTCTTGTTTTTTATGACCAGGAATATGTCCAAACAGTGGAACTTCAAAACGTTCTATCAGCATGCGCCTATGATACACTTTTTCACCATGTATGGATAGCAAGAGATCTGATTTCCTTACAAAGAATGAGCATGCATCATGCTTCAGATGCACTTTGAGTTTGTGTGCTCCGGTCTTTGCATCAAACTGACGCACCATTCTTCCCAATTCAACTTAAAAAAGTTCAAGACTAGCCATTGTAAAGTGAAAACATTTGGCTGGTCCTCATGGACTATTTTATTAATGGTTAGGTTAAGGGCTAGAGTGTAAAAGGGATGTAGTTTAGGGTGAGGTATACATAGGTAATGGTTAGGCTTAGGGCTAAAGTACGACTAGTCAAACAAGAATTGTGCACGTGGGTGTACTTGTATATGTTACCCATTTAGGACTGTATTTGGTATATTTGCTGACCTTCTGATGATCAACTGACCTTATGGGGACCAAAGGCTGGCCCTAATGTGGCAGCTCCCCATTTTTTAAAGTAGGGGTGTGAATAGAACTTTAGGTTAAGGTTAGAAATATACTGATAATGGTAGGGTTAGGGTAAAAATCAGGGTTAGGCTTAAATGCAGTAGCTAAAGTTAATGTAAGTCAATGTAGAGTATCAATACGATCAGAAATACAAAGTTGTGTGTGTGTGTAGGGGTGACCAATTCCGTAAATCTTAGCACATCATGGGTACAGAGTGCTCTAGTGGCGACCAATGTCTGGTGTTATGTTTAGGACCGAGGTGTGAATTGAGTTTAGGTTAGGATTATAGCTAGGTATGAACCCGTAATGGTTAGGGTTATGGTAAGGGTTACGGTTAGCCTCTAGAAATTGGTTAGAAATGAATGGGTTAGGGTTAGATGTAGGAATAGTATCACGGTTACACAGTAGAACTGGGTTAGATATGAATGGAAGCCAATTGAAAGTCCCCATGAGGATAGAGAAAAATATAAAGTGTGTGTGTGTATGTGTGTGTTACAGTGGGGACTGGTTGGAAATGGACGGTTTCCTGCGTGATTCCTGTGTGATTCCCACGTGAATCACGTTGTATTTCCTGAGGCCAGTTTTTTTATTTCAAAAAGAACTGCAATGTACCCGGACAACCACCAGGTGGCGCTTGGGACCTCTGCCGTGCTGAGGGTGACGTTTGTGGGCCTGCAGTCAACTGAAAAGCAGGTTTATTGGGGATCTTGGTGTGATACTGTGCTATTTTATTTTGTTTTTGATTAAAATAAAGTTAATGAATTAATTTAACATAAGATTATGCAGTCAAGTGACTGCATAATCTTATTTTATGAAAATGGTTGCGTAGTTATAGATACACCTCCGATCTTATCTGAGAACTGTTATTTCTATTTATCTGCATCGCTATTATTTAATGAAAAATAAAATTAATTAAGTTGGAGCCGGGGATACGGACTGTAGCGCAACCAGAGAAAGGCGACAGAGACAGTGCTGCGGCTGGTGATGTTGAAATTAAAATCATATCCAAAGTTGATTCCTCATTAAGATAAGCCAAAGTTATTCAAAAGGGTATGTAAGAAAATATATTTTCTTTAGTTTTGTAAAATATAAGTGCCGTTGAAAGCTTTGTTTTTGTGTGTTACTTTCTTGCCGTGCAATACGTGACACCCCTCCCAGTCTGGTCAAGTAGCAGACTGGGAGGGCTGTCACGTGTTGCGAACTTATAGCGCAGTGGTTAAGGTGTCACGTATTGCACGGCAAGAAAGTAACACACAAAAACAAAGCTTTCAACGGCACTTATATTTTACAAAACTAAAGAAAATATATTTTCTTACATACCCTTTTGAATAACTTTGGCTTATCTTAATGAGGAATCAACTTTGGATATGATTTTAATTTCAACATCACCAGCCGCAGCACTGTCTCTGTCGCCTTTCTCTGGTTGCGCTACAGTCCGTATCCCCGGCTCCAACTTAATTAATTTTATTTTTCATTAAATAATAGCGATGCAGATAAATAGAAATAACAGTTCTCAGATAAGATCGGAGGTGTATCTATAACTACTATTAATCTATCTATGAATATTTTCATGAAATAAGATTATGCAGTCCCAATGTTAAATTAATTCATTAACTTTATTTTAATCAAAAACAAAATAAAATAGAACAATATCACACCAAGATCCCCGATAAACCTGCTTTTCAGTTGACTGCAGGGCCACAAACGTACAGACACGGTGTCTACTGCAAGTCTCTGACTAAAGGAGCTGGTCAGCTCCTCTTTTTATACAGGCTCATGCGTGAATGTCCAACGAATAACTCCAATTGTTGTTTCAAAAATAGAAAACCTGGTTTCATTACTTTACATTCTAACTTGCATTACTTTGTAAAAAAGCGATAATAATTATAATAAAAAAAAAAAAAAACATTTAAGGCAACTCGGCCACAGCTGGGATTGAACCCAGTCTGTTGAACCAAAGACCACTCAGTTTAACCTCTGCGCTACACACTCGCAACACGTGACACCCCTTCCAGTCTGCTACTCGAGCTATGTAACTCTGACTCATGGGACGCCGAAATGGAGTCAGACTGCCACCTAGTGGCTATAGTAGTCACATGTTTTTCACACAATACGTGAAACACGCGGAGCGTGAGTGAAGTGTCCATTTCCAATCAGCGCCCACTGTAAGTACAGTGTGAGCTAAGATGTGAGTCACTGAATAGTGGATTATGTGTAATCCAAATAATTCTTGGTAATTACTGCAATAAATGTTGCAAATAGGCATTCATTTGGGATATTAATATTTGATCCAGGTTATGATTTTCTCAGAAAATAGCAGAATGGTACCGAAAGGCATTAAGCCATAATGAATGTTTTTAGTTAAGGTGCATCGTTATTTAACCCACACAGACCAGTTTCCATCCATTTACAATATAGCTATCCTTAAAATTGACTAATTAAATTCTTAAATTGTATTTGTATGATATCCAAACATTGGTAAAAATTAATGAATAATTCAATTAGAGATTGATGGATAATTTTGAGATCAGTCTCACCCACCCCTGTTGTGTGCTGCTGATATTGACTGATCTCGGCCGGATTTTGCAGCTGACATTTGTTTCTCTTAACAAATAATACACAAGTCTCAGTTCAAACAAAAAATAAAAATCTATTAACACATCAAACAAAACATTAACAATGGATAGCAATGGAAGGGAGCAGCAAGGCATGCACTCCACATGACATATATTATACTAGCTTGTTAATTCGTTATGCTATCTGTTCTGGTTGGGGCCCGGGGTCAGATGATTAGAGGAAAGATTTGCCTTAATAAAGGTAATTGATGCTGCCCCTTTAGCTTCCATCCCGTGACTGTTCTTGTCTTTTATGACCAGGAATATGTCCAAACAGCTGAACTTGTCTTTCCTCATCCAGCTGACCCAGGTGGGGGATACATGGCTTTATACACCCTGAGAAAGAGCTATTTTCTTCAATATTTTCTCTGGCAAAATCCTGGAAAACCTTAAATCTAGTAACCAGTCAATGCTAAGTGCGTAATAGTACTAGGGAACCAGAAATGTTGAACATTTGAATGAGGGCGTTGGCATCCCACATTAATCTAAAGTGCTGAATGATAAGAAATGTTTCCAAATAATGATAAAAAAAACTTTATTTAAATTAATCACAAAAACTAATTCTAACATATATTGAATTAATCATGATCATATTGAAATAGTCATCAAATGATTTAGTAATTCGATTATTCTTTAACTGGAGTTAGAGAGTCTAAAACGTGCCTTTAGCTTACAGAGCGACCCATTTAGAGCATTAGTTATGAAAAAATTGTAAAAAAAAAAAATATGTTAACAATTTATATTTAAGTTAAATATATTTTTAGTCTGACAACATTGTCTATCCAGAACTCCTCAAGTGGAAAAGTTTTAGTGTTTAATTTTGCTAAAAGTCTTCTTAAATGAACATTTTGCTATCCGAATATTAACTGATTAATTGAAAAAATAATCAACAGTTTAATCAATTGATTTGCGCAATAATTGTTAGTTTCAGCCCTATTGCAAACAGCACATACTTTATAACTGGGATCCCTTATAACTGGGCCAAAAAAACTAATTTGCTCCAAGCCAAGGTCCGGACTGCTTAAATGTTTATTAAAACATACTTAAATGAACATAGCCTATTGAACCAAGACCTAACACATTGTTTAAAATATTTATATCAATATTAATAATAAACTTATAAAGATAACTATAAAAATGCATTATAAACCGAAAATGCATTACTGTGCTGCTCTATGTTCCTAACGAGCTGTACTTTCAAATAGTAAAATGAAAAAATAAAAAAATCAAGTCAGTTGTATTCTCTCTCATGGCTCTTATCTGCATCTTTCCCTGAGTCCATTCAACTGAAAAATGTGAATAAATACAATAAAATACAAAAACAGACAAAACAATACTTCCTTAAAAGAAAAATCACATCTTGTACAAAAAAATATAAAAATTTTGTGATGAATCACGGCAGCGGACCCAAAATTCAGCCAGAGGTTCTTAAAAAAGGAATTTATTAAACAAAAAGCAGAGCAATACCAAAAAAGGACCGAAGAATCAAAAAGACTACAGAGTACAGGTGTCAGCCAAGCCTGATTGAAGCCAAAATAAAATGAGCGTGGATGGAAGGCGGAGCGGAGGTGATCCTGCAGGTTAGTGCACTCCGACTTCAGCCCAGGTTGGATTGTTAAAGGGGGAAAAGCAAAAACCAAAACAATCCAAACATGCAAAGCTCAGCAAAAATTCAAATAAAAGAAAAACACAATCATTTTTTCCCCTGTAAATGTAGTGTTGATGCGTGCAACACAACCGCACCAACACTACATTCCCCACAATGCAACGGTAGCCTGCAAAGTCACAGCAGCGCGCACAAGCAGCAGTTCTAATGGTAATTAAATATCATTCAGTGGGCTATGGATAAAAAATTGGGCCTTGACTTTGACATATTTCATGTTCTTGAACTAAAAACAAATTTTTGGTGTAGATAAAAGTAATAATATAACAAAGAGTTGCTGCTGATTGGTTGTCTCCATCACTGTGATCTGCAACAGTCGGGTGTTTCTATTTCAAGTAGCATGTGGTGGAGTCACACTGATAGAAATGTAACATGTTTTTTGTGTCTGATTTACAGCGACTATATTAGCAGCTTTCCTATCTGTTACTCCTGCAGCCATGTAGCAGTTTTTGTGTGACTGGCAGCACGGTTAGGGGGGCTCAGCTATCACTTGGGATTGCTGCCTATCCCACCATGTTGGGGGTGTTTCAACTGAGTAATACTGTTGGAAAGCAAAGTCCCGGTGCTGGCCAGGGGAGTTATTCATGGAGCCCGGTTCCACACAGGGGGGCCGTTAAACATTGTCTCTTCTGCACAAGATTTTTTTTTAAGGCAAGCCAAACACAAGAGAGAACCTTCATGTTTCCACGAAGAAGATAAAAATTTGCATTATTTGTTTTTGGCAAAACTTTTGCTTCTAATTAATTACTAAATGTTGCGAGGAAGTCTAATTAGTCATTAAAAGTAATTTTCTCTCCCTGAATTTTGACAGTTTTGAAATGAAATGAAAAAGGAATTTATTTCAGAAAATTTGACAAATAATTATAAATAAATCGATTAAAAAAAATACTTAAAAAAAAATCTAACAACCAAACAAACACAAAAGGAGACTGTGGAAAACCAAACTAAATCAAATTCCAATTTCCAACCAAACAAGATTTTCCACCAAACTTGTCAGTATATATAGCCAGATAACTGACATCAATTAATGTAAATTGTCCGAAAAGGGATATGTAAAAATAAAACATTGTTTTCTGATACACATTTGGAAAAGCTTGCAATTTTTATATTTTAAAATATAAAAAAAAACGTTATATTAGTAACTGTGACATAATTATCCTACTGTGTGAGATAGCAGTGGCTGTGAGGTTAAAATATTCATATATATATATATATGTTTTTATCTTCCATATTTGCTTTCCTTTTAACCTTAAAACCACATAATAATAAAAAAAAAACTTTTGTTTGGTCTCCTAACTATTTCTTAGTGAATCTTTTTTTTCTTCTTCATTGATTTGTCCTTTTGTTGTCTTCTGTTTTGCCTTCAATATCATTTTGGATTTTAGATAAAAGCACTCCAACCAATTTACATCAAATTATTCTGAATCAGAAATTATTATGCGGTTTGTGTTGATTCACTGTCCTTGGCTGACTGTGGTTTCTATGTAAGCTACAGCAGACATCACTGAGATAAGAAAAATGCTTGGCTTCCGTAACACCTTCAGATATTAATTGTAATTAAATGGAAGATGGTTTATTGCTGTGACTAACTGCTCTTAGCAAAGAGAACACATTAAGTTCTCATTAATGTTTAATTAGAGCTGTCTACTCTGTAATTGTTTGATGCAGAGCTCGTTTCGCAGTGCCACTAATCTTTCACAGTCGGTCTAGTCTTAGCTGAGTCACGACAGCCTCCGCATTCTCATGCGGCCTGTGACAGTGTGAATTTTGAGGACAGTTGTGTCAGGTGAGACCAGCATGGTCTGGCAAAAGCCTATGATTGCTACCCAATGGGAAATCATTTTCTAATCAAAAAAAAAAAGATCCAAAGAGTTGAAGTAATTGATGCATCTCACTATATCTAACACTGACATAGGCACTGCTAAAAAAAGATGATGCCAAACTGCATTCCATTGTATTCCCTACAATGACTGTACAACTTCATCTTTTTCTTTTGTAGATCTTCTACAGAATTATTTCAGCGAAGGTTAATTGGAAGGAAAAGGTGTGCCCAAAAAGCTTGAGTCCAAAATATGACCACTTTATATCTGCCTCTGTTTATAAGCTTCATGGGGATGCTAATTTGACTTTCCAAGAGGTTGATACCTGCTCAGACTACTAAAAATGCAAATAACTGCTTTTGGCACCATATATTTGATGTGGTTGACTCACCTGATCTGAACCCAATAAAGACTTTGGGCCTTTTACAGTTTCTTTTTGTATCTCTGCTTCTGTCTCCTTGAACCCCAGTCTCCCTCGGCAGATGGCCGCTCAAACTGAGCCTGGTTCTGCTGGAGGTTTCTTCCTGTTAAAAGGGAGCTTTTCCTCTCCACTGTCGCTACAAGCATTCTTAGTGTGAGGGATTACATTTGAGTCAATGAGTCAATGCAATCAACTGGCTTTCCTTAGATAGGAAACTTTGAATCAATTTGACTGTATGATCTGATTGAACTGTAAAGTGCCTTGAGATGACATGTGTTGTGAATTGGCATTATATAAATAAACTGAATTGGAACATCAGAGCCATTATTGCTGAAAAATATCAGGGTAATATCAAAGAAACCTAGGCCTTTAGGGCGATGAGGTCTGGACAAACCAAAACAATATACATTGGACATACCCTTTTGCAAGCCCACATTTCTGTCCTAATTTTACATTTTATTAACATTTTTTGAGGGATTTCCTTTATCAATGAAAGCATCTGCATGTAATACACCTCTAAGGTAGGCCATTTACTGTAAGTTTATGTGATTAAACCGAATTACTAAAATACATAAAGCCACGCTTAAAGTATCACGAGATACACATGCGTTTCTGCTTGCCAAAAATCTGTTCTTTTTCTTCTTTTACGTCACCAAAGGATAAATATTTGGTTTCAGCTGGTGAAGCCTGATGGCGCAGGTACGCTTTGATGTCAGTATCGGGATCAGTTCAGTCGGAGATTTCCTCCGAACACGACGCTCTCTTGACCTGAAATTCCTCAACCTGCACTGGTAAATACTCCCACGGATCTCAAAACAAACTGTCGCAGTGGACAAACACATCGGTCCAAGCAGATTGTACAGCTAGAGACACAAGGGTCATTACCATGTCAATGCACCTATTGACTCCCATCCCACTCAGTCTTACTGTAAACACTGACTATGACAAGAGAAATGTTCTGCCCCAGCCTTTTAACAAAATAACTTTTAAACACCCAAAAATTACTGAAAAGGTAGGGACAAATTAAATATTTAAAACCTTTTTTTTCTACTTACAAAGCCCAGAGGATAAAATGTGATGTGTACATCCTCTCAAACTTTTCATTGGCTTCTTTCCTGTTCCTGTACATAATTATGAACCAGTAAATTACGCATTAAAACCAGTGGTGGCTAAAGACTTACTCTGGTTAATTTATAATCAAGCCCCTCAATGTTTGTGCCTTTTTTGATGGTTACTCACATTAGAGAAGCAGGTGCTTGTTTCTGCATTTTTTAATCACACCTTTGACATCTAAATGCAGTTATGCAATGTTGTGGAACACAATTAAACATCTCACTTACCAAAAAATCATTGCATTATGCAACGATTATTTCATTGGAAATTACTCAGAGTTGAACTGAATCATTTTGTAATTGCTCGGTAGCACATTGGCTGAATCATTCCCAGGCTTTACTGCGGCTCTGTCAGTTGATTTTTTTTTTCTAAAAGCTTTTTTTCCCCAGCTATTTAAACCACATATATGTTAAAGAAGTAATCAAAGTTTGTTACAGATCAGGCCAGTCTTTGTCAATCTAGAACACTAATAAATTCTCTCTAATTCTGAGAAATCCGGCAAAGGACCCAAATTTCTGTGAAAAATTATCATTGAATTAGTGATTGATAAGCCAATAAAAAGTAAGTTGGTCAGAAATGTAAAGCTGGGTTTTTGGGAAGCAGCGCATGGTTTAATTAATGCATGGTGTTGCAGTTTTTATGCTCTGCAATGCCTTTATAACTGAGTTTCCCCTTGTTCAACGAGAAAGAGACGTCTTTATAGTTTGTTCCATTTTTACTACAAAGTTGTTTTTTAGGTTCTAGTCTAGAATAATCTGCAGAATTTAAATTTCAACTGGAAAAACAATGTAGTCCTGATCAATAATCGGCATGCCTTAAAAAAAAACACAGTTGACACTGCATGGCTTTATACGTACCTCAGATGTTTTTGGATCATGTTTAAGTAGTGGCATACATTGCATCGTTCAATATCTGTATCCACAATACTTTAAGTGTTAGAAAATGGAGTATGCAGGAAATATATTTGTGTATTACTTTAAATATTTAAGCTACACAACAGCTTACAAATCCTACCGCTTTTCGAACTTTGATCAAGAGTGTGTTCTACAAACTGTGGTAGCTTTTGTTCACCCGGCTGATCGTAAGTGATCAGCAACAAGTGGGGGTGGGGCCCTTATGCTTCCACTGGTCTCCCCTGTCATTTAATATGATTTCCTTTAGACACCAGAGACACAATCTTGGACAAGCTTAGAGTTTTTTAAACCTCTTTGCGTGATCTAATAAGGGATACAATCTGTCAATCTCAAAGCCTTTTTATCTGCAGTCAGTGATAAGAGTTTATATTATAGTTAAGGGCTGGACAAACCTTTGTTTAGGTCTTTTTATGAGCCGGTTCAACAGTATCACCTCTTAATGCCGTCCCTTCTGTTACCAACCCTTTAATGACAGACTTTAATCAAATTGTTTTTCTATAACATAATGAGATGTCTTAACATGACTAGTATACTCAACTAGACACTCTTGTACAGAGGTCTTCAACAGGGGGTCCGCAACCCCTAGGGGGTCCACGGAGGTACTGCATGGGGGTCGCAATAGTTTTGGTTGATTAGACTTTTTTTATATATTCCCCCCTGCAATTTTTCCACTAATTGAAATGTCTTTAAATCTACATTAACATGAATTCAACACACTGTAGTAAACAGATAAATGGAGGCAGATGTCTTTCAGTCATCAATGCACACATTCAGCAATGCACAGGAGCTCTTTTAAGCTGGGCACTGTTTCATTCACAACACCTGTCCCATCAACCAGGAATCAGAATCAGAAATACTTTAATAATCCCAAGGCGAAATTACTTTCATTACATTACTCCATATCAGTGACTATATTACCAGTTTGATATAACACCTTTTAATACAATATATATAATTAGGGGGTCCCCGCACCATCTCGTCATCAGTTTGGGGGTCCTTGGCCTTAAAAACGTTGAAGACCCCTGCTCTAGTACATCTAGTATATTCAACTTGATGCATGGACTGATGATGATGATTATCAGATCATGCATCAGTGTTAAACTCAAGGTGACATTGTAACGACTGGTCATAAATCGGCAAGTGGAGTCCATGAATAAATCTCAATATATATTGTCATAATTACCATATGTTAAAACTGACAGTATCAATAGAATATCTGTAAATGATGAAGACACTTTATTTGGACTATGGCAGTAAAGAAATTCTATTGTATGGTTTAACTCTGCAATGTTTCTGGGTTTCTGGGAATTTTGAGGTGTTTTCCTTAATAAACCTCTAATCCAGAAGCCAAATCTAAGGGAGTTATAATCCAGAGTAAGCACAAAGGTAGTTGAACTTTGTCACAACACTAAGAATGGTAGCGTCCCTGAATGTGTATTAGTGGGGCAGAAAGCTAGATAGAACAGCAGTCCTCTTGTTTCAGCTGGTTTAAAACACACACACACACAAACCTCACCGCTCTAGAGCAGTTAAGGAGTCCGGCCTTGGCATTGCCCCAAGACATGAGGGGCAGCTGTGTTTCTCAGGCAAAAAGAACTGAAGAAGCTGTCCATACCCTCCTCCCCATTTCCTGCCTGTGCTGCCTGCCCCTCCATTCCTGGTTGTACGCCTCAGCAAAAAGCAGGTCACACATAATTTTTTAAAAGGTTACTAGACCCTCCCCTTCCTTTTTGTTCCTTTGTATACCTTCATACCCTTGTCAAACCCTCAGCTACACTAAGGGCTTCCATTTCTTGTACAAAAATGAAGAGGTAAAGATTAAGGGAAGGAGAGTCCCAGAAAGTTCCAAGTTCAGTCTGGGTGACACTTGTGAGGAGTTGCGTAACAAGACATTTACTGGAATCAGGGAGCCGCAGGCCAAAGTCTGGTGCCACTGGTTAGTCAGCGGAACTGTGAGGCACTGTGCTGGAGATATGTGGGACGCTCATCTTGTGTGAGTCTCTGTGTGTGTGTGTGTGTGTGTATGTGTGTGTATGCATATATAACCTGGGCCTCATAATTAAAGCTCTGCTACTGGCAGATGCACAATCATGATGGCAGACAGACAGGCAGACGCAGGGAACATTCCAGCACATGCTTTTATATCCTTTTCTTAACTGTAGTGAAAAACTCTTCTCTGTTTTTTTTTTTTTTTCTTCTCTTTCCACCTGATTTCATTGCAAGAACGCTTAACGACTGCCTTTTTACTATCTTTACTGGATTGGGTTTTTGTTTAATAGTGCTGCATTATATAGACACATGGAGGGGAGTCAAATAGAGAAGGTTTGCAGATAGAAGCTCAATTTTGTGCTTAATCACATTGTATGGAGAGTATTGGTAAGCAGAATACGCTATACAATACATGATAGATTATTGCAGTTGAATTTAGGTCTAGACTTTTATTGGGTTATACTAACAGAACACAATAGAATAGAATAGAATAGAATAGAATAGATACAACTTTATTCTGGACTCATGGTCCAATAAATACATACATAAAATAAGATAAAAATAGTTAATAATAAAAAGCGCAATACAAGTACCATTATCGACTAAATAGGAACTTTAAGAAGACAGGAATACCAGTGTCTCCACAGCTTAGACTGATATCGGATTGCACTACATGTGGTATCAGTAAGTGACAAGATAATATCATTTCCAGGTGCATTTAACCTACAAATAAACGTATACTAGCCTGGGTGCCAGTCCGAACTTAGTCCCGCCCACAAGGTTTGAGGTCGGGAAGTTCGGTCTGGCTCTGCTCCATAGTAGCGCGAGTATTAAAGCCCACTGTCAGGCGATCCAATCAAATTGTCAGGGCGGGCTTTATACGATGATGGACAGATGATCAAGAGTAACGTTATCAACCACGTGACCAAAGCGCGCTTGGGTGACAACAATAATGGCTGCCGCTGGAGAGTTTAGGTGAGTAGATTCTGCTATTAGGGCTGTTCTAGAAGATATTGACAGCAAATTAATTTTAAAAGAGGAACAGAGAAACGCGATCAAGTCTCATCTTCTTATTCTAGGCGTGCAACTGCACGCTTTGATTTTTGTGGACAACAACTATGCCTCGCTTAAGATACGTCACGCACTCCGTTGCTCTTATTGGTTGTAGGTCTATCCAATTGAGTGCAGAGGCATTTTTTTTCCTGGTTCGTTAGAAACACGCCCCATAATCACAGCTCTATGGAGCAGTATCAGACTCATATTCTGACTAGAATTGAGTCGGACTACGTCAGGCTAAACGTATACATTAACTTTCGTAAAACAGCTTGTAGGGTATTGACTCTTGCTGTGACAAACATCTAACTTGAACTGGACCATCTTGGACGTTTCCAAAGTACCCGCATAGCATCATTATAGGCCACCTGCAGCCTTTGCAGGTTGATTTTTCTATATGTGGTCCACAGGTGAATAGAAAAGAATAGAATAGAATTACATTTATTGTCCCACAGTAGGAAATTTAGGTGTGACACAGGTAGGACCAGTAGTGACAAGAAAACTGACAGATATCCACAAGATTATATTAAATGAAAAATAAAACAACTTTAAAGTGAAGCTGATAAAAAAAAAAAAACACTGTTCAGTTATTCTTATGCGCTGATCTAAACACTTCTGCTGACATTGTTTTATTCTCATCAGTACCCTGCTTCAGTATAGGTGTACTATAGGTGTGCTGTCCTAAAAGGTTTGCATCTGTGCCACACTATTTTGGTTTTTGGATGATGGATTGAAATGCATTGCTTTTAGCTTCTTATGACCTTAATGCCTAATCTGTCTGGCATGTTGCTTGATCTTCATCATGCTGTGTGTTCAAAAATGTTCCCTAACTTCAGAAGCCTTCATGGAGCAGATGGATTTATTTTGAAAAAAGACTGTCACTAATAATGTTGCTGAAGGACAGTATGCTCTGGATTTTATTGTAGGTTATCTTTTAAGGGGGCATAATTTTAATTGTTTCGTTTGATTAATCATTGTCATCCCACCTATAAAAAAATTGAATATTATAAATCAAATTTATATATCGTGAATATTCTGATGGTAAAATGACAACAATATGGAAAAAGCATGACATTTTTTTATTCAGGCTTCCTAATTTGACTATTTAAATACAGTAAATAAAGTAATATAACTCTAAAGTAAATAATCTGTCATGTAAAATCAAAGAGGAGTCGAGGGGTTAACTGTGTCCCTTAAAATGAATTAATCATACAGGTATCCTGTCGGTGCTATTAATGTGTCATGTGCTGCTTTAAGCAGAAGTCGATCCTCTTGTTTTGATGTAACACTGTGACGTAACTGTTCTGATCCACTCTGATCTGATGGAGCAACAGCATGAAACTCGTAGCTCCACAGACAATTTCACAAGGATTTGTTTTCCTTTCTAAGCTGCTCCATGTTTACCTTCTCAGTTCAGGCACTACTATTCCTCTTTGCAGTCTTTCATTCCAGTTTTCCAAGAAGGCATTTAGGGGATTTAATAAAACTTCGACAGACTGAGGCAATAAACAGGAGGGAAAGCAGCTCAGCTATCAAATGATGTTCCTATGTTAATATCAGAGTGTGGGACACGTGTTTTGATCTTAGTTTGTGTACTTATGCATTATTAAAACAGATGGAAGGGCAGACATTTTAAAAAATAAAATAAAATAGAATAGAATAGAAAATGCCTTTATTGTCCCACAATGGGGGAATTCTGGTAACACCAAGTAGGAAAAACTATTTTTTAAAGCTTTCTCTTTTTTTCATGTTGTAAAATTCTATGTAATAGATAATTTTATATAGAATTGATGGAATGCGCCCTTATAGGAGGACATGTCATCATTCAGCTCACAAGGCTTAATCTGTTATGTATTTTAATGTCAGTTAAAACCAGTCATAAAGACAGATTTAAACAAAACTTAGCAATCACTCCACCTGATAGGCCATGCAGTTTTGTGGTTTTCTATTTTGAAAAAGGTACAACAGAAAAAGAAGATTGTAGTTCTTCAGTTTTAACAATAAAAGCAAACATATTTTTATAGAGAATGTGCCTAGGTTCATGCAACCCCCGTTACAGACCCTGCCAGGACCTCTCAGATATTCTACCTCAAATCAAGTCTTCATACCCAAAACCAAAAGTGCTGAAACCCCAGATTGCTTTAAATCAATGTTCATGTTTGTTTATAGTTCCCTTTGGCCATTCTTTTAAACCTAAACATCACTAGTTTAAGTTTGCAGTCCATCTGTGCCCCTGTTAAACGTCTGCAATATACCTATCTCTGTGTGTTTTCTCTATTTTGTTATGTTCTATTCATATACAGCACTTTGAATTGTCCTCTCACTGAAATACACCATAAAATGAAATTCCTTTCCTTTGCTTTAGTTAAATGAATAGTAGGTGCTGCTGCTGGTAAACTAACACTGAGCCGTTATCTGACAGGAATGAAATCTGGAAAATCCCTTAATGTGGCCCTTTCATTTTCAAACACATCAGGTGGAATGTGTACCGATTCCACCCACCTCAGACGCTGCCCAGTTGTTCAACACTCCTGCCAGTGTTTTGTTTTGTCAGTACCCTTTTTCTGGCTGCAGCCCAGAGGACAGATCATTCAGTGCCCTGACCATGTGCTAACTTTCCTTTGAGAGCAAAGCCATATGCATAATTATCAAAGAGTTAAATCTTCAATCATCAAGAGATGGGAGGGGCTCCAAAGCTAGGGGCTTTACACTAAGAGTGAAAATATAGAGTAGAGACCATGTTAGGTTTCCAGGTAAACAGCAATTTGGGATGAGTCAGAATGTTTTGTTTTTCTCAGTGCAGGTTTAGTAGTAGCGGGACAGGAGCACGTGATGCTTTGTTTTGGTCGCAGGCTTGCCCAGGCTTGGCACAGAGCGTGCTTTTGCCCCGCGTGCTGTCAGAGCTTCTCAACTTGCAAACAATCTGAAGACAACACAACAAAAAACAGTTTTCCCATTACATGAAGACTTCAGCATTGTGTTATGGTGGGAAAAAAGAGGAACCGTTAACATTTTAGCATTATAATGAGAAACGAAAGTTACCAGTGAAAATCCGGTTCAGATGATTTCTGAGCTAAATTGCAGATTTAAGGGGAGTACAGCTCTTTAACTGGACTGCTTGCTCGCTGCCCCGGGCCCCAAACCACAGGCATCACTCCAACCCACATTGTTGTGCAATTCCTACCCTAAAGTGATTATACACGGTGCCTGTCAGGCTAGCCTGGCATTATCACACCATCACACATGCATTCGGCCCTCTCTGTGACACTCATAAACGCTCAACATAGAAAATTTAAATCCGCAATTAATTTGCAGAGCAATTGTGAAATCATTTTAAGGAAGATGTCTGTGTGTCGTCTGCGAGGCCTGCGCTGTAGGAGAGGGAGCAGTGCCATTTAGGCTTATTTTCTGTGCAGCCGCATTCAGATTCATTTGTGTCTTAATGATTCATTCCTATTCTACCTACAAGTAATTGACGTAAAAGACAGGAATTAGTCACCCACTTAACCTAAAAGAAAACTCTACACTTAGTTGATATGAAGAGTTATTTTTAGATGACAGCCGTAACGTGAGAAAGGTCAGTTGATGTTATGTGCCATATGAGTAAGATGAAAAGTTTCTATTCAGCAATTTGAGCTTCTTTCACTTTTTGCAGTATGACTTCAAATGAAGCAACACTTAGTCGTTCTTAAGTGTGCGTCTTATACAGTTTTGTTTTTGGAGCTTTTTAGCTCTTTTTTTGCATTTACATGATCTATTGAAGTAGATTACTGCATGATTTCTATAATAGCACTAAAAGAAGTTGACAGAGGATCTTTAAATTTATTCAAAATAAGAGGAAAGGAAAAAATATCATGCATATTTTCTTTAGCCCTCTGCTGTTTCCACTACATGGATTTCTTCTTGCCGGTTATCCATAATGGCCAGATTTTTATGCAGGGTCCAGCTGACATTTGTGAAAATTTGCAGCTCCTTCAAACATCTCATGGTCAGTGTATGTGACTGTATCTACGATAAATGCTTGTCCTTCTTTGCCCTTTAGTTTAGATGGATGCCCGCGTCTTGGTAGGAAAACTCTGTGAGATCTTTAGAGTACGAGATTTTGCTTCATATCCTTAACTTATTTCTCTGTTTTGTTAAATGTTCAAAACTTTTATTCTTGGTTGCACTGGATTATAATTGCTGGTATCAGATTAAAAAGATATAACTGCATATACGTAGTTTTATGTAGAAAGACTTGAGCATTTATATTCTTTCTTAAACATCATACATCTTCTCTACATTTTGTTGTAATGTGAAAATATATTGGAAACATTCCTGAGATGCGAATATATCTGTAAGGTAAACTCTTCTTGTTTCTTTTTATCTTGTAGGAATACTTTGAACAATATAGGCAGGAAGGAGAAAAATGACCAAAGCGCCATAGTCTGACTTTATAAAGTAATGTTCATCAGAAGAAAAAAAAAAAGTTGTGCACGTTCTCAGCTGGTGCACAGCTCACTGGTGCGACACAAATGTTTGTTTCTAAGATGAATTACCTTCACTTTTCTCTGCATGCTCATCTTTCTTTTTGCAGATGAAAATTTCAAACCCCTTAGTGACAGGAAGCGAGTCCTTTTGAAAGTAGCTTAAGGTATGCAGCACAAGTGCAGTGATGTCATGTGCAAAGGAAGCAATGGGGAGCGTGACGCCAGATTCAGTGGCTTCTTCCTCTTCCAGGGTTTCCTTCATTTTTTAACATCCTTCCTCTGAATTCTGCTCAGAGCAGGAAGTGAATCACTCTTGCTGCCTCTCTCTGTAAATTCTCCCTTTAAAACCTCACTTAGAAATGCTGTAATAACAGGTCAAAGTAGGTATTTTCTAAAGAAGAATTTATGGATATAGGGTTAATAGAAAAAGAGAAGGATGCATCAATATCATAATTGTGAGCGACATCGATATCCAATATGAATGTAGCTGTTATGGCCAATACAGTGTAATATATATTGCATACAGTATATTGCAATATATATTATATTGCAAAAAACTTCTGACATTGCTGCTCTGCTTCGATTGATCACCCAACAATCCTGCATTGCGTTGAATTGCACCCCATCCACTTATAGTTAAAAGGGAGTTTTCTTTTCCACTAGGGAAACATTCACGCTCAGTCTGCAAAGTAGACAACATATTGCAATCGACTCTCCCCTGTCGCTGTATGCCCATCCTGCAGAGAGAATATTGCAAGTTAATGACTCAATGCAACCTGTTGGGTTTCCTAAGATAGAAAACTTTTGAACCAATCTGTCTGTATATGAATAATTGGACTCTCTTGAGTGCCTTGAGATTACACGTGTTATGAAATGGTGTTTATCAGAGCTCTGAATTAAAATTGAATAAATAAGATTTTACTTATGCGACTGATACTATTATCTTAGATCTTGGTCATCATTGTCCAATACAGATGTTATTGTTGATGTATCCTGCATCTCTACACCAAAGTCTAAAATTAGGCCATGCTTCCTGCATAAACTGGAACCAGTTTGCATTTAATAAAGGTCTCACTGACCAGCTGCCCATTGTGCTTACAAAAGTTGATCCAAGATTTTGTGGAAAGAAGGATTTATTTTAACAGAGCCAGGGGGTATCCCTAGGGTTGCCAGTCTAAACAGGGTTTACAATGTTACAAATATATCCACAACAAGAGCCCCTGAGTTTGCAGCAGGAGATCAGACCCATAAACCCAAGCCACCAGACCAGCTTCTAGCAACAGTCCACACAAACTGCATCTTTATCCTATGAGAGCAGGCCGAAGCCCAGCCCTGTGGCTGTACTGAACAGAGGCAAAAAATATCCTCACTCCACAGACACAGCTCTGTGCATTTTACAGACTCACATTGTGTAGCACATAGCAACACATGCACATATTTTAGCATGGCAGGCTTAGCCAGCACAACCCGGTCCCTGTCTATACACATGAGTTGCATGCTGCTCCAGTCTCAGTCAGATAATCAACAAGCACGAGAGAGAGTCCAACATGTGAACACAGAGCTCACAGTGATACCGAGACATTTCTTACAAAGAATTTCTCACTAACAACACAAACGAAAATATAATAAATGCTGAAAAAGAAAAGAGTTTAAGTCATACATTTGGTTTTGCAAAAAAAAAAAAAAAAAGGCAGACATCTGTTGAAAAGAGCTCTGTGGTGTCAATCTACATGTTTTAGTTTGTCCCCTCAGGTTTACCGTAGACACATGATTTGTACTGTTTATTAACACCAATTTCTTGTTCACTGTTATGGGACCACAATGGTTGTCATAATAACTCTATTGGCACATCACATAAATATGGATGAATCCTGACTGTTTTTAACATATATACCCACAAACCTTTATGCATTTAATTGCATCTTTATGGGATTAAAGGAAAACTATACTGCATATGGCATGTAACTGTATATGCATTTACTGTGTACTCAGTCCCATTCACTATGAAAACTATTAATTTTAGCCACTGTAAAAACTTTTCTTAAGGATTGACCTTATTAGTAAACAGAAATAACGTCGATTGAGAGTAAGAAGATCATTGATCAGCAAATCAGCAACAATTTTGGAGGAAATGTTGAGTTTATAGTTTAGGTTGAGAACTCTGATGACATGTCATCTTTGTACACATTTCACAAATCAACAGCAAAAAGGAGGAGAATAGGACAGACTTAAATAAATGAAGCAACACAAAATCCAGTTTGTATTTTACCTGAGGTCGTGTAGGGAATACAGCAAACGCATGCAAAAAATGGACATTTTGGCATACTTTCAAATTCCTGTTTAGGGAACTTCCTATAATTTAAACATACTTTTTGCCTTTAAAGTAGGTGGCAGCTTGATGCTACAGGATGCTTTTCTTCCACAGGATTTCTTCAGCAGGTAGTATGAGGCTTGAATTCTTGGTGTAATCATGTTAGTTTGAGAAAAAACGGGTTAGAGGTTAAACTTCCGTTTGGATATGATTCAGGTCCATTCATGGAATAAAATCCAATTAGATTATGTAACTATTATGTTATTATTATTTTAAAACCTGTGTATTTTCTTTCCACCTTGTAATTATAAACTATATTAAGGTAGGCCAACTCATACAATTACCACTGAGACTCTAGTTTTTTATTCACTGCGACTAAATGTCCTTAACTTAAGATCATAAAAGATTTTACACAATATTTCCTGTTCCCAAACATCAGTGTGATTCTGTGATCTCTGCCAAACATCCTCATCCAATTTTTTTTTTAAATGTTTTTCCACTCTGTCAAAGTCAGAAGAACAGAACATGATTTATTCCCTTTTGTTTTGATCCCTAATGGGATCAGTTCTTCAGCACAGAATCATTTCTGTGATGTTGAGTAAGGTCTGATCCATTGTAACTGCTCAATGAAAAGCCCTACCTGGACCAGGCACCACTCTTTCCTTTTTCCTCTTGTTTTGCCCGGTCACACTGAAGTTTTGATTAGGAAGTTGTGGCTCATGAACCCTCTGTTTTCTCCAGCTGGTCTCCTGGCTCTGTACCCAGCAGTGTCTCATTTTGTGGTGTTTTGCTAGTAAACCAGAGGCATTGGTGGGATCAGTATCAGGACTGGCCAGCTCTTCCTGTGTGGACACAGTTCAGCAGGAAGTTTGCTAATAGCCAATCCGCACCTTGTATGGCATTGCAGTCACAATGAAAATAGGTCCAGGAATGCTAGTAGCCATGTCAATACTTGTTTTTTTTTTTTTTCCAGAAATGGTTTGTAGGCGATCTGCAGTGTGTGAGAATAATCGGTACTCATCCATATGAGTCTGTGTTCTCTGTGGCCTCCAAGTTCAGCTGACAGTGTAGATTTGAGGAGAAAGACAGTTTGTTTCTCTGAGATTGGTTACAGAGGCCTTTGAGAAGGTGATGCTGCCAAGAGTGCAGTTGGTAAATACATTTGGAGACAGATTTGCTTCTGCATGACTTGTGTTTTCTGTCTTTCCATCTGTTCTTTACGACAGTCATATATCTCACCGTCTGGTTATAACTGTTGTAAAGAAGTACTTCCCTGGAAGTCATTGACTGCTATTTTGGCTGATAGAATTGCAAAGTGAATTTGATGGGCTGTGCACTCACATCTATATCACTTGCCCCTTCTATTTTCAGATATACAGTTATGGTCAGAATAATGAAATCCAGCCATCGCTGACATGAATGTCTTTTTAGGTTTGGGGTTTTGAGGAGTACTGTTCTTTTTTCAGGGTGCAACAACAATACAATAAACATCTTCATCTATTTTTAAGACTAGAACAGAATATAAATTTATTGCAGACTCTCACTAATCTACTTAGTTTCAACATATTGCATACAGATTCAAACATTTGTATAAATCTAATATTTTGAAACTTTTCCCTTAGAGATTGCAAAGAAAACTTAAATGTTTTCTGTTGATTGTCAATATGTTTCCAGCAATTTTTTCACTTGTGTTCATGCCACTGTCCTGGCCTGTAAGCAAATGAATGCTAACCGGATTTATCCCTTCCAAAACAAGTTGTAAAGTGTGCTTGCAATTTTTGTCCAGTTGGAAAACCCGTTATTGTCAAGCTTTACAAATCTAGGGCTAAAACAATTAATCATATTAATCATTATTAATTCACTATTGAAATAATCGTCAACTAATTTAGTAATGGATTAATCATTAGAGACTGTAAAGCATGAATTTAACTGACAGAGCAACGCACTTGTGGCAAAATTTGTAAACATTTTACATTTAAGATAAAATAGGTTTTTCGTCAATCAATATGCTCTATCCAGAACTCTGTGCATTCTCCCTATAAGTATAGGCCAGTTACAATCCTTTAGTGTAATATAGTGCAGGTATGTATATTTTCAAGCTATTTGGATTTGAGAAAATGCTAAAAAAATATTTCAACTCCTAATATTTTTGTTGTTTTTATTCATTATTATTTGTAGTAATATCATTCCACATTCATAAAAAGATTAGTTCAAATAAATAGGCAAAATCCTTAATTGATTATGTCATTAATGTCAGTGACATGTAAACAGCTGACTTTCAAGTCAATAAAAGTGTGAGATGGAGACATTTATTAAAGAAAAACGGATACAAGCAGGAGCAGTAAGCACTGAACTTTAACGACTAAGCCTGAAGGAGCTATTGAAAATGATAAAGGATACAGACGAAAGAAGAAACAGACTATTTTTGTTTGCCCATATCTTAGGGTCAATTTTATTTTTAATTCAAAAAAAGTTTTTTTTTTTTTCTAAAAGAAATTGTAGCAAAACAGTTTCCTTTTTATAACTTTGCTAACAGTGACACATTCATACTCCACTCCCCAGACAAACCGGAGGCGCACTGCTTTGCCACTTGCTGCTTCGCAACATTAATGACTACAATCATTTCCTTTTTTTTTTCCCCCGACTGTCCTTTTTCTGTTTTTAATCCTAGGATGTAAATGAAAAAAAATAAGACCCATGGCTGTACATTTCCTGTGCTTGGTTTTTCATTTCCACTACTTTTTTATAATCATCACCATATTGACTTTGGTAAACAGGTCAGTGATTACCACTGGACAGTTCAATATTGGTGCTGATGATAACCTATTAAACTGCAAATACATGAAGTATTGCAGTCTGTTCAGATTGCCTTGTTCAGTGTGGTAATGTTATTGTGTATTATTTTTGTTTTTGAGAGAGAGAAGTCAATTGCATTTGCATCAAACTTGTTTATTTACTTTGTCTTTAGTTTAAGAAACAACCTGAAAAACAGAACGGTTTATATTTATTTGTTAAGTGCTGTAAAGAATTCTCTCAATACGATTATGAAAATCAACACAGTATACTTTTGATTGAATATATGATATAATATATAATATTTTCACTACGCTGATTTTCCAAATCTGGACTGAAAGATAGATTAATCTAACCGTATATGGATTTTTAGTGTACTTTCAGCTGCCATAAAATACCATTACTTTATTCATTTGTTGTATTAATGTGTTGCATAACGATACATCTTATTTTTCGCAACAGCCTTAAAATGATTTCTATACCAAAATATCAGTTTGTGATCAGACCTGATTGGATTATAAGTTTTGATTATTGGAATTAAATCAGTTTTTGCCATTTGAATGCAGCCCTAACTTTCATATTTAACCAGTTATATGGTTAAAGCATCATCATTAAATTTAAACTCTAGTTTTAGAGTAGGTAAATTGATACTTAGTGTGGTCTGTATGTTTTTTTTTCCATTGACCTGATATTTAACCTTCATAATACAAACATCACCTCTCACAACGAAGAGGTCCCCTTCTTTATTACGTTTTTAAACCTATCTTTACAAATAATCACTGAAACAAAACTATCTTTTACCTGTTTTATTTAGGAAAACCTCAGTAAAACACTACTTTATTATACTGTACCTTCCCAATAGTTTATTTGGCATGGCTAGCACCAGAATACACTAATCTAGATTTTCTCTAAAGAGGGGTTTTAATTATTATTTATTTGTATTATACTGTAGATTCATCATTTCAGAGTTGCTTGAAATTTGGAATTTATTAATCAGGAACTTTTGAACATTTAGCACTCACTTGTCTTTGTAAAGCTTTCATCTGTCAGTTCATTTTGGTCGATCATCTTTCCCAGCTGTATTACAAGAAAATACAGGAAAATATTTTTCCAACTTTTCCGCATTAAAGGGTACTGTTTGTTTATAATTACAGCAGCATCGACCGACCTTTTCGTTTTCATACCAGGCCTTTCAAAAATTTGGTTTCATTAGCTGTTGACAGTGAAATGCTCAAGATAGTGCTTTTATGTCGAGTCTTTAAACATACAGTATTGTATATGTGCTGGTTTGATGGCCTAATGGAACCATGAAAGCACACTCAGAGGAAAATACTAACTACTGCCAGTAAACTGCTGGGTGTCAGTCTAAACAACCTCTGAATATCTAAACCTACAGTCGGAGATCCTTTAATAAACACAAAGTATTTTAAAACAGATCCAAACAGGCCTGTATGCCAACAGTACAGTAGTTTCCGTACAGGTTTCAAAATTTCTCTTTTTGCAATCAGTAGACGCTATGTATGTTAAAGCGTTTTTTGTATTTACTGTTTAGATGTCAACTGTGAGGGATAAAGCAAGACTGTTATTACGGTTCTACTGTAGTTTAAAAACAAAGAATGAATGGTCTTGGAGTTGGGATTTTAAACTGCCTTTAGCCTCTTAGTGACTGGGCTGGTTGGCATTATGAAAGCAAAAGTGTAAATTCCATCAACAAAATGTGGACCATTAACTTAAGTCGAAGATTTCTAAGCAGTTGGGTAGTATTTTGTATTTTCTAATATTCCAAGAGCTTGGCGCCTCAAAATTACAACCTTTATTTACTTCTTGCAGCCTTCATATTATCCCTTGGAAATCTGGATCTCTCACTTTCTTACTGCCACAATAAACCACGGATAACTGTTTACATCTCTCAAATTTACACTCTCAAAAACCTTTCTTGGACATGAAATAACTAACTTTAAGTATTTTTTCCTCGGTAACAGTGTCTACAGAAAGAATGTAATCAGTGCTACCTGGTAGCCATAGGTACTGTGCAATGATCAGGTTCTACTTAGGTGTTTTTAATAGAAACAGACAAATCATTGTAAGCAGAAAGACATGGAAGGTGCAGTAACAAAACGGTAGATACTACAGTAAGATTCATTGCAACCTGTATAAAATGTTAAACCTGTTAAAGAACAGAGGCCTCCTTCTTGCAAACAGCATTGCAGGTTATTTTTCACCACCTATAAAGCATCAATTCCAAGCAAACATTTTCTTACCATCTCCTTTCAATTCTCAAAGTAGATACTTTGTAGATACTTTATATATCTATTTTGTATGCACCATCAATACCAAGTCAAATTCCTTGTAAGTGCAAACCTACTCGGCAATAAACTTTATTCTCATTCTGATTTATATTACAACTGAATTATATTGGGCTTTGCCAACATTTGTTTGATTGAATCCTATTCATTCCAATTCCATGATATCAAATACAATTATATTTAGAAATCAAATTAAAGTTTAGTGGCATCCAGTTTGCCGCATTAAAGTCAGATTCAGTTGATCATACAATACCAGTTAGGATAAAGTTATCTGCAGAAAATCAGCAGATGGCATTGAATCTTTACTATGTTGGAGTCATTTTACCTCAGGCCAACACAAGGAAGAAATAAATGACTCCCTTTTAATAGGAGTATGTTCATAACAACCAAGATCAGGATGAGCTGCATTTGGCCAGATGTAGGTCTTACTAAATTTGGCTTTAAAGAAATGGCATTTGATATTTTTGATTTAGCTAATAGGTACTGTTTTGTACATGGTAGTACTAAAAATCAATTGTATTTGGCCTTAGCAGTCAAAGACTAGCTGCAAGTTTAAACTTTTGATGACTTTGTGATCTTTGTAAGATGTAGCTAGCTGTCACTTGCTGTCTCACCATCTCACCTGCATGGATGTGCCCCACCGCAAGCTGTTGTTAGGAGGGCAGACATGCTGAGCTGGGGTTAAACTAATAACAAGTTTGCACGTTTTGTGTCTCAACCGCACAGCTCCAAATGAAACAGACTCAGCACAAACCTTCAGACATGACCAGACTGAAGCTTTAGGGTTACTTACTAAGGTGGCTAGAATTGGTTCTCATGACCTATATGTCAGCTATCATAGTCGCAGACATTACGCAGAAAATAGGTAGCTCCTATGCAAAAGCACACCTACCGTTAGGGCTCAGACAAGTGCAGCAGAAGAGGAAAAATGTCTGTTCAGGACAGCACCGTTTCTCTAATGACTTCAGTGGAAATTGTGCAGGGAAACCACAGATTTCACTTTCATCTCTTCCATATCTCTGGGTACATGTGTGCAAAGTTGCATCTGCTGGTGTGTAACATTGTAGCTGCTTGCACGCTTTCAGTCAGTGAGGAAGGGAGCACCGCTGCTCTTACCCATAACTGTATTGGCTTTGCAGCTGAGGTTTCACATGTGGCTTCAACTGATTCAAAGCAGCACTGCATGTAGGTGGTGTTGCGCTTTTCTCTCTGGGGATTTTTTCATTAGACAAGTTGACATTTGAACAGCCCTGCCTTAAGTGTCAGCACCTAGGTCACTGTGCCAGCATTTTTCTTTGGTACTTTGCAGCCAGTTTTCTTCAAACACATGGGTGAAGTCTGTAAGAGAATAGGATGGAAATTGAACACAAATATAGGTAATACGCAGAGGCATGAATTACTGTGCCTTGCAAAAAGATGCCCCTTGCAGGGGCACAAAATAATTTACAATTACAAATTTGAAGTGCGGCACACATTGGTTACAGCCATCTTTACCCATATATCCCTAAATAAAGCTCAATGCAACAAAATTCTATATACATATCTCATTGGTGGAGGTAGACAATGTAGTTTTAGAGAATAGCAATCCCTTACAGGTGAGTTCCAACTATTTGCCTGTCTAGCTCTTCAACCTAAATAGTAGCTAATGTTCAAAAAGAATAAGTGATTGGAATTGTGAGACAATATATAAGGCGGTTGCACAAATGATATCAGGAAAAACACAGCAGTAAGATCCATGAGATGGTTGTTTATTAGGATCTTAGGTTCCTAAGATCTGTCAGGTTACATGACATATTTCATCAGCCGAAAGTGAAAACATTATGGCACAATCTACCGTACCAATACATTGTCCACCCAAACTGTCAGGGTGGCAAAGGAGAGTTTTATCAGAGAAGCAGCCAAGAGACTTATGGTTACTATGAAGGATTTTTAGAGCTGTTGACCAGAAAACTAATTAAACTATTTAAGAAGTCCAAATAGTAAATAGAAAGTCAGCCGTGAAGGAAAGCCATAAGAACTCCAGGTTGCCTCAAACAAGGTTTTGGACACATTTTGAATACATGACAGGCTAAAAAAGCATGTTTGCACCACACACTGAACACGTCTTGACTGTGAAACATGGTGGTGGCAGCATCATGAGGTTGGGACGCTTTTCTTCAGCAAGAACAAGGGAACTAGTACATCTGATGGTAAAATGGATTTGATGTTCATAGATACGCTCTTTTCAAATGTACTGAACTAAATCTATGAAGACAAATAATGGGAATGTCAGTCTGTATATGCAAACACACTGAAAAAGTCTTGGAACTATATCTGTAGGGACAGGGTTTTGGAAAAATTACTGACCCAGTGCGGATTTTGTGAAATTTGCAGGATACTTTCCAGATTTCTGTATCGTATTATTTCTAGTGACTCAGTATTGTGTTTGTATGTATTTGTAAGAAGACAAGATGCAGGAAAGTTACAAAGGTCTGCTTACTTTTGCAAGGGGCTTTTACAGCTTAAGAAATTAAAATAAAGGAAGAATGGGATTGACATGAGTTCATGTTAAGAGGAGAAAGACTCAAAAAACACAAGAACATGGGAAGACAGGGCAGGGAAAGGTCAGGAAAGAACGAGAGATGGCAGGAAGAAAAAAGGAGAAATTCAAGTCCAGGGTGATGTACCAAACAGTGTGGCCTTTGAGCACTGCTGCCAGTTGGGCCGCTAAAAGTCCGCACAGTGTGTTCTTTAAGGATCCAAGCCCACTCGGTCAAACACACCCCACTCTGTCTCTTTTTCTCAGACAGGCTTCACCAGCAAGTCAACCCCTTACTACAGCCGCTTGTTGAGTCATGATCCATCCACTCATGTATTTCACATTCAGCCCCGCCTTGGCATAGTGAACATTGTTTTCTTTTAATGCATGTGCTCTGACAACAAACCTCGGAGCCTGTTGCTAAACATACACTCTCTTGGCTGATGGAAGGGGGATTGAATTGAATTTGCGGTGTCCACTTGGCTCACGGCCTTGCGGCTTCGCATTCCATGCCTTCTTCTCTGCTTATTGACCGCTATGTTTCCTGTGAGGCAGGAAGTCAGCTCTGTTTCCTGTCAATGTCCTCTTTCATGTGGTCACTTCCTTGTGTTTTGCCAGTATAGCTCTGGTGTGTTGACTCGGAGGACAGGAGGTTGTGCTCCTCATGGAAGGCTTCGAAACGGCAGCGAGAGATTTTCTTTCTCCGTGTCTGCAGCTGCATAACTGAGCTCTAACAAAGACACTAATGTCAGCTCACTCATTGCTTTTTATGGCCGTGTATCTCAATGCAAAGCAACTTTTGTATGTCTTAATTAAAAGTTTAGCTTGTTTACTTTTTATAAAATCTTTCTAATTTGTCTTTCTTTTAGGACATCCTCCAGTGACAGTAATCAAAGCTTTGGGAAATTGTGGGTTTTGTAACCTTGCTCAGGAATGTTGATTGTGATGACTCCTTGGCTGGGAATCCTGCATTTACTGTTTCCTAAAAGATACTAGCACGTTGGCGGAGATTACAATTGAACTTTGCACACAGTGATTAGCTGGAATGTTTAGATTCCTGTGTTCTGCAGCCAGAGATAAATCTGTGTCACAATGTATCTCTGGTTCCAAAAGCAACAAAACACTCTTTGTGTCCAAAAGAGAATGTGCTTAAACTTTAAGTGTGCAAACAAAGCTTTTCATAAAATATATCTGTATTTTATATGATCGGTAGATGCATTCTCTTCTGAAATTAAATCCAAAAACGCATACAGGTAAGTCTACCAACCCTACGCGTTAGAAGAGCAATTATCAGAGGAGCCCGCTGGAGGAGCTCCCCTAACTCACTGCTCAGGTAGGACATTTTAACAGGATAACCATTAGATTTACTCTTCACAAATCGGCATTTTCAACTAGAGGGCTTAAAATAAAGCTAAAAAGTGTTCTAATGCTGTAAAACACCCTGAAAAGCCTTTTTCCATGGGGAAACATGGCGGTAGCTGAATCATGGGAATAGTTTTCCTCAGCAGGCATAGGGAAGCTACTAATGGTCAACAGAAAGATGGAGTTAAACATAAGGCAATCCTGGAAGAAGGACACTTTGAGAAGTCAATGAACCTATGGAAGAACGACAGATATGACACAGAAATTGTTTAGATTACAGCATAGTTTGCTTCAAAATAGCCAAGTCAAAGTCTGGACATGACTGAGCTGAAATTTTTTAGCATTAAAAGCTATAATCATGGTAATGAACACAACTTTGCATTTTTAATGTAAAAACAACACAAACAAGGTTTTATTAGAATCCTGATAAAATACTTAAATGTATGTGGTTGTAAAGTGACAACTTAATAAAAGGTTCATGAATGCCAAACACTGTAACTGTTGGGTGTTGGATTCATAAAAGTGAGTGTGTAGCTTTCAAACCACCGTCTCTGGCTGAGACAGACTGTGTTTCAGAATCAAAGCCATACAAAGCTGCTGTTTGTCGTAGTGTCATTTCATTTAAGGACGCACAGACACACACTCACACAAGTTTGGTGGGACGACGAGCTTTTTTCCACTGCCACACCAGACACCCTGAGCCACACTCCCCACAAAGCACACCAAGTTCTGTTGAGTACTGGTATTTCCCATCAGAGCTCATTTATGTCCCCGTGCCTCTGCTCGCTCTGTTGCTCCATTCCTTCTGGACTAAATGTTCTAGATCATCACACCCTGCATTTTAACTGTGACACAAGTCGTAATGGATTTCTCCAAAGCTGAGAATTTTTTTTTCTCCCCATCCTGTCATCAGGATGATGGAAGCGCTATAACAGGACATCCCGGCGTCTGCACACACATTGCATTCATTCCTTATTCCAGCACAGCTGAATAAAGCCGTACACTCAGTAGTCATGGGAAACTGAGGCTCATGACTAGACTTTTCTCTCTCCCCTTTTGTCATAAGTACTAATGTGCAAAAGGTGGAGAAAATGGGAGCAGGGCATTTGTGAGGCTCTTGAAGAAGGGCTGTCACATACCCCAGATCATGCAAACTACTCAAAGTCTATCGGTCAAAGCAGTCATGTCATTTGATTCAGGGGTAATAACAATCATTTGTAAGGAGCCAGTGTTTGTCATCTGACCATGGAGACTGTGGGCAGAGGGGAGGTGTAACAAGCTGATATGGTTGATTAGTCAAACTGTTTGCACAGGTATCTGCTGCTCTAGTTTTAAACCAATGGTACCTCAACTAAACTCATACGCTGTACTTTTTCAATTTTCACTCAATGACTCTGTTTTTCACAACCAGAAATATTTCCAGACAGATATATTTCTACAGAGTGGGGAGTATAGCAGGCTTCCTTCAGCCATCTGACTGGCAGTATGCAGCAGTGGATGGAGATGGGGCACCGCTGTATTAGTTCATAATAGTCTATGTCCATGGTCGTGACTTTAGAAAACTCAGGCAAGTTGCTATGTTTAAAAGAAAGCGTTAGTTGTGATGCAGAAATGTTGCTTTTTTAAAACATTTAGTTTTAAATCCTTGATAATAGTAACTACTCCTATCATCTCAGGCTTATTAAAATAGAACATTCTTTTCTGCTACATGTAAGTTTACTAATGAGCTCAAGGTACATTACTTCAAAATAATCGGCTTAAACTGGAGATATTTTCACAGCTCTTATAATTTGGGGTTCTTAGAAAGTTTGACAGGGTTGTTATTAGGATGAAAAACCAATGATATACAGACTTTACTTTTTTTGGGGGGGAGATTTTCTTATTTCCAAGTGATATGGAGCCAAAGAGCTCTGTAATCCTTATATCTGAAAGACTTTTTTAATTTATTTATTTAGCACATTACCCTTTTATAGAGTTATGGTGCTACAAATGCTGATAGGAAAAAATCAAAAATCAAAATCAGTAAATTATTATATCATTAAAAAGCTTACTACTGTCTATAAATCAGTTCGACAGACGAAACACTATATAGTATAATTACACTTGCAAGGGTGTTTTCTCACCTTTATTTCATATAATTCTGATGTTTTAAAGGTTATGTTAAAGCAGCATTTAAAATTAGAATAGTAAATCTGCATTGACAAATGGTTTATGCTTGATGAAGGTTGCAGGTGAAGGTTCTCAGTCATCCAGGTCATAGGCGTTTCAAAACAAAAAAAAGTGGATTGTTTTTATTTTTTTTTGGAACTTGATTTGATTTTACAAACAAGGCTAATCACAATGGATTTCTAACTTACTGAATATCAATGAATATTTAGGAATGTCCAAAAGATGTTGTTGCATATTCTTATCAGCTGCAGACCAAAAGCAAGATGTTAAGATGATGCCTAAAGCTCAGAAGAGGAAGGCTATGAATATCCACATAGAGATAAAGAACCCATTACTCCAAAAGTAGTGCTAAAAGCAGGTTATAGTTTGCAAATACACTCAGGGGCAGTTTTTGGAGAGATTAATGTTTTTTGAGGTGTGACAGCGTCACAGTGTGTTGATGTTCTTCTGTGCAGTACCAGCCCCAGCTGCAGCAGAACATCAGCTGGAAACATTGAAGCAACATCGGAAGATATAAACCTGGAAGTTAAGGCTTTGCCATACAGTAAACAGGTCTGCAATATGAACAATGTTTTTTAATTAGTTTTGAAGTGGCAAAAGAACAACAAAATCAATGTTTTGGAGCAGGCATTACAAATAATAATATGAGAAAATAAGAAAAAACTAGTTGTAATGTTTTATAATGTTTTCTAAAAGTTCTTGTATTCTGACATTTTATTGGCTAATTTTGATATGTGTTACTTAAAATCCATGAATACTTTATGACACCCACCTGTGGCCTGTTGTGGAAGAAGAAAACATGATGGCTCAGATGAGTAGAAACAGAGGTGAAGGCAGCATGGAGGGTGCAGACTGCAAACCAGATGTGAAGCCGTGACTCACGGCGGGCAGCGGGCTTGATGACTTTGGCTGCTATGCACGCTAAGCTCTGCGTGCGAGTGTGCGTGTGTTTATGTCTGTGTGCGTGCCGGGACTTCCAGCTTTTCCTCCAAAACAACAAGCTTTACGCAGGCACTGTAATGTCTGGGCAAGGCTCATTACTTCATGTTGAAATACAGACAGAAAATGATGCGGAGGCAGAGCTGAACTATTTTTTGAGGTTAAATGGTTACTTTAGCTGCACTTTGAGTCAATCTGGACTTTAAAATCAAACAAACAGGTGAAATCCTGAGTGTTTTGTGACTCAGGCGTCAGAGTGCAGTGGAAGAAAAAAGGGTGTCTCGCCTTTTGCGGTTTGCTCAGCAGACATTTACCTAATATTCTTGCTCTTTTGTTTGCCCTGTTTTTATAACGCTTCACTAGCTTCCTGCTCAAAAATTAGTTTTTCCACCGGTAGTGTCACTAAGCAACGTCAGAGCTTAGCATTAATGTGTCTGTAAGGAGGAAAGATTAGTCGGTTTCCTCCCTTTGAATTTGTGCTGGTTTAGACAAGACACAGAGTCAAGTGGAATGTGACTGCAGATTTTTTTTTTGTTTAGTTTAGTTTGTTTTGTTTTTTTTACAATAGCCTTCTCTGTTTTTCTCCATGCTCATATTCGCTCAGGATATCTTGGTCATGGAGTAAACCCACTGACATCTATTGAGTGTTTGCACGTGTGTTTTCTTTGGAAGGCAAACACCATGGGATCGTTGAGTGACCTTAAAAACCTCTCTTCTCTCCTCATAAGTCAATTGTCAAGGCGAACATGTTTTCAAGAGCCGCCACCTGTATGCGTGGATTTGCACTTCTGTGATAAAACACATCTGAGATGTTTTGGGAAAAGGGCAAATGTCCCTGTTTGTCTCCTCCTCATCCTTTTTTCCTCCTCTTTCTCCCTCTCCTCCAGAACTCCATTAGACACAATCTGTCCCTGCACAGCCGCTTCATCCGTGTCCAGAATGAGGGGACGGGGAAGAGCTCCTGGTGGATGCTGAACCCAGAAGGCGGGAAAAGTGGAAAGTCTCCACGACGCAGGGCGGCCTCCATGGACAACAACAGCAAGTTCACAAAGAGCAGGGGAAGAGCAGCAAAGAAAAAGGTACATTAGTCAAATTTTTCTATTTGTAACAAAAAACTATATTACACATTTCTTGAAAAAGTTTTGGTACATTGATTTGTTTATACTGTGTCATGGAGAAACTTTCTCCTTAAATTCTATGTTGGATATATTCTAAGCCATATTTGGAACTCTAACCCTTTCTCTTAAAGGAATAGTACACCCAAAACATGATTAGCCTTCATTTTCTACTCACCTCCATGCTGAACAACACTCTGGAGTACTTTTTTGATATCTCAAATGCATCTGGAGATCTGGGAGGCTTCTTGCTGTCTGCTGACATTCAAATAATGGAGGTCTATGGCGCCCGAGACAGAAAGGTCCACAAAAGTCCACAAAAACTTGTCAATATTCCTCCATACTGCTCGTCCAATGTAATCCAAGTGTCCTGAGTGGGTAGCATCCAGAATTTACTCGAAACGAAGTCATTTAGAACGTTTTAGAGCCTAAACAGTAGTGTATAGGATTTCCTAATAGCGCCCCCATGCGCGCTCACGATTCTACGGAAGCCGGCAGACCAAACCAGCGCATTCAGCTCGGCAAAGAACTCATGCTCTTCCTCAACACTGAAGTCCTCAGACATTTTTCTTTCGTTGTTTCTTTCTTTGCACAGGTAAACAGCACATTTCTTCTTCTACGCTTGCATTATCGGCAGACCAGACGCTGAATGCGCACTTCCTTCCGGTTTGGTCTGCCGGCTTCCGTAGAATCGTGAGCGCGCATGGGGACGCTATTAGGAAATCCTATACACTACTGTTTATGCTCTAAAAACATTCTAAATGACTTCGTTTCGAGTAAATTCTGGATGCTACCCACTCAGGACACTTGGATTACATTGGACGAGCAGTATGGAGGAATATTGACACGTTTTTGTGGACTTTTATGGACCTTTCTGTCTCGGGCGCCATGGACCTCCATTATTTGAATGTCAGCAGACAGCAAGAAGCCTCCCAGATCTCCAGATGCATTTGAGATATCAAAAAAGTACTCCAGAGTGTTGTTCAGCATGGAGGTGAGTAGAAAATGAAGGCTAATCATGTTTTGGGTGTACTATTCCTTTAAAGAAATAGACGATGCTTTGCAATACAAATGCATCATATATCTGACTTTAGATGCACAAACCAAACCGCTTAGACATTGGAATGGTCAATAACAGTTTATGAGCTGGAATCATAATGGGTAGGTCAGAAAAACAGTAAATTGAAATCTTTATTAAATCCATCAGTGCTAAAAACTCTACTGCCATTAAATTAGACATTCTAGTCTCAAAGAAACAGATATTGAACTGGTCAAGAGAAGCCAAACTGGTGCATCTTTTTTCTAAAGTATTTAGTCACTTATGTTATTTTCTAAATTCAATAGTTTTTAGTTTATGTTTATTGAAAATATCTTTAAATAAACTGGCAGAACTCAATATATCCCTAAGGGTGTTCCTCAAGGATTAGTCTTGGTACCAATTATCATTTTCTTCTAATATATGCAAAAACAGGTTTGAACCTAACTATATATATATACATATATACATACATATATATATACATACATATATATATATATATATATATATATATATATATATATATATATATATATATACATACATACATATATATATATATATATATATATATATATATATATATATATATATATATATATATATATATATATATATATATATATATATATATATAAATCAATGTGATAAATCGTGCTTCTCTGGTAAAAGCAGGTTGAAATAAGAGAGTGGCACTGGTTTGTATGTAAGATATCCCTGATTTGTCCTTTTTCTATCTTGCATGAGTTTTAAGATTGGGATTAGGTGCTGTGTTTCATTGTTCTAACCCTGATAATCTCCCTGTAACAGCTGGCCCTTCAGGGTGGTGCTGATGGCGGCGCTGACAGCCCAGGCTCCTACTCCAAGTGGCCCGGCAGTCCAAACTCCCACAGTAACGACGACTACGAAGCCTGGAATGGCTTCAGGCCTAGGACCAGCTCCAATGCCAGCACCGTTAGTGGCCGACTTTCACCCTTTGTGCCTGAGGACGACCTGGGGGAATCCGACGTGCACATGGGCTACCCAGGAGCTCCGGGATCGAAGATGACAGCGACACTGCCCAGTCTCACCGAGATGACTGGATCTCTCGGACATAGCTCTGAGAATGTCATGGAGAACCTCCTGGACAACCTGAACTTGCTATCGCCCAACAACTCACAGGTTAGAGGGGGGGCGACAACTCCAGGCTCCTCCCAGTCCTCCCCCTCACCAATGATGCAGCCCAGCCCCAGTTACCCAGCCTACAGCTCCCCGAGCATGGGCTCCCAGTCGCAGCAGGAGTTCCACGAGTGCGTCTATGGCCAAGCTGGAATGAACACAATGTCATCTATGCCTCTGCAGACTTTGTCAGAGAGTAAACCTGGCTTTGTGCCCAGCATGGGGCAGTACAGCTGTCCCGCCGGGCTGCTGAAGGAACTGCTGACGTCAGACACTGATCAACACAGTGAGTTAATGCCGTCAGTCGACACCGTGGTATCTCAGTCCAGCAGTGGCTGCATGCTGCCTTCATACAGCAGCAGCCAGCATGCAGCCAAACTCATGGCAGGAGGGAACACTCACCCGCATGGTCTTTCTCATCCCCACCCTCACAACATGCATAACCAAGGGCAGGCTACATCACCAGCTATGAACGGCCGCCTGTTGATGTCACTGAGCTACAATGGGGGGAGCACACGTTTACCTGTGGCCAAAAGCCCCATGCAGATGCCTTATGGCCTACCTGGGCACCTTAGTGGGGGAGGAATGCCCAGCAGCTTCTGTCCTCTTAACACCAATGGATATGGCCGAACAGGCATGATGGTACCCTCACACATGGAGAAACTTCCCAGCGACCTGGATGATATGTCCATCGAAAAGTTTGAGATTGACGTAGAAAGGGTGCTCCATGAAACTCTAATGGACGGAGACTCCCTGGACTTCAACTTTGAGCCAGTTGTGACCCAACAAGGTTTCCCACACGGAGTGAAGACCACCACACACAGCTGGGTGTCTGGGTAAAAAGCGAAGGCAATCTGAGATTGATTCATCTGACACATTGCTGTTTGGGCAAAGAAAAAAAATGAAATTACATGAGAATAAAGGTCCTCATCCCAAGAAATCTGTGCCCCAGCAAGATTCCTGCTTCAAGATGATATTTATAGGCTAAATGACTTCTACAGACCTCTGTGCATGAGTCAACTTTAGAACAGAGATCAGGATTGTTTTCAAGTGCCAAACATTTTGCCTTAACAAGAGAGCCGAACTGAAACACATCGAGTGGCTTGAAAAATATTAACACCTCTTTATCTTTTTTATATATTTTATCAAATTAAGATCAAATAATTTAGTATATTTTACTGGGATTTTATGAGAAAACCAAATATAAGTGTGACTCTAAAAAAATTGAAGGATAATAACCCTTGTTTAAGATCTACCGGTACATCAATACATTAACATTAACTGCAATTACAGCACTTTTATGTCCTGTTAGGGTAGATCATTTTTCCCTATTGCAATTTGTTTATGTAATATTGGAGATGAATATTAGATCAATAAAAATTTATAAATGTTTTTCCATTTCTTTTTGGAAATTAGCTTAAGCTCAGCCAGATTGGACGAAACAACAACAATTTTCAAGTGTTTCAACTGTCTCTCAAATGGATTTGGGTCTTTACATTATCTTGGCCTTTCTAACACTTAGATATTATTTGATTCCATTCCATCTGTTTTAGAAGATTTAGGTTAATGTTCCTGCAGCCAGCCTGAAGCCTTATCTAGGCTCTAAACAGTATTATTTCCATTGTTTCCCTGGATTTCTCCACCAAATCTCCCCATAATATTCCATATACGTAATGAAAAGAAAATACATCTGACTGCAGCATACTGCCACCTCTGTGTTTCAGCATGCATATGGTGTGCTCAGGGTGATTTGCAGTGTTTTCTCCATAACAATGTTTGCTGTGTCTCTTACCTGCTTTTGGCAAATTGTAAACAGGGCGTCTTTTCAATGCTGGCATTATTAGTCCTGCCAATTAGTTTTCGAATAGCAGATGTTCATTTGATTCTTGTATTTAGATATAGATATCAACAACTCCTCTAGAGTTACCACAGGCTTCTTTTAATTTTCAGATAATACACATCTGTCTTGTCCGGTGTGCTCATTGATTTTTATGATACCATAGATAAACACAGATGGACTTTGCCATTAGCTAAAGCCAATTGAACTGGATTTGAATCCAAAAGCACAACATTTATTTAACATTATTTGGAAAATAACTTAACTTCAACTTTTTGGAGGGAGTGGCGGCCTAGTGGTTAGGGCCTTGCACTTGGATCCCAGAGGTTCTGAGTTCAAGCCTCACTCCCATAGACTGCCACTGTGGGTCCCTGAGCAAGGCTCCCAAGGCGCCACACAATGGCAGCCCACTGCTACCCAAAGGGATGGGTTAAATGCAGATAGTGAATTTTGTTGCTTTGTACTTGTTAGAATGTAATGACAATAAAAGTTGTATTCTATTCTTCTATTCAGAATGTATTTTGGTCTTTCACATAGAATCCCAGTGAAACAAATTTGTAACTCTACAAGTAAAAGAAGAAGCTAAAGGGGTGCAGATACATTTGCAAGGCAGTGTCTTTCCTTTTACACCGCCAAATACAGTACATCTTCTCGTCATCAGCAACACAACAATCTACAGATGGGGAGACTCAAAATGTATGGTGTGTCCCACAGATAACCGATTTTTAACTGACAAATGATGAAGGTAACATTGTCTTGTTGGTTTTTGGACTGAAATGCTTAAAAATGAGATATATCTCAGAGGACTCTGATGTTACATAAAAAACATGCTTCTTGCCTGAGTGTATATAATGTAATCAAAAAGTTTGTAATATTTGGTTTCTTTTCTTTTTTGTATGGAGTTTGTAAATACTGTTTACACAAAGGAAACAACCAGCAGAAATGAGCTCAAAAGTAAAAAAAAAATTCAATAAATAAAACTGGATCTTTTAATCCCATGTTAGGTAAACAGGTCAGTCAGGCAGATTTCTTGTACATACTTTGCAATTATATATTAAAACGATGCAGTACGTTTACTAGATATATTTGTGAGCTAATTTATTTGAGGTTAATATAGGTTTACGCTGGTGCACAAACTGCACTCGGACGACTTCTTCGTCACTCTGAACCTTAGTACCACAGGGGCCTATTTGTTGTGCCTAAAAATGTAGATTTTTGCCTGCAGGCTCAGATAATATTGTAAATCTCTACGGTCCAGAAGATGCTCAAATATTGTAGTCTTAAATAGAAAAAAAAATGTTATTTTTTACTCTCTTTTGCTTTTCTGGGGGTTAAAAAAACAGTTGTAAATTTATATTGCTGAGGTTTACTGAACACACTTTAGTGAATGTTAACAATTTGAGACAGTTTGGATGAAAGCAATTTGTTAGCACTGCTGTTGATTTCATGCAAATAACCAGCATCTGCCAGAGCTTTCGGTGTTTTCTTTCTGGTCTCAAAGGTCAGGTTTGATCCAAAGGAGCCCTCTGATGCTGTCTTAAAGAACAGCCTTACTTCTCTAACTCCGCCCTCTCCTACCTCTGCTTATTATTGTCTCTTTATACATTTAAACTTCTTGATAGCACCTAATCTATGTTTCTTTACAGGTTTACTAAGTTTATTGTCCCTGAAAAAAGCCACTAAGTGTTAGATGTCTGATCTTAGCTTGTATATTTGCTCTTATTGCTGTACTAATAAACATTTCATCCTTAGTAGAGTTAAAAATGTGAATATGTGTCTGAAAACATGAGTTTATCCAATGAAGTCTGTTCATCGCAAGAGGCAGAAATTCAGAAAAAGGCAGAAGTTAAGAAATTTAAAAAAGGGTCTAAAAAGCTCTGATAATAAATTGTAACGTGAGATATACAGTGCATCACATAATTATAGACAAATCCTGGTAAAGTTTTGTGTAAATTTCCCCCCCCCCAGAATAAATTTTTTTTTCCTGAATATTTTCAGCTAGGATGTTTTTTTAGGAAATAAAAAAAAAAAACTACCTAGCTAAAACAATAGTTTTTACGACATTGATTGTATTCTTAATATAATAAGTGCTGCAATTAGTGTTGAACTTTAGACAGTATTTTAAATACAACTAATTTTCTTAAAATCATGTATCTTACTGCCCGTATGGGTGCAACTATAACAATTGGCTTTTTACTTTACATGGCCCCTCTTCAAAAGAGAACATGCCATTTAAACAAGGCAGATATGTAGTGATTGTCATAAGTCAGGAAGTTACAAAAAAAAGATAATGTGGTTGCTTCAATGGGCCCATATATGCAGATAGGGAAATAGAAATTAAACTGAATTTTCTCTTACTGTTAAGAGAACTGCGGTCACTAAATGTCCTACATAAGGGTCATTTGGACCGATTGTCTTTTTCTCTCTTTATACTGATACTTTTTTTGATCCATGTGCATACAGATTAGTTAAATCTAAGTAATTTAAATAGAAATTTTTTTTAAAGCCAGATAAAAATGGATAGTCAAAGCCTAAAAAATGTATTTGCGTTTTAAACACTATGAAATTTCAGTTGCTTTTTTATATTTATATGATTTAATTTCGTGGCAGATTAATCTGAAAAAGCTTTGACCAAAGTGTTTTAAAAAAAAACACCTAAAAAACATTACCTCAGAGAACATTCTTGATATTTACAATTTAAATACTTTTTTACACATCTTTACCAGGGATGAATATCTAATATAATTTAGTTCAGGACTGTGTTTTTCCATTGAACCTTTTTTTCTTTTTTTACCTGACTACAGTACAATAAAGACTTTGATAACATAAATTTTCCGTGAAAGCTATAGATTTTTTTTTTTTTGTCATTAACGTAATTTAAGTAATCAAATCTAACAGGAGTCAAATAAATTTGTTATCCCTAAGAAACTGCTTTTTTAGCTTTTGTGCCACACATTGCCTTTTTCTTACCAAACATACTATTATATTTACTATAGCCAAATTTGCCTTTGAAATGAAAGTGATATATTCAATGTTTTTCATCATGCGATGCTTTCACAACTATATATATATATATATATATATATATATATATATATATATATATAATGTATAAACACAAGAAAGTCTACATATATTTGTGCTGGTCACTCACATCAGATTTTACTGTAAAAATTTTTATGTAGATTTACTCTAAAACCTAAAGAGCTGTACTAAGTAAATTATATCTTTACATTTTCAGATGATTGAATCTATGCATTGTATTCCTTAATTTTATGTTGCGGTTGTTATATTTGTTTTTTTTCCCTTAAACTTAAAAAAAAAGATATTTTAATGTAACATAACGCTGTGATGTTTATGGTGTTGTTCCTGTCAAAGTCTTTGTTCCTTATAGTTTTTTTTTTTTTTGGGGGGGGGGGGAACAAATGAAGTTAATATAGAAAATAGATGATGCAGTGATCCATATGCTAAGCTTTTGTTAACTCTGCTGTTTTTATTGAAATTATCTAAGGTTTTTAGAAAATAGCGATGAAAAACAAATGACTTAAAAAAAATGTTGTTATATTTGTATTTTTGAAATTAAAAACGATATTTATTCATCAAAGAAGCCTGTTCAAGAGGCCTGTTTTGGACCAATTTAGATATTGCACTTTTACTTGCATATATTACAAAAGACACCTCCTAACCAGAGGAAGAATTCCCAAAACATTGTTTAGACTCAGAATCTGTTACATTTACCTAAATTTGAAAAAAATAAACTGAAATTAAAAAGTCTGATCTGCAATGATAAGAAAATGTAATATTGTTTGATATCAATGTTTTCAGATCTAAATAAATGTGTTTCTGTGTTAAAAATGCATCAGAATTGTCATTCATTTCCAGAGATGCTTTATGCAAAAAGCTATTTAAAATCTTGGTTTGGCACAGCAAGGATGTCAGTATCCTTGATAAATACTTTGACGATGAGCTTAAAAGGCTGTGTATCCTCCCGCAGCAGTGTGTCGCACTTAGCTTGTCGCAGGTATGACCAATTATGCCCAATTTTGAAGCATCATCTGCTGTATGTTAATTGACATCACAATGCAAGAGGGACAATTATGAACTAACTGTAGGTCTAGATACGGCCGAGGCGGTGAGGAAGTGAAAAAACGCAAGGGGCAAGTTTGTGCGTCTACGGAAGGACATTAGGGCAAAAATGAGCAGGGATCCACGTGGAAAAGGGGTCCCAGTGTTCTCGTGCACCTCGCTCTTCTAGCTGGTCCAACTTCACGAGTCATTTTCAACAATGGCAGTCATACAAACAACACAAGCCGGTAAAGTACCAAACAGGAAATATTTGACCAATCATAGGCCTGCTGCCTTCAGCACTGTTTACCACCTACAATTTTGGAGAAATGCACCAGAGTGTCTGCAGAAGGGACATATCTGTGTTGACTACGACACGCGCAGAAGGCCTGGTTTCTGAGTATAAATCAGCCTTAAAGCTCACCGAGTTGGTACCTCTAATCTACAGTGCTTTGGCAAAGTAATAAAATCCCCCTTTACCTTTTAAAATTCTTCTTTCTTTAGGGTTGTTTGTTAAAAATCAAGTTATTTACATACTGCTGTCAACTATTGTTTTAAAGAGACTGCACATATGTGTTAATTAGTCCCAGCATAAGCTTCAAGGATAGGTGAAAAACTAACCAAAGCCTTACCAATAAACACATTGTGATGGCAGCATCATGATGTGGGGATCAACTTCTTCAGCATGGGGTGGGACTATTTATAGCAGATAGGGACATAGATGTAGATAAATACAAAGAAATGCCATGGTGAGTCTGCAGGAGTTATAGTTTCACAGCCAAGGTGTAGGAATTTGCTGGAAGGACAACCTTTGCTTTTAGACTCCACAAATTTGGCATTGTGGCAAGAAGAAAGCCATTGTTGAAACAAAGCTACAGGACATTTGGAGCATTTGTTTGTAAAAAAAAGAAAAAAAAAATGTTGAGGATCATAATATATTTCAGGAAACTAGAAAGATGTCTTTGTCACACAGAGATAAAAGAGCTCCGCTCAATTTGAAGATTTAAGCCATATGCAGGGATTTCTTGTTCCTAAATAACACAAAATTCAATAATCATGCTCTGCTCCCAGTGCTGGCGTCTCATTTCTTTCCTATAATGATTCCTTCTGGCTTTTTCTTACAACCACATTCCGCACCATGAATCCCCTACCCATGAACTCAGTCACCCCAGACAGCACACTGCATAGCCTCTCTGACCCCTTTGCCTTTGACTTGTGAGTAAAGATAAGCTTAAATTTACAAGCCAATGTAGACTAGTCATCTAATAAGCTTGAAGGAAAAAATAATAATATTCTATTGTCAACCTTTAATTGTGATTATTTTTAAACAAACTGTTGATTTCTCGCAGTGATAAAGAAGCTACAAAAAAAAAAAACATTTACAACCTACCTGTGTAGGTCAGTTTAGGCAGCCACTTTCACAGAGGTGGCAAAATACATTCTTCACCCCTCATTAGTCCAGGAAATAACAAAGTGTTTGTATTTCTTTATACTGCAATGAAATATGAGTCAAGTTTTTGTGTCAGAGCAAAGTAGGAGGTAGGCTAGAGCAAAGAAAATGCTTGTGAGCACACAGCTGAGGAATGTGGGCGTGGACTCCAGCCAAAAGCATATGTGATCCTATATCCCCCCTGGGTGCCAGGAGACGAAATGCGGTTAGACGGCTGGGGCCGTGTCAGGACACAAACGTAGTATGAGGACGCATGATGACACAGAGCTAAAGCTCTCTTTGCTCCTGGTGGTTTGCCCCGATTCGGTTCCAACAAGCATTTCTTTCAGCTCCTGCTTTAAATTGAAGGAAATAAAAGAGTGTTGTTGCTGTGTTGTAACTTTATAAATTATGGCTATTAGAAGATTCTCAGGAAATAAATCTTTCCTCTTCAAGCACTGGTTCCATGACTATCAGCTTAATTTAGTTCCCACACTATGTCAGCTCAAATGGTATAAGGGCATACTTATGGATGAGTAAAAGAGCGACTTTAAGCCGAACAGATATAAATTTGCTGTTAAAAGCACTTTTTTGCAGAACATCCTAAACTAAACTTGGTGATCAGTCAGATTGTTCTGTTTGCAGGGTTTTTGTTCAAATACTACAAGCACAAGTGGCTAGCTCCTCTACACTGCAAAAATGAACTAGAAATAAGTATAACATTCATAAATTAAGTGTATTTACCCTTCATTTTAGCAGGTAAATAAGATGATTTCCCAATGTAATGAGTATTTTTATTCTTAAAATAATATAATTAGATAATATAAAATAGAAATAAGACAATACAATTGTTTTTTTATTATTATTTTAAATGCAAATTGTCTTATTCCATTGGAAAAGTGTCTCACTCACCTCCTCAATTCAAGAAAAAATGCACTTATTTTAAGAAAAAATTACTAGATTTCCTTTTTTTCCCAGTGTATATGTGCCACCTTTTAGATGGGTGAATAGGTGGATTGGTTATAATGGTTAGGTTGGTGGTTAGAATAAAACAAACACAGAAACAAAAATGCCCAAAGTAATCTTACAAAACAATGTTAGTGTTTTCACTGATAGTATAAAACTAAATGTATTAAGCTTAGTTATGATTACTTATAGATTTTGATGATTTATTGTAGCCTTGATTCGATTGAAAAAACTTTGTATTAATTTAGCACTTCCAATCAGATGCCACTTTCAGCTTCATTGGTTAGATATATTATTTTACGATGGCTACAATGTGCACAACACAAGAGATCAACCACTTCTCATTGACTGGACAGACTGTGGGCCTATTTTACCAAGCTAATATAAGCTATTTTATAAATATAAAGCTGCAGACCGTTAAGTAGACTTCTCCAGACTGATACATTGGGATTTCACTGACATTTGTATGTTTTAGATAATGCAAATACCGGTAAGTAAAATATTTTGAAATCGAAATCGCATAGACAGAGAATATATAAGGTCGCTAGGGGTAACCATAACCTTTTTTTCCTTTTCATTTAGCGGTCTTGAATTCTCAAGATGTGTCAAATTAAAGATTGGAAAATATATAAGATACTTTTAAAAAATGTATCATTTAATCTCTGCAGAAGTTGGAACAGTCTGAAATTTCCATCTAAAGAAACTTGGACTCGCCCTCAGCTTAACACTTGTTGTTACACAGATAGTCTGTTTTAAATAGTTATCATATTTTGTCTCCTTAGTAGGATCTTTTTTTTTTTTTTGATGGACGATTCATTGTCTTGAACAATAAAGATTATACATAAATGTATTTGTATTTTTATGTCAAAGTCTTTGTCACATAAATGGTAAATGCACACATTTATTTTCTTTTTCCCCCTCAGTTTCTGTTGCTGTTCTATTAAAATCCAGCCCCAAAACTAAAACCATTTTTTGGATACTTAGTATTTCTTCTGTACTACTTCATGTTACTTACTACTGCATGATACTTATCTTTTTCAGGCCCTGTACAAGTCTGAGCGTGCATTAGACTGTGTGTACTCATGGTGATCCGCTGGGAATTACACAAATAAGTCTCAAGGAGACCTTACGCCCAAAAGACATGGAGCAACTGGGAGCGTGTTACCAGCAAAGTGCCAGTGTGGAAATCACCACCTTTAGAAGACCAATGCTTGTTATATGTAAAAAATAAACTTTACAAAAATGTGGCTTTACAAGAATTTTGTTCTTGCCCTCTTGATGCATAAGTAGTTTATTAATTTTTTTCTTTCTCTCTGCACAATGTTTTTGTAGGAATATGCTTTTTATATTAGGTGATATATTTAACCATCACATGTTGCTTAGCCACATTCAAAGAAAGTCAACCATCAAAGTTTTGATTTTATAAACAGACAAAAGGAGTGGCTTATTTCTCAGAAAGACTTATATCACTCTTTTAGCAAAGTTGAGCAAGAAGTTTTTTTTTGTTGAGATTTTAATCTATTTAATATTTCTATTGCTTCATACATAAAGGCTCATTAATATTTGGGTTAATGTCCTCAAGCAAATTGCAGAGAAGCCATACACCCGTAGACATGTTCTTTAACTGCACCACATTTCAATGGTTTGATGTTTGGATGTTTGGCACAGTTAGACTTGACTTAATGCATGAAGTGAATCACATCTTTTCACAATAATAACCACAAACTTAAAAGTATCTTATTTGGATCAGATTGGATGGTATCTGACAGCAATTTTAAGCCTTGCCCAAGATTCTCAATCAGATTTCTGTCTGGGCTTTGAATGAGCAGGAACACGCTCGGATTAAACTGTTTCATGTTAGCTTTTGCTATGTTTGATGTCCCGTATTTGCTGTCAACTTTGGTATTTTTTCCTGTCATGGATAAAAAAGGAAAGGCTCATAGCATGACATGATATTATTATATTGCACTGTTCAGGTGGTATATCCAAGACCATGGGCAGTGCTTATATAATGCCAAACATAGGGTTTTGCATACAGAACAAAAAGCTGTATTTTATGTCTAGCTAAAGAAGATTTTTCCATAAATGCACAGCTTGCATTGGATTTTTTAAAACATGTTATTTAATCGGGTGGGGGCTGACTACAGACAAACTCTGGACACTTACATTTTTTAATATTCAAAAATCTGATTAAACTATATCTAATTGTTCTTTCAAACCAGGATAGCTAGCTTTAGTTGTTTCGTCAAATCCATAGATCTTTATGGATCCAATGTACCAATACCTGAAAATGCCTAAGGATAAATATCTTTGTATAAAGCAAAGTAGAAGACTCACACTGCATTCCGAGACATCGCTTGGTTCAGCAGCGACTGCCTTGGAGCCAACAAACGTTATAAAAAGACAGAAACACACAGAACTGGGAAAAGAAAAAGAGAAACAGATGTAGTTCCACTGTTTAAAGTTAAAAGGAGACAGCCCAACACGGGGGTGTGATTTGTGTCCCAACTTGACCTCTAAAGCAGCACAGATAAGACGCCTAACAGGCAAGACATATGTGCATGCTGATCTGATTCTGTCTCCATGTCCCTCACGGTTTTTTATCTTTACAGTTTCTGACCGCGGTGCCAACCCTCGCCATTCTGCTCTTTGTAATTTATGCCTCACTGGAACTGATTAGCCACATATGAGTCAAGCTTCCAGGTTGGTTACATTCCACATCAGTCTTAGCTTCTTGCTGCCTTTGTACTATGCCACACTCTGCCTCAAAGAACCCCTGTTAAATACCTCAGACATTATTTCAGTATCTATCATCGAGGCAGATGATATACATCCCAGAGTGTTTTGTTTATGTCATGTGATGCATGCAGTGTTATGATGCCAGAGCAGAGTCTGTGCGTGTCTTGCTGAGGACCAAAATATGTCGAAGCTACCCCACAGACAATTCAAGTGGGGTTCTTTAAGGTAGTCTCTGTCTAAAAAGCAAATCAGTGGTGTTAAGAAGAAAAAGGATAGACATGAATATCAACTCTTCATATCTGATGGATTAACTTTGACAGACTGGGAATATCTTATGACCAAGTCAGCATCATACAGAGACAATGAGAGCAGTTTTTCTCTAGCTATACCACAGGCGATGGTTGCTAAAGTCAGTCTTTGTGTTGCTAAATGCTGTTACTATATCCAGTGGTTGTCTATTTGCAGTAGTTCCCTCAGTCTCCCAATGGATCACACACAGCCATATTCCATGATTTATATGAAAAATGCCTCTCTCCACCCAAGCCTGGGTTTGAGGTTAGCTGTGACTGGCACGCGACTCATGGCATTTCCTCTAGATTGATAGAAGAGTCATGAGAGTCCCACACTTGTCAAGAATAAGCAAGATCTGAAAAGGGAAGCAGGGTGTAAACACAAGAAAACCAAAAAGAGAGAGAAAAATGTGTATGTCAATCATACCTTATTAAAGTCGTAGGGAAGTCATATTTACATGTAAAATCATTATGGCTTATACATGTATATAAATGTACAGTTTATCAGACTATATTGTCTCAAATTTTAGAAAATTTTTATTTAAAAAAAAATTCTGTCTTAAAATGTCTGTTTTTATCTGTTGTTTTATGCAGGCCATTTAGTTACACGTCAGCTTGTACACCTGGATTCAGCCTATCATATATCAATGATAATCTGTCAATCAAATTTTTTCGGTCATAGCATCTTGATTCATATGTTGCAGCTAATATATGCAATGGTTGAAATAAGAAATAAGAATCGTTTGCTGTACCATTGAGTTACATCCCAGTGTTCATGGGGATGGACGTCTGTGTCTTCAGCAGGCGTAGAGCTAACATAACTGGCAGTGTTGCGAGGCAAGGGCTCAAACATGTACGGCTATAAGCCTTCTACACCAAACAAAGCTTCTGCCCTGGCATCGTCTTCCACAACAACTTCGCTCTCCACTTTCCTCCTCTTAACAAAAAATTAATGACAGAGACTCATCCACAACCTCTGACACAAAACTCTCCTCCTCTTGCATGTTTCAGCTGTCCATAGTGTTCCTTGACAGACAGTGTTGTTTCTAAGTCACCAATTTAGTGCTACTTGGTCCTAATGTAATTTCCCACTGGGAACCTACTAGCACTAAGTTGCTAACTGGTTAGCAAGAAGCTTCCGAGACACCGGCCACAACAAAACTTGCTTGAGAATCTTCCGCCACAACAATCCCGCCCCCTTGATAAACAACCAATCAGATTTACTTTATACACTCGTGTAAAGTCGGGCACCACTTGGGAGAATTCGGAAATGCAACGGTTGAAACAGCCGTTTCCCTACGACTGAGAAGTATTTTCTTTCTTAGTTTTGTTTATTTCGTGTGATGGAACAATGTCAAATAGTCATGGTCTTGGAGCTGATGACTGGCTCAATGGTTCATTCTGTTCACCTGTCTAGCTACGGCCGGTTTTATCATCGTCCATTTGTGTCACCTGGTCCCAGTCTTTATTTAACCTGCTTGCTCCCAGTCATCAGTGCCAGATTATTTGAACCATTGGTGAGAGTTCTCTAGCGTACCTGTTTTGTTCTGATTGCCTGATCCTGACCTGTTCTAATTTTGGACTTCTAAGTCTGCTTGTTTCTGTTCTCATCTGTTTGCCTGTCCTGCCTTGGGACACCTGCTGGATTCTAATTGTGGAATGAACCTGGATCTGCCTCCTCACTACAACCTGGATTACCCTTTGGTACCTCTTCGGATCTCTGAGCTCTGGCCTGGACTCCTGTTAACCTCTTCGACACCGGCTTTAGACAGACGAATGGACGGAAGGAGAGATATAATCACCTACCTATTTAACAGACTTGACATATTTTCCTATTTGAAATTCTGGCAGAATTTGAACTGCAAATGGCAGTATCCATTCACCATGAATCTGTCTTATAAAGTAAACCTAACAAGGAGCATTGGCTCAACCTTTTTGTACAAAAACAGCAATAAAAATAGATTTGTAATCTTTCAAGCTACATATTTCCCTTTAAACTAAATATAAAAACCACAACACTCAAGGGCACAGTATGTGTGGTTAAGTGTATGCATTGTGGAGCCATAATGTTGTGAGTATTTTTTTCTACCTTGAGATGTTTAGACTGACAACCATCATCTGTGGTTTTCTAGTATCCCTCTGAGAAATGTTCATTCTCTCTGAGCAGATATTTTAGCATTTCTTTTTTCTTTTACTGTTTGTCTCCCTGTAGGATGACAGACCACTAGTATAACAACAAATCTCCATCTGAGACATGCACATAGCAGCCAATGCACGCACAATGGCTCTTTAGCAGATAAAACAGAAAAACTCAGCCAAAACCTACCAGAAAATGACACAAAGGAGGAGATTCCATGTTGAAATAACACATCAGTGAGGAAGACCGAATAACATTTCATGTGCTATTTTTAAACAATACAAACTGTTCTCCAATTGATCAAGGATTCTTTAAAATACTTTAAAAAGTCCACTTACAGAGCTGCATGAACTGACACCAAGAAGACTTAAATTGTGTCTTCATATTGCCTGTTGAAGTTTATTTAGACTGAGATTCTTTATAATTTACTTAAAAGAACAACACAAATTAACAATTAATTAATAGTCATCTCTATTCTAAAATGCAAACAAATAAAATAGGGTAGTTAAAGTTTCAGGGATATTTTCATTGTAGAGCCACAATTACCCCAATAAGTGCAAAAATTATCCACATGATCCTTAGATTTTTAATAAGCCTCAAAAAACTTAAATGATAATAGATAACATATAAGAACAACAGCAACAAGTATGTCATTATGATTAAAAACATGAATTACAGTGATTTCCAAATAGTCCTTATGGTTTTATGAGGCAACCATTGTTTTATAATGTATTTAGGGAGATGTGCAGCATTAGTTTTGAAACTGTGTTCTCCAGATTACAGCCAAAATTTACAAAAAAGACTCCCGCACACAATTTAATTTTGGTACCTCTTCAGATCTCTGATCTACTGGGCTGGACTCCAGTGAACCTTTTCAACAGCGCTTTGTCTTAGCCTTTGGAAAGTTACGCCTTCCTTAGTCTGCTCGGATTTGCTTCTCGTCCAGTTCTGCAGTCTTCGAGGCGTCAGCGTCTGGAACTCTCTGGGCGGCGTTTGTCACATGCTGTTGGCAGCAATTTGGCTGGAATCCACCCCTTCCTCTGTGCATGGACAGAACTTTAAGGCCAGGTTAGTGACTCACGCGTTCGTAATCGTCCTCTGCCAGATTTATGTGGTCACTAACCTGTGTTTTCTTTCTGCAGATGTTCCTGCCCTAGATACCCTTCAAGCTGCTACTGCAGATCAGTTTTTATAATAAACACCTTTTTGAATTATCCAACTGTCTGTCTTCCTTGAATACTGAGTCCCTGTTCTGAGCATTGACAGCTTCTAATGCAAGTTGGGAGTGCAAAGTGCTCTATTAAATCACAGCACATTGAAGCCAAAAAGTTCAGTTTCTGCCTCATCTGACCGAAGTGCCTTAAGGTTTATTCAGGGTTTTCAGATAAATCTGGGCTTGATACAAATAAACACCATGCTTTTTAGGTTTGTCATGCTTTTCTCTTTATAATTCTGCACTTTTTAGGCAAGTCAACTTAATAACATCATAAAATGGTGTGAAATCCGTTGATGATTAAAAAAATAAAAGAGAGCAAAGAATGTGAATACATACCTGAGAAGATACATTTAAATGATATATTTTTGAATCAAGACTATTTTTATAAGATACCTGTCAGGCTATACAACAGCTTTAATTCTATTTTAGTTTTTTGTTTTTTTAAATATGCATTAATCCAGTTTAAAACCCTACTTGATATCTACTAAGCCCTTTATTATATCTATTTTCTTGCATAAGTGGTGTTATTTATATATTAGGTGTTTTAGTGACCAGGAACAGAGCTAGAATGGTTTCCCGCTACTTAGTGGCTTATTCAACCACTGATGAAATTATTCAGAAGAGCATTTAAATCTGTCCTTACAACTCATCTGTGTCATGTGGTGTTTCAGGCTTGTTTACGAGTCATCTAGGAACATATCGCTTACCTGAGCACTGGCGTAATAATATGCATTCAGGGTACGTGTGGGCGAGCAGAGAGTATCAGCAGGACATGTGAAAACAACACCGTCAACAGCACCGAGAGCAGCCGACAAACACTGACCACTGATCCTGACAAAGCAGTGTTCTCGTACGGGAAGCCTGGCACCGAGCTGTGAGTCAAAGCACTCGATCGGGTTTCAACCACAGAATTTATCTCATTGCTGCTTTGGTTAAAGATTCTCACAAGACAAAATAACATAATTCATTTCATAGTGCAGGTTCGCCCTGAAGATTGGCCTTTCACTTTGTACATATTTCCTTAGAGTATCCGCTTGCATTCTCATATTAGAAAAGTGTGTTCCAAGAATACAAGCTTGAGCAACTAAGTTCCTTGGCTACTTTCCCAAAGTTCATATAAGCAAAGATAGTTTCTCACTATCCCTATTTTTTCAACTTTGTAAGCATTATGAAACAATAATTCTAATAATTCATTTGTTTCCACACAAACACAGTGCCACAGGGTTTCATGTCTGCTGTACACTTTCCAGCTGTAGTCTTACATCTGATAACCTTGTAAAAAGTTACTAGTCTAATAATTAAACTACCGGTAAATCTGAAATCAGTTCAATTTTTCTATGCTTATGCATTTAGTCTTTTCCAGCACTTGTTTTGACATTAGGCTTTAAGAAATAGACATTGACAATAAGTTTACACAAACTCATCATAGAAAAATAATCCTTTAGTAATTACATCACTATCGCTGCATTTAAATCGTTTGCCATAGTTGCTTTCTATAATTTATGAAAACTTGCTATTTTCAAGGCATTCAACATCAAATATGCACACATTTTAAACATAGTGGTTAGAGACGATTTCTTAAGCATAAAGTCAGTCAGCATTGACATTTTCAAACCAGTTTGATGAGTTTCGGGTAGGGGAAACACCCAAATATCTGGTCCATGCTCAGATGAGAGATATTTTTTAGGTTGTACTAGAATAGAAGAATGTCTAAGTCTCCAAAGAAGAGGACACACATTGACCACCACTATCCTTGTCCAGAGTGAACTAAACTTTAAGCCGTCAAGAACTAAGAAGGTACCAAGAAAGAAGTCCATGGTCCAAAAAGAATAAGTAAAAAAAGATAAAACGCTTCCTTGGTGGAACACACCAAATAGGAAGTATTTGGGCCTATTTGGTCTGTATAACAGTGGGTTTGTTTTTCATTGTCAATAAAAGCTTCTATACTGAAACACACTAAGCTGAGGGGTCATTTAGCAATAGCAGTGGTGCTGGTGCAGTGCTGGATTATAAAAAAGCTCAAACATCCAGGCAATTGTTTGCAATACTTTAGAATTTCTCTGTCACTCTTCAAAGAACATTTAAATTAAATATTAGCTGCATTGTAAGCTTATGTTTAAGTGTGTTAATAATGTAACAAATTGCTGACATATTTTTGTCATTTCACCTGGTTCTCACTTAAATGACATTCTTTTCTTCTACATGGAGAGTATTGCAAACAAAGTCCTGAATAAAATGTTAAACAAAAACCTTATCTGATGTGTTTATGTATTTATGAATACAAGTAAAATGCATTAGTTTGGGATTTTGAGGCTTTTCTCAGCTACTTCTCTAAAGCCTTTAAATTATGTTTTGTAATATTTGGTGTTTTCATTAAAAAAAACTCAAACTTAAAAAAAAAGTCAACCAGAAATATAGATTTTCTGATTTCTAAGGTTATTTGACCATAAAATTAAAACAAGGTATCCAGAGACTCTAATTCAATAAAAAGCACAGTACATCCTAAAGGAGATTAAGCATCACTAAGAGCTAGAACTTTTAGTTCTGTTCATGTGTGGTAATAAGTGGACACAAAAAAGTGTCTTGTTCCAAGTCCTTTAACTGCTGCCTTTGCCAATGAGTTTAACCCTCATGTGGCTGGCCGAATGCATGTGCCCTGAGATACTCAGTTATTGACTCTGAGAGTTCAGGGAGGGGCTCCATGTCAATAAACTGGCCTGCCCCATGCTGGCTGCGCTACATGGAGGCCTGGTTGTAATTCGAGGGACTGGCCAGGGCATAGTGCCAGAGAATTAGAGAGACGGGTGGCAGGAGACGTTTTAATTTGTGCTGCCATGTGCAAAGGCATGCACCTCTAGCCTGGGTCGGTTCCTGTGATTAGGCCGGCCAGCGTATTCCGGGAAAAGGGGGAGTTTGGAGGGGTGGACAGAAAACAAGGGGAAATGAAACAAGACCCAGGAAATGCTATTGACACTTTATCATGACGTTTCTTAATATAATGACGTGAGATTAGCTTAGAGCAACATCTTACTCCTTAAATACAAACACAGTAGGAAAATGATCAACACTTAAGCTATTAATTTATTAAGCTACACTAGAGGAACATGTATAGGAACATTAATCTCAAAGGATAATGTGCATTACAAATATTACAGCACTTATAGGTAATTCCTATCAACTGGTCCTCACACCAAAATGTACAGTACACAATAATTGCTTAGCATTAATAAAGGCACAATAATAGCAAATGCCTGTTTCCATCTGAATGACATGCTTAAACTCTAATTTAAGTTCAGTTCCACATCAACCATAAGCATCCTCTTCATCAGAATATGGTACAGCAGATTAGCTGTAAGAAAGACCACTACAGGAGGATGATGGCTGAACTACAACTACTTGTTGAAAAAACACCTGCAATGGGAATTGCAATAATATTTAATTTCTCTTTGGGATTAATGAAGTATTTTTGAATTGAATCGCAAATATTATATGAGGCTCTTTTTTTTAGGAGTTCAAGCCCAAACAATTACGTCATTGACCGTAAATGAAAATATTTAGGAAAATAATTTGGTCTTTAAGATCTTACAGATCAGAGCGAGTCGAGTAAATCACAGGGCTGGAGGTTGGAACGGTTTGTTGAACTGTTTCCGTGCAGAAAAAGGTTAGATTCCTAACACTTGGTCTTTCTGCATGGAGTTTGCATATTCCCCTGGGATTGAATGGGTTCCCTGCAGGTATTCTAGCTTCCCCCAATTGTTCAAAAGCATAAGAGCTGAGTTGATCTGCACCTGTAAATTGCTCTTAGATATGGGTGTGTGTGCGTGTGTGTGTATGTGTGTGCATTTTTGTATGTGTGCCTTTCACTCATACAGTAAAAAGAGATACGCCCCTGCACCCAGTATTCATGATGGACAAACAGTCAAAGCTAAATGGAGTAAATCTTAATGGAAGAAAAGCTTATACACAGAGTCATTAAATTGAATTATAAACAGTTTAACAAATTTCAGGTGGTGCACCTGTTTTATGAATTTGTATATTTATGATTACCAGAATTTATCCATATAAGGATGCAACTAAATTCAGCCATATTTACATAAAATGAGAGCAAGCATTTTTTTAAAACACAAAAAATTAACTCCAGTGAATTAAAAATGAATTTGGTGCACTAAAAATTGGCTATATTTTGCTTAACATAGAAAAGCATTTATTGCGGCTGGATTACCCTGCCACAGCTCTTCAACAGTTACTGTAATTCCCTGTTTGATTAGCTCATCAGTAGATGACTTTGGTCCTGTGGGATATGCCACAGTGTCTCATGACGCTGTCAGGCAGGGAAAACCTTCACATCTTCATGGTTACAGGCTCCCAAGAAACATGCACAGTAGCACCGTTACATTGGCAGTAAAATATGTTTGCATTATTTGTTTTCTTTGTAATATTAACAAAATACTTTGTAAATTTTATATGAATAAACAATAAAAGATCCAAACTGGGAGAGATGTAATGTAATCCTCTGTGGCAACTGATCGCTGACACAATTCACAGGGGGAATCTCGAGTACAAAGCCCAATAGAAAAAAAAACTGTTTCCTAGACAATGGGATTATGGGATACAGACAGGGAGATGTTTTAGAGCAGTCTTGGTGTAAGGAATAACCTTATGCTCATTAGTGAGGTGGGAAGAAGGTAGCAATTACCTCTCTGAGTCCCTCAGGCAGACAGTGGTGACTCTAAAGGGCCTTGTTAGATGTATGAGACACTATATGAAGTAATACATCTCTCCAAGCACAGAAAAGAACTGCAGTGTGTTACAATAGTATTCACGAACATGAAACTTTTCACTTAGTTAGATGAAGATCTTAAAAAATTTTGCATGAAATTTTCTTCAGCTTAATAAAACAAAGTCCAAACAGAAGTCCCTCTATTACAAAATCCTTCATCACCAAACATACTCCAAACAATCAGGGGCCCTTTTTGGAACAGGGAAGAAGGTATGAGTCGAAAGAAAGATCGAAGTAGCTACATGTTAACAGGCCATAAAAGACGTAAAAGGGTAAACGTTTATAAAAAGTCAAAAATCCGGGCAGAGTGCAATGCTGTATGGCAACAGATTGGTTTGAAAAGATGGTTTGGTCTGGTTAAGACAAAAATATGAACTTTCTGCCCAAATTAGCAAGAAAAAAGTGAATGACATTTCAGAACGTAGATGATCAGATCTTGAATAGATTATTTATATCTTACCTCCTACCCCTCTAAACACCAGACTCCCTTTAGACGTTTGCTTTTAGGCTAAATCTGGTCGGGCCACCATAGTCTTGATGACCCAGCGGTGGTCAGGAGAGGTGCTGGTACCTCTCTCCAGCTGTCTTCGGGTGAGAGGCGGGGTTACCCTGGACAGGTTGCCAGTCCATCACAGGGCAACACAATAGACAAACAACCATTTAGGCACACACTCACCTAAGTAGAATTTAGAGAAGCCAATTAACCTAACAGTCCAGAGTACCCAGAGAGAACCCACGCATGCACAGGGAGAACATGCAAACTCCATGAAGAAAGACCCCGGCCTGGGAATTGAACTCAAAACCTTCTTGCTAAAAGGCAGCAGTGCTAACCACTGCTCCTCTGAGCATGGAAAAGGCGTTGCAAATTCAGCTTCCAACATCTTTTCAATGATCTGAATATTTCAGCTTTTCTTCTTTCCCTTTTCAACCAAATATGGTCGTCATTTGGACGTAAATCCTGACATCTTTTTAATGTATTTTCAACCAATTTTTGCTCCATGGGATGGCTGAGATACGCTCATTGGGTGTTGAGTATTGACTCACCTTTATTAAGCATTAGTGCAACAAAAACGACAGAAAAAGACTGCTCAATATAGTATACTAAAATACACTCTGCTATCATACTATTACTCACAGTTGCACTGTAATGATAATAAATGTAATAAAATCGCAAGATAATCAATACTCGTATCCAGTAAAGACCATTTGATTAAACTGTAATTTAAATAATTTTTTCTTTTGTCAATTGTTTCAAACACATTCAAACTGCTCCATAGTTTCAAGCCAAAGATGGAGAAGCAACTATTCTTGATTTTCCTTAAAAAAAAATAAATAAATAAATAAATACATACATAAAAACAAGATTTGTCTACAGTATTTCTTAGTAAGTGTTTATTGAAGGAAGATATTTGTTTGTAAATCCATGGTGAATAAATTATAATAGTGAGTTTTTGGGCTCAAAAAGCAAACATGTTGATTATTGACTTTTGTTGTAGTTAAAGCACTAGTTGCCATTTTTGCACAATAACCGGGAGTGTCAAACAAGAGAAAATTAAAGGGGCGTGCAGGTGGCGCAGCATTTAGCGCGCACGACCCATGTATAGAGGCGTTAGTCCTTGACGCGGCCGGCCCGGGTTTGGATCTGACCTCTCTCGTACCCCCTTTCCAGTCAGCCTATTGTCGAAAAAAGGGGCTACTAGTGCCACAAGAAAAACCTCAAAAAAAAAAAAATAGAACATTAGAGAAGATGTGCTTTTTGGCTTTATTTGATACAAAATTTTCTTTGGATAGTTTACTCTGTATATATGCAGTTCCCCGATCACCCGGTAAACTTAGATCCAGTATGCCCCAACTGTGCATATTCCTTTCTTTCTCTGAATTGGTAATTTATGTAATATATTTGAAAGCAATTTAACCTTGTTTCTAATTTAAAAAGGGCCTAATTACAGTATAAAGGAGAATTAACTTATATACGTTTATGTCTATTTCCATCAGAGATGGGAAGTAACGAAGTACAAATACTTCGTTACTGTACTCAAGTAGATTTTTCTGATATTTTTACTTTACTTTACTACTTATTTTTATGGCGACTTTTTACTTCTACTCCTTACATTTTTACACAAATATCTGTACTTTCTACTCCTTACATTTTAAAAAATTGGCTCGTTACTTTAGTTTCAATGGAGTTATTATTTTTCACGTCATCAATACTGTGAAAACGGAGCCGTTTTCCCCCTCTGTTCCCAATGTGTAGCCGCCGTCTATCACACACACAGCGTCACATCCTTCACTACATTTCCCAGCATGCACCACAGACCGGCCGTCATGGCAGCGGCAGTTCCAAACAATTCACCCGGTAATTCTGACTAGTTCCGAAATTACAACGTCACCTTTTATTCAACACTTTACTTACTCACCAGCGTAGCAAACTCTGAAGGTACCCACTGCGACAGCTTTAATATACATTCCGTAGTCGGCAATAAAACTTCCCAGTCAAATCTTCCCTTAGTCCGTCAGCATACTGGTCCGTGTGGAAACACGTACCGCATCGGAGCCAGTCTCTTATCTATTGTCCCAGGGCATTGGAAAAGAGGGGGCAGGGGTATTAAGTGGGATTTCAATGTATGTAATAATTGTTTGCATGGTAATAAGTAGGTGAAATGGTAATGTTAGTATGGTTAAATTATTTCATAAATATGTATGTTTTTGTATGAATGATGCTATTGTCTGTTTTTATTTTTCTACAATGTTAACTGTGCTTTATTGGGGATTTGCCTTCCTGTTTAATTGGGTTGTCCTAATTGGCTGATTATTGGTGGGTCTATTTAAGGGGCACACTCACAATGGCTTAGCAGGGCTGCTTGGAGAGACTGGTTGGAGAAACTGCTTTTGAAGGTCTGCTTAGAGAGACTATATTTAAAGTCAGCTTGCTGTGAGGCTGTCAGTGTTTTGTATTGCCTGCAATGGCCGGTTTTGTCTTCACCGTTGCACCAGTAAATAAACCGCTACACGCTTTTGAACTCGCATTTTGTTGTCAGCTGGTTCTGTCAGCTGGTTCTTACCACCTTTTTGCAAGTCATCTGCTTACACCTCCTCTGACGTGAGACGGGAGCTGGCGAGCCGTTATCTCACAAATACCAAATTCAATCTAATTGGATGGGAATCTACGTTGCATTTGACGCACCACTACAAGATGAATCGACAGATTCGGCGGTATTCATTCACGGCAAATCATTGCAGCTTGGTGGCGGTGGCGTTAGCATAGTAGCATGGACGACGAGATGATTGAAAATGAACACAATGGAGATCTAGTCCTATTAGCAGACATCCATTTAAAATGTAGGCAACGGCATGAAAAAAGTGGTTTCTACTTTTACTTTTATACTTTAAGTAAATTTACAAGCCTGTACTTTGTTACTTTTACTTAAGTAAAAAAGTTTAATCAGTACTTCCACTTTTACCAGAGTATTTTTTAACAAAAGTATCTGTACTTTTACTCAAGTACGGAAAGTGAGTACTTTTGCCATCTCTGATTTCCATGTTACCTTCATTACCAGAGTCATGTCATGCACATAATTATCTGTTTCGGAAAGATCCTATAATATTCCCACAATGGGGAAATTTGTTCTCTGCATTTAACCCATCCCATTGCAAGCAGTATGCTGCCGAACTGAGCAGCTCATGGGGAGTAATCTGGGGTTATACTGTAGGTGTTGGTGAGCGACACAGTGGGATTGTTTAAATTTTGATTCTGCAACGCTTTTCTACAGGCTGGCTGGCAACAAGGGAATCACTTCCACTTCTCCTTTAATCCCATGCATTTGTTGTTGTTGTTGTTATTACCTTTTTCACACAATTCCTATTTTTTTTATTGGACATAGCACTGGGATCTTGAACTGTACTGATTTTCTGTTTTAGAGCAAAGCTAGTTGTCTAAGGGTTGTCTCATCAATATCCTCCACATTTGTTTTCATTTTATTACCTTGACAGTCCAATTTATTCCTATTAAATGTTTTCTGCACATTGTTAGTACTTCACTTTTGTAGCAGGATCTAAAAATATATTAACATAATTTTTTCCATTAAAAAATTGACCTTAGATGTTTGTAGATGCACCCATTGTTGTCAGATGATGCAAGCATACATTTCACTGGCAGCACTATCAAAGCTCACAGTCCTATCATTTATATATATGACATATTTTTTAAACAATATATATATTTTTGCAGGTATTTCAGTTTGTTGCATTTAAAAATAAAAAGTGTAAGACAGACATATGAGTGTATTAGTCAAAGAGACCTGCTAATTCATTAGTGTTAGAGCTGAGATTAGAAATGTGTGTCTGTGTGTGTTCCTTGAGAGAAGACGAAGCTGTGCCAATTCAGTGTTGCTAATGACTGCCTTCCACCGAGCTTAATCAAGGATTTGTACATTTAATTGCTGTCAAGTCAGCGCTCACCACCTGCCACGGCTTGCCACACGTGTTCACCCCCCTCTCTGGGAGCATTTCCAGCTCCATCCATCATTCCTGGCTGAAGGCTGAGACAACACAGCCTGCTGGGCAACCTGTACTCAGCCGTCCAGCAGGGCCCGGCCAGGCCTGCGCAGCATGGACTCAGAGAGCCTTGCTCAACTTGGAGGGAGGTCTGTCAGCACCTGGGCTTTACAGTTCCAAACCATTCCACTCATTATTGGAAACAGACTCGCCTTAAAACCAACCCTGAATGAAGTCAGTGAGACGTATGTTTTTGTTTCATCTCTCGCAAAGGCATTCACACGACCGCATGCAACCTGGTCGCAACATGAGATGTGTATCAAAGCAGAGGAGTTGTGTGAGCCTCAGCCTCTGCAGGCCTCAGATTTAGGCTTACAGCTTTCAGCTCATGAGAAAACTGGTGGTCTGCTTTGCCCCTCAGCACGGCTCTGGAGGGAATGTGGGTCTGATCTGTTATCAGTCTCTGCTTGTTTTCCCAGCTGATGCCCACAGGGCTGCCTGTAACGCAGCCACGCAAGAACGATCTGCACAAGGATTTGTCAGAATGTTCTCTAAAGCCTCTCACTGTTGCATTTATGAAACGATTACAATACATATGACACATATTATTTGTCACCAGAGAATTGTGCATATCAATTAGCATGGTATAGTGGGTGAGAGAGATTTTGAAAGCATTGGTAGTCAAGCATTTTCAAGAGATTATCATAGTTTTTGTTTCATTTAGAGATCCCCTGTACAGCCTTTGGAAATCACTGTTGAGCTATTATCAGCAATCATAAGGTTCAATGCTTTAGGCTTCAAGGAATCCCCAGTTTATTTCTGTTTATTATCCCACTCAGAAATTATGACAACCAAATGCACTAAAACAATATGTTTTGGGCTGGATAAGAGACAAAACTAAACTGGTAATATACATATTATACACAGTTGCTACTGCAATGTTTAGTGCTGATTTAATTCTTTTATATCAATAGTAGATGCATTTCTTTGGTTAAAATATGCTGACCTAAATATGTTGATTATAAGTCAACTTAGGACGTCAGCTTAGACACAACATTCCTGTTTGACGTGTTTAGATTCAGGCAGTTTAGGTTGGACATGGCTTTAAAGAATCTATCACTAATTAATATAAACTCTATAGCAGTAAAGAACTGTTATAACATTGATTACAAGCCATTAAATTTGTATCCAGTTCATAGTAGTTTAGCTAATACTACTAATAAACCTTATTATGATATATTTTAAACATATTTTCTTACTCAGCTCCATTATGCCTTGACTCTGTATAAATGTTGTTGCCAAACTTGCCTTTTTTCCAACACCCCAATTCCTACTGTGTGCTTGTTTCTTAGAGGAGACATACAAAAAAAACAAAAGCAAACAAACAAAAAAACAGGTTGTTATCCTGTAAGTAATGAAAAAGCTCATTACCCTCTTTTTGTACAATAAGATAATAACTGACATTGTGTTTTAAGTTTGTCACTTTAAAGCTACAGTGTGTAATTTTCAGCGACATCTAACGTCCAAACTGCAGACCGCAGCAACATGAACATCTCCCCCCACCGCTTTCCCCCCCCAACAGTACGGCGAGCGTTACGGGACAAAATGTCTTCCACGACGTCCGCATCACCTACCTTCTCAAGTGATGAGGTTTGTTTACATAGATAATTTTACAGATAGTATTTATTAGTATCTATAGTAGTATTTAGTATCTATTGTTCAGTACCGTCTCAGTTCATCTTTCTCAACTTGCCGTAGTTACTTTCGAGCGTAATGGGCGATCTCGCAATCGCTAGTTTGTTGGCTCTGCGCTGCCGTAGCGCAGAGATGTCTGCCTCCATGGCTGCGAGACCCGCTCCTATGTAATTATAAATAACGAATTCTAAGGCAACGCAAATATTAAGGTTAAGAGGCTGAGCTCGTAGATGATGATAAATAACATAGTTATGTATAATATATTACATTTCTGATTGTATATCCCTGTAAGTATTACACACTGTAGCTTTAAAACCAAAGACGTAACTAATTTTGTTTGGCAATTCATTATTTTTATCTTAACAACTGTCATACCTAGTTGATAATCAGAAAGTTAATTTGCCACTAATTGGTTGGAATCTGGCTGCGGTGGCACAAGGGGAAATAAGGGGGAAATCATTCCCCTTATGATGTCATAAAAGGAAATAGGCCATCCAGATTGGTCTGTAGTAGCTAATCAGTCAAGCTCTGGCCTTCATCTTATGTATTATTACACACTCCGAGGCTATCTTTAAGAACTCTGACTAGTTGTCATGGGTACGGGTTGTTGGGGCCCGGCCTTCTTAGGGTTGGGAGCATAGAAAGACAAAACAGCTCAGAGGAGGGCTGAATAAGGAGATTTTTGGTAAAGGCTGTCTGCCTAATCTTGGAGTGTTTTTCTAAACATGCTGTAGGGGCCTCATTTTTTATATTTTACATTTTCAAATTAAGGATAATATTGAACCTTTAAGGCAATCTAGGTTAAGTATTTTTAAGGAAGATCAAAAAGAAACCTTAAAGCAGTTTAATAAGACATCAAATTGGTTTTACACATCACCGATAGGACAGCGCTTACTTTGGAGGCTCAGGTGTTTCGCTTAATCCAATTCACCCATCCTTGAGAGTTAGCTAATTATCCCACATAAGGCTGCAGGCTAGACGGAGGAAAACAGGCCTGACTTGTAGGGTGGGAGTCATTCTACTGTACAGTGGCAAGTCTGGACAAGGCTTCCTGTGGCCTGATGTCTCATGGGACTCGAGTGCTTTGGGCAAGATGTAATCCAAACCTGCTCCCCAAGGTTCCTGTTCCAGTAGGCAGGTGGAAAGGCAACAAGGCTCTTATCTCTTTACTCCCTAAGCTTGTTAGAGCCACATATATTTCACATTTGAGGCGATAAAATACCTCAAAACATCCGCTTTTCTTTTACACATTCTTTGAAGCAGGCTTCAAATGTATTGCGTAACTCTAAAGAAAACTAATTTAGGTTATCTTTCTGTACTACATGTAATTTTCATATCTTTGTGTAAATGTTTATCTTTCACCCATTTAAAATGTATAGAATTAACTCAGTTTCAGAGAAACTTTGAAAAAGGGAATTTACTTGGTTCAACTTTCTAAACAAGGCCCTATATAAAAGTTGTTGCTCTCTGAGGAATTGCCAGTTTGGGAGGCAGGGAAGTTTCATTCTCAGCCAGTGAAATACTGGCTTGAATACTGGATTGACGTAAGAGAAAGAATAGCTGCAACTTGGAAAAATCTGGAATGCTTTGAAAGAGTTTAGCCCTTCAGGAGTTTTATAGTTTTATAGAATCAAGGTCACTAAATCACTATTCTAGTTGATGTTTATTTATTTATTGTGGTCACTACTGGTCCTTCCAACCTTTATTTAGACCCATTGGTTCTTAGGCAACACTTTTTTAGTCTTTAAATCCAGAATTAATTTAGCATCAAATACACTGTTAAAGTTTAGCTTGGTAAAAACAAACCATTCACAACTTTACAACCATGTTTTTACAGGTGTAGACATATTTAGGTAGATTTCTTCACATTTTACCACCAATTGCATTTTTAGTATGTTCTAGGCAATGTTATCTTTAACTCAAAGTTTGCACCTTGATACAGACATCCTGTAAGTAGCTAATATACCTGTTTGCAAAGGCATATAGCTCAGTGAAGAAAGAGTTATTATTTCTGACTTGTATAAAGGGCTGAAATACATGGAAACACATAAAACTTTAAGAAATGAGAAAGGGATGAAGGAATAAATATACCAGAGAAGGAATGGGAAACCAAGTTGATGCATCAGTAGCTAAATTATTTAAAGGGATTGAAAATTATAACCAGACATTTCATTATTCATCACCAAAAATTGCTCTATGTATGCAATTTACAAGCATGGCAGAGGAACTGTGGTAATGTGAACAAAAATCAATATAGTATTGCATAGGAGTGTGTGCTATTATTAGTACCTATTGGCAAGAAATTTATGGAGCTTATTTTTTTTTTTTTAGCAGCAAATACTATGTCCCAAAATGGATTTCCTTAAAAGAATTGCCCTTCCTATTGAAGAATATATCTGAGTCAATACAGAGCTGTAATGTTCCCTAAATTTAGATCTTACTTGTATAAAAATGTTTTCTCCAGAGCAGTTTGATAGACTAGAGTACCTCTAAGGTCAACATGTGTATTGTAAATTAGGGTCTGGTAAATCATATAATTTTTGTGTTTAAAAAGATAAAGTCCTTTTAAATGTTTTAGATTGCAGTGATTAGTTTTCCAACTGCACGTTCTGTAGAGTTATTGAGAACAGCCTTCGAAATATGTGTGCTGCCAGCTGTAAAAAACGGTAACTTCTGGCAGTCTGAAAAAGTCGCTTGACATCCCTGAATGGGGTCTGTAACTAATTTACATAATTATTGCAATTACTTTCGGCATAGTTGATGCAGTTACTTAAATCCACATGGATGTAACTATAATGGGTTTTGTAACTAAAAGAAAAAAAATTATGCAAGTGATTATATGTAAATCTCATTCTAACACGAAAAACATGCTAAGTGAAAGTCAAACGTGGGACTGCAGTCAAAAGAAAATCCTTGCTTGCATCTTTCTAATTGATTCCTTAATATGCTTTGAAATTAATAAAGAAGAGATTTTGACTGTTTTTATTTTGACCTAATGCAATGAAGCACAGAAAAAAACAAAATCAAACATGGGTGATTACATGGCTGTGTTGGATGCTGATCATCTTCAAGAAAAAAAAGAAAAGAAATCAGCATGTGTCGGCTCCTGACTCAGTGTTTGCTCATCTTTCAGTTGAACTTGGAGAAAACGAGTCCAGACAACAGGGTCCGAGGGTTGCACCAGCTGAAAGAGGGCTCAACCATATGGCCCCTTGCAAGGGAAAAAAGAAAAAAAGAAAAAAACTGAGTTTATAGGATTTCATATCGTGACAGCAGATGCTAAGTGAGTGGTCTTTTTTTCGGTGACTCATATTTGGGCCACCCACGAAAGAGAACATCAAGCTAAGATCACACACTGTCTCCACGACAACTATAATTCAAACCTTTCAAAACTCTTTTATTCCAATCTCTGCGCTCATGCTGTCAGAAACGTTTAGTTTTTGTCATATTTGAGGATGAAAAATGTTCAACACAGATGAGGACATTCTGCATGTTACCCATAAACAACGATGCAGGCTATACAAAGCTTCTGAAAACAGATGTTTGTAATATTTCGGCAGACAGCCTTAAAAGAACCAAGACCGAGTCAAAAACACCCCAAATCCCATTAAAAAACATGCGGGAAAGTGCTTTGTGAAAGCCCCGATCCTTTATTGTTGAATTTTATCTGACTTCCTGGCTTGATTTCCTATTTCAGGTCAAACAAAGCTTCCTACTTTTAGATGAATATGGAGAAAATCATATGTTAGAGCCAAGATACCACTTAGGAAAAAGTCAGGACCTTTCGACGTATGAATGGGAGGAAATAGCTGTAGAGTTCACCCACCAAGGCCGTCATTAAGGAATAACACCCTTTTTCTGCTCCTGTGCACTCAGGTTAAACAGCAGAGGTTGTTTTTCTTTGTGCGGATTTGATCTGCTTCCATGATTTGAAAGTGACCCGCCAACCCCTGACCCACCCCGCTCCCTCCCTATCTTGAAAACATGGCCCGTACTGGATTGGACCCCAACTCCCCGCTTGTTGGGACAGCTGCTCAGAGGATCTGGACCCACTGCAGGTTTCATGATTCATTTTCTGAGTCAACACTGAGTTTTGAGCTTCAACCTCAATTCAACCATTATTCACAGGCAGATTTGTAAATTTGAATGATGATTATTCACTTCAATGTGTTTGAATGCTTGTATTTCTAACAATTCAATTCAATTCAATTCAGTTTATTTATATAGCGCCAAATTCACAACACATGTCATCTCAAGGCACTTTACAGTTCAACCAGATCATACAGTCAAATTGATACAAAGTTTTCTATCTAAGGAAAACCAGTTGATTGCATTGACTCATTGACTCAAATACAATCCCCCACACTAAGCATGCTTGTAGCGACAGTGGAGAGGAAAAACTCCCTTTTAACAGGAAGAAACCTCCAGCAGAACCAGGCTCAGTGTGAGCGGCCATCTGCCGAGGCCGACTGGGGTTCAAGGAGACAGAAGCAGAGATACAAAAAGCAGCTGTAAAAGGCGGCCCCGTCCAGGAAACACACAGCCAGGCAGACGAGCTCCAAGGCAGCTCCCATGCCAGAGGACGAAGAGAGCACATCCACTCAGTCACGGTCAGAGAAACAGGACCACACTGGAAAACAGGCCGATCTCCAACATCTATAAACAAGGGTGTTGATAGAAGCAGCACAGCTGATGTTTCTTTCCAGGATGACGTCACAGCCAAACAGGAACAGACGAGGCAAAGCTACTCTGAGGAAAAGCAGAGAGAGCAGAAGGTTAGAGATTGAACTAACAGATTCTGCAGAATAGGAGAACAGAGAGAGAATGAAGCAGAATGATGAAATGGGGGTCCCTATGTCCTCCAAAAGTCTAAGCCTATACACTGGCTTTGTTTTTTCCTTATTTCTCCCTAAAATAGAATACAACACGATGCCTATCATTTGTATTTAAGAAATAATAGATGAGATATAATTTTTCTTTTAACCTGAAACATTTTTGCTCTACGTTTACAAAAAAGCCCTATTGTCAAATAATGTTTTACTTGTAGATGGAATCTGCTTTGGCAATAAGGTGCTACACAGGGACATGAAGACATTCGGGTTACTAAATGGAAATAAAAAAAAATGCTTGTAGCTGTCTAAGAAGAAAAAGTTATATAGAGTTGTATAGAAATATGAGAATAGAGATGAATAGTGCATTTTCTGTAGAACAAGAAGACCATGACATATATTTGAAATGCATCCTCTTTTTGCAATGACAGTCTTTGGTTTTGAGGGACCTGCCAGAGAAGAGAGTCTGGAACATTTTGCAACCAGGGTGCAAGAGATTTACTAGAGATTTAATATTTCCAGCTGATTGAGGAGAAGAGGATGAACCTGGCAGAGTAGAAGTACATCCTCTGCGTTCCCTTCTTGGTTACAGAGGTGATGTTAAGTTCCCACTTGAGGTCATGAGCAATGATGGTGCCCAGGAAATAGAAGGATCCATGGTGGGGAGTCGCGCAGAATCATGGAGGAGGGTCGGACTGTGTTCTTTCTAAAGCCCATCACCATCTTTACCGCTTTCAGAGAGTTGAGCTCCAGACGGTTCTGGCTGTAACAGGTCATCAGATCTCCCACCTGTATGTGGACTCATTACCCCCGGAAATTAGCCCAAAGCGGGTGATATAATCGGGAGAGCTCAGGATCCTGATGGACTGGAGGTGCAGCTGTTGGTGTAAAACCAGTGGAGTAGAGGGGAAAGAGCACAGCCCTGCAGGGAAATGGTATTGATGGTCCTGTATTTCAGGAAATCTGTAATCCACCTGAAGGTGGAGTTGGGCATGCTAAACTGGCAGAGCTTGTCCTGCAGCAAAGCTGGGAGGATGGTATTTAAGAGTTAGAGTTAAAGTACACAAACAGGGTCCTAGTGTAGGTTCCTGGGGAATCCAGAATCTGCAGGATGTAGCCAAAGGCAAAGTACAGCATCCAGAGTGCAATACTGCTGCATCATGGCCAGGTTGGTTGTTGTTGATGTAAAAGCAGATACTTATTTCTGTCCAGTTTGCCGTGTGGTGAATGCATATTAGAGAAAAAAAATTCCACTAGTGGTGTGAGAAATCCCTGCATGAAAAGATGCACAAGAGGCCTGACTCTTGCTCCCCTCCTGCGACACCTAAAAGTGCAAGAAGCAGCAAGTAGGCCCTTCACCCAGATGTCCAATAGTTCAACTAATGACACTAGAAAAGTGGGAAATATATCCACTGGAGTTTTTTATGAGCTCTTCTCCAGTACTGGAGCTTTGGGAACCAGAACATAAAAAGACATCATCAAACAGAAAGAAAATTTAAAAAATGTGCACCGAGGGAGCAATAAGCAGTAACACCTTTAAAATAATTGTATTGATTGTAGGATGGTACAAGAAAGAGCATCTGAATCAAGCAACACGTGAACTTTCCAAAAAAAAAAACTGTGTCCAAGGCTTGTGTGCAAATAGGCCAACAGATTGGAAAATGACCCTACCTTACTGCCAAAGCAGTTTAAATTATTAATGTTATCATTTGGCTCCAAACATTATAGACAAAACCATTTTATAAAATGCTTAAAATAAAAAAAATATTTTCATCAATTGAAATTTTTTTTTTTTTTTTAGTTCTTAGCTTATAAAAACAAATGTTTTTTTCCTTTATGATTCTTAAAGACAAATACTGAACACTAAAATCAGGGTGTATTAATCCTTGTGTTGTATTCGAATTTTTGGTTGGTTCTGTTTGGCCCAATGCATTTTAATATTTAAAATTAACCAGACGCAAACTATTCTGTGCACTATACTTTTGATCAACAGTGGTTCTGTACTAAATATACTGATACCTGGATTAAATGGATTTAGTTGTTATTTATCTTTAATTACATTGAAGACTCCTGACTTCTCTCATAAAACACAAAAACCTGTTTTGGAAGGAGCATGGGCTCTGTATTTATCATATTTAATGTTAGCATATTGATGTAAATAACTATTACCTATTTGTTTTCAATTATTGTCAATATCAGCACTGGTTCCCCCCAGGGTTGTCTTCTTTCTCCTCTGCGATTCGCCCTGTACATCAACAGCTGCACCTCCAATCATCAGTCTTTCAAGCTTCTGAAGTCATGGACGACAGCAATCTCATTGGACTTATCTCTGATGGTGACGAGTCTGCCTACAGGTGGGAGGTTGACCATCTGCAGACCTGGTGCAGGAAGAACAACATGAAGCTCAATGCTCTAAAAACAGACTTCAGGAGGAACTCTGCCCCAGCTATCCCCATCACCCTCTTTGACTCCACAATTGACACTGTGGAGTCTTTCCACTTCCTTGGAATTAGTGACTGCAGCGTGTCATTCGGTCTGCAGAGAAGATGATTGGCTGCAATCTTCCATCACTCCAGGATCTGTAAGCATCCAGGACTGTAAGGCATGCAGGGAAGATTGTGGCTGATCCCTCGCACCCCAGCTACAAACTATTTCAGTCACTTCCCTCTTGCAGGAGGCTGCGGTCTATCAGGACCAAAACTTCACGCCACAAGAACAGTTTCTTCCCATCCGCTACCAGCCTTATCAGCAAGGCCCAGAGACCCCTGTGACACTGACACTGCCTCCCTCCCTCCCGTGCTCAAGACCTACAAGCTACACTAATGTAGCATCTCCAGACCTCATTACATTAAAGCATAGTCTACTTCGTATATAGTACATAGCTATGTACTATATACTGTATATAGTATATTATAAGTTTTATATTGTATATAGCTACAGATTCTGTATTCTGTTTATATTTATAATCTGTCTACACCATCAACACCAAATCAAATTCCTTGTAACTACAGACCTACTTGGCAATAAATTTGATTCTGATTCTGATTTACAAACAGTTGAAATGTAAAATTTGTTAATAGATTCTCCTTGAGAGTATCACTGCTGCCCTCTGTTTTAGAGGGGAACTGCTTGGGAATTATGTCTATATGGGATAAATTGATAAGGGTGGCTACAGGGGTGGGCAATGATTGCAACCCTGGCCCCTGATTTAGCTACGCCCCTGTGTAAGATCTTTGTTACACCCATGAGAGGAGAGGGAGGGAAATGTTTCCATCAAGGCTGATCCGGATCACTCTGGTTTTTGGTGCTGAATTATTTGCCCCATCTGTCACTTGGGGCCTCAGTTTTGCTAGGCTTTTGCGTAGAATGTGTGGGTTGGAATGGATTAATGACGTCAGACCTACAGTTTTGTCATGGTTGGCCACTCCCAGTCTGCGCAGAAAGCCACTAATCACCAATCTACCTTATGCAAACTGCACTCAAATTCCCTACTCAAACTAAATATTATTGTTATGAGTTGTAGATCTGGTGACTCATGTTTTCCAACGGCATCTTACTCATTCAGATGCTACAATGGAAGGGAGTGGCTTTCTGCTGACACACATTCCAAGATAATTATTTTCATTCACTCTTGTGTAACTGTAGTTTAAGATCCTCGGATGCCAGTTGCTCATTTCTGCTCAACATGTGCCTTTTAAGAAAATGAACAATCTAAGGTTGGGAAAATTCATTCCAAATCAAGACTCAAGATCTTACAATCCGCTGGAGCCATAATAAGACTTGTGAACACTCTTGTGCACAGCTGTGATTGATCATCTGCACAGCCTTCCAAAGTATTCATACATCTCAGTGTATTTCACTGAGGCAGCAGGTAAATGTTATTTATGAGTTACCAGTGGCAACTGCAGGCAAGAGAGCTAAAAAAAGTGCAGTTTAACTGGGATGTTGGTGTGTGAGGCACATATTTGGTAGCTATAATGGATAAAAGCAATTATTATCAATGACACCTTCAGAGTCTGCTGTAGACTGATCAGATTAACAATGACATTAAAAAAAAGATGAACAGTGATATCAAGGCAGAGTGGCACTTATCTCTGACTCTGATATCCAAGAAATACGGGTAAATTCAAGTAGTTATTTTGTTCCTAAAAGCGACCTCAGGTGTCAAATTAAGAGTTAATTAATTTATGATTATGTTTAACACCAATTCTCACTGGTAGGAGCCAACATCAACCAGAATAGTTAACTGGGGGGAAAAAAACAACAACAAAATAAAACAAATCAGGGGAAGAAGCACTATATATAATATTTATATATGTGTTAGTATGGTTGTTTCTAGGCTACAGCTTATTTTATTTAGTGGTTTCATCACTATATCTCTAAGTGATTGCCTGGCCACCCACCTGTGGAAGTTTGATTTGAGTTGGGGTCTTTTTCTATTAATCATGTGCCAGATTTCATGACCATAGGGGGGTAGACTGGGTAATCAAGAGGTTCATTCAGCTCAGGTCTATCTAGACCAGAACAGACCACTATCACTGCAGCAGTTTTAATTGTATGGTGGACTAGCTTCTGTCAGCCGGCCCCAAGGCAGCAGCTTGCCACTGTCAGCGAGTGAATGCATGCGTGAATGGGTGAATTACTAAATATAATATAATCATTGGGGGTCGTTGGACTTCATGAAATGCCCTATAAGAAGATGTCATTTACAATTTCTTCAGCTTGACAATCCCTACTGGTTTGAAAGTCACCATGGTATTGGCTATGGACCATAGAGCATTGAAACTTCTCCATGTTAAGAGGGCAGTTCAAGGTTCAAGGTAGAATATTTCACCCAATCATGCAATGCTTTCAGTAGGTAAGTCACAATAGATGGTACTTCTATGTGACAGAATATAAATAAGTTAAAAGTCGTATCATTATGTTTATAACTCACTGCAACAATCTGTTTTCTCAGTGTCAAAAGAAGATTGAAAAAGCTTAAAGAAAGTTTTCTTCCAACCTGTTCAAAGTCAGTGCAGACAGTGCCAACATATATGTTAATTCTGGACCTGTGAGTATACTCCTAAACCCGTTGCAACCCGACAGCTTGGTGGCGTCAGTGTTTAAAAAAAGGTGTGAACAAGAATTATAAAACGTCAGAAGGGTGAAAAGTGAATGGTGAGTCACTAGCACCGTGACATCCAAGCTGAAACTTAAGATACTGTAAGTTATTTTTTTTCCTAAGTGACAACAGTAAAAATTATACATTGGAGATTTGTGGCTGTTTGTTGTAACATGCATTGAAATAGAAATCATAATGTTATAGTGTTAGCATGTGCTGCTGAGATTCCCTTCCTGGCTACGCTCATTAAGTGTGTGAGAGTGTTTAAGCGCACACTGTAGGAGGTCAGCACACAGGCTCATTTCACGTGGTTCCAAAGGTGAAGGGCTATTAGGGGAAAGGTGAGTATAGGGCTGTAGCTTAGGGTTGTTTAATAACTGCCCCTCTGAGGCCTCCATTCCTGCTTGTCCATAATTCTATACTCTATATGGATACAAGGCAGTGTCTGGTTAGTTTAACCTGTCTAGAAAATAGAGGCTTAAAAGGATGCAGATGGGAAAGATGACATCCAACTTAAACTTAGGTCAAGAGCATTAAGATATTTCCGGTTTGCATTAAACTGTTCTACCCCGAATAAAAAGGCAGCAAAAGAGAGGTTTTGCAAAGTTGTTAGTGGCAATTTCCTTACCTTTAGAGATGTAAATATCAACCAACTGCAGCAGGGGTAGGCAATGTCAGTCCTTGAGTACCACTGTCATGCAGCTTTTGCATAAATCTCTGCTCCAAGACAGCTTAAACACCTCCTTGGCATGTTGGTAAGTTTAGCATAGGCCAGGTTATTAACCATGCATTTGTTTTAGGTGTGTGAAAGAAGGGGTACATGCAAAGGCTGCAGGACAGGTGCACTCTAGGAAAGACCTTGCCTACCCCCGATATAAAGTTTGATAAGTGAAACTGCATGGTGTGCAAATTGGTTTTCCTTTCTTTACAGAAGTTACCTCTGTAGGCTTCATCAGTCAATTCTTGAGTGAATGACAGGTTGGATTCCTGGGTGTGTGCGTGGGTGTGACGCACTGCATACAGTACTGTCATCCACCTGGCAGCTTTGTTAACAAAGTCTTTGCAACCATTGACGCATTGGCAAGAGAACATGGGTGACTGTTTCTGAAGAGGAATAACAAAAGACCAGCCATACTTGCACCTCAAGCCCTGTCAATTACTCTACAACAATGTAAGAACATACAATTTTTATCTAATCGGATGAAAAAGGCCAAACTGGGCTCTGACTAGAGGTGGTATGAGAAGAGAGTAAATATTGGGGCAGTTTTCAACAAAAAAGGAGCTCAGATCTGCCCTGGGAAATAAAAGGAGACCTGCAGTTGTTGTTGTTGTTTTTTTTTTTTTTTTGCTAAAAAGGAAAAGAAACAAAATAACTTCAATATTTATAACTTTCTTACCCCAGATGACATTTTGCCTCTGAACAAAAGACCTTTACAGATCACAGCAGCAGATGTTTTTCCTCTTCTATATTGTGCCTCTCATTTAAAACAGGTTCTGAAGGATTTGAAAGTCTGCAAAAACTCCGCAAATGCCTCTATAGATGCCTTTCAGAAGTGTGGCGTCATGGCGATTCTACCTTACCACCGCCATATTGAGTAATGAATGCTTACAGTAGCTTATATCTGTGGCACTACCCCTCTGATCAGGATTTATCATTCCCATGCAAATCATTGTAAGCTTAAACGATACACAGAGAAAATCTGTTTTACTGGATGCGACACATACAAAGTCCCTACAGACTCTCTTCAACATCTTTCTCACAGATTTTCCTTTTCACGACTGATGAATATATCTTTTAAACATCCCGTCCTCATTCCCTGCTGAAAGTCTGAAAGTTTTTAAAAAACACAGATGCCTATCCATATTTCATTGCCTGCTGGGTGATTGACCCGAAAATATGTCATCTGAAGAACAAGAAGATGTTCATATATAAAGCAAAGGTAAGTCACGTTCCACTGATCTTTTTGATTACTTAATGTAAACAGCTAAACTCAACAATAATGTCTGTGGCCAAATCTTCGGATCCTAATATCAGATGCACTTCTCTCAAAAGGTGTCAAATAAGTGCAATCCAATTACTTAATTTTCAGGAAATGAAATTGTAGATCAATAGGTCCACTGGACAGCAGCCTAATCTAGCTCTCCTGACTTGTTTTGAAGCTGATTTGAACTATCCTCTGCACAGGTGGCAGCTTGCATTTGGGGTGTTTATTCTCTTTTGGTAAGTGGTAAAAATAAACATTTGTGTCACCTTTTTTACCGTCACCCCTGGTGACATAACATACGGATGGCATATCTGATACACAGTGGACCAGAGAAGATCAATTTGGCTGCGGCTAGATTTGAATGTTTGATGAGTCTGTGACATCCGCTGCAAGGCATATATATGTCTTAAATTAGAAAATAAGTGAAAAAGCCAGTATTAACTCTGGAGAAGTTGCCAAGATACACAACACAAAGGAAAGAATGTGTATGTGCATTCCACAAATGGAAAGTGGCGAGAAGAAAGCCTCTGTGGGAGAAAAAAAAAGGTCTCATTTTCTGTTTGACACAAGACATGTCAAAAAAACAATAAACATGTAGAAGAGGTGCTCTATTAAGATGAGATCAAAATTATTTCTTCAGTCTAAATCAGAAAGGCATTGCGAAAACTAACAGAACCATGAGCACACCATCCCTACACTGAAACAAAGTGGTGGCAGGATCATGCTCTGGAAGACCTTTGATATTTAGCAAGGACAATTAAACTAGTTAGATGTACAAGATGGCAGATAGAGGTAAAGGAATCATATTCCGTGAGGTAAGCTTGTTAGATGCTCCAATAAACTTAAGCGTGTGACTGAGGTTCAACATCTAGAAGGGCAATAACCCTAAACTGACAGAGATACCATAGCAATGTTTGGTGGGCAAAACTCCAGTCCCCTAGAGCTAATATCCTGCAACTTTTAGATTCATCCCAACACAGAAATCCAATGAAAGGGTCACTACCAGTAACCTGACAACAGCCAGATGCATGTCTCGCTCTGCCTAGCTCCACTCACATACATCTGGGAACCCGCCATAGGAATTGCCTTTACTGAAGGCTGGGCCTTATCAAAACTCCTTGCATATGATTGGATAAGCCACTTGTCTGTCATCTTTATTGACGTGCTATTTCAACCACTCACACCGAAGCTAACCTGTGACGCTGTGAGAGGAGGAGCCATTTGGTAGATCAAGCTCTTGCCAAATCCGGTCGGGAGAAGGGCGAAAACATCGTTTCCACCAACAAAAGCCTTCAAAGCCGTTCTCTGATGTTCTTTTAATGAAACAATATCAGATAGATTGGACAACACAGAAGAAATAGCAGCATCAATGCTAACGCTTGCTTCCTCAATGCGAGCCGCCATTGTTGTTGGAATCTCTCGGTCGCTTCTCCACTCCAGGACACACCCGCCCTGCGTCCTGATTGGACAGACCATAAATTCGGTTGGGGAGATCACTTTCAATTAGCGGGTTCCCAGATGTATGTGAGTGGAGCTAGGCGGAGCATGACATGCATCTGGCTGTTGTCAGGTTACACTACCAGGCCTCTGTGGAGCTGAACCGCTTGATACTGATGAAGGGATTCAGTAATATGATTCAGAAGAGTTTGAACCGGCGATATCTCTTAAGAAGAGCAATTGGGCACTTCTGGTTTTTACCAAAGCCAGAGCATGTGTTAGAATGGATGCCGTCAGTCCTAAAAACAGTAAAGAATCAGTGGTAGCAGGCAGGAATTTACTACCCAGGATTGGATCAACAACACTTACAGATGTTGGAGCACAATCTAGGGATGTGTGGTGACAATATAACAGGCATGTTGGATGCACCCAGAGCTTGCTCTGATGGCCTGTTTGTTTACTATTGCTGAGTGTGGGAGGGTGGGTTGTGGGGTGGGGCACATGAAAGTGGGGTCACTGTGTCTACTGCCCATGACCTCTGTGACTACATCTAGCCCTGCTCATATAATCGCTGTCTTTCTTCCTCTCCCCACACAAACATAAACACACATTCGGCTCAGTTGTTTTGCTTCAGGATGAGAGTCACGGGACCCAGCTTTGAAGAAAGCAAAAAGCAAGGCCGCATGTAGGCCAGAAAGATCGAAGACAGCGTTCACTTTGTGAGTAATGATTGACTGAGTATTGGTTGCTCACAGAGGCATTAGTCATGATAAATCTTTTTTGCATATTCCTGTTACTGAAAAATGTCTCTTTCTGTTTTAGAGCACCATCAGTTTGGAAAACCTGAATTTTCTTTATAATGAAAAAAACAAAAAAAAAACCACAACAACATTTCCAAACAATGCAGGGAAAAATGTGGTCATTAATGACAGAATTTGAAAATCTAAACAGGCTTGTATATAGTTCAGCACGCAGTACAAAGTGTTCATACCAGCAAAAGCAAACATGTTTCTGCTGGGAGGAAAAAAAAAGCTTACACAATGAAGTATCACAACCACACGCAATAGTGTACAAGCATTCTGGGGCACCATCAGGGGGTCCAACCTTTTTTTCCCCAACAGTGTGCGGGAAAAATACAGTCATCATTGGCTAATTTTCGGCTGGAAAGAGCCAGTCAGCCCCGCTTTCTCCTCTCATCCCACAACTATCCAAACACTAGGCTGTTAGCTGCTCCGATGTGCTCTGTTTATCAGGCCACCTGGACATGCATCTGGTCAGCCAGAGTGTGTAGGCTTGTCAATAGCACGGCCAGATGGATGTGCATTAATGACAGCATCTAATGTGTCAAAAACCCAAGTGGCAAACGGTGACTTTGGAGGCAGCTTTGAAGCCTTGAAAGCTGTATTATGGATGAGTGGAGTGAATGAATGGCTGAGTGGGGTGATGGGAACAGCAGACAATCAGAAAGGAAAATTAATTACGGAGCACTCCTGTTTCAGGTCAGTACTTCACTGTGCTCCCCTTCCTGTGTTAATAGACAAATTACATAATAGCCTCTGAAGAGACAGAGCTCTGACATAAGGTAACCTCTTGGAATAATAAAGGAAAAGCCGAGAATAAAATATAAAGTATTTCAGCTCCATAATGAATTTGGTGACCAGAGAAAGTGCTTGTAATTGAAAAAGGGAAACATGTCTTCTGTTTTAGTTTCCCCTTTTCATTTTGTCATAGTTCAATACCTAGGACATAATAATGGAGGATTTTGGCGAATTTTTGAAAAGACCTGCCCTCTCCACCTCAAAAGAAAAGGCACATGGACAACCCTGTACCCGCTCCCAGGAGGGAATGCATATTAAACGAGTGCGAGAGCATGCAAAAGCCTGTTTCTCCTCATGCACGCTCTGTTTAAAAGTTGCTGTTTGCATCACTCATACAAGCGTACTTTCCGAAACAAGATTTGCAATTTTCCCACTATGTGGTAAGTGAAAATAGGGACGAGCAAGTAGGACAATAAACATATCATTAGAATGATTGAAAATTAGGAGGGCCACTTATTTTGACGATCCACCTGGAAAAAGAACATCCTCCACTTTACCTTTAATAATCATTCTTTATATTATACTTACAGTAATTGGCAATGAGGTTCAGACTTTAACCAGACCATTCCAAAGACAATCATTGTATGTCCATCTGAGATTGGATGGGGAAAGTACTGAAAACTAGAAATCCCGCACTTTAGTGATGTCTAGTCTAAACTTTGTTAAAACTCTAAATCCTTTCTTTAGGCCATTCATTTATCATTCATTACTAGCTCGTCTTGCTATGAGCAGTCTACACCAAAACAAATAACAAAACTATCTTTTGACTAGCACCCAACACATTCCCAAGCTTAAATTTCTGGGACAAATAAAACGCAGCAAAAGGCCAGACTGTGATGTCCTGACATTCTCTGTTTTTCGACTATAAAACAGAATTCATGACACCATTAATGTTTTTGGTCAGCTCTGCTCTAATTATCTAGGTCTTAAAAAGGCCCAGACCATCAGGCTTTTACCAACATCTTGTACTGTAGCTATGATGCTCTTTTTATAAAGGCCATGCAAATTTTAAAACAGATGTATGCTCTGTAGGACATGTTATGTTATATCTTTGGAAGTAGAGAACAGAGATACTGCTTATTTTGGTATTGGTCTAAAAGAAAGTACACACAAGATTAACCCCAATGCCGATACAAATACTTCTTAATATTTAAGTTTGCTTAATCATCAAACTTCTGACCTTCAGATGTTTTCATGGATTTTTTGTTTTATTATTTCATTGCAACCTAGGAATGTGGACAAAGTTTATAGCTGACTATTTTAGTATTATTATGTCAATAGGATAAACAACCCCCCAAAACAAAAGAAAAGACAAATAAATGAGTGACTTTTTTTTCTTAAATGGACTACTTACTACTTCATGACTGCTTTATTGCATAACTTTACCAGTTATCAGACCTAGAATGAATTAAACCAAGCTTTAAATAAAAACATGTTCGATCATAGTTAAACATTTAGAAAAGCCAGACAGTAAAAATCCTCATAGTCCTAACACAGCATTGTTTATGTTTTGTTAAAATTATCTAACTAATGTTGTACACTAGTTTCAGTTTTACCTTAATGAAAGACTTGCAAACAGTAGAGGATAGATGGCTCAGTTCAGAAGCAACTATTTGACTAAAATCTTTTCTTTTTTTCCAAAATGTTTCCCTGCTTAGGAGACTGAGGTCTTTTGGAGTGCCGGAGGCGCTCCTAAAGACCTTGAATGACTCTGTTGTGGCATCAGCCATCTTCTATGTAGCTGTCTGTTGGAGCAGTGGCTTATCTGTAGCTGAGAGAAAGCGGATGGATAAGCTGGATTAAATGCCCTCTGGAGGTGGGAAACAAAAGGAGCCTAACTAAAATAACATCTCTGTTGGATAATGTCTCCCACCCCATGCATGAAGCTGTTGCAAAACTGGAGAGCTCCTTCAGAGACAGACTGCTGCTCCCTAAATGCACCATAGAGCGTTATCACAGATCCTCCCTGCCAGCAGCTGTAGGACTGTTTAACCATCACGGTTCCGAACAACCTCAATAAGCTGTTAAATTCATGCTGATTTTGCACTGTTTCTACCTCAGTCAGTGAAATGACATGCTGCTGTAGTTTTGCACATTGCTGATGTTGCTGCTATTTTTTCACAAATCCATCCATCCATCCATCCATCCATCCATCCATCCATCCATCCATCCATCCATCCATCCATCCATCCATCCATCCATCCATCCATCCATCCATCCATCCATCCATCCATCCATCCATCCATCCATCCATCCATCCTTCCATCCATTGCTGTATACTGTTTTTTTATTCTCCAGTTGCACCATTTTTATATTTTTAAAACACTTTATTTTATTGTTTTTCTTTTAACTCTTCACCATGTGTTATTCTTATACATTTTTCTAAGGTCCACATTTGTGTGACAATTTTTCTGCAATCGTTTTGCTGCTGTAAACACCAGAATTTCCCCTTGTGGGACAATAAATGGATTTTCTATTCTATTCTATTCTATTCTATTCTATTCTATTCTATTCTATTCTATTCTATTCTATTCTATTCTATTCTATTCTATTCTATTCTATTCTATTCTATTCTATTCTATTCTAAAATGATTACATTCAGAAACAAAGCCTTTTCTTAATACTGAATGAAAATGCATTATATCTACTGATGGATAAGTTAGATCTCTAGTGTCATGCAGAACACTTGTGTCCTAAGTTTACCATAAGAGCCGGAGCATGAGACAATGGAAGAACGGGTCCATTCGTGACACAAGGAGACTCATTGAACAGGTGATACATTAACTATGTGCACATGGCTGTGCTGACTCAGAAAACTAGTGTCGCAAAGTCCATCATTTTGTAATTGATTCCTCTGCAGCTTCCTCTAGGATAGGAGGTTATCTAAGAGATTAGAGCTCCAAAACAGAGGACATTTTCCTTGAAATGTGATGTCACTGATTGTGAAAAACTACCAGTAGGGAGGAGTTTTTTTTTTTCTTCTCAAAGGTACAACTTTGTCTTATCAATGTAATAATTAAATGTAAATGTGAATCTGACATCTAAGTAAAGCCTTTTGGCATATACAGCAGACTTTGTTGCAGAATTTGTTGTAGGTGTGCTGGCAATTATAGCTAACAGTGGTTTAAGATTTAGTGGTTCTTCCTGTAACTAGTTAGACACTCGTTTAAGCCCCTGCTCTGTCCATCTTTGTTGAGTCCATAGGAAGGGCACTTAGCCTACCTTGCCTGCTCTAGGTGTACAGAGGTCCTGGATGCTAAATGCATGGCAACCTTGGTTCTGTTAATCTGCCCCAGGGCGGCTGTGGCTACGGTGTAGCTTACCCCTGTCAATGACCGTGTGAAGTGCTTTGGGGCATTTGGTGTTGATAAACCACTACAAAACTACACATCATTTTTTTTTTATTACACACCAAATTTCTTTCTCTTTTTTCCCTCTATCTGCTGTTTCTGTCCTTTGCTGGAAGTTGAATTTCACTGAAGTAGTCTTCCCAAGGGACAGATAAAGTCTTTAGTGCAATTCATAACTGTTTTTCAAGAAATAACACTTCTACAAACCACCTACTAAGAAAAAAACATCACGGCTATGTGACATTATGCAGTATGATGTGATTTATTTAAGCCATTTTGACCTAAAGCTGTTTTCATTTTTAAATGTCCTATGTGACAATGCATTAGGTTAAGGTTAAAATTAGAAGTCTGGATTTAAGTACCCCGCAACACCTTTTAAAATTCTCCAATTATCCCCTGATTTAAACAACCAACTTTATAATAGTGTCTTTTGCATTAAGTAAATAAATAATATGCGACCTTTGACATAAAAATGAAATAGAAATCTGAAACGTGTGGTATGCTTTTGCATTCAGCTATTGAAACCTAATGCACCTGAATAATATTCAGGGTATTGCCTTTAGAAATCAGCAAAAGGTCAGGCAAAGTTGTGGAGATTTTTATAGAATATTAATGTTATATATTTTAAATTTGGGACTTGCCACAGGAAAGTCTAAATCCAGCAAGGTATTCTGTCTAAAAGGTAAGACTATTAATTAGAAAGATGGAGGAGCTGCAGAGATCTACAGCTTTCCCACAAAACATCAGTATAGCAGCATTATTGTGCAAAAGCAAGCTGGTCAGAGTTGAGGGGAAGACAAAGTTAAAAGCATGCTAACTCTGGAAACAATAATCTGCTATAACACCTCTTTTTCATGTATGTCTCCAGCTCTGCACATACTGTTATATTTCCATTGACAGCTGGAGTTATGGCTTAAAACTTCACCTCCACCCGCCTGCCATCTCCAGCTGAGATCACAGAAGTATTCATTTCAGAGACACTTTCCTTTTTCTATGGACTATTCCATGAGCTGTTTCATGGTGGTTTTGTTTTGAGTATATCTAGAGAAATGTATGTCCATCTAAATAGCTGAAGTTAGTTATTAAAAAAGGTTCACCTGTGTGCATATAATGCAGAAAGCTCACAAGTCTTGAGTTTATGACGTTAAAGAAGTAAAATGACTTTCAGAAACCTAATGGCACACCCTTGAGCATTTAATATTGCCTGTCAAGGCAGGATGTTTTAAAACCGTTTATGGTTACAGAACATAAGATAAGCTTCAAGTACAAACATGCAAAATTAAACCAAACATTCAACGTATGCACATGGCTTTTGATTTCAACAGAATAGAAACGCCTGTATTTTTTCACAGTGGTAATATCAGGAGTTGGGTTCTTTAAGTTTGGGAGGAGTTCTCCACACTGCCGTACGTGTTAAAAATCCATGGATTCTCATTCTCTATGCTACCTGTGTTAATTAATCTTATTTCTTCCCATTGAGCCGCCTCAAACAGACAGCTGATCACACCCATGGCGAAGCAGTGACCAATGGTTAGTTCATGCCATGCTATTCAGCCCCGCAGGAGAGCAGGTCCCAAATAACACAAATAGGATGATTGGAAAGGAGTCAGTGGAAAGGAGGAAATAATATTTCCAAGAGGAGCTCTAGTTAAAGATGGTGTGACCAGAAAATTGCAGGGGAGCAAAACACAAATACAGTCCTTACATCTTAAGTCTATATCCACACGAGTGCTAATAGCCAAGAATTAGATTTTGTTTTTATTCTGAGTTCTCCACTTCTTCTCAAAACACATTTCATACCTACAGAAGTATGCGTTTCAAAAAGGTGAGAAAGTTGAAGGTGTAATAATATTTTTTGATGACATATACAGTACTGTGGGGGAGGGGGAAAAAACTCCATAATGGTGGTATTATCCCTTAACCCAGATTCCTACTGGTTTCATGCTCCAGCAGGCAAAAGCTTGGTAACTGGTGTCATATGGAGCGGATGATGGGATGAATGTCCACTGCTGTGCTCACTACTACCTGCCGCTAAGTGGTCAATCCTGCTGCTTAATAAAGTCCAGGACAACGATCCCAACCAATGAACCCAGAACACATCTGTGATTTGAGTAGATGTGTTTTTACTCCTAAAAAGCATAATTTCTATATAATTCTACTTCTTTAACTCCCTCCCACTTTCTGACGGAGACAGTGAAGTAAACTGACTCAGGCTCTCTGTTTTTGTCTAGCCGAAGCCAAGCAGAACCAGGAAAGAAAGAGCGGCTTCTATTTAAAGGGTTTAAAAGCTCCATCCAGATGTTGAACTTTGTGGTATTCCATTTATTCTCAGTACTCGATGTCCCAGCCAACGATATCCGAGGAATATCCGGTGAGCAGGGGGAAATCCTGGGACTCTGTGCAGAAAGTGCTGCCAGCATCGGGCTTGCTGCCATGAACCTTGATGTCAGATAGCAAAAATGAAATGCTGTCTCTCAGAGCTGAGAGCAGAGAAATTACATTGAATCAATATTCATTTATCTCACTGTTTCACTTCAGTTATATTGGCGCGGTGACGCTGCCAAAAGCATCATTTAGGTTTATTGATCAAAGATAAAAAATATTACAAGGATGAACTGTACTTAGTAAATCCAAAAGTAAAGGCTGGCCTATAATTGAGTCGCGTAAATCAGCAACAGAGGCCGAACCTCTTCTAGAGAGTTGAGCTATTGCAAATAGATTAAGGGTGCATGAAGTTGTGAATAAGCAATGGCGAGGAGAAAGCAACTATGTTAAGATCCTGTCAGATGACAAGAATACGATACTTTTTGGCTTACACTTAAACAGTTAAGAAACAGAAAATGGACTCCACATTATATCTACTATGACAACTTGACTGTGGCATCATCAGGCACTTTAAAGGCCTCTATGAGGACAAATATTTCAGTCTCCTTTCAGACAAAACTCATATTTCTTTTGAGAGATAATGAAATATGCGTCTCGTTTTCCAACTCCTGACTTTTCCAAAATTGGAAACTACTGAAATCAAATTCCATACTTGTCTGGACTCTGTAGGAAAACTGATATTAAAATGAAAAAAATATATATATTACCAATTCTGAGAGAGGTAAACTTTGAGTACCTTACAATATTCTATTAAGTGCTTAGAAGTGAAATAAACCAATTTCTCTGCTTTGGTTTGTTTTCAAACTTCTGAAGACTAGGACAGTTTGAATTCTAGACATCTTAAACCTTTTGATACTAAAAGTAACTCCATGTTTGCACTAAAACCTCAGAGGTTCCTATGCTGCTGAATTCTTACTTACTGCTTTTATGTGTTGACAATAAAAGTCTTACATTGGAGTGTTTTTTTTTTAAAGTTTTGTTTTAAGTAGTGCTGATCTTTCCAAAAACCTTGTTTTGTATAATTATAAAATAGTAAAACATCTGAAGGATTGTAATAGACAAAGAAGCCACAGAACAAATGGTTTCACCACTTGCATGTAAAGTTTTAATTCCAAGCAAACACAAAGTTTTATATACAGACACGCCTCTCTGATGTCATCGGTCCACATCCCACATTTCGCAGGAGCAATCACAATACATTTATGTACATTTAAATCATTATATTGTACAAATGGCACGCCTCATTAAAAGGATTTCATAAGGATTCTTTGAAATAGATGCAGCGTCTCAGGAGAGCAAGGTCTGGACCTGCTGAGGTGATCTAGGTACCAGGCTTTCTGGGTCCTTGTAGGCATTAGCTGGGCTGGTCAGGGCTGTGTAAACCTCTTCATAGGCTCTGCACACCAGCTCTGTTGACTGACGGAAAATCTGCTCCCTGCAAAAAAAAAAAAATTTAAGAAGCTGAGCTTATAGAATGGCTTCTCTGCCCCCTCAAAGTAGGGGATAAATGAAGTAAATATAACTGGTTTTCTAAACCTATTTTGAAAATAAAATAATAAACCCCTGAAGCTGTGACGTGCATTCCTAAAAAGGCACAGGCAACACAGATAAGATCTTCTCTCCATCTTTCTTCAGAAATAACCTAATTAATAAATGGAGTCAAGTTGTGTTAATACAAAATAAAATCAGTTATAAGGAAAGATAACTTTGGCAGAGAAGTTGAGAGTTTCTTGAATACTATTCAAGCTTTGTTTAATTCATTTTCACTCTTAAGCGTAAAGAAACACATCTCTTGATGTAAAAATCAGAATGGTAGGCAAAGAGAAAAAGGCTTTTCTGCTGCAGGTCAATATTCATGGATAAAACCTGGTTTTATCTAGGGGTGTAAATAATAATCGCTTTATATCGATGCATCGATCCAACAGCCGACGATCCGATGCATCGATACATCCGCAAGCGTATCGATTCATGTTTTTTTTTTTTTTTCTTCCTCCGGTCTATTTTTATCCATTTGCTCCTGGACGTAATTCTCCTCCCGTGCTGCGGTGGCGCTAATCCTATTTTGCCCTCCTACCTCGCTTCCTGGTTATACTCTTACAGCAGCGTTTTGCAGCAAGCTTGACACAGACATTTTTTAATTATGCTCAATATTGAAGCGTGGTCTGAGCTACACACTGTGGGTCTAGATACGGCCGAGGCAGAGAGGAAGTGGGGGCGAGTTTAGTCCGACGACAGAGGGACATGAGGGCCAAAAAGAGCGGAGATCCAGGTGGAAAAAAGGGTCCCAGCATTCTGGCGCACCTCGCTCTTCTAGCGGGTCAAACTTCACAAGTTGTTTACCGCAATTTCGGTCTGCGGCACTGTTTGCGGTCAGCTACAATTTGGGAGAGGTGCAGCGGAGCGTCTGTGGAGGGGGCGGGGACGTCTGGAGCAGAGGTATTGAATTGCACTCATTGCACTGATTTTTGCAGTATTTTTTTATGCAACTTTTCTTCTTCTGTTATTTGCTGTTTTTTCTTCAAAAAAAAAAATTGTCTAACCTTTAAGGTGTAAAAAAAAAAAAAAAAAAAAAAAAAAAAAAAAAAAAAAAAAAAAAAGAACCAATCAATCAAGTATCGAAAATAATCGAATCGTTGGGTCAGGAAATCGATACTGAATCGAATCGCCATGATGGATGTGATTTTCACCCCTAGTTTTATCGATATTTGATATTAATACTGATTGCATAAAGATAACTGTTATTTACCAGTATTGTATACATTTCTCTACCATTTTCATACCGTAAAAAAGAACCACAAAACTGACAATACATCTCTACTTTAGCTAAACACCCCCTACCCTTTGCTGCATCACTGCTGCATGCCTAAACAAATATCACATGGTAAATCCCCCCCTTCTTAAACAAATACACAAACAGCAACAAGATCAAACTAATTATTGGTTGTTCATATTGGCCCAGTTTCACTTATAGGACAATCTGTTCTGTAAATCTGGAAGAAGGAGGTCATCGTAAAAAGCCAAAGGAAGATCCAGTTGGGTTTCACTCAAAGCATGTGAAAGAAGGTGCAGTGGTCAGAGGGGGCTCTTCGGATAACACCGTCTGATGGAATAGCCTCATGCTGTCAGTAGTATGCATGGAAAAGAGGTCAAAGTAAGAAAATAGAGGAAGTACTGGACGATACTAAGAGGAACAAAACTGCAGCAAAGCATGTCAACCGCTGTGCAACGACACTACCAATCTAATCTAGCTGAGTGTTGGATGCTTGAGTGATCACTTTGAAAAGATTTCAGCTTAAAGTAGTACAACTTTAACTAGAATATTTACTGTACTGTTTATATTCTAGTTATGAAAAAAAAGATTTTATTATTATTTAAATGGAAACTTCAGTTAGAGTCAGTCAGATTTTCTCCTATGTGTTTGAATAGGACTGATAGAAATAGTGACAGTGTGTGGTACACACTGCCATCTATAGATAAAGATCACAGAGACAGCCTGCTGCCTTAAAAGCCATTTAAAGTGAATTTATTATCACCATCACAGTAACACTACAGATTTTTACTGACTGATTATGTAACATAGAAACGGTGCTGGTTTACAGGGAGATGGGTGGAAATTATGAGAACTTTTAAAGCTTTCTGAAACATCACCTTATGACTAAAGTCTGAAGTAGACTCAATCAAATTTAAACTTAGCCGCAATGTTATTTTTTGTTGTTTTTTTTTTACTTTCAAAGTCTTGATGTTTATCAAAATGTTGGGTTTCATTAAATATTAAAACAATAAGAAAAATACGATTCACAGAGGTAAATATGGAGGATGTATCACTAGGGCTGCGGAGCCTAATGAGAGGACCGGCGCACACACTGGGAGCCTCGGCTGAATCCCTCTCAGGCTCTTGAGGATCCATATTCTTAATTGGCCTGCAGAGAGCTCGGCACTAGAGTGGAGTTTATAGCACCTTCTACCACACCAACAGCAGCTTCACAAAATGTCGAATAAAAGGAAGCCTAAAGAAAAAAAATAAAATACATTTGTCGTGCCGCCAGAAGTGTTTTTTTGTATATTTGTGTGAGCAGAGAAGCAGACATGAGCAATAGCAGGAGAGGGAGGCATGGATGACGAATGATTTCAGGCTACGAGTATGAGTGAGAAATGGACCAGAAGCTAATTAATGGCGTCCTGCACATCAGTTCTCCTGTGTCCATTAATAGAGAACATTAACCTGAGGTACAGAGTGCTTCTCAAGCCTGCTGTGCTTTCCCGTAAGCATAACTCACAAAAAAAGAACCCTGTAAAGCAGCAGCTGGATTGAGCTAAAAGCATGGAGGTTTTCTGATCAGTGAGACAAATAAAGGCGGTCCTGCTGAATATTTGCTCAGTGTGTTGGTGGATTTAGCAATTTAGCATCCAAACTCCTCATGCATTTAGTTGAGTGTTTTGCTCAGAAGGCAGAAATGATTATGTTACATCTGAAAAACAAATGTTGACCATCATTAGGGTAAAAGCTCCGGCTGTATTTTTAAACCCCCCCATCTTATCCCTCTTTTTTATTTCCTGTGATGAGGTAAAAATGTAAGCTCATGTCGAAGCATCACACATGCTCATTTAGACTCACTTGATGGCTGCGCTCAGAAGGAAGTTGAGTTGCGGCATCATTAGAGTGTCCGGTGATGACAAGTACCGATCAAACTGGACCTGCAATGAAAGATAATTGAAGGAAACCAAATAGGTAAACAAGACCATACAAATGTATTCACACCCACTGATATGTTGTGTCAAACTGAAACCACAGACATTGTTGTATTTTAAGTAGGGATGCACGATATTGGGATTTTGGCCGATATCCGATATGCTGATATTTTAAAACTCATGTAGCCGATAACCGATATCGATACCGATGTTAAAGCTGGACAAAAATAAGCAGTCATTGAAAATAGCAGTTTTGTTATCCATTTCTGACACTTTGAAAAATAATATACTCAATTATATTTTCATATGCTGATATCAAATTGATTTTTAAAAACGCGGTATCGATCTATTTTACTTTCAAAATCTCGTGAAATGTCATCGTTCTGTTACAAACTCTCGTGATATTTTGCAAATTCTTGTGAGATTTTGTTAGTAAAATAGATCGATACCGCGTCAATATATCAACATATAAAAATATGGCAAAATCTTGTGAATTTTCGGGGGAATTCGTAGCATAACGATGACATATAGCAATATTTCATTAGTAAAAGAGATTGATATGGTGTTTTTAAATGGCAATATATCAGCATATGAAGATATTGGGATATTTTAATGTATCAATATTTTTTCCCTCGTCTTTAGAAGTTTTTAAGTCTGTAAAAAATACGTTTTTGAGAAAGAAGAAGTAGTATTTTTTTTTATTTTTTTTAAACTTTAGAAACTCAGAAGCTGATCAAATATCGGGTTAAATATCGGTGGGGTGGCCGATGTCCGATATTCAGTTTTAAGGCCGATACAGGCCGATACCGATAGGGGGCCAATTATATCGTGCATCCTTAATTTTAAGTATTTAATTAAATGATTAACACAAACTAGTGAAAAAAAAGACATATTGGAAACTTCATCACAAAAAATAGCAAAACTGATGTGTTCCCTTTACTCCGACACCCCTAAAAAAAAAAAACTAATAGGAAACCAGTTTCTAATACCCCTTTCAAACTGGCCGGAAAAAAGCCGTTTAAACCTGGGAAAAATTGGCTTTTAGTGGCAGGGGGAACAGTTTGCTAACTGTCTACCCTGGTCAAACGACTCGGGAAGCAACCCGCTTCAAAATCGCCTCGCTCTGATGGGCATGCTGTGGGAACACCAGACCCAATTGAGCCGCTAAATTACGTGACACCATTGCAAGCAACGTAGGGAGATCAACACACCGCACCAGTCGCTTCCGATCTAACACGCCGAAACAACTCCGTTTAAATTTGATGAACATGGAGCAGCACTGGTAAGAGGACAGATAAAACAGTGACATAATAAAGAATATGCCCTGGCTCCTGTCCATGTTGCTCTCCATTATTTTCTGTCGCACTGTCGATATCACCAACGCTCGCTCACACAGGGTGATGCCGTCATCAGACATGGACAATGGCAGCAGGGGGTCAGCCTCGGCTTTTTGGTCAAATGGAAAAAGAGCCAAAATTGTTAGCGGGTCAGCCAGGTTTTGAAAAACCCGGGTTTTCAGTGGAAAAGCTGCTTTATTTGCCTATTCTTCTAAAAATAATAACTCAACCTTATTCAGATTTGATATGGAGCATCTATGAACATCCGATTATAAATTTCCCGCCATTTCAGGACAATTTATGTAGCAAATCTGCTTTACTTGTACATGTAGGGTAACCCACCATTGCTGCCTTGACCGACGCGCTGTCCATACTGGGGAGGAGAGACAGAGGACCCTTGGAGAAGAGAAGCAAACTTCAGTTAGTGTGAAATATTTCAACAGTACAATCTTAGAAATAGGGGACCTTTGATCCTTTATGGCTGTAAAAAGATTTCTGTATCTTTTTCTTCATAATAACCATAATTAAAACAAAAAAATCTGAGAATGAGCCTAAACATCGTTTAATTCAACCTGTTGGTTTAGATGTGAGAACAAGAGAATCCCTCAGCTGAATACTAATGCTAAGAAGATAAAGTAAATACGTTCTGCCTGTGTGTACACAGCAACGGGCACTTTTAAGGCAATTAGCCATCGCCGAAAGTCTAAAATGGTTACATTAAGCAGGCTTAAATGCTTAAATTGCCGGCATTAAATCCAACCAATAAAAGAAAGTGCAAGGTTCAAAACGACGGCAGGATTATGGGCATTTAAACAAACAAAAATAAGCCTCAACGGCAACCTGCAAGATTTAGTCCTCTGATTCTATAAAGCATCAAATCAATAAAGAAAAACATTAAGTAATTTCATGATGATAACTGTTGGGATTCCTGCTATTGACTGACACCTTTGGTTTTCATCCAGCCAAAGAGGTTAGATATTTGAAGCAGACAATTTTAAGAAAGAACCGAGAAAAAAGGGCCACCCAGGTGGAGCTGAAGTCTGCAGGAAAATGACGGTTTGTAATCGAGCTATGTGTGGAACAGCAGCGGCAGCAGGGCGTGGCGTGTCCTTGCATGACCCAGGGGCAGGACTCGCATGCTAAACCACAACTATGGGTTTCACTAGGCCCAATGGCAAGGAGTGTTAAAACGAGAAGAGGAAGGCTCAGGGACATCATTGCTCTTATCTGCACAAGACACTTCTGGAGAGGCCAATATATTTTAATAGAACATGACACAATCTGTCTTCCTCCTCTCCTTTTCTCATCTGTAAATCTGATAAAAACCCTATTATGTTCCAACAAAGACGCAGGTCATGTGGTAGCCATAGCAATAGCCAAGCCTATAAACACTACTGAAACCCAAACAGACATCAAAAACTATATTTCAGGGTTCATATAGCTTTAAAAAAATAACATTACAGATCTACCTGCTCAGCTGTATGCTGCTGCACACAGTTGTAGATATAACTCAGTCCAGCTCTGGTCAGAACGTAGGACGCCTGCTCGTTGATCAGCGTATCAAGGTGAGCCTCGATCTGAAAAATGCAGCATAGAGAAAGAGGAGCTTGAAAACTGATTCCATGCATTGTGAGCAGATGGTACTTGTGGTTAATGGCGAATTACTGCGCTATTGATACTGAAACTTGTAGGGGAGCCCTTGTAGTGCTCAATTACAAAAGATGTTCTAAAAATAAAAAGATGGATAGAGTATTGAAGCACGAACAACAATACATGACGCAGGCTCTTTTATGAGACTGCAAATTAAATCTTTTTAGGAAAAGATCTGAGCTGTGGATTTTAATAAGCTGGAGCAGAATAGTTAACCTTTTAACAACAGGACCTCAGTCAACGTGACTTTAAGCTGAGCCGTGATGATAGCACATTTCACAAGATAAATGAAACTGACTAATAGAAGGGAATATAGAGAGATTTCTTAAAGTTTATCTTATACCCTCTGAACTTTTCCATATACAACCAAAACATTTTAAGCATTTTAATGTTTTTTTACGCAGCAGTACAACACGAGGTACATCAATGTGAAATTCTGTCCTCTTTATTTTATTTTTTTTTTACAAGTTAATCTATAATAAATGTTTAAGTCTTTCCAAAAAATCCGACAGCATAATGCTGACATCACCACCATGTTTGACAGTAGGGATCATTTTGAAATGTAAAAATTTTCTTTTTACATGATCTAAACCTGCTTTCACAACTTGATATGTTGTTTGTGCTTTTTGGTCGACACGATGCTGTTTGATCCTTAAAGCTCACAGAACAGCTGGAATTAAAATGGAGTTTAACTTTTCACACACTTATTTGGTGCTACTTTGTGTAGGTGTGTCGCATACAGTCTTAAAAAGTTTGTGTTAGTCGTATGAAGAAATGTGGAAATGTCCAACGGGTTAGAAGACTTTCGTAGAGCAATGTTTACACTGAAGAATGATAGTTTACAGACCTGGAACTCAAGCATCTCAAGCCTCTTGTCAGTAAACTCAAACAGAGCCAGTGTGGTCTTCATGACATATAGGGAGTTGACCATGTAAGTAGCCATGTCAGCGGTTCCAAGGTTACTGGCTGAGACAGTGCACAACTGTAGGAGGGGATCCAGAATGCAAGAAAGCACCTAAAACAGGCAAAAAGTCAAGGCTTGGAAACAGAGTAGAAACTAGTCTTATTTCATGGAATTGAGAGCTTCAAATATTTTTTTTTTGTGCACTGTAAAATCTATTTTGTTCTAAAAACATTAAAAAAGAATTATATATTCAGCCTGCATTTCTGATGCCTTAACTATAAATGACAATAAATATACTTCAAAACATTTAAATTCAGATATTAAAGCAGGAAAACCTTCAGTTTTTTTCCATCTAAATTGAGTTGCAGTTGCATAGTTACCTGAGCAAAGTCCGCCTGCCGGGCATCGAGAGGAACGACGGAGGAGTCGTGGGATGTGAGCACCTCCCGGAGGAGGGAAAGTGTCTGATTGAGGGATGCTGTGGGTCCAAGGTCTGGAGGTGGCAGCTCTACCTGCTCATGCACACAGGATCCAGGCACAGGGTTTTTACAAAGCAACACCAATAAGGATTAAGAAGCACAACAATGAAGTCAAATGAGGCCTTAGCTTTCTAAAAATATAAAAGCACATAAAAAATTAAGCAATCGACAACTCAGATACACAACACATTAGTTTCCATATAAAATCTTCTTTTTCCTCTGGGCTTGAATCTGCAAAGCTTTTGTGATGAAGAGGCTTTTGATTTCATTCAGCTCAGTACACAGGTTGCAGAACAGAGCAAGGCAGCCTTTGTCCACCTAATAGAGCAAATTATGAAAAGGTTGTGTTCCTGGGATTAGCTGGAATTGACACCAAAACCTGAGGGCATCCAATTTGATTAACACCGAGCCACAGAGATAATTCTAGTAAATGCTATTGATCAGGACAGAGGCACCATGGTAAATAAAGGAGCCGTGCTCGTGCTACGGTATATTTGGATGCCAATTTAACTAAACAGTACGAAGGAGAGCATTTCTCGGCAGCTAGCGCCGTTTTGCTGTTGTGGCCAGGAGGCTAAAACTGTTTATAAGCCTAAGTGGTGCAGAAATAGTCTTGTTGACTTTGAGGGTTTACATGTGGAAGAGAAATACACATGTTCAAATGGAGCAAACTTAAACTTCACTGCAGTGATTTAAGCATTTGTACCAAAAAAACACAGTAAATCATCTTGTTACAAAAATAAAGCCTAATTTTTCAAGTTTTTGTCATCAAAGGGTTGATTTTCTAAAACCTTTCAGTAAAAATAAATGAATAAAAAATGGTTGCTCTTCCAGCACCTTGTCCATGAGTCTGCTTGCATGAAGGCTCAGGCTGTTGAAGAACATCTTTTTGCTGAGGAGATGCATTTCCTCAATTGTGATGAGCAGGGAGGACACACTGGTTCCAATGATAGATCTGAGCAAAGGTCAAATCAGGAAAGACAAGAACATAATCTTTATGACATAACATTTTTTGATCATGCTGTGCCTTTCAAAGCACTCAAAGCCTTTGAACTAGTTTTTTTTTCCCATGTTAGGACCAAAAACATCATCAGATACTGTTAAGAAAATTCAAACCAGGTAAGTGGAGTGGAGTGGGAAAGATACCAAATCTTTAGAAAGAAAAAAATGAAAAGTTTGCTGTATCGAGAAATCTCCTGAAATTATCGCCCCAATCTTCATAGCAAGTTAGCTCAAACTTAGATAGACTGGATGGGAAGGATATGAGCTTCAAGATTTCAGTTAAAAAAGGGTTAGACTGACTAGGCCCATGCAACACCTGAATAAACTTTGATGTAAACCCTCCTAAATTGAGCTCTGGTTGGTTGGTTTGGGGTTATTGTCCTACTTGGAGGTGAACCTTAGTTAAGAGTCTCAAGTGTTTTGACGCTTTTTTGTTTTCTTCAAGAAAACTTGCCAGTTTTTTGGTCGATCATCTAATTAACTCTGACCAACTTCTCTGTCTTTGGAGAAAAAAAATTATATTTCTGAAGGACAACCTTAATTCAAGGTGGGAAGGTTTTTTTTTTTCTATCTTGGCCCTACTGTGGCTCTTGCTTACTACTATCTCATAAAAAATAGTTATGTTTTCCTTAGCTATTTTCTTCATTTGTGCTGCTATATCTTTAGGCTGACGGATGACTTAGGGACCACTTTTGCTCATTCTGCTTCATTCTATCTCTATTCTCCCATTCTGCATTCCACTTATAAGTTTATGCTCTCTCTGCCTTTTCTTGTCATAGCAGCTTTATCTGGCGTGTTCCTGTTTGGCCATGACTCCATCCTGGACTGAAAAAGGTGTCAGTGGCAGTAGCACAGCTGATATGTCTATAGATGTTGGAGCTTAGCCTGTTTTTCAGTAGAGTCCCGTTTCTCTGACTGTATGTGCTCTCTTTCATTCTCTGACATGGGAGCTGGCTCAGAGCTGGTCTGCCTGGCTCTTTCTTTTCTGGAAGAGGCCACCTCTAGAGCTGGTTAACAGTTACCTTTTGCATATCTGCTTCTTTTTGTATGTCTGCTTCTATTTCCTCGAACCCCACTCAGCCTCAGCAGATGGCCGCCTGAACTGATCCTGGTTCTGCAGGAGGTTTCTTCCCGTTAAAAGGGAGTTTTCCTCTCCACTATCGTTACATGAACACTCACATTGAGGGATTGCTGAAGTCTCAACTACAAAATGCAAGCTAAAATTGTCACCACAAGCTCAGCTACCAGGAGCATGTCTTGCAAGTCAATGACTGGATGCAATCAGAATCAGGTTTATAGCCAAGTAGCTTTGTACTTACAAGAATTTTGACTTGGTGTTAATGATCAACCGGTTTTCCTAACCAATCTTGCAAAATTGTTTCTGTAAAGTGCCTTTTGGTGATTTATGTTGTGCATTGGTGCTATATAAATAAACTAAACTTAATTTAATTTTTAGCAAAGTAAACATTTGGTTTTATCTGTCCAAAGTTTCTTATCTCAGTTATTTACATTGGCTTTGTGCCTGTTTTTTAATAACGAGTTTCTATCTGCCAGTTGTCATTAAAATTTAGCTTTGTACACCGAACAGCGCGTAGTTCTCTCAACAGAGCTGTCTACCTGAGCTTGAGATAAATACAGCTCATCAAGAGTCGAAACAAAACACTAAGTTGCCTCTGTGATTAATGATCCTCTTAAACAGCCTGATGAGTTTGATTTGCTATTTTATTGCAGTTTGTTGCAGCAAACACACAGTACCTCCTGTAAAGACAAGGTAATGTCTTCAGAGGTGAACAGTTGTGCCATACCAGTTTTATTTCCTCTGTCTGATATTCTGAGCTTCAGATATCATTTGACCTAACCTAACCTTTCTTTAACTTCTCTACAATTTCTAGTTTTTATCAGTGCTTTAACAAACCTCTAAAGGAAAACCAAGTAGGCACACCTTGCAGCATTTTTCATCCGCTTCTTAATAATGAGCTACAATGTGCAGGGCTACCACATTATTTCCCAATACAATACATAATGAAAACTTTGAAGGTGTTGTCATTTCAAATGTTAACATACCTGATTGTGTGGTGGTAGAACTTTAGCAGGTTAGAGAGCTTATAAAGGAGGACAGCACCTGGTTCTGCCACGATGACTTGTTCTATGCGCACCTAAGGAGAAGATCAATAAGAGAACAGCTGGGCTAATGAGCCAAACCTGACAGAGACTGCAGTGTGCAAGTGGCTCAGGCTTTAATGCCGTTTAAAGCATAACCGGTTGCTCACTTTCAGCGGTCTGCAGACCCCCTCTGAGATGTGTCCCACCACCTCTTGCATGTTCTCCTCCACACCTAATGGCAGAGGGAGACATGCAGCATTATACCGCTTTCAGTGCATGTTTTAATACTCATAATGATCACAGCAGCATCCTTCTGGTGGACGTCATACTTTTTACTTAGCATTACTAACCAATGGAGAAAAAAAATTGCTGGTTGCATTTTAGCGCTTTACATTAAGCAAATGGTCATGCAGCCAGGTAATGAGGAACTGAGATCCCTCCCAAAACCCACACACCTTGCAAAGTGACTTGCTTTAGTAGTGCTTCAAGATGCTCTTTCTCTGAGGCAGTTGCTTGGTGCAGCCAGGCCAGCATGTCCCCAACATACCTAATAAAAACAAAACGGGGAGAGACAAAATGATCAATAAAACACAGGCCACTATGCCATGTATCTAGGAAAGGACGGACAATTTTTCTTTTCTATAAACACAGATTTCTGGTTAGAGTAATCGGCTCCACTTGGGTTTTAACTACAGATGTGGGATTAATTTTATAAAACTTTAATCATCGTAGACCCCTCAGACTTGTATGACTCAACTCTAAATAGGATAAAAAAATAAATAAATACCACCCCACACATACTGTATTATAAATAATAGCATCACTTTTACAAATTCTTAATAATTAATCAAATCAAATCTTAAATTTAACCTCTAAAATTGCAAGCTCTATTATGGGAACTTGATTTAACAATTTAATTAAACCATGGTTGGAATTAAATATTACTTTTTCATAGAGAGTAGATCATTAAAGCACATGAGTGTCATTTTTTTATGTTGTGTCACTTTTCAAGTTGTGTTCACCTTAGACATAAAAACATGATCCTTTGATGAGTGTAGTGGGATTTATACACATTATTACCTATTTTTATATTGCTTTGAACAGATACTATTATCAGTTTTAGTTCTTATCAAACATAAAAAATACTTGTTAAAATTTTTGAAGTTTTAATTGGTTTCCACTCAAGGGAGCAAACTTTTTCTAGGATTGGGGTAAGGAGGCCATTATTCACATCTGTTTGTTTTCACAGCCTTCGTTAGAGTAAAAAATAATTCTTAAGGGATATTGTTTTTATAAAATGGTCTCTTAGGAAGGAGGTACAGCAATATATTCTGACACTTGGACGTTATAGCCAATGCATATAACAGTTCAAACTGTGTTTTATGATATAAATATTCTGCACACTGATGCTGCAATGAAAAATACTTGCAGCCCTAGTCACAAGTCTCAAATATGCAAATGTTTTCCAGCCTTTCTGTTGTAAGATACAAATAAAAACAGACAGAGAAACCATTAACAAATCTCTAGTTTGAAAGTTACATCTGGGACACAGCTGCATGTTTATGCAACTCCTTTTTACGCCAAATCAGGGGGGTCTGAACCCTTGGGATTTCTACAATTTAGTCGAAATTCATTACAATGTTGTGTTTTTAGTTATGTTTAGACAGTAATCTGGGATTAGAGCTTCAATTAGTCACACTTTACTATTTCCTGTTTCATTCTGGAGCTCCCTCTAACTGCAGAAGGTGGAGGGACAGTTTCTCAGCTCCATGGAGATGCATTGATGAGTGACTTAAAATTTGGATTTGGATGAATCAGCATTCATGCTGTATAACTGGTTGTGGACTACTTACTTTCAGATTTTTGTTTTGTTTAATTTCTGTCCAGGGCAGCAGCACTCCTGCTGGAAGTACTGACCCTATGTGAACATGCTGTCACATGGCAGGTTGACATGACAGCAACTGTAAGATCGCTCCATGTATGCAGAAATGCAAACTAAGAAAAAAAAAAAAACCCCGAAGAACTCATGACAGTTTTACTGGTTACACAATGAAGCACAGTGTTACCTAAGATATTTTGCCTGATCAGTAAATTTTAAGGTAAGGATAAACAAAAGCATTTTTTTTCACCCCACATCAAACCCTTTTAAGTTATTTTAAGGCAGCAAAAGATAGAGCAACATAAAATCCACACTTTCCAAAGAAATAAGAGGAAAAAATATTGGAAAAAAAAATTATGTTGGCTGTGAGTGATATTGTGTCCGATGCTTTCACTATGTCCTAGTTGATATGGTACATAGATGACAGGGTGACAATATTGTGTATTAAATCAATTTATTAATATTTAAAGCCCATGCAAGCACATTTCCCTTCTTATTGTTTATTACAACATGCAATTGTAATGAATTAAGCGAAGCATGCTTTAATCAAGCTAATATAGGTAAGCAATATAATTATGACTAAAGAAATGGAAGAATTGTTTTTTTTTGCGTTCACACAGAACAACCCCCACTGCAAAAAATTTAAATCTAAGGAAGTCAATTTTTCTTAAAATAAGTGAATTAAGAGGCTCTTTTCCAATGGAATAACACAAATTACATTTAAAAAAGGGAAAAAAACAACTGCAGTCTCTTATTTCAAGTGCATAAAAACTTATTTTAACAGTCAGTAACAATCAGTAAAAATGTTCATTCCATTGGCAGATAATCTTATTTTTCTACTCAAATTAAGGGTAAACACAATTTAAGAAAGTTTTCCTAATTTCAGAGAGTTTTTGCAGTGTAATAACTACTGCAGTCAGCAGCAGGCCTTTGTCCATCTATTAAATTTTCCAAAACTGCTTTTTGGTTTTGAAAATAAAAGTAACTTTGTTCTATCCTATATATATTTTCAGATAACATGTCTCTGAATTCACTGACAACTTATAGCTTTTTCATACATGTTTGTTTTAGGTTTTTTTTAAACAAAATTCCCATGGCTCGTGACAGGCACCGGCCCCACCGCGACCCTGACAAGGACTAAGAGGGAGAAAATGGATGGATGGATGGAAATTCCCGTGTCGGCTATGCCTTCATAATGCAAAATCCTGGTAACCTTGTTGGAATGCGCTCCTGCAGAGAGTCGAGAACGCTGATTGGTCAGTTGCTAAGAAGCCTCTGGGATTGATTGAAGTGTGGTGTCATGTAAATCATTAGACCGCCCTTGTTTTTTTTTTTCCCTGTTCATTGTATTTTTCAAATAAACCTTTAGAAAAAGCAAAGGTGGTCTGATCATTCTGTTCCATGGTTTTAATTTACCTACAGAGTGTGGTTGTTACACAGCTGTGGAAATGCATACAACAAACAGCCCAGTCAAGATTAAAGGCTTATGGCATTTCAGCTCCGACGCCTTAAAGCTTCAGGGTAGCAAAATAAAAACCTTTTTTTACGAGCAATGCTCGTAAAACTCACAATCCATAATATAAACAAATACTTTGTGTTTGTGTCATTTCCTAATTAATCTTTTTTCAATTTAGTAGCATCTGTTGCAATTATTTATTTACATAAGAACGGCTCATTACAACCAAGGGTAGAAGACACTCACGTGTCTCTCAGGAATGTATTTAAGGAATGCGATTGTACAATCAAACAAGTCAAAACCACAGATTAAAGATTCACACCTTCGCTACTGCTGCTTTAAGCTTGGCAGCAGAGTGTGTATTTGTGGGAGTCAGTACACAGGAAGTGAGAAAAAAACTTGATGTTCTGAGAAATACTGATGTCTCCTATGAGGTGGAAGTGATTCTTGTGTTCCAAAGAGAGCTGGCATTCTGAGAAAATCTCCAGTTTGGCTCGTGGGCAGAGGAGGGAGATGTGGTGCAATGAGAAACAGGCACAATCGGGCACTTTGTAAATTGAACTATGACCAGATTGAATCTGTTTTCTTTATATGATCTCAAGAACTAAAACATTATTTATATAAAAAAAAAACCATATGCATTACAATGTTTATTTAAACATGTTATGTTTTCTTTTAAAAAAATCCAAAAAACATGTTTTATTCATTAAAATAATCTCATATAAAGAATCCAAAGATGGAAAAGCTACCCGTTAGACTGTACATGACTCAAATCCATTCACTATGCAAAAATTTTAAGCAAATCACTTAATGTGATAATCCTAATATTTTATGTAGCCCATAAGCTAACCTAAATATACACCCAGCCATGAATCATCATTTTCAGTGACCTAAAGCCATGAAACACTCGGTAGGATGCAGAAAGAGCTCAATTTGTGAAGATCTAACTCAAATCAACTTAAATCGAACCATACAGATTCAAGGTAAATAAGTGATGAGCTGTCAGGAGTTCATAATACTTAAATATTCCTGCAGAGTTGTGCTCCAGTCCATGTTTGCTCTTTAAAAAGTGGCATCTGTCATTCTATTAAGGCTTATTTTCTACTTTCATTTGCTCAGCCCTTTATAGTGCAAGTTATAGTTTTAGATAATTTGCAAAAGGAATCCCCCCATCCCTCTGTGAGGTCTAGAAGCACAAGATTTATATCCAGCGATTCAACAAAGATACAGCTATGTGGCTATTCATGTTATTTTGGCATTTTACCAATTAGAGGAGCCCTTGAATGAAATATTACCTACTGTAAATTAAGGTGAAAAAGTTAAAAATCTAAGTTAAAAAGGTAAAACATTTAAGTGCCTGTATCATTATTAATGCTCTAAGGTTATGTTGGAACCAAAAAATTATAGAAGCTCTTGTAATTTTTATTAAAACCTTAAAGAACTTCTTAGACGTTTTTAGGCCAGTGTTCACTTTTAGCATCTGAGTATAAGTTCACAAAAATAGAAATCAAGAGAGAAAAAGATTGCAGGAAAAAAAGCACTGAAGGGGTTAATTAAAGAGTTTTTAAAACAAATTATGTTTGTTTCATGATATTTTAAAGGCACAGACAGATTTAAATTTAGAGTTGAATTGCAACTAGATGTATGGGAGGAAACAGCTTAGATCAGGTAGGGGACAGAAGATGGTTTTGGTTTATGCTTACTTATAAACAAATAAGCAAAATTAAATAAAATTCAGCTAGAAACCAAATGCTAACTCAGTATTTACATTCACTAGAGGAATTGTTGTCCAGGAATTCCATTATTCCTCTTTTTTTCATAAGTATCCTCTGTGGGAAATCTTTAAATAAGACTGAAGATGTACCTCAAAGGGTCATGTGAATGCATCTCTATGGGCCGTGGAGTACCTCCAGGGCCACCGCGGGTCAGGGCGTCAATGAAGCCTCGCACTACAGCACATCTGCGTGCGGTCCCAAACTCATCCAAGGTGTACCTGAACAAACAAAAGGAGGCAATATTCAACAGCTAGATCTCATGAGAAAAGACAGCAGCCAGAGTGTTGTTGTGAAGACTGTGAGCTGTGGTCAGTTTCTAAGATCAACATTTGAGGCCAGCTTTTGTATAAAGAATGAGCTTGGAGCAGTGTTGATGACTTGGTGGTAAGGACCTTTGCGACAGACTAAACAGAAGATAGCGCGCCAAATTAAGGCTCCAAGAGCTCTGGGAGCTAGCCTCAACATCCGCAGCCTGAGGGAGACCTTGGACACTTAGTGGGCACAGAGACAGGTGCACATCCGAAAACAACACAGAGAGAATGAGGCTTGGCCATGAAAAGATTGGAAAACATGTTAAAGTTTGAAACTTTCCTTTGCTGTTTACCACCTCTTTTAGGGACAAAAATAGACTCTCTGTAAGCTGCGGAAAGTTCTACCCTGGAAAAGGTCCAGCAGCGCATTTGTTTCCATGCAGCAATTTCAAATTAACGTTAAATCATATATGATGGATTATGTTACAGTTAGCAATTTGACAAGAACAAGAGTTCAATCTGAAATCCATAAGCAATGCTAAGTTAAGTAGGTTTACATTCATAGGGCCCTGTATTCATATGCTTTAAAACTTCACTGCATTTTATATTGGATTTGACACAACATATCAACAAAAAGGGATTTTTAGTATTTACCCCCCTGAATCAATGCTCCATAGAAGCACTTTTTATAATAGGGACAGTTGTACGTTTTTAAGGGTTTAGGGTCTTTACACATTCAGAGACTTTGCTAATTAGCTTAAGCTGTAGTAAGATCTGGCGGACAGAGTTTATGAATGTTATTGTGCAGGTCTTGCCACTTCAGGTCATTAAACAACCTGAAAATGCTCTGATCTAAAGCTTTCTATCATGAATCTGGTCTGACTGTATAAAGTAGTGCCATTGTTGTGAGGTCCACCGCTTGTCCTGTCTCCTGTCATTTGCAGCCTCCCTGCATCTGCAGAAGAAATTTAATCCCCTCGCGTGATGCTGCAACCACCATGTTGTTACTGTTGTGGCTGTGTTTTCAGGATGAAGGGCAGTCATGGTTTTCTACAAGACATAACTTTGTCTAGTGTTCATCCCTTTAAGAAGATGAATTGGACATTGATCTGCAAGATGCTTAAAAAAATTGATAAATTGTACTACCTTTTACTCTTTACAACAACTACCTATGAAATTAAAATCAAACTGAAATTGAATAACATTTTTTGTGGCTTCACATGGGTATTAATCTTTTTGCAAGACACAGTTTGTGCAATTTTCTTGTAAAATCCACTTTCCGAACGGTGAAAAACGAATTGCAGTATTATTTTAGTCTTTTATATGATCTTCTCTCTCCTGATGGCAACAATTCCTGTTGCTTTAGGCTGTTTACTTTGTTGTTTTATAACCTCTTTGTTTCTCTCTCCAGGAACAAAGCATCAATGATGCCCGGAGGTTCCCCCAATTTACTTAGGACTAACCAAAGAACAGATTCCTTGTGAAATAAATATAGACCCTATATATATCACAAATTCTATCTCAAAGTCTGACATCCAGGTAGGTAAACAGGTTATAGTGTCTATTTTTACCAAGATGTTTGGGTGAGTGTTTCTACTCACTTGTAAAGAACAGGACGATCCTGTAAAGCCTCCATGGCTTGAGTCAACACTGGGCTGATGTCACATGTTTCCTGAGTCAGTCCTCTACATTCATCTGCATCAAAAGCAAAGCAAAATAAAAAAATAATCTTTTTCTGAAATACCATTTTGTTATTTATTTGAATTGTAAGTAATTTCAGCCAAATAAGGCTTATAATTTCAAGAAATGTTTTTATTTCCAGCCGCTTTCCTGAGAACCAAGAACATCTAGCTGACAGGCTTTTTCACTGTCTTTTTTTAAAACATAGAAATCCTCTGTTATTTCAAAAAATAAAAAGGAACTAGAATTTTTTTTTCAGACTGTGATAAATACAGATTGAAGCTAAAATTTTTCGATTGGGGAATAAGCAACTCCTGAGGCACTAACAGTTTGAAATATCCTCTGTATTTCACTTCTACGCAGCTTTTTTAATACCTCATACCCCATGATCGGAGCTGTTTCAGAGCTGTAGAGCTCTTTCAGTAACATACGGCTGCATCCGAGGCGTTTAAAGGAACGCTCCCATAGATCCTCCCCCTCAGCTGCTGTTAGACTTTATAATTTCTCCTGCTAGCAATTAACTCAGTGTTTACAAACATGCTACTACTTCCACAGGTTCTTAATCTGATCAAAAATTATTTACAGTCTCTCAGATGCTGATGTCTATCTGCACAATTCTCAAAGAGCACTTGCTTGTACAACCATGCATCTAATTTGTTTTGTTGTCTTTTTACATTATTCTACATTATTATTCAGACTGTCCTTTTTCTTTCATTTAATTTTTAAACCAAGCTGCACGACTCACCACTTTCATAGCCAAATTTCCCTACTGTGCGACAACAAAATATTTCTATTTGATAAATAAATATTTGCACTGGTGTTAAATCTGTTTTTTTTATCAGTTGGACATGATATCAGGAAGAAATCATAACTGTTAAATATTGCATTCCTAACATTATTCAATCAACATGTTCTCAACTCCAAACAAGAGTAAACAAGAGAGAGAAAGTTCATCCAACTGCTTCATATTATTATGGGCTAGAAAGTAGATCTAAATCCCCGGAATTATTATAGCTTATCAAAAGTGGTATAAAATCATTGCAATATTGAATCTATGGAACAATTAGATGATTATTTGATTACAACATATTTTATGCAGCTTAACATCTCGTGTATTTTAAACACAATGAATAGTTATACAGAATTTAATTTGCTGTCGCTTTTTTGTCACAGAAAGATATGAGTCATATTGTGATGGCTACATGCAATGGGGATCTTTTCATAAGCAGGGACGGGAATGCAATGTAGAGGGGAAGACATATGTGTTAACATGTATATATACACAATCATGTTAATCAGTCATAAAAACCATGTGACAGCTTTCCAGCTTGAATTTGTGGCATGATTTGCAAAAATAATGAAAGACTCTTGAATATCTTTAAAGGGAATGAATGCAATAATGTTTTGGAAATGTTTTATTTTATACAAATATAAATATTCATTATATAAACCAATGGCAAAAATATGGCTATGTAAGGAACTCTAATTTTCAATATTTTGTTAACATACTCCTGCCTTGATCCACATTGATTCGTTAACATGTGTGCATTTACTCACTCTGAGCCCAGCGGTAAAGCTGCTCATATGCCGTCTCCTGTAACACTGCCATCTGCTCCATGATCTCTAACCTACAACGGGCACACATGCCAAGACCAGACATCACATACACATGACTTGGAGCATAGTGTCAGACTGACAGTGATATGAATACTAATCTTTGGAAACCAAGGATCAAGGCCAGAACAAAGGTACATGCAGAACCTTTTGACACAGCTCTCCCTTATCCTGTCATGTTTTTGATTATTTCAATGTTGGACTTTGTGAATATCAGCAAGTTTATTTCTTCAGATTATTCTATGTTTTTTTTTTATCTTATGCTGTTTTTTTACCCATCTACTCAATGTTGTAAATACTGTATTATCTTCAGTAACATCCTACCAGTTGCTGACATAACCGTGATCTGGCATAATTGATTATGAAGCTTTGTGAGACATTATGCAGTCAGATGTGAACCTTACCCTGCAGTTTGCTGGTTGGTTCGCAGGAGGATTTTCACATCCTCGTGGATGTGCTTAACCCGGCTGAGAACTTTGAAGAAATCCTAAAAGAGCAACAAACAAAAAAACAAAACCAACCATATTAACAGGCCAAATAAACAACTATTTATTGTCTAAAGGGTGAGTTTAAAAGAGATTAAGCATAATAATAGAGATGTGTGACTTAAAGCTTTTTAATGACACTCATTTTTGCAGTCTATTTTTTCTCACAAACACAAATATCCTTCAGTCATGCCCCACCTCTCCCAGTATCTGCCTGGGATATGAGGCACTCTAACTGTTCAGTTTCTGATGTGTGATGCTCTAAATGAGAACAGTTAATGGGAGTCACACAGATCTCAATATAAATGAGCTGTAGAAGAATGTAGCAGAGATGCAGCAGATGTTTAGGGAGGATTGTGTTTCACAAAAGAGGTGGGAACTTTCTAAATTACTGTAAATACTGTTAGCCGTTTCTTTAATTAGAAATGTGAAGAAGCCCACAAGCTTTCTTTACATACATAGTGATGTCACGTGATGTCAATGACCACATAGTTTTGTGGCCTTTTGAATCAGAATCTAATTTAGAGATGAAGAGGCAAGTAGATGTTGGTATCATTACTGCAAAATGGTCAGTTCTTATTACAGTAAGGGTTGTTCCCTTTTTAATGGTATACAAATTTGTCACTGACTCAATGCAGACCACATTTTCCAGAAATGTATGCAAAGAACATTTGAAAAATTATTAATTACTGCAATATAACAAAGTAAAAGGCAGTGAGTTCATCTTTTCTTGCTGAAAAGTTCTGATTTAGCATGTTTTATTAAAAAGATTACCTCTGTAACTGGTGCATCTCGAGCCCCTCGCAGTGTCGCCATTTCTTCATTGGACAGCTGGAATTTGGAAAGGAAAGCTTGGGCCACTTGAGCTCTCACCTCCAGTCGTTGACTAAGAAAATTCAAATTAAATATTTAATTTCCTTCCTTTTTTTTTGTTTTATTTCATCATCCTGATATAATAATAAACTTTTCTTTAAATTATGTGTCCAGTTAATTGCTAATTTCAAAGACGTTTTTGGTTTATATTTGACCAACATTTTAAGAATTTTTCAAAGTAATAATTGCCTGTTGTCATACTTTAATTTTGTGCATCAACAGATGAAAGAAGCTGGATGAAAATCCCCCCAAATAACAGTTAACAAGATGTAATGCTTAAGGTTGTCCAGCAGATGGCAGTATGTCTCTGTGAATCTCCTTCCCACCTTATTGTCTTCCTCTATAATGCACAGCAGTAGGATAAACAGGGATGGATGGAACGAAAGCGAAAGAAAAGAGTTGGAGCCCAGCCAACCAACAACAGCGATCACTATCAAGTCAGAAAGTTCCTCATCACAATAGAGACCATGGCAACAGTCCCAGTCAAACAGGGAACTCATCACAGAACAGGAGGTCCTCCCTCTGTTCCCATCCAAACCATTCCATTCATTTCCCACCCATTCCCATAGAAAGCTAACCATGAGCATTAAATCACCAGAGTATTTTGGTGGCGCTGAATAACCTGGTGATTATCTAACCTTTGTTTCTCTCATGGATCTCTGCCGGCTGAAAGTAAAGGACTGCAGAACTCTATGATTCAGTATTCCTCTGTGGATCTCCCCAAGTCTGACACACAGAGAACCCCGGGGCTTCTTTGCCCTTTGTGATTTCACGTGTTGGTATTCTAGCTGCCAGACACACAAAGGCAACACATGCACAGTCAAACTTGGCTGGCATGCTCTCACAGTTGTCATCAATAAAACCAACACCGACAAAAGTGTAAAAGGAATATTAACAGTTGTTTTTGTTTTTCTCCACTATGGAGACAAAAACAGCCCAGCAGATAATTAAAATAGCCTTTTAAATGTCTGTGCTTTCACTGTTTTGATTTTTAATAATTCTTCAGCCTATTTAAATGTCTGTAATTATAGGTCGGTATTTAAACAATGCAAGACAAAGACGTATTTAAAATTAAAAGTTAAGTCACACAAATCAACATTAATCAAAAACAACAAAGAAAAAAATATATAAAAAAGACAAAAAGCACTAAAAATGACTAAGCTAATGAGGGAATTAATTGCATTATCAATAACATAAATTAAATGCAGTATGTTTAAGGAATATCAAATTAAAACTTTGGATCAAAAGAGGAAGCTTGCTGTCCCCAATAGAATGGCGAGTATTTATATTCAGGCCCTTTACACTGATACCCTCGAATACAATCTAGTGCTAATAACTACCATTATAAATAGACCATTTGGCCCACATAGTGGTATATGTTTATGGGAAAAAACTTCCCATTCATGAGGTGCTTTGAGAAATTCCTCAAATTACATAAAGATGATGAAAAATACCATAAATCACAATAACAAGACGCTGCACAACAAGCACAAGGCTTCTCTTTAGAACAAGAAAGAACAGAGAAGAGGAATAGAGGGGTCATTTTGGAAACCTTTGTCAGGACATGAAACGTTTTTCTCCAGAGTGACATCACTGAATCCCACAGAGGTACAGCCCTCTTTGCTCGAAAATCTAACTCTCTAAACTATGATTTTTTTTTGTTGCCAGTAATTTAGATGAAAATAGGTAAACAGGTTCATTTTAATAACCGTAAACAACAGCAAGTCCATAGTAATACATCGAAGAAAGTCTTATTAAATGCGGGCATGCTCAGATTTCCAGATGACAGTCAGTTCAAGCAGATAAATTGTCCATGAACTAGAACAGAGCCCAAACTGAAACACTGGAATTACCAGTGTCAACTTCATCATCTCACACGACTAGACTGATAGTGAAGCATGATCACAGAACTACAATTATAAGTCATCCAAAAAAAAAAAAAAAAAAACAACTGAAGAAATGCATGGATAACAGCTCCTTGTAATTAGGGGCAGCCTGACAAGAGATCATGAGATGTGACCCATGTCAAATTTTCATGAGAGTCTATGTGAGGCATTTCAAAGAATCGCATGAAAATCCTTTATGCAGTGCTGTTAGTTAGTTAGTTACACGCCACTGATCAAAGAGCGCGTGCAGTTACATCAGGAAACACAAAAGAATGCTGACGGCCGTAGCCTCATTAGCACCAAGCTGGGCTTTAATAATGCTCAAGTGTCATATTACGCAGGTTGCATGCACTCTCTGATATCAGTCACTGTTCTCTCTGGGATTTCAACCCTCTTCATTTATTAATGAACTGTACAGGAGTCATACTGAGAACATTTGCTTTCATCAGTACCCATAGTCCCAGTATCGCAAATGGATCCATGTCTGATTGTTTGTCACACGTTGGTAGTAATTAATGGGGGCTTATTACCTTTGCACTGTACTGTATCTAGCAAAGGTAGCCAAACCTTTTCTTTTTTCATATTTTGTTTTGTTAAATCTTAACCTCAAGGCCTTTTTGAGGCGTTCTGTGTGATAAGCTAAAGGTTATCAAACATTGCATCCTTTGGGAAAGCTGATATATTGTGATGCAAGTAGGATTATCTAAACAACAATTTAATATAAGAATAATTTCAGATTAAATCTTATATTTCCTTTACAATAAGGAATACAAATGTCTTTTTTCTGATTACACTAAAGGCAGCTCATCTACCACTAGTGGTACTTCAAAGTATATTCCTGTTAGAATGACCTAGTTCATTCACAGATCTGAATCCAACAAAAAATTTGTTAGATGTGATAATTGCTATTCTCAGATGCTCATCATCCAACCCCAGTAAGCTTCTACTGCTTTGCAAGCAGTGGCTAAAAATGTCTAGCAGTGAAATGATAGCATAGACGTACCCTGAAAATCTTGTAACTAAAGCAAAAAGTGTTTTTTTTTGTACTGATGGGGCAGAATAAAAATATGTAGTGCGAATTGTCAGGTTTTTTATGTCTATAAAAACTATTTCCCTTACCGTTCACGATAATTTATGTCCATCAATCAGATAAAATCCAAGTAACATACATTGTTTACAGCTGTAACATGATTAAAAGTAAAAAAAAAAAAGGTTCACATCGCATTCATACTTTCACAAGGCACTGATAATCTTCATTCTTTTCTGATATGCAGCCAGCTACGTCCAAATATGCGCCAGTGTGTTAATTCAGAAGATTTGCATTAAAGACCAAAGCGTCACCCCTGGTTCAGGTGGCTCGTGGGGTCACGTTGTCGACACAAAACATCTGTTTGAGAGACGTCTCTGCTGGCTCTGCATGATAACATGCCCTGCCATGCTAATGCAAAGATTACAAAGAGAGGGACAGGTGGTGCAGCGCTGCATTTCATTATAGAGCAACACACAAACATCTATTTAGTCCTTTTGATGACAACAACTTTAAACACTGCCCGCCCGAAACAACAGAGGCTGCTGACTGAGAGCCAGCAAACAAACATGGGTCAGCTGCAGCTCAGTGCCTCACATCTTTAACCTTCACTTCTGCAAACTGGAGCATCTCATTTGCCTTTTCTTGCTTCTTACAGCAAAAGAGCAAAGAAAAATCAGTAGCATCAGGAGAGGCTTTGAAATGACTGTTCACCCCGAGAAGAGCTGCTCAATCTGTAAGTATGCCTCAAATCTAACACTAATGTAATAAGCATCAACAAAAAAAGAAAAAAAAAATGGCTTGGGACTTCAAAGGCCTGCGTGACCTGGAGAAAGATCTGACCAAGAAGACTGCAGAGAGCGGACTCTCTGAAGGACGACAGCTTGCCGGCGCACTTTCGCCTGGAGCCCTTCTGAGACAAAATTACGTGAGACAAGGTCAAAACCCAGTGTGTGCCGACTAGTCAATATGGCTTAGGGGTCACTGTGGTTCTAAGCATGAAAATGTCACAGAGGAAGACAGCAGGTCCCGGTGGGAGCACTGCGGAGAGAAAAGGACAAAAACTACTCTGCACTCGGGGAGGACGCTCGTGTCAAACGTCTCCCCACTTCCAGGAAACGCTCCTAACAAGGCCATACATAGTCTTAATTCATTTCCTACGTGTGCTCGCTGCTGCCATTATCTCCACTCCTGTCTTTTGTTGCCTGCCCATTCATTTCACTTTCAGTCTTAGTGCCTTTCCATCTATGTCACCTCTTTATAACAAGGGTGCTGATGGTGAGCCACTGGAGCGTGAAGTGCAGTGGTACGGCGATGATGTCTGCAAATGTCCATCACCACAAATCTACATTGACCTCAGCAGCACCCCTACCTTCATGTCGACAACACTCAAGGTCACTGATCACATCTGTTAAAAATGCTAATAAACCCCTTCCTATACAGACTCCCAGCAGGCAACAATAGGTTGGATGTTTTTCTGCCACTGTCACTTCTGAGGACAGTGGCATTAAACAACGATATGCAAATGCAAAAAAGTCTATAATTATAATTTAGACTTTTTTCCCAAAGAGCTCTAACAATTAAAGCAGACTTTTGGAAACAATAGGAAATGATTTTTTTTATAAAATACAGCAACAAAACGTTTTCTTTTTTGCTAAGCAGAGTGCTTTAATATTAATGTATCAGCTCCATAGAAATCTATTAAAACCGACAAGCTGCAAAAAAAATGGTAAAAAATATTTGTTTCTTTTGGAAAAGGAGAAGAGAACACAGTTAAACAAACAATAAAAAAAGTTAAAATAAAATTACATAACTCCGGCTATATTTACCAATGAAACATACAGTAGTGTCTGCCGGCACATCATATGATGCTTTTTTTTTTTTTTTTTTTCTTTTTACAACCCAGCTTGGAAAAAAAAAAAATCACATTATATTTTGACTAAGAAGCACAATGTTCATGTTAACTTCAGAATCAGCAGATAAAGGAACATTTCTCAAGAAGGGTTTTTTGTTTTTGCCCTTAATGACATCTTCAAGAACTCCGCTTAGTTTTATATAAAAATTGATAACACTTCAAGTTTTACATTTTTCTTAAATAAAGACATTTTTTAAGGAAGAGCTTGTGACCTTGCATGCATTTTTTTTTTCTGCTTGTAAAACTTTAAGTTGTAGGGATGTAAATCACTTACAAAAAACTATCCTCATTGTTATAAAAGAAAAGTAGCATGGAATACAAACATGTCCTAATTCAAAAATAGTGTAAATTTACGTATTATATTTTCGGTTTAATTATTCTGGTAAACAGAGATGGATTAATATGAAGCTCTAGCGAAAGTTCAATTGAAGAAACTCTGACTTACCTCACATCAATCAGAAGCCGATCCGTCTCCGAAGCGAGCCAATCAGCTTTGAACTACTCCACCACGAAGCCCAATCAGCGTCCTGCTTCCACTTTATAAACTCCCTCAAATCTCACCACAGCTGCTATCCTGCAATCGCAATGTCGGATTTCGATCCAGACGACAATTCACCCACCTCCATCCCCTTCTCCGCCATCGCAGCTGAATCGTCCTCCATGACACGACTTCACCTCAACCTCATCAGAGAGTATTAATCCCAGTTGTCACCATCCCTCGTCTCATCGCATTGGTCCGGCAGAAGACCACCATGTTGAGCCCGGTTCTGCCAGAGGTTTCTTCCCAAAGGGGAGTTTTTCCTCTCCACTGTCGCTTCATGCTTGCTCATCATGGACACTTCACGGTACCTGCATCACCGAGCAGGACCTCTATATCCCGAGTCTGAATGATGCCCCGGCGTCAGCTCCCTCAGTCTTCTAGTCCCACAATTCTGCCCAGCAGATCACCTTGTCAACCAGCTCGGATTAAACCACCACCAGTTTCAGGCCCGGGGGGAACATCCCTATTCACATTCATCTACTCATGCATGTTAAAGCATAATTCAGCATGAATGTTCCTGCCGAGGTCTGAGCGCCAAAGACTATACTTTCTTATCAATAAATTCTTCTAATTATCTTTTCTCTCTGTGTGAGTTTTTCAGATTGAAATATATATATGCGCTAAAGTAAGCGTTTTCCTTTTATGTTATTGGTCGATATGTGGATACGTTCATGCATTGTGTCTTCCTCCATCTACTATTTATTCTTACTGTTTTGTTTGATTTGTTAATTAATTCATTTCTTTTTGTTCAGATTAAGACTTGTGTAACATTTGCTATCAGTGTGCAAAAGCAATATCGCCTCGAAGAGTTGACCTAAAATTATCAGCAGCGCATATCAGAGATTGGTTAGACTGATGTTAAAATAATCGCTGTCAGCCTTAAAAAAAAAAAAAAACTCAATCAGTTGACCTCTACTTTTAAACTATTAAAAACTGTTTTGAAAGGGAAATACATTGGAATTTATGAAAATAAATGAATGCAATTCATGAGGTTTTGTCTGTCACTGAAACTGAATTACTGATCATAACATGTTGTTTGCCCAATAACACTTGTCACATGTTCTGTAACACGGATGCAGATCTCTTTGTTTCTTGGCAGGTATTAACTAAAGGAATGTTATTAAATATAAAACAGGGAAGTTACTCTTTTTAGCTTCTAGGGTCATTGTTCTCTGTTAAGCCAAAGATAAACACCTAGTTTTCTAATTTCATGCAGACAGACTGCACAAAGGATGTCTTATCTGTTTGCAGGTCCACTCAGTGTGATCGGGTCGGTTTAACTCTTCGACTCACAAATGCTGATTCTTCTAAAATCATATCTACATTCACACTGCAGGCAGATGCGAATCAAAGTTAATCTTTGTGCCAATATGCGATTTATATCCGACTTTTTCATGGCAGCGTGAAAGGCCGAATTCCAATCTATTCATCGTTGCAAAATTTCTGACTTGAGCCACTTTTATATATAAGACTAAATTGGATACCTATCCCAGGTTTTAATAGCATCCCTAATGAGAATGGTCAAGTCGCTATCTATTTTAGTTTTTTCAGGGCTCCCACGACACATCAACACAGACTTCCATGCAGCAGCAGGAGTATTACTGAGTACTCTGCAAAAGGCTGTTGTTAATACGGTAGTTGTGTTGTTTTTTTCTTACCTTCCTTCTTTGCTAACGATGGAGCCATTAAAAAGAGTCGAGAGTTTAATAACACAGAGACAACGGCATTCACTATTAAGTTTCTTTTTTTTTTTTTCATTAAGTTTTATTAAACACTTTTACTGCCAGTAAGATTTATGATTATTTCTGTAAACAGTGTGCTGTTGTCTAAAAATCTGAATTTTGCATCATGACCTGCTGTGTGAGCATAGACTGTGTCATCACTAGGGCTAAATGCATATACCCAAACAAAAACCCATATAATGGGCCTTATAATCCAACACAACTGACACATACTTCTCAACTATATGTGTCTGTTAGTGCTGTCAATCGATTAAATTTTTTTAATCGCGATTAATCGCATCAATGCCTGAGTTAACTCGCGATTAATCGCATTTTAATCGCACATTTTTTTCCTGATTGAAAATCATTTAAATACTCTCGATGACATACAAAAAAATACATACAGGCTAGGTTTGTGCCAATGTTCTTTTTTTTAAAATGAAAACAGGTCACAGATACTGATTTATGCCATAGAAACATATGGCAATAAGATGGGGAGGCATGTAGCAAAAAATAACAAATATGTAGCCAAAAAAAAGGCCCTGAAAACAGGCTGATGTAAAAGACAGTCTTTACAGTTAATACAGTCTTTTGAACAAAGACAAGCATTTTAACCTACTGCTGTAAAATACAGTAGAGTTAACATTAGATGTTAATTAACCAAGATAATAATGAACAATTTTCAATCAATACATCAAAATCAATAGACCGACATCACTAGATGGAGGTAGTCTATGCTCTAGAAAGTTACTTTTCAGCCTCTTAACAAAAATGAGAACACACACACAAGCACCCACCCACCCACACACACACACACACACACGCGCACGATACTGACCTGTGGCGTACACAGACGGCAAGAGTGTCGTAGCAGATTCCATTTCACCTCAGTAATCTGTTTTCTCAGCGTATTTCAGGTTGCTACTAGTTACCAGACACTCAACTTGTTTGTTGGTGGGGCTTAAAGAAAAGGCACTAGCGTCACCCAGTGTATGAGCGTCTTTTTCCCTTGAGGAGCTCCGCTCTTGAAGCCTATGAGAAATGCATACACTGGGGGAAAATAGCCCCGCCTTCTCGCAGGCTGCAGCGGGATGTACTTGGAAAATTGTACCATAAAACCACAAGGCGTTAATCTCACGTTAAAAAAATTATCGCCGTTAAAATGGCCTCGCGTTAACGCATTAATAACGCGATAATTTTGACAGCACTAATATATATATATATATATATATATATATATATATATATATATATATATATATATATATATATATACTGTATTCTAACTTTCCTGTATAGTCTGTATGTAGATTCCATATTTATTTATTTTATAGCCTCTTACACTTACTTTCTTTTTATATATGCCGTTTGTATTCTATACATGCACAGTCTCTGTACATGTGTACATAAATATTTAAATTCTTTATAGCACTTCTGGATAGAAGTGGATTTGGCAAACTAAATTTTTCTTGCTTTGTAGTTGTGACATGTAATGATAATACAATTGAAGCCTATTCTATTTAAAGTTTATCAAGGCCCAAAATTAAGACATAGCAAAAAGCATTTATCATTAATAGCACTTAGTAATGTTCTACACATAGAAAAAATCCACCAAAAAAGATATGTTCATATCAAAATAAAGCACTATCGCCAGAAATGTTCACTTAGTGTTTACATTGTTTTACGCCACTGCCATGTGCTTAAGCATGCATCAACTTTTCAGATTTATGCATTCTGACATAAACAAAATGCATAAAATGCAAACTCCTCTTAAACAAATGCACTAGCCTTGTCATAAAAAGGACAGATATTGCCCCCACAATTTATTTTCTACCAAAAGAATTGACTCACTTTTCTCCTTGCAGCTTGTTGGTTTTTACGATGAGGTCTTGAGTTTGCTCTTTTGCAGCCTATTGAGGAGAGGGAATGCAGTAATTTGCAAAACCAATGTCTACAGGGTGAAAGTTAATGCAAATATATAAAATCTCCGTAACAAGAAAATCATCAATAACCAACACATGCAAATCTCAGTTTCATACCTTTAATCTATTGGTCATTTCTTCACAGCATGTGCTCATGGCCTGTACATCCTCATGAACACTTTCAAGCTCCTTTAGGGAAAGCAAAACAAATATTTATATATATTATATATATATATATATACTATATATATCCTTGTTGAATTTAGTGTTCAAAAATAAAAAAATGTGTCCCAGTAATGTGTCATTACTAAAGTGCACGCTAATAACACAGGGGATGGAGAAATATAGGTTTCTATTCCAAATTATTTAGCTATGATCTCTTACTAATAAATGAAGTAGTTGTCTGCTAAATTAATCAAAAAAGTCTGGATATGCCTATACAGTTGTGTTTTTTTTTTTTTTTTTTTTTTCAAGATCCGGTTTCTTTTACAGTGTTTAACCTAAATTGGAAGATACACCTATAACATATGAATGAAATACTTTTTAAAGACTTTTAGAATAGTATAAGATCTTACTAGTAAGAGCCAATTGACCCAAGTGGGGATCAGACCTTTCAGACACTTATAGGGGTATGGGGTATTGCAGTCTAACAAAATAAGCCAAACAACCCCCAGTAGTCCAACAAACAAGGCTTTGTTGGGCTACTGTATAAAACCTTGAACTCAACGCTATTCCTGACATTTTGAATTGAAAAAGCTTCCTGGATGGGAAGCAAAACGTCTTCAATCTTGGAAACCAAGTCCAGTGGATTGTTTTTATTTTTTTCGAAAAGGGATCAGACCTGCCATCATTGGAAAGCAAAACAAATGCAAAAATTTGATCTGAGGATTCTTATAATCCTTAACTGCTATAACTGGTAAAAGAAAATACAAGTAAAAGGAGAAAAAAAAAAACCCAATAAGAATGATTAAACACATCAAGTGCGAAGTTGTTTGTCTACAAAACAAAACAGAAGCAAGATGGGACAAAATCGGAGTGCATGAGCACTAAATGTAAGGACACAAAAGTTGGATATTAAGGAGACAAAAACAATGTTAGTTGGAGCTCTGTTACCTCTTTAACTTCTTTAAATATTCGTGCAAACTCCTCGTTAATTGTTAGGCTTCTCCTTTCTATGTCTCCTCGCAGGTTTCTCCTGGTGCGCAGACTGTTTTCGGTGAAGAACACAGAGAGCGCCTTTAGAGCCTCCAGCATCTCCTGAAAACACAGAAAAATATCAAATCTAACCTAAAGGTGCTTTTTATTTAAAACGTTATTGAACAAGAGTTCACATCTATTTAAAAGATAAATAAAAAATGAATAAATAACCGTAGTCACGTCTTTATGACTGATTACATGCATATGTATACAGTAAATGAGATGGCCAAATAAAAATAAGGACTATAATGCTAACGCTAATTGCTAAAATACACAGTATTATCTTAGCGACGTTGTTTTATTGGTCAGAAAAGGTCAGTAACAAAGATATAAGTGTGTTCTCCACTAATTAATATAACAAAACATCAAAAAGCTGCACTTAGCCTGCTAGCACAGTAAGCTAAATACATTCCAATATACCTTATCATTATCGAGTCGTGTCTCCAGAATTTTATTCAGCTTCCTCGATAAAGGGTTATTGGGCTGAGAAGGTACATTTGAACTCGAAGATAAACTGGAGCTATCGACCGAACTTTCTATTTTAGTATTTGCCATCGTACAAATGCAAATGTTCTTCCACGTCAACTCAATTCCGAAGACTGTTTTGGTCCGTCTGGAATTGAGGTTCGATCGGAGTTAGTAGGAGCGACACAAGGTTCCGGAGAGACTGATTTCTCCAACCCTTTAAAATAATAAACTTTACCTTTATAAAACCAATTACTGGTGAAAACAATTAAACGTAACGATGATATTACAGAAATAATATATTTCTGTGATCAACATATTCTGCAAGTCTTAATTCTAACAAAATAAGAGTCAAAATTAAACGCTTAAGTATTTTTCCAAATGTGGAGATGAAGTAACTGAATGTTTTTGAATGTGTTTTTTATAGCTCGATTTTAAAATATTTCTAATTATTAAAAATAAAACACGCAAACAATAATAAAAACGACCAATAATTCAACTTTAGTCATGTATTTCCGTTTTTTTAAGTATTGGAACCGATCTGTAAATTATGCCAAAAAAAGAACCAAATACTTTAATGAAAAATTTTCATCAGCAAAATTTTAAGTCTTTCTGATATTCTCACTCCAACCTGAAGTTATTATGGTACTATTAGACTTAAATACATGATACGGTTCTATGTTTTAAGGTAGGCAAAAAGAAATAGGAGCAAAAGAAATAGGGACTCCAATCCCTGGGTCAGGGGCGGAGCTAGATGGGTGGCCAGGGGTGGCCATGGCCATCCTTAGGCAATTATTGGCCACCCCTGTGGCCACCCCAACCATTTATTTCCCTCTAATGCAGAAGGTGGCAGCAGTAATACTCTCAAGTGGAATATTCAAAAAATGTAAAAAAATTTTGGTTAATTATACACATCAAAGATAATATGTAAAAATTCATGCTCTTTTCAGAACTAGATTTTGTGTTATATGGGGCAAAGATAGAATTATGTGTCTATCTAGGAGTCTTCAGTGAAATTATAGATAAACAAATTTAATAAAAACTTATCAAATATTCAATTCATTTAGATATTAGTGCTTGTAAATATCAGTCTTTGCAGAATGTTTATTGATACAAGTAGGTAAGCAATGACAATTGAAAAGATTTACACCCCAGAACTCAGAACTGAAAGAGTTTTATACACTCTGTCATGTTTGGCTTGACGTGTTTGGCCCAAATGCTGAACACACTCGGAAACAGGCAGATCTTTGAGGGTTTTTATTGGGGAAAAAAAACAGAACGAAAGGGGATTCTGCAACCGCAGACCGAAGCTCAGCACAGGGGGCCGGAACCAAGGAACGTCTAGGGGAATGAGAAGGGCGGTTAACCAGGGACGGGGCAGAGAGGAATGTTCAGCTGGACGAACGCTTACCTCAGAGCGGGGAGAGCCGAACCGGGGAGAAGGCGGGTTGGACTTAAAGCTGGCCAGGTGGAGGAGAAGGCGATCGTCCAGGTGACCTGAGAGCTGAAGCCAGAGAGGGTCCGAGCAGCACCGGGGAGATCCAAGCACCAGAACAGCGGGGGAAACCTGAAGGAGGTCCGTGAGGGTGGGGGGACCAGTGAGGGGAACCGACTCGGAAGGAACCGGGTGTACCACTCAGAGGAGTCCACCATGAGAGGAATCAGAACACGAGGGAGGCACCTGGGAGACACAGAGGTAAGACAGATTACACAAAGCTTGAGAAGGCTAGAGACCGTGGTAGTTTTTGCATACCACTACGGTAACACTCAGGCGTCCTTCCGCTGTCTGAACGCAGTTCTTATAGAGCACCCCGGTGCTGCAGAAACAACCTGCTGGTGTGCGAGCACCAATCAGTCAACCAGGAACACCTGTGGAGAAGGCAGAGGCAGCAGAGTCCTGACACACTATACCTTTTCCCTAGAAATTACGGATGTTTAAATACAGCAAAGGCTTTGGGAAAGTATAGTTTGTCTTTAGTTAAAAAATATAGATGTTTTGCTCGTTAATTGTCCTGTTGGAACAGTGTAGTTTGACCCTGAGGTTCTAGTGCCTATCCGCTTTCGGCCACCCCTCAATGTACTTTGGTTTTTGTACGGAAGAGGATTAGAGCCCCTGAAAAAAAAAAAAAGGTTAACTGATTTTTACATTTTATTCATTATAATATGAGAAGTCGGAATTCTGAGGAACAAAGTCAGAATTCTGAGAAAAAAGTCAAAATTCTGGGATTAAAGTCAGAATTCTGAGATTTAAGTCAGAATTCTGAGAAAAAAGGCCACAATTCTGAGAAAAGCGTCAGAATTCTGAGAAAAAAAGTCAAAATTCTGAGATTAAAGTTAAAATTTTAAGATTAAAGTCAGAATTCTGAGAAAAAGGTCCGAATTCTGAGATTAAAGTCAGAATTCTGAGAAAAAAAAGTCCGAATTCTGACTTTTTTCTCATATTATACAGAAATAGAATTTAGAAATAAGTTAACGATTTTTTTTTTTATATTTTCAGTATTTTGGCCCCCCATTTAAAAATGTTCTGGCTACGCCTCTGCCCTGGGTGAGGATTGATGGTCACCTCCCTCCAAGCAGCGTTTCATGCGCCTCCTCCCACCTCCTCCCCCCTCTCCCTCTCTCTCTCCCTCTGAAAGCAGGAATGTGTGATCTGGAGTCCGCCTGATCACTGAGCACCGCTCCTCTCGTCCTTCTCGCACCAAGCAGGAGTAAATCATTGATTCAAGCGCTCGCTGTTAGACATTGGCGTGGAAGGATTCTGCAGTGACTTTTTCTATATACCGTATTTTGGATCCACTCTTTACTCGATCGGAATCGTTTTCTCTCCTCCTCGGCTGGAGAAAAGTTTGCTTTCAGACCCAAACACAGCTGGACTCCGCAGATGTAAACAGCCGCTATAAAAGAGCGCACCTTAAAACCCCCGCGTCTTCCAACATGTAAGATTTTAACCTTTTAATCTGCCTTGTAAATCTTTTCAGACAGAAACAGTCAAAGCTAAAATGTGTTGCATGAGGTCACCCCTAACCAGAAATCACTGCATGTTCATGAAGAAGTGGCAGCTCCTGCAGGGACCTGATTCCTCAGCCAAATGTTTCCAGGGTCAGTTGATGTTGGTGGTGCATAGTTAATTAATGATCCATAAACCACAGTGTGTAAAGTTTTACTATGACACGTGTACCTGTGTGTTATAAACATGCACATTAGTATGAATGAATATGAAACGCTGTGTTCTTTTTTAACAAATAATCATATCTTATGGGGTATGCTGCATTAAATACAACTACATCAAACATGTTATTAATCCTGCAAGCTGCACCAAAAATATTTATATAAAATTTTTGTAAGAATGCACTAAACAATTAACCAGAGATGGGAGGTCTAAAAATTAGGCCATGAAAGACTCTGTTAAGTGATCAGGAAGTACTGAAGTTATACTTGTTTTTCCTTTTCTGCAGATAAGCATGTATTTTTTTATGTTTTGTTTTTGCAGATAGGGAGAAACATGCAATGTCTTAGTTTTTCTTTCGGAAACAACGATCTCTGTCAAAAACTTGCATAATATTTGATTATTTTCTATGTTATACTTATTTGACTACTGGAATAGGGCAAAAAAGGGGTTTATTAACATTCCTGTATTGCAGATAATTGAAAAGACAAAACAGTCCAAATTTCCAGTAATATATCCAAAGGTTCAGTATTTTTTATTTTTTATTGAATTGATCAAAAAAATTAATTCCCATCATATAAAAGCCTATGAACATGCTCATCTGTGCCATATAGTTTGCTAAAAATGTAAAGTTTCATAAATTGGTAAAGGCAGTCCCTATGGATTCAGAAAACTGCTACCGTTTTATAAAATATACGGCTAATTCAACCTTGTAAAACTGTTTTCTGTCTCTTGACAACATAAATAAATAAAATAGCCTAATTGGAAAACCAGAAACCTAAATTAGCCACAAAATGCCTTTATCTTTGCATTCCTAATTTATCAGGGTTAAAAAAAAATAGAAATAAATGCACGGGATGTAAAAAATTACTCTTTTATTTTGCTAATCTAAGTTAAATTGATTAAACAATTTGCTTGAGTTTGAGTTAAATCATGACAACGGTTTGTTTACCATTAATCAAATCACAATTATATTTAATCTATAAGGTTTTGGATCTTAACATAAACAACAGCAGTTTCTCTAATGCATTTGTCTATATTTAATTACATTTAAAAAAAAAAAAAAAACAGCAATCAATTATAGGGTCTTACTAAGCTAGTAAAGAAGTTTGCATAATTCGAAATATTAACCTCTTTGACACTTTCTGTTTTCTATTTATGCTTTTGTAATGACTTTTGTAATGACTCCCTCATCTTGCTAAATTAGGTTGCTGGTTTTTAACTCCACAGCTTGTTTTAAGGAAGGATCTGTGAAGCAGCTCTCAATCTATATTTCTCCTCCTCCTGACAGGGATCCAGAGTCACTGAGAAGGTGAAGACCACAAGTGTTAAATGTTCACTGCAAGCCCTCCAGCAACACAGCAACTGCTCATTTAACTGCTGTCCTGCTCAGTGACTATATTTACGATGGCGTCTAGTCTTACGTGCACTGGTGTTATCTGGGCCCTGCTGTCACTCCTGTGTGCTGCTGCCTCCTGCGTTGGCTTCTTCATGCCATACTGGCTGCTGGGAACACAGATGGACAAGCCTGTGTCTTTTGGCACCTTCCGTCGTTGCTCATACCCGGTACGAGATGAGGAGAAACAGATCACGGTCATGGTGGAGCAATGCGGCCGCTACGCCTCCTTCCATGGCATCCCGAGCCTGCACTGGAGGATCTGCACAGTGGTGACGGGCGTGGGATGCGGCCTCCTACTGCTGGTGGCCCTCACAGGTGTGATGGGCTGCTGCATCTCTGACCTCATCTCTCGTACGATCGGACGCGTGGCCGGTGGCATCCAGTTCGTTGGAGGTGAGCAGTTTGGTTTCTTCTGGGATCAACTATCCAACTCTGATTCCTGTTTTCTGCTTTCTACTTTATAAGTCCGTGGTTTGCAAAAAAAAAAAACTGTTCATACAAATTAACCATTAATTAGACCAAAACAATCCGAATGCAACTTGTAAAAGCATAGGTTTGTCTTAACCTAAACCGTCTTGTACCTAAAACATCTTAAGTTTGTTTTTATTAGGATTCTATTCAATAGACCAACATAAGGAGGCACATAATTGTAAAGTGTGTAGAAAATTTTACAGAGGTTTAATATTTCTCTTATACTGTATTCAATTCCTTGTCCTCTAGTACTCAATACTCAAAAACAAGATCCAGCGAAACACATTACCTGTATAAATCACCTAATTAGCAAATGCAGTCCACCAAGTTTGACTGTAATATAAGTATAAAAACATTTATTGGTTCGATAAAATCATTGAACGCACAGCCCCATAAACATGAAAAACAACAGCATATGGCTCAGGTGTAAAACTGGGTTGTAAAACAAGGGCTGGGTTATAATACATTGTTAGAAGCTTTGGGACTCTCAGAGAGCAGTGCTCAGTTCATCAACCCATGAGCAGTGACTGCCAAAGGGGGAGATGAGTTTAAATCAGAGCTCCCCAGAGATCTGTAGCCAAGGTGAAAAAAATAAATAGTTGACCGGACACTCCACAAATCTCCAAGTTAAGGAATGGTCACTGTGGAAAGAAAACATTAGGATGCCCAGGCTAATGCCTCCTTAAGTCACCTGAGGAACAGAAATGTGGGGGAAAGTGCTCCACTTTGATCAATATTGGAATTGCTGGCAGTATGAGCTGAAAAGTTAGACTTTACTTTACTCTGAAAACTCAACCTTAAACTGACTTAAATTTGGTGATGGCAGCATCCTGATATGGGGATGTTTTTCTTCAGCAGGAAAGAGTTATGAATCTACAGTACATCCTGTAAGCAAAGCTTCTAGATACAGAAAAAGATTTAAGACTAACCCCTACTTTACATAGTGTCCACCTACTCTAATCCCAGCTGAAAAATGCAGAGCAAGTACGCAACAGTTATACTCACTGAACGCAATAGTAGCGTCTCTAAATAGCAGTGACTAAATTGAACAATTGAACAATCTGTGAAAAGACCATGAAGGGAAAACTTTTTTAGTTAATGCTTTTATCGAATCAAACTGTTTCTGAGCTATGTTGGAAAGAAATATGAGAAAAATGTGAGAATTGAAAAACCAATAGAAAAATAGTCATAAAGATTGGCAGCTTTAATGACAGTAAAGTTCTGTTTTATAGTTTAGGAATTCAAAGATGATCCATCCATATCATTTTTAATTAATTAATGCATCTCAAGTCATATGTCAAACTGTTGAGTACTTTTAGAGCCATAAATAAATACAATTATAAAGGTGATGAATTGTATTAAAACAGTATTTTTGGGATTTTAACAAAACGGCGGTGGGAAAACAAAGATGTATAAATATTGTAACCTTTTTTCCTGCTGTTCTTTCCCAGTAAACCCGCTGTTTCCTCTCTTACTCTGTTGCACAGGAAATGAAGTCTCTCTTTGAGCTCTCAATTGTGCCTCTAAAGTCCTTTTGATAGTTTTGATGTTTTATGCAGACTGCTGTTTTCTAATGAAGCCAAATTGTTGGGAGGGTTTTTAAAGCATATCACATCAAGCTGGATAACTAATGAAGGAAAAGCTTGCTGTATTTGCAGTGTGTGACTGCACGTGGGTTACATTTGAACACTTGGCCTTTTTGCATACCGAAATCTTTGCTTGTAAAGGTAAGGAAAGCCATTAGGGTTGCAGATAAACAAAAATTTTGTTCTGTTTGATTCTTTGAGTTTAAAAAAGTCCCTGCTTCCTTTATGTTCCCAGAGAAACAGACTTCTGTCAATGTTGCAGAAACTACATCTGTTTGTCTGTTTGCAGTCAATTAGACCCAGTTTGGTTCAGCACTGGCTTTTGTGTGTGTGTGTGTGTGTGTGCACTGTTTATTTATTTGATTTTTTTTTTTTTTGCACATGTGCTCTCTTGGGACTGGAGGTCTGAGGGAAGGCTTCCACTGAAGCTGCAAATTTTTTCCCTCGCCCCAGTTTAAGAAGCTGTGGCGCTCCAGCCCCTCTCATTAACTCAGAAAGTGTTTGCTTGCATACTGTGGTTCACCACTCTGCTGTTTACAATCCCCATCACTTCAACTTGGATTTAAAACATGATGGGCCAGAGAAGCAGGTTGCAAGCTGATTTTAGGGAGCTGCTAGGCTTTTCCAGTAGAAAAAAGAAGAAAAAAAAATCTACAGAAGACTACCATGTCCTAATTCTAAAAGGCTTAGCTTCTTGGGAACCTCTTCAGCATTAATGATGTATAATAAGGCAGATGATTAAGGTGAAGGCAGCTTGGGTTACTCTGAAGTCTGCCCTTTTTACATAAGGAAAGCTTCTTTTAAGCTTCGAAGCTACCACATAAATGCAAGCTGCTATATTTGGTGGGATTAAAAATTCCTGCCCGTCTTTCTTCCAAATTTTTTTTCCCACTTGCAGACCCACAAATCCAGACACGCATGAATTTAGACGGTGGGAGAGTGAAAAGAGTCGACGTACAATACAAGAGATGCCGCTCAGGTCCTTTCATCCTGAATGCTATAGCGAGCCAAAGGGCAGAGATGTCTCAGAAGGGCTAATTGGAGGCGACACAACTGAGAAGCTCAGTGGGCTGTTGCATGTATTGTCTTCTGTCACTTCCAAAAGAGTGCACAGATATTCTGGCGGGTGAGGGTGGTTGAGGGAGATAGCAATTGAAACATTCGGCATTCGCTTCTTATTAGCAGTGAAAAACCTGCAGAGTCCTGCAGGGAAACAGGCGGAGATGGGGGGCTGAGAAGTGTGATCAGATATTGTGATTAGCGGGAGCAGGGAGAGGAAGTAAATGTGATGAGCAGCAAAAGTGAAGTGTGAGCCTAGTGCTTGGCTGTTTGATGGTGGGGCTGTGCAATGCATCCTTCTGGGTATTCCTTGATCCCCTTGTGGACGATTAATTAAAAGCGTTTTGCTGTAGGATGCTGTTGCTGTTAAGGGGGCTGCTACAAATAAAATATCAGGCTAAAATCTTGCTATATATCATATTTTCGTGGAACAGATTAGACCTGAAAGGTTTCATTAGTTCTTCATATGATTAACTGCAGCTCCCGACAGGAAAACTCCACCATTGTTTCATCGCAGCACAATGAAGTAAATGTTGCTCCAGAGTCTTTTCCTTGCTAATGTCTGTGGATTTTTTTCGCAGCATGGAGCATCCTCAGATTCATAAATCAAAGGCTTGAGAGCTTCAACTGATTTACATTCGTTTCCTCTTTTGCTTTGCAGTTTTTTTTTGTTTTGTTTTAGTTAAACACATGCGCACTCTCTGGAACGGATGTGGCACAGGCGAGTGGTTTAGACATTTAGAGATTCTTGACTTAGATTTGGTTGTCAGGGATTTGGTCCCCCTCTGCCTCCTGCAGAGGCCTGCCCTGTCATTCTGGGCACTTCAAGCAGAACTGCACAGCAGGAGGAAAAGCTGTTTTAGGTTTGTTTTTAACAGCCAGGATTTAGGCCACCCCAAACCTATTTTCCTCTAATGCACTACCTCTGTTACAAAGTTGATTTACAGTAGGTTTAATACAGCATTTATATATTTTGAACCTTTTAAATGCGACAACCACAAACGTCAGTGTAATTTGTTGGGTTTTTTTGCAACAGACCAACAAAAAAAGCACAAGATTACACAAAAAATTACACATGGAAGCTGGTTAAAGTTAAATCGGGGCTAGGAATGAGCTAAATACCAGGTAGATCTCTATGAAAAACAGTTTTTAGCTACGAAAGACAAGATCACACTAGAGGACTAGTTTCCAACAGGTTAAAGAAACCTACAGCTTCACCTGATTGGTTAAAATGAGGGTTATCAAACTCCAGGTCTCTGTATCTTGTGTCCAGTAAGTGTCCCTGCAGCAGTAAGCTCAAACATCATGGTTGAAAACGTCTCATGGGATTCCTCCAGAAGCCTTCTAATAAATAAATCATCTGAACTCTTTTGATATTCATATATGTTGAACCAAAAAAACATCAGAAACATGAAGGACACTGACTGATGTTTTCAGGTTTCTAATATTTTAACTGAATATGAGAAACAGTGTTAGATTTCTTATTTAGTTAATTAGAAAACTGCACATGCTAAATGCTGCCTGTGGTGAAAAAGACACCACCCGCATGGAAAAGACGCTGCAGCTGCATCGTGCTGTGGGGACATCTTTCATCAGGAGGGATAGGAAGGCTAATCAGCTTATTTTTCAGGTGTCCAAGATTTGATCTGATCATTTCATCTGAAAGTTACAGATATTTCTGATTGCAGACTCTCCAGAGCTCTTTGGTGTCTGACCTTCCTCTTAGTTGGTGTAAATAGCCTGTGGAAATCCTTTAATGAAAACCAATAAGCATCTAAAGCTAAGGCTTTAAAACAGATTTAATGTACAGCTAAACTTCATATAAATAGTTTTGCTAAGATGGAAGGAGAGAGTCTGGAGAAAAGATGGCTGTCTTTATGATTCAGTGTTAAGTTGTTTTTTTTATTTTTTATAATTTCTCTTAACTATTTGCTGAATTATCTTCCTCCTTGGTGACAGTTCTGTCGAATGGATTTGACATCTTGTAACTATTCTTACCTCTCAAAAAATTCCTGTAGATTTAATGTCCATTATTTTCATTGATGTATAAAATTTGCAGATGTTCCAATATGCCCGAGTCCTCGCTGTGGCGACCTCTCAGAATGATTAAATAGATTAGTTTCAGTAACATGTGTTAACAAGTTCAAACATCTGGATTTTTGTTTCAGATTTCCAAAACTTGACCAAGACAGTCTAATTCCCTTACTGTCTGACTGGCTTTAATTGATTTATACCATAGACTTGATGCCAAAGCCAGTCATAATTTAACAGTGTAATCTCAAAATGTATTTCAAACTGGGACAGAACAGATAGAAAAATGCTAAAATCCTATTTTTCTGTCAAACCTGTTATGTTTGTTGTTGCTTTGCCTTCAGATATAGTAAGTCGGCCAATTAGTGTAAGTCTGTTTGATAAATAACAAAAGGAAACAGCATCTGTTCTCACCAGAAGCAACTGACATTATAATGGGTATCTTTCTGAGTAAAATGCAACTGAAAACATTTTCGTTCTTATGATTGGATTTGAATTTAATTTTGTTAATTAATCATAATGTTCCTTTATTATGGCGCAGTGCTGCGAAAAAATACTCAACACCATATCAAGCTGATCTGGAAAAAAGAAAAAAGAAAGAAATTGCTCTCATCTTACCGTGTGAAAATGTTTACAAAGCGATATCTTAGATTCTGGACTCCAGAGACCACAATGAAAGTCATTAACCGCAGATTAGATTAACAGCAAACAGTGACAAACCTTCCTAGGAGTGGCAGATAAAAAAAAAAAAACAATTTCAAGACAACATTGAGGATTCATCCAGGATTTATTGAAAGAACTGAAAAGAAAATCTTAAACTTGGACAACTTTTATTGTCATTTTGTATGCACAGAGTGTATAGAAAACAAGATTTTGTTCGGTACAGCTTTCATGGCATTTCCATTTCTTAAAGTGCAGCAGTGATCACATGTAAGCAGTATAGGAGAAAAAACATGGTGTAAAAAAATGCATTGATATGGAAATTCAGAGCATTAAATATATATAGTTTTGGTTTGGTGCTGTCCGTGTGATGGAGAGTCTGTGACATGATTTAGAGTTTTATCAACAGTTCAGCTGCGTTATGGTGGTGGGGAAGCAGCAGTTTTGGAAACTGCTGGACCTGCATCAAACGCTGCCAAGCCTCTTCCCAGAGGGCAGTGGGAGAACAGTCCATGGTGGGGGTGTGAGGGGTCATTAATGATGTCACAGACTCTGGACACGCAAATACTGAAGCACCCACTCACTGGCGTTGTTGAAAGTCAGAGTTCATAATTCCTCAATCTGTTGACTAAAAACAATACAGATATCTGTCTAACATTTGTCAAAAACTCACCATCTTAACAAATGTGGCAGCATTTCATAAACATATTAAACCAGACATGACGGTAGGGTGATATCTGGGCCTTCTTTGTTGTTTAAGGGATCTGGAAGACTTGTTTTAAACTAAGGTAACCATGAATTAGGGAATGAATGTCTGTCCATCAGTGCTTGACCTAAAGTTAAGGATCAAATGTATTATGCAGCTGGAAAATAGCTTTAAGGACATCAGGTCCATCCCAGCACTGATTAAAATTTTACTGAGATCCTGTGACATGACCTTAAAGTGGCCATGTACATCCACAGACCGTCCATTGTGGTTGAATTAGAACAATTCTGCAAAGGCGAGTTGGACAGATGGGTCCACAGAAAGGGAAATCACTTATTTCCAGTTGGGGCAAATGCATAATGACAAAGCTTAGGAAAAATTACTTTCTAGGATAGACCCGAGACAACATTAATGGTCAATTCGGAGAAAGTTTTTTTTGTTTTTTATCTCTCTGAACATTGTTTTGACCTGGAGAGAATATCAGTACAACCAAACTCACTTTAGCTTCTGATAAAAATGTCAGGCGAGATGGCAGCTGGAAGCCAGAGGGTGCAGCCTATATTTCATTGAGGACGTGTTAAAACTGCTGAGTCCTCAATAACTGAAGGTGAAAACAAGACAAACACTGTGATGCATGAAGGCCTGCACTTGGCCTTTTATGGAGTTTGTCGGGACAGCAGGCGGTGGGGACACGGAGGACTTTCTTGTAGGTTGCTTTTATGTGAACTCATGAGGTGCTGCATCCCTCAGGGATTTTGCTCAGGTTTGAAATAGTTCCATGCAGCATTTTCAGTAGCATAAAGGAGTGTTATGGTCAGAAGGGAATTTAAGAACCTAATTTTCTCTGTCAATGCTGGAAAAAAAAAATAAAAAATCAGTTTGGTAGGGAAAATGTGATACCATCAGTGTGAGATGAGACAAAATTATTGATTAGGGACATTTAATGTTTATTACATTAGATATTAGTCAAGAGTTCTGACAGTTCTTTGATAAAATGAGATCAGAAAAATCTGGGTTTTTCTCATGCAGCTCATATTCCCTGTGAGATATTCGGGGTAAAACGACAAACTCGTCTTCTAGTTGACATGTATTTATCTTGCAAACTTTAGATTCCAACCTATAAATTCTCTAAGGTTTTAAATACGTTAAAATAAGCAACTGTCATTCAGCAGAAGCTGATCAAACTTTCATATTTTCAACACAGAAAGTGTTGCACTTTGGCTCTCACTTCCACAGTTTGAACAGATTTGTTGGCAGCTTTGGTTGAATACTTCTCACCCCGCCTCCACTGAAGATACAGTTGATATGAAATATCAAATAATTGGCTGTGGTGCCTTTTGGGAAAGCTTCACCATTTATTTTTCTGGTTGAATGGCTGTGTTTACTCCTGTGTGCTACATTTTTTTCATACACTGGCATGGAATCTCCGAAAACTAACAATACCTTTTGGAGGCGTTTTATACCTTTTTAAATCAAAGTTTTTAATGGATTTGTGTGGGTTGGAGAGTCATATCATGCTACCATGAGTGCGAAAGCACCACCAACATCAAAAGTGACCAAAACATCAGTCAGGAGTGTGTCTTGATACTAATTGCCAATAATTCCCACCTGTTGTCTATTCCATTTGCACAACAGCATGTGAAACTGATTGTCAATCAGTGTTGCTTCCTAAGTTTGATTTAATTGAGTAGTTTAAACCAGATAATATTGTTAGGATTTCATGTATCTTCACATCCCTCATCAAAAGTGATGAAACCATTGCACACAATATATGTTAATTTTCAAATTAAATCTGAATGAAAACATCTGTTCTCATAAACAAATGTTAAAAGATGGTTTAAAGCTATTTTTGTCTGAATAGTGACGTGTCTGCTGCTAGAAAGACTCCTATGGAGTTTGTTGCAGCTATGAGTCAGTCTGATACAAATTTGAATGGTACAGCAGTAGGTTTTGCACTCTATCCATTTATTTTTGGGCAAAAATATATTGTTTTTCTTGTGAAACTGTTTAAATAGGTTAGGTGAAATATGTCCCTCAAGCATACAACTCAGCTATAGTAGTATTTATGTTTCACCACTGCTTTACTTTTATACAGTATATGACAGTTGCACTTATTGTAAACACTATTTGGTTTTCAGTTTGTGATGGGAATATCACAGATGGCTGTGCAAAGCAATTATGTTAGATGGAGAAATATGTATATTAAAAAAGGAGGGATAATTAAGTAACCTGTTTAAACTAAAACATTATCAAAACCCTTTTTTCTTTCCTATTGTAGAATTTAGTCTGATTTGGTGTTAGTCTACCTGCACCACACATCTTGAAAAAAAATATTTGCCTACACTGCATTTCTAACTCTCTCATACTGTGAGGACATCTGTTTCCCACAGCTCTCTTCAGGTGGTGTTAGGTCGATAGTGATAACCTCTTAGTTTTCTGCTTTCAAGCATTACATTTTTTTTTTTACCAAAACTGCTTATCATTTATAACTTCACCAGTGTTGACAAAAACTAACTTACATTAGAGGATAATTTATCCCAGAGTCTGATGGAACAGTTGCCCTGTTTTCCTTTAGAGAAAGTGTTTAGCCAGTAGTGTGCAGTGTTATTCTTATTCCACAAAAAGCGTTTGGAATTATGGATCGACGCTTCAACAGGGTTTTGTAAGATTGGAGCTCAGTATAAAGGTTCGCCTTGAAAGATACTTGCCTGATAAATTTGTTCACTTACACACTTTTGATTCTTTGTAACCATTCTGCAAACTCTAACTTTAGCTATCGTTGCAAATGGCAATAAAAATACTACTTAATTACCTGGAATTTATTTACCGCTATTCAGATTCACAATTTTTGATGGCAGGTGTAATGAAACAAGACTGAGGGTTGACAGATTGTTGTTGTTTTTTTAATAGATTTGTTTTTTCTTACTTGGAGTATGTGGGATACATGTCAGATTTTATGGAAAGATGGTTTATAATACCGTACATTTTAATTTTCCCTTGACATTTTCAAAGTTGTTTACTCTTTTGAGAGCCACTGTAAATAAATGCTTCTATGTGAACACATGGACATTTAAAGCTTTATATCACTGTCCTTCACATAAACTATAGTGATATGTGTTATGAGAGTAGAAGGTTTTGATCTTGAGCCTCTGGTTACCTTTAGTCTCCAGTATAAATAAATAAATGGAGAGGCCATAAGATTAAAAAAAATGTTACCTCAAAACCTTTTAAGGAAGTCTTTCTTCAAAAAGCTTGAACCATTCCTTTTAATTTGCATCTTCTTTAGGTATGTTGCTGCCAGATAAGGTGACCTGTTAAACACAAAGTGTAATATTGAAGTGTGGCTGTGTGCCAGCGAGCTCACATGAAATTAACTTCACCACGTCTGTCTTCACTCCCTTTGAGGCGCTAAGGGTATACCAAGGACATGAGCCACATTTATGGGTATAAAGACATGTCTATAAATTACAGATGGGCGGTCTTTATTGTAACCATAATGTTGCCAAGGGTTGTTTGGCTCTGTCTAGTGTTGTCCGATGTCAAAGCCATACCAGCACAGCCAGGAGCTTTGTCCTTGTGTCGGCTTCAGGAGCTCTTGCCAGCTGGATCCCACCCATTCCTAGAATGTGCGCTTCCACTCACCCCCGGCACTCATTTTCAAGAGGTACAACAGCAAGAAATGGCATCCATATGAGGAAGGCTGCAGGATAAAGAGCTCATCTTTCTGTCTGGAACACTGTCTCTTGACACTCTTTGTTTAATGGTGTCATATCACAACACATTTCCGGAGAGTTGGGTAAACATTTCCCTGATGCACTGTATTCCTTCCTCTTTACAGAGCTGCCAGTTTGGTAGGGCGATGATGATGATGAACTGTGCTGTCTTGTTTGTCTTGTAACGGATTGAATAAAGTGAATTGGATTGCAGCAGCAAATATGTTTAAGCCACAACCTTCCTTCCTTTTTTTTTGCTGTGAACGTGAGGTTTGTGTAATGGTGTTTCATTGGGTATGTTTCCGGCCTCTAATGGTTGTAAAGTGGATCTCTCTTCCTCTGGGTTGATTGATCACCTAAAGTACAGACCACTCTTGCACTGTAATATGCTCATTCAGCCCAGAAGCATTTTTTTTTCCTGGACGTACATTTCTTTTAAACCCCCACCGAATCCGAGGATGTTTGGAGTTAGAGAGCCGTGAAACGTAGCCTGAGAGCCAGAGGCTCTCTGTTCTCCCCAGTGCTACAGTGTATCCTCTTTTTCTCTATAGACTATCCTTCTTCTGTTCTTTTTCATTTTGGTTTTCTGTCTTATTTCCAGTTCCTACAGTCTTTAACTCTGATTTCACCTTTCCCCCTATTTCTCCTTTCTGTTCACCCATCTTTCTGTGCTCGGCTCCTTCATCTCCTCCTTCGCTCAGACTAGGTCAGAAAGCAGTGACCCAAAGAGTTGACCAGGGTTCAGGAGGAAATACAGAAAAAAACAGCATAGATATAAAAATATCATGTTAAAATAACAAGCCAGAAAGTAACAGAGAAAGGGGCGGAAAGCCAGGCATCAGCAGGGATTTAGTTTTGTCGAACAGGAAGCATGGGGAGCAAGGGAGAGAAAGAAGGGTTATTTCAGTAAACCCCTGTGTTAAGTCGTTGTTTTAGCCGGACAGCAAAAGGCGTGCTGCATATTGAGCAGTTTCGTTGGTTTTTTTTTTGTCACTGATTACAAAAGTGTTCCAGAAAATGTGTGTGGTGTGTCTGCAGTCATGTCTGACATGGTTCCAGCTGTAAAAACAGAGAGCAGAAGGAACTTTACAGCAGAGATGAATGAATTCAGGAAGCACAGGAATTTGGTTGAGATTCAAAAATGGTCCAGGAAAGGATTTGGGTTGTTCACAAAACTTCTTATAAAAAGATCTCTTGCGCGAACATCAAGTGGTGTATTGTAATTCCCTCAGTTACTTGTTTCTCTCCTGTTTTTAGTTAAATAACTGCTTTTTAGGTAAATATGCTGCATTCACAATATTTTTGCTGATTTTCTGTGCAATCATTGTGCAATTTTCTTAAAGCAGTTAAATGAAAACATAACTTAAACACATGATCCTGACATATAATCACAATACCGCATTTTCCAGACCATAAGCTTCTACTTTTTCCCCACGCTTTGAACCATATGTGGCTTATAACAAGGTGCAGCTTTTCTGGGGATTTTTCCTCACCTCCAGAGGGGGAAGTCAAAGTTGGGAATGAAAGAATAAGGGGCTAATTTTCATTTAACACAAGAACATGGTAACAGCAGGCACAACAGAGAACAACATTCACAGATTTTGACATTAATTTGCCGCATTAAAGTTGCCAAAACAATTAAGAGACTGGGCTCAACTCATGCAATAAAGAGCTGAAGAAGTCCCATCTTTTAGTACAGTAGAAGCTCCTACTGCTGCGTAGCCTAGTATACTAGCCCCGCCCGCCAGCGGCCAAAATATTTTTTGCCTGCGAGTGGTCTAGCCTCCATCAATGTCACAGGCCCTAGAACTGGCGGGCCAATCACAATGCAGTAATGTGTTTTGAATTTCTGGATGCAAAGCGGGCGGGGTTTTGAGGGCGTGATGACAAAGCTGCACGACACAGTAGCATGCACTGCGTCAACAGCAGCTTTCAATGCTTTCCATTTATTTATTTGTTATATTTATTTTGGTCACTTTTCTGGTCACTTTAGTTTATTCTTTGTTAGTATTTAATAACATAACTCAGGTCTCTTAAGTTATTTTTCTTTAAAACAATTCTGTTATGGTTAAAAAAGTTGATTAAATAAAGATTTAATTAGAAATCTGTGTTTGTGTTCTTTATTATAATTAAATCATTTAGCAATATAATAAAATGTCCAGGCAGAGCTGCACATAAAATATGGTTTCAGATTTTTTCAATAATTATCGATATCGATCAATATGCATTTTTTTTTATCGATAAGCTTTTTTTCGATATCGCCCAGCCCTAGTTGCGCTCATTGGTCAGAGCGTTGGCCAATAGGCACAGACATGGTTTGAAAAACAATGGGTTGTTCTCATCATCAAGCTAACGACAGCTAGCGTTCTTCTTTGTCCCTACTAAACTAGAGCTCCCCCTACAGGTTTGGTGGGAGACATTTCAGTAGATATCAGCGGTATATTGCTCGTGGGGCATATATTTGTACGTTTCAATTTTCTTCAAGGATTTAGTGGGTGCCGCTTATAGTGAGGTGCGCTGTATAGTCTGGAAAATACAGTAGTTGACAATGCATTTTTCATTGTTTTAAACCTTGTAGTCAAATTTTCAATGTCTTTATGGCCTAAGATTGTGATTTTTATAGAATCCTCTGTATGGGCTTGTGCCCCTGCCCTTAACCCATGAGCATTTATTATCCTTTAGTTTGTGTCCATCTGTCTTCGTAATTGTTGATTTAGAGCTATACTCTTTGAAAAATAATTTTCCCAAACAGTCACTTGCAGACTGGTGGGCTGAAAGGTTCTTTTCAGATATGTATGCACTACTTTTCTCCAAAGCAGCTCAGACAGTCGTTCTGAGGACGTGGGTGGTTTTCTGTGAACATGTAGAGATAATCTGGTGTGTGTCTGCGTGAAGGAGCCTCAGTTTATACCTTGTAACATTTCAGTATCACTTTTAGGGCAGCACGTCAAAAATGGAAAGTTGTCACATTAAAGATAAGCTAAGTCGTGGTACTCCTGCTGGTATTTTGTTTGGCACCAGCAGCAGCCTTTATCACAACACCTGAGCCAAGTAAATGGGTAAAATGCTCTGCTGAGGATTTGAAACTGTGTCTGTTATTCAGAGGTAGCGATTTTAAGCTGCAACCATATAAAGTGGAAGAAAATAACTAAGGCTGATGTCCATTATACACATTATTATAAATCCACCTAAACCCCTGTTAGTATAAGCCCAGGCATGGTCTTTTATAACATTAAGAGCTGGTTCTTCAGAAAGTTTGCATGTATAAAAACCACATGCAAAGTAGATAGTGTGAGCAAAGCTCAATTGCATGTGTAAATTGAGTGGAACAGTGGCCGCAACCTTTTTTGTGTGCATTCCTTCATGAATATGCAGATCAGGCGTTATTGACAGCACTGCAGAAAATATATGGGAGAAGGATACATAGATGTAAAGGTTTACCACCTTGAAGCAATTTATCACACCTGAAAATCGCTTCACACCTGAAAATCTGTGTGCACAGATTTTGCATTCATATTTAACATGTTTGAAAGTTAGGCGCAAACTTGGCTTCAACATTTTCTGTTGGGTTTCAGGCAAAAAAGATATGACAGGCAATAGAGATTGAGTCTGTCCGCATTAGAATATATTAGCAGAAAGCAAACATCTTTATGCATTAAAACAAAAGTGTATCTAAACCTAAATAATGTGTTATATTTATAAAATAAATGGATTTGAACATTAACAGAAAACAAGAGGGGCAGAAAGTCTACATCTCCCACTTGGGGCAAGATGAACTTTCTACTCCCTGTTTTTATTTTTTGTGATTTTTTTCAGGGCTCTGCACAGAGAACAGTTAATTATTATTGACCTTACTGGATTTGCAATACTTTGGGTCAAATAAATGGAATCTAGCTGTTTCGAGCTTAATCTTCCTGCAGGTCTGATCCTCCACTTAATTAAAATCTTTCTATCTTTGAAGATCACTTACAACATGCTCACTTATTTTGCAGATGCAGTTTAAAGCTCTATATTTAGAATATATGAAAATCAGGACCTAAAAGTTTAATATAACCTATACCGTATATAGTTCATTGGATACTCTTTTAGCTTAAGTATTATGCAAAGCTTTATACATCCTACTATTTCATCCATCATCTGAAAATGGAAATAGATTGGCAAAACTGCAAACCTACCAAAAGATGGCTAAACACCTAAACGGACAGACCATGGACCGAGAACATCATCCGAGAAGCAAATATTAAGTCCTTAGTAATTTTGGAGAAGCTGCAGAAATCCACTACTAAGGTGAGAAAAAAAAGATGACGTTTAGTTCCTACAAGCTTCATAGGAGACATAACAAAACATGTGGATTATCCGATGAGACCGAAATTTTATGCAAAACTGTGGCTGTAAAAGAAAACTAACAAGTCAAGAAATTAGATCTTAACAGGGTTCTAATGTTTAGATTTTCAATTTTTAAATTTCAAGTTGCGTTTACTCACTTAAGCCAAATTGGTAACCTAGCAACTTATTCTATGTATTCTTCATATTGCATTTTTCGGGTTTATCTGTTTTTTTAGCAGATTTTTTTTTTATTTTGTTGCCTTCCTGGTGATAGAGACCAAGAAGATAAAAACTAGTTGTTAACATGACATATCCCTGCTGCAGACACCTGAAACAGTGAAAATGTGTGAGCGTATGAATCACCAGGCAGACAGATGCTTAACAGATGGTGGAGGCTCTACGTCTTTGTATCAGAGGTGACACACATTGTGGAGGGCATGTTTGATGTCCCTGCTGAATCCTGCGCCCACAGTGAGCATTACTTTAGTCACCTATGAAAACAAGAACAAACTCCTTTCAGCAGGCGAACAAACGGAAGAACAGGAAGAAAACATACACCACATGTTGTGTCCAATAGGAGATAAAGAGGATAACGGAGGAGCCTGCATTTGACCCACTAGACACCTCTCACTAAGTCAGGGGCTGAATAAATGTATAAGTATAGATTGGCTCTAAGTCCTGTGGGATAAAGTAGTTTGCTCAGTATTCATGGCTTGGTTTTACTGTCTCAGAGGCACCATGCCTTTAAATCTACAGTTAATTATCGCGTTCATCCTGGTGAGGGGAATGTGGGGTCAATACCTCTTTTTGTGTTGCCCTCCGGTGGGTCAAATAGCAGAGCTGAGAGAAAGCAGAACTCACACTGGATATACGGAGGCATTTCACAACTTAAAAGGAAGCACAGTGCAGGAAAGGCTCTATATTGGCTGAAGAACATCCTCAGTCATTTCCTATCTTTTTTTCTTCCCCTTTCAAACTTCTGATACAAGCATCCTTCCATGTCCTTAGAGGTAATGCACACACTCTCTGAGTCTCTTTCTTTTCACTTTTAGTTTGGAATCCCTTTTTTCTCTCCAGTGGGTTAGAGGTATAAAGGATGGCAGCCAGAGCCTGCTCAGAAAATCTAAATGAGTTTCCCCTCTTTATTTATTCAGAATTAGATCAGATTACTCCACTGGGAAAAGTCATTCAGACATGCTGCCAGACACCAACAACAGGTGAGATGGACATAAAAAGCAGCTGATGATCTCATCAGCAGGGGATGTGGGTCACCTGTGCCCAGGCTTTTGTCTGTCAGGAGACCTTGTCGACCTAAGGACAGCAGCTGCTCATGTAAAAGGTCAACTCTTTGAAGGGCGAATTAGTCATTTTCTCATACGTCTGAGTGGATATTCTGTAGCAGGAAAGTCAGCCCACCCTTTTAAGAATGTGAGATTTTGTAGCCTAGAATGTTTAAACAATTTTGATAAAAATGCTCTAATTTACAAATATCTTAATTATTCAACAAAAGAACATGTTAGAGGGACAAATATATAAAATAAAACCGCATTGATAATAATTCTATGTATTAAACTGCCTGTGATTTAATACTTGCATGTATTCTCCCATTTCCACCTGGCATCTATGAAACTAAGGTCAGCTGCTGTAAATAATGATGATCCTTTGCATCATGTAGCTACCACCAAATTTAGTAGATGTTTCAATTGACTCCAAACATCCAGATATTCTTTTTGGACATATTAAGGGAAGGAGGTCAGAGTACTATTTTTCATCTACTGTATGAATCCGGTCCTGTTTTAAAATCAAAATACCATCAACTCATGTATATTTTGGATTAAAAAAAGTCACATCAAATTTAAAAGTGTTTTTGTTCATTAGTTTTGATTATATCATGGTCTCATTTCCGTTGTATTATAAAAACCTGGTATTTTAACATGGGCTGCAGCTTTTTATATCCACTGTCGGTCTGCACTTGGCTCTGTGTATCAATAACCTCTCAGCTGAAGCCGGCGTCTCCTTCTCCTGTCTGCCTCGAGGAATGTTGGGAATTCGAGGTAAATATATTCCACTCCTCGCCTCAGATCAACACCACAAATTTAAAACGAGCCATTTCAAATGAACATCCTTACATCTTGCTCAGTTTGTGATTTGAATGATAACAGAGTCAACTATTTATTTCCTCTCCCATTACAAATTCAGCTCATGTGAACGAGAAAATGACAGCTCCCCCGAGAGACGGCGTGACTGAGATTGTTTGGCGAGGGATCAATACAAATAAGACTGTCTTTGAAATTTGTACAAATTTTCACAGATAAAAAAAAAAAAAACACACGATTTTTTAGGGGGATAAATTGCAGTAATACGCTAAACGTAATTCTCATCACTATCATAGAATGACAGCTTGCAAATGTCCTGCATGAAATTAAGTCCTGGGGAAAAAATTGTGTGCCTCATTTTTTTTCCTCCCTTCTCTCTGAGGCCGACATAAGCTGGTGAATAATCAACCCCTTGTGGGTTGTGGCTGTGTGTGTTGTAGACTCTGGGAATTCTTTACTGTTTGGGTAGAATTTAGCTTTGCTTTACTTCCCAAGGCTCTCATTCTGACTGGTCAGCAGCCATTGGGTGGGCTTCTCTAATAGGATCCTGTTTCCACAGCAGTGCAGGGTGCTGTCACTGAGGAGAGAATTTAGGAAAACAGTCAATATGTAGAAAAGTCCTTGGAGTTTTCTAATGGCTTTAGATCGGCTGCTCAAGATAAACAGGTTGAGCTACAAGTTGCAGGCAATGCAACACCCTTCTGTTAGCAATCCACTCTGATCCCCCGGTCTATTTTGGTCTTTCTTGGGCAAATTGTTTTCAGGCTTCTACAGTTAAATGGCAGCATGCCGACTGCCCTTTAACTGAACTTAAACAAGGGGAAAATATTTAGCAACAGAAAGAAGGCATATACAAATCTAAAACAAAAAATGCCTCAGGTTATCTCTGTAGTTTGCACTTGAAAATATAGCTTTTTTGTAATATTGCATTTTAACTCATGGTTTCTGTTTAAGAAAACTAATTTACTTTTGGTTTATCAACAGATATGGGGTTTTATTATTAGACTTCAGGCGCTTAAAATCCTCTAATTATGTTTTAATTAAACTTTAGTTTATTTTGCAATTCACCATTGAAATTTGGTTAAAATGGTTCATAAAGCAACCAAGGATTTCTGCAAAATTGCCCTAAACTAATACAACCAAGATAGATACTTTCATTAACAATCATAAACTGCTTTCCGAAAGTCAATATGGATTTAGGTCACAAAGATCTACAGCAATGGCCGTCATCGAATTTATAGAAGAAGTCACCTGCACTTTTGATAACAAGAAATCTGCAGTTGGTGTATTTATTGATCTCAAAAAAGCTTTTGATACAATAAATCATGAAATATTACTTAAGAAATTGGATCGTTATGGCATCCGGGGAGTAGTCCTCCAGTGGATGAAAAGTTATCTAAGTAACAGGCAACAATTTGTGCAAATGGGTGACTGCCAATCATCATGCTTGGACATTGTTTGTGGTGTCCCCCAGGGGTCAGTACTGGGGCCAAAATTGTTTATTCTTTATATTAATGACATCTGTAAAGTTTCTACAATACTAAAATTTGTTTTGTTTGCATATGATACTAATATTTTTTGTACAGGTGATAATTTGGATCAACTTGTAGCTGATATCAATTTAGAGTTATGTCAACTTAAGACATGGTTTCATATTAATAAATTATCATTAAATTTGGATAAAACCAAGTTTATGTTGTTTGGAAACTGCAAAACTAATGTACATATCCTAATAGACAACGTAACAGTTGAGAAAGTTAAAGAAATTAAGTTTTTGGGAATAATGATAGACAATAAGATTTGCTGGAAACCTCACATAAAATACATTCATACAAAAATATCCAGAAGTATTGCTGTTCTCAGCAAAACCAAACATTTTCTAAATTATGCTGCCCGTCATATTCTGTATTGCTCACTGATCTTACCTTACTTGAATTACTGTGTGGAAATATGGGGCAACACCTACAAAACCTTGCTGCGTCCGTTATGTACATTACAAAAAAGGGCCATCAGAATGGTCCATAAGGCAGGATTCCATGACCATACTAATGTACTATTTATAGAGTCCCGCCTCCTCAAACTCCCTGATCTGGTAGAATTCCAAAGAGCTCAGCTTATGTATAAAGCTAGAAATAAACAACTACCAGAGAACATTCAAAATCTGTTCACTAATAGAGTTGGGGGCTATGATTATCGGGAATACCTTAACTTCAGAACCCAGAGGGTTCGAACCACCATGAAGAGAATGTGCATTTCAGTCAGTGGTGTGAGGGTCTGGAATAAACTCCAGAAAGAACTTAAGCAATGTCCAAGCATGCGTCTGTTTAAAAAAAGGCTCAAACTGTTGTTCCTCAACATGTACTGTGATGAGGAGGTGAGGTGAATGGTATCACTGCTGAGCACTGTGTGTGGTGTGTATGCTGTGTGTATGCATGGGGGTGCTGGGCCCTCTCCTCTGCTCCTGGTCCTCTGCTCCTGCCGCCTGACGCTGCAGTTGTTGAAGAGGATGGATCTCAGTACTCAGAGTGCTGTGGAACATGGGTTTGAATGTGGATTTAGGCCAGATGTGTGTGTAGGTAGGCATGTGTGTGTGCATATGTGTGCAGATGTAAATATTGGTATGTAAATGGGTATGTATATGTATGTATGTGGGTGTGAAAAAAAAAAAAAAATAAAAAATAAAAAGATAATAAAAAAAAAAAAAAACAGATGTTAAACAGGAAGGTACTTTTAGGTTGCTTTCAGTGCAACTAGAGGGAGAAGGGGTATGATAGATAAGTTCTACTTCTTCATACCCCTTTTCAGACAATTTACAGTAAGTTCAAATTATTTAAATCGAATCGGAACAAGTAATTTAAATTAATATTTACCATCATTTTTTTTTTTATGTGATACACATTTGTTAGTATTTCTGAAATTGATTTAATTATTGTTATTATTTGATCATTTCTGAAATTGGAATTGTTCTATTTATTATTATTTGTTCTTTTGATTCATTTATATTATTTGTTAATTTGATTTATTTATTTTATTTTTTTGTTACTAATATTATTGTCTGAAATAAATAAATATTCATTAATTCATTAATTCATTAATTCATTCATTCAAGATTACATCCTGGGAATTATACATAGGCTCAACAGCATATGTTCATTCACTAATGTTTGGTTCACTGCTTACTGGCCAATGTTTGCTTCCATTAACAAGCTTCTGGCATGAAACAGATGAAATAATTGGACTACCTTTCCAGACAGAACCTTTATGGGTTTCATTTAGATGATTTTAGTTTCATGTATTTCAAAATATACATGTAGTTATGTGTTTGAAGCTGGATTGTCTATTTAATTTCAGGTTCCAAACAATCACAAAAAAAGCAGAAAAAGTATGCAATGATTAAGCAAACCTTAAAACACTATAAGGATTCATTTGGATATCTTTAAATAACCCAAGCCAAAAAATTTTGTTTAACAAACTACAGGGAGACTATTAAAAACTACATCAAAAGTATGATGTAGTATAATAAGTGACCTTGTTAAAATTTAACCTTAAACAAAATACATTTTTATTAAATGCATTTTTATAGAAAACTATTTTACTTATTAGGGCACAATCACCAGGAAAGAAAATTTTGTTTTGTGCATCCCCTGTTCAAACTAATGAAATTAGCATTTGTTCATATTCCTTTATTATTTTTCTTTCTATTAATAATAATAAACATGTAATAACAGGCTAAAATTACCCCATTACCAAAATGAATTACTTATAATTTGATATGCCTGTTTTATTATACAGCTATATTATAAAATTAATTAAAGGAAACATTTGTGTATATAGATTATTTTTAATATGTGTCAAAAAGACTGCTAAGGTGTTTTGGAATAAGAAGCCTGTAGATGGGCTCACCACACTTCTCGTCATATGACATAGTGGCTTGTTAAATTGTAAGGCATCAGGTTTAAAATAAAATCTTGTTTAAGCATAACATAAGGCTTCTGGAATGCACAAAGAAAGCTTCTTCCCAGAGGATTGAGGGAGAGGCTATAAACAGGAAAAAAAAGACTGCTCTCTCCTTATTTGTACATATTTATAAATGTTGAGAGCTGCTGACCAAATATAGAGAAAAAAAAACCACCCTCTGTGGAAGAACTTCACATTGATGCACAAAAAGATGCCATTAGAAAAATGAATCCATATCAGATCATAAACTTAAGTGTTGCTGTTTGAAGTTGAGTCAGATGTGATTTAGAAATAGCTCCACGGTCCTTGGCAGACACTGATATCAGCCATGATACCTTTTCTGTTTTTTTTCACCTGTTATAAAAGCAAAGAACATTAGGAAGACAGTCTGTGCTCCATGCCCACTCCGCCTACACCGCTGCCACTTTCATCCACTTTATTACCATTAGTCACATGTTCTCTCTTGAGTGTTCATACACTTCTTTCTTCACTCATGTCTAGGATCTCTTTGTTTCAGTGAAAAAAAAAACAAAATATCGGAGAAAACTGAAACTAAAAACGGAGTTTTGCTGTTTTCCAGAGGGAATATGGGAACAAAGGTTCGCTTTGATCCACCAGTTTACTCTATGCTGTGTCTCAGAGTTTGAGTCATTGTGATTTCCATTGTGATTCCCTGGCCTATCGTAGTGGACTCCCTGCACTGCCATGGCAACTTGGCTCCAGTTACATCCAAATATTGCAGAGAGTTTTCCTGGGTGTGATTTAGATTCATACAGAGCCTGAACCCCAGGCTTTTTAATCACATATTCTAGCTATTGCTTCAGCTGGCCCATGAGTTGATGTCTCATGCGGGTGATGGTGTGGATCAGTTGCAATGATTAAGTAGAAGTTATTTTCAGCTCTTATAAGCTTGCCGACGTAATGAAAACACCAATCTTTGCCGAGAAGCTTCAAGATAACGCAAACACTGACCGCTATCATTTGTCTGCTTTGTGCTGTTGTTCTTGTCTCTGTGAATAAAGTAAAGACAGGATCAAGTTTATTTCACAGAGTCTGAGCTATTTTGCTTTCAGGAAAGAGTATGGATTTTTTTTTTTTAAGAAAAACATAAACCCTGTCATAAAGTCCAAATATGTTATTGCCCGAGTTTGGGTGAATTTGGTAAAGAGACACTAATAGATGACTCTGTCACCTGTGAATGTCTTGCAGGATGTGGGTTCCCTTTTATAGGGTGATTATATGTGTAGTCAGGTCTTTGAGAGCTTTACCGTATAGCTCTGTTAGGGGGGTATCGCTCACATCTCCTTATCTCCTGCCCTGCCAGCTAAGCCTTGATCATTACTGAATGTGTCTCTGTCATGACTCTCCCGATAGGGGTACTCTAATGGTGGTTCTTTGTTGGAATTCCCCTCAAGGCAAGTCCCACTCCTTCCTTCAGCCTCCTTCTTCCCTGTTAAAGCTGGAAAACATAAGATACAAGCATAGTACAATTCTATTTGGTATACTATGCATTGGAGAAAAAAAAGCATGGGTCAGTAGGCAATTCTTAAGGCATTAAAAGATATAATTACTTTATTAAAAGGCTCAGTTCAGTTCAATTGATATTGAGAGTTTAATTTAGAATTATTGTTTGATTTGTTTGTAGAAAACTGTATATTGTGATATAATACTTATGTTCGCTGAAAAGCAAATACTGTTCCTACTGCAGCAAAAAAACATTTTGAATATTACACACACACACACACACACACACACACTTGTTACGGGTGGATCATCAAAATAAGTGGTCCTCCGAATTTTCAATCATTCTGGTTATATGTTTACGTAATGCCGTGCTACGTGCTCGTCCCTATTTTCACTAAACGGTGGTGAGTCTGACATTGTGGAAAAATTGCAAATCTTCTTTTTGAAAGTAAACTTGTATGAGCGATGCAAACAGCAACTTTTAAACAGAGCTCATTTCTCCTTGTGCACTCTCTGGCATGCGTTTAATAGGCGATCCCTCTCGGGAGCAGGTACAGGTTTGTGCATGTGCTGTTTTGTTTTTTGTTTTTTAAGTGAAGAGGGCGGTTCTTTTCAAATATTTTTCGAAAATCCTCCACTATACCTTTAAGTACACTTTGGAATACTTTGGTTGCACTAACAATCTATGCTAAGTGATAATTACACCTAAAGAAAAGCAGATTAAGTAGATTCTCCTGTCTTTGCAATGACCCACTAAAGCTTGACTTGTACTCAGAATCCAGGTCGTCTGCGTGTGTGTCGCAGTTAATGCAAATGTCCCCCTTCCCCTTCTGCAGACACTCTGGTGCACCTTTCCAAAATTGTAGGTGAGCGCAGACAGCGCCGCAAACAGGAGGCCTCTGATTGGTCAAATCTATATCCGCTCTACACGATCCTTATTTCCTGTTTGGTACCTTACCGGCTTGTTTTGTTTGTATGACCGCCATTGTGGAAAACGACTTGTGAAGTCGGACCAGCTAGAAGAGCGAGGTGCGCAAGAACGGACCATTTTTCCACCTGGATCCCCACTATTTTTCGGCCTCATGTCCCTTTATTGTCGCACAAACTTGCCCCTTGCATTTTAACGTTTCCTCGCCGCCTCTAGACCCGTATCTAGACCCACAGCTAGTTTGTGATTGTCCATCTTGCATTGTGGCGTGGAATAAAAGAGCTTCAAAATAGGGCATAAATCAAAGATTTCTGTGACAAGCTCACTGCGACACACTGCTGCTGGAGTATAACCAGTCCTTTAGTTAGCCACTGGTCAAACTGCTCCTACAAAACGAAAGCAATTCAAAAGCCAATGCTAATTTCCATAACATCTCTAAATCTCTGTTAAAGTTGCTGTCTGAAACCATGAAATTGGTCAAAGCCGCTCTGCTGGACGTGTTTGTGACTGACCGTGATGCGCTCCACCACCTGACATTTGAAGATAACCACTGAGACGGGGCAGGTGGCCAGGGTGCGGGCTCGAGCTCTCAGCCCTGTTCATGACAGATGCCGAATAGCTCATCATGTGCAAACAGAGAGATAATGGAAGCTGAGAAGACACCATCGCTAACACAGTGCAGGCTGTCAGACCAACCATGTGTTGACAAAGAGTGGGTTGTACTGTTCTGATTGTCTGCTTCATATCTCCACCAGCATCTTTCTCTCTCAGTTGACAGACCAAGAAATATATTTTTCCTTAGTAACACTGGCAATGGTGGATATAAAAAAGGTGGGTAAGTTTGACACAAGTCATTTAATAGTTTTCACTGAATATCATCCAAAGGCAGGAGTTGCAGGAAGGTTATTTTTTTAAGACACCTGGTAAACTGACTCCAATGGTACCCACAAAATGTCAATAAAAACACTTCTGGCTGCAGTGTGGTATATTGAGGTCCTGGAATACCCAGCTGGGTTTTTGGAGAGTAATTGTCTGTTATTATCGCAGCATCATGTCCTCCTGCCTCCATTGTGTCTGTAGCTCTGCAATAATTCGGTTTGCTCTCAGGCATTGCAGTCACAAAGAGTTAGAATTGTTTTTCTTTTTTTCGTTTGTGGAAGAACCGTCTCACTGCTGCTTATCTATGCAGAAACTTCACCCAAAGTATATGAAGAATATCACCACAAATCCTTTCAAATGTTTCCTGTATATTTAAACTTTCTGATAAGACTGTGCAGCATGAGCCTGGTGTCAGTGTTGCCGTCACAAAGCTCTGTAGTCTGCATTGTTTCAGAATCTGGATTTATTCCCAATTAAATGTTTGTCCTAATGCCAAGAAATGAACAAAACTTTCTATTAGCACCTTTCACAAGTATTTGCACTTTTTTTCATTCAATCTTTTTTAAATCACAAACTTTTTTCTTGATATTTTTTGTCATAGTTCAACTAAATGTAGGACAGTAAGGAGAGTGATATATATTTGTTTCTTTATGTACTAATCAGACTGGAGTGCATTTGAATTCATTAAACCTTCCCAGAGTTGGCACTTGTACAACGATCTTTCATTTACAGCTATAACACTTTTTAACATTTTTTAACCAGTTTTTCACTTACAGAAAGCATTTCTTTCCCATTTCTCTACAAAATAGTTAAAACTAGTCGGACTGAATTTAGATCCCACAGCATCTTCTTAAGTTTTGTCACAGATTCTTAATTGGACTTAGGTAGGTCTGGCCTCATAGTAAACTATGTCATTTTAACCACTCCTTATGCTTTTGTCTAATTTATTCCTAGGAGCTCTGACTGCATGTTTAAAGCTTTTTTATTGCTGGAAGTTAAACTTCCAGCTCAGTTGCAAATCTTAGGGTCTCATCATCAAAGATTCCATAATAAATTGCAATTGTAATGTTTTAACAAGTGCAATAGGTAGGCCTATTGTGGATTGCAGTGTAAATGTTAAAACATGCAAATAGATTTGTTTAACCAATTAAAGTGAGGAGATTGCGTGCTGTACAGGCAGTTTGAGAGTGGCCATAAAAGAAGGATGAGGTTTAAAGCCAAGGAGATTGAGGAAACAATGATGATTATTTAAAAAAATAACTATGATAATATTAAATAATATTCATAATTCACAGTGCATACTGCATGTGGTAAACGTTTACATTTGCATATTGTCCGCCCATACATTTGCTTGGTTTGTTCATTAGTATATGATCTGCATATTGATACCAAATTACTAAAAATATTAGTATGACCTCTGAAGCTATTTGGTTAAACTGGATTTAATTACTATTTACATGTATCAGAGTGTATGGGGTCTTATTAACAAATGTCAAATTTCTTCGTTCCACTTGACATGTAAGCAGCACCTTCAATCATCTATTACATTAATTCCCAATTGAATTAATTAACTTTCATTCTATTGGAAAATTTTGTTAAATTAGCTTTAATGTGATAAGATTAACATTTAAGAAGCTGAAAATACTTTAGCACATGTATCATTATGTGTTGCTTAGCTGTTTCTGTGAACCACTAACTGCACTGAAAATAAAATATTTTCGTTTTTTTATATCGTTTCCAGGATCCGTTTAACTAAAGGAAGTTTTGATCCACAATTAATTTTGATCTTGAGTATAGGACTTGAAATATGCGACTTATTTGGAAAGAAAAAAACAGTTGAAGTGAGAAGTGAAATGTTCTTAAGAAAATCTGACGGCTTATTGTTTTAAAGGACTGTATAGTATCTGCCAGGGTCTGGAGCTTTCATGTGCCTCTTAAAATTCACATCCCCTGCCGCTTTTTAAAAATTCCTTTCACATATAGAAAGCATACGCCAACGGGAGATGGTAAATATGTGGTTCCTGCTAATTCCATAGCTTTGTTTTCTGCACTTCAGAGATATTCAGTGTGAAAGACTTCAGAGGAGCTGAGCCTTTTTTCTGGCTGTTGTTGTTGGCCAGTTACTGGCAATCAGTGCGTAGAGATTTCCCCTAGGTGGCACGCATTCGGCTATACTGCAAACTTCAAACTGGAAATGGCACAGGAGTTTTACAATTGATTTTTGTGTGGTCACCGTGTCTTTTAATTGCTGCAATATAATCCTTGTCAGAAAAGCTGAAAGCAAAAACCTCAGTGGACGCACAAAGTTCTTAAAAACTTGCTTGTAGGAGTAAAGTTTGCTCTCCTGGGTTTTAATAAACTTGCTTTTAGTTGAAAATTAAAAGACTTTAAAGAAAACAGTACGTAGAAGAGTAGCAATTTCAAAATGTGTAAGGCTTGATGGCACTAAATTATAGTGTTTAAATAGTCCTTCTTGCAACTCCTTATTGATGGGCTCTCAGCGGGATACTGGAGGATTGGGAAGACACCTGTCCAAAGGACCAACAATCTGTAATCATGATCAAAGCCTGGATCTGTCGGCTGGAATCCTGCTAGTGTCCTCGCTCTGAGCTTTTGTTGCTTTGAGCTGCCTACTCTCCTCTACTTAGTAAACCCTGTGGTTTGTCATTGGCAACTGTGGGAACAGTGCAGGGTGGAGACCAACACAAACAGGGCACCAGGCCCAGGCTTGTGACAGCAGCATCTGCAGGACCCATTGATCTGTGACGAGAGATCTGCAGTCTCTCCTCGGCTACCAGCAGAGCACTATTTGACACATTGGGAGCAAACAGCGAGTATTTTCCACTTGGCTGTTTCATTTTCTCAATGCCCCAGACATCTTGATCTGCATTCTTCACATGCAACATTTTGTTAATTCCTCTTCTGCCACCCGTCTACTGACCTTCCCTTTTTAGATTTAAAATGAACAAAACGATTGATCCCACAGTATGTGTTGTGCAATTAACGAGACAAACTCACACATTGCCTAAACATATCATCCTCCCCTGTGTCGGCCCTGTGTGATAATTACCCCCTCTGCTAGACCATGATCTTGAGAAATAACCCTAACCAAGGGCGACGTGTCACGTGAATAGCAGGGCTGTGATTCATTGGCATGCATATGGTCGGCTGTATATCTTCAATGAAAGCGTAATAGGTGGAGGTAGTAAAATGAGATGATGAAAGCGAGCTGATGGCTGTTAACATGGACGTTTACTAATGATACGAAACCCGAGGGAATAAGGCCTGTTTTATTATTCACTAATGGATTCAACTGTACATATAACAAGCTTGAATTTTCATATGGGAATTCATTTGTAATCATATATCTATGTCTAAGCATTTTCTTGCTACCCAGGTTAGTTCACATGTTTTTCTGTTTGTTTCCACCTGAAATTTAGATATTATTATTATTATTATTATTAGATCTTCATTCATAGCAGCTTTAGCCACATGGTTTGTTTCTAATAACTTGAAATGGATTGGACAAAACATAACAAAAATGTAAATATCCTGTTATCTACAGGATTTAATCAACTCTGAGGACCCCAACGTTTAGTCATTAATAAAAATTTTCCCACACTGATGGTGGTAAGCTACATCCTAACCAATGCTGTCCTGGGAGTAACAAGGCTCCATACATTTGGTACCATCAGCCTCTGACCACCATCATCTAAAGCAATAGATGGAAAAGTACAATGATTTTGTCAGGTTTTCTTTTGTACCAAATGAAATCTCATTGCGTACTATGTATACTTTTCTCTAATTTTTAAGTTAGCTTTTAATGGTTTTTACTTCATACTTCAAAGGGCCTGACCCACACTAAAATATCTCTTACAAAGACAGGATTTAACAGATAAAACTCAAAGAGAAAACCTAACAAAAGGGAAAAGACAGCTTGCTGAAATCAATATATAACTGTGAATCCCTCATTATTCATGCACAGTAAGATATTTCATTTTATTTTTTTAGACAACCCACCACTAGACGAACATTTTTTAAAAGATCTATAAAATACTATGTTTTTTTTCACTTAAACACTGAATCAAAATTTGAACTCCTTGTTTAAGAGACATGCTGAACAACACTCCACTCTCTCCATCATCCAGTGGCTTTTTTTCTGTGGAATGTCAACTGTGATCCAGACCTAATCTACCAGCCTGATAGTGGTGTACCTACAGGGAGCGAAGGACCCTATAGGGCCATTGCCACTGCCTCATTTGTCTTTAAGACAGGCAGAAACCAGCTTCATATCTGTCCTGCTGTGCTTGCATATGCAGAGTTATGAGAGGATGCTGAACCTGAAACCTGCATCCGGCCACCAGTGGCTTGTCTCTAACCCAGCATACTCTTGGTGAACGTGGATAAGAATATCAGTGAAGATGGCCCTTTGCCCCCACGGCCTCCTCAGAGGCGACAAGCATGCGTGACGGTGCTCACACACTGAGGTGACAATGAGCAAATTGCCTGGGAAGTCTCACCAACAGGGCTGTTTGTGCAGCTTCCTGTTATCATGTCTGCCACCAGTTTGTTTTGGAAGTTGCTCACACACTGCAGATGTTTGGTAAAACAACATTTGAAAGTTTTTTTCTCTTCTTCTTGTGCGCTTCAGTCATAGTTTAGCAGCTTACAGCAAACAAATCATTCTCAGTATGTATGCAGGCTCACGCTGATGGTGCTGAAGCTGTGAAAGATGCCCCCCGTCACCCTCCCATCACCATGTTTGTTCTTCACAGTACAAAGATTTTAGGATAAATTACTGTTTGTAAGACATTAAATTTGCTCAGCTCGTGCACACACCGGACTTCATAATCAACATAGAGTCGCAGCAAATTCAGATAAAGAAGTTATTATTTTAACCATTGAATATTGGGCTGATCATTCTAATTAAAATGTACTTGAATTTTCCTTCTTCCTCTTTTTTCGTTTCCTTTAAATCTCTAAGAGGCAGAGCATGTCAGTTGCTGAACTCTGATGCATGTGCATAAGTGGTGGGAATCCATCCAACCTACTTAATTCACTGGGTTTAAATGCATATTACTTAAAAATTGATTATCAATCATGGATTTGTATCAAAGATGGTGATCCAATGACCAGTAGCATTTAATTTATGGTGCATGTCTTAATTTTTTGAAATTATATAAGGCACTGTCTGATATATTAGGATTTTGTAACACAATTAGGGCTGAAACAATGAATTGGATTAATGAAATAATCGTCAACTCATTTAGTAATCAATTAATCGTTAACTGGAGTATCAAGAGTCTAAAGGATGCCTTTAGATGAAAGCAGCAACCAACATAAAACAATTATACCAAGATTATAAATACATATATACACATTTTGCATTTAAGATAAAATCAATATGACCATTGACTGTGTAGAATTGTGTCCACTTTGTAAATTGCCTTTCAATATGCTTTATACAGAACTCCTCAAGTGGAAGAGTTTGAGTTTCAACTGATCTAATGTTGTAAAGACTTCTTTAAGGAACCTTTTGCTATCTGATTATTAATCAATTATTTGAAAAAATAATTGAACAATTTATCGATTTGTGAAATAATCATTAGTTGCAGCCCTAAACAAGATATCAGGTCATTGCATCCACAGTAGTTATATGTCTAACATTATTGTAATGATCAATGTCGTTAGCAATTTTAACAGCAATAGAAATTTATAGTTCGTTTTTTTCTAAATTAAAATAAATAACATAATATTGTGCATTTATATTTAATATCAAAAAAGTATTTATTTTGGTTATCATTCAATGAAAATGTCAAACTTTCCCATGCATGTATTGTGTTTATTTCTAAATCTAAAAGAAGAAAGATATATAAAAAAAACTTTCAAAGAAAAATACAAACCTATTCAGTATATTAATCCTTTTTCATGCTCACTTTCTACAAAAAAAAAAGTTCTGCTAAACTGCTAAAGACACACTGTCAGCGGGGAGTTGTTTTATCTGGCAAGTACTCTTCGAAAGTCTTTTATTTGTGGTAAAATAAATGACATGTACCAAGCAAAGAGGCAGAGCTCTGTGTTTGCTCCATTCTGGTGAAAGTCAAATACAGCCTAAGTAAATTTAGTCCTATAACAGTGTGGTTAAGGGAAACCTTTTCAGCTGAATCCAGATGTTGACTTTTAGTAGAAGTTATCCAGTTTCAGCTTTTTTTTTTCTTCATCAGTAAGTTAACTAAATAAATTTAGGCATTTGTGGCAGCAGCTTCTCCCTGAACTTTCCCTTCCTCTATCTCTCCCCCTCATTTTTACTCCACCACACTAACTAAAGAATACATTAGAGGGTAATGAAATAAGAACATTTACAGAAAGATATGAACTAAGTGTCAGTCATGGGTGGAAGATCACATTACCAGTTGTCCATAGCAATGACTTTCCTTTCCATCAAGAGGTATCATGATTCCCTGTAAAACGAAGTTACAGAGGAAATGGGTTCATGTCTGGAAAGCTGAAGTGAACAAAATTTTATCCAAAGTCATGCACAGATCAGACTTTTGTTTCTGATTTGTGATCAGCCGTTTTTAGAAAAGCCTTGAAGCCCAAATTTGGGCAAATTTTGTTTTGGTGTACTATAATGTGCTGCATAATGTACAATATAAATAGCTTGTATCTAGAGAATGAATGATTAATATACAGCTGTGGACATCTTTACAGTTATGGATTTGTGAACCCCAGCTGGGATAAAGAGTGACAGATGGATGGATGGATGGATGGATGGATGGATGGATGGATGGATGGATGGATGGATGGATGGATGGATGGATGGATGGATGGATGGATGGACGGATTTGTGAAAAAATAGCAGCAACAACAGAGATGTCCAAAATGACAGCAGCATGTTCATATAAATGACCAAGACGGAAACTATTCAAAAATCCGCATGAATGTAACAACTTATTGAGGTTGTTTGAAACAGTGATGGTTACAGACTCTTACAGTTGCTGGGAGAAAGGATCTGTGATAACGCTCCATGGTGCATTTAGGGTGCGGCAGTCTGTCCCTGAAGGAGCTTTCCAATTCATCAACAGCCTTAAGCATGGGGTAGGAGACATTATCCAACAGAGATGTTAATTTACTTAGGGTCTTTTTTTCCCAACTCCTGCACTGAGTTAAGCAGGCATTCAAAAAGGATTTTTTTAATAACTGTATTTATTCGCTGATGACAGAAGTATTGGTCACTACACCTGCAGCTGGCATGTAAATAACCAGGGGCAAAAGAAAGAACAGTCAGAGTTCAAGCGCCTATTTAAATAATATCAAGAGAAAATATATGAAAACGTCAGCCACACAGTAAGACTTGCATTCATGTCACTCTGTGGCAGGTCCTTTGCTTTGTTATCACACTAAATGTGGAAAGTTTAGGTTTGTCTGAATTTTCAAATTTTTTCCATTAAGATTTTTAAGTTTATGTGCTGTATGAGAGAGATGGAGAGTACGATTAAGGGATGACAGACATGGTCTGGAGATGTACAGATCAGGTGTGCGCATTAATTAAAAGGAGATTTAGTATAATGGCATATCCCGTTTGTTGATGGCAAACTCATATTAGCATTTACCTTATGTGTTGCACCTCTTACCACCATCATTAGTATTCATTGACCATTATCCAATCAAATTATTATTTTTTTAATATTATTTAAACAAAAATTATTTTATTTTAAATTCTGTAACAGTGCAATCATATCATTTACAGCTCTTATGATTTATTTCCCACTGTTTCTCCTGGTCCTTTAATTCTGCTGCTTAGCTCTCAGTCAGCAGATATTCGATATTCAAACCCGTTTAGTTTTCCTTCTTCGTCTTCCATGCCATTTCTATGAATGAACACCTGACAAGCGTGGAAAGTCACAGCCCTCCGACTTATACTTATCCTTATATGGCATTATTGGAATGGTAAGTATGCAGATTTGCATTTCTCGGGAACCTGTGCTCTTTACACACAGGTGGACTGCATCAGGTTCGCGAGGATCATTTGCAATAATTTACAGAAGTTAAGAACCTTTGCTGAATTTTATCATGTGCGTTCTTAAAAGACCACAGTAGGAGAAAAAGTAAGAGAAATTTACGACAAGAATATGAAAAATTTTTTGCATGAGGCCTATTGACTCTCCGGTGTTAAACCAGTACAATAAATGCCCGTTGCCACCTAGTGTTTGGACTGGAGTCTTCTTCTTCCAGTCACAACATCCACACAGAAAAGTGTTGTTTTCAAAATAGCTTAGAAATTGAGTGATTAGAAACAAGATCACATTTTTAATTTCCAGTCAGATTGTTTAAGAATTCATCATTACAGTTTTTTTTTAAATCTTTTTGTTGTTTTTAACATTATAATTTTACTTTTACTATCAATTGAATAAAACGATGCCTTCTGTTATTGCCTTTTAAATTAAAAAAAGTCTTTGCAAACCAGCTGCTGACTTGCTTATACAGGGAGCATAGCAGCAATTCACAGGGAGTATTTAATATGCTTCCTTCTCAGTCTAAACCCCTGCTTCCTTACCTCTGCTGTTTTGCACTCACTTTCAGGGACTGCTGAAGGTTGATGGGATCTGAGGACGGGGGAGGGGAAGGGGCTCTGGAGGCCGCCTGTGGAATCTTTACATTCCACTAGAGAAAGTGGGAGGGATTTTATTTTTTTTTACTCTCTCCTCCCCATTTCCTCCAAGCTAGCATCATAAACTGTGCAGCAGCTGGTGTCAGAAAGACATAGAGAAGAGCGAAGCCCTTCTATCTCTCTCACCGTCTTCTTTACATAAAAGACACCAAGCGGTAAAGAGAGGGGTGGAGGGGATGTTTTACACTGAAGAAGAGGAGATGTGGTGCTCACAGTAATTTACCAGATGGAGAAACTCTAAAACAAGTTTTTTGCTGCTATAAATATAATGCACAACAAGCCGACATGTGAGATAATAAGCAGGAGCATATGCTGTGGTCAACCAGCGTGGATAGAAAAAGGGTGTTGTTTTTCATGCTTTGGATTTGTCCTCTTAAGTCATCCATGAAGGCGTGCAGTTTAGCACGAAGCACAGCCCTGGCAGCAGGAGATGCCATCCATCTGGAAGCTGTATTACCATGTTTTTATTGTGGAAAACCAGTTTATTTCCAATGAATGAGCTCAGGTGATAAAATCCCCCACCCATTTTTAGGCTTTAAGTTTACATCAATCTCAGTATCTAATTACATCACAATTGAATCTTCAATAAGGATCAAAATAAGCAGTTGGTGACAAGGACTTTCATAAATGCTGAAGTTTGTGTTGAAGTGCTCCTATGATCAATTAAGCCATCACAAGGAAGAGACAGCAAAAAGATGTGTTATGGAAGATCTGTGTTCCACAGGGAAACTGTCAAATTCGTCACCGCCTCATGTTAACACGTTTATCACTGCATATTACACCGTTTAATCTGTCACAGATGTCAGGGGTGGTGCTGCCTCTCCATCACACCATCTCAGGCAGAAATAACTCATTGGAGGAAGTAATCTGGACAGGCTGAATTAATTAGAAAGACACCGTTTTTATACAGATCTATGCGTAACTAATTTTAATTAATTACCAAATTTTTAATTTCACAAATGAAATATGACAGACATTCTGGTTGCTGTCCAGTTAAGAATGCAAAAATCCTATAGGGGGTCTTTAAAGCACACCTGGAAGTTTGCGCAGGCAGACGCAGTTCGGAGAAAGATTACAGTATGTTTATTGACAGAAACTTGGTTTGGGAAATAACACTAGTGTCAGAGTTGAATAAACTCTATAGAAGAACATGGTGCAAATGAAAGAAAAAGAAAAAATAATTCCAAGAAGCAGGAGGAAATAAGCCAATTAAGCTATTTTGGTGACTGGAATGTAACTAAACTAAGCAAAACATATTTATTTTTTTCCAGTTTTTATTGTCATTACACTGTCACCCGTGTGAAGCAGTGGGCTGCCATCGTGCAGCACCCGGGGAGCAGTGTGGGTTTAAAGGTCTTTGCTCAGGGACCAAGAGTGGTAGTCTGTGGGCGTGGGGCTCGAACTCAGAACCTCAGGATTCCAAGTTCTATGGCCTAACAACTAGGCCACCACTCCATTTATACATGGGGGGGACTAAATAGGAAAATAATAAATATAAAGATCAGGTAAACTAGAAAGCTAAATAGCTGACTAAAGTGAACAAAGTAAACAAGGACAAGACCGGAATAGAAATTCTAAAAAAGAATACCTAAAAGACATGTTTCTAAGTGAAAGCCAAATAAAATATCACAAGATCAATACAGGTAATATATTGATTATTTGCTGGATTACAATGAAATAAAAATGTGAAAAAAGTGTTTGTAACAGTAAGAAAAAAGATATCTTAAAATTTGAGTCTGGAGGAGCAATAAAAGTTGCCATAAAGAATGCAGGAACACTGTGTTAAATATGTTCTATAAACTCTAAATTCTGTGGTGAAACCTTTCCGGCCATAAGGACATTCCAGTTGACGTTTTTAGTCCAAATCATATTTATGTCTTTGCATTACGAAACATAATTCACGTTCCCGACTAGCCAGCAGGGTGGAGTTATCCTATTTCCAGAGTTTCGTCTAGAGGTTGGTTTCACTCTTCCTTCCACAAACTGGCTCTGCTGTTACATCAGTGGTAACAAAATGGGACAAGATCTTTTTCTCAATATAAAGTAACAGAAAAAAGGCTGCAAACCGGGGGAACGCGTAGATGTGAGGGAATCTGTAGTAATCCCCTGATAGAATGTAAAATGTTCACTCAAACTTTTATTATTGGGCTCTGAGCAAGAATAGTGTTGCAGTGCACCTTGTAATTTCTGTGTCTTGGAAGAAACGGTCCGCTTCCATTGCCAAGCCCTAACTCTCAGTCAGTGTTTTCAGTGTGGCAACGCAAGAATTTCAACCACGCTGAGCTGTAGTTGACAGACAGTACTCTCTTTCACTCGTGCACTGTATATCACTTTCAAGTCCCCCTTGCACTTGACTGAATGAAGTTGACTTTCACTCAGCTAAGGTTATGCTTCACATCAACTTTTTAACGTCTCTTCAAACGGTGAACATATTCAGCATAGCACTGACATCATTTTCAGGCAGCTACATATTCAAAATAACATTTCAGTTTTACAGAGCCAACTTGATTTCTTCTATGTAGTAGATGCTGAAATCTAAACTGTTTTATTTAATCTGTACTGCTCCCCATAGTTTATTGATTGATTTTCCTGGCGTTGGCTGTCAGTATAAAGTCCATATACCGAAGTTGAAACATTTGAAGATTTTTAGTACTTTTAGATGAAGTTTTCACATGTGAAGAGCAAAATGTCTGTACCAAGGATTTTTACAGAAATTAGAACAAAGAACAATCAGACTTCTTATTACTTTTCAGCTAAGACTGATAGCTTTGTGGGGAAATTTAAAAATAGTTATTTCTTAATAGAGATGTTGGTTATGTAAATTAGAAATCTGTTTGTTTTCTATTTGCTGCCTGTTTTCATACAGAAAGTAAAGGACAAAGCACCATCCAGCCCAGGTGCTATTTGGAGTTGTGTGCGCCTTTTCTTAGAATTAAGCCCATTTTCAGTTACTATTATGTTCATATTTGCAAGTTTGGGCAGTATTTTTTTTTTTTATCGGGCCACATGTCTTATCTTAAAACGTTGCAATTAATTTATTATTCCTTACAGTAAATATTAAAGAAAATATAATGAACAGTTGTTCTCCTTGTCAGGCAAAGTTGAATGAGGCCCAGTCTCCCTTTAGATACACCTGGAATGAGGAAATGAAGAAAAACTACCTAAATAAAATAGCTTCTCAGCATCTCATCAAGCTCTTAATGAACCTGATAATGATTAATCTATTTGATTCAAGTTTAAACAAGGATGGATCTAAAAGACAAAGAGCAGTGGTTATCAAAGACTGGAGCTGTCAATGCCATTTATGAAGAATCTTAAACCTTTACAACTAATATTCCAACATGTTCCATAACAGACATGGATTAAATGTTAAAAATATTTTTTATAGCTTTCCTGTTAGCTGCTAAAAGTGTCACCCTTTCACAGCTTGACTGAACAGCAGCTTCTTACATAGCTTTAACACTTTGCTGAAACTCAGTAAGTAAGCTAAACTAAAGACTGTGGTTGTCTTACCTGGGTAAGCTTGTCAAGGTGTTTTGATTGATTGAAAAAATATTTTATTTTGGAGTCTCCAGTTAGACAGACCGAAAAACAATGCAGAAATAGAAGCCAATTTCTTGATAAATCTTCCATACCTGTCGCATGTATGGAATGACATGAACACGCAGCAACAATAGTACTTTATCTTTACATAATTCAGATTTTTATAGAAATCCCAGCTTATTTTGATCCATGAAGACAAAGTCAATTGTCATAAGATTAGTCAAAATCTGAGAATGCTGTCAAAGCTGGAAATTAACCAAAACAACAGGTAATAAAAACAGCTAGAGTTTGTTAATATGGCAGTCGTTTTAATCTAAAATTACCAGTGTTGATGTAACACTAAACAAGTCAATTTTAGGACAAAGCAAGGATACACATGACCCTGCTCTGTGCAGTGTGAAGGCTAAATGTATCAGAATCAAGTTTATTTCCCTTCTATTAGGGTTGATTTTATAGTAACATTTTACTAGCTTAATGGCGGTTATGGTTAATTTTGTTTAACTCAGACCAAATTGACTCTAATTGGAGTAAAATTAATTATAAAGTTCTGACAATAGTGTGACTTTTACAGTCAGGGTTTGGACTATTTGTAATCTGAATCAGTGCAGGAATTGACTGTGTGCTACATCAACATAGCTGCCAAGACAGCTATGTTGATGTAGCACGACTGCCACACCCAGGCACCACAAGGCCTTATGAGCACCATCAGAAGGAAATGCAGGTGAATTGTCTTGCCCAAGGACACAATGGCTAAGACAGACTCAGGATTTTAACCGTCAACCCTCTACATGCATCTGCATTCTAAACCACAACTCAGAGGTCCACCAACTCTAGTAGAAACCCTGTCAAGTGTTGATTTAAAAATCAATACTTAAAATATCTGTGTATATTTAACTCAACAGATTAACACAAACTCTTTGGAAGAACTTAATCACTCAGAGTTGAATTAGACTAAACACTTGTTGGATTCACAAACATATTTTTACACTTCTAACACTTTATTTTGATGTGCAAAGGTGGGATTTATGGAGTCCCTTTATAATGTCTATCATGTGTCAGTATAACTGAGAGTGGTGGCCTAGTGTTTAGGGCATAGAGCTTGGAATCCTGAGGATCTGAGTTTGATTCCCACTCCCACAGACTGGCACTCTGGGTCTCTGAGCAAGGACCTTAACAGCACACTGCTCCCTGGGCACCCTACGGTGGCAGCCCACTGCTCCCCAACGGAATGGGTTAAATGCAGAAGTAAATTTCTCCAATGTGAAATCAATAAACTTCAACTATTATTATTATTAACAGCTTCAGACTCTAAAATCACATTTCTCTGCAGGGGTAGCCACAATTCAGGCATTTGGATTGATGACATGAAGACATACTGTAATTTCTATCCTGACTGCCTATGTTTGTAACTTTATGAATGACTTAAAATAGTAACTCAGCAGTAAATCAAAACTATTGTAGCCTATGATTGGCTCCATAGTTAAATGCAAGGATTTAGAAGGAAATTACCATATTACCTGCCAGTCAACAGATGTTTAGAAATTGATTAGTTTCACAAACTGTTTTCAGTGCCTCTTCATAAATTTTTTTATTTTCATTGTTATATCACACATGAAATTGTTTTATTTCCATCTTCTATTAGTATCAGACTATCTGGAAATAAAACTAGATTCCCTAAAGAATACAACTATGACACAGTCCTTGAAATACAGAGTGTTTCCTGCCTCGATGGCCTCGCCATATGGTGTTGTTTCTAGAAGAGCCCGCACCCAGGGAGGATGCACATGTATGGTAGCAGGAAATAAACATGCACAGCAGTATATCTAAACAAAACAGGAGGGACAGAGCAGTCTCCTTTCTGTGCCTTACAAAGCAAATGCAATTAGTTCTTGCAGCATGATGGAGAGAAATTATAGTTAAACGACGTAGGAAAATGTCAAAAGTCCCCTTTAAGTCAGGCGAATAGCTTTTGAAAAGTTTATATTTTGCTTTTTTTATGCACCATTGATTCCTTTTTCATTTAAATATCTGCTCAAATCTTCTTCCTCCAAGGCACTTCTCACTGAATTCAGCCTTTGCAACAATGTGACACTGCAAATTCAATCCACTGTCATTTACCTTTATAAATCCCTATCTTTTTCAGTCTTTTTTCCCCATTCTTTAAAGGACCCAGCCTGGAGCATTGTTGAGTAGATAGTCGAAGCATCTAAAAGCCAGCCTGAGGAGGTCGTAGCAGGCAGTGGCTGGTCGAGTAGGTGTGGGTGGGTGGCTCTCCTGTGCTATAAGTGACCTTTTCATAACAACTCAAAGGATTTCAGTGCCATCTGTGCCCTCCGGGTATCTTTAATCCCATTGCTGCTACTCTCAGCAGTAATGGCTATCTTTAAACCTTTGCAATATGCCCCTCGTCTTAGTCACAGTTGTAGGAACACATAGCTTTCTTTGTTGCAGTCTCTTCTCAAATATATGTCATAAATCAACCGTGGTTACTTTTTTTTTGTATAATAGTTATAGCTCACCTTCTGCTTTTCTGTGGTTTATCTGTATAGTTCCCCAGGAATTTTTAAAGGATTTGACTTAAATAAAAGAGAAAAACTCATAAATATATCTGAGTTTTAAACACCTTATGGAATAATGTTATGTCCAGTGCTACAAAAACATGGTCCTTTACCTAAACTGAAAAGTGAGAAATGGCAGGTTTGTAACACTCAGGTCTGAGAATTTGTCAGAACTATTAGTGAGAGCACTAAAGACATTGCTGAACATTTTTTGATTGCAGTTTTCCCCAAGCCACGTAGGGGACATGTCAAATGAGTGGAATAACCAAAGCTTTGGCCTACTTCCAAAGGACAATTAGTAACAATAAACAATAAGTGCACATTATCCTATACCAACAGTAAAACATGAGGGTGGCAGAATCATGCTGTGGACACTGTCAATGGAAGGGATAGGGACTGGCCAGGGATAATCGGGAGATATATGATGCTAAATACAGGATAATGCTGTGGCCTCCTTTGAGAAGCTGCAAAAGACTTGCGAGTCTGCGAGGTTTACCTTGCTGCAGGAGGTTTACCCTAAATTTACAGAACCAGATTAAGGTGCTTCAGATCAAATTAAATTCAGCAAAAAAAAATGACAGCAAATGCTCTCCATCAATCTGTTTTTATTAAGTGGAATAAGTAGTCATTCTTTTTTCTAGAAGTGCAAAGCTGGTATAGAAATGCCACAAAGGACATGAATCTGCATTTGCAACAATAAGTGGTTTTAAGACATACTTGTGGTGTATTGATGACTTGGATTATTCACTTCTTTGAAGTATGTTTACCTTAAAGTGTGTCGACGTAACATTTGAGTATTTTTCACAAGATACTTTGGAACTAAAGGCAAAGATAATAAAAATCAACCTCAAAGGAAAAGTTTCCCTAATTTTCTGCGCTAACCTAAGTTGCGTACTGCTGTGTTTCTGTTTCTTATAGTTTCTAATGTATCAGTTTTACTCAGTCTCAGAACATTTTCTTACCCAGCCCAGAGTCTTTTTTATTCCTTCTGTTTCCTCTCGAGCCCATAGATTTACCTTGAAGTGTTGCCTTCTTCCTAAATGAAAGTGCGGTGCCTAGGTAGGACTCTGTAGAGCAGTTGAGTTGATGCATCTGCCCTTCCTGGGCTTTGAAGGCAAAAGCAGGAAAGGGACCTTTGGAGACAAAACGCTCTGCTGCTTGCTGAGTGGAAACCTATTTTAGCTTTGGCTCTATGACAAAAACTGTGCAAGATATAGAAAGGAATTCCAAGCATGCACGGAACAAAGAGAGGCACATTTATGAATTAATTCTCACACATGAGCCGACGCCTCGTCTAGGCTTGATTCTTTTCACACTTTGGCTGTACGGAACAAAGTCAGCTTTGCCTTATGCCCAGGATCACTGCTTGGCATTCTCTGTCTGGGGTAACTTAATTTTCACTCATGTCATAACAAAGTCAGACACCATGCAGTGTGTCAAAAGTTTTTAACAATCTCTCTTTTTTTTTTACACTTGCTTTAGCAGCTTAGTTTCCTGTCAGCCATGCTTGCGCTGCTGGGGACTTTTCTCTCTTCTTTTTCCACCTCTGTTCTCCTCATTTTATCTCTGTGGAAAAACCCAGTCCTTATGCCCTGACTGTGTTTTCCCTCCTCTTGGTGAGTAAGAGACAGAGGATCCAAGAATGACTTTTCTATAGTAAAAAAAAGAAATGAAAAGAACATATTTGGCACATATTTTTCTTTCTTGGTGTGCTCACTTTCTCTCTTATGGCTCATTGCAATTGAGTTAATAAAGAAGTTATTGAGATTTATACATGTTTTATTATCAACCTAAAAATATAAATTGTATGTTAAACAATGTGGGGTGCTTCTATTTGGATTTTCTCCTATAATATGAATTTATTGTCATAGATGGCCATGTGTTGAAAAAGAGATGCAGTATATCAAACTGATAACAGCAGGGGGAAGGAGGGGGGACAGATTAGACTGACAGTCGTGCAGTGAGGACAGAGCAAAGCAAAACTTTACTGGATTCTTGCAGAGTGGCTGCATGCCTGTGATTTATTATTGTGAAGCTCTCATGCGGGACAGGCTTTTTGGTGTTTTTTTATTAATCTGGCTGAAATGTGTGAGAGCTTCCCTGAGGAATGATTCATCACCAGGTTGCTGGGATGCATCCAAAAGCTCCCTTATAACCCTGTTTCTTCTTTCCCTCCCAAATGTGTGAAACGCTTGAGGAGCTGAAATAGTCTACCTGGTGTCCTCCTCCTTTGGAGCGTTCTCCCCTCATTCATCTAAACATTGATTTTAATTGTGGAGGAAATGGTGATTTGAGGGATGGATACTCTGCAGGTAGAAATGTCTGATCTTATTTGTACACCAATAAAAAACAAAACAAGTCGCCCCTTAGTGATGGATTCTGATTTATCATCCTGAGAAGTTCTTCTTATGCTCAGATCTCTGCAGTGGCAGAAAAGACATTGGTGAATGCAATCCTGACACAGAACCCCACCCCTGTCCCTTAACCTGCTGTGTTTCTAATCATCAGATCAGTAGCAGCGTAAGGACAGGCTGACCTTCAGGTTTGGGGGAAGGGATGTTTTTTTTTCCCTCTTTGTAAAGACTTACGCTGGGGGATAAACTCCACCTCCTCTCCATCAAAAATTCCCATGTTCCCAGACATCAGCGATTGTGTCTAAATGAATTCACAGAATACTAATCAGGCAGCCTAAGTCCAAGGGGTGGGGCATTGCTTGACAAAGACAAGGTCCTGTTTAGCTATGCAGAGGATTTTCTTTTTACTGCTATCATTACATTAACATTTTATTTTAAAAGAAAAGCTTTCACAGTCAATAAACATTCTTACATTTATCAGTGATATACTATTAAAAACTTTAATGTTTATAACAATGTTTTTTCAGATTCATTGTGGTAGATCAACACATTTTGGTACATAACTTTGCTTTGTCAGGAGGATGATAATCCCTAATAGAATCATGAAATGCAAATGTAATCAGCTCCCCTGACCCACTTACTTTCAGAAAACAACCTTTATATGCAATTATAGATGAAGCTCCTTTAAGGTACGTTACTCTTTAGCAGCCCTGTATACATTTAGAAGTATATAGTGAGATTGGCAGGAGAACTTCTGTTAATAATATTTTCATAAATCTAGCTACAGATTCCTAGTAACATTTACTTCTAGGTTTTGACTTGGCCATTCTTAAACATGAATGGTTTGATCTATTCCGTAGCTCTGGCTGTTTGTTTAGTCGTTGTCCTACATGAAGGTAAACCTCTGCAGTAGTCTCATGTCTTTTTCAACAGGTAGGATCACCCTGTAGATGAACTACATCCATTTTGCCATTATCTGACCAGTAAAGAAATGTTTCACAGCATGATGATACCACCATCATTTATCACATCTTTGATGGGGTGTTCAGAGTGTTAATTTTTTGTAAGAAGGCCACAAATTTAGAAATCTTGAGATTTTCTTTCGCTCTGTTATTACCCCATATGTGAAACCCCCAAATGATAGCTTAGATAAGTTGTGCACTTGTGTCCAGTAATTGCACCGATAGATGGTCCTACCTGAGCAGTGGATCTCTGCAACCTTTAACCTTCCAAAGCTTTTGGTTGCTTCTCTGATAAAAACCTTCCTTGCTTGAATTTGTTTGGGCATGTAATTCTCTTTTTGTACATTTGTTGCTCTGCCATAACTCAAATTATTCACAACATCTCTTAACTTACCATTATTTTCCTTTATGTGTTTCCTTTCCATCATTGTGATGCTGTTTTTTGCCAAATTGTTTCTAAGAAACTATAGACTTTAACAAACCCAAAGATTAGTTTCAGAGGTGTGTCGTCATGACGATTCTACCTTACCACTGCCATACTGAGTACTAAACGCTTAGCTTAGTTCTGTGGAGCTTCCCCTCTGACCAGAATGGATCATTCTTATTTAAATCCTTGTGGTTTTAAACGATACAAGTTTTCAAACCCCTTTCTTCAATGGACAGAGTTCCAGGTTTTTGTTTTTACTACTGATACATATATCTGATACGCAACCTGCCCCTCAATCACTGGAGAAAGTCTGAAAGCTTTTAAAGTCAAAGATGCCTACAGTATCTGTGTTTCATAGCTGGCTGGGTTAGCTGAGCCGCCACACTACATGAGGAAGTAGAAAACACAGCTGTTTACAATTTTATCAAAGCCTCTTCATGCCGTTTAAGAGCCACAGTCATTTCTTTCCTGTTTTTTTCCACGATTTGTTGATAGTTGTGATATGCATGGGCTAAATCATGAGATGTCTCTAAATGTTTACATTTGCAAACCCTCGCCAACAGGAGCTGCTAGTCCCTCTCCATGTATTCCACACTGATCCATCCGTGTTGATACAAAATTTTCTAGTTGCTCCATGGTGAAATTCTGTCCAACCGGAGGGGAGTGAAAACCCAAAATGACATAATTTGGCCGGGCAGACCTCATCACATCAAGTATAAACCAAGCCTCAGTTATTCTGGATTTGGAATTATTAAATCCATGATACACGTAAGATTTGGCGGTGTAAGACAACTTTAAAATCCTTTACCACTTTTCTACTGGCCGAAAAACCTTGTGAACAATCAGCTTTTAGTGGCAGTGGGAATGGCTCACTGACTGGTAATGACCTGCATCAAACGACTCAGCAAGTGTGCCGGGTTAAAACTGTCTACAAAGTGCTTGGCTCCAATCGGCATAAAGTGGAAACATCAGACCCAGGTCAACCCACTAATTTACGTGATGCCTTTGAGCACAACAAATGTACGTTACAACATTGCGCAAGTTGCATCTGATATAACAACCCAAACCCTCTCTGTTTACATTCTATAAACACTAGTGAGAGGAGTTCAGACAGATAAAAGGGTGAAACAATAAAGCACACTTACTACACGCTGGCTCCCTTCCATGTTTCTCTCAATTGTTTACTTTCCTGATTTCAGTCGAGCATGGAACATCGTCAGCTCTAACCAGGCATGAACGCATCACGAGACCTACAGCAGTGGGGGAACAGAGTCCACCCAGCTTGACAATGGGGTCAGACTCACCTTTTTCTGCAATTGGGATTGGAGCCAAATGCTGACTGTTAGTGCATTGAGCCATGTTTGAAGAACTTGCTAAACTGCTAATTTCACTGGGAAAGAAGCTCTTGATGATGTTTCCTGTACTTCACTTAGACTTAGCTACTTAGACAACTTTTACTTTCATTTCGTATACACAGAGTGTATACAAAATAAAATTTAATTTAGTACAGCTTTTAGACAGTAAATGAACATTTTCATTCCATAAAGTGCAGCAGGGATAAAATGTAGGTCGGGAGCTCTTATCAGGCTGCTACCTATAAACGCAGCCATCTTGGTCTTCACAAATATGTGTTAGACTAGCATATATAATCTGAATGAAAACATTGAAGTTCTGCTTCATTTCTTGTTCACCACACATGTTTGTCTTATTATGGCTTTGTGAGAGCTTTGTTATGATTTAGCATTTGTCTCGGGGATACCCTGGAATTGTTTCATCCTCGCTGACTTCAAACCTCTCCTGTTGAGCTTGGATGTATTTTGCTGCCAGGACCCTGTTAATATAAATCTCCCAGCACCACTGACCATAGTTCTATATCCTGTAGCATTAATCAACACTCACCAGACTTCTAATCTTTTATCCAAGTCCTGTTAGCCCCATGGACAAACACTTTATGGCTCAATCAATCACACAGACTAGCTCTGAAATGTCCTGTGGTACATTCTCAACAGCCTTTGGCAGGCTATTTAGTCACTGTGAGACTGCCATAACTGAGGTGTAGTAATCAACATTCATGGCAAAAGAAGAGAAAAACATGCCTCAAAGTCTGCAGCTGTGATATGCGGGGGAGGGTTGGGGGTGGGTTAAGATCTTGGGTGGTTTAGTCATGGAGGGAATCAGAACTCAAATTGATTTAATCAGGGGGAGGTTTTATGAATGCCTTCATTCAGCAGTGAACAACAATCTTTGTGGACAGGCAACTCTTCTGCTTCATCTGCCTTAGCCCTATAATAATGAAAAACTTAATTTCAGTGTGAAATTGCACAGTTTATCCCATAAAGCTGATCTCAAACACATCATCAGTGTAGCACACCCATATTTTATCTCTCACTTTGAGCTATAAGGATAGAAGAACATGTTCATGAATACTGATGGAAGTTTATAATGAGACTTTATAAAGCTCTGTTGCCTCTGTAATGTAAGTCAAAGTTGGGCTGTAACTCAAATAATTGAGGGAGATCGCAGATCATTTTAATCTTAACGTGAGACATGGTTGTAATTTTACTCCTTCGCTGCCAGACGTCTCATTAGAGGGAATACAAGAAAGATTTTTTTTAAAAGATGCTGACCCCCAAAGATGAAAGATGTGATTTTTAATCAAGTTTAAAGCAATTTCCTGATACTTATCCTTAGAGAGAACCATAACTAGTTTGGAGTGACTAAAAGTTTTTAAGTACAAACCATCTGGCACATGGATTCAATATAAACTGTAGTGTTTGTTAATCAAAATGAATACCTTGAGGAGTTTGCAAATAGAACTACTTAAAAAGCAGAAAATAGAATTAGCTTTTCATGAAATTTTAAAAAATGTAACTTATCTTTCTATTAGGAAAGAAAAGCAGAGAGACAATTACATATCGAGCCAAAAATAACATACCTTGATGACTACATCATACATGTTCTGCTAAATGTGCTATCATTTTCTGATATGTAGTAGTCATTTGTGTCTATCTAGTTATGTGATTGTGACTACATAACATTCTTCATATATTGCTAATCTATCTTTTTAAGCCATTTACTGTTCTTCAAACCAATTGCAATTGATCCTGGACTGAGCTTCTGTAAGATAATTATGTTAACATTTGTTTTCAATATTTTTTAAGGTTCTTATTGTTACAAATGTATATATGTCCAGTAGATTTCTAAAAAAAGAGATGATACTTAGGGGTTTCAATGGTATAATGACTCTAAACACTCCAAAACATCAAAGCAAAGTTTTTGAACATATAAAGTTGCTTGGAAGCACAACCTCAACCTTATCTAGGAATTGTATAGGTTGAACAGCACTCTTTTGCATTAAAGTTGGGGGCGAGCTACTCAGTTTTCTAATTTAGTGTCACTTATGTCTTTAAAAAGTTAGTAATAGGAAGCAAAAATATGTAAAAGTGGAAAATGAAGTACAAACCATAACATTTGAAGATGTTTGTCTTTCAATTCAATGCAAAAAGAAGATGTTTTTAGTAGATCCTTGGAAAGTTCTGCAAAATCTGGGCAAATGTTCAAGTCCTGCTAAAACAGTTAAATCAGTATCTCCATAAAGCAAAAAGAAGAACAAAATGTGTGACTTGTTGCATTGTTTTTCCTACCACATAATTTTTTTTCAAGGTTTGCTTTTCTACAGCACATTAAACAACCAGCTTTGGTTGGATGTAATGGAACTATTGTCTGGTTAATAATATTTCTACTGTAAAGATACTAAAAAAAAAGAAGCTAGGGTAATAATGTTCAGATTTTTTGAATGTTTTTATAACTAATATAAACTCTTATTTGTGATAAATCATTCCAAAAAGTTTTATTTAAGAATAATAAAAGACATTTTGTTTTCTATGACCAACTGATATGCATGAAATGTAACTGATCAATAAATGAAGCACAAATTGAATGATCTTATAGGAAATTAGGCAGTAGAGAGATAGTTCCAAAGCAGCTCTCAAATCAAATAAAAATACATTATTTTACTTCTTCTCTTTTACTTTGAAACATTTCTTTGAAAAAATAATATTATAGGGGCTTAGAAAAACATAGATTTTCTTTCATTCTGGTGTCTGAGCTCTAAACTCCAGATCATGTGAGCATTTGCCTCCTAAGGCATGAAAGCCTTCTGCATGATTGGATCCATGTGTTTGTGTGGGAGTAAAGGTGTTTTGGTCTCTTTTTCTAAAAAGCTAAATAAAAAAAAGAAACTTCTGCAGAACCCATTTCCATTAAAAGTTTCAGTTTCATTATAAAAACATCACGCCAAGAATGGCTCCTCTGTTCATTATGGATTACATCATAACCAGTCACATTTTCCTATTGCAGACGAGGGAGCATTAAAAAGAAAAAAACGGGATTCATTTTGCATAGTTGCGGGTGTGTTTTCTGCATTTTCTGTAACAGCTCAGTGCAACAGCTTCATCAGTACACCACCTGCAAGTACTCAACTTGAGTGTTCACATCCAGCTCGTCTGATTTCCATAAATGATATAGTCTCAGTTTGGATAAACATTGATATGGAGAGACATTCTAAAGCAAGAAGGAAGACATCATTTCAGGCTTGCAGCAGGAGACAACACTTCATTGAGAAAAAATGCCTCCAGGTTAGGTATATTTCATCAGGCAATATCAAAAACTCTTTTGATCCCCAAAGCAAACAAGCAACAATGACATGCCTCAGTTTATTCATGGATTGATTCTATTAAATGTATAAAAGACTTCATAAAAGCAAAGGGAAAAAGCTGTGTAGAAGTATTTGCCCTCTTATAGATTTCTGCAGTTTTTACTTTTTTTTTGTCAGATTAAACTAATTTTTATGTCAGGCAAATAAAACCAGAATAAAAATAAATAAACCAACATCAGTTTTTAAACAGTTATTCGTTTATTAAAGAAAATAAGCTATTAAAGCCATCCAAATATTAGTATGTAATTTTTCCATTTAGGGGCTGCATAGTATTGCAGTAGATAGGACTGCTGCCTTGCAGCAAGAAGGTTCTGGGTTTGATTCCCGGCCAGGGGTCTTTCTGAATGGAGCGTGTTCTCCCTGAGCATGCATGGGTTCTCTCCGGGTACTCCGGCTTCCTCCCACAGTCCAAAAACATGACTGTTAGGTTAATTGGCTTCTCTAGCTGGAGATAGGCACTAGCACCCCTTGCTACCCCAGCAGGAATAAGCCTGATGGGAAATGGATGGATGGATTTTCCTTTTATTAAATCATGAATTAACTTTCATTAGCTCCATCTTGCTCGGTACATGTCTTGATAAGATCAGCTAAAAGGTTTCAAAAAACAACACACCCCATTGAAGAAAAGAAGTGAGACAAGGTCTGTGATATATATCAGCCTACAAAGTGTTATGAGATTCCACTGAATCATGATGAGACTAATTATCCAGAAACTGATAAACAGGGAACTGCAGCAAACCTTCCCAGGAGACACTGATGGACACTGATGGATTCATCTATGAGGTCAAAAAACAACCAACAACTGCATCTAAAGTACTGCAGGTCTGACTTGCTTTGTTTTAACCAAGTGTTCAGATTTTAATAGCAGGAAATAGACTTGGCACAAACATCATTCAATGGAGCTTTTCCAACGCCCAACCCACTGTTAAGAATAAAAAAAAGAGGTTTTTAACACTTGCCAAAACTCTGTTTATGATAATCTCAACTATGGGAAAATTGTTTTGTAGATTTTCGAAGGTCTGTGTCCCTTTCTATCTCTTCTAAATGTATTAGTATTTAAGATATTGAAAAATAAGAAACAGTCCCAGTCTGTAATTTAAAACCAAGTCAAATCCTTGCAGGCCATGTTCAAAGCCACTTCAATGTGGCTGAATTAAGAATTATTCAGAAAAATAGATCATTTCACAGAGAATCAAAAGACTTATTGACAGATATTAAAAAAGCCTAATGCCAGCCGTTGTTGCAGAGGGTGGCTCAATAAGTGTCTGTGTTTAGGAGGAAATAGCTGTTTCACACAGGTGTGGATTGTAAAAGTTGTTTTCTCTAACAAATCAAATCTTAATTTGAAAGCTGCTTTTTGTATTGCCCTAGGTCAAGCATACCAAACAAAAGCAACAAAATAAAAAAGCTGAAATAAATTGAAGGGCAAATACTTTTAAGGCAGTGTAAGCCCTCCTCATCAGGTTGTAGTTTCTTCAGCGCCATTCTGCTCCTTCAGTCTACCTCCCCGCATGGCTACATAAACAGAATGATAATGACACGGCATATGAAGTAGAACTGGTGGCCTTTCTTGACATCTGTTTATTTTCAATCTATGGAATCACTGAGGCAGAAATAACTTTTTATTATTGCATGGACAGGATAAACCAGATATCATGATATGAATATAGGATCATTTTTCCAATTCAGTACCACACAAAATGCCCTGCACACAATGATCTCCATCCCTCCCTTCTGTTGCCCTATTGTTCTGCCCACAGATTACTTGACTTGTTATATATAGTGTTCTCATTTCTGCAATTCTATTTTTTTTCTAAGGGACTCTCAAATGTCACGATAAGAGCTTGTAATGAAAGAGGAGCTACTTGAGCTGGTGTATGACCTTTTTCTGTCAATGCAGAAGAGATAACTTATAAAAGGTTATTTCTTCTGCATAAAACATGGAGGGCCTGACAAAAAAAGTCACAAACTTAGGCACATTTTTTTCTAATCACAAATGCAGACATTGCTGTCAAAAGAAATTGACTTTTTTATCTACTGTTAAAACCTATTTACTCTCAGAAGTTTCTCTTTTTTTAACTTCTAAATCATTTAGATATTTTATAGTACTGTAATTATTGTTTAAAGCCTTTATTTTGGGTTCTCTTTCTTTTTTTATGTTCATTCTTCATTTAACAAATGACACACAGCTCTACATCACAATGTCACTGAGTGACACTGAACCCATCATAGTGTTAGAAACATATGATTATGGCCGAAATCTTGGTGTCATGATGGCCTCAGACCTGAACCTTCACAGGTAAATAAAGGCAGTTACTAAGTCAGCCTTTTATCAACTGAAGGACATCTCCAGGATTAGAGGACTAGTGTCTGAGCAGGATCTAGAACAACTCATTCATGCATTTATCTTTAGTAGAAAAGTTTACAGCAACAGTTTCTTCATAGGTTTGACTAAAAAGTCCATCAGACAGCTGCAGCTGATCCAAAACGCTGCTGCATGTGTTCTCACTAGAACTAAGAAATTAGAGCACATCAGCCCGGTTCTGAAGTCCTTCCACTTGCTTCCTGTAGCTCAGAGAATAGACTTTTTCCTATTAGTCTATAAATCACTGAATGGATCAGCACCTCAATACATAACAGACTTGTTGTCAGTGTGTCAACCTCCCAGACCACTCAGGTCTTCTAATTCCAGTCTACTCTGTACACCTGGAACTAGAACTAAACATGGAGAAGCAGCATTTAGTTCCTATGCTCCACTTATCTGGAACAAACTTCCAGAAAACTGTAAAAGAGATGAAAGCCAGAGCTACACTATATTGCCAAAAGTATTTGCTCACCCATCCAAATTATTGGAATCAGGTGTTCCAATCACTTCCATGGCCACAGGTGTATAAATTCAAGCACCTAGGCATGCAGACTGTTTTTACAAACATTTGTGAAAGAATGGGTCGCTCTCAGGAGCTCAGTGAATTCCAGCGTGGAACTGTGATAGGATGCCACCTGTGCAACAAATCCAGTCGTGAAATTTCCTCGCTCCTAAATATTCCACAGTCAACTGTCAGCTGTATTATAAGAAAATGGAAGTGTTTGGGAACGACAGCAACTCAGCCACGAAGTGGTAGGCCACGTAAACTGACGGAGCGGGGTCAGCGGATGCTGACGCGCATAGTGCGAAGAGGTCGCCAACTTTCTGCAGAGTCAATCACTACAGACCTCCAAACTTCATGTGGCCTTCAGATTAGCTCAAGAACAGTGCGCAGAGAGCTTCATGGAATGGGTTTCCATGGTCGAGCAGCTGCATCCAAGCCATACATCACCAAGTGCAATGCAAAGCGTCGGATGCGGTGGTGTAAAGCACGCCGCCACTGGACTCTAGAGCAGTGGAGACGCGTTCTCTGGAGTGACGAATCGCGCTTCTCCATCTGGCAATCTGATGGACGGGTCTGGGTTTGGCGGTTGCCAGGAGAACGGTACTTGTCTGACTGCATTGTGCCAAGTGTAAAGTTTGTTGGAGGGGGGATTATGGTGTGGGGTTGTTTTTCAGGAGCTGGGCTTGGCCCCTTAGTTCCAGTGAAAGGAACTCTGAATGCTTCAGCATACCAAGACATTTTGGACAATTCCATGCTCCCAACTTTGTGGGAACAGTTTGGAGCTGGCCCCTTCCTCTTCCAACATGACTGTGCACCAGTGCACAAAGCAAGGTCCATAAAGACATGGATGACAGAGTCTGGTGTGGATGAACTTGACTGGCCTGCACAGAGTCCTGACCTCAACCCGATAGAACACCTTTGGGATGAATTAGAGCGGAGACTGAGAGCCAGGCCTTCTCGTCCAACATCAGTGTGCGACCTCACAAATGCGCTTCTGGAAGAATGGTCAAAAATTCCCATAAACACACTCCTAAACCTTGTGGACAGCCTTCCCAGAAGAGTTGAAGCTGTTCTAGCTGCAAAGGGTGGACCGACGTCATATTGAACCCTATGGATTAGGAACGGGATGTCACTTCAGCTCATATGTGAGTCAAGGCAGGTGAGCAAATACTTTTGGCAATATAGTGTATTTTATGTCAAAAAAATCCATTTGTTCAGAGCTGCCTTTAACTGCTGAAGTTAAACTGTTAACTGAGGTATTATTAGTTTAAGGTTGTGTACCAACTTTTCTATTTGTTGTACTACCTGCTTTTATCATGCATTTATTATTTATTTGCTTTTAATCTGCTTTTACTTTTCTTCTTTTTATTGTCTAATTCATGTACAGCATTTTTAAATTGTCGATATACTTAATTATGCTATAAAAATAAATGTGCCTTGCCTTAATCACCTTTATGCCACTGTTATAAACTTTTAATATTACATTACCTTTTTTAACTGTACAGCACTGTTAATTTACTTGCTGCTGAAATGTGCCATCTGTCTGTATGCCCATTGTATTTGGTCCAACAAAAATCATCATAGAAATACTTTCAATATCATACAGATATTTTAAAAAGTATAAATTTGGTTCAAAATTTTGATATATTCTAGACACAACTGTCAGTCTATCTATTAGGAATTTAAGAATTACTCTTTTAAGCACCATCTTTTTTAAATGATAAAATCCCCATAGCATGATGCTACTACCACCAGGTATTACAGTGGAGATAGTGTGTTGAAAGGGATCTGTATTGTTCTGATCTGAAAAACAACCTTTACTACATGGTTAAAGGCTTTAAAAGGTTTCAATATGCTAATTTTTAAGAAATATGAGGTTGGCTTCATTGGTGCTGAGATTATAGTCTCTCAAATGAGGCCTATTTACTAATTAGGTGACTTCTAATGATGGTTATTGCACACATTTTTTTGTGGTATTGGAGTAAATGGGAGAGGGAGATGCACACCACACTTGCAAGGCTCTTATTTGCACACAAAAAAATTAAACCCATGTGTCAATTTCCATCCACTTCACAATGATTTGTTACTTTGTGTTGGTCTACAAGGTAAAATCTATATTGAGTTAATTAAAGTCTCTAGTTTTAATGTGACAAAATAGCTTGTTCAACACCTATTTGGGAATGGCTTTCCCTAATGTTTGGAGAATTCAGAGTAGCCCCACGACTTGCTGAGCTCCCCACTGTTCCTCTGTGGTTTTCACATCACACCCACACATTAAAATCCAGGCAGTAAGAGTGACCTGTTAGTTTAGCGAAATGTTTGATTTTTGGGAGGACGGTAAGGCTGCTTAAACTCAATCTATCTCCATCCCTCCTGGGGGTAATAAGCCTGACTGGTGTGTGTCCCAGAAGCAGGCATGGAAGCAGCAGGGTGGGACTTTAAACACAGGCTGTGAAGTACTTAGTCCATTTGCCAGTGGGAGTCAATTTTTGCTCAATCCCTGAAGCGCTGCATTGTCTTTTGAAAGGAGCCTCTTTGTGTTTGCGGTATGAAGCTGCTCACATGATGAGCCCCAGTACTGTCAGAGAGGCATTTTGATGTCTGGCAATACTGTGTGGCAGATACTAAAACATTCATTGCATTTTTGGATGCTATTACCATGAATATTACAGAGTGATATGCCTCTACCCAGAAGGCCTTACATTAGCGTGCTTACACTTCATTATAAAGAGTAATTAAGACTGGAATGCTCTGCTTTAGGTATATTTACCCAACTGCCATGCTTCTCTATCAGGCTGTGTCAGTGGGTGGAGGTTGCAGCTCAACACATCAGACATGACCCAGTTAGAACAGCTACACTTCTAGGACCCTATAATGTGGATCCTACCCTGAGGAGGATTTTTATACCCTTTGGCTTTGTTGTTTGCATCTTAACTTCTCTTCTTCTCTCCACTCTCTTCCCTCATGGAGTGAATGTTTGTTACTTATCAAATTCAATTTCAGACTGCTATATTGCTATACATCCCAGCTGCAGTGTTTGATTATGTATATTTCCACTTGCTTTGACTTGAAACATTGGCATGCAGCCATCGTAGGCAGAAATATGTTGAGACAGGGGCTTTAAGAATACATTTAAGCTGTTATTTATTAAGGTGGACAGATATAACGACTTTGTCAATGAACTTGAAAACAATAAATGGGTGTACAATTCTGGACTCATGGATTTTTTTTAATCTACCCATGTTCTAAATTATACAAGCAAGTGAAAAGGAAGGGATACACACCCACACATCTGTTCAAAAGTGTAGTTTTTGTAGCTTTCAACAAACTTGTTGCATAATTCTAACTGGATGATTGAACACTTGTCTTTTCAGAAATAGATTAATTCAATGAAATTGCTTTTTTTCCCCGTTGAATTAGTTTCTAGGCACACTCAACAAATTTATAGTAGTAGTGAGATTGGGTCCACTCCCAAAAAAGCAATTGCTTCATACCTCTTTTTTTCTGAAAATATATATCTTTTTGTGAGTGTTTAAGACACTAGTGGCTTTTTTTTTTTTTTTTTTTTACAGTAGGCTGACAGGAAATGGGGTATGAAAAAGCAAGGAGACATGCAGCAAAGGACCACAGGCCAGATTCGAACCCCGGTCTTCTCTGTTGAGGACTAAGGCCTCTGTACATGGGCCAAGCACGCTATCCACTGAGCACCCAACCTTGTTCAAATTACAGCGGTCCAGTATTTGATTTGCCATCTGGTTAAAAACAAATTGAAGTTAGCTCACATTTATTATTCCACAACTGGGAAGAATTTTGAATTTGCTTATATAACTTTAACCTTGCATTGCAGTTCTTGTCTTTAAAATATATAAGCATATAAAACTTAATTGAAACATTTTTATTCCTTTTGTATTTACTTTGAAAAAATAAAAACAGTGATATCATAACAAAGCATATCGCAGTCAGGTTGAAATTTTGCAGTATAACTTCGGACGAGACAATGTTTTCCTGGAAACACTGAAAACAGAAACGATTTACACCCTTAAGTAAAAAGAAACCTTCTGCTCCCCACATAGTTAAAAAATGTTCTTCATTAAGTTACTTCCTGTGCACACAGTACAATCCGTTTTCTGCTTGTGTAAGTTCCCTTCAGTGCTCTTAGCTCCTTAACTGTAGTTCTGTAATGCTGTTTTGCCCATTGCTTAATGAGGCAGGAGTTAATTTTGCACTCGTAATTGGGGTGTGTATTAATTGCTGGTTTTGGTCGGGAGCTGCGTGACAAATGAATAGTGTGATTAGATAAGACCAGCTTTTACCCAAATGCCTGTAGCAAGAGCACTGAACAAAGATCAATGAAACAAACAGCTCGCTTCACCCTGGAGCCATGACCATTGACTGATGGGTGGACAAGAGAAAAAAGAAATGAAAGTGTTACATGAGAGTGGCATGAGGTGAACACATACTGTGCATCATCCTGGGAGTCATTTGATCATTTTGGTCTAAAAAGAAAATCTCTTCATGTGAGAGAATAAAACAGCTTATTTCAAAAGAACATGCTCACATGTTGAACATCTAAGTTCATTTGAGCGCTTTGATTTGTAGGAGGTTTCTGTTTCAAAACAGCATGCATGTTTGCCTAAAAGATGACATTCATCAGAACAGCAATTATTATCTTTATTAGTTCTGAATTTGACAGATTAGTTACTTATTATTGAACAGCTGCTGCATCTGTTGGATTTTAATTGTCACCAAATTTATTACACACAACAAAAAAAAAGCAAGGAATTAGATCACAGCTATTCAACTTTTAGGCACCATATTTTGGCATAATTTGTAATTTGCACTCAAGCTATATATATATATATATATATATATATATATATATATATATATATATATATATATATATATATATATATATATATATATATATATATACATACACAAAAATTAAGACATCAGAACATTATATGATGTTCTGAGTATAAGAGCAATTACAATGAGTGAAATATTCTGCAGACTAAGTACAAATTTTGGCGCTCATTAAAACATCATTACAGAAAAGTAAAATGTGCATGCAGCTTTAAAAAAAGTTATCAAAATCCAAAGATACTTGAAAACAAAAACAGATTGCAATACTATAGTGAAACATCATGAAAACAAAAAGGTAGAAAAAATGCTGAGAAATCATTGCAAATCAAAAAAATCCAATAAAATACAACATAAACAGTGAAACGCAGCTTCAGACAAAAGGAAACTCCTACAGAGTATAACCACAAATGGAACATATACATTTAAAAAGGTGATCTCATAAAAATATCATAAGATCCTTCAACTTTACATAACGTTAATAAAAGTTTGGTTTATTTATAGATAGATTACCTGAAGAAAATTTGAATTAGGATGAATATGACCAAATATTTTCAAGTCTGAGTGAGCGGTTTGACCTTATTGATGGCAAAGCTGAGAGTGAACTGGGGATATGCTTCTTGGAGACAGTTGTAACAGTCCTGTTTGTGTCAAAGCTCTTATAGTGCTGTCTTTGTCAGATATTCTTTTCACCATTTTCTATTCAAGTGTAAATGTATAAGTTAAAATGGAGAAAAGTGGATGTTGTCTTAGGAAAGTGATCATTTTCTGGCAGTTTTTGTGAAAGAATGTGCAGCAGCTGTATAGTAAAGTATCAGTGATATAAAAAGTCAGTAAGTATTGATAAAATATCGATGACTGTTGGCTAAATGGTCCTTAATGCTGACTTTTATCAGCAAAGTGCAGTAAAAAGATTTCCTGTGCGTACACATTATATACCAGACATTTTTCACATACTTTATATAAATTCTTTTTTTTTTCCATTTGCTGCTTCCACCCAGCCAAACCCCTATCTTTTCCTTCTTCGCTCAAACAAAACTCCAGATATCCATCTCGCTCATGGAAAAAGACAGCCTCTTCAGCTTTTCCCTGGAAGTGGTGCCTACATAGCTGAAAGCCCTTCCGAAAGCAACTGTGTTGATGCAAGTCGGACAACAGAGAGAATGGAAACATGATAAGAAATGTAGGCGTGCATGCTGAACACGTCGATGTGTGCCTTGGTTTTCAAGTAAGGGTGCCGACAAGCTTCAACATGCTGAGAGGGTTCCTTATACAGATAAAACAGATGCCTCCTTAAAGCTTCATGTGACAGAAGGAACCTTTTCAAGGTTTGTTTTTCATTTAAAAAGCTGAAAACAAGAAACAGGGATAGAATAATAAGGTTTTTTCTTACATTAACATGCGAGCCATATGTGTCTGGATTGATGAGAATGTGCCCTTTCTCACTGATGCTTGATCTAATGGCTGTCATGAGGAAAACATAACGTTTGAGCAAATAGCACATTACAGTGAATGTTATCTTTGCTAGGCGAAGTGGATCCTACATTTGCTTGACTGTTTTGATCATCTCCCAAACCCAAAAGGGAATGTCTTGTATTAATCCGGGTCACTCAATCCCTTCCCTAATTTCAGCCCTCGGCCACCAATCCTCCACCCCCCCATTTGGCGCCTCAATGATGACCTTGAATGGCATTGTTTCGGGGGTTATGAAGCAGGGTGAAGAAATTCCTGGGGTCTCAAGTAAGAAAGCAGGGGTCCTGACAAAAGGCTCCTGCACTCTACAAATCAGAGCCGGGTGAAGATGTGAAAAGGGGGGCAGTTTTTCATTCAGGTAAAAAGCTTTGACAGAAAAAACAGCTCAGCTCTGGTAAAATGAAACTCTTTTCTGTGTGCTTTATAATCCATTCAAACTCCCCTTTTCAAAACTCAGCTTCACAACGATGATGAAATCTGAGGCAAGAATAAAGATTGCTATATTAGAGCAGAACTCATGGACTGACTGTTGAATATGTGAGGCTGATTGTATCAGTCTATACATGAGTCTTTCATGGAGCCATTAGGCTTGTGATAGTGATTCTGATAATGGCCAAGCGTGCATCAATTGAAACTTGATCTGTGAATAAGCCAGCCTGCCCTTTCATAGTCTGCACGGCACTCTCAAACTGACCCTCTCCTCTTCCTCCTCGCCTCCTTCTCTGAACTCCATCAAGTATGAGCTGGCTGCTATAGCAACTAAGCCGAAAAAAAATAAAGATTATTGACAAAACACATAGAGGAAAGCAAACAGTGCTCCTAGATATGTTTTGATAGACCTTTTTTTTTTTTTTTTTGTCCCAGCAAGCTTACAGCATATGAAAGTTTTAACCGAGTCTGTGACTGAGAAAAATAGATCTTTAACATCTTTATAAACTTTTCAGAAAAAGTGTGGTGGTGTCAGTTCTTATGATTCCTACTGTCGTACGGCGTTATATAGCTGCTATGTTGCCTCTGTGATTCCCCCCCCTACAGTCCTTGTGGCAGCTCTCTGAAATCCTCTAACAATTTCATCATGAAGCGACCATCTGCTTAGAGCAAATTTAAGATGTTTGCCACAGTTGAAGGGAGAGATTTCCGGTCTGTGCTTTTGGGAAAGAAATGAAATACACACCAGATCCTAGTTGTCGTTACTGATGACAGTTCATTTCAGATAATGTTTTTTCCAACACAAGAGGGGCGAAAAAAAGCATTAACCCTGAGCGCAAAATGTTGTTTGCAAGTAGCAAAGTTGTTTTTACATCAGAATTTTAGGGTTGTTTTTTTTTTTTCCTTGCCACTTTCATATCGCTGTTTTAGCAAGTGTGATCCCAGGCGACTAGGTATACAGTGTTTGCCACATTTATTGGTCTCTCTGGTAAAAGATGTGAAAAAAATCCTTAAAATGGACTTTTTTATTTTTGCAGTGGTATTTTCTCATCATAAATATAGAAAATCCAACCTTTCATTTATTCATATGCGACTCTTTTGAAAGCTAATTGACTTCAACAAAAATATGTACCTTTGTCCTTGTTTTTATGTTGTCTACATGTCTGCATGTTCCTCTATGGATGTATGGACAGAAGTGAAGGCAGATGTTGTTAGATGTTATAGTACCGAACTTGGAGAAGAAATGCAGCAGGAAGGGGTAGATGTAGATTTAAAGAAGTAGGCAACATGAGTCGGTGTTTTTTCAGATCAGCATTCCCATAGTCGATACGCATGTGCAAGACATCAGATTTGCATCCGTATACGCAAATTACGTATGCCCTGTTTATCCCTACCACAGCTACCACACTATTCAGCGATAGTATCAAGGTGTTACTTTATCGTATTTCTGATACTATATCCATTGGTTGTGCTGTTCTTTCTACATCTCTTTCCAGGCGATGAAGCAGACTGAAGATGTTTTATTGTTATCTCCCTTTAATCTCCACTTTCTTTCATCTTTTCTCCTTTTTTCTGTTTTTCCTTTCCTGTTCTACTTACATTGTCCATATAATCCGTAATGCTCCCTGCATGAATTATAATAAAGCTATTTATATGCATTAATGTTAGGTTTAAACACCAAACATTTTAAGCAGTAACCTGTACAAATAAAAGACACAGAGAATTTTAGTATGATTCACTTGCAAGGAGAGTGATCAGAGACTGTTCAGTTACAATTCTCCAAAACACTCTGAAAAAGTCTCCGCTCTACCAAGCTTTTTATTAAGGAAACGCCCTGGCTACAATGTGGTTCCGACTGCTAAGGGGAGGGGGAAGGGTGAAGCCAGTCGGAACCAGAAGTCTGCAAAACATCATACAGTATCATGAGATAAGAACTTTCACTCCTTTTTCGGTGTTAGTGAGTGCATTTCCCCGTGTTTTCTCCTTGCTGACCTTGAGCAGCCAGCACTCCATCTGCACACACTAATAACAAGCATTAGAAAGACAGCAAGTGAAACATTTCAACACTTTGTGTAATACAAGTATACAGGAATATGCAAATGTGTAAATATGAATGTATAAGTATAATATGATTAAAGTAGAATAACTTGTACAATTAATCCAACATTTCCCCCCTGTTTATTCACTTTAAGCTATTTATTTTATCATTCAGTAGTTACTTCTTTTCAGATTTTCAACTATGAAATCATGTTTTAGCTGTTAAAGGGTACACTCAGAGGTACTTTAAACTGGTGGGTTACTGGTAATATCATTGGAATTAGGATAAAAGTCAGGAAAATGCAAAGAGATTTCATCCTCTGCGCTGTCTTCATCATCAGATGGGTATTTTTCAGTGGGCATGAGGGCATACATTTCTGCTTTCATGGGTTGTATTGCTGTGGTAATTAGTCTATTTAGCAGCGCTCTAATACATGGAATGCAACAACATCCACATAAGGTCAAGATGGCGGCAAATACAGCTATAGACATTAAAATAGAAAGCACCAATTGTTTGTATTTACCAAAAATGTCTCCAAATCCATCCCACATTTTTGTGTCAACTCCAGAATGGTCTTTCATTTTGCTGTTAAGAGAGCGAAGGCCTTCAAGGGCCTTTGTGAGGCTGCCATCTGCAGCGGTGTTGTTGGGAATAAAGGTGCAACACTGATCTCCAGAAATAGAGCACACACCACCTTTTTCAGCTAACAACATGTCAACAGCAATACGGTTCTGGAAAGCCATCAGAGAGGTAGCTGACAATTGTTCATGGACGGCGGAGAAGCCTTGTTCTGTTTTATTTCCCAGCCTCTGGACGTTATAATGGATGTAGTTGATTCTGTATCTGGTTGAACTGTAAAGTGCCTTAAGATGACATGTGTTGTGAATTTGGCGCTATATAAATAAACTGAATTGAAACTGAATTGAATAGTTGATCCTGTCTAAATTTTTATTTAGAGTACACCACCAGCATAAGAAAGATTCAAATCCTGCAGAAACTTGATTGGCCAATTTATACTCATCAGGAACACCTCTGGGTACACCAATGCTATCAATATAAGTAGGGTCATCTCCACTCCATGCATTTTCAGATGCCCTCCTCCTTCTAGTATGCTCTGTGTGAGGTAAAATGCTGTTTGCAGTCGTTAACAATTCATCCGTTGTGAGTGATGTAACAGAAACAGGTAAAATCAAAGTGACAGCAGCACATAATCCAGTGGTGTTACATGGAAGTTTGTCAAACAATTTGTCATCTCCACACCACCACCAGATGTCGCTGCGGGATTGAGGTTTAAAAAAGGTGGATACCAGTAAAATACTTGCACATTGTGTTTCATTTAGTGTGCCTAGTTTTGGGCCCACTCCGGTCCTGTTTACACAGGTGAAATTTGCCACAGCTACTTTTTTCAAAAAGATTGGTTTCTTTTTTTCAGCTGTGGTCAGGGGATAGATGTTATCCCAATAGGTGCAATTATCAGACGGGACCGTATAATTCATTATATTTAGAAGACATTGAGGAGTTATGGTAGCAGGAACCACACGTAACAGCGGTCTGGCTCCCATACACACAAGACAATCATTAGACACTGTTTTAGCTGCTTGTTCTTTCATTAAAAGCCAGTTGTTTGTTTGACCAGAGATTCCAGTGATGACTTGAAACAATTCATCTGTTTTAAGCGGACCATTAATATTTTGAATTTTTATCTGTTCACCTTGGGCAGAAATAAGAATACCTTGTATCTCATCTCCTTCTTGTGTACGGTAATATTTACGGGGCACAAATACAAAGGCCAACATGGATCGGTTCCACTAGACCGTGCACATAGAAATGAGGAAGAACAGCCTTCCTTCTCAAGGGGTTCTGCTGTGGAGTTTGTTGTCATAGTGAAAACTTTGGAAGCATGGTTAACAGTGAACCCTGATATTCTACTCATCCATTTCTTAGCTAAAGGTGTCCATCCATATGATCCCTTTTTCCACTGTCCAGTGGTTCTAAATACGTCTCCCCAACCATTATGAGTTCTTTGAACTACGCGAGGAAATAGGTAGAAATCATAACCGTGCCAATTTCCGGGGTCATGTTTAAATCTTTGCGAGAATGTTTGAAAAAGGAATAGTCACCAAACTGATTACTCTAGTAGAGTTATAGCAGAGATAGACGTCCCTTTTACAAATAGCTGGATCTTGAGGGCAACAAGAATCCTTGCTCTGAGCGAGAGCTAAAAACAAAACTAATATGAATAATCGCAAAATCATCTAGGTTCAAACTTCAAAAGTGTTCTATGGATAATCTTTTTACACAATGGTCTACTTCCTATGACCTCTCGGCAGAGTTGTTGAACCTTCACCAGTTTGAGATGGTTGTATGCTAAAAAATACAACCCCCTTTGTACGATGGACTTCCTCTGAAGGTCGGTGAAGGAGACCAAATGTGTATTCTATAACAGGTACCACAGTAGAATTACTAGAGTGCTAAGCAGTACGGTAAGGTTCCAGAGAATAATTAAGAAAGTGATTTTACTTATTACTCATCTGATCTAACTATCACTTTCTTGCAATCCATTTAGAAAACAAATCTATTATAACCAAACAGAATTGAAAGGATAAATAGGTTTAGGGAAAGCACCTTTTTTAGGTCTTAAATTTCCTTGAAGATTATGTTTAGCACATATTAGACATGCTTTACAAAAGTTTTTTGCATAAAATATAAATCCATATGCTGTATAATGATGCTCAATGCTCAATCAATCCTACAATCCCCCCGTTTGAGACATGAGTAAAATCATGACTCAATATAGCAGCTCATTCAAAGAATTTTTTTTTTTATTTGGAAGGATTGGTTTATATTCTGGTCACATATAGGTGCCATCATGGATTTTAAGATAGTTTGGCTGATTAACATGTTTGTTTCGTTGAATGTCATCCCCATTTCACATGTTTTTAATAAGAAATGTTATGTTTAATACAATGTTACGATGAAATTAGGACAGCAACTAACAATTATTTCGTAAATCGATCAGTCTTGTTAATTCTTTCGATTAATTGGTTAGCCAAAAGTTCTGTAAAGAAGATTACTAATGACATTAAACCAGGTGAAACCAAAACATCTCCTCCTGAAGAGCTCCTTGACAGACAAAAACATTCGTATTTGCAAAATGTTTATAAATTTATTTTACAGTTTTGGTATGATTACTGATCCAAGTGGGTTACTCTGTCGGGGAAAGCCAGGTTTTACATGTATATTATGTGTTAGAGTCTCTATACTCCATTTAATGATGAATCACTAAATTTGTTGACGAATATGCAAATAAACAATGAATATGATTCATGTTTTCAGCCACAGATAAAATACATGAGATGGGCAACACAGAGTAACTACAGCCCAGATGTTCAACTTTCATAGTGAAGTTATTATTTTTAATGAAGCATAGTAGGTAAAAATATAAGAGTGGGGTTTAACTCTGCACGATTCTATATATTCAGAAGAAAGTACTGTATTTACCGTCTGTCTCAGTTGTTCAAATAAAATCATTTACAAAGTGGAAAACAGTCCTAATTCCACATTCATCAGAGCCGGTGATACTCCAACATTGATAAACAGCATCTAGTTAGTGTAGTGCTTAAAAATGTTTATTAATGTAGCAAAATGCTCCTTTTCTCTTTAAACAATGAATTCCTCTCATCAGTACTGATGCTCATATCAAGCATAAAAAAAAGAAAGGCATGCATAATGCATAGTACCAATGACACCAGACCAATAGTGTCCCTACCAGGGATGGGATGCCCAGCCTCTGTCTAAGCAAAGCATAGAGCATCCCTGCCTAAGAGGTTAACTGGACATTCAGGTAAAGTCAGTACAGACAGCCGGCAGGAGAGTCTTTCAGGGTCTCTCAACCACACAAGCTGGATCTCCTGCACAGCCTTTAAATGACCTTGAGCTAATCGGACTATGACAGTCTCAGGTCCTTGGCCAGCACCTGGAATTTGTTGTTTAACAGTTGTTCTGCATGCACCACTGTCACACAGGAAAACTGTTGGGGTGCTATTCACATGTATAGTTAATACAACTAATCCTTATTTGTGCATATTAATTATGTTTTTGATAAAAATGCTTTGGCTAAAATGCCATCAGAAGGCTGATAAATAGAGAGGAAAAAGGAACAAGAACAGAGGGACAGAACCTAGAACAAATAATGAATGTCTATTCTATTAACATTTCTCTATCTGTAGAAAGGGACTGTTTTATAGGTTTTCTTGTCAAGGGGGGGGGCCCCTGCCCATCCATGCCCAGGGCCCCAAATTTCCTAAATCCGCCCCTGCCTATAGACCATCATGACAGGAAAAAATGGATTTTCAGCTGGCCCCTGACCCGCCAAAGGATTTGGCAGCTCAATTAAAGGAAACACTCAATTTCAGGTTTGGGTTCAGGGGCTGGCAGTGGGGAGATTAAGCCTCCCCCCATATCTTTTGACCAAGCCCCCACAGGTCCCCCAGAACGGGTAACCCTTGTGGAGGTGCTGGGCATAGGAGAATAAGCCGGTAGATTTTCAACTTTAGGAGCTGGCAAGACTGGGGCTGAAGCAGAAGCAGCAGCAGCACCAAGTTCATTTGGGTCTTGCTGTAAAGCTGCTTCTGCAGCTGCTTGTGCTTGCTGTAATAATGCTTTTCTAACATCTTCCTGTGTCCAGGTTCTGTATACCATTACTGTGGCTGGTTGTTGGGCATTCCCCTCAACCTGGCCTGCTAAGGGGTTTGGTAATTCTATTAAAGGAAGCGTGAGGACTGCTCCTTCACTTTCCAGGTTCACAGGCATCACTCGGGGTGTCCGTGGAGACAGAATGTCATTAAATGTTGTCGCTAAAGTTTTTGACCAATCCCCTACAGAACCTTTGGACCTAGTAATATATCCCTGGGAGGTATCAGCTTGTGGAGAAGCTGCTTGAGGAGGGGCTGTGTTCAATGGTGCTTCTACATGTTGTGGGGGAGTATATCGAGGAGGATCCCCCGTGGGCGGGGGAGCTGAGGGATCGGCTGCAGCAACAACATCTCCCATAGATGGGAGATTGTGTATTTGATGCATCAGGTTAGAATAAGGCCCTGCGTACTCATCATCCTCCTTTCTATGAAACATAACTGATCTTTCCTTTTCCTTTTTTCTTTCTTCACTTTCCCTTTCTTCCTCTTCTTTCTCTTTCCTTTGTCTCTCCCCCCTCTCTCTCTTAGCTCTGCGCTCTCCCCCTTCCCTCTGTTCTGCCAATTTCATCCAGACCATGGTTTGCATGTAACCTTCTTTTGCCATCAAAGTGTCTTTATTTTTGCTCTTTGTTTTTATTTTTTTTGTTGCAATTCTTTAATGTTTGTGGTGCTCAATTTGCCTATTAAAACCGTAGTTTTTTATCCAGTAACACAATGGCTCTACCGCCGATGGGTCATCATTTTCGACTGCTTTCCAATCTTTGCACTGGAGTTTCTCTAATAACTTCTGTTTTTCTTTACTTTGCCCTTTTCCCATTTTGAACTAAATTTGGGCCCAGTGGGTTTTCAACACCTGTCGTGTTCTAAACACTGGGGCTTCAGACAAGATGGTGATCAACTACTTTTTGTGGTAAAACTCACTTCAACCTTTACAGGTGGAGTTTTCTTGTCTACAAACATCCACAAAAGCTCACCATTTAACCCTTGTCTTTTTGGTATGAAATACAGATATCTAGTGATATCTATATTTCCTTTCACACACACACACTCACACACACACACACTGCGCAGTTAACTTTTACTTTATTTTAAACACAGAGGACGCCGCCATCCTACGCAGAATTTAACTAGTTTACAACTCGGGGAGCCTGCCCTTACAAACTAGGGGAGCCTGCCCTCCCGCGGACTTTAACTGTTTTAAAATTTCTGTTTTACCTGATAGAGTCTAGAATTGTCAGGGTTTTAGTACAAAAGGGGGACCTCGTTACCCCATGCGGAATTTAACTATTTAAGATAGAGGACACCGCCGTCCTTCACGAGGTTTAAACTGTTTGCAAAGGGGAATCTCGTGACCCCACGCTGAGAGGACTTCGCTGTCCTTCACTTCTATCTTTTTTTATTTTTTATATTATTATATTTTTATAAATTTTTTATATTTTTATATATTTTTCTTCCAATAATTCACTCACTCCTTATTAAAAGAAAAACTACTCACAATTCTCTGCGTCCTCGAAATGCTTCAACCGTCGGACCCCAGCTTGTAAGGGAGAGACCAGTCCCGTAAAGGGTCTGTTTGCTGCGGCCGCAGGCTTATCTGGGTCTCACTTACCTGCTGGGGGTCGTCGGGTATCTTGCAATCCGGCTCGAAGGACCAATTAATGTTAGGTTTAAACACCAAACATTTTAAGCAGTAACCTGTACAAATAAAAGACACAGAGAATTTTAGTATGATTCACTTGCAAGGAGAGTGATCAGAGACTGTTCAGTTACAATTCTCCAAAACACTCTGAAAAAGTCTCCGCTCTACCAAGCTTTTTATTAAGGAAACGCCCTGGCTACAATGTGGTTCCGACTGCTAAGGGGAGGGGGAAGGGTGAAGCCAGTCGGAACCAGAAGTCTGCAAAACATCATACAGTATCATGAGATAAGAACTTTCACTCCTTTTTCGGTGTTAGTGAGTGCATTTCCCCGTGTTTTCTCCTTGCTGACCTTGAGCAGCCAGCACTCCATCTGCACACACTAATAACAAGCATTAGAAAGACAGCAAGTGAAACATTTCAACACTTTGTGTAATACAAGTATACAGGAATATGCAAATGTGTAAATATGAATGTATAAGTATAATATGATTAAAGTAGAATAACTTGTACAATTAATCCAACAATAAATCAAGCGGAGCACTATGGCGATAGCCGTACCACTCCACTTGTGAAAGCGAAATCTTTTGGGCTCTTTTTGGCATTAAGACAATTATTCTTATTGCCACATCGCTAGACACTGTAAAAAAAAAAAAAAAAAGATTTACATGCAAAAGGCAATGTATGCAAATTACATATGTTTACATATGGCCTGTTTATCCCTTTAGTTTATCCCCGTTTATCCCTTTAGTTATGTACAAAATAACAAAACCTTTTAATTACTTACTTTTTGGTGTTTTTTTAAGCATATAGCAATATGACTTTAAATTGTTTTTTTTTTGGTACATGACTAAAGGGACACAGGCCCGTCAAGGTAGTTTAAAGTGTATATTCTGTACAAAACTAAAGGGATAAACGGAGCATACGCGATTTGTATACGGGTATGCAAATCTGACGTCTTGACTAGCTGGTTTGACAGGGTATGCTGTTTTGCCAGAACACCGCATTGAGGCAAAATAAACCCACAGAATCCATACAGTGCACACTGTATCCCCAGCAACCACAGCCAAAGTGAAAAAACCTCACATAATCCAGCTACTTGCCCACTGAGGCCAACTTGAGCTGAACTAAAAGCTAAGGAGAGCACCCCAACATGACGATTGCAATCACCGTCTTCAAGATTTGTCATTAGAGACCGCACTCTGCCAAGCACCCAGCTTGACCTTTAAAAACAGCATAATGGGTCTCACATTCTTAACTGTGGGTGTGAGCTACTTTTTTCAGGAAATTATCCTGCGTCTCATGTCAAACTCAACTTTATTGTTCCTGCCAAGACCTCGACATTTCTCCATTCTGACCTGACATTTCTGATAGCAGGAGAGAAAATGCTTCCTCTGGGTAGAGGATGTAGATAGCATCTATTACTAATGTTTTGGTGCCTTGGAGACAGTAAACACTTTATGTTGCAGCAGACTAGTAGTATGCTATGCTTTTTATTTTACCTTATTTAAGTCCCTCTTCATTATACCAACTGGCAAAATAAAATACAGTCTTTATCCAAACATATAATCAATGGTAAAGCTGCTCTATCTGTTATGTGATATGAATCCCCCATGGACTGCTGATAATTTTACCAAATTCTCTGATCAATAAAAAGAGTAAAGTTCGGAAAATGCTTTAGTTGATAAATTAGGAGTACCAAGAGTTTACACCTTGTGAGTTTGCCACAAACGTTTTCTTTTGTTTTGTACATCAGAAATATGGTAATGGAATATGTGATGGGTTATCAAGGACATCAGAGAAAGAAAAGTCTAGACTGTAGTTATTTGTTTTTCAAACAGTTGCTGAAATTGTTAGGCATTCCAGCAGCTGACAAGCACACGTGAAATGAAAAAAAAAAAATCCTAACTGTCTCTTTTGTGCAAATTGTGGAGTATTGGTGTCATCTTCGATGAAAAGAAAGACAGGAAGTAACTCTGCACAGCAGCATGCGTGCATGGGGAATCACAGCCCACAGGTAGTTGCCTGTGAGAGCTCCGCGTGTTTTCAGCAGCTTCATTACAAACAATCTGTGAGAGAACGTCTTGTTCTCTCACTAATCTTTTTCCCACATCCCAGTCTGCAGCTTCCCTACCCAGAGTTTTCAATAACCCACATACTGAGTGTGGAGGATGAGATTTGGTGGATTAAACCATCTCCAGGAAAAATAAATAAATAGAACACATAAAAGCCAAACAGGGAATGTGTGACCACATTAGACACAGATCTGAATTACACCTCAGTGATTCGTTCATATTTTTATTCTTCTACCCCCACAATGATTTATGCTATGCTGTGTTTGTCTTAATGGTGTCACGGAAAAATGAGCATCCTCACGTGGATTTCACCCACTCAAATATTGCAGGTACAGAGGGTTCCTATTTAAAAATTACAGGAAACAGCAGATTACAGTCAAACCTGCTCTGATTTTGCCTCAAAAAGGAAATCAATTTCTGTCCTTTTTTAAAAACAAATCTCCTGCTTGCTTCATCCATCCATCCATCCATCCATCCATCCATCCATCCATCCATCCATCCATCCATCCATCCATCCATCCATCCATCTTTATGATCTTAAAGGGTTAAATGGAGTAAAATCTTACATACCACTGCATTTTAAGTGTTATATTATAACCCCTTCAATGTGTCTTAACCCTAACCTAAACTGAGTCCTTTGATAAGGAGCTAGAGCAGGGGTGCCCAAGTCCAGTCCTCAAGAGCTACCATCTTGTAAGTTTTAGATGCATCTCTTCTCTAGCACACCTGAATCTAACCTCATTTAGCCCACCAGAGGCATGGTAACGAGCCACTTATTTGATTCAGGTGTGTTAAAAATGGTTGTATCAAAAAGTTGCAGGATAGTAGCTCTTGAGGACTGGACTTGAGCACTCCTGGGCTAGAGCTTTATTGCAGAATGACAAATGTCATTACCTGGTCTCTAAAGCTAAGCCAAACCACACTACAAACTTCTCCTACTTTGACGTCATTCTTCCAATCTCTATCAATACCTCATCACCATGAGTGCCAGAGGATAGAAAACACCATAAATCTGGTGCTTTTTTTGCTTACCTCCTTCTTTATCCTGACAACTACTCACATGACCCTAATCTATCTATCTATATCCTGCTAGTTTTTAAGTGACTTTACCATCAATGTTAAACAAGACACCAAAGCAATCAAACTCCCTCTGTTAAGGCAAAGATGAACCCCCTATCCTGGAAGGAGTATCCCACCTTTCTTTTTTTTTTTTTGAAAAACAGAGAAAATGCAATGGACTCCTGGCTGAATCACAAGGTACTTCAATGCATACTTAAAATCCTGGCTTGACTGGAAGTACATAATCTGCTAAAATAAAATCTAATTAGGTTCCAAAACCAGGAACTCACCTTTCGATTAGTACAACATGGGATCCTCTCCAGAAACAGGTCAAACAGGATGTGAGGTAAATTGCAGCCCTGATAGAGTCCAACCCCACAGTGAACAACTTCAACCTTGTGCCAAGAATCAAAGAGACAGCTCTTTTTCTGGTTCTAGAAGGATTGTCTAGCACTTAAAAATATCTTGAACACCCAATGTTCTAAACAAATACAAACCGGCCACAATGGAAAATTATTTTTCAGGAATAAATAGGTAGGTCATCGATTTGATAGACAAATCTGAGAGAATTGACAATGATTCCTTGAGAAGGTTAAGACATTTTCCGAGGAACTGAGCCTCCGATTTAAGGATGTGTTGTGATCCCCTTCATAGATGAAACACAGTTTGGTTCCTTTGGTTTGCTGTTTGTCTATTTCTTGCATAGAGCATCCTATTAGTCACATTTATTTTTCTTCAAACATGTAAATATTTATATGAAAAGGGAAATATGTCTTTTTAAAAGTAACTTTTTTCTAAATCCAAAACATTTGTTTTTTGTTTGTTTGCATTGCTGCAAAGACAATTAATTGCCCCAGCATGTAATTTGGCTACATGCTGAGGCATCTCTGCCTTGCCCTTCAAAGAGAATTGTAAATTGTGTTTAATAATAATCATAAATATGTAATCACTTTGGCATACTTTATGGTTAACGCACTGCCATATTTGAATCTCTGCACATTAAACAACACTATATACTGTAAGTGAAAACTGAAATTGCTGTTTATATGGGTTTTTTCCCCTCCTAGGATAGTGGGTGTTTGGTTGATGAGGCTAACACGGTAGCTGCTGGAACCAGGAATTAATGCGCTCTGCTGCTGTTTTACACTTTCTGCATGCTCAGCTAAATGTTGTAATTTTTAGGGGTGAGGCAGAGACTAATCTGAAATTCTCTTAAAGCACTGAAAAGAAATGGGTGAGTTGTTACGTACACAAATATCCCTGGATCCCCCTGCCGATACTCAGCTGTAATGATACAGACTGGGCCAAAGCCTGTTTTATATCCCCTTGCTCTCATCAGTATGCCAGAGTTTTGCTGAATTGATTTTCTAGCAGCACTTCCACAGTTAGACACTCGGTTTTTCACACACTGCATCAGAAACACGTTGTCCTTTTGACTTTGATGGGGGGAGAAAACACAGATGTCTTTTTCACTTTTCCCACTCGGCCCCAGATGTTAGCCAGTTTTCCGGCCCATCTCCATTAGCACGTGGATTAATTTCTGCTCCTTATCAAGTCTAGATGTAATAACCAGCCTTGGAAGGCAGTTCTTCTTTTCTTTTTTCTTTTTTTTCCTCCTGAGCTGCCATCCTCACATCCCAAAACTGATAGCAGGGCAGACGCATCAGAGAGGATTAGGCTAATGTGATGGTAGAGCCACCTACAAGGGACCCCCACAGGATAATTTTAAGAGACAGTCCTTGACATTCAGGGAATAACTTGTCAAGACCTGGCTACAGGCAAATATTGAGGATATTAATCCTTAATGTAATGGCCTTGACTAGATTTTACTCTTCTCTCTGTGAGCAGCTTTAAGCACAGTCATAAGTCTCTTTAATCACTGACATAAAGCAGTCCCTCAAGGATTCTCCTGAGTTTTACAGTAATTATTGCATGGCAGGGAAAAAAACACTTGTGTTTTTCACTCTTGTCTGCGTGAGAAATTGCCAGGCGATTTGCATAATGTTTGCCGTTAATTTTCACAGGTTTGATGATATGCTGGTGGAGGAGTGTTTCGCTTTGCTGCAGTAAAAATGGGTGTGAAAACATAATTTACGTCATTTTACAAAGGTACCTTTTGGGGATGGTTTAGGGCTTCCTTTGCCCAAGCTTCTGTTTGAGCTGGTCAAGGGAGTTTGTTTTACAAATTTGGTTTAAAGAAAAGTTAATATAACCAACAGTTTGCAAATTAACTCTTGTTTGTCTCCAGTTATATGTTCTAGAATTGAGGGTGGGAAAAATATTAAATATCATATGGGACGACAATAGTGTCAGATGCGGAAACTTGCCCTGCAATAAAGGGTTGTTGGTTCAAGCCCCTGGCTTTCAGTGTCGTTGAATCCTTGCGCAAGACACATTACCTACATTGCCTACTGATGGTGGTCAGAGGTGTCATGATGGGATTAAGGTTCCTAACCCACATGCAGAACACAACGGAGACTGATGAAGAGTTTGACTGTTTATTAAGAAAAAACACAAAGTTAAGCACTGATGCTGGGAAACAGATCCGGGACTGGTCATACAGGGTTCTCTGCAGAGGGGGATAGTTAGGTTAGCCAGGATGCAGTTGATCTTGTCAGAGGAGTTGTGCAGGTCTGTACCTTTGATGTGGTTCAGGCAGAGCAGCTGAGGGGGGGAACCAGGAGGGTCCAGAGGCAGGTGGCTGGCAGAGGGCTAAGCAACGGCAGGGCTTGACTTCAGACTTATCAGTGTTCAGGTCCAGAGTTTCTTCCGATCCTCTTCTTGAGGGCGGACAGGCAGGTTCAGACAGTTAGATTCTTCAGATGAGCTCCTGAGAGCTGGCAGGCAGATTTCAGCAGAGAAACTCTTCCAGAGTTCCAGGGTTCAGTCAGGTTTCTTCCTAAGAAGCAGAGAAGACAAAACTGATTAGGTTCAGGTTCTGGTTTCAGGGGAGTCAGAGAATCAGACAGGCTGGTTGGCTCAGGTTTCGCTAACCAAAACTGGCTTAACACTCTGGCGCTGGAGTGTAGTCCTGCCGCTGCTTATATGCTGGTCTCCTGATGACTGATGAGTCGTAGGTGTGGTCGTCAGCTCAGTTCCAGGAGACCTAGGGCGCCCTCTGCAGGAGGAAGGTGGACAGACCTCAAGATCCCAGCAAGAGGGCCTGGTGTCGCTTCTGTCAGTGCTAGCTTGCCACCATCAGCGTCTGAATAGGTGAATGACTGAATTAAGTTTAAGGCGCTCTGTTCAGTATATATATATATATATATATATATATAGATATATATATATATATATATATATATATATATATATATATATATATATATATATAGATTTATGTATTTGGTTGGAATTGTATTGGGTTGACCAAAGGCAGGGGGTGCATAACTGTGTAGTGGAAAGAAAAGATTGTACAAATGAAAATAAAATCCTAGAAATGTAGTTGCACATGCCTTGTTGTTCCTTTACTTTGATGCCCTTGAATAAAATCTCAATACAAGCAATTGCGTTCAGAAATCATGTTTGTGGTAAAGATATATCCAACAGTGAAGGACAAAATGTGTGAGGTAGCAAAGTTGATTTATCGGACTGTATCCCTAACATTACACATAATTGAGAACTGTGACAGTTCATATGGAATGTTTGTCCATATGAACTGACAATTTGGGCTAGGAGTTAATCAATGTTAGAGGCTGCCAAAACACCCATTGTAACTCTGGAGGAGCTGCAAAATCCACAGCTTAAGTGGAGCAATCTATTGACAGGTCAACTATTGCTTCTGAATTCAACCAATCTGGCCTTTATTGAAATAGAGCTAGAAGAAAGCTAAAGGAAATATTGACTGTACCCAACCATGTTAGGAGACAGAAGGGTGTGTACGTACTATTCCTGTTGAATTTCTTTGTAAAAACGTGGTTAAAAAAGACTGTATAATTTTCCCTCCACTTGATAATTATGTTACCTTGGATAGGTTGATTATATAATATGCAAATAAAGTACATTGAAGATTGCAAGTTGGACCGTGATAAAATGTAAAACACATCCAAGTGCTCTAAACACTTCTGCAAGGCACGGTATAATGCCATGGAATAATGACAGAAAACACAAGATGTTGCTTTGCATTTTTATTAATATCAATAAAGGATTCCTAAATTATGTAAACCCTGAGGGGTCCATCCAGAAAATAAAGCCAACCATCCTCAAGGAGGCTGATTATGAGAGTTTGTCCTTGATGCAGGTTTCCTTTCAGATGTTGTGTTTTCTCCGCCTCCAGCCATATTTTGTGATATTCTAAGTCCCCTGTGATGGGCTCTGTTACTGCAACCGCCTCATCATTTTCTCATCATCTCCTTCCCTTAGGTCTTCTCATCGGGTCAGGCTGTGCACTCTATCCACTGGGATGGGACAGCGAAGAAGTCCAGCAGACCTGCAGCAACAGCTCCGACCAATTCAAACTGGGTAAGATTCAACAAATTTCATTAACTTGTCTTGTGTTAAGGTGTTTTAAGCCCCCAAAATTGAAGAACTCAGGGAAACACATATATTTTTCAAAATGCAAAAAAAAAGGACATTTCTAATGTATTCTAAAAGTAATATATTGTCTGAACAATGGCACCCAATCCCCTTTTTATTCAGAAAACAGACACACGCCTCTCGTGCTGTCATACTCTGTAGGGCCATGATATGTTGGTATTTAAAATTCATGATATGATGTCAGCCGATCCTCCTCTAGCTGGTGGTTACAGCTATAAATATGTGCAGAGAATAACTGGGAACTTGGCTTGCGCTCTGTATGCAGCTGGCATTACCAGGTCTAACTCACAGATAGTATTACGCTTTTTTTTTTTTTTTTTTATCAGACACTTGGGAGGTAGGAAATCTTTTCATCTCACAGCTGCTGCCATATTTGATGCTAATCAAACAGCGTTCAATGTTTTACTTCATCTAAATGTTTTATTAAGAACCCCAGCATTAGCAGACTTCAGAGCCGAGAAGGGAAAAATTATTTAGTGTGATTTAGTTGAATAAACAAGAAAATCCATTTTAAAATTACTCATTAGCCGGGCTGATTGGGTTATGTTCAAAGTTGACATTTTGAGCCCATAGCTGACAAGTGGGATGTGTTGAAATGGAAAATGTATGCAGATTTATGTGTTGAATTTTAATTCAAACTTTCTAAATTGTTTATTTATTTAAAGTCACAATACGCAAAAAAAAAAAAATCATTATTTTACAAATAAAGAAGAATGGTTATGTGAAGAACTAAAGGCATCTTCTTCAGTGTTATAAACCACCTCTCTGTGTTGTTCTCTATTCTTTTGTTTACATGCATACATCCATTTAAATAGCTGCCTCTTAGCCAATTCCTGCCTATGAAATGCCTCTGCCAGCATTGGAACAACTAAATTCTGCAGGAGAGCTACTCATACTGCAATATAGTGTAATTACGATGCAGTCTAATAACACGTTTGAACATACACCATATGATGCTAGTGATGCAATGCTTTGTTAACGGTATAATTACTCAGTTAATGACAGACAGTACAGGAGATTTGCCAAATAAGTAAATAAATAAAGTTATGAGTTACTTCTTTATTAGACATGTTAGAGCTTTTCATACAAGCAGACAGGTTGGTTACGATGGGGTACAGCTGGAGGGAGAGAGAGTCGCATCACTTGTCACGCATTTTGTTTTGGTCTACACATAGTGCTCAGCAGACCACCCAGAGGTGAAAATGTGTCTAATGCTTCTTTAAGTCTTTTTTGATTGAGATGCGATCGGACAGGATTTTAAACTCAACAATTCTAGAAACATTTAAAAAGAATGAGAGATGCTTTGATGTTCACTTGTGATCTGATCCAAAAAGATTCTGATGCATTAATTTGGATTTCTGCACACCCTGAATCCTTTCTGATACCAGAGTTTCCTTGATTTAATGTTATCATGCTTACTGTACTGAGGCTGTCATCAACCTCTCTCTACAAGCAATATGATATTTATGATCATATCAATGATCCTAAAAGGCAACTTGAGATTAGGATAAGGTCAGAAAAATAAGTCATACAAACAATAAATTGTGTAAACAAGAAAAATTCCATCCTAAAAACAGCTATACAGTTTTAAGGTTTAAGGTTTTTAGCTATAAATTGTATTTATTAAATCAAAGACAGGTGCCCATAAAGAGAAACAATTTAATGCTGTGCATATGATTTTTAACCAACCTAAAGTTATTATAGAAATTAACTGAATAGACAGGCACCTATGGATCCATTTTCACCAAAATGGGATCTAGACTTTTCTTCAATTTCAGGACCGATACAGATATTAATATCAGATTGGCACTTGTCTAATGAGGATCTTAATTGTGCTCATCTATGCTTCTTGAAAAGATACCCTTCATCTATTGCAATGAATCAAATAGAATATTTCTTTTTTGAAATCCTGAAATAGTGGAGCATCGTAAAACTGCAAACAATCACATTTAATGACTAAATCTAATTTTAATATAAATTTATTTTTTTGAAAGTTTAAATATCATTAATATCATTACACCTTTAGAAATATAGCCATGCAAAATATAAAGCACATCTTTTTTCTCTACTTTTTTGTATTTTTCATTTAACAAAAATGAAAAATGTGAATAAAAAACAAAAAAAAATTCTGCATGAAAATTCTACTAATTAAATGCACACGAATGACTGATTTTAATCAGAAAGAAAAACTCTGTGAAACCCAACTTTCCTCTGTTGCTGTTTTGAAGTTTATAGATTTGTGTTTTAACAATATCAGAAAGTAACAACATCAGGGATGAACATAGAGGAGCAATCTTTGTGGCCCATTCATTTTGGTAGGGTAGTAAAACAATTTCACACCTTATTTGAGGTGCATCATTCTTCAGTTAAAAAGCTTTTTCTTTATTGTAAAACATTTTCTTTTTTAAAAAGCCGTCCCCCTCAAGATCAACTTATCAACACTAGCAGCCTCAGACATGAATGTTTGATCAGAGTATGGTTAGAAAAAGACTTAACATTACCTAGTTTTTTAACTCTCTACTCATTTTAAAAATGAATAGAAATGTAGGTATATTACAAATTTCTGAAAAATGATAATGTCAATGATAACGTACACCATTAGAGCTTGCCAAAGGCCCCTAGGTCCAAACTGAAGGTGTAATAAATGGTACTGAGGGAACCCACATGCTATCTTAGCTGTGTAGCAATACAGAGGGTTTGTTGTTGCATATTTACAGCAATGGGCTTCAAAGGGTTAAGTCAAAAAGTTGTATCTAGATGAACAGTGAGACTTTTAGATCTGCATACTTCCTGTCTGTCCATATATTTCCGACCTTATCTAAGTTTCTTGGGGCAAACAGGAGGGCATACAGTACATATTACACATTAATCCTGCTTTACTCTTTCAGACCCAGAATAATGCACTGTTTGGTCAAGTACACAACATATTTTAGACCATTTACACAAAAAGTTGCCTTTCTTTTATAATATCTTTGAGCAGCTGTTATTTCGAACTCCCCACTAGATAATTCCCAAAGGAATTAGTCCTATTTTTTTTTATGTTGTTTATTTGACAACCACATCAATTCTGCTTCATAAATAATAAAAAGATCCAGCAAAAACTGTGGCACGCCGAAATAGGCCTGACATATCTGTCTTCTATCACTTTTGAAACTGGATGACAGGCAGGACTCATCTTTCTGAAATTCAAATCAGTCACACTAGAACAACAGAGCTTATAATCGCTATTAGCCTGTAGGTTCCAAGAGGCAGTAAACATGTAAACAAACCCATAAGTTTTGCTCTGTTTACATACTGGAATTACTACCCCATCACCTTCTAAGTCAATTGGCCTTTGGTTTCTTTTGTAAACAGTCACTAATTAGCTTTAGAAACAAGAGGAACATTTAGGCCGATGGTGTATTTGAGGAAACCCAAAAGGGCACATAAAAAATAAAGGTCAGTTTATTAGGCATGGTCCCTAATAACAGTACAGCCAACCAGCTTATTCAGGGAGGAAAAGCTGTTTCACTCAGCCATTCAGGGCACAAACATCCAAGATGACATATAAGCAGCCGGTGGTTGCTGACAGATTATGTTGGTTTACTCTAAATACCACGGCTCTTTATTAGAGTGACCTACAACACAGCCTACAATTTTATGTTCCTTTACATGGATACACAATAAATTCAGGTCTAAGGGAATAAATCAAAAGATTTATGTTGTGGTACTTAAGAAGTACTGCCATGAGACCACATCGTTCTGTCAGTAATTGTTATGACAAATCATATAGAAGAGCAGGATAAAAGTAAACACTCTTCAATAAGACAAAAAATGTTTTTTAGAGTTCTGTTTTTTTTTTAAGACAGACAAACACTACAGAAAAGCAAGTTCTGTCAAGCAAATTATAACTTTGTACAGTTAAAAGCTGTCAATACTGTAAAAAATGACAGGAGTTATGCAACAGCCGTGTTATTCAGAGGAATGCATCATAAAAGATTTACCTTCCCTATAAATTACTGGGATGCCATTACATATCTTAATTATGTTGGGTATCCAGTTCTCATGTCGTGATTTCCTGTTTGAAAGAGCGGACTCTTTTCAGCATCATTGTTAACAAGCATGCTTGCATCAGTGTGTCATTTGCTGCTCCTGGCAAATTAATTTTTTCTTGTTTCTTTCTACTGGAGCTGTTGCTCTCGTTAGCTCCATGACAGGCTGGTGATTTCTTTTTTGTCCCATGCGAGCAGCAGATTTCACACAAATCTTCACACAAATTAATTCTTCTTTCTCATTTATTAATCATGAGGAGTGTAGTTGACAGCTTAGAATGCCTTTGGAGATCACAAACGCTGCATGTGTGTTCAATCTGAAGATCAGCGCATAAAGAGGCATGATAAATTCCAGTTATTATTTTGACCACACAGGGTCTTTAGAAATGAAACATTCCCACTTAGTAAACTAATAACAAATAAGTCATATTAACTATTTATTAATGATGCTTATTAAGCTTTTTTTAATAAATGTGACACTGAAGCAAAGATAATTGTGCAAAGTGTAGCAATATTTATGTAACTTCTAATTTTGATATTTAAAGGTATGGATTGACAGTTTTCCTTTTATTAAACTATATAAATGTAAATATTTAAATATTTTCTCAACATTTATTTATGTTCACTAATTTACTACTGATTACATTTTAAAATGATATTTTCATGTTCAAATACACATCTTTTATTTCCCAAATCGAAGATACAGAACAGATTGCAGAATCTAATGGCAGTTTAAAATAAAAGCTGCTCTTGAATCTGAGGTTTATTGGGTGTCAAATTTAGTTATTTAGTAAGAGGTCTGAATAGTTGTGATCTTCAGCAACAACATTTGGTGCCAGTGTCATTCAACAAATGCATCACAGTTATAACTGTTACTGCTCATTAAATATTCACAAGCTTAGGTGGCATTACAGCATGGGAATCTAACTGAGGGAAAAAAGCTTAATCGAATGGAAATGTATAATTTTAAGAAGCTAAGTCTGGAAAGTAAGATATTATGAGTAGGTGGTTTTGTTAGTTAGTTGACTTGATATGTCATAGCATCAGTCTGGAAATATGCCTAAGGGATTTAGACTTTTTTACTTTAATAATTTTATAGTTCCCCATATTTTTTTATGATTGTTTATTCAATAAATTCAGTCTATTCACAACACATGTCATTTCAAGGCACTTTACAGTTCACCAGATCATCCAGTCAAATTGATTCAAAGTTTTCTATCTAAGGAAAACCAGTTGATCGCATCGAATCATTGACTCGAATGTAATCCCTCACACTAAGTATGCTTGTAGCGACAGTGGAGAGGAAAAACTCCCTTTTAACAGGAAGAAACCTCCAGCAGAACTAAGCTCAGTGTGAGCGGCCATCTGCGAGTGTGTGATCTTACATGTAATGGAGAGAGGTAGAAAACTAAAAGGCATAGAATAGAAACGTCAGTGTCCTGTGTTGTGTTTCTACTTTCTACTTTTAAAAGTGTTGCTCTCTCTCTTGCTATGGGATCTTTTAACATGAGTAAACAGAGAAAATTAAGCAGCTTGGGCTGCAAATGAGTCTTCTTTACCTAATATCTGCTTTAACACCAAAGTGTTATGTTAGATTGACATGGTAGCTCTTTGATTTGTATGGTAACTGATCGGAAAAGATGACTTTTTTTTTTCCCCGACATGCCTGTTACAAGTCAGAGCTGCTCAAATTTTAATTTAGCTGGTTCAAGGCATTAGCCATTTTTTGAAGCATCTCTATTTGATCACGAGTTACTGTTAACAATCGATCATTCATGTGTGAAACAGTTTTTTTTTTTTGGAGTCAGCAGTGACACTAGAGTTAGCCAAATCATAACCTGTATTAATGCAGGAGCAATTAGTCAGGATCGGGCCATATTTTTGTGGTTTTATATCAATGTTTAGTACAGTAATTATGTCAGAATCAGACCAGATATGGCTATAAAACATTGGATTATATATATATAGTAAAAATCAGAAGTTTAAAATGAGCAACATGAATAGTTGTTGCAACAATTACAAAATATCAAAAGCAAATTTTTTTTAAACATATATATCCGGGAGTTTTATTACATTTTTATATTGTTAGGCTTTCAGAAACATTCTTTAAAGTCCTTGGCATGTTTCTCACATTTGCTTTAATGATTCTCACAAGCAGAGGGGGAATGTAGGAGCAGCCTGAACAAAAATGTTAAGCATCTGGCTCCATCCTTTTCACCTTACACTGACATGTTAGTATCAAACAGGGATACATGAAACACACATGATGTAACACATCTTATGTACATTAAATAAAATATATGAAGTTGAAAAGCATTTGGAATGGATCTTTTAGCTCAGTTTCAATGCCCTCTGGTATATTTAATCAATTTTTCTTGGATTGCTATTTAAAAGAGGGATTAATTCTAAAAAAACAATTGTTTTAAATAATAGTATTACTAATTATAATGATAGTATAATCAAATTAGAAAATCGCAGACAGCTAATTCTGATGTTTGAATACCAAAAAATATCTATATAAAATCAAAAACATACAAGCAATTATCATTACATTCTAAAATATTAGAGTAAAACCAATCCTAATACATACAAACATGCATCACACGACACCTAACATGTTTTTAAGAATTCCGTATACTTATAGGTCATTTGTAAGAGGGAAGAAGTTGCTTTATATGGTAACATTTTCAGTTGAACACAGTAAATAAAATCCTTTGGCAACATTTCAGGACCACCTTGTTTTATAGCCACCACTTTTTGTTGTATTTAGATTTCGGTGGTGGAGATTCTGAAACAGGCTCATATTACATTGTGATTAAAGTCCAGCATATTTGACTTGCATGTGCTTGGGGGCCCTCAGCGTTCCCCATCTGGAACAAGTGATTGTAAACAAAACATTATAGTTTTTCTGCTCCGACAAGTCTTTGAAATGTGAGAGAAATAAACTAAGCCTGCGTTGAATTCTGCTCTGCTTTTCAAAATGACTTCACCTTCTGAGTTTTCTCTGCTGAGTTTTTTCCGGCTTGAGTTGTAAAACTTTTGGCAGATTTTTATCATAAGCTACAAATTACTTTCCTGAAATCTGCCATCGAAGAGCTCACCCAACTTCATAGGGAACAGAAATCAAAACTGAGAAAATGTTCTTTAATCCTTTGCTTTGCTCTGCAGGTTCCTGTCAAATTGGCTGGGCATACTACTGCACAGGGGCGGGCGCCGCCACTGCAATGCTCCTTTGCACCTGGCTCTCCTGCTTTGCCGGAAAGAAGCAGAAGCATTACCCGTACTGACAAGAGAATCGAAGAGAAAGGGACAGACTGAGACCTCGGGACTCCAACTGTGTGGACTCAGACAGGTACAGCACACCAGGCACCAAAGACGGCAAGTCATTATGGTGCTCAGCACAAACTTCAGGAAGCGTCTCATCTGACGACTGCAGAGACTGTTTCATAATGCAGCACACATATGGCTCTGAAAGTTCCTAAAAGAAAGACATATGGACCAAGCTTATTAGTAAAGTTGTTACACTATTCTTTTATTTCTTTTATCTGTACCTCCTACAGTCATTAATGTTTATGTGATTGTGTGGTCTGTAAAGAGCAGAAAATATATTCCCGTTTTATTCCAGAATTGTTCCCATCCCTTCAGTGTCTCTCATTCTTGCCTTAAACAACCTAAAATGCAATAATGCTTGTTATGATAAGCAGTTTAGAAAACTGGCCGCCTTGCTCCTCGGCTCAGCGTTTTTTCAGATTTCACAAATTTAAGCAGAGTTTATTTAACACGTTCATAAGATATACAAAGTGTATGGTATTGTATTTTATCATTTTATCACCTGTTTTGTATTCACTCTCAAATAATTCTTTGTCATGCTTATTGTTTTGTAAATAAATGTTTAATGAAATCCTGCTTTCAAGTGTGTTTTTTCACCAGCGTCCAAAGCCAGCCCTGGAGCAAATTGGGAAAGGCCTTCACATTCCTAAAAAGCCTTTCCCACGACTTCCCTATCTCAGAACTATTTGCTACATATGGAAGCTCTGAGAATTTAACTTTCCCTGTTATTGATGAGTTAAATCTCATGACCTCTAGTCAGAGTATTTGCTTTTTTGATCAGGTTTCTCGACTTCAAAACCCCAAAGTGGTCCAGACAAAGCCTGGGATGTAATCACACCCTGGGAAATTGAGCGGCTCTGAATCCAGCAGCCTACCAGCTTAATGTCAGGGGGTATCTCACAGTTCCTGAACCCGACTGCATGGTGGGAATAACAATAAGGATAACCTTACGTGTCATTAGAGAGGCAAGTTACACGTTCTATTTCAAGCCATTTATTCCTCTGCAATTTTTCCTCCTTTGATTAACCAACACCAAATTCAATCCCATGTGTGCACAAAGTCGGCTCATTTACAATGCAACTGTTCTCAATGTATTTGGCCCTCATTAGCAGTTCCATTTTCTCACAATGCCCAGCATTCCTGCAGATAATGGAAACACACACTTCTCCCCTCCATTCCCATTTCTCTGGGTGCACGCTCTGATGTTTAATATGTTAGCGCAGCTCGTCTGCATTCTGCTTCCTTCTCTTTCTCTCTGATCTACGACGCTGATTGATATCAGCAGCGATTGTTGCAGCAAGTCAACCAGCAGAGGCGGACATATTGGGGTCAACTTGGAGCGCTTACTACTTGATGCCAGCACCCTGTACCTCAGCCTGACAATACGCACCCTTCAATGTTAGAAATTGTCGGCTGATTGTCTTTAAACATGTTAATGTGTGCAAACTGAAAAGTACAGCTGCTCTCATCAGAGCTCCTTTGAATGGAGACTCACAAGTGAATCTGCTTACTCTGAGTAGAATAATTTTACTCAGTAGTGAGGACCACGCTTTGATTGCATTCACAATTAATCTGAGAAATAATTTTTGTTCCAATAATCAGAAAACAAATGCTGTTTAAACTAAAGTGATGTTACATTTAACCTTTACTCTGTTAGGAAGCATTTAAAGTTAGAAAAGTTGTAACTTCAATTAAGGTAGATCACAAGCTGTTCATGCCTGTAAAGCTGTTTGATGCCCAGGAGGTTTGCTAAAGTGGAACAAAATGTGTAGGTTTTTTTTTTCATCTTTTTCAAACAGTTTCCAATGTGCTTGCTGTTTTTTTATGTTTGTTTGAAATACAACTATAATAAATAAATTCAGGCATAAGCCTAGCAAATTCATGCTGGTTAAAATAGGCAAATGCAGTAACCGTCTGTTCTTTGATGCACAGTACATGAAAAGAGAAGTAGTGAGCTTTACAAAAGTTTTAATAAAATAAAAGGTTATTGTAAGAGCTTCTGTGTAGTGCTTAAATGTTTTCCTAGATGTTTTCTTTGAATAATAAAACAAAAAAAAATTATATAATCATTAAATGTGGTTTTAAGTCAAGGTTTTAAAGTTTGTCATATTAAGAGTAGCCTTCATGTGAGGGTACACATTTATTTGTTTATCGTTGTGCTTAAAAAGTAACACATTTTAAACAAGAAATACATAGGTTTGCTAATTTATAAAACGGTTATAAAAAATATGAAATACAAACAAATTCAAATGAGAATAACAAATAACTAAAAAACATAGAGGAAGTTGCAGTAAAGAGTAATATTTTCCATCTAAAAAAGAATAATTGTCCAGAGCCTCTGGATTTTTAAGCAAATTTGTAAAGTTTAAAACTAGATGCTGCCTACCATTGTTTAGCTGTGGTCCAGGGAATACTAAATACATACATTGTTTATGTTTCAAAGATTTACAGTGTATTTAGGCCCAAGAACAGTAGGTGCCTTATAGAAAACACTGTTTTAAAAACGTACATCCCCTGGCTGGATCTAGGAGGTATAAGGCACTAAAATTAATTTAGACAGGGAATCAAGGAGTCAAAAGGGCATTTAAAGAGGTTTATTCTGCCACCTTCTTTAAGAAAGTTTTCTGTAGAGTTGTAAAAGCTTCAGGGAGAGCTCCGTCCAAAATAACAAACAAAACCCTTAAAGAACAATTGGACTTACCTAACTGAAACTAAAACCGAAATATACAAGCCTACAAAATAACCTACCTAACAAGCACATAAACAGGAGAACACTGGGAAAACTGTAGCTGCCCTAAAAATAAAAACATCTGAAAGAGTTTACATGGCAGCAAATTAACAGTCCATTAGATGCTACAACAACCACAGAGGTGCATGGCAGACAAATGACCATACCCTGAAGTAAAGCTTCACTGGCCTTATATACAGCTGTTCGCTAATTGTACTGAGACTCAGGAAACACCATTTAATGTTAGAGGCGGAGCCTAAAACAGAACAAGGTGTTACTTGGGTGCAAAAAACAACATTACATTAATGTTGGGGATGTAACAAAACCTTGAAACTATTGACATATTTGCATGGAGGAAAAAGAGGAGGGGGATGGTGCACAACTAATGAGCAGCGAGAAAGATTTGAACATACTATGTGTAACAGATGGCAGCAGTAGGTGTTGCACTCTCTGTAGCCTCAGCCCCTATAAAAAGGTAAGCTGGAAGGGTGATAACCAGGAGTTCACTTCCTGTGGCTGGGACCAGGGCTGTGGTGGATCCATGCACCATTGTTGGTGTTCCGGTGGTTGCATTACCTGGGCGTTTATCACTGCTTCTTGCTGTCCTTTAGAGTTTGATTTTTTTTCTTCCTTCTTTTCTCACCTGTTACATATGTAAAGCTTTCTCATTCATAATATATGGTAAATAGCAAAGTAAACCAAAGTAAGGTAGTTTATGGACAGCTGCCACACTCAACACAAGGATATCATTAGTGACACATCACATCTGATCATCATTAGCTTCATATTCACATATTTTTTTAGACTATAGATGCTTTAAAATGGTACAAACTTGCTTTGATCTATACTCTCTCTGGTAAAAACATTCATTTTAGCCAAAGAAAACCTCAAGTTATATTCAATAAACAACAACTAACTTATCTGTAGCAAGTAATATACTACATTCTCAAAATATCTAAATAAAGTTACTTTCAACAGTAACTCTGGATGATCTTGAAGACGTATGTTGGTGACGAAAATGTATTTTGTTTTTACCTATCAAACTGTCAACAAGATTGACAATAAACAAAAAGGTAGACATGAAGAATTCTCTGAAGCAGGTAAAACTTTTCTTAATAATTTTTTTTCCTAATCAAAAAGAAAGTAATACACAGAAAGCAAAGATAGACTACTCCTGCTTATGAACCTTAGATAAAAAGATGCAACTTTAGTCAGTCCATGACTGCAAGCAATTTCCTGGCAAATAACTTTTGGAAATCACGTTATAATGCAGTGCAAATTATATTTTATGGCTCCAAACTGTGCTATCAGGTTTTAGTTCTAGATTATGCCATAAAATAATAGACATTAATTAGAGTTTAAAAACATGTTTTTTTGCTAATCTTCAAATAATGCTATTTATCCATTAAATTTAAAAGACATTTGCCTTTTCTTTCTGGCTATAAATGGACCATTGAGCTATCAGTTCTTTTCTTGTTTTTCTGGCTTCTTCAGGAAGAAAGAATCAGCATCAAACGGGCTTAAAAACAGAAATAGTTTCTAAAACCTTCCAACCCCAAAGAATCTGTTTCTCAAGACATAAAGTCACCATATATTGTTTCCTTTGATGTTGAATCTAAAGAGGAGAAGTGTAGATCAAGACCTTAGTGCAGGACTGATAATCCTCTTGTGCTGTGCTTGTGTTACGAGTTGTTCTACTTGGCTGATTTCTAAACTACTTTCAGAGAGAAAATCTTTTGCAGCCCGACTGAAAAATCTACATAAATCGATTCTTTGTAATGAATATTTCTTTCCCCTGATCGTATCCTGCTGTTCTTTAAAGCAGATCCACTCAAAAGGAAATGTTTAACTATTAATGCTTTGATCTATTAAAAACTGAGAGTGAATATAACAGCAGCACATTAATCATTAAAGGCTTGGATAGTTTGTGCCATTATACTCATACCCTTCATTTATATATCTCTAAAAGTTTAGCTGTGTCAAGCTATAGCTTGTTAATTCCAATCAAAATTTGACTTTTTTTTTGAGTCAAATGAGAAGTCACACTTAATTCAAAGGGCTGAGCTGACCTATGTTCAGAGCTGGCTAAAATAAATAAAGGTTAAATGGACTGCTTTCCTTGGCAAGTTATTTACATATAAAACGACTGGATGTAAGTAGAGTAGCTGAATCAAAGTTACTGACACTTGTAGAATGGTAACATTTTCAATCTTACTCTAAATTACTTTATGCAACCTTCTCAGGCTTTAATTTCTTTCATATTATGACACATAAATACAATCAGAATCACTCATCAACTATCGCAGCAACCTCAGTCCTTTATTAATGAAGGTTCCTATGCCAGCTTCATAATACAAGGGTTTCTTTTCCTTTTTAATGATGCTGTCCATGTTTACTTCCTTATGTATAATATCCATTCATCTATCCATCTTCAACTGCTTATCTGTGACCAGGTCGTGAGGGTAGCAGCTTCAGTAGAGCTCCCAGATGTCCCTCTCCCCAGCCACTTGGGCCAGCTCCTCGGAGGGAACCCTAACGAGCTCCCAGGCCAGCCGGGAAACATAGTTCCTCCGGCTTGTCCTGGGTCTCCTCCTGGGCATCCTTCCAGTGGGTTGTGTCTGGAACACCTCACCAGGGAGACGTCCAGGACGCATCCTAACCAGATGCCTGAGCCACATCAACCGGCTCCTCTCGACGTGGAGGAGTAGCGGCTCTACTCTGAGTCCTCACCCTACTGTATCTCTAAGGGTGAGCCCAGGCACTCTACAGGGGAAAGTCATTTCAGCCACTTGTATCCGGGATCTCTATTTCTTTCGGTCATGACCCAAAACTCATGACCATAGATGAAAGTAGGAACGTAGATCGACCGCTAAATCGAGACCACAACGGACCGGTACAGCGCACGCCGCACCATTCCGCCTATCAATCTCCCGCTCCATCTCCCGATTAGTGGACAAGAGCCCAAGATACTTAAAATCCTCCACTAGGGGCAGTACATGTATAAAATATGCTTTTTTAACAACTTGTGGGTCTAAATTAATCACTAATCAAAAGAGACAAACAAACAAATCAAAGAGTAAAGATGAAAAAACATGCTCTGCGTTACACCATGTTTGCTCTATCAAGGCGTTATCTGTAAGAGTCAAGAGAAAGAGAGGATGAAGTCAAAGTCTTGGATCTATCTGGACCCTTCTGCTTTAGAACCAAAGTTGCCTCCAAGAAGAGAATGTGAATACTTCACTGCTGTCCTTTAAATAAGACTGTACCATAGGCTGGATCCCTACTAGCCCACTATTTAGTAGTTTGCCATACCAAGATCCACATTGTAAAAAATATCTGATAGGTAAGGCTGATTTCAGATTTAAAGACCTAAATATGCATTCATTTAATTAGATGAAAAGACAAGTAATTATTTCAGTTTGAAATCAAAAAGCAAAGTATAAATATGATGAACCCTAGACTATTTTAAAAGCTCATTAAAATGTATTTGTGTAAAAAGTTTTTCGGAACATTATAGAGTTTATAAAGACTTTATTTTAAATGTTCTAAAAAGGCTACTAATTAGAGGCTGTTCTGGGTAGATCTACAGTATTGGCTTAAAAAAACACAATTTGAATGGACATTGGGACTGTTTTTTTTCTGGGGTTTTTTGTGTTTTTAACTTGAACATTTACATTTTAAATTATTATCATAGTTTTAGTTATGGCGCATGGCATGCAAAGTAACCGTTAACCCACTTCCAGAGTTGAAGGAGTTAAATTAAAACCTGCTCATATGTTTATCTCACTGATCTGTAACTAAACTGTATTCGATGATTTTATTGATTTGACAAAAACTATGTTTACAGACATAGAAGTGAAATCTATGATAGTAAACTTGACAAAACCTAATTAGGAACTAGAATCAGAGGCTATTTTTTTTAAACTCACACACCCATGGCATGAATGGATTCCATCTCAAGGTTCACTGGTTTACCCATAGGGACATGCAGGCTTGTGGTGAGCAAGGTTTCTAAATTAGTGGTGTGTTTGAAGTTAGTGAGAGGTAAAGGGCAAACATGTAAGGAATATTTTGAGCAGAAAAAGATGCTCAGTTTCAAAAGGGCTAGTACTTGTCTTTAAAGCATGTGCATGGCACAGGTGTTTCCAGCTCCAGTGAAGTGATGCTGCTCATTGCATAAGGTCACTGCAGACTGGACGATGTCAGCAGAGGTTTTTGACAGGAGACAAAGCTCACTGCATTGCAATAACTCTGGCCATTGTTGAGTTTCCTTCAAATGGCATGAAAGCGGGGATGAAGTGTCATTGGACAAATGTGAGAGGAAAACAATAAAAAATGAACACTATTTGACGACTTTTTGTCCTTCTTAGAGGCCAAGTGCCTGGGTACAAAAAACAGTGATTGTCCCTCTGTTATAGTCTATTGCTAACCTGTCTATATGTATTTACACATGCAACATTATCACCATAAACATCAATGTGTTTCTCCAGGTTTGTATGTAATAGGCCAACAGAAACTAGTGCATAAACACAAAATAAACAAATAAAAATAATAAAATATGGCTTTCATGGTTTTGTGGTGCACCTTTTAATTATAATTATAGCTCTCAGTGTCATGTTTTGCTGAGAAAGATTAATTTTTTCTGACATTTTTGTTAAGCTAATCGCTCTTTATCAAAATTACAGTGGGATACTGATTATATAAGGCTCATTCTAGTATGCCCATGTATTTGAGGGTTAATATATGGTAAATTTCTTAATAATATGCTATATTGTGAGGAGTTGCAGGTACTTGTGTGGATCAGTAAACTGGTCCTCATGAGGAAAGACTATTTTCTTGGTTTGGGGGATAGGTTTAGTACTAAGATGTAAGCTGAGTTTTGGTTATGTATGTGTTTGTAATGGGTTGAGGTTAATGTCTGGGTCTGTGTTTATGCCATTTAATGGTAAATAAATGAGGGTCAATGGACAGTTCCTGTAAGGATGGCAGGACTAAACATGTCTATGTTTGGGTTTGCATATAAAATAAATTAGAATAATTTTGGAAAAGTTAATTTATTTGACCCTGCGACAGACTGGCGACCTGTCCAGGGTGTACCCTGTCCACAGTTTCTTCCTCTTGAGCTTTAAGTCTTTGCAGCTGCTCTATAGACACCAGGAAACTCCTCAGATTAATGTTCTCATAGCCGATCACTTTGGGCTTTAAAACTCCATTCCTCTAGAGTCATTACCTTCCAACTATGGATATGTCCATGGTCCAACACACCATAACCAATCAGTTGGATTATCTCCTCAACATGCCGTCAAGTTCTCAAAATTTATTTTTGATTCAGATGATAAAGCAGAGACACGTCTGAAAACATCAGGAAGCTGGACATTGAGAAGAGCAGTTTGATTAAGGCAATTGTCTTTCATTTTTAGGTGAGGAATTAAGCTGCTAAATTAAGCCTTCACTCCCTGCCTTTTAACTCGCCACCAAATCTGTGAACTGACCTACTCCGAGTCCATCCATGTTTGCAGCCACATGACCCAGAATCAGATCATCAAGCTGAGCTTGTTCACTGCCCAGAACAATTAGGCACATTACTTCTTTCCCTGAAATGTTTAACCTTCGCTCAAGCCTTTTTAAAGCCTATGCCTTTCAGAATAATCCTAATCTATAAAACTAAAAAGTCCAATCATGCCCTAATTTCTAAACAAATGTAAATAAAATAAATGTTAAATCTACTTATTTTGTGTCCTGCTTATGGTTCTGTGTATTGGTTACAAACAATACCTCAGATTATATCAAACACAGTAAGATCATTAAGAGGCCTTGCAACTGTCTAGATATCAAGATCTCAATTTGAAGACGTACGTGAAGCATTAAATTGGCAAACAGTAACCAGGAAATCTAGAGTTTCTATAAAAATGGAAAAATGAAATAGAATTGCAAGCAAACCTTGTAGTAGGCTAAGAAACATCTCACTGGGATGGAACATGCTCTATTAAGTATTTACTGAAGACAATTCAAATTTTTTTCAAATATATGCAAATTAATTCACCATTTTAACAGCATTCTTTCTATTGGGATTAGTATTTTACATTTCGTCTTCCACCATTGCATTAAACCTTCCATAAAATTAAGAAATTGTTCATTTCTTTAAGTAAGCAGTTTGCCTCACTCTCTCTGTCTCTCTCATGCCATTGGCAGAAAATATTTCTCTGCAAAGCACTTGACAAAAAACATAAAGATTAAAAGAGCATGCTTGTTACCAATTGAAGCAATTCATTTAAGTTAGAGCAGCATTTTTCTTTTTAGAGTAGAAGAGAGCAATGAGTAGCCAAGTACATCTAAAGAGGCGGTGAGGACTACACCTAGGGAGCTATTTGGGGCTCGGTGCATTGCTCAAGAGCACTTCAGCTGCAGATAGTGATTGAAAGAGTCAGCACTGAACTTCCATTGTGCCTGAGATATGATTTATAGAATAAAGATGTCTCGGACAAAGCAGAGGGGGAAGATAACTGATATTTGCACAATAAGGAAATTAAAGCAACTTCATTAGAGGGAAAAAAAAGCTTTTCAGTAGGTCAATTAGATATTGAAAATGTGTGAAAGAGAGTCAAGTGCTCTTTAATATTAGATTTATTATGTGTGGACTGGTGCCATTTTAATTTAAAGAGCAGATATTTCCCTGAGCTTTATTACTCCTCTGTATGGAATTTATTCATGGAACAATTAAAGACCTCAGAGAAAAAAGTGGATTATAAAACAAGGCACTGTCAGGCACATTTTGTGCAAACCTCTTTTGGAACTTCTTTGTGACTACAGGCTTCTATCATATTGGCTGATGTTAATATTCATGAGCCATCATCAAGAGAACACGGAGAAACAATGGCAAGAATGGCTGCGGTTGAATGGGAGGAAGCCACAGCTCTCTGATGAATCGGAATTTGGTTCTGTTTGCACTCATCTGAGCCAGGATGGCTTGCCATTTTTGGTGGAAAGAAAACATTCAAATTCAGTTCAGAAAATGCTCCAGGAAAATGCAAGGACATCTGTTCAAAAACACTCCTTAATGCAAGCCATTCTACTGTGAAAAATTGGAAGAATAGCACAGGGCTTTGGAGAAGTGTTCATACCCCATTAACCTTCTTTTACAATGTTCTCACATTACAACTATTAATGTCAAACTATGTCTCTAACTGGGGCTGACACCATTCTATTGCTACTTCATATTATTACTATAGAACAAGGAATCATTGTAATGGGGAAGGATAATAATATAATGTATTTTCCTTTTTATTCACAAATTTTAATCTGAAATGTGTGGCATCGCCTGCTTTATAATTTATTTCCCTAATGAAGCAATCGTGCTATCGCTGTGTGTAAACATACACATCTGAATTATAGGAAATCTGCAAAGACTGCTACACATTGTTCAATTCAGAATGAACCAGATGCAGATTTTTCACACAAAATGAATTATTACTTACCTAGATTATTATTTATTAACTTTTTTACAGTTTCATATCCTCTTCAAAGAGATCAAAAGGTGGTTTTCTCATCTCTGAGTTGAAAAGTTTGCAAGAAGCAGAATTAATATAAGAAATAATGCTGTTGTTTTTCTGCATGTCTCACCCCAGCTCAACTACGACTCAACCTTAACTCTAGAGGAGTTTCAGGGACCAACATTGGATGTTAACATCTACAGTTATAAATGGTAAAATATGGTAATTTCTCCTTTTCATGTCACAAGGGAGCTTTTTATATGAACGCATCTGCTTGAACAGTGAAAAAAGCAGATTAAAATTTATTGTTGCTTAATGCTTTTACAATTTTAAACTGGTTTTCCTTTTCTCTTTTTACTTGATGATCACTGCTGCACTTTAAATGGTAATGTTCCTTTCACTGTTGGAAGCTAAATCTAATTAATTTTTTCCACTGAAATAGGATCTTAACCACAAAATGTTTTAGTTTCACAGAATGAAAACACTTTCCATATTTTTATATCTACAGATTCTAATCTTGTGAAGTGTTATTTTCTTTTCTCTTTCTTAAATCAAAAAACAGACTGCTGCGGCTGCCCAGCTGGGTCAGTTCGCTTTGTTCCTATAGTTGGCCTTATTCTTTTTGATGAGATTTTGAATCCAGTAAAACAGTTTTAAGGGTCTTAAATCTTGCAGTTTGCATAGAAAAAAACTCATGAATATAAAAAAGTAATATTGTCTTATAGGGTGCATTTTCTATAGGTTGACGTGTAGAAAACAACTTGAAAAAAATAGCTGCCATTACCTTCTAAAATATACTGCATGTGGCAAGACAAGCTTTTTTGTAGTTTGCTAGTTGCTAATTTGACATTTTGTTTCTGACAGCTGCAATCATAAACCCACAAGCTGTGTGTCCAGACCACTTTGTGAAAAACATGTCAATTTTCTCAGGATTACAGGAAAAACTGAAGGGCTCCAATTTGCTTCACTTATTCTCTTCAACCCCTTATTTCATTATCGTCTCTGTATTGCTTCAAATAGAAGAGTGGCATGATGAGGAGCGAATGAGAAAAATTATCCTCCTTCAAAAGAACTTTTATTAATCAATCTTCTCCTAACCAGGCAGTAGTTTTTTTATTCCCCAATAAATGAATTTGGGTTAAATCATTTCTTTTTCTAACAGACACAATATTCCATCAATTTCTATGACTTTTAGAACTGCTATCTTTTGTAGTCTATACTGCTGACTTAAAGTTATTAAAATCATAATTTTGCATTAAACGCGGAATAATGTTACACATAAAAAAAGATTGCAGCCATGTCTTTATAAAGAACATAAACCCTAAAAATGCTTTAATAGAAGACAATAATATTCAGGACCGGTTATAATGCATGACATTAACAGAGATTTGAACAACCAGCACTTTCAGAACTTCAATCTGAAGACATTAGTACATTAGTACAATACTGTGACTCTGTTTGTTGTAATCAACTCTGCTATCAAGGTTCTCCATAACTGAGACCTCCCAGGAGAAACAACCTGGTTCTTTTATTTCTGCAACAAAGGTATTGAGGCAGAGAGAGATGCTGTTTTTCATTTTGCTTTTAACGTGATAACACATTTCACCCAAGATCAGATTATTGCTCAGATGCCGTTCCCCCATCCGGGTGGGCTTTGATAAGAGTTAATTCCAATATAAACACCTCTGTTGCTACTGGTGTGCTTCCAGTTTATCAACTACAACCATTCTGCTACCTTTCAACCCACATCTGCTAATCCTATTAATCTGTATGTAGCACAGAAACAGACGATATTGGTGTTTAGTTAATCGTTTCTTTGTTGTGACAATAGCTCTTGGGAATAAATCTTAGATACGATGGTTGCAGAGCACAACAGGAAAAGTATTTTTTTTATCGAAACACATTATGAAAATCAGATGTGTGGCTGGAGCTGCAGATATCCATACGTACAGTAGGTTCCTAAGACACAATGTGGTAAATGTTCTCTGCCGATGCCAAACATCTTATTCTGAAGTCAGCCGTTGGTTCTTGTCGTTTTGACTGGATGGTTGAATTTCAAAGAAACGAGATATGTTGGCAATGTATTGGTTTAACAAACAGGTTCTGTTGGAGAGAGAAGAATTATCACATGAATAACCTACCTGGCATCTTTTTCCTTATTTTGGCACCTTTCTCTGGCTACGAGTTTAGTCCCACACTGCTATGGGTTTACATACCATTCTTTAGAAGTCAGTGTTGGTCAGTCTGGCACAAATATCACACCCAATATATTCCACATGTGCTTAATAGTCTTGTAGTGGATGCAGGTCACTGCAAGTCTTTTTTTTTTTTTTTATAAGTCAATTTCTTCTTGAATTGGGGAGGTAAATGAGAAACTTTGCAGATGGAACAAGACAATTTACATTTAAAAAAGGAAAAAAATAACTATTTCATTGTCTTATTTCAAGTGCATGCTATCTATTTATCTTATTTTGATAATAAATATACTCATTCCATTGGCAAATCATCTTATTTACCTCCTCAAATTAAGGTTAAATACACTCAATTAAAGAATTTTTTTCATTTCTTTCTGCAGCGTCCATAGTTATTCCTAAAAAAAAACGTATCTTGTGCGGGAAGGCGTTGACATCTTGGAGGATGGTTGGTCCCCTACTGAGAAATGGGATCCTCACTGGTAACTCAATATAATCATGATAACTATCTACAGTGAGATCGTCTCAGATTATGACAAGCCTTGCTTTTCCAGGTAGGGAGGTGCAGCCCACAACATTACACTGCCTCCATCAGAAGCAGATTTACTGGCAGATGATTTGAAAAGTTTTTCCACATTTGCAGAATACATATTGAACTCTGCTGCATAACCTATATGTGTATTTTCTATAAAATGTGCAAATTTACAGGGGAGAATACGATTTTCTGTCATAATCTCAGAATAGGGGAGGCGGGGCACCAAACATCACTGATACCCTGGTTTGGGAGAAATAAAGATAAGTTGCCACAATAATCTGATGGAAGATGATTATCAATGTGAGTCACTTACCTGGTTTAACAGTTCCGTCCATCCACCCTGAACGAGGCAGGACCCAGCCGATGGACTGCCTTTAAGAGCCCCCAGAACAAGATGGTTATGAGATCCAGGAGTCCACAACCTGGCCAGTGGTTCTGATCAGAACAGGAACAGACAGATCCAGAGTTCCAGGAATCCACAGAGCATTCCGGCAGGTTCAGGGTTCCACGAGTCCAACAGCGAGGCAGGCTCTGTAGTTGAGAGGCAGAGACAAGACATGATATGAGGAGAACTGTGGAACTTTAAACTAGCTACCTCCACTGAGCCATTACAGGGAACGGGTTCGCTCAGCGGACAAGAGCCAGAACACGATCAGGAAATGACAACGCTAACACCCTCTCTAACCAATGGCCTCCAAGAACGAAAACATGAACCCTCAAAATCAGCCATGAACTCCAACTAAAACTAAACACACAAAATCAAACAAGATAGCTGGGCTGAACTGTATATAAAGTAGCAGGAGCGGGTGGATAAGATGAATGATAATTATGGTCCAGGGAGGGTTAAACAGGTGAGTGGAGTGAGCAATTAGGTCAGCTCTATAGGGGAGTGTTGGCCTAATGGGTTAGACCAGTGCCTCCAATCTGGGTTCCTGAGCTAAACCCTTAACCCCACACTGTTCCCCGGGTGCCTCACAATGGCAGCCCACTGCTCCCCAACAGGATGGTTTAAAAGCAGAGATAAATTTCTCCTATGTGAGATCAATAAAGTTCAATTATTATTATCAGGGCCATGATCATGACATTTCTAGCAGAGCAAGATGTATTTTCAAATACGCATTTGTTCTTCTTTTCATGCCAAATTGGTCAACGTTACTTCAGGCTTTCCTGAATATTTGGCAGGAGTGGCGGCCTAGTGGTTAGGGCATAGAGCTTGAAGTTGTGAGTTCGAGTCCCACTCCCACAAACTGCCACTCTGGGTCTCTGAGCAAAACCCTTAACCCCTGATTGCTCCCCCGTCCGCATCACAATGGAAACCAACAGCTCCCCAAGGGGATGAGTTAAATGCAGAGGTAAATTTCTCCAATGTGAGATCAATAAAGTTAAATTGTTATTACATTTAAATAAAAAACTTTGGACTTACTGGATAGAATCTTCTTTATAACAAAGTGGGTGAAATAAAATGATAAAATAATTTTAAATTTTATTTTTTTTCTAGGTATGTTTTACAAAACAAAACAGGTTTAAAGAGAAACTTTTTTATGTGTTCAGAAGAAAACCCTTTTTACTTACATTGACTCTTCTTGCATAATCTCCTGGGAAGCTAAGTATACTCACTCTTGTCTTCTCTGTGTTGCAAAAAATAAGCCACACAGCCATTATCAAAATGTTTCAGTTAGCAATTGACAGTTTCTCTTTTGTTGCCGATGACATGAAATTATCCATGCATGATATGGCTCCTATGTGTCTCAGAAACTTACCTTTTACTTTAATGTATCTCTTTTGAACAGTGAAAAGGGCAGATTGTATTTTGTTGACATTTCTAGTTTTTTGCCTCCAAAATAAGGTTAGCTAACAATGCTACACAATAAACAGTTGCAAATATAGTTTTGTATGATATCCATATATGTAGTATATATTTGTATGGTATGATCTGTCTCTGTAATGACATGTGTTGTGAATTGGCGCTATATAAGTAGGGTGAATGGTATTTAATTTTCCACAGATTTCCTTCTTGTGAAATGTGAACTTCTTTTTAATGTGTTAGTAAAAAAAAGAAGTAAGCTATTGTTACTCCAATTAAATAAAGACCTATAACTAATGTTAGACTGACAGTTGTTTGAAAGAAGAGAGGGACACGATCATGCTTGAATACCAACACATTAGTGGATTTTTCACAGCCTATTTTGTTTCTGCTTTGTATTCAAACAAATCTTCAGCCTCACTGATGATTTAAAATTCCCCGTTGGCCTAAAGATTGAGAAAGATAACAGCCATTACTTCTACAGTAAAATCAAACATATCCATTCAAATTTTTTGGCACTTTTCTCATTTTAGTGGCTGAAATGTATAGCTTTGAAGATAATGAGGGCATTTTTCAGTAGACAACTCGGCACCAACTCTTTTTCTTTTCTTGTTTTTATAAAAACAAATCACCCCAATAAAAGGGGTAGCACTAAGTTCACGTCTTAGACACATTTGCTTTTCTGAAAGAGGATAAAAACAGTGTATTGTTGAAGATTGTTGGTTATGCATCATGTAGTATTTACTTTTTCTGTACTATTTATAAAATACTTAAAAGTAAATTAGAAACAACACATGGGCACAGACGCATTAAATTCATGTTTTGTTTGTCTGGGATAGATTTCTGATAAGTTCTTTGTTTAGTCTTTTCAGTTTCCTGCAATTTTCCTCTGCTGTTAAAAAGCCTCTTAAATAGCCCTGAAAATTGCTGTTTCTACACCTCTTACGGGTTACAACAGTGGATGCTGGAGCATTCACAGTTACGAAAGACACATCATTGAAGTTTTACAGGATGTTACAGAATATGCATTTTTGCCTTCAGATTATACTTTGGTACTTTGGATTTACTTTTGCCATTTAGTCTTCTTTAGTGTCCACATGCTGATGAAGGAATCTGATAGGCCTGAAATAAGGTTCAAGTTTTCCACATTTGCATTATATAGTTTAAACCTGGAATACCAAATTAAATATGTATTGAAAGCTTTGGGAATTAGAACAAGATTTTCTGTTTTACATTTATAGAAGGAAAAAAAAAAGATTAATACTGCAGAATGAGGCAAGTTGAGTGAGGTGTCATAAGTATAAAAGATGATGTACAATGGTTAGCCCACTTAAAGCTACAGTGTGTAATAATTACAGGGATATACAGTCAGAAATCTAATATATTATACATAACTATGTTATTTATCATCATCTACGAGCTCAGCCTCTTAACCTTAATATTTGCGTTGCCTTAGAATTCGTTATTTATAATTATATAGGAGCGGGTCTCGCAGCCATGGAGGCAGACATCTTTGCGCTACGGCAGCGCAGAGCCAACAAACTAGCGATTGCGAGATCGCCCATTACGCTCGAAAGTAACTACGGCAAGTTGAGAGAGATGAACTGAGAAAATCTGTAAAATTATCTATGTAAACAAACCTCATCACTTGAGAAGGTAGGTGATGCAGACGTCGTGGAAGACATTTTGTCCCGTAACGCTCGCCGTACTGTTGGGGGGGAGAAGCGGTGGGGGGGAGATGTTCATGTTGCTGCGGTCTGCAGTCTGGACTTTAGATGTAGCTAAAAATTACACACTGTAGCTTTAAGAAATATAAAACACAAGTTAAAGGCACACTATGCAACATTTTTCAGTTAATTAATGTGTTCCATAACGTTATGGATGATTAAATGATTCATTTCAGGTTGAACAAAGGTATTCTCGGCCGCCCTGGTGGTCTGTGGGGGAAATACTGCACTTGCAACTGCAGGAGCACCGACCCGCACCCACAGGCTCAGAAGTCTCGTGAGAGTCAGTCTTGCTTTACGGCAAGAACTGCTAGACGCCCCCAGTTAAAAGCATTCTCGTTGCTAGCACAGTGGCAATCTTTGTGCAGTTATGCTATGTTCACGCAGCAAAAGCAGCAAAATCGCGTCTGCTGCTTCATTTTTGCTGCTTGTACCAGTTAGTTCTGACGCGTGGCTGAAGCAGCTTTGCTGCTCTGGCTGCGCGGTGCAAAAGTGTGTCTGACGCGCGTTGGACGGAGCTTCACTATCCTTTCTCTGCCTTGCAGCTATATTTGCTGTGATCAGTGGGAATAAAGTAGTTTTAATATGTTTTTAAGTGAGAAAATACACCTGAAAACGTAATCAGTGCAGTCAGTTCATTCAGATTATTATCCTGCCTTCCATATTTTTTCTGTCGGAGCCGCTCAGACCCCCACATACCAGGTATGCGCCGACAGCAGGGATCCCGTCATCAGCAGCCTCTGGCCGGGTTGCCTCCTCGCAGTTCACCGCGGCAGCTGGTAGGTGTTTTTCATCTAAATAATCCAAACTGCATATTCTGCCGGCAGATTTCTGCATTTTCAGTTAATTTAGGCGTCAATAAATGGTTTAAGAGGAGTGATCATCAGGGCTGTGTCTCTCTCCCTGCGTCAGATGCTTAAACGCGCTGCTTCAGCTGCTCAGACGTGCTGCGCCTGCATCTCAAAACGCGCCGCGGGACCTTTTGCTGCGCCTTGATGCGCATCAACCATTGACTTTGCATGTAAACTCGCTGCTTCTGTCGCGCCAGCTATGTCCAGTGTGAACGCAGCATTAGTCATTCGCTGCTAAGCTCAACACAACCGCGCCTGGCTTGACGGAGAAACCAGGAGAACAGCTGTGCATATTTACGACAGTGCAATTTTACTTTCGCCCTCTGGGGGGAGCCTCCCTGGAAAATCAACACCGGTTGCATAGTGTACCTTTAAATCTAAAAATGTGTCAAGGCTCAGAACAGAGGACCCAGTATTCAAACAGATGGCATGATATCTCAAAAGGCATTTATTAGAAAGGACGGATTTGCAGAGAACAGCGAGGATGTCTAAGGCAAGGACCTCTGCAGAAAGGAAACACAGGTAAGTGAACATGTGAGTCACTAACCCGGTTTTTAAAGTTCCGTCCGTGCTCATTGAAGGAGGTAGATTCCAGACGGTCGGCTGCCGATAAGACGAGGCAAACGCTGTCCAGAGAGTCCCAGACGTTGAAGCCTCAAAGACAGAAGAACAGGCAGGAGATCAGATCCAAGCAGACAAAGGAAGGCAGGACAATCAAGAGGGCAAAGCATCAGAAACAATAATATCCGCTCGAAAACTCTCACCAAGAGCTCGAATAATCTGGCACTGATGGCTGGAAAAAGGCAGATTAAATAGAGACTGGAGCAGGTGAACCAGAAGAGCAGTAATGAGAAACTGGGTGGGACTTTGCAGGTGAATGGAATGAGCAATCAAGCCAGTCATCAGCACCAATATTATGACAAAATCATTAGATTTCTTTTAAAAGCTTTTTATCATGGTGCTGTTGTAGATATTGCATGAAAACGTATGGAAGAACCATTACTTTTTGCCTTTTTTGAACAGTGAAAACAGATCAATTAATCTCTCTATCTATCTATCTCTCTATGTATCTATCTGTCTACTGCTACTATTAATGCTGTCATTAACACAACTTCTATTTTAAATATTTGATCCCATGTCACTTAAACCAATGCACCAGAGCTTCAAGCTCAGGGAAGATTAATGAAGATGCAAAATAATGATTTATTATCACTTTTACAACCTAAACTCTGTATAAAGTATATTTAGCCTCAGCTCTTATTTAAGTCATGCAGAGTTGATGCAGTGTTAGTATTTTCATCATATTTATCTGCTCCAAAAGTCTCCGAAATATAAAGCAAATAACAACAAGGTGGACCGTGAAATAAGGATGGCCATTGTATTAAAGATAATCATCTAAGGATCAGGATCATTGTCTGTGTGCCAGGGTGGAAATAAAGTTGTTCATCAGATGAAACTAAACCCATGAAAAAAACACATACAAAGAAAACTCCTCCGTCCAAAAAGTCTGAGTGAGGCTTATTGTGAAATTGATGTCATGCTTTTTATTTGTGTTTGTTTGTTCAACCGCCGATCGATTTTAAGATGTGGGCAGCGATTTGTAGCGAGGCTGCATTTTCTGTTTCCATATGAAAGTGTTTTGTATCAGTGAATATCAAACATCTCAGCTTATCATAACGTGCTCTCCTTATCTAAGTTCCCACAGAACCTAAATTTTAAGTCGTTTGTCTTCTACATTAAAATGTTTCACCTGGGTTGGTGCAGCATATTGCTGCAATATCTCATGGAGCCACATAAATATGTATATAAAACTGTATTCAAGCGATTAATAAGAGCTCTGGTTGTTAATGTGTGTTCACCTTTAAGGTTTTGAACACTCATTTCTTGGAGTCTTTAAGCGTATTCAGTTTTTTCTCATAAATGAGACTGGTAGGGCAAATTTTCATTTTACAATACCCATGCTTTGCTGATAATGTGAAATACAGAAGAAATACAACAAGTTTTATAGTGATTAATTAAAGGAAACCAGGCTGGAAGGCTGTTATTATTAATGTCTTTCTAAGTATGATATTGTGTTGAGGCGATTATATCTGTATAGCTGAACACAAAAACAGATCCATAAATAGGTCTAAAATAATTGCCAGCATATCACATTAAAACCATTGGAGCCTGACTTCCTTGAGAAACTCCTTCTCCTGCAGATTTTAATTTCATTTATTTTCATTTTCTTTATTGCCCCTCAGCTGCTTCCTGGGACTCATTCGTCATTTATGCAGAGGCAGAAACCAGGGAGATTATTTTGCATTTAGAAGCTCCCTCGGTATCCAAACAGCGACACACATTCTCATTAAAGCAAGATCTTTATATGATTAAGCACTTTTACATCGAACACATTCAATTTGTGGATACTGAAATTACCAGCAGCCTACAACTTCGAGGTGTTTTATTGTGTTTTAGATAAACAGAAGGAAGCATATGGCTGTAAGCTGTAAAACAGACTCATGGTTTCATACATTTAAAAAAATAAATATCAGATATGTGCATGCATTTGTATTCAGTCCCATTGAGTCGGTGTTTTGACAGAAGCACATTTGCAGCTCCAAATCTTTGCCTAAACTGGTATGCCTCCTGGAGCTTTGCACTTGTAGAAGAACCATGTTTAACTACCTTTCATCGAACACGTGTATACAGTGGAATGACATAAAGGAATCTGCAGGGAACTTATTATTTTAACTCTATCAACAAATATTTACTTGTTTGTTTGTAAGTTTAAGCTTCTTGACATTTATTGTCTGGAGGCAAAGCTTGTTTTAAGTCGCTCTGTTTCAGCTGTTTAATAGAATTAAATTAAAATGTTTTATTTGTAAATCTCTTGAGTTAAGCCAGCATATGCCATCTCTGCACCCAGATGTTAGCAGGGTTTTTCTGCAGACCTAATAGACACACCAAGAAATCCTGACAGAGCCCTCCATGTTCCCTCGGAACGGCTTGAACGCAACATTCTGGAAGCCATAAACAAATTGCCTCAATGTCCGTTGTTATTTACTCTTTTTATTTGGCTACTCTAGCAAATAGGAAAAAATAGGGATGTAATATAACAAAATTGACCTGCTATATGCTATTGTGGGGCTGTGATGCATTTAGTTAGAGCAGCATAGGAACTTCTGCTGAGGGAAAATATGGGTGAGGATTTCATCTCTTGAACTGACAAATCAAATGCACTTCAATTTGCGCATGCAGTTTACACATGGACCACCACGTTTCATTCAATAACGGGTGATATGGAAATCAATCAGCAAATAATTTGCCTGAATAGACTAATCCATCACACTGAATGTCAAAATGTCCACGGCTTTTCTGGAGTATATTTGTGTGTTTAAGGCTTCTGTATTAAAGACAACATTATGACTATATTCCCTGCATGTGAATAGAAATGATAACTAGAGAAGAAGATGAATAGATCACATATATGAAAAGCGATGCTCTCTGCCAACTTCTTCTTCTTATTTAGCAAATATTTACAGGAGTTTTAGATTATATCTGACTTTCTATCATGGGATAATATTAAGATTATTCAGAGGACGTACAGAGAAAAATACATATAAAAAAACAACAGTGTTTGGAGCTTTTTTACTACATGTGAACAATCCAGGTCCAGAATGTAGAAATCCTGCCAATTTTTCCTTCATTTTGTTCACTTAACCAGTGGCTCAGTTCAAATAAATTAAATAGGAAGTGTGTCTGCTGTCACCATGATAAGTGCTGGCAGTCCGGAAGGAGCTAGGACCAGCAAGCAGTATGCTTCCTTGCACCAATGCATTTAGCATAGGGACCTCCTAACATCCCTAGCTGCCACTATGAGTTGTATGGTTGCCCTCAGTCCTTTTTGAGGCAGACTGTATAGGCACATCCCACCTTGGGTTTAACAAAAATACATTATGGAAAATTACGTTTATTGTGTGTGACTCATGCAAGTGCCCTCACCTTCATATGTTCTGGGTTTTAAAACAGAGATCTTCATCTTTACCTTTTGGTTTTTCCTAAATTTTGTGACCATCATGTTGACTTAGTATTTCAGGCTCTATCTATCTAGTGTTATATATAAATGATCATAACAGGATTCTTTGACTTGAAAAAACATATTGAACATTTATTTAGATTATACTACTTTGGTAAATATATATTTGGGTAAACCTTTTAACATCCATTCACATATCATGTAACATGTTGGTTCCACCATCACACTGTAAGCTTGCTTTAATAAGGCAGTGGGACCACAGGGAGGCTGGTCATAGTGAATGGGAAGATGAATGAGCTAAATATTTGGTGCAAATGCAGAGTCCAGTGAACAGTTTGCTCAAATCTATATGCATTTATGACAGATCGTACATGCGTGTTATGGTGCTGTCACACCTTGACGATTTAGCCAGCGTATGCTGACGTATAAAAGATTTAGCAAAAACTCTGGCATATGTTAGATAAGTTATGGGTAAGTTTTGTATGACTTATGAGCACGCTGGCACATGTCAACAAATATGTCAAGAAATTTTGGGCGCTCAAAATTTCTGGAAGTTTGCCAGTGTATGCTCATACGTGGGCCATGAGCTACAGGTAAGTTATGTGATCGTTGACACACTAATTGTAAGTTACGAAGGCGAGTGTGATGGATCCTTCCTACGTTCACGCCCATGACCAACAAACTTCCTAGCAGACATGACGCTGAATCTGCTGCGACTGCAAACCTTCTTTATTTCTTTCTTTTTCTTTTTTGGCAGGTGGTAAACAGCAGCTACTGCAACTGCGAAGTTTAGAGAAATCTTCTTCTTGCACCTTTTATGTAGGCCTGGTGCCTCCGGCCGCATTGCTTCCCCCCTCAGGACACTGGTTGTGACATTTCATGAGCAATACGCCGTGCGTTATGCTTAACTTAGGCTGTCGTTGGATATAAGTTCTAAACTCATTATAAATATTGTATGTATATGTCCAAAATGGAAAAAGAAAGTTGACCTCAGGCCAACAGTCTATCAGTTTCTGGGACGTTTATATACACTGGCTAAATTGTCACGGTGTGACAGCGCCATTACTTTTAATGCACCACTTCCTTTGTGAAGGATGGTAATGAATGCATGATGCTGGGGGAAAGTATTTTTTTCAGCAGGGATTAAGAAGCATGCTCAGAAGTAGGGGTGTGGGAAATAATCGTTTTGGTGATATATCGTGATATTCGGCTGCCCAATATAATATCAATCTTTCACTTCTTAGTATCGATTTTCAAAAAAAAAATGGTTACATAAAACATTGATGGGAAAATGGGCTACCTCTGCACCACCACTCTGGCAGAAAGTGCTGTGGAGCCCTTTAACTGTGTGTGCAGCACCAAATCTGTATTTGAGGCAGTCACAGTGGAAGAACAACATGGATAATAATACCTAATCAATATTTTCTGATGAAAAATACAGCACTTGCTGTTTTATCTCATCATTTGATTTTGATAGCTGGGAAAAATATGGCAATATATAGTGATACTGCAATATCATGGTAATATCGTATCGTGACCCAAGTATCGCGACATGTATCGAATCGCAACACTCATGCCAATACTCACCTCTACTCAGAAGTAATTGAACATTTGGAGATGTAAAAGATAAACTGAAAAAAGAGCCTGAGACTAAACTAAATATGTCAGACTGGGTCAAACCTTCTCCTTCCAATAGATCATCATCCTTAAACTTACAGGATGTGTCAGGATAACTTATTCCAGGATCACACCTTAAACCATGCGACAATATGTGGAAGCTTTATACACTTGTGTTCACTGACACCCTTTTCTTTCTGACTGAGCAGAACCCATTTACCAAATAATGAAAGAATAATGGACCATAATTCTATTCTCTGCATATACAAACTAAATGTTATGCTTTTTCTTCCATATCCAAATATCCAAAGAGCAAATTTCTGTTCCACAAAATCCCAAAAGACTACCTGACTCAACATGAACCAAAAATTAAGAGGGATAAACAGGATCAATGTTAATTAAATCAATCATGTGAATAGAAATCGAGATATATCCTGAATCTATGTCGTATTTCTAAGTAAGTTAACAAGTGTTTGCACACACAAAAAAAAACATTATCTAAAAAATGAATAAATCAATCACCAAATACCTGAGCTGTGCTCCATCAGTTCAACATCCTCCTCCAAACTGAGCCTTTTCAGACCTAATTAGAAGTTTCCACAAGAAACTCCGCTGTCAGAAAGACTCTATTTTATTTCCATCTTTCCTAATTTAGCTGCCAGTCATTTTGGCTCATATCCAAAAGTTCCAATCTTGTGAAATAATATCAGGCTTCTCCATCTGTGACCAATTAAAGCCCTTTTACCCTGATGCCATCGCATGTTAGCTCCTTTTCATGCATTCATAGCTGCAAAAGCAGAAGGGGGAAAGGGATCATTTCAGCTGCCCTCATTATAGTTCCTTCAAGACCCTCTTTTTATCCATGTCACGATGGCCTGACCCTGCAACCTGACACACTCTGCCCACTTTTTCTAAAAGTGTGATTAGTAGTTCAGCCAGGAGAAAAGCATCTCCCTCCACAGTTTGAGGTCAGCAGCTAAATAGATCACTAACCCTCACTAGGGACAGTAAAATTACCCCACACAAAAAAAAACTCCTCACCATGCAGATGATTCTGAGTCAAACAGAGCTTGTCTGAACATGACTGTTTTAAATATGGAATCCAGTGGTGTATTTTTTTCCACTTACACATGTAGGCTGTCAATAAAAGCAAAGCTGGGTAATGACAAATGGATTTTCACAGCAGGATTTCACCAAATAGTTTTAATAGAATACACTAAAGAAATATAATATTTCTTTGCTCTGTGTGTATTAGTGTCAATTATATCAATAGAAACTAGCTGGTATTGATGAACCTGGATTAGAAACTTTTGACACATTTGACCATGGATTCTTAAGGATTTCCACCTTAAACGTATCTGTTTTAGATTGAGAGATTCAACAATGTTGGATATTACCACTGCTAGCAAAGCTGAAGCAACTGTCTGAATTTTGGTTTAACATAACAGCTTCCATTTTTCTGACTGAAAAGTGGTGGTTACTGTCATACTTCCTCCCTGTAACTGGGAAAATGGTGATGATATACTTAGTGCTGTAAGAACATGTATGGTGGGCGTAGCTGTAGGATTCCCTTAGCAAAAAGTAGTTTATTCAAGTATACTAAGAGTGCACTAATTTCATACTTAAAATCAGTCAGTGCACTTAGAGTTTACTTATTCTAAACTATATTTCATATACTTAGTCAAGTGTACTCAACTATACTATTGCTTACTTTATTGTTTACTCAAGTTAAACTTCAAAATGTCCCAATTTAGTTCGAAGAAGTATTACTTTAGTAATACTTCAAGTACACTAAAAGTACATTGTTTGGTATACTTTCTAAACTTATACTTAAGTATTCTTAATAGAGTATACTACTTTTTGCTAAGGGTCGGCGGTAATGCATCAGCTTAAATAATGTTGACTGGGTGCGAATCTGAGAACGATTTCTTAGAAACATCATTTAAAGTGTAATTTATTTTTGTGCTTTATCTGGAATTATCACAAAAAACATTTCTCAGGTTCACATAGAAAGAAAAAGAAAATATCCATTAAGTTGTAGCAGTCTAGATAGAAATAACTTCTTCATGTCAAAGGCAGTGGTGAAAAGTAAAATTATTTGATTTCTGTACTTAAGTACTTTGAGTAATTTTACTTTACTTGAGTACTTGGGGGGTACTTATAAATTTCACTTCACATCTCAAAGTCAACTTTTGTACTTTCTGCTCATTGCGAGGAAGCTGCTTGTTTCTTTTTTGTCTCAGCTTAACTTAATCTGCTGTTACTGTTTTTTATTTTCCAAATGCAATTTCAACATTCAAAATAGCAACCCTTAGGACTGAATTTGGACAAATGTAAGAAACTCAGAACAGATTTTATTATTTGTATAATGTTGTAAATTTTCAGGAGGATGAATTTTAAAATCCAAGTTGTAGTCTCTTTGTGGTATTAGATTCAACTATGAACCTCTATTCCATAATGAAAGTGTGAAGAGAATCTAGGCATCAATATTTCAGCTGTTTTCTGAAAATTGAAAGGTTCTTTGAAATCACTTTGAAAATTATGCAGAAACTTAATGATGTTAGAACAGTTTAATTGGATTTTGAATGCTTAAAGGTATTGTGGAGGATTCTCCACTTTGAAAAATATGCACGTGCGAGAGCATGCACAAGCTGATTTCTCCTCGTGCACGGTCTGTTTAAAAGTTGCTGTTCTAATAGCTCTCACAAGCAGTGGCGAAGCTAGATGGGGGGCCAAGGGTGGCCATGGGCACCCTTAGGCAATCAATAGCCACCCCTGTGGCCACCCCTACCATTTTCCTTTCCTCTAATACAGATGGTGGCAGCAGTAATATTCTCAACTGGAATATTGAAAACATTTTATTTTGTTGTGGTTAATTATGCACATCAATATACTAACATCAAAGATGATATGTACAGAATTGCTGCTCTTTTCAGAACTAGAGTTTGTGTTATGGGGTAAAGAGAAAATGATGTGTCTCTGCAAGTCATCTAGAGGTCTTAAGTGAAATCATAGATAAATAACAATTTTAATAAAATCTTATCAAATACTCGATTTATGTAGATATTAGTGCTTGTAAATATCAGTTTTATGTAGAATGTTTATCGATACAAGTTGGTAAGTAATGACAATGGAAAAGATTTACGCCCCAGAACTCAAAGCTGAAAGAATTTTATCCACTATACCTTTTATCTAGAAATTACGGATGTTTAAATATATGCGTCTATTTGTTAGCAAATGCTGTAGGAAAGTATGATTAAACGTCAAATGGAGTATAGAGACTCTAAAACATGCTTTTACCTGCCTGAGCAACCCACTTAGAGCAGAAATTCTACTAAGATTTTAAAAACCCTTTTTTGTCTGTCAATATGCTCTTTCCAGAACTCTTTAAGTGGAAACGTTTTAGTGTCACCTGGTTTAATTTAATAGAAAATCTTTAAGGAACCTTATTATTAATCATTTGATCAAAAAAGAATTCACAGATTTACTGATTTGCCAAATTTATCATTAGTTGCAGCCATAATGGAATAGATAAAATGAAGGATAAAAGGAACAACCGTTAAGTATTTGTAAATAAAGCCAATTATGTTATAAAATTAAAATGAATAAAGAATAGGAAGGTTTTGGAAACATGCTTAATTGTTTCACAACAAAGTAGCTGACTACCTAGGATGTATAAAATATATATTAATAGTGATATGCTTTTAAATGCTGTGGTTTATCAGAGTAGGTTGCGCCACGTTTTTCTTTCCAATCAAAGTAAATAGAAACTGTAGTCTGCCACCATCTAGCGGCCAATCAGCGCAGTACAGTTCGACTCACACTACGTCATACAATAATAAGGAAGTAGCGACACAACAAAGTACACGAGTGGCCCTGGTTGAATTACAATAAATTGTGAACCAATTTTGAACTTTGAATGGAGAATTGTGCAAAATAGGACATTTTATATATATTTTTTTCTAACTGACTGTCTGTATTTGGAAAGTTTCTTGTATTTTAAGCGTTTTGAGAGCATCATGGAGAAATACTCCCACCTCAGAGTGATCGGGGAAGGGTCTTTCGGTCGAGCTGTGCTGGTTCAATGCAAAAGCTCTCAGAATAAATATGTACTCAAGGAAATACAGCTGCCAAAGGTGGGTGCAAACAGATTATTTCTATGTATGTTAACTTGGCTAATTTACATGGAATGCTCTTTGTTGATTTATACAGAAGCTATCCAAACTACAGAGTTCAAGAAAGGAAGCAGTCCTGCTGTCCAGAATGAAGCATCCCAATGTTGTGGCTTTTAAGGAGGCATTTGAAGGTAATTTGAAACATTCCAGATGAAAAAGAAAAAATCAGTTTTTCACATGTCATACTCTTCATTGTTTTTTGGGGGGATCTTTTCTATAGACCATTTTAGAGAATTGATTTCTGTTTTTTGTAGAAATACTAACATAAAAAAAGTTAAGTTGAAGTAGAACAAATGAACAACATCTATCTCTATCCATCTTCTCATAACTGCCTATTGATTAAAAACATCTCCTAAGCATAATGCTGCCACCTCCGTGTAAAGACATTTGCAGTGTTACTCTTTAGCCACATGTTGTGTCTCAACAAGAAATTTTTGATCTCTTCTTTTTTTAGCAGTAACTTTCTTCACAAATTTTTATAAAGCTCTAATTTGACCAATAGTCATCTCATATACACTGAAAAACAGAATGCAAGTGTTTCTTTGCATTTACTTAATCATATTTAGTTACTTTAACACAATTGTTTCATGTTAGCAGGGTAGGACATAAAACAATTGTTTCTTTTTTCAGTGATATATCTCTTAAAAAAAGTTTCTTGTTCCCCTTTGAGAAATTTATTCAGCATGCTGATGAAGATTCTCAGTCACCCAGGTCATAGTCATTCCGTAAAAGTAAAAAAAAAAATAAATAAATAAAATCCACTGGACTTGGTTTCCAAAGTTTGAAGACGTTTTGCGGATTGTTTTTTTTAAACTTGTATGAACATCTATTCATCAACTTTGTATACAAGCTAATTCTGATTGGGACGTGCAGGTGGCGCAGTGATTAGCGCCTTGGTCCTCGACTCGGGTGACCTGGGTTAAAAAAAAATTAGTTTATACTTATATTAAAACCTAAGAAAAAGAAGAGCTTATTGTTTCATGTTGCTGTGTCTGTGTAAGCCAGTTTAACCGCATGTTCAGAAGAAATACTGATTTATAAAAGTTGTCTACTCCTAGTCTAGACCATAAAATAGAAATAAAAATCAGGACTAAATGAAAAAAAGCTCAAGTGGTGTGAAAACTTTTCCTTTAAAGCTTTTACTTTGGTCACATAAAACAAAATGTGTGTTTCCAGCTGACAGCCTCCTGTGCATTGTTATGGAGTACTGCGGTGGAGGGGATCTACTTCAGAGGATTCTGCAGCAGAAATCCTCTCAGTTTACTGTTGATAATGTAGGTCAAATGCCTGCAGCTGTTATTTGTTTGTTTTTCTGTTCTTGTGCTTATTTTTACCCTTATTCTGAAAAAAATAAAATAAAAAATGTTCTCCCTCTTTCCAGATCTTGAAGTGGTTTGCTCAGATGTGTGCCGGTGCACAGCACATTCATGATAAGAGGGTTCTGCACAGAGATTTAAAGTCTAAGGTAGAGTTACTTCAAAGTATGAATTTATATAAGGATTGAACTGAATTGCTTTATCGAAACAGGGAAGAGTCCACGTCCATAAACACCTTCCTTCTGGGTGGGATGTCATCTGACTCAGCTGAACCCTCTTATGTTTTCCTTAATGTTAAATCACCACTTCTCTCATTTCCTGTCACAGAACATTTTCTTAACAGACGACGGCTCAGTGAAGCTCGGGGACTTCGGCTCTGCTTGCATTCTGAACAGGTGCTGTAGGAAAACAAATTTAGAGAACCTCTGATATCACATTGCTGCTTTAGCTTTTATATTTGAAAGAAATGATGGTACTTTTTTTGCAGCTCCAAGGCTTATGCTCATACGTATGTTGGGACGCCGTATTATGTGGCACCAGAAATTTGGGACAACAAGCCATACAACAATAAGAGGTAGTTTACTTTCTGAAAGTATTTAAATATTTAAAGAAAGAATTATCTATCTATCTATCTATCTATCTATCTATCTATCTATCTATCTATCTATCTATCTATCTATCTATCTATCTATCTATCTATCTATCTATCTATCTAATTAGCATATTTATCATTTCAGTATCCAGAGAATGTCCACAGTTATGAAAAAAATATTTGAGGTAACCACAGGGAACTTTATCCCCCTTCACCGATAAGAAGTTTTATTTTTTTTGCATGGTGCTTAAAAGGATTTGTGGCTGCAGTGAGCAACTGTTGCCTGTTGGTGGTTTTCAGACCGCTCTCTAAGCCCACGGTGTGTTTGCCTCTACAGAATCCTGCCAGTTTTTAAAGAGCTGCCCGCCTGCGGCCAAAACATTGCCCTACATACAGATATATGCAAATATTCAGCTGAGATCTCAATCACATCATAACTAACTAAATCCTTAAAGTATATCCTTCACTTCGTGGCCGTTGAAAACATGGTTTGTTTCTGTATTTAGTGATTTCCTTTTTAAACAACTGTTCCTGTGTGTTTGTGTGGATTCTCTCTGTGCTTTTCTGATGCTGTTTGTAGCTTTGGCCCACATTTTAAAAATGCTCCTTTATGGATTGATTACAAGGTTATTTGTGATTTTAATTAGATTAATTGCCTTTTACAAAGAAGCCTAATTTCGAAGAGATTAAGGTAATTACATTGCCCAATTTTAAAGGCTATGCTTCTGTTTGAATGTCTTGTTTAATCAGAAGATCCTCCTCTTCACTGTCCTAGCTCTGTATGTTTAAATCTACTAAACAAGTCGGTTATTGGTCCTGGGTGTTGTCCTGTGGCCTGATGCGACATCATGATTCGTCATGCGCAGGAGAACAGCTTGGTTCTGTTTGGTTGCTTTTGCAGTCTTGCAGGGGAAGGCAAGGACACTTTCATGTGTGTCCACTTTATAGAACTTTAAAGCTTCATCCAGTGTTTTACACAAACCTAATTTGACCTTTAGTGGCAATCTATCAATTTCTTTATTGTCAACTACAATTTGCAATGTAATTGAGATTTCAGTTTCAGTACGTTCATTAGTGCAAGATCATTTTGTCGCTGACAGTGTAAAGCAACTAGACCCGTCCTTCTGTTTCTATTTCCCGCTCTGTCAGGACTGAATATGCAAACAGGAAATAAGCTGATGTTTCAAGGCTGTCACAGTCTTGTTTTCCAGCTCATTATGTAACTCCTGTAATGTTACATGTCTGTTACAGTGCATGACGAACGTCTGGGTTTAATGAATACTTCCCCTTCTGTCTTTGTTTCCTGCAGTGATGTGTGGTCGTTGGGCTGTGTCCTCTACGAGCTCTGCACCCTCAAACACCCGGTACTTGCCTTTCCCCTCTCTGACGTAGCTAAAGGCCTCTGTCCAAATATTTATCAGTCAGTTGTTGACTAAAATCACTGAGATCCTGCATAGCTTTGTTATTTAATGTCAGGGGCTCCATATTTTCAGCTGGGTTAGATTATCCTCGTGTGTTTTTTTATATTGTTTTAGATGTTCTGGTTTGGTTTGTTATCTCAGGAGTCCTGACTCTCATTTCCTGTGTCCAGTTCCAAGCTTCCAGTTGGAAGAGCCTGATCCTTAAGGTGTGCAGAGGTGCGTACCCTCCGCTTCCCAAACACCTGCCCTATGAGCTGCACTACCTAATCAAGCAAATGTTCAAGACCAATCCAAAAGACAGGCCGTCGGTGCAGACAATCCTGACTTCCCACAGGATTTCGAGACTCCTGCGCTCACATCTGCCCTCACAGGTAGAAAGACACAAGCAACTCTGGACCCAAAATGATTTTACAACTCACTGTCAAACCATTTTAAAGTCTTACACAACTTCCTCATCTGTGAAATCCCATCCTGGGTGAGATCACGCAGGCTGTTTTAAAGACAGAGGAAGAGAAGAGGGGAAGAGGTCGATGGAACAAGGAGGAAGGGCTGGAAGTGGCTAATCTCCTGGGAGAGAAGAGTTTAATAAAAACATCAAGTGAAGGTAGGTGGTTGATTGTGCTTTGCAAATAGTCCAAATCTGAAATTGTTACACTTCATGTAAACATAATCATTCATGTAAACATAATCATTTTCAATGCATTTTATTGAGACTTTAAATCATAGATCAGCACTGATTTCCAAATGTTTGTGAAAAGGAAGAAAAATACCTGGAATTTATTTATTTGAAGTGTGCTGTGCATTTATATTCTGACCTCATAAATCAATTCTCTAATAAATTACCTTTGAGTGCATATACTGCCACAGGACGTTTGAGATTAAAGCTTCACACAAGGAGATTAGGAGAAAAATATATAAATTGAAGCTGTTCAAGGTGAAGGCTATCTCCAAGCAGCTGGATGTTCTTAAGACCACAATTGCTCAAATTATTCAGAAATTTAAGATCCATGGGACTCTAGCCAACCTAGAGGTGGCCACAGGAAAATAAATTATGACAAATCAAAGAAACGGATAATATGAATGCTAACAATAGAGCCCAGAAAAACGTCAAAAGAGATAAAAGGTGAACTACATGCATAAGGAACATCATTGTTTGAAACAAAGTGGACTTAATGGGAGACAACCAAGGAGGACACCATTGTTGAAAACAAATCATAAAAGCAAAGCGAGACGGGAATTTTTGAATTATGTTGACCAGCTACAAAGCTTCTGGGGGAATGTCCTACGGATACAGTAGATGAGACAAACATTGAACTATTTGCCAAGGAACAACAGCTCTAATTTAACTGAAATAGAATAAAGCATATCAAGAAAAGAGCACTGACCCTAATGTGAAACACGGAGGTGTCTCTGTTATGCTCTGGGCTGCTTTGCTTTATCTGATAGAGGGCCTCGTCAATATTGGCAGGGTTTAATGAAATCTCAAGACTCTTGAGAGAAATGTGCTGCCTTGTGTCAGAAAGCTTGGTCCAAGATGCAGGTCATTGATCTTACATCAGATAAATACCCAAAATGCATTGCTTAAAATGCCCAAGAATGTCTTAGTGGAAAAAAAAAAAACTAAATATTGGACTGTTCTGAAGTGGCCTTCTATGAGCCCTGACCTAAATCTTTAGAGCATATTTGAGATAAGGTGAAACACTCTGCGTGGAAAAAGCAGCCTTCAACAACTGGGGCAGTTTGCTGATGTTGTCAGTGAGGCCAATATACCTGCTGAGAGGAGCAGACTTACTATTAACAGTTACAGGAATCGCTTAATTGCTGCGATTGCCTCAAGGAACAATAAAATATTAGGAGTAAGGGTCCCATCATTTTTGTCCAGGCCTGTCTCATGATTTTTTTATTTGTTTGTTTATTATTTAATTAATTCTTTTGAGGTATGGCTGAAAATAAATGTCGGACTTTCATTTATGGGGGACAAACAAATGTGTATAGTGGTTGTAAATACGGCAGCACTATATCAAAAAGACAACAACTGTGCATATCTACAGTGCTGTAGACCAATAAAATGTCTGACCAGGCGGATGTTCTCTAGCAGTCCTTCTAGAATTCTAACAAAGGAAAAAAAGTTTTTGTGTTCCTTGGTCTTCTTGGTGCTGTTTGTTCACCAGTGTTTTGTAAAAAGCTCCCAGGTTTTCACTAAAAACTGCATTTATACTGAGATTAAATGCAAACAAATCAACTCTACCTTAAGGCTTTTTTTTTAAGATTATTGGATTAAATAAATGGCGCAGCTTAGAGTTTTCCATCAACAATTTTTAAGGATTTTCATTGCAAATGATTTTTGAAACATTTTTAGCTGCTTCATTATAATTTAATCCTTTCTTTTATTCTGTTACATAAAATACATTAAAACGAAAATATTTTATGAAAATGCATTCATTTGCAGACTTACATATGCAAACTTGCATTAAAATAATTGTAATTGCGCTGATGGCTCCCCAAACTCTTTCAATACTGGTGACATTTTCAACTTGTTTTCTGAAGTGTATTGGTGCACGTTGGTTCCAGACCCCCAGATTGCATTGTTTGGATATACTCCTTCACTTAGGAACCGCGGCATTTCTATGCAAACGACTGTGGTGTATGGAATGGTAATAGCTAAGAAAGTAATATTAAGATTATGGAAAACAGACAAGGTTCCTCTGTTTAAAACATGGTTAAGGGATTTTATTGAGATTCTTCATTTGGAGAAACTGCAGTATAATGTTCTGTAGTATCTGGCAGCCATTTTTGGACCATCTTTCTCAGTCTTATACTGATCCGGATGCTCGCTCAGCCTCTGAGTATGCCACCCCTGCCTTTATGGACAGGTTGTACCATCCTAAAGTGTAAATGGTAATCAGTGCTTTGTGACCAGTTATTTAGATAATTTCCCCTTTTTTTTTCTTTTTTTTTTTCTTATTTTTTCAGTTGGTGTATATTTTTGTTGTCACATTAATAAGAATATGTTTTTCTTATATAGTTATTGTATTTGTTAAAGGTCCAGCAGATTCTATAACAATTTCTTCCCCACTGCCATTAGACTGCTGAATGTTATTGTAAAATGGGTTTTTTTATTGTATTTTATGATATTTGTTATATTTTATTATTTAAAAACAAAAAACTGAAATGTTATAACTATAAATATACAGTCATATGTTTATATTACTGTTTTTATGTATTTTTTTAATGTTTTCAAGGCTGCATTTAAAAAATGAAATTGTCTAGAGAGCTGTTCTTTACGAAATTTCTTTTTCTTTACACTTATGTATAAAAAAATGACAAAATAAATCTGTCTAAGTCTAAATATATATATGATTCATAAAGAAAAAATAATACATTAACCTGTGTGGTGTTAAATATAAAATGAGTTGAAAGCGAAAGGGACATGGTTCTTTATAAAGTCTGTTTTTTTTTAATAGAGTTGGACTAAAAGCTCCCAGTTTTTTTACCTAGGTGAGGATTTCCCTAAAAGCAGCTGTGAGAGCACCGAGCCGCTCCCTAGAAAACAGTGGACTGCTGAGCCACCGAGTGCTGTGCTCCAGATGCTGGCCAACGCCAGCCTGGTCTCATCAGACAGCATGGCTGCAGCTGACCAGACCAGCTCCACCCATGGAAGTACGAAAGCAGCCAGAATTTAATTTCCGCAGCGGTATAAAAGAAAACTCTGGAGATATGATCCCAACGTTCTTTCCTTGTTTTTCCAGGTGAATCAGAGGCCGGCAGGCAGAGAAAACAATGGGTGCGGGATCCTCCTGAGAGGATCCTAAGCCTCCTGGAGAAGGCCCAGCTGAACAAAGCTTTCAGCACCTTTTTGATTCAAAAAGGAGGTCAAGAGCATCTTTTTTTTTCTTTTTCTTTTCCAGACATCAGATTGATATCATTCCAAATGGTACCAAGGGCATTATATGATGCTGTTATTTCCATTTTCAGATGAAAATCCTCTAGTTGGGCCCCTCTCCCGGAAGCAGGGCGATGAGACTGACGGCCTTAAGTCAGAGGTAGTTGTAGACGAGTACAGACTGCAGCCTCGCTCTGATGATGAAGACACGTAAGACTGGTTGCTGTTTTTAGCACATTTTGTAACATTGCCTATGATAAATGATCTATCTAGTCATATAGAGTATAAGTATCATTAAAAAGGGGTAAATTCTTGTAAAAGTAACAGGATAAATTAATAATTCTTTTTCCAGTTTTCTTATTCTATTATGATCCTAATCATACATTAAAATTGGCTTAAAATCAGGCTAACGGAATAGCTTTGCAAAAGGTCCAAACTCAACATTTGTATTTTTTTAGGGCAGGTCTGCCCTGGGAAACCAGCCAATTATGCACATATGGTTAAGGTATAACAAGCCAAGGGAAAATGAACTAAATATTAGTGGTGATATCTATTGCACACAACTCTATTTTCTGAATTTGAAGTTTATTTTAAAACCTCCCACCCAGGAACAAGATCAGTTAGAATTGATCCCTGAAAACCCAAGAATAGGATATCAATGCCTTTGGCGAGTAGAGGGAAACGTCTTAACGCACACGTATTATAGTCATAATAATGCATGCTTCCTTTGGAAACCGCCTTCTCTCAATTGGATTAAATGTGCACATTCATTGTCTGTCTTTAGAATTAGATATGTTTGACTTTCTAAGCCCGTCTCTATGTCTGCTTCAAAAAAAATAAACAGTTCAGACGTTGAATATTGATGCGTTGAGGGAGAACTTTGAGAGTATCGGAGGAATGATTGGAATTTGTTAGCTTTGCATCATTTCTATTAAACAGCTCTGCTATAAAAACACTGTAAAGAAATGAATCGCATTTTGTCTTCTGTCCTCACAGGGACTTTGAGGAAGAATCTCCTTCTGACTGGATGGATGAAATTGAGAAAATATTTTCAGAACACTAAAGCCTCATTCCTTCAAACCTCACACAAATGAAAACACTAACATTTTGAATGTGCCAAACTTTTTTTTTTTTTCTTTGTTTGGTTTTTTGTCTAAGTAAGATAAATGCCATTTGGGCAAAAGAGGTAAATTTGAATAAAGATTTGGAGAGAATGTCATCTGTAAATGTTAATTAAAGTTAACATTTTTATGAGTGTTTTCTGTGATTTCTTTTTCTGAACTAAGCTGAACATCTGCTGCTCGCTGTTCAGGTAATTAGTGATAACATTCCCAGAAGACTGAAGGCCATCCTAAACGATAATGTTCTGCTCTTTGGGAAATCAGGAAATATTAAGCCCTGAGAATCCCATTTCCTCTGCAATATAAAAAGTAGACTAAACATATTCCGTCTTTAGTATTGTTTCGCTTTCATGCTCTTAAAGTGACCCTATCATCACACACATCTGGCTGTTGCTTTGTTTTTAATTGATGTCACTAGACATGTTTTAAGTTTTTCCTCTTCCTGCATTCATCACACGCCACTAGGTGGTGCTAAAGCTGCTGCCAGGACTTGCATTGAAAAGAAGTCTTAAATAGCTTAAATGGAATAAAACATGAGTGCATCTGATGGTTATGTGTAAATTAAAGAGAGGTGTCTTAGTATGGATACAAAAGGAATCACTTTAGTTTTCCAAATTAAAAGATTGACAGAGTGGAGGAAAAGGGAACAATGGGAAACCACAAGCTAGAAACAAAGCCAAACCCTAGCCTCGCCCAAGACATTTTGGGCTCATCAGGATGTAGACTAAACCATAATGATTGTGATTCACCAACAGTTTCTCCAGGGATGGATTATCCTTGTTGCCAAGGTTCACCCTGAGAAGGAATCCTGCTAATGGTTGATGGGAGTTTCCTTTGTCAGAGGAGTTTCAGTCTGCCGAGGATGGTTTTTTTTGTTTGTTTGCTTTCCAATAAGGAAGCTCAGTGCAACAGCTCTTCAGCTTATCTTGAATTTACAAAAAAAAAAATCCACATCCAGAGTTCATAGTCCGACCCCCTCCCTGTTTTTTTTTTTTGCTCATTTCCCCCTCTAACCCCCTGAAGAATGTTCAGTGAAGATACAGATAAACTGGAGCTGCAAAGTTAACTCACAGTGTCACCAAGTTCTGTGTCCTGAAGATAGGAGGGTCTCCCATCAGTGGTCGAGATGCATTCAGCAGTGTCCTCACAGCTCAGCAGCATTACATTAATAACTCCCATTTGTGATCCCAGAGCTTTACTTACTTTTTACATTTGAAATAGGAAAGAATGTTTCAAAAGATAACAAAGCAACGTAAAAGGTAAATTTTGGTGCATTTTGATAAAAAAAAAAAAAAAGGGTTTGGTTTACATCTTTTAAATGAAAAATGGGATGTAGAAAGAAATTTTCCTTGTCTACATTGGTGTTTGGATAGTGTTTTTTTTTCCATCATGACCGTGAAGTTGGGATGGATCCTCTAACATGAACATTTTCCTGGGTTGGCCCCTCCTGGGCGCCTTTGTTCTTGGAGTCCCTTTGGATGTCTGGGGCTTTGGGTCCCCGGCGCTTGCCTTGGTGCTCTGGAAGGGCTTCAGCTCTTCACAACCTTTTTTCCTTTGGACAAACTTTACATTTACAAGTGCACTCTCACAAAACTACAGGTGCTTGGTTCCAAGTATTTAGAGATTCGCTTCCATACAGAAAGCCCTGATTCTTATCTTCAACTACCACAGTATACATGTCAGATTAATTAATACCACTTATACTCCAGCGATGGTATCAAGGTGTTACTTTATTGTATATCTTATACTATATCCATTGGTTGTGCTGTTCTTTTTACTTCTCTTTGCAGGCGATGAAGCAGACTGAAGACATTTTGTTGTTATCTCATTTTATTTTCATCTCCATTTTTCCTTTCCTGTTCTACTTACATTGCGTTGTTCATATAATCTGTAATACTACCTGCATGAAATATAATAAAGCTATTTATATGCATAAATCAAGCGGAACACTATGGCGATAACCATACTGCTCCACTTGTGAAAGCAAAATCTGTTGGGCTCTCTTTTTGGCATCAAGACAATTAATATTATTGCCAGACAGGACACGGTAAAAATAAAAAAAGTAAAACATGGACATTACTGCCACTTGCAAGAAACATGTTGATAGGAAGGTTCTACACTGAGAAAAAGTTGCTTGTGTCAAAATCGCAATACCTAAAAGCTGTAGAATTGCCAAAAAAATGTCTAAAATGAACGAGACTGAGTTTTCTTTTACATTATACTCTGCTTTTTATTTGGTTTTGACTGTGAAGGAGCCATAATCCACAGGTTTCTCTTTGCCTAATAAGTCAGGAAATACCTTGAAAAAAATGTACAATCATTTAGCTCCCCCATAGTTTATGATGGAGAATATTAGACCACAAAGAATGTACGCTAAAAGTAACTGTGGAGTTTAGATGATGCTCTGCTGGTTAGAAAGAGCCCAAGATGTGCCGAGAAAATCTTTACCAGACCATTATGCCACGCCCAGCAGCTTGGTTGGGTAGGACCACACTTTCCTGTTAAACGTCTGACCATATATCTGAATACATCTGAATATTGAAAGTAAAGTTCATCAGACCAGACTTTAAAGCCACATTAAACTGTCCACATCCTGGCACAGCGTGCTGCTTATGTTCCTACCAAAACTAATGTTTCAGTAAATTCACCCTAAAAACCGATCAATACAGTCAATACAACCAGAAAATAGGTTAAATTTTATCAATCTGGTTGGTAGTTTTGTATCCAACCAATATTTTGGTTTAAAAAAAAACTATCTAATTTGGTAGTGTCTTTAACCAAGCTATATTGATAAAAGGAAAACCCAATACAATTTTTTTTTTTTTTTTTGACTAAAATATTGTTTAGTTAGTTTAACAACAATAAAATCCAGGTTCAGGTCTTGAATCACCAACCCTGTGGTTGTGGGTAAGCTCCTGCATCCAATGTCACTGTCCCTGCTAATGCTTCTTCAATACAACAAAATAAAAGTCTTTAGTAAAATTTTCTCAGAATAAGTGTTTTTTTTATTATTGGACAGGTAAGTGAGAAACGTTGCCAATGGAAAAAGAAAATGTACATTAAAAAAAGGGAAAAAACAACTGCAGTCTCTTATGTCAAGTGCATAAAATCTAATTATCTTATGTTTAGGGTAAAAAATATCATTCAATTGGCAGATTATCTTACTTTCCTACTCAAATTAAGTGTAAATAAACTTATTTAAAGACATTTAAAAAAAGAATTTAGCAGTATTTGAATTTATTAACAGTTAATACTAATGTGACAACCAATGTTAAAGCCAAGATTTGAATTCCATACACGTACACATCACTGTGATTGTTCTTTAAGTCCATACACACTACACTTGAATAAAGCCAAACAGTCATAGTAGTAAACAGTCAGCTACCATTTTTATTTGGTCTTTGTTTAATCAATAATGGCTTAATCAGTTTCTGACCAATATTTTGGTTAATCTAACCAAAATTAGAAACTAGATTGGATGTTTTTCCAACCAATCCAGAGTGTAAGGAGTGCTCCTGATGCTGTGAATAAAACATGCAAGAAAAAGCTTAAAGGAGTTTTTTTTTTTTTTTTTCGCGTGACTAGCTTAACATTATGGTCACAAAAACTTTGACACAGAAAAGTAAAACAGCCACAAACTTCAGCGGTTAGTGTAGACGGGGTGCAAATAAAAACCAAAAAGCATCACTGCATGTGACTGACCTTGCTTCCCACAGCTGATAGAAAATAAAACTTAATATTGCCTTTTTGTTCAGATCAGTGGATCAAAACCTTTATAGTTTGCATGAAGTTATGCTGACTTTTATGTTTTTCTTTTCTTTTGACTTTGTCTGAAAAAGTACAGAGAGCTTGTGGAATTGTTTTTTATTAAATTTAGCTCAGAATGATACGATGAACAAAGGTTTCCTCTTGCAGGAAGGATGTTGAGTTATGTGTGTCATGTGTTGTCTCAGTGCTCATAAATGAGCCAAAGAAAGCTGTGTTCCTGGATGAGATGCATCAGTGGCTCTCTACACTCCTACTTTTATAACTCCTGGAGTTTTTTACATCAGAGGGGTAAAAGTAACTTTAATCTGAGCGGGTCCATTTATTATAAGCCATGTTTTATTTGGGGTTTTAGAAGCATGCCCGTGCTTGAACCTGCACATGTTGACAAAAATGTGTGAAAACCACACGGCTTCAGTATGTACAAACTTTTCACGCAAACTAAATCTGTGAAACTGAACAATGATGTAGCGTTTCCTCCTCACTCTCAAACGTGCAACATCCTGTATTTGAGTGTGGACACTTGAGTCAGAGTGAAGCTTTATTTTATTACTTTGGCATCTAATCTTAAGCAAGTCACTTATTCTCTTCCTGCTGGTTCTGGTGACCTGATAGCAAACAATCAAGAAACATCCTCTCTTATCAAATGATGCACTAAAGGACCCCTCATTTTGTCTATCTGGCAACTTGTCTGCACACGTCGCCCTCCCTCAACTGCTGTCATTACTTTTGATGAAATGTTGGTGCTGGCTATCTGCAGCAATCTCTATTCCCCTTTTGTCTCTGTTTTTGCTCTTGCTTTCAATTGTCCTGAGTTTCACTCAGGAAGAGCTCTGCAGATGCAAGATGACCCAATGATCTCTGTCTGGCTACTGATGCTCGGAAAGCCATTTTTCTATCAGAACCCTCTGTTGCCTCTCTAACCCCCCCCTCTTTTAGTTTGCATGGTTAAAGAATCAGATCTACATTTGGAGTTATGCTGCATTAGCACTTTGGTTAATATTTATAGCCTCACTGGTTACTTAAGCATGAGTCACCCATTAAAGAGGGCTGCTGTCTGTTCTTGATGGGGAGCAGCTCTTCCTGTTAATAACAAAGCACTTAAGAGTTGCTGTCGGGAGTCTCTTTGCAACTATAAATACGACGCTGTCATTGTTATGATTATTTCTAGCGCTCCACAGCGACCCTCCATTGTGTGCTCGCTAGTGTTTTGTTACTCTGTGTCACACAATAGAGATTGGCGTGGCTAAACTTTTTTTTTGTGAGTTGGAACAATTTATTAAAAGAGAAAAAGATCAGTAACAGTTAAATTTAGATATGGGTAATGTAAATTAGGAAAAAGTTGGATTTAGTTTAAAATGGGATTATCTTTAGCACTCACTTTTGTCCAGATGAGCCAAACAATCTGTAGTTGGGGTTAGATGTTCTTCAAGCTTTTCCCCTTCATTGTATATCGCAACAGCAAAAAATAATCAAATTTAAATGGATTCTGCTCATTCAAATCGGAAAACTGCTCAAACATCCAGATTAAGCCGAAAAGGTTATTAATTGCCACAAATGTTTGTGGATTAATTGCAATTTGCTGGAGAATGGTTATTAAAATATGAGTTGGTGTGCATATTAAAGTCTGGAGGTCTAATGTTAATGCTGTGTAGATAATACAGACATATGAAAGAATATGAGCTTTAGTCTTCTCTTCTAGGGTTTAAAACACACCACTCACCCTGAAAAAAGTAGCTACTGTTCTAATGCATCTGAGATGTACTCCACATGGATTTTAGCAACAAAAATACCGTCGTGTTAAAACTTGTCTGCATTCAGTGCCATTTCCTGTGAAGTTCAAGTAAAATCTGTGATGGATAAAATCGTTAATCTTAGAGATTTTGTCAAGACATAGTAAAAGGATAGCTGCCAAATTTAGTATTAGCCCAATTTTTTTTTAATTTTTTTGTTACTGTGGTTGACATTATATAATTACTTGTGTTTTTTTTTTTATTCTCCTGTCTTCTTTGAAGTACTCTGTCACTGCATAGTTCAGCCATTAAGTTCATTCAAGAAAGCAAAACACGTAAAAAAAAAAAAGGCTTGTAGTTAGATTCTCACTGCTCCAGTGAGTCATCAACACCTAATTCTAAATTTAATGAGGGAATATTTTATGAGTCAGTTTGTTATGACATCGTTACCATTGATACAAGCCAGGCATCTGCATTAAACCAGGTGACAAACAATGATCATAAATGTATTAGTCCTGCCTTTTCCGATACACAGATTTGAATGGACAAACATCTAGTCACTCAATTAACTCAGGTTCTGACTGTCAGAGTAATATTTTTATCAAATAAAGAGGATATTAGAAAAGCATTTGTAGTGCATTGCAAAACTGTTCACACACTATAAACCCTTTCCCATTTTGTTATGATGTAACCACAAACTTTAAGTCAAGAGGAATTCATGTTGGACCAACCCAAAAAAAGGTCCTGATTCTGAATTGAATCTCTCGGCCTTTCTATCATCGTCCTGATTTGCCATCCTCCTCATGAAACAGGGTGTTGACAGCATCTTACTGTGGATTGACAAAAAAAATCAAAAATCTTAAAACTAACTTCCACCTATTTGGCAAAACAAACCCCATATAATTTAGTATATAAATGTGCAAAGCTGGTAAATAAATAACTCAAAAGACTTGATTCCATTTAGTTGTATCAAACTAAAAGAGGCTAAATATACATACTTTTCTATAATTTTATGGGAATTTTTGTAAAAACTTTTTTTTTTAAACTCAAATAATACTTCTTGACAATTATGCACTACTTTATTTTGATAACACAATTTTTTTTCAATTATACTGATGCCTTTGAGTTATTAGATTGTCTCAAAATTGGATGGTAGAGTATGAATACTTTTTCCATGCACAGAATATCCTAGACAGATTAGACATTGGCTGAAGAAGAATTGTAATTTGTTTTGGCACACTTTTAATCACATCTTTTATATTTTCACTTCTGAATATGAAGTTCTTAAGAAGATGTTTTGAAAGTAGGGAGGAGGTTCAAACTGCTCCCCTAATGGAGTAGTTCTTGTAAAATACCCATACAGGATGTCCATTATTTATTTTTGTGATACTTGGATTTCAGGCTCTGGTTGGACCTGGATTATCTTGGCCTTATCTGTCTGTTCCATTGGGGGCTAATTGTGGGGTTTGTTTTGGAGCAGTATTGATAACCTCAGGGCTATCGATGAGCTGTGTCCTTCCCACCTTGTGGCCAAAATGTTAAAGGTTTGCCTTTTCAGGATCCTGGTTCAAAAGGACATGGAGAGTGGTGACAAAGCAATCACCTTATGGATACCCCTCCCTCCTCTTCATCTCCAGCTTACAGTGCTAAACAGCAGGATGATATCTTGAAGAAGTGTGGTTCTCGGTGTTGGGTGGTCTGACCAGTTATTACCAGCTATTTTCTTTAGCAGCAGGGAGGAGACTAATTCTGCTGGGGAGGAGAGGGAAAGGGTTGTGAGGTCTAACGAGACTCTGTGGAAATTCCTAATGGAGGACAGGCTGACCTCTAGGTTGACCTAAAGCACTGGCTTTTATGCTTGTGCTTTGGAGTGTGCCTTGGGCATTTGCTTGGTTCTGTGCTGTAGTATTATGAGGGTTGCTAGGAGAGGCTGCTTTAAAACAAGAAAAAAAATGATAGGATACTGTCATGACCAGAGGCTTTGAGACAAGCTTTACTGCACCAGTGTTGTCAGATCTTTTTGTTTGATGTTTCCATGGTAAATTGAGGTACAGTCAGAATTAATTCACATGCTATAAAGTTTGTAATATATAAATAAATGTAAATAAAAAGTCAAACTATCCTCCTCAAGATGCATAAAACAGAACTTTATATACCAGTTTGATTCCTGACCAGTGGTGAACCATTCTCAAATATTTGTGTTTAAAGGATGGACCACAGGTTTTTGTAACATTAAGATTTCTCATTTTCTTTGGCCTCCTACTTAAATTTCAAAGTATTTCAAAGCCGTTGAAGTGTATTTTTTGTGAATTTGGTGTTTTTGGTTTCCTGCTATGTTGCACAAGCAAAAGTATTGTTTATCATCAAATCATTGGATTGTTGTGAAAAGTTCAATTTTGCTCTTTGTTTGGATACAATCTTTTATTCACAATTTTTCTTAGGCAAAAATGGATAAACCGCAACCCCATTAATGGATATTCAAAGGACCCCTCACTGTTGGCATAACACATAACTCATGATAGTGTAGATCTTGTGTATACACTAGGTCTATCTCTTATGAATCATGTGTGATTTTGCATTGTTAAAGTAACACTTTAAGAGTTAAATTTAAAGGTATTGTAGGGGATTTTCATGATTTTTTTAAGGCCTTCATTTAAAAAAAAACATTGAATGATTTTTAATGATTTTTAATGACCCACGGAAACCCTGACTTTCCAGGTTTTATGATGCTCTTGTTCTAATGCCAGTTTGTTTCAGGCTTATCCAGTCTTATGTAGAAGGACTGGTCATGTCACAGGTTATTTGCATTACAACAAGGACAGTTAGCAAGGTAGAGTGAATACACAAACTTGAAGAGGGGAGGGGGGCTTGCAGGAAAACTGGAATTCTCCGGGACAACTAGACAACTAGTGTTAAAAGACCCGCCCTCTCCATTTAAAAAGAATACACATGCAAGAGCATGCACAACCTATTTCTCCTTGTGCATGCTCTGTTTAAAAGTTCTCAACAGTTCTCATATAGCTCATGCAAGCTTACCGTCCCCAAACATCCGCCCCAACCCCTAAATCCCTCAATTGCTATTGAGTGGGAACTATGTAGAGGACTTTACAGCGAACCTAGTTAACTGACCATTCGCACATATGATCATTGGTTTTTGCTCCATCGGAGAACTCTCTGTGCAGAGCATTCTGGGATATATCTGCCTCTTCTGAGGCCTTTCTTTTCTTTCTTTTCTTCTCATACACTTCGTAGACAATTTTCTCTTACGACCCTCGGTCATTTTCAAAGAACCGAGGTGAGAAAGGGGAGCTTCAATGACTGTCTGAAATCATAACTCACCAAACCTATACGCCTGAAAGTGCGCATACGCAAAAAAAGATACATAACGGGACAAGCATCTAGGACAACTTTCGGTAAACATATCACCAGAACTATTGACAATTATGAGGACCACTTATTTTGATGATCCACCCAGAAATAAAACATCATCCTCTATACCTTTAAGACCAATCCGAGTGCATTTCGTCCTTCTCTGAATTAGAGTTAAATTAACTCTCTACAAGGTGTATTCTTACTCCAGTTGTAATAAATCTAAAAGAGTCAATGTACTTTGACACTATATATTTAACACTGTGCAATTTACTGTGTAGACGTAACTTTGCCACAATATTCTGTTGTTGGGTGTTGGTGCCATGTGTGCATTACCAGTCTGTGCTTATTGTGTTTTGGAGAAAAGTGGCTTTTATGTAACTAGACAGGATGCACTGGTGATGCACTTTTTTTTTTTTTTTTTTTTTTTACATAAAAACAACTTAGACCTAAATATAATTTCAGTAAACAGTAATACAGCGTTTCATCGGTTACCATGGTTTAAAATGTGGTTGGGAACTACGTCTGTCCTCTCACTTGTGAGATGTCAGTTTCACTTGCAGAATCTTCTGTTCGGTTATGGGCTGCAGCTGCATGAAAGAATTATGATCTTCACACTGGCTCCTCAGTCTGTGAAAGGAGGAGTTTGAAGCATTAAAAACTCTCACTTGTATCATCGAGCAGAACACACCCAATTCTAATTCTATTATTCTTTAAAAGCCTTTCTGAAACCATGCGTAGTCAGACTCAAACAGCCTTTTACTGACAGCAAAAAAATAGATGTACTACACAGTCAATTAAATAAATGAGCTCAGCTAATGGTAGGAAAAACCAGCTCCATTTGTGTTATGCTAGCCCTCAAGTGGAGAGAATAATTTAATTTTAAATTTGAACTACATTTAAAGGTAAGTGGGTTTTCCATTTGGACTATGGGGTCCCACAGGTGTTTGTATTAGGTCCACTACTTTTCTCTCAATACTTTGCTCCTTTAGAAGAATTTTATGAAGTCATTCGGCCTTTCCATTCCAATCGGTGTTGATGTTAAACCCCTGTATATTCCATTAGCACACATTAGATAAGGCACTATAAAACTTAAAGCTTGTGTGGTTAAAGCCATACTATCAGGACATGAATTTACTGTTTCTCTGAATTACTGTGATTTTCTGCAGTAATGCACCCAAAGTATTGGAGAAATTTCCCCAGGCACTCTAATAGTACTTTAATGTTTTTTGGAAAAAAAAGAAAAGAAAAAGAGAGGAAACATTAGATGGCCTGTACTTTTTTGGCTCTTTATCAAGTCTACAGGCTCTAAAGGGTTTCACTTTTCTTCCGGTCATTCACACACTCATCCACATGTTGATACATGTTGGCTATATTGCTGCCACAGCTTCCCTGAGGCGGACTGACAGAAGTGGGGGCTGTAACCTCTACCCTCTGAACCACCACTGCCCATTAACAGTGTATGAAGGTTGCATTCTATCCTTGTAGGATGTTAAATCAATGTCTCCATCAGTCATTGTTTCTAGTTTTACCTATGCACCTAAACAGGTTTTGGCATTGTGGGGCTGTCCTTGTACCTGTCCAACCCCCTTGGTGTGATGTTATGTGTGGGCTTGGATAATGTTCCTGGTGCGTATGATTCTCTGGGCCGTTTCCTCTCCTCAGTACTGACTTATGAAGTCTCCAGGTTTTGATAGGATGTGATTGCTGTGCTGGGTACTGCTTGGGGTTTCTCCTATGCCCCATTGTGAGGGCTTCGCTCCTGTTTTTCTCTCTAGACCCACCTCTGAGCTGGGTGTGTGGCTATCCCATCTCTTTCTCCCTTGGCATCTCCCTGTGATCTCTGAGGTCAAAGTTACCAACCCTGTTCTGTTCTTTGTTACATACAGTTTTGCATCTCCTGATGACAGATACACAAACACACATACCGGTACATGTGATGTCCAGCTTTCTTACAGGGACTTTGAATTGACTTTCATTAATTTCTCAATTATTTCTATGGCCTAACCCAGACCCTTATCTTAACAAATACATACCTAACACTAACTTAAACTCAATAAACGCCTTAGTCATAAACCCCATACCCAAGATGAGAGCGTTTCGACATGGTGTCCAATTGACTGGTTCCCACAAGTCCCACAGTGGTGCATATTCCTGCGGAATCGGCTTCACACTGTCCCCACAAGCTAATACACAGATGGCCACCTGTTTCACCCATACACATAATCCAGTGGCTGCAGGTCATGCAAATAAAAGCTCCTTTCAGTGATTTGTTATGTCTACATTAATGCCGAATGCAGTTGGGATTTAATAGACACAATCTGACAATTAGGATAGGCATTTCCCTCTATCAAGAAATGCAAAGACAGGGCATGTGAAATGAAAAAAAACAACAACCCTTGACTATAACTAACAACATAATAATGTATAGGATATTTCTATTCTATGATAACTTTATAAAACATAACATAAACAAACCAATGTGTGACATCATTTTATGGCATATTTCTTTCAACTTGCTTGTGTTTTTTTTATATAAACAGTACAAACTGGGTCATAATATTTGGCCTTCTTTTTTAACAATCCTACTACTTGTCCAAAAGCATAAAAAAAGAGTTTGGGTTGATGAAATAACCAAAAACTGTATTCTTTTTTTCCATGTGTAAAAGCGAAATATTTTACGCGTCTGTTTTGACTTGTTTTAAACCAACATCTTAAATTTAAAAAAGCTTGCTATTTCACTACTATCACCATACAAAACATTAGGGGGTAACCAAGTAGCACTCAGGGTGAAGATAAACCCTAGATTTCTTTACACTTTAAGTCTGGTCATCTCAGCCCAGAGAACATTATGTGCAACAGCGCATGTCGACGTGTGGGAGTTTAAAATTTCCTAGATAGTTTTGTAGAGCAAAATGCGTCAAACCTGATACCAACCGTTCCTTAATAATGTGCCCCTTCATGTTGGTACTTGCAACCTCTGAGTTGAATGCAAAACTTTGGTTGCACCAAGGATGAGTAATCCCTGTTTTCCTATTACGCCATCTGACAGTGAAGTAATCATAGTATTTTCCCGTCTTGTTTTCCAATTAAAACACAAAGTTGCTCAAATGGAACAGCCCCTCTATATATCATCTCTTGTCAGTTATATGCGGCAGGAAGTTCCTGGCTAATGTGACTAGACACACAAACAGGCTTCAGCAGACTTAATTTTTGCCTGAAGGTGGAGACTTATCAGATCAGTTAAGATAGAAACAATGACAGACATTGTCTAAAAAGAAGTGGTAAAATTCAGTTTCCTAGTTAAACTGCTGAGATACATGTGGTTCCTCACAAATAACTCTCCTGAGCCCTCTGTCCAACATTTAGGCAACATTTCATCAAAATGCTTCACATGCAGTTTGTTTCATTCCTTAGGTGTTGAGCAACAGAGAGATGATCTGGTCACATAACTCCCCCAGGAGATTGATAAGAAATGTTTATGGTGGAGGCCTTGGGGAATAAAACAGATTACATGTGACTGTGTTGCTCCATTATTTGGCACAGCTACCTCATGTCAGTCTATTCTGCAGCTTGTTAATGCTTCATTGTTGCATGTGGTTTTAAATTGTGCCAGGATGTTGTCATCTTACTGTGGTTTTCCTTTTCTGCGTTTAAACCACATCGTGATAGCTAGAGGCAGGTTTTCTAGCATTTTTATTGCATTATCTTGGCCAGGAAATCTGTGATCTATTGAATAATGGACCCCCCTCCATCACAACAGAACATTACTCTGTGTGAGACTCTGTATAAAAGCAAACAATTTCCACAGCAATGATGGAATATAGGTATCTGGCATGTTTATTGTAATTAGGAGAAAACAGAGCAGATATCCGAATTGGCTCTGGCCATGTCAGTGTAAAAACAGCCATTTCCTCCCTAATTTTCCCTGCATGGGGTGGAAAATAGCTAATCTTCTAAAACAGAGGCCCCCTTTCCCGAAATGCATTGGGCAAAATGGTGCTCCCTCTAGTCATGTGATCTAAATTGAATCTGCGGACAATGACCTCACCAACTTCAACCAAATTGCTATTCCCTTGACAGCATCACATACTCTGTCAGGGTTCCAGCTACGATTATGCCTGATCCAGACTGACAGACGCTCAACGGAAGGGTGAAGGGAAAAACATTTCAGATATGTTACATGGCAGCCAGAAGCTGACAGTCTTGATGAAGAACATGGTAGGTCTTTAAGAATGAGATGGTGCTTGTGAATGCAAAGCTGTTGGGTTATCATCTAACTCTGGGACATCTATTACCAGAGCCCTATTGGTAAAACAATCAACTATTTACATATATTAATCAGAGATGCACAAAAAAATCAAGTTCTGCATTAGATTAGCCCTTATTGGTGATTGGCTGGTCAGAAACTTCTAATCCAGTCTTTCCAGTATACGTAAACATATATAATAAACTGTTGGAATAACTATGTATAAGATACTTGATGTTTGTTCTTATAATGTATAATGTGTGACATATTACTGTTCCAGAGAGGTGTTGCACAAGCAGTATAGGTCAACTCTCAGGAAGTATTGCTCAAGCCCAATGAAACCAGCCATTCCTTGGACCATTTGACAGCAAGACCTCAGCTTGTGTAACTAGGGACCCCCCCTGACTTTAATAACTAGCGAGGAGAAAGCTGAAGACCGGCAGAGTGGGGTGGAGATTGTAGATGTACGGTCTCTTCCTACTCTCCTCGCGAGTAAAAATAATTCTGACTCTGTGCCTTTCTTTTCCTGCTTTACATTGTTTTTGGTGTTGGCTGACATTAAATTGGTCCTTCGACCCGGATGCCAACATATCTGACGATTCCAGTAGACGTGGGTGAAATCCAGAAAGATTATGGCCACAGTAGGACCGTTAAGTCCTTCAGACCCTTTGACGGGACTGGATTCATCCCCGTTCCCTGGGATCTGAAGATTGACGGTAGTCCGAAGGAGAAAGGCACACAGGAGAACGGCTGGTTTCGTTAAGCTTGAGCAATACTTCGTGAGAGTTGTCCTATACTGCTTGTGCTCTCTGGAACAGTAATATAAATAAAAATAAATTAATTGAACATTATTGCTCTCACATTGGAGAAATTTATCTCTGCATTTAACCCATCCCCTTGGGGAGCAGTGGGCTGCCATTGTGCGGCGCCCGGGAAGCAGTGTGGGGTTAAGGGTTTTGCTCAGGGACCCAGAGTGGCAGTCTGGGAAAGTGGGGGATTGAACTCCCAATCTCGGATTCAAAGCCCTATGCCCCAACCACTAGACTGCCACTGCCCCAGATCGCCACTCCCCCCCATATGTCACACATTATACATAATAAGAACAAACATTAAGTATCTTATGCATAATTATTCCAATATAAACAGACCATGTTAGTAGACGAGGAAATCTTTAATGAGAGAGGAAGACTAATGAAGCAAAGAGGTGAAGTCAGGATACAAAAAAGCAAGACACTCATAGAACTGAAAATACATATTGAGGCTGGGATTTACTTATGAAAGAACTACAAAGGGTTACATTTCATCAGCTGAGGAAATTGCAATGGGTTCAAATCTGTTTATTCATAAAGCATCAAATTATAACAATTGAATTCTATTTAACTCACATTGGAGAAATTTACCTCTGTATTTAACCCACCCCCTTGTGGAGCAGTGGGCTGCCATTGTGTGGCTCCCAGGTAGCTGTGTGGGGTTAAGTGTCTTGAGGATCGAACTGGGTAATTGCAACCTTCTCAGAGCACAAGCGCACTGTTCTAACCACTAGACCAGCACTCCCCCGAACATGCTATCTCAAGACACTTAACAGAGTAAATCCAATCAAATCAAACTGCATTGAGTTTCTTCCATAGAATTCACTTCTCTTGGATTAAAGTGTGTGGCAACAGTCGAAAGGCATTTGCATTGTCTCATTGACTTTGCTGCAATTCCTAATGATTAGCATATACATTACAGAACAAGGCAGAACCTTAGTAATTAAATATGTTTGCATTATGCTTTCAACCAAGCTGGAGTTTCAAATCTTTACGATACTTCAAAACCACATTATGTCAAGAAAGGGTTTTTAAAAACATGCAATATATAATGAGACTCTGCTAATTGCGTTAACGTCATACACATAATGGAAGATTGTCCAGGCAGTTTGCATTTTTTAAATGTTGATATATTTTATATCTTTTCTTGTTAAACAATGATTGTTCTACACACATGGCACAATCCATTAAAATCCATATAAAATATAAGTTTGTGGTGTGTTTCAAAACTTTTTTTTCATTTTGTCTTCATAAACAACAAAAATAGCATGCAATATATTTTCTTTGCCCCCCCCCCATCCAAAAAACTAAACAAAACAACTTTATCAGATACATTATAATTTACTAATAATCCTTAATCTACCGTACTTCATCCCAAAAACAAAGTGAAATGGAATAAAATGAAAGAAAGTGGTTTATGAAGAATTTAACAAAAAATGTTGATAAGAAATAATAAAAGAAATGAGACCCTAAAATTTATTTAATTTTCAAATCTTTGATTTGTGCATTTCTAATCAAACAATACAATAAATACTGTCACCTGTCTTGATTATGGAAATATTTGAAGTCTAGTATATTCGTTGTCCCTATATTATGCACCATTTGTTAATTTTTTTAAAACCTCTGATCCACCAGCCTATTTGATTGCAGAACAGAAAGTACATGTGACAGCAAGCTGTGCCTCGTCTGTTTATTCTCATCCTGCAGCCCGTTGAGAAGGAAAGGTCAAGTTGATTAGATAGTGGCTGTGAAGGCAAAGAACATTTAGGTCTCTGTCTCTGTTATAGAAACAGACCCAGTGTTTGTTTTAGTTAATCAATAAATCTAAACTATTAAGGCAGCCATCCTTTTATATTTTCCATCTTGGTACTAAATGAGTGAAAAGGTTTACACGTTAATCTTAAGTGGTTGAAGTTGTGATTTCCTTTGTTAATCCCCGACTGTTCCTGCCTCTATTCTTTGCAAAGATGTCAACAGGCATCACTCAGTCATGGCTGTATGCTGTAAATACTGTAATTGGGTTTTAGCTCCAAACAGGGACGTTACTTCTTGTTTAGAGAGCTGTTTGTTTTCACAACACTGTCCTTGACTGTGTTAAATTTAGGTTTAAGCATGAATAAAGCGCTGCCTGTTGACCTTCGGACTCTGTGAGAAAAATTACGCCAGAATGTGCTTCTGTCAGTTTCTAACATGCTGGGTTGAATCACAGTGTTTTTAACTTGAACAGTTTCACACCAAGTTGTTTCCTGAAATAAAGGGAACCAATTCTGCAAATTTCTGGTAGAGATCTTGTTTCTTTGCTCAAACCAAGCAGTTTGAGCAAAGCCCTCGACTCATTAGTATGTTTGTTGTTTTTTTTTTTTTTTTCAAAATAAATGTTTTGATGAAAAAAATAGCGCTTCTTCAACATTTAAAATATGATGTGTGGTGTCAAAATTAAGAAAAGTGCAGCAGATAATATGGCCCCATACTAAAACAGGGGTCCCCAAACATTTCAGCCTGTGACCTTAGAAATAAGAAGGCAACAGAATGGAAAACCCCTAAAAATACATACAACTACTTCACTCAAGTATTTTTAATTTACAATGGGACATTTAATTATTTAATTGTGGATTTCACAGTTAATGATAGATATATAATAATAATTGGATCATGTATAAAATAAATAAATAAATTTATAATTATTTATTTCATGGGACATTCACATTTATGTCTTTCATTATGTATTTTGGCCCTCTGTATACCTTAAGAATGAAACCATAATTATTGACAAAAGAAAGGTCTCTGGAACATTTGATGAAACCTCTGTTTTGTAAATATGAAGCTTATTATCAGCTTATTGTGACACACAGCAGTGGATATGAGCCACACACTGTATGTGGCATGTATTTTCAATTCAGTTCAGTTTATATATAAAGTGCCATTTTACAATGCATGACTCTTTAGGCCCTTTGCAAAAAAATTAAGAATTAACAGAATCATACAAATTCTAAGTCAATACAACACAGATGTTTGCATGGCTCCAAGTATTTTATTACCAAGTCAGACATTTGCACATACCTTCTCTTTTGATGCTTTATCTTTATTACTGCTACTGGGATCCCCTCCAAAATTTGTTGGAATACCATTTTAGGTGACAACAATATGAGGCTCGTCCACAGTGTGCACAAAAGTAATCAAAACACAGGGGCTCTGTCTAAAATGCAAATTAGATTCTTAATTATTTATCCATTTTAATTTTTTTTTCAACATATTTCTAAATACTTTTGCACTATTATTTATGTTAAATGTTAAAAATCATAAAAATAATAAAAAAAAATCCCAGAATGACAAAGGGGAGTCCAAACCTATGCTTGGTCCTTTTTTGATCTAAGTCAAACAATGTAGTCAAGTTCAGTTTTGCATTCAAAGTGGTTCAAACGTTTAGAGTAAAAGAGCACCATTTGTAGCCAGTAAGCCTTCCGGATGAGTGACAGTAGACAGCTGCTTGCACTGTGCACTTTGCAGTGATCCCTCATACCAAGCATGCATCTAGCAATACCAGAAAGTAAAACTCCCATTCGACAGGAAAATAAAACCATCAGTAGAGTTGATGTGTATCTGGATCTTTATAAGCGTGCCACCTTTGAAATGTGCAGGAAAATCTGCTGAAAATGCTAAAAGACCAAAAGGTTTCACAACACACACACACACACACAAAACAAAAGTTACTGGCAAAGTGTAACACTATTCTCCCAGAATGACACATTTCGATGCATAGTTCCTCATTTGTATTAAATGCACGCAATAGTTTGAACTTTCTAATATGAAAGAAAAGCCTAAATTGCATCAGAGCATGTACAATATAAAACATTAGATAATGAAATATTGATCCCTTTACACTATTATTTTAAAATTCATCACTCAGAATCCATTCTGCATAAACGTCAGTAAAAAGAAAACTATATTATATATTATATAGTTATGTTTAAGATTTCCAGGTCCAACAGTTGGTATATCATTCAGTTACCTGTTATATCGAACCCTTTGGCTGATTTTGGCCCCTCTAGGAGAATATGAGTCCAAGAAGGTTACCATACACTGACATTCTGAGAAGGAAGGTTTTAATGGACTGATTACTCCTACTTTGTGTCTAATGTAATACAATATAAATAAATTAATATCACTTGTGTTACAGAGGATCTGCATTGAGACTGTGCCCATTTATTCTATTTTTTTAGGTGTACGGCTCAATTGTTTTTAATTGTTTTTTTTTATTATTTGCATAAGTCATGATAAAAAGTAATGATAATGATAAAAGTAGTGCACTTTAAATCCTTTTGATTGGAGAATTTGAAATACCAAATAGGTATTTCAAATAAAACATTTTTGGTGGATTTTTTTTTTTTTTTTATCAGTTTTAGTAAAAATACATAGTTTAATGTTGTGCATCAAAGCTTATAAAGGATAGAAAAGTAAAAAGTCGAATTTTCATGCTATGCAAAGTTGTTTTTAAACTGTTACAGAAAAAAACATACAAATTTAGATAATTTTCTAAATAAGTCCCTGTCTACGGAGCCCCTCTGATGACATGGTCAAAAAAAATTTTTTATTGTGGCCACGAAGTAGTATTTCGTGCGCACGAAGTAGTATTTCGTGGCCACGCAATAAGTTTATCGTGCGCACGAAATACTATTTCGTGGCCACGCAATAAGTTTAACGTGCGCACGAAATACTTATTAATACTATTAATATCATTCCTGGACAACTGGGTAAGCAAATCGAGCGCGCCTTCTCTAAGGTCTAAGGCGCGCTCGATTTGCTTACCCAGTCGGTCTCCGCCAGTCACGTGACATTTGTTGCTAAGACGCTATTTTAGGTGGAAAAGGCGTAGTGTAAACAACCGCAGCATAGCTAAACGAAGGACTAAAGGCCCGTTTACATAGCAGCCTGTCCAAGATAAGTCATTACAGTTAACATAAGCCTGAAAACAGGGGCGGATTTATTGATATTATTAATAAGTATTTCGTGCGCACGTTAAACTTATTGCGTGGCCACGAAGTAGTATTTCGTGCGCACGTTATACTTATTGCGTGGACGCGAAATACTACTTCGTGGCCACAATTAAACATTTTTTTTGACCATGTCATCAGAGGGGCTCCGTACCTGTCAGAGTCCTATAACTTTAATCTTATTTGCTTTTAATATGTATCTTAGGGGTGAGTTTCAATTTATTTTCTCTTAAAGTATATGCTATTTATATCATAGTTGTATTACAATGGATGTCTCATGTATTTATGTGATTCAAATCGAGAAACCAAATTTTTGGAAAATAAACTTTGTTTTTATTAAGTGGTCGTTGACATAACCGTCAAAATATGTAGAGACTCCTTAACCAGGACAACTGTTACACTCGTTAGTCCCATTAGGCTTTTAATATGAGAACATTTCAAACTTACACATTTCAAAGTAGTTACATGTTTTTTAGTCAGTTACCATTTTCAAACAAACTAAACCACAGAGTTCAGTTTTTCATGATTTAAATATCCAAAATCCTTTACCTTGCATGGGTTGCTTCTGCCTTGGGCTGCCTTTTCATAGCTTCAATCCAAACCCTGATCCATCTGTTGCCACTTTATGCACTTCACCAGAAGTGTGTGCTTATCCAGTCCAACACAAAAATCACAAAAGCATAGAAAACAACTTGTTTCTCCATTTGCTTTCTATCTGGAACCGTATTTTCAGATTATTATCCCTTGTTAAAAATAAACATGCTTTCAAAAACAGAGTCTCTCTGATTGATTGTGGGGCTGTACAGATTGTACCAGTCTGGTGGAGGCGTGGGGCCTCCACTGTTGAAATCAAAAACAAAATGTCCTTGTGAGGGAAAGGAAGACAAAGTGTTACAAGAAGATAAAAAAAAAATTCCAGCCAAGCTTCAGACACCACCTTGCTTAAAAACTGATCAACTACACTTTAAATGTCTAAAAGGATGATTTATCCCACTTACAATGTAGTTTAGGCACCAGAGAAGCAAATCTATCAGTGTTTCTATGGCTGGTATGTGTGGACAGCATGTAGACGTCAGTAAAGTACAATCAAGTATTCATCTCCTCTATTGGATTCATCACCAGCAGAAGTGAAACACATTCCTACTTCTAGTTTCTCCAACTCATGTAGGAAAAAGAAAAAAAACAGATCAGCTCCTAAACCTTTTGCGCTTATGCAAGAGAAAATCATAAAAGTTTAGATATATTTTTTTGAATTGTTCCTGAACTTTTCAACTGTGTCATAATTGATCTTACAGCCATTCATGCATCAGAATAATGTGCACATTTAAGACATTAGTAATTTTCACTACAATTAAATTAGTTTCGTGAATATTTGTTGCCTGACTGTTGAGTCTTTTATAAATATTGTAACCAGTTCAAATATGGAAGCTTGTACTTCATATAAACTGCAGTGCTGAATTAGGATTAGTCATCTTGAAATTAGAAGAGAGATATTGGATTTTATAGAAAGCTTTTTAGAAAATACGTTGTTATAGAGATATGCTGATGAAGGTTCTCAGTCATCCAGGTCATAGTCAACCCGTAAAAATTCAAAAAATATCCACTGGACTTGGTTTTCAAGATTTGAAGACGTTTCACCACCTCTCCAGGAAGCTTTCTCATTTGAATTATCATTTGAATTGAGAAAGCTTCCTGGAGAGGTGGCGAAACGTCTTCAAATCTTGAAAACCAAGTCCAGTGGATATTTTTTGAATTTTTACGGGTTGTTATAGAGACACCAGAAATATGTGTATCCAAAATTATATATTTTGCTGTCATAGAGTTAACGTCCATTTCAAGAAACTACAACTTTAAGCTTTCACTTCTTTACTTTGTTTGGTCAAGATGGACATTTTGAAAGCTCCTTAGAGTCTAAAGTAACTGTACTCTTTTAAAAAAATTTTAAACATCACATGGATTTCTTAGTCTATTCAAATAACACTTAAATAATAATAATAACCTCTTTGTGTTCAACCAAAACAGTAAACTGAAAATCCCCTTTTTTAATTTAAAACAAAAACTTTCAAGATGCATGTTTTTTTTTTGCATTACTCAGCACATGACTTTTATTCATGATAATGGTGTGAATGCAGTATGAGGAAGTATATCAGTGCATTTAAAGCTCAGTAATGCAACAACAACGAAATGTTCCCAGAACATTAAAAACCAAAAGACACCCTTATATTCTGTTATTCACAACTAGTGAAAAAACACACACTCTCAAAAGTGAATTACAGAATAAATTTTTTGTATCATATCAACAAAGAGCCTTGTACATACATATCTATACCTTGAAATAACTTTATATTAACTTAATAGATAATACTCTAAAGTTGGCAACGCAACTTACTTTACATATATACAGATACACAGGTCCAATAATATGTTAATACAGTATAACCATTCTGCAGTTTAGTGATCATATCCCATTATACATCACTGGCTGAGTGACTGTGTTAAACACAATTACACTCTAATCCACAGGAAACAGAAATGTGTAAGTAGTCGTAACAAATCCTCACGTGAGCAGAGGGTGAAGTGGTAAGTGGTAATACTGCAAAGCAGACGCTGTTAAATCCATAGTTGGGAGCTTTTGCCCTGAGATGAAGTCCAAATTAGGAAAAGCTCTCCAAAAGAAAACTCACTGAGAAATTTCATACAGAAGATTCGTTGTGGAAGACCTTAGCTTTCAGGTTCCTTAGGCTGCATTGCAAATTGGAGGCGCTATCTGACTGGAGGGCCTCTGAGAATTTGACATCAAACGAGCGGGAGGCCTGGGACTTCCTCTTGATGGAGTTCTGGATGGTCTCTGAGGTGAAGTAGTACACGATGGGATCAAAGCAGCAGTTAAACACAGCAATGCAAAGGGCTATTGGGTAGATTGTTCGAACTACCGATTCAATATAGCATCCTTTTAAGTTTTTTGTGCGGACCAGTGCATAAAACACCAAGTTCACGTTATAGGGAATAAAGCAAAAGCAAAAAATGAACAGGTGCACGATTATCATCCGCAGGACCTTCGTTTTGTTCACCTTTCCCCCACGACTGACGGTCTGAGGGCGCCGCAGCGTCTGTAAAACCATTATGGAGCAACAAACATTAAGTAAAAGAGGAATGAGGAAGCCAACTGTCTCTATAAATATCACCACTTTGGACAAGTGGGATTTCCATGTTTTGGATGAAAAGTTCTCAAAGCAGAAAGTGCTTTTTTCGTCTGTTGTGATGCTATTCAGCAAAAACCCAGTGGGGAGGCTACCCGAAAGCACCAGCACCCATACGGCAATGCACACTATCTTGGCATTGCGTTTGGTCCTGAGCATCCTCGAGCGAAAAGGGTACACGATGGCCAGAAAGCGGTCCACGCTGATGCATGTGAGGAAGAGCATGCTGCCGTACATGTTGGTGTAGAAGAGCGAGACTGAGATCTGGCAGAGAGTCCCCCCAAAGGGCCAGTTCTTATTTATGAAGTAGAAGACCCTCAGCGGCAGTGTGAAGACAAACAGCAAGTCCGACACCACCAAGTTCATCATGTAGGTGGTGGTCTCATTCCTCACTTTTAGAGAGCATGTGAATATATAAAAGGCAACAACGTTGGTGATGAGTCCAACTACAAACACAATGCTGAAGACTGTGCTGTACAGGGGGTATTTGAACATGTCATTCTTGCTGCAGCTTGAATTGTCCAGGTCGGTAGTGTTATTCATTATGAAACAAAGCAACTGTCCATGAATGAAAGCCAGAAACCAGTCCCACACAACCAGGCAGTCAGGCCATCAGCACTAACAGGTCCTCTGAGTTGGACATTGCAAATTTGATTAACTTTCCTCTTCTTACTTTGGGGGTTGATGAAGACTGAAAAGAATCCTCCCAGAGGACAGATTCAAGCTGGAGCTTCTTCCCCTCCCCCTGCTCAGGCACTCTCTCCAGGCTACAGCCCACCAGATACGGACTCAGTTTGACTCACTCAGATAATCCAGTAAAACAAATATCCTTCTCACCCATATGGTCCATTTTTGGCATAAGGTGTTGGCCTACCCTCATTCAAATCCTGAGGAGGGGTTTCCTTATGATAAGATCCTGTCCTTTTGTCCAAACTCTTTATAAGTTGTTTCACCTCCAAAGGAGCAAAGTTGTCACAAGATCCCCATGTCTTCCAGGGTCCACGCCATATAGCAGCATGTTTCCTTCCAACAGCAGAACTCAGGTTTGGCTGGATGCCCTTGTTCTTTGTCTTTGTAATGAGGTGGATGTCTTTAATATTCTGAGTGGATGATCTCGTCCTTCTTCTTTCTCCTTCCTCTTAAGAAACTTTTGTCTCAAACTCTTCCTCTGGAACGTCTTGAAGGCTTTCTATCATCTCAGTCAGGATTTCCCAGCTCCTTTGTGCCGGTATTACAGACAGTTTATGCACTTTAGAGTGGTAGAGAGTGAGCGGTTGCATGAAGTCACTCCCACTGCCTGCATGCAGCTCCTCCCATTCCCTTTGTCTGTTAGTTGAAGAATCAGTCATGAGCAGCAAAGAACAACACTGCACTCAGAGGGAGTTTACTGAAGTGCTTTTCATTTGTGGGTAGCACTGTGATAAAGTATTCAAACCCCTTGAACTTAATTTGTATTGTGGAGATTTCTTTGTGGCAGGGAGACTCAAAGAAGCTCAGCAATGTGAAATGGGGAGAAAATAAAGCTTTGTTTTCAACATATCTTGTAAATAAAATATTTTCATTTAATTTGTCAATTTTAAGACCCAATACTGTGCAGATTCACCTTTTGCTGCAAAGTATCCCCATCCAGGCGCTCAACTTACGGTCTGTAAGATTGTATGGAAAGGCTCATCAACTAAAATGTTTAAGTATTTTCGTAAATTGGCCAAAAAAATCAATAATATACCATGATTTAAATCTTTGAATTGTTCTAATGAACTATAAACATCTACTCCTGCCTCAAGTCTTTTGCATTATTTAACAAGTTGTGTGCTTGCTGTGTGAGTTTTCTGCCCAGAAAGGATTTGGGGAAAAGTTACATTTTGGCCTCATTTGACAATATCTTTCTATGTTTATTATTCAGATCTGATGAAAATCTTAAAACTTAAGAGATGGTATGTCATGATACAATTAAACAAAACCTTAATGTTTGGCTGATGATTCTGTTTGAAATTAAATTATTAGGCGAAATAAATATATCCTATTTGCATTAAAACATGGTAATGGAAGTATCATCCTTTGAGATTTCTTGTCTTTCAATAAAACATTATGTTTTATAGTACAGTGGAGGAATTGAGTTTTTTTTTAATAGCTTAAACCAGTAGTTGGCCTCTCTCCTGACATTCTGGTATCTGCTTGAAAACTTAAAAACATCGGAAACTCTTAGTTTTTCAGTACCAGTCTAAATATAAGCCCAAATAAAAAAATTAAAAAAGATTTAATGAAAGCAAAATCTTAAAGGAATAGTACACCCAAAACATGATTAGCCTTCATTTTCTACTCACCCCCATGCTGAACAACACCCTGGAGTACTTTTTTGATATCTTAAATGCATCTGGAGATCTGGGAGGCTTCTTGTTGTCTGCTGACATTCAAATAATGGAGGTCTATGGTGCCCGAGGCAGAAAGGTCCATAAAAGTCCACAAAAAACGTGTCAATATTCCCCCATACTGCTCGTCCAATGTATTCCAAGTGTCCTGAGTGGGTAGCATCCAGAATTTACTCGAAACAAAGTCATTTAGAATGTTTTTAGAGCATAAACAGTAGTGTATAGGATTTCCTGAAAGCGCGCACATGCGCGATCACGACGCTACGGAAGCCGGCAGACCAAACCAGATGAAAGTGCGCATTCAGCATCTGCTCTTCCAATAATGCAAGCGTAGAAGAAGAAATGTGCCGTTTACCTGTGCAAAGAAAGAAACAACGAAAGAAAAATGTCTGAGGACTTCAGTGTTGAGGAAGAGCATGAGTTCTTTGCTGAGCTGAATGCGCTGGTTTGGTCTGCCGGCTTCTGTAGCGTCGTGATCGCGCATGTGCGCGCTTTCAGGAAATCCTATACACTACTGTTTATGCTCTAAAAACATTCTAAATGACTTTGTTTCGAGTAAATTCTGGATGCTACCCACTCAGAACACTTGGAATACATTGGACGAGCAGTATGGAGGAATATTGACACGTTTTTTGTGGACTTTTATGGACCTTTCTGCCTCGGGCGCTGGGTACCTCCATTATTTGAATGTCAGCAGACAGCAAGAAGCCTCCTAGATCTCCAGATGCATTTGAGATATCAAAAAAGTACTCCAGAGTGTTGTTCAGCATGGGGGTGAGTAGAAAATGAAGGCTAATCATGTTTTGGGTGTACTATTCCTTTAAGTCTCCGATTGACCTGGTAAGATAGCATATCTGTGGATTCACCTGTAGGAAGCCTCACAATCTAGTAGATTTACAGGGTAGATTGTGAATTTTTTTAAACACTCACTTTTCAGTGCCTTTTTGATGCAAACCAACTTTTACCATGTCTGTCCTGTTCAGCAGTCTGCCATCCTTCCTGTTTTATAAGTTATTTTCTATTTCGGATATCTTCAAGCATTATCATAAAATGTAGCAACAAGCAGGAATAAAGGGGACAAGATCAAAACACTCAAGTGTTTTCACGTGAACAAATCTAACAAGTATGTTTAAACACTGCTGATTAATTAGCATTTTCAACTTTTTTTCTTTTGTTTTCGTAAGCCTGTTAGACTCTTGCTGTTACTCTGATGCAGTTCTACTTTTACATATGATTTGTGAACCCTGTCTTCCGCCAGCACATGCAAACATATGTAGTGGGCCGGCTGTGCGGTGTGACAGAGGCTGATAGAATCTGCTGAGCCCCTGATAAGGACGGAAGGTCAACAGAGCGTCAGAAGGTCTCTGAAAACACTGGAAGTGCCTGAGGTGACTGCCTCCGCAGGTCTGTTGGGGGTAGCCTTTACAGCCTGTGTGGGCTGCAGTTCTGCCAAAGGAGAACAGCTTTCTATTTTCCTGGGAACACAAGGGATGTGACAGAAAGAAACACAGAAGGCCTTCTCTGTTCTGGGTAACGGTTGTTCCCACTCATCTCAAAAGTTGCATTCAAGGTTTCCCTTTGCAGAAAGTCTTTTTGGCAGTTGGTAAAGCCTTAAGGACGTCAGTTGTTAGTGAAGTAGCCCAGAAGGGAGGAACACTTGTTGGAACTAGAGAGACAACTTGACAGAAATCTTAGCTCCCAAATTCCCTGTTTCCAAGTTAGAGACTAAAACCTACAAACTGCATGTAGACTTGCTGGGTTATTGTTCTTCTGTCAAACAGATAACATGCCTTTAGTTTTGTTTGTGTAAACGCATAATTAAATTAATGTTTAATATATTTTTTTTTTTTTTACATTTGAATAAAATGTTGCAAAAGTTGGTTAAATCTAGCTGTTTTTTTTTTTTTTTTTGGTGTAAGTAATATTTCCCTAAATGAAGCGATTATTATGGCTGATATAAACATGACTTCATAGTTACCAACAACAGGCAAAACAAATGAAGGAAAATCACACAGAGAATCAAAGAGACTAACAGACACGGTGTGTTTTATGGCCAGAATGCCTTTCTTTGTCAGTCTGCTGCAAAATAAACACTGTCAAGGCCTTACAGCAAAATGTTTTGTACCATTGTCTTTCACTTACAAAATACTTCAATCCAGCACATAAAAAACAAGCTCTTCACATGCAACTATGCAGTCTCTAAATAAAAACAAGGGGGATAAAATCCCTGGACTGTTAAACCCCTCACAATAGCAGGAAGGTGTCTGACACCCCCCCTCCAACTCACCACCTCACCCCCAAGCGAGATGTGATTGTATGATGATCATGAGGAGCAGTAAGAAACGTGGTCAGACGTGCGATACAAATTTGACAACCTCAGTGGTAACAAATCATTGCTCAAACCTGTAAAAACAGAACTGCAACAGGAACTAAGCAGGTAGTGACTAATCAGGGTTTTTACACAATTTAATGAATGAAGGCTGCACACATTATGAAACGTACAGTTGTACTGTTGAATTGTGAAAGTAGAGAATAAAAAAGATTAAAAAAAGCACCAAAACCACAAAGTAAGCTGTGCACTGCTTTGCAGAAGTATTCACACCCCTTACAATTTTCGCACAAAAAAAATGTTATTTTGAATTTATATGCGAAAAACAACATAAAAAAAGAGAGAGAGATACAGAGGTACATAGTTCAAGAGGGAGTATCTGCGACAAAATAATTTGGCCTTTGTGTAACATTAACCAGAAAAAAAAATCCATTGTTGACAGAAGGTCAACAGAAATCCTGTTTGTGTCATGCCGTTCCGAGGATACAGCAAACATGCAGTAGTAGAAGTACTCTTTATGATAATCACATAATCGCTTTACTAACCTTAAAAACCTACATTGCTCATTACCTTGCCTTCTCCATCCAGGAAACATGCTGGTTGTAGGATTCCAACTGTGCCAAAGATGTTAGTCAAAGTCGATGAGAAAATTTTAAATATTATTACTATAAATGTTTATTAGCATAGAAAAAACAGCGAAAGACAATCTGTTCTTTTTCATTTCAGTGGAATAGTCCTATTTAACAGGTGTTGTAACTTCCACTGCTTGCCACACAAGAATGATGAGTTACATTTACAGCAGAAGTCTTAAGAGGAAAAACAAACACAGGTTCAAGTGCAACACTTCCTGTTTAACCTAGTAACAGCGTTGCTGAGGACTGGCAAGCTGCACATTTTACGTAAGCAGATTCTAGAGCAAAAAATCAAACCGACCAAACACAGCCCAAGTTTCAACAACTATTTCTGGAATAAATCAAGACTATGACAGACTGACCAGATTTAGTCAAAAAAAAAAAAAATCTAAGTGAAGTCTGTTTTTTGCGGGGGTAGAGATGTTGAATGTCATCTGTTTTATGAACTTGGGTAAAATAAAGATATTCTGGTCTTTGCTAAGTTCTGAACTAAAAAAAATAGTTTATGTTGATATTGCCATTTCAGAACAAGTCAATATAAAAAAAAACTGATATCTAAAAATAATGACTTATATCTGGGGAATAGACCTCAGTCCTATCTGAATAATTAAAATACATTCCAGTACCTCCAAGTCAAGTACAATCTCAGTTTATTGTAGTCTACAAACATTCATTGTGCACAGCTCTCTTAAAGTCCCACTAAGCCAGGAGTGGGTAACTCCAGTCCTGGAGGGCCTGTATCCTGGAGCATTTAGATATGTCCTTGACTTGACACACCTGAATCAAGTAAATAGATAATTAAAAGAACTCTGGAGAAATTGATTGCATGCTGGGATGTAATTCAACCATTTGATTCAGGTGTGTTGGACCAAGAATTAATCTAAATGTTGCATGAAACTGGCCCTGCACTAAGCATTTCAACCATGCTGAGGGCTGGACTTTGAGAGATTGCGACACACTGAATCCTTTTTTATTTGCTGTATTGCTGTCGTTGATCTACTGAAGACCCAGCTTGAGTCAAGCACCAATGGTACCATAAATGGTATCATATCAAACGCTAGAAAATCTTTGGTATAAAGAGGAGTTTATGAATCATTCAAAGCTATTTTAAAATATTTTATCTGTTTCCAAATAGGCCTACAACTTAAGTTTAACGACTTTCTGAACAGTCTAAGATTGGATGATATTCAAATTGTGGTTAGCTCAAACACTTTAACACCTTAAGATATATTTAATCTGTTTAGAGCATTACATTAGCTTAGTTAAAACCGTAAAATGTTGTGACTTACTTTAAAAAAGAAATTTACTATATTTATTTCATTAATATGCATTTGTATAAAACGGGTAGAAAAGAGAATGTGAAGCCATGTTAAATTTCTGAAAAGCTTTAACCTAAAGTGCTTTTATTTTTGAAACACCAGTGGTTTTTATGTACGTAGTTAACAGCTCTCTATTCTGGTTTAAACAGTCATCCCATTCTGTATATAGCACATTTTATAAAGTTCAGAGCCTTTCTTAGTTTAAGTAGTATATTTACTTGATAACTAGAAAACCATCGAATTTTGTTTGTAAAAAACCTGTGTTGTCAGGAAACATGTTCCTGTGAGTGTTAATCACAAAATAAAAAGTGGGGTGATATATAGTCAGTGAGAAGTAATAATATGGATTTTATGTGGGGGGAAAAATCATCAGGTACTGCTTTTATTTTAATGTTATTGTTTTGGAAAGTAAAATTTCAGAATTATCCACAAATTATCTAAAGTGCTGAACCATTTTTTAATAAACCATTTATGTCCACTAGTAACCCTAGTTTATTCAGTAAAATTCCCTTTTGAATGAAAACAAGTGTCAGACTTGCTCTCTGTGGCTAACTTAGAAAAAATATTTCTATCATCTCTACATGCTTTACCTGGAGAAATGAATTCTGCAGACTTCATGCAGTTTAGTTCAGTTTAGTTTCCTTAGGTAGAAACTTCCATCCAATCTGCATAACGTGCCTTAAGATGATTTAGTTATAATACACAATGGTAGCACTGAATAAAAAATAACAAAGCTGCAGTAAACTTATTTTAATGGTTATGTTCATAACCAGTCAATTGTGTATATAAATGATCAAACATAAACATTGTGTTAAATAATGGAAGCAGTCAATGTTAGTCTAGAGTTCTGGATGATTTCCTAATGTTAGCCTCGAAATTAGGGGGGAAATCCTAAACCAAACACAGATATTTCAATTCAATTGAATTTATTTATATAGCGCTACTTCACAACACGTCATCTCAAGGCACTTTACAGTTCACCAGATCATATAGTCAAATTGATTCAAAGTTTTCTATCTAAGGAAAATCAGTTGTTTGCATCGACTCATTGACTTGAATGCAATCCCTCATGCTAAGCAAGTTTTATAGCGACAGTGGAGAGAAAAAAAACTCCCTTTGAACAGGAAGAAACCTCCAGCGGAACCAGGCTCAGTGTGAGTGAGCCGACTGGGGTTCAAGGAGACAGAAGCAGAGATACAAAAAGAAACTGTAAAAGGCGGCCCCGTCCAGGAAACACACAGCCAGGCAGACGAGCTTCAATCAAGCTACCATGTCAGAGGATGAAGAGAGCACACCCAGCCAGTCACAGTCAGAGAAACTTGACTACACTGAAAAAACAGGCCTATCTTGAACATCTACAAACAATGGGGTTAATGGCAGCAGCACATCTGATATTTCTCTCCAGGATGGTGTCACAGCCAAACAGGAACAGACGAGGCGAAGCTACTATGAGAAAAAGCCGAGAGAGCATAACGTTAGAGATTGAACTAACATATTCTGCAGAGTGGGAGAATAGAGATAGAATGAAGCAGAATGATAAAATAGGAGTCCCTATGTCCTCCAGAAGTCTAAGGCTATAGCAGCATAACTATAGAGATAGCTCAGGATAACCTGAGCCACTCTAACCACAAGCTTTATCAAAAAGGAAAGTTTTAGGCCTAACCTTAAAAATAATTTAACTCTAGGGTGCGCTCACAGTGCTAGTCCAGTCCAAGGGATGGTTACTGAGAAAATTCACACCTGCAGTGGGCCGGATTTGCTTTCACACAGACATTTTTAGGGCAGGCCAAAACACGTTTCAGAAAATGTGTCTTTAAAAAAGATAAATTTAGGGCAGCCAAAATGGAAATGCTTGCCCTTTTGTCTTAATGTTGCTCTTTCCTGCAAAAGACGTTGACCTTATTCTGAAAGAGAACCACAAAAACTTACAGCATCCCATTTCACAGACAGTTAAATGAGTCATAACCTTGTATTTTATTTACATTACTCTTTAAAATCACGTTTAAAATTAAGTTTAATCGATTTTATGGTAAAAAAAGAAAAAAAGAAAAGAAAGTTGAATAGAGCAAAATAAGATATTTTCTTCTAGTGAGGGTATGCGCAAGATTTTCATGCATGTGTGTTTATGTGGACCTAGCATTAGCGACGTTAGTGGGCTGCCATAGTTCGTTTATCACCCAGTCTATCAGTCAAAAGGTAAAATGTTACACAAGCAGCAAAAAATTCCCGAATGCACTTCGGGTGAGTCCCTGATTGTTGGAATTTCCTCTATTGGTGGAAAAGAGGAGGGCATAGTGGTTGCGAGTCTTTAGGTACTTTGAAAGGCTTTTCTTGCCCAAAAAAAACAAAACAAAAAAACACCTTTACACTCCAGATTTTCCAGGTGATTTGAACTGGGGCCCAACACCCAAAAAAAAAATGTTTCAACATGAAAGTCAGATTTCCAGGTAAGGACTTTAAGAGTTAAAGAATAAGACTGATTAAATAAAAGCACTGACTGGAGAGAGTTTATGGTGGTTTTGGTCTAGTCAGAGAACTTCCTATGCTTGCAATGAGCGATATGTTGATAAATATACATCATCTGTGTCTTCATCTTATTTGAAAAAACTAAGTGAAGTGGGGTTTGACATTTTCCAATAACACAATTCAGGTCACAGAATTTTTTTTTTTTTTTATCAGCATGACTTTTCAAATCAGGGTTATTCCTTCAAAAATCATACAAAGAAAAAAAAAACATCCCACCTCCTCCGTCATATAAACAGCTCATCTGCAAGAACTACGCAGACTACTGATGTTTCTGTGGAAAGTGATAATGTAAATGAGTCACAGTTTGCATGCAACTCAACGTAAAGAAAAACACATTAAACATGTCCGTAGACACTTGCAGAGACAGTGACAATTAGACTAATCTAAGATCTCTCGTTAAACATCTAGGAAAGTTAAAACTAAAGCTGTGAGGTGAAACACATGGTACTGTAACTTTAACATGCTAATCTATTTCTTTGCTTCAACTGACTGCATAAACCTTTTAGGCTGTTGCTTATGTATGTTTCCCTAGAATACCGTGAGCTCATAATTGCTTTTTTTGGAGTAATGTCTCAGAATATTCTATACTATTCTTTTTTTTTTCTTTTGTGGTAGGAAAAAAAGGCAAACAAAGAATGAAGGGTTTTAAATGTTTTGTAGTATAACTTTTAGCTCCAGTTAATACTGCAAGTTCACTTGGATGCATCTGTACTAGCTTTGAGTATCTAGAACATGTTTTTCCATCAGTCAGTAGAAAATTGCGTTGGATTGAGCTAATTTGCTTATTTTTTGGTAGATAAAGCAACGTGGAACCTTGTTTTACCATTTCCTTGTCTAACATAGAAGATATTACTGGATCAGTGCTTTTGTGTTCTTTAAATATCTCTGCCTTTGTCTTTTCATACCTCTAGTTAGCCATGGCGGAATCCAGTCTTATCCACTTTTGCTTCAAGCATGCTTGGTAAAAGGGATTGCTGCAGTCAATGACACATGGCAAGGGGCTGTCTACTGTTGCTACGTGCTAATCAAAGTGGAATAAATTCTTTAGTCAATGACTTGATGCAATCTGCTGGATTTTCTAAGATAGAAAATTTATATCTAATCTGCCTGTTTGATTTGATTGAATTGTCTCTGTAAACTGATTTTGAATTGGTGCTTTTTCATTACACTGAACTAAATAAAAATATATATTTATTTTTCTGGGCAAAGCTCAGGAAGCACATATAATATGCTCCTTGTAAACATACAGCCCTATATTAAGTGTTAAAATTTGGAATCAGTGTCCTGCTGTTTTACCTAAGCATTGATAGTTCTCCTCTTGTGTTTATTTTTTCTATAGTAATTACTTTAGTAGTTACTTTCATGCCTTCATTTGTAGAGGCCAAAAATATTTAGTGTACTTTAAATATAATGCAAAGAAAACAGACACATATATAAGGCATGTATAATCATCTATGAAAATAAGTTTACCCTTCACAGCACACAGCTAAATATTTCTTGCTTCCTGTTAGTAGAGGAATTTATAGTTTTAGGTGTCACCATTTGTTTGAAGAAACAGCCTTATAACATTTGTACAACCAGTTATTCCCCATTATCTGCAACAAGAAATCAGCATTTCTTGTTTCCAAAAATATAAAGAATACTACAGTGTTTCAATGTTTTTAAGTCAGGCTGGAATGAAGACATAAAAAACCTGTTTCAATGTTTTTAAGTCAGGCTGGAATGAAGACATAAAAAACCTGGTTGACGACACTTTTTAGAACACTTTAGGCAGCCAGAGGGTAAAAACACAAATCTACAGACGTACGTGATTCCAGGAAAAACGTGCATGGTTTAAGTTTGCATGCATGTGCCCAATTGTGCTGCATCAGAGTAGAAGTGAAATCATTGAAACCACTTCCTGCATTAAACACACATTACCCATAACGTATTTAAAATTCAAGCAACAGCATGCAAGTTGCTGCTGTTTGCATTTCTATCGCTGTTTAGAAATGCATCTTTTCTAAATTTCTCTTTTGTCATTGCATACAGCAGTTAGGGATACAGAGTTGAACATATACTGTCTCTGTAAAAAAATATTTCCATGTACATATTACATTTCAACAATGCAAGTTAATACCAATATTAGAAAGATAAAACTAATAGAAGTGTTGATTTCTTCCATTGTATGTGTTACCTGGGTTGTTACAGCGATTAAGTGAGAATTTAATCTCAATAGCCCAATTAAAATAGATTTACTGAGAACAAAATGAAAAGATGCCTCCAATCCCTAAATAAAAACATATTGGGTTTCTGTACAGTTACAAAGAAACTATGGATTTTGTTTAAGTTATTTATTTCCAAATATTTAGTGAACATTTCAATGTTACCAGCTAACAGCATTAAACATACAAAGTAAAAACACCGTAATTCCTTATCTTACCTTTCTCTAAAACAGTTCAAATGGCCTATTAAAAAAAAATATTAGCACTACCTTTCAACATAAGGTGCAAAAGGTGGGGGGACTCCAGTAAAAACAAAATTAAAAAAATGGAGAATAACACTATAATCCAAACAACAAAAGCTGTTTATGGTGAGTAAAGCACAAGTCATACATCAAGCATATATTCATTCCTTCTGCGTTCACTAATGCAGCAATTGAACATGTCTTGATGGCCTTAATTAATAAACAATAAAAAGAAATAAAAAATAAAAACCTTGGTTACATTTAAAATCATCACAAACTGAGGTGTCAAATATACATCATTCAATACAAATGCTGTCATCTAAGACAATGATCAGAAGATTTATAGTTTGGTTTGGTCTGACCAGCTGGATAAGAAAAGATACGTTGTTGTTTTTTTAGATTACTGGATGCGCCATGAGACAAATCCGCTTAATAACAGATCTCTCTATTAAAAGATGTTGATGAAGGGAGAAGACAGAAATGCAGCTACTTTCATCAACAGTGATGTGTTTAAAAAAGGTCTGACCAGAAAATAGAAACCAGCCAAAAAATGTGACTATATCTCTAAAGCCAATCTAACATCAGGTCAGTTATCACCACAGATACCACCATGAGTAGGTTTTGTTGGTGCTTCAACAACAAAAAAAAGTGCTGTAAAATTTACGTCCTAACCAACTTATTAGGAAAAAAAAACAATTATTTAAGCTCACTTTAGCTAAATGAAAGTATTCAGTAGCTGAATGAGTAATTGTTTTTTCCTTTTTAGTTTTTTTTTCTTAGCCCTTCTTTAAAAATGGGAAAAAAACAAAAGAAAATTTCATTTCAGAAAGGCTAATCACGTCAAAAGTTTAAAATGACTTAAATAAGCAATCAATGCTTTGCATCAGATGCAGCCAGCTGGATTTTAAAGGCTAATGCTAATAGTTGAAAAACAGCATCACAGTCATCTTAAAACTGGTGACTCAATAAATCTACATTTTTTAAGAGCTTTGAACACATCTTTACCAGGGAAGCGATTAATTTTAGAGTTTTCTCAATTTTTTTGCGGCGCATTTTAAGATTGACAGTTCAGATCCTTTCCTCTGTCCTCGTTTTTCCATTTGGAAATCCACTGTGTCTAAATAACGAGGAAGATCAAACAAATACAATGTTTTAAAATTGTTTTAGTAATTCATTTCCCACAGTGATTAATAATGATATATCAAATCTGTTCTACCTTCCGCTTGGCTGTTAAGCTCTTCATGTGCTTAGATTCAGTAAACAGAGCCTGAAGGTTTCTACTGGATCGCCCAGTATAATGAAAACATTTCTAATACCCACAATTATACTCATATGCTTTAAATTAGTGTAAACTGTATACAAAAAAAAGAAAGTACATATGTAAAAGGGTGGATTTATTCCTGCTGATTGCTTTATGTACAGATGGGTCAGTTGCAGCTTACAAAAAAAAATGGAGGTTTGCAAAGAAAAGTTCTTCAGCTGATGATTCATTGGGACAAATATAGATAAACATTCAGGGTTTTTTAGCCACCTTCATCCCTCCTAGGTAAACTTAAAACGATGCAGATGCACGTGCAATACAGCTTGCTTTTTGTAACACAGGTCTGACAAACTGGAAAGTTCAGACACATCTTCATGTTAAGGCCGGATTAGTAGAGCAACCCAATATTTCTGTCCCACTGCACCATGTTTGGACAGGATTAAGAGTAATACGGCAGCATCAGATAGCAGTTTCCACCCAAACCCCTCACCTCTTGACAAGTCTTTGAAGAGCAGATTGGCTTGGATTTTGCTTTGGTTGGCTCTGCTTTTGCAGAATTAAAACATATCATCTGGAATCCATTGCTGCATGGGGGGAGGGGGCTTTCTAGTTCTTGAAAGCCCCATAGCGGCTCGCTTTGCTAATGAAGTTCTTGAGCAGGTCATGATCCATGTCCGCAAAGGCCTGGGTCTGAGTAACAGCTGTTAGATGGTTGACACAAAACTTGAAGCAGAACTCCTCCAGGTCCTAAAAACGAAGAGGGCTATGAGGTGAGTGCTGAGGGGCATAAGTGACTAGAGGCTACTGTGCAGGACCCCCCTGCCAAGCCACTGCAGTGATCTTACCCGAGCCTCATATTTGACCGCGGCAGAAAGCAGAGTGATGGCGTTCTCTTCAGAAATGCCCCTCTTGATTGTTTCCTGACACAATCGTTTGAGCCTTGTCTCTCTGTAAAAGGTGGCCAGGTCAAGTAAACCTGAGACAGAAGGTAAAAAAAAATAATAGTTCAAATTTATAGCATTAAAAGATAACCTAAACCACAGATAAAACAGACAAACACCATGTACATAAAGTTGGAAAAAACTAACAAATGCATTCACACTTTTTTTTTCCCCAAAGAGAAATCTGGAAAGTGTGGCGCTCATTTATTTTTCACCCCCTCCTTACGTTACCATGCGCCCTTTATTTAGATATACTGAGAAACACCTAAATACAATTTAGCATTCACTTTAGAAGTTACTTATTCAATAAATAATGTCTATTTTCTTTTGTTTTATTATAATTATTTTATTTCAATTCATCTGATGTAATATTCTAATCTTTACTCATTAGCTATTAGTGGACCATAGATCTATTAATGAGAATAAAGGTTTAAATACATCCATCTGTGGGTAAATTATCTATATTAGATCTGTCAATTAGTTAAATGAGTTAATGTATTCAAATTATTTCTTAAATATGACTTTATATTCCCCCAAATAAGACGTTGATAGTAGCTTCCTGCAGTGAGATGCTGTTGTTCAGCAGAAACAGCGAGGCTGGTCACAGGAAATAGGAAGATGGGTGGAGCCAAGCATGAGCCTATAAAAGGCTTCAGACTGGGTGAGGGTTCACCTCCAGTAGGAAAAAAATAAAAAAAAAAACACCCCAGAAATGCACACTAAAGAATACAGTGACATGACTTGGATCAAGGCATCCTCATTAGTTGGAATGGTCTAGTCAAAGCTCAGAGCTAAATCTAATCACATAACAAGCCTAAAGAGAGCTGGTCACCGATGCTGCCTGTTGAATCTAAATGAGCTTAAACTGCCTTTATCAGGTAGAATGGGCAAACCTCTCAGTTTGCAGATGGGCAAATCTTTTAAACATGATTTGAAACGGATGAATATGTGTACTTTTTACTCGGGGGGCTAAAAACAAATCCACCTCTCATAATATAAACTATGTATCCAGTTCAAATATGTGCAACCTCGAGTTGGTCTATTTAAAAAAACAAAAAAGACATCTTTAAAAACCAAATAGCTAAAGATTACATTCTGTCAAGAGATTTTGTCAAGTTTGTAAGGTCTTACTAATTTAAGTTCAATCAACATAATTTAATTTATATTTTTGCTTTCAGCTGGAATAAAATGCACCAAAGCTTCTTTAGAAACATAAACATCTAAACTTTAGATATAAACAATTAAAACCGGTGTTTTTAAAGTAGATGTGATTATACACAAATTATCTATATATCTATATTATACACAACGTTAATAAAGCTGATGTGGAGCACCTTTAATAAATAAAGAATATAAGTTAAGCTTATGCTTACCAACAGCATCCTCTGGTGGCAGGTTGATATTGTCTGTGTAGAGATACTCCAGGAAGGCTCTGTACACTAAATAGGAGAACTGCTGAATTTCTATAACATCTTCATCTGTTTCATTCAACAAAGCACGGAAATGCTCACACCTAGAGAGAGGGGGGGAAAGGAGCAGACTATTATTATGAGCAGACTAAAAGTAACAGACCAGTAACTGAACTTTTGCTTTCTTATTTTTTGCAAATTACATAATCACAAGTGCTGTTCACGAGTCAATGCTCAGTCCGCTTATTCACAAGACTCCAGTGGGGCTCAAGATCAAACCAATTCTAACTTCACAAGACTAAATACAAAGGGATCACGGCGGGGGTGCGGGGCATTCAGAGGCCTTAAGGACAGCTAGATGTCCAAAAACATCTTTTAAAAGAGACGACGGTACACGAGGAGTGCTGTTAGGACACAAGGAGATGAGATGAACTTAATGAGGCAGAATGATAACAAAAAGAATCTAAATAAAATAAGGAACCCTACAGAGATGAATCTACAAAGCTCCAGTGTCTCTGGGTCATCACTTCCTAGTTTTACCATAACAGAAGCAGCTGGATCATTTCTGTACTGTTCCAGGATAAACAATACGCTTAGATTCAGCCAATGCAGCAAATATGATTAGATAGAGGACTGTCAAAACATCCTTCAGTGGAAATGCAAACTGAAATGCAAATTCTTAGAGCTATTCCTGGGTCTAACTATCTACCAAAAAAAAATACATAAATAAAAAATAAATAGATTTGTCCATCCATTTCTAAAACTCAATACGCTGCTAAAATAGTGCTAGCAAGCAAATAACACCTCTCTGCAGTGACACAATGACATAATGCATTATGAACACTGTTGGGAGGGGGCTATCATGCACTTAAATAAATTAGATGTGAGGCTGTAAGCATTGCTTTTTCATATGTGCAAAGGTAAAAAAAAAAAAAGTCTGCTAAAAGGTGGCAATTTTATCAGAGGAGAAGAAATCATACAAAGGCGATGCTGCCGCTGTGGTACGGAACACATCAGGAAGAAGTGGCAGGAAAGAACAGTGCAAGGCAATGGAGACGGCAAACACTTCTCTATGTTGGAAACAAATTAACAGGATGTACAATTTTGTCTTTTCCATTATGATGAAACTATAATCTAGCACTATACCACTAAAGACACACTATTATTTTAGAGCCTGATGCATTTTTAACATCATAACTCTTATCTTCACACTTCAAACAGCCTTAGGACTGTATGTTTCCAGCAACAACTCTTCATCCTTGTGTGATTCATCATTTTTAGATCCGTGAGTAATGCCACGGTTGGGTCAGGACCCAGAATTTTCTTGTTTTATGATAACAAAAACAAGAAAATCATTGTTTTCTGCATTTTTATGTCTCCTGCATCAGTTGTGTTTACATCTGAAGGGAAGAAAACTTCAATCCTACATAAAATTGCACAGAAATCTCTCCCATCCATCGCACCTGTGATTTGCTTTTGTGCTACTTACAGAGTTTTCTTTTAATAATTTCTCCTGTTGTTGCTTACTGATTTTAATCCTTTAATCACCTCACTTTGTAAAACATTTATTTTAAAGCTGATATATTTTTTTTTTGGTCCAAGACAATCAATGATATTTAATTAATTTATAAATGATTAAATTATTCAACAAGCATTTATTTTTTTACGGATCATTGATTTGATGAAACAACATCAACATTAATATGGAACTAAGACTCCTCTTGTATAGGACTACATGTGCTTAAGGTAGACTGGAGGACCAATATTCCAGCTGTGAGAACAATGAGAACATGAGCAGCTTATCTTCTAAAGAACCTTCCTTGTTTTGCTATAAGATGTTAGAAATCTCCATGTCTGAGATGGAGGCTATATTGAGCTGTGGTCTGCTCGGGGAGCAGCACCGGTGTCAATAATGCTCCACATAAACCTGGAAGAATCATGAGACGCAGCCTGGAGACGTCTGTGCCAGGAAGGGATGTGACATTACCAAACAAACAACCCGTCACATCTGCTCCGTGACGCACTGCAGGGACGGCAGAGCCCGGTCCAACGTCTCTGCCATCATAAAAGAGCCTTCAGGAAATGATTTCTACAATTCACAGCAACGGCTCGCTCCGTGTGCAGCAGGTGAACACATCCTTTCCATCCCTCTCTTCTGCCAGCTCTCCCTCAAATTTAGTTATAGAAAATATCGTTACTATGCCGTCAATTCCATATAGATTGTAAAGTTGTCTTTACAAAGGTCTAAAAAAAAAATCTATATAAAAATGATCTAATTTTTTTTAACATCCATGATGAAGAGCATGCAATATCTCTGGAAGAACAAAAACATAAAACTCAACAGGCAAAGGGTGCATGAAGAGTGAAATATTTCAGCTCACTCAATCTTTGTTGTGTTACTTTGAGGACTTTTTTATCTCTTATACAACCCCCCCCCCTTCACTGCCATGCTCAACTAGCCAGAAACACAGCTGCTGTCATCGTCTCCCAGGGCGACAGCAGAGGAGTCAAGAAACTCTTTTCCCTCTAAAGTATCTTTAAAGTGTTATTTGCATGAGATATGGTCAAAGCGGAGGTTTTGAAGAGCAGGCATCATTTGTGTGAGCATGTACACTTTGTTGACTGTGCAGTAGGGGTGTAAATAATAATCGTTTTGTATCGATGCATCGATCCAAAAGCCGACGATCCGATGCATCGACACGTCCGCAAGATAATCGATTAATGTTTTTTTTTTCCCTCCGGTCTACAGGTGCTGGTCATAAAATTAGAATATCATGAAAAAGTAGATTGATTTCAGTAATTCCATTTAAAAAGTGAAACTTGTATATTATATTCATACATTACATACAAACTCATATATTTCAGATGTTTATTTTGTTTAATTTTGATGATTACAAATGACAACAAATGAAAATCTCAAATTCATCATATCAGAAAATTAGAATATTACTGAAGACCAATAAAAACAAAGGATTTATAGAAATGTTGGCCAACTGAAAAGTATGAACATGAAAAGTATGAGCATGTACAGCACTCAGTATTTAGTTGGGCCTCCTTTGGCCTGTATTACTGCAGCAATGCGGCGTGGCATGGAGTCGATCAGTCTGTGGCACTGCTCAGGTGTTATGATAGCCCAGGTTGCTCTAATAGTGGCTTTTAGCTCTTCTGAATTGTTGGGTCTGGTGTATTGCATCTTCTTCTTCACAATACCCCATAGATTTTCTATGGGGTTAAGGTCAGGAGAGTTTGCTGGCCAATTAAGAACAGGGATACCATGGTCCTTCAACCAGGTACTGGTAGCTTTGGCACTGTGTGCAGGTGCCAAGTCCTGTTGGAAAATGAAATCTGCATCTCCAAAAAGTTGGTCAGCTGCAGGAAGGGTTAGTGCTCTAAAACTTCCTGGTATGTGGCTGCGTTGACCCTGGACCTCAGAAAACACAATGGACCAACACCAGCAGATGACATGGCACCCCAAACCATCACTGACTGTGGAAACTTTACACTGGACTTCAAGCAACGTGGATGAAGTGCCTCTCTTCTTTTCCTCCAGACTCTGGGACCTTGATTTCCAAAGGAAATGCAAAATTTACTTTCATCAGAGAACATGACTTTGGACCACTCACCAGCAGTCCAGTCCTGTTTCTCTTTAGCCCAGGCAAGACGCTTCTGACGCTGTCTGTGGTTCAAGAGTGGCTTGACACAAGGAATGCGACAGCAGAAACCCATGTCTTTCATACGTCTGTGTGTGGTGGTTCTTGAAGCACTCACTCCAGCTGCAGTCCACTCTTTGTGAATCTCCCCCACATTTTTGAATGGGTTTTGTTTCACAATCCTCTCCAGGGTGCGGTTATCTCTCTTGCTTGTACACTTTTTTCGACCACATCTTTTCCTTCCCTTCGCCTCTCTATTAATGTGCTTGGACACTGAGCTCTGTGAACAGCCAGCCTCTTTAGCGATGACCTTTTGTGTCTTGCCCTCCTTGTGCAAGGTGTCGATGGTCGTCTTTTGGACAACTGTCAAGTCAGCAGTCTTCCCCATGATTGTGTAGCCTATAGAACTAGACTGAAAGACCATTTAAAGGCTTTTGCAGGTGGTTTGAGTTAATTAGCTGATTAGAGTGTGGCACCAGGGGCCATCAATTTTGAACCTTTTCACAATATTCTAATTTTCTGATATGATGAATTTGAGATTTTCATTTGTTGTCATTTGTAATCATCAAAATTAAACAAAATAAACATCTGAAATATATGAGTTTGTATGTAATGTATGAATATAATATACAAGTTTCACTTTTTAAATGGAATTACTGAAATCAATCTACTTTTTCATGATATTCTAATTTTATGACCAGCACCTGTATTTTTATCCATTTGCTCCTGGGCGTAATTCTTCCTCCCGTGCTGCGGTGGCGCTAAACCTATTTTCCCCTCCTACCGCGCTTCCTGGTTATACTCTTACAGCAGTTTGTTGCAGCAAGCTTCACACAGACATTTTTAAATTATGCTCAGTATTGAAGCGTGGTCTGGGCTACACGCTGTGGGTCTAGATACGGCCGAGGCGATGAGGAAGTGGGGGCGAGTTTAGTCCGACGACGGAGGGACAATGGGGCAAAAAGAGCGGAGATTCAGCTGGAAAAAGGCTCCCAGCGTTCTCGCGCACCTCGCTCTTCTAGCGGGTCAAACTTCACGAGTTGTTTTCCGCAATTTCGGTCATAAAAACAAAACTAGCCGGCCTCCTGTCTGGTGCACTGTTTGCGGTCAGCTACAATCTGGGAGAGGTGCAGCGGAGCGTCTCTCAAGGGGCGGTGACGTCAACACTCTGGAGCCTTCTTCTTCTTCTTTTTTTTAATGGCGGTTGGCAAACAACTTATAGCTGCATTACCGCCACCTTCCAGAATGGAGTATGGACCAGACAAACTATTATATTCTCCCTAAAATACCCGTTATTCTTAGAAAATTAAAAATACCCCCAAAAACTACATCCCCAGATGACCTTTGAAACAATTCCCTTATATGTAGTTTATTTTTATTCCTGTCTAACTCTCTACACAACATCTCTCTTTCCTGAATATATTTATTACATTCTAAAAAAATATGTTGGACAGTTTCTCTGGAGCCGAGGTATTGCATTGAACTCATTACACTGATATTGTGCAGTATTTTTGCAGTATTTTTTGATGCAACTTTTCTACTTCTGTTATTTGCTGTTGTTTCTAAAGAAAATGCATAATGATATTACAGCTTTCATTGATTTATTTCAAACTTGAAACTTTGTTTAGCCTGTAAGGTGTAAAAAAAAATAAAAATAAATAATAATAAAAAAAAAATTAACCGATTAATCGATTAATCGAATCGAATCGTGGTGTATTCTTAAGTATCGAAAATAATCGAATCGTTGGATCAGGAAATCGATACTGAATCGAATCGCCATGATGGATGTGATTTACACCCCTACTGTGCAGACTGTCCGGCTCCTTCCTCCTGACAGTGCAAAAGAGCAAGAGATTGGAATGCACACACTGTGTGGTTATAAAAAGAAACATGGGAAACAATAGGCTGCTCTCTGCCTCCCTGTAAGGGACAGGGCACACTGTCCGGCATATTCCATTTAAATATAGGACTTCATGCCAAGTTTGTTTTTGTAGAATGTGTTCTAGGTTTGTTCTTTTGTTTTGTTTTTACTGTTGCTGATATTATTAGATGTCATTACTTAAAAGCTCAGGGACATCCAGAGCATTTTTCCTCCTCTCCATATAACAACCCTTCTGTGCCATGGTGAGATGTTTCATGATACGCATTCAAACAGAAAAAACATCTGAACCCTTAAGTGACCGAATTGAATGTCTTGATGGACAACAAAAGGGAAAACCTTTTCTCTAAAGATGTGAGCAGAAAGTGGAGAAGCATAATATTAGAGACAGAAAGACCAGAGAAACTGTTTTAGTTTTCAGGCCATTTTTCACCGAAAGGAAAATCTTGCGGATTTTATTAAAGCAAGAAAAGATAAAAAGATAAAAAACAGACTAATTGAAATCACAAAATAACAGATTTTTCAAACAGACATAAAACCCTTTCATTTCCAGGCAAGAATAGAATAACAGATTATAATGATCCTTTAATGTCCCACAGTGGGAAATTTAGGTGTTTTCAGCAGCAAAGAACTACAAAGTCCAGCCGAGCTCTAACCTGGCAGTAGCAGGATTGATATGTGTAGAAGTGAGGTGAGTTCTACATTATCAATCTGGGATGGCTGCCATTCAGTGTGTCCATGAAAAGGAGGGGCGTTTAGTACAATACTGCGACCCGCCTTCCATAATACACTTTCAGCCGATCGTAGCAGCGAATTGTTTCCCATCTACAAATACAAAGTGCTTCTCTTTGCTCCTTCTTTTAAGTGAAAAATTGTCGCTATTTTAGCTAAAATTGAGGCCATTGTGGTCCCACATTGAGTCCTCCAGCATAGCCATGTTTGTAATGCCTCATCAAGGCCTTTTTAAAGATGGATTTGTTGTAAGACTGACACTCAGATCTCATGACAATCCAGCGCAATGTTAGCCAAACTCAACCCAAATATAAATATTATATTTAAAGAAAATATGCTTAAACTGGGGCTAAGGGGAGCAATTTTAACCCTGTAAAGCCTAAAGCACGAGCTAGAGCTGTCATTGAAAATCCTAACAAATCTCTCATTTCTGATGCATTAGGCTTTTCTGTCAATTTTATCCTACAATTTCTTTTAACCCCATGTGTCTGATTGCATAAGTAAAGTTTTGCAAGAACAGAAATATTGCAGATAATGTAGAAGTCTCAAAAAACCCATCTGTCAAATACAAAGGGTTTAATTTACTCTGAATTTGTTTTCATTTATGTATGTATTTATTAATTTATTTTATTCAGTGGTATTAGTGCTGCCTTCTTAGCGTCTAACAATGGCTATTGCAGTTTAAGTTCCATATTGGTTTAAACAGTCATCACAACCCTTCATTCAGGCATAAAAAAAAGAAATCAGTCAGACACACTCCCATGTATGGAGACATCCTCTCTTCTACTGCCTTCGCAACACCAACTTCAGGGATCGCTGAGTCCTTGAACGATTCGTCTCGAACTGATAAGGTTGTATTGCATTTGGGAGGGGTTATCCTCCATCTCAAAAGATCTATCCATCTTGTAACTACCAGCGTCTCTCTGCTCTCTCTTCATGCTTCAATAAGTCAAATTAAGTTAGCTGCCTGTTTCTCTCATCCTGACCCCCACTACTAGCCTTTCCCCCCAGGGTCCTTTCCACACCGCCCACTTTGGTGGGATTATTCCATTTGATCTGGGAGTGGGATTATGCTTTTACATTTGGGAAAGTCAAACTTTAAAAGGATTTTAAAGAAAAAGCTTCATTTCAGTTTCAAAACAACAACTAATCAAACGACTGTTTGGTTTTCCTACCTGATCTTCAGGAGAGCTTTGTGAACATAGATGCACTTCCCATCAACTAAGAACTTGAGGTCAGAAATCTCTGGACTGTCAAACTCCTTCTTCAAAGACTGGGCAACTGTCAGGTAGTCGTCTCCATCTGGCAAAACAAAAAAAAAACAAAAAAACAAAATCTCAGTTTAAATGCGTTTCTTTTCCAAAGCGACATGTAGGAAAGCTTTGAACATTTCATATACCAAATACTATCTTCCTCAATGGGAGTGGGTTAGTTTGCAAAAGTAAACAGATTTATAGATTGACATGAAACACTGATTAACCTGAGATGTGTTTTGCTGTGAATACTGTGGTCAAATTAAAGTTTGCAATTATCTAAAACTTTAAATATAAGATTATTCTTCTACAAAATAAAAATTATTTTAATGGGTGACTGCTGCAGATATGAGGCTTTGTTAGTAATCCAACTGATTTAAAATAAGGGGGTATCACTTGCTTTAAAAACAAAGTAAAGTGGAAGTGTGGCCGTAGAAACTAAAAAGTGGCGTTTATGTCAACTCTTGTTTGAAACAGAAAGGAAACAGGATTTCCTGTTTATTTCTCAAGCCACTTCCAGGAACTTGTACTTTTGACACAAAAACATCTGCCTCCTAAACGAGTATCTCTATCTGGTCAAAGGTTAAAGATGACTATGGCAACAATTTTAAGTATTTAACAAAAAATCCCTGAATTATTAAGGAGTACTGGTCTCCTGAGACCCTTCCTCTAAAAGGTTGAGAGGGGAAATATCGCAATGAGAAAAATGTTAAATATTCAACTAAATCCCTAAATAATTTAAAATTGTAGACATCTGGGAGCCTGTTTTTTGTTTTTTTCCCCTATTTTTCCATTTCTTCTGTAATCTTACCCACTGAAAGAAGGTGCCACGTGACAGCCGGTGTGGCAAAGCAGGCGAACACGTCATCGGCGCTGCTAAAGTGGGTAAGGTGAGGGCTGGACACGGCCTGACCCCGACACTGACCCCACATCAGAACCTGCCCGCTCTGCGTCTTGGCGGCTGACGTGTGGCTGGTGTGACATGCAGCCACCTCCACCATCCTGGGGAGAAAATCTGAAGTCAAACCTTGAAGCTTGTAACAGGAGGAGAACAGATCCTCCTCAACACATCCCCATTCTTGAAAACTTAACCACTAAACCGTGCAAATGTATTTAATATACCTTCAGCTTGTTTCTTAATTTATCACATTATAGGCAGTGAACACAGGGTATTTTGTTAGGATTTGATGTGATAGACCATGACAAAGTGGGGGATAACAGTGAAAAAGAAGTAAACATAGGAGTGAATTTGCACCAGGGGCGGATCTAGAAAAATATTTCTGGGGTGGCGAGAGGGGGGCAGGAATTTTTGAGGGGTGGCAACATATGGCATTTGTTTACACTGAATTTAATCACAGTTATCACAGTTTGGGGAGAATAGTATGTACAGTCAGTGTTTCATGTGAAGCCGTTCATATTAGAAATCCACTTAATAGGAGATAGAAGAATGATAACACTACTTCTAGAGAGGCCTTATCACAGGAAAGGTATTAAGGTAAGACACAGGTGCTGTCAGATGTGAGATTGACTGTCAGAGAGGCAGCTTTGCAGCATTTGCACAAGAAGAAACTATAGAAAGAAAAAGTTACCCATCAGAGATCTATGGACTGAGCTGCACTAAAGTGAGCATTACTACGCAGTAGAAATAAATGGGCATTTGTTCCTCAGTTACTTGACATACAGCAGTTAAGGCAACATGAAAGGGACATTTCATGCATGTAAATATGCTGTAGATAGAGCTGCTATATCAACAAATCAACAAAAAGGCAGGTACAGTATGTTACATCAAAATCTCCACAAATCTGAAAGAAGCAACATAAAAATAAATTTTGCTTCCAGTATGAAAAAGTACAAAATATTTTGTGAGTAGGTTCATACAGGTCATTTCTGGATAGTTTTATACTACCATATATATACAAAAAAAGAAACAACACTGCTTCATATTAAGCAGGATTTACACCAGTATCACATTTTTAACTTTACTTTTAACACTTTTGTTTTTATTAAAGGAAATCAGATTTTTTTCTCACTCATTTTTTCTCAGGTGCCAAAACAAAATGTAACAGCTCTGTAAAGGCTCATCAGAGAGCATAACATAAAGTTGAAATGACTATAACAGCTGAATGCAGTGATTTCCACGTTGCTCAGCAAAACGCTTCACAGATTTATTTAAATCCAATGACTGTGCGTTTTGATTTGAGTTAAACTAAACTTGATAGTCTCTTTCCTGTCATAGTTGACCGCAAATATGTCTTTATGAGCCTGAGATGTCAGGCCTAACTTACATCATAGTTAGAGAAATAACGTTCTGCAACCTGATTTTTATCATCTCAAAATCAGCATTTCAGCTATACTAGCAACATTGTGCTTTCATTATGATTTCATTTCTCTAAATTTCTCCATGACCCCTGGCTCCCTCGCTTTGCCCCACTCGGTTTTCAAAACTAATCAGTCTCAGTCGCTCTCGCGTCATCTCGTGCTGCATTCACTGCAGTCCGACATTAGAAATTAGGGGTCGTAATTCTCTAATTATCCATGATTTATAAGCCTTGCCACCCCTACAACCAACTGGGGTGGCAAGGCTGTCATTTAGGGTGGCATATGCCACCCCAGTAGATCCGCCTATGCACCGGTCTTTGGCTGCAATTAAATCTATGTCTCCAATATCTTTGCATATAATTTCAAAGCCTCAGAATCTTCATCTCAAATTCTCAATTTAGATGTAAACTTTGTCTAAACCCTTCCATTGATGCTCTTGTCATATGTTTGGGATTCTTCTTCTGTTGGAAGGTGAACCTGCACACCCCTTTCTAACTCTCATGCTTCTAACTGCAGTATTGATCTTATTAACCTACCGAATCCCACCAGAAAAACAGCATAAAGCTGCTATCGTTATATAAAACTGTATCTATGGTCATGTGCGTTTTTGGATTCCTCCACAGAAAGCAATATATTTTGCTACGCTTCTAGGGAAGTTAAGGATATCATTTTATAACTCGACCCTGCCTTAAAATTCTCCACTTTACTAGTTTTCTTTAACAAACTCTGAAGGCCTGTAAGAACAGATGTAGATTAAATTACACTCTAGTGACTTTTAGCAGATATTTGCTAAACTAGATTTTATTCAAATACATCCGGTTAAAGGTGTCTGATTACAAATAGATGCCATCAGACTTAATTTACATTGATTCTAAAAGCATGGATCAAATCACAGACTCCAGTGTTTGGCCTCCTACACAAAAATCCAGTCAGACAGATTTTTGCGGGTGAAATTTGACAAAAATACTACAAGCTTAGTAACCTTTAAAAGGCATTATAAGGAAAAATTTATTGGGAACATTGTTTTAGGGCTCTGCTTAAATGCGCCGATTACTTAACAACACAATGCAAGCTGTTTACTAACCTCTCCTTGTCTGTGTTTATTAGGATGGGGAGGGCCTGGTTACTTTTATTGCCCGTTCCCAGCTGTCCGTAGGAGTTGGCTCCCCATGCATAAACAAATCCTTCATCTGTAAGGGCCAGCGTGTGTGCATATCCACATGCCACCTGAATTTGGAAAAGGGAACTGCATGAATGAAAAATAGGAAGTGGAGATTTATAAAAGTATCGGCTACTCTGGATTCTTACCTGCACAATATTGACACCTTGTAAAGCAGCAATCCTGCACGGGGTCTGCTGGTTTCCATTGTTTCCCAAACCCAGCTGCCCATTGCAGTTATAGCCCCAACCGTAAATCTACAAAAGGCAAGAATAAGGTTGCTTTTTATTTTATGTTAATGAAAAAATTCTATAACTACCCCTTAAATAAAAAGTTAGCTGTTTCGGATCTTTATTTTTATACTTGTTAAACCATTTCACATTTAATCACATTTTAACCACGCAATTAAATGCATTCCATGAGACTGCACTGTAAATTCACTTCGCTAGAGGTGAAAATTGAAGTTCAAAGAACCTCTTCATCCAATCTGACTGAGTTTGAGGCATTTGCAAACAACAATAGGCCAAAATGTCAGAGCTGGTAGAGCTTTGTACTTGTAAAAAAAACCCAAAACAAGTAGTTCTACAAAGTATTGCCTATATTAGGGTTAATACAATGCACTTTAACACTTTACATTTAAATTGGTCTATTATATTAAATCGAAGTAAAACAGGTTAAGGTCTACTTTTGGAAGGCACTTTACAGAACACAATGGTGCAGAAAGTATGAGTTCTTTTTCAAAGCAACATGTTATGACACCTCTCCATTGTCCAGAACAGCCATGGAGCAGAGCTGGCCACAGGCTATGTTGACCACCACTTTGCCCTGTAGACAGCTGCTAACCCGACGTGGCGTTGGCTGATTGGCAGTCGACCCAGAACCTACTTGGCCCGAGTTGTTGTAGCCCCAGGCATACACCTGCACAAAGATACAAAGTTCACAGTCCAGGGAAATACAGACTGACCACAGGCAATGAGGAGAAAAGATGGTGTACCTCTCCGTCACTGGTCAGAGCTATGGTGTGGTGGGAGCCACAGGCCACTTCCGTCACCCTCTTGTTGATGAGGTTGGTGGAGACCAGGGCGGGGATCAGACCATGGTTGGTGGTCCCATTTCCAAGTTGGCTGTAGCCATTGTGGCCCCAGGCAAACACCTCCCCATCTACAGGGCAACAGGGAAACTTTCATTCATGTTGTCAGAGTGGTTAATATTTTCTTAACGAATGATACGAAAAAGTCCAGTTGGATTGACCCAGCTTTTAGGGGAATAGGCAACGCTCTGCAGGACTTTTAAAAATGTCTTGAAAGGGTGACATAAAGGAAACCAAATAAAAACATGCAGCCTAGATTTTCAACACAAAACTAACAAATACGATGTATTTTATTTGGCTTGTTCAATCACAGCATCTTCATATGTCTTAAAAACGTTCAGAAGGAAACGGTGGAACAAACAATACCATACAAAACGATTCATGCAGATGAACCTAACTACACTTTTTCACATTAAAAACACCAACTTCGACGTATGTTGGAGATTGAAATTGGAAAAAAGACAAGTGGTTTTCATATTTGGTCTTTTTTTATTTAAAAAAGAATATTTAATCTGTGACAAACATCTGTAATAAACCCTGTTTTACACTAATACTCATAAATAGAATCAGGACAAGACACCCTTAGTAACTCCAGAGCTCAATAGCAGCTGGGAGAACAGAAAACCTGACCTTAATGGGAGACTGGAAAGAAAGTCAACCTTAAAACAAATCATAGAGCAACTTTAGAGCAACAATAGAAATAGCTATGTTTGGAGGAAGAACTACCACAGCATATCACCCTACACGCATCATCCCAAAGGTGAAACATGTTGGTGACAGCACTATGGACTTAACAAGACTTGAATGTGTGATTGCAATTTCATTTATAAACAGTAGCATTTTCATCTTTTACCCAAAACCCATATTAAAATAAAACAGATTTTTTTGGTGGCAAAAAGACAAAATCTATAAAAGATCATGAATGCTTTTGCAAGGCACTGCAATAAAAACACATGTTGTCCTGTTTGCTCGTGCTTCCATTTCTCTTCCTCCCATAACAACTTGGCCTTGAGGTCAAATAAAGATTTTCTGAACTATTGTGAACCGATTACCTGCAGTGGCGATAACCACATGTGGTCCTGTACCGTAGCTCAGGGATACAATCTTCTTTCCGCACAAGACATCAATCCTGCGCGGCTCAATAGTGCTTTGAAGGTCTCCGAGGCCTAAGCAGCCACTACAGTTGGTGCCCAAGGCAAAGACCTGCAAACAGCAAACATCACAGCTCAACTGCTGCTGATGCTATTAAATGATACATTTAAACCACAGGTTTACAAAGCCTTGTCTTCTCCTGCTGTAATATTAATGGAGATGGAAATGTGCTCATTTTTGTTTTTACTTTTCATTTTATGGAGGTTTCATTAGTCAAATAAAATCATCCATCATCTATTTAATTTAAATGAATTAGTATAAGTAGAATTACATGCTGCTAATGCAATAAATAGAAACAGACAATAGAGTTTACATACATTTGAATTTTTTTTAACATTAAGGATGTTTATCTGATGTTATCTTTTTTATTGCCATTATGAAGGAAGTAGAGATTGCTGTCATCACTGGAGTCCGTTAGAAAACTTTTAACTAACCATCATAAAAACTTAGCTTAACTGTATTTTTTGGTAACTTGGGTCGAGTTGGATTTTTTGGAATACATAATAATTTATCTTCGACTGGCCTGAATAAACCTTCTATTTTTGTAAACAAATCTGGATCTGCTTGGCTTATAAAGAGCCTTGAGGCAGATTTGCTGGGGAATGGCACTGTATAAATAATAATACATTTGAATTATAGTGCCTTTCAAGGCACTTAAGGTTACATAAACTGAATGAAAAAAATAAAATAAACTGAATTAACCCTTTACGGGGCACTCAGTGAAGTGCTAGTTTATAAATCACTAAACGGTTTAGGGCCAAAATACATTTCTGACCTGCTAGTACACTATGACCCCCCCAGACCTCTAAGGTCATCTGGGACAGGTCTACTTTCTGTTCCTAGGGTCAGAACTAAACAGGGGGAAGCAGCTTTCAGTTACTATGGTCCTCACATCTGGAATAAACTCCCAGAAACCTGCAGGTCCGCTGCTTCTCTCAGTTCTTTTAAATCAATACTAAAGACCTTTCTTTTTGATGTTGCCTTTCTCTAAATGGCGTTCATTTCTTTACTGTTTAATCTCTTATACTGCACTGTAATTTTTATTCTTGTGTTTTATTCTGTTTTTATTTTTAACTGTTTCTTCTGTGTATTATTTATTTTTTTAACTGATTTTATGTAAAGCACTTTGAATTGCTCTGTTGCTGAAATGTGCTATACAAATAAAGCTGCATTGCCTTGAAGTCCTTTGAAAATCCACGTCAACAAATAGTGTTATTAGAATCCAGGATAAGACCTTATGACCTTTGAAAAATTTTGATGGCAAAAATTAATGTCAATGTAATAACAAGAAACGCCAAGTTGCCCAAATATATTAAGAAAAATAACACAAAATAAGTGCTACTATAAGAAAAACACTCTGAGAGTGAAAGAAACATCTTTTTTGGTACAACATAACCTTAGATGCATTGATGCTGATAATGGCACTTATATTATTTTAGTTTAGAAACCTAAATATAATTGTTAACTTAACTTTTTAACTGTACATTTTAACTTTTCAATTAGCTTTTTACCTTTTTTTCTTTACCTTTTAAATTAACTTTTTACCTTTTTTTCTTGACTTGTTTACTTTTTTTCAACTTAATGTGCAGTGGGTAATATATCATTCAAGGGCTCATCTAATAGGTCAAATGCCAAAATAAGATGTAGAGCCATATAGCAGTATCTTTGCTGAATGGCTGGATATAGATCTTGTTGTTCTAGACTTTACTGAGCGAGGGGGGGGACTCCATTTGTAAGGAGTATGCTAGTGATCAGAAATGGTAACTTGCCCTATAAAGGGTTAAAGCTATAATAATAATAATAATAATAATAATAAAGTAAACATGCAAGCAGTTATGTACCATAAACTCTATTTTTTTTATTTATATATCAAAATACAAGTTGTTTTCCTGCCAAATTGCTTGCCTATTCAATTCACAGTGAGGAATGAACACATGGATGCACAGAAGAGAAATGCATGGCGCATTTCCCCAGGTTAAATATAGAGCATGCTTGGGTATTAGGCTGATATGGCTAAGGATAGTCTCATTCTATCTGCTTATCTCTCTGCCGACTACTGCCCCTTGTCTCAACTTCAGACAAGAGCCTAAAACCTTGTTTTTCCCTTACTTAAAGACAAAACAGGAACGATAAAATCAATATCCTGAAAGTAGATTAGGTCTATCAAGTCAAGCCAGAACACCTTAGTCCAAACAACAGGATTAAGGTTTGCTTAAAGCCTAAGTGTTACCTCATCATTAACAGTGACATAGAGAGCTTCATTTGCAGCACTGCCAAAGACACAAGCCTGCCGGATAAGCCGTAGTTCCTCAGGTGGAAGGAGTGCAAACACTGGCCACTTCCCCACGTCCAGCATGCTACTCGGCTCAGCTGTAAAGAGAAAACAGAACATTTGGGGTCGAAATTGTTAACAACCATTTGCAATATTCAAGGAGCGGGGAAAAATCTTTTAGATTTTCCTAAATGTATAGGAAAGTTTTCCGTTTCTCATTTGTAGGAAGCACTCAATTTTACATAAGACCAAGGGCACTTTCACTACCTCATTTAAATTCAGCATATTTACCACGGCAGGGATTTTTTATTCACCCCCTGAATAACATAGCAGGTAAAAACTGTTTAAAATGTAAACAACTATTGAATATTATTTCATTGCATCAGAATACTCATCCAGGTATTTTTGCCTTGCAGCAATGTTAAAATAAACCCCTTAAGCTATCAGTAGAGTACATCTCTAGCCTTCCAGCTACTATTAATTACTCAGCACATTGAAACCAGTGCTAAATTATATCTGTTCTGCACTAAGATCATAAGTGGATCCAACTTTGATTATTATGTCAACGATTAAGGAACTGCTTTTAATGGTTTAGACACATTTTACTGGTTGGATGAGTGACTTAAATATATGAAAGATTTGGCTGGATTAAAGGATGAATGGATCAATAAAATAATATAACTTATTTTTCCTCTATTAGCAGCCTATTTTGACCTGAAAATACTGAAATTAACTCCAGTTTAGTAACAGGCAGAGTGGGAACCATCTATTTTCAAAAGCTAGACACTGATAAATGAATTAATTTATAAAAAAAAAAACACACAATACAAAGGGGATATACCTTTAAGATAGGATGTAAAAAAATAAATAATAATAAAAAAAAGATTAACTCAATAAAATAAATCAGGTTAATCTCAGACATTAGTTCTCAGCTAGTAGCACCTCTCCTGATTAAAGCATTTTTTTTGTTTTACAATCTTTTAAGATAGAGTATATTATTAAAAGAAACTATGCACTATAGTCATTGAAAATTAACAGACATAGCACACAATAATTTGAGGCTGTAGCCTAACGACTGAACTTTAAGCTGCATTTGACATAAACTCAGCTCATTTATCCCCCTGGTCAGTGGACACACAAAGTTTACCATGTCCAATTACGTTGAATGATTAGAAAAAACAACAATCTGACAGATAAACAAACTGCATCCAATAAGCTAGTGTCAATAAAGTTTGCAGCAACACTTAGCTTAGCATAAAGAACCCCGTTGGGATTGGTTAAACTCTTGACGTTTACCTTGACAACTGTTTCAGCTTCTGTTTTCTTCAAGAAGTCGTTTTCGTACCAAGATTAAAACTAAACATTAGTGAGGTGTTCATGGCGGAAGCGGCTGTCGGCTATCATAGCTAGCTTAGATGGCTACATCTGACGAAAAAGCAAAACACTTAACTTCCTGTAGTCCGATGGTATGTTCAAGAAAGCTCGGAAACAGCAACTTTATCAGCAAATGGGCCACTAAATTACATAAACTTACAATAAAAGGGTGCCTTCTTCTTCTTTACAAAAAAATCCCCTATTTTGTATCATAGAGTATTTAACATATGTTAAAAATATTAATAGTTATTTACTCGTTTTCACATATGTACACACTGTTATCGGTCTCCGCCAAGTGACGTCAATTGTTTACCTCGGGCGCGGTACACTATGCCTTTTCCACTTAAAATGGCGTCTTAGCAACAAATGTCACGTGACTGGCGGAGACCGATTGGTGCTGAAATATATAACTGCATCAGAAAATATTTATTTTTTCTTACAGTTAACACAGAAACTCGACAGAGTTGAACATCCTTGCTGCAAGACAGGTTACTGACTCGCTGAGTTGAACATCTTGTATAAACTTAGAAAAAATGCAAATTGCTCATAATTCATATTTATTATTGCCCATATTTGTTTTAACGCGTCATGTTTGCAAGTGTCTTGCAGCTCAGCTGTGTTTTCACAGGCTTGCTCAGCCCTCCTACTGAGTAGGCATGGCGCATCCTGCTCCACTGAATCATTTTATTAAACAAATTTAAATGAGTCAGTCGCCGGAGGAAACTGTTTAACCCACGCTGATGCTTTGGGAAGTTGAGATTCGTGTTTGGAGCACTCTTCTCGCTGACCTGAGTATATATGGCAAGCCATTTTAACATAAATTCGGTTGTACCGCCTTTACATTCAAGGTACCTCAAATTGTTTTATGACTAGAAGCTTTAGCGATTTAAGATATCTCTAATTACATTCTGACTAGTCGAAATGATGTCAGATTTAACATTAACTTGTATGGAGACGTCAATTTAAGATATCTAGAATGAATTACTGACTATCTGAAATACACATTTCAGATATATGCGATTAACTTACGACTAGTCATAAAGTAATTTCAAGATATCTCGATTTTAGTTTTGACTAGTCATAATTCTAATTAAATATATCTCGAATGACACCATAATTCATGATATCTTAAATGTATTTTAGGATAGGAGATATGCAGTATTACTAGTGAAAACTCAATTATAGATATCTTCAAAGCAAATAATGACTAGGCTAAACAAATTTAAAGATATCTTGAATTGTAATTTCAACTACACGAAATTCTTTTTAACACATCTCTAAATTAATTAAAGATATCTTGAATTATTCAGCTTTTTCAATAAAGATATCTTAAATTGACATTCTGACTAGTCAAAATGTGTCATGATCTTTTTAATGGGCTTCCAGGAGGATCATTCCTAAAAAATTCCTTACTGTCAGTTTAATCCACAGAAGGAAAAGTTAAATCAGCTCCATTTACTGTTATTTTCAGCGCCCCTACATATGAATTACATATGTGTGATGCTTTAAATGACAAATCCGGTGTCGTAATTTGAGATATCTTGAAAGGAATTAAATGTAATTTAACATATCCCAAATTATTATTCTTCCTAATCAGTTTATGTGTCTACATAATTTCTAAATCTTTAAACCTGTAATTTGAAACTATGTCATTTTAGAGCTTGTATTGTTACCAATGGCGTAACTATCAGTAAGCAGAGACTGCAGTTGCTTAGGGGCCCCTGACCATTTTAGGGCCCCCTTCGCAATTGTGGAATGGGACGTCTGATTGCAGACATAATGGTGCGAAAAATTCCTCTAAAAGTCCAGCGGATTTTTAAATGACTGACCGGACCTTATTTATACCCCAACATACGGCAGATTTCAACAAGATGGTGAGCCATTTAAACACAATGCCAATACCAAAGCAGACCGTTGTACTTTTAATTACTATGTTAATAACTGTGTATAGTTCCTTAGACAGTTGGTTAAAATACAGTCATATAATATGTTTCAAGCAGCAATTAAGATCTTAAAAGAATGATGTATTTGCGTATTTTATTTTTTACACTACAGCTTGGAATTATGTGTAATCCAGAGTGTTTTACATCATATGGGGCCCTCCCAGATAATGTTGCTTACGGGCCTATTTGTGTTGCTACGCCATTGATTGTTACGTTAGGACAATTATTTCTATTTAAGCTTTGTTTGATCAGAAAGTGCTTTGAGCTAATCTCTTTTTCAGACCTTGACAACTTTTATTTTAGTTTTGTATAAAGAGTGTATACAATACGAAATTTCGTTTTGTACAGCTTTCATATTATACGAATAATATATAAATATTTCCTTTTTCCAAAACTGTTAATTGATTTGCTTCGGCCAAAAAAAATAATAGACATGTTATTATTATCATCATTAATATAGTCAATGAATGTAGTTATACTGATATATAACTGAAAACTAAATCCAATAAAAGAATGAATTAGACTAAATTAAATTCCTATGACTTCCTTAAGAATAATTATTTTTTTCTTCCTCAGTAGGACTTTCCCTGCTTAAATGAAAGTTGAATTGAAAACTCTAATTATTTGAGACCAGATGATTAAATTTTTTGGCCGTTAAGTATTACTCTCAATAACCGCTCAACAAGTCATCGATTTTATACAACAGAGCTGTTTGTTCCAATTTCTATTATCAATGTGTCCAGCAGGGGGAGCTCCAGATAATATATAGTCTATAGATAGATAGATAGATAGATAGATAGATAGATAGATAGATAGATAGATAGATAGATAGATAGATAGATAGATAGATAGATAGATAGATAGATAGATAGATAGATAGATAGATAGATAGATAGATAGATAGATAGAATGGTTTGACTGGATTACAGTTTAGATGATAAAAGTTAAACACACACAAATAGAAAACCATCTATCATTCTTTAACATCACACCTTTGTCTGACTTTCTGTTGGTCTATCACATAAAATTCCTTTAAGAATCTTTTTTTGATTGTAACATGAAATGATTAAGGAATACCTTTGCATAAACAGTCAAAAGGATATTTTCACCTTTAGTATTTAGAAACAGGCTAAGTTAACACACTTAGAAGCAGAGTTTTACATGCAACCTGGTGATGTCTCTAAACAAATTGGATTAAATATATGTATTTTATGTATTCAAAGAGGAGTACATCCAAATTGGAGCTTATTCTTTTGCAGACGAATTCTGTGATATCTGTGGCTGACTTGGACGAACCACTCTAAGACACGTCAACCATAGGGTCCTACTGAAAAACCAACAGAAATGTGCGCAACCAAACGAGGTCCGTGAATGCCTCACCCCGTCACCTCCCTCCGTTTGCTTACGAATATAATCGAACGCGCAGAGACAACCGTATAAATGCTTTCATTCACTACCTTGGAATTTAGGGGGATTCGTCAGAGTTACTCGGCCGCGCATGCGCACTAAGCTCCGGCGAGCAAAAAAAATTCCTGCCTTTTTATTATTCGTGGAACAAGGCTGTGGATGGAAAGTTATCTCGATAAAACTAGCGGCTAGGCTTAGCGTTTACCGTTGTTAGCCCTGTACTGTTTAGGACGTGCTTAACACAAATAAGCCGCCGCTTTATACGACGAGGGGGAGGGAGAAAAAACACACTATCATCAACATCATCTCGCGAACTCTTTTGCTAGGTAGCATTAGGTAGCTAATGCTAGCATGACACATTTGGCCGTTTGCTGTGTTTATCCAGGTAGCTAGCGAGGTGTCGCTCTCAGGTGTTGCTGAAGGTAGCCCAGGGCTTGTAGCTTTGCTGACATTTAAAGGCTACCAGGAAGAATTGCGTAGGAAACATCACTGTGCATTGACTGCTGCTGCTGTGCCATCTGACTGAGTGAGTAACATTAGCTGCAACATTCCGCTCTTCTACTGCGATTATCAATAATATATAACCCCCTTTTATTTAAATTCCCCCGTAAGGTTATTATGTGTCAATGTGCTGGCTGAAAGGTTATGCTGGAGTTAGATAATAGACAGCAGTGACATAACGCTAAGTAGACACCTGTAGCCTTAGTAAACAGTTCAGTTAGCTTCAGTTGGCTAATAATATCATAAGAAACACATTCCTTGGATATTTACTTCAGTTTTATTTTTAATTAAGTCTGTATGAGCTAAATCTTCACAAAGTGTCATGGAGAGGTGGTGTTAGCACGAAAAACATATAAGCTTCTCGGATGTAAGATGGCCAGCTGTTACATCTGGAGTAGGAACCATGTTTTCCAGGTGTTTCAGCTGAACTTCTGCTTAAGTTGTGCCTTTTAGATTGAATTTCAGCCAGATTATTGTTTACAAATCAGCTACAGGTGTTAGTGCATTAGGGAGAGGGATATGAAACCGATTTTATATTACTTTGGTGAAATTGAGTCTGCTCTGGGGTTAAGTAATGACAAAAAGTGTTTTCTTTACACAATAAATATATAGACCTTTATTGGGGGATTTAATGTTATAACACAGTTTTGGTCTTAAAAATACACCACTTGCAGGATTGTTAAAAAAATAATATTTGTGAAACTAATTAAAAATATTCTGATTTATTAATGAATCTGGACCTCATGTGAGCTTTTTAAAAATTTCCTTATGGATCGAATTAGTTGACTTTTGAATGTAATTGAAATTGGTTTGTAATCGCAGGCCTTATGGGTTTAATTTAATAAACGCAACTTTTTTTTTTTCTTTTTTTTTTTATTAAACCAAACACAAATCTGTTGCAATAAGATTTGGTAAATTGGAAGAATTTTAAGTAACATACCTGGGTTACATTATTGGCATGTTTGCATTATCATAATGTAACTTGCTGTATCTGATAAAAAGCCTGTTTTTAGAGCTGCTTGTTATATTAACACAAATCAAGAGAATTGAGCATGTAAGAAAGCCATGAACTTGCTGATAATTACATGTCAAAACCTTTGAAGTGTGGTGGTTATATTGGTGCAACAAAAAACAAAGTTCTTGCCTCTTTGTAAAGGAAATCTTTGGAGAACATTGAGTAATGAGTTTAAGCAATGTTAAGACATGACCCAGTGTAGGAAGGCAGTGCAAAAGCATGGCTTTGGTGAGGTTCAGCGATGAAATAAGAGATTTGATTTGTCATTCTTGCTCCACTTTAAACACTATTCAAACACTGATTGTTTGTATTAGGGCTACGACAATATTACAAAACTACCTGGATGCATTGCGTTTGGTCATTGATACAAAGTATTGGTTGTGATAAATGCACATTTTCCCCTCTGCTTTAGCTCATTACATTTTAGATTAATAATGTGCACAGTGATATTTTAAAATATCATGCACAACTTTTATATATAATAGAAATACACATTCAGGAGCGAGCTAAAGGGCTGTTGTATCTGCATATGTCTTAGTCGTTTAAAAAAAAAAAAAAGAAACCAAAATTCTATAACATAGTACAAACTTACAAACACATAAAAACCTTTTTTTCAACCCAACAACATCTTCAAACAAAAAATTAGATTAGAAAATTACATTTGCTTAAAAATTACAGTAAGGTTGTACTGATGATCCTTATTCATTTGTCACCGAAAAAATACCATGAAACCTTCAACAATAGTCTTTCATTGACATTATGTCAGTGAAGTTTTTGAAAGACTTTGTAAAAAAAAAATTACTTGGAAATGTCTTTTTCAGTTTTTGCAAAATCCTATAGTTTACCCATATAAACAGATGCACTATGATTTAATTCCTAGTGGTGTATAGGTGGGATTTAAAAGGAGATGCTTCTTTCCATGCTTTATTAGTTACACCATGAATAGCTTTAGCTTCCTTTTTGCATCTGTAATTGCATGAATCCTTCAAAGCATAAAAACATGGTCGCTTGGAACAGTTTCTGCTGATTTCTTCGCTCCACAAAATCCTTGATGTGAATGTTCCATAGCACCACATCCAAAAGGTGCTCTATTAAGTTAGTCCATTGCAGCACCGGAGAACAAACAATGAGATTAAAGCTGCACAATAAGCAGCAAGTTTACAGTTATTTCCATATTACTATAGGCTATTCAGCTAATTGGATATCAATTATCACTAAGTGGGTTTCTTTACACTGGATATATATTTGTTGACTCTTGTTTAATGCAGGATAGATAAAGTAATAGTTTAATAGAATAAGTTATTGACAAAATGGCATCGACTCATACATTTCTTTTTTTTTTTCAAAACCTTTTAGAGATTAAAATGAGGTATACCTTTTTTTTCCTACTATCTGCATGGACCCCTCATCACGTTAAAATTTTGCTGCCAAATGGAGATGCTGAGCTACACTAATCAGGAAGTCTTGATATAAATAATAAAAAAAAAATGCTGAGTCGTCCCAAGAATACATCCTCTAAACCATTATATCAACGCCAGCCTGAACCAGTAATACAGAGCAGCATTGTTTACACCAAATGTTGAGCCTAAATAATTATTTGAGTTAATGTTTCCTTGTCATCAGCCCCTGCTGTTTACACAAGTGCAACTCACTCAATTTCCCATTTTGGGATCATTCTCTGTTAATCTGGAAGGTGGTTGTTTGTGAAAAATCTCAAAAGTTGATTAGTTTCTAAATCTCTCAAAGCAGCTTCTCCGGCTCTACATAACCATACCACGGTTAAAGTTACTTAAAATCCTTTCTGTCCCTATTCTCATGTTTGGTTTATACTTGATGAGTCTTTATGACATCAAGATTCAAAAATGGATTGAGTTACTGTACTACCATGCATATTGGTTGGTTTTCTATTTATGTCAACAAGCAATACAACCTAATGAGTTTGGCATGAATTGTGTATATGCTTTATCTGGTATTATAATGCACATACACACTATTCTGGTGGGCTCAAGGTGGAGCATGGAACTGTAACAGCTGTTCTTCTGAACAAACAAAAAAGATATCTATAATCGGGGAAACAACAGATGTCGCCACAGTTCGGATACAGAAGTATAAGTGCTCTAACAGGAAGGTTGGATTTTGGTTTTGCTGTATTGCAGCTGCAAAAGGAATACAAGATTTGAGTGGGCTGGTGTTTTTACCTGACTTTTATTGAAGGGCTTGCTTAAATATTCATTACTGGGTTTGTTTTTTTCAAAGACGGAAACCTGAAGCAAAACAAGGAAATAGGTGTTTATGCTTATACAACACTAGTCAGTTGAGCAGAGTAATGCCTCCTAAAATAAATCATTTTCAGGGGTTTTTCTTTTTAGAATACAGCTGCAGGACGGCACCTTTAACATTTTCTGATCGGGGGTAGAGTCTAGAATCTAGATGTTTAATCCCAACAGATCGTTCAGCCTCGGAGGGGAAATCCAAATCATGTCAGTCCACACTTGTCATAATAGTTCCTTTAAATCTATTTCACTCACCATCAGACTGCAGACTGACTGACGTTTAAACCGAAGGAAGGGAGGGGCTAAATCTAACAGATAAGCCAGATCACTCTGAGGTTTAGAGACGCATGCGCTGGAGTCCAATTAGGTTCAAGGACACATGTCCCTCTTCTGTGATGGTATTTGTGTTTACTTCTTCTAAACAACATTTATGTATATTATTTTATCACTACATCGTTATTCTTATGTTTTCCATTCCTCTGTATCGCTCTGTGAGAATGTAATCTAAAGTTTTACATGATTTTATTTAGAACATTATTATAAGCCTATTAATACCAGCCTGTTTGTTGTTCATTAGGTTGTTATAGACACCATTGTAAGCCTTTGCTCTTGTGTTTGTCATTTAAAGAGTTTGAGAAGACATTGGGCAGTATTAGGTGCTTGACTAAGCAGTGGGTGGGGGAGATGTTTGGAAAATTCTCTATAAATGAGGTAAATGGTTTTCCACTCGAACATTTAATTCAGATAATTTTGAACTCAGATCTGCGCTTGCTTCCCCCACAACTTTTATGAATATACATAAATTATTGCGGCTTTCAAACGGGTGTGTGAAAGAACTTTTCTGAAAACCTTAATAGACCCTATAGATTCTCTTAATGTCAATGAATTTCTTTATCTCTAATGTTCTTGTTAAACGTGCATATTACTTTGATTTTAACTAGTAGAATCTGTTGTTTTTCTGCTGCAGGTAAAAGAAAATTGGTTTAGAAAAAAATTATAAAATATACTACAAATTCAAAGTATTTTGGTCTTAATTTAGCTGTTTTAGGTCGATGTACTAGAACCTACCACATTAATTGTCATTTAATACAACTCTCAATATGCACAGAGGCTTAAAAATCAGCTTTTAAAAACCTGCGTCTCTTCTTTTACCTTTAGACAGTTTATTTTTTATTTAATCTTTTAATTCTAAAACTAATAAGAACCTTCTAATATTGTTTTTTTAAATAATTGTATTGCATATTATTTTATAAGGATTTAATAATATCTCAGTTTTTATTGATATTTATTTTGGGACCCATCTGGGCCAGTTAAGAGTTTTAGTTGATAATCATGAACACTTTTTATACTACTTAAATAGGTCAGATTACGACCCCTAATTTAACTAAAGTAATTCTTTCCAACCTTGTGATGGTTATGGCCGGGTATCGAAACCTCATAATTTGATTTGATTCCAAAGGCCTGTCACAATAATACATTTTTCTGGATGATAAATTGTCCTAGAAATTATTACAATAAACAATAATTTTCATTTACACTTGAGAGAAACCTTTTTTTCATCCAGACTTAAAATTAAGTAAAATTAAAAGTAAATTTAATTACAAGCTCACCATGTAACTAATTGATTTTTTTGTACTGTTAATACCAGTAGATACATCTTAAATATCTAATTTCTTGTTTTTGTGAATAGATATACCAGTACGCATTCCAGAGATCCACCGGAACTGTTATGTCTTTCTTTTTGCTGCTTATTTGTCAATAAATAACTTAAAGTCCATTCATATCTGGTAATCTGTGTTTATGTTAAAGCTAAACCTTGAATCACTTGGGAAGATCAGGTTGGTTTCAGATATCGGCTGCTATGCTCAGCCCAGGTATCTGTATCAGTTGAATCTGTGCATCTCCAGCACATTTTAATATTTTTCAGCAATTTAATATTTATATGGAGTAAAATGTTGAAAACTCTAAAGTATTGCATAAGATAGAGTGCTTGTTAACCTAAAATGCTCTTCTTTCCTCTTTGAAAGATCATTTTGAACTACACATCTGAAAATAAGATACTAGTACAGTAATAATCAAGATGAAGATATAGTCTGGACTCGGGAGAAAGTCCTACCTGGGAGTTTCCAACAGATTGACCCACTTTAAACTGCTGGGTTGGCAGAGGGAAAAGAAGATGTTTTCTTGAGCATCGAAAATAATCAAATCGTTGGGTCAGGAAATTGATCCTGAATCGAATCGCTATGATGGGTGTGATTTACACTCCTATTAATGGGAGGATTTTTAGAATCAAGTGGCCAACATGATATACTGAAACAGCATAAAGTATATATATATATATATATATATATATATATATATATATGCTGTAGTCAGCAGAGCCTGTGAGCAGAGCGTGGAGCTAGCGACGGAGTGGAAGAAATACGGTGGAGTGCGGAGCGGTTTTTAATTCAAAAGCAGGAGCGAGGATTTTGCGCCGCTCCAGTTTGCTACGATGCTCTCACATGCTCTGGTTGTGGAGAGAGCCATTTTGAAAATGGATCGCATACATGCATTATATGCTATTATCTCATTTGCAGTGGGATACAAAGTGACCTTTTTTAACGTAGTCAAGTAAAATAAATTGATAATTAAATAGGAAACTCGGGGCAACATGAATGGAGCGAGGTGTTACGTTCACAGCTGGGAAACAGTGCGATAATTTAACAGCCAGTTAAATAAGACAATACTTATGTATCGGTCACATCATTAAATCGAACAGCGTGTGTCCTAGGGCCCTGGTATGATTACATGAAGTAAAAATGTCAAGAGTGGATTTTGAGCGGAGCATTCTGGCGCAACTTTAAGGCGGCATAGCAAATGAGCGAACATCATCCTGAGTGGGAATTGGGCGGCGCTCCGTTCACATGCTCTGGTAGTCAGTATGGTATTTCTTGCGATAAATAAATTCCAAACTTAATTTGAATCTGTTAAAATAAGATGGAACTAAAAAAGCTACATTTTTGACTCTCTGAGTAACCGTAGCTGAAAAGATTTATAAATGTCCTGATGTATTACCGCAAAGTTTAAAAGTGTTGCTTGACTTTCGGTTCCATGGATGAATATGTTGACTAGCTGGAGTCAAAGCTCTGCTCATCTCTTTGAGTTATAAGTTATTTCTTGAACAGACGTTATGGGGAACGCTGCTACTGTAGGTCTAGGAGAGCGACCTCCACGGACTGGACCAAAAGCCCCCATATGAAATCCTCAATAGTCCCGTCTGCCCATGTATTAAATCTGAAGTAAAATAATTTAATTCATTAACAACATTGTTCGCTGCCTGTTTTTCAGTATAATGTAATTCACAAAAACCTGCTGGCCAGGGGGAACAAATCAAATCGCAGGATTTTCTGGATTGGTTTTTAAATTGAGAAAAATGTAATTGGTGAATTATTAATATACCCACTACTATTGATGCTAGACATTGTTTAATTAAAATCACATTTCCTGTAATTCAGTACAGACAGTTAAAAATTAGATTTAATCATCAGCTGTTAATGCAGTAGAAAACATTATCTGGTGGGCAACAGTTGGCACATGATCTGAACGAAACATTCAGTGGAAGATGGGTTTCTTTCGTTCCAAAAGAAAAGGTCTGAATGTTTTTTGTTAGTTTTTTTATATTGAAATTTTAGAATTTAAAATCTTTTCTCTATTCTGGTCCATAACTTTACCAGATTCTGGACTGATGTTTATTCTGCTGACACAACAGTATACCCAGCTCAGGTTCGACGCATCATAGAACAAGTTACAGGAAAAGGCCAGTTGCTTCCTGGCCGACGTACTTTACAGCCTCATTAAAGATTGGAAATTTTATTTAGACTTGCTTAGAGCTGGTACTTGTAAGGATGTAGTGTTGTTCATCAACATACTTGGATAAATGTATTCCTGGCTGGCACTAACAGCAGCCTGCTAATGCTTTAAAAGTGGCTGTAATAAAAAACAAACAAACATGAGAGCGGACTCGGACAGAACTGAATGTGGTCCCTGTTGGCCCTGCATTTAGCAGTGAAATCAGCAATAAATCTAAATCCAGTCCTTCTATATATTTACACTATAGGAGCTTGGTGGTAATCTTGGTGATGCAGTCGTCGTAATTTACAGGCAGACAGAAAATCACACCCCTAAACAATCTGAGTAAATGTTGTTATCGGCACGGGTCAACTAACTATCAGAACATGACGTCACCGCCTTTGTCATCCACTGTATGCTCTCCCATTGACAATTGTCTTTTTGCAGCAGCACCTCTTCAGTGGTGTGAATGAGGGAGACATGGCAGACCACACGCCACCTCTGGAGTCTGGCCAGCTTCTCAGCCCCGAACTCCCAATCCTGGCCTCACCACCGCCCCCAGCCATGGTCAACGGAGAAGGCCCCCAGCAGGTAGAGCTCTCTCCCTGTGCAAACTCATTATTTGTTTACTTTTACTCAGTCTCTAGCAGTTCAAGGGCTTTAGGTAAAATGCTTGTTATTTGGGGGAAAACACTTTCTTTTTGTATTGATCAGCAAGATCCTGAGATCATTTTGAAAGCATCTTTGACTTTGTAGAATGTTAGTTAATTTTGATCTCCTTTAGCCAATATGCAACACGTGTAAATTTCCCTGTGAAAAGGTTTAACTATCTAGATTTAGGTAAACCTGAAGAACTTTAATGGATTTTTTCTTTCATTATTCCATTGACTTTGTGCTATGTGCCTTAAAGCCCTCAGCATGATGCTGTTGCTGCTATGGTTACCAGTTTGGTTCTTCCAATTCTTTTAAAAAGAATATGAATTGAAAGTGTTTTTTTTTCTTTTTGGTATTATTATACTTGCAGGACAGCATCTTAAAGCTATTTTAAAAACACATTCATGAGAAATTCTTCGGTCACCTCAAAGCTGCAGCAGCTAAATTGTGTTTTTGTTTTCTTTTATGCATATATCAAACATCAAAAGTAATTTTCTCGTTTGCTTTAAACCAGACCTCAATTTGTGTATGTTGCTACTGAAGTAGTTACACTGGAGGCAGAAAAACATGAATATTTTGTGCAGTGTTCAGTGTAGGAAAGTGTTTTCAAAGTGTTTGATTGTTTAGATACCCCCCCCCCCCCCCCAAAAAAAAAATAAAAATAAAAAGATAAACCCACCGAGGTTTATGTTTCAGACATAAAAAAAAAACATGCAAGTGTTTGACGCCCTGCTTGTTAGGTTGTTTAGTGATTACGATTTAATTTCTGCAGTGCCTATTTGCTGGTTATCTTGCTGTTTAATGACACGACTCTTTGGGTAATAGCTTAACTAAGCTCACTAAAGTTCAGGCTTAGTTAAAGAAATGTATTAATTCTGTTCTGTAATAAAGTGCTGCTTTTTATTTATTTTTTTTGTATTTGTTTTTTTTTATTTCGACATCTTTCTAAACTATGTCCTCTTTTAAAGCATTGTATCCCATGCTTGACAGTCTGTTTTCTTACTTAACTAAGTACTGAAACAAAGCAAACTGATTTAGCTATCCTTTCATCAGTTGCTCATGAACCGTAGTTCATGGGTAGCAGCTGCAGCCTGCTAATGAACCGCATCGCTCTCAGTTTTGATAGCCATTTTGCCATATCTGTACTAAATATTGGTTGTTATCTCCTATCAAGCCCTGTCAGTATCAGACTGACGTTAAGCAACCCTGATAAGCCTGAGTGATTTCTTGTCATTCTGGTTGCGACTTGTGTGATTTGTTTAAACTTTTTTTTCTCTCCCTCTGATTTCCTGTGGATACCAGTGACCCCATAGTGATCTTTCAGAGACTTCTTTTGTCTTACCTCTGGCAAAGCTTGTTAATATCAACCCTGCCACATGGCGATGTCTTGCCAACCAGCCTCTGTCATTTTCCACTGTGGAAAAACCCTCACCTGAACAAGGCGTTTTCTCACTCGGATTGGATTTTCCTCCTTTTGCTCAGTAAGGAGGGAGTTGTTCTCGATGAATTCAGTTATCTTACCACCACCTTCCCAAAGGTTTCCTGATTGCCTGAACATGCCCACCGTTACTGTTTGCTCTGTTTTATGAGAGTTAAAGGAATAAAACGCTGCTGTTGCCTCCTGGCTGTACGCGTTACCACTCTGCTGCCCACAGATTTTTAGACCTGTAAGATTCCCCACCATTTTCACAGTATTTAATGTAAAATACACAGTGTTTAGTTCCTAGGCTTATGATTCTTTTTAAACAAATTAGATAGGTCTCGAGCCTATGCAAAACATGGATTTTACACAAAATGATTCTCAGAAAACACGATTTCAACTCCTTGGTTCAGGCTTTTTTGACCTTAAAGAATAAGCTGTTTTCAGGGCTCTCTCACTTTTATGCACATAAGCTGGCTGTGCCCCCCCCCTGCCTAACTCAATGTTTGCGCTCCTGCTTTCTCCTCTTGAAAATGGCTGCGAACAGTTCCTCAGTAGTACAACCATGCAACTTTGACCTTCATTCAGACCTTAAATTCAGAAGAAGAGGAGCTGCCTACACAACCAGCAAGGATGCAGGAAGAAGTTTTTAAGCTGGTGCTAAATGATAAATCGTGTTTGTGCTGAATAGCAACAAAGCAGCACACAAGATGCATCATTTAAGTGCTTGCATCTTAGTCATGTGCAGATTTTCAACATTCTGTTGGTGTAAATACTCAATTAATGAGTCAATCTGAACTTCATTTATCTTAGTGACAAATTTTTTTTGTTTTGTTTTCAAAAATTTTTACTTTTCTCTTGTATCCAGGAGGTTCTTGTAATCACGAGTGGCAAATTTTCTTTAACATATGCTGCATAAAAAAAAAAAAGAAAAAACTTAGAGTTGCATTTAAATTCTATCTACATGAAATGATAATGACCCCACCCCCCACATTATTACTGTCCATTTCTTGTCTATGGATTGGAAGTT